>NC_139027.1:22180272-23401527 GCF_964662115.1 Mustela nivalis | reverse complement strand
TGGCCTTGCAAGGCACGCAGTCACTTGCACGGTATTCACGCTAATTCCCATGAGCTGTGACTCGGTGTGGGAGGAAACTACACAAGGGCACGCATTCCCGACAGTGAGGCTCCCTGGGGACCATGTTGGGGGCTGGCTATAGTAAGGACCGACCGTGTGCTAGGCAGTACATAAATAATATATAATAATCGTGGCCTACAGTTGGCAGTTATTTCATGCTAAGTACTTTCCCTGAATTAGCTCATTTATCTTCACCACAACCTGACAAGTTTGGTCCTTCTGTTACCCACTGGAGAGAAGAGGAAATGAGGGCTTGGGGAGGTTAGGTACCGAGGTCGCAGACAGTAAGGGTTGATTAAGTGTTCGAGACTTTCATCTGTGTTCACTATGCTGAAATGCCTCCCTAGGCATTTCGAGCCAACAGCCAAGCAGGTGGGCACAGAGAGCTCAAACAACATGGTCAAGGTTACTGAATCAGCAAATGGCAGAGTCAGGGTTTGAATAGAGGCCTGATGCCAAGGCCCATGCTCTGCCCAGCCCACTGCATTGCTCTGGAATGGGGGAGAGGGACAGAGAAAGGAGAGAAGAACACGAAGAACAGGGTAACGAGTCCATCCAGGACTTCTGAGCCGATCAGAAAGGATGCTCTCTTCTGGGCACTTAGCTCTGCAGATGCTTCTGGACTTGGCAGGCTCTCCCCCACTTTCTTCCTGGTCAGGGCAACATCTGAGTGTGGCAACCATGGGGCAGGAAGGGAACAGGTAGCCAAATGGGACAGAGAGGTGGCTATAGTGTACAAGGGTGGCTGTAGGGACTAGAGACGGGAAGAAAAAATAGGGAAAAGAAGAAGAGAGAGAACAAAATTGGAGATGAGGGGGGAAGAAATGGCAAAGGAAAACCAGACCAAGTATGTGGGGTCTGTTGAGTCCTCCTAGGCAGATGATCGGGACTTTCTCTAGGAGTGGCTGGGAGCTCCAGCATGACTAGCTGGGGAAGCAGAAGATCAAGTGCCTGGGGTCCTGGGAATCCAGTTCACCAGCTCTTCTGCCCAAGGAAACCCTACCTCCCAGTAAAATGGCAGCAGGGTGAGCAGTGTCTTGGGAAAGCCAGAGACCCAGTCCGGATGGTAATAGAGTATCAGAGAGCAGATTGACAGATTGATCACCTCGAGATAAAACTGAATGTTGCCACCGGTGGCTTCACTGTTGCGCTTCCCTCTGTAGTTCGATCCCCAAAATGGATTGTTTAATTGGCAGGCACAGCTTTGTTGGTGGCCATTGATCAATTCACGTCTGCTTGCCTGAGTTTGAATTTGTCAAGGATGACTTCCGCACCAGGACCCAGAGTTGGAACGCACCCAGAGCTGCAGATCATTTGAAGTGTTCAAAGGTTATGAGAGTTGGAGGCAGAGAGTCCTGGATGGGAGTCCTAGTTTTAGCAGCAGCTCTAGAGGAAGGATCCCCGCCCCTCCCCCCCCAATAGTCTCAAGCCCTGCCACCACCCCCCACCCCATGTCACTTGGTCTGCCTCTCCTAAAAGCCTCCTAGAGGCCAGTCCCTGGCAGGAGGGTGAAACAGAAAAGCACTTGCTCCTCCCTCCAGCCTCTCCCCACTCTAAGAGCTCACAGTTAATTGGTTTTCCAAAAAACAGATGTTTATTTTTTTAAAGAATATTTTATTTATTTATTTGAGAGAGTGTGCACACATGGGCTGGAGCAGGAGGAGGGGCAGAGGGAGAAGCCACTCCCTGCTGGGCAGAGAGTCCCGATGGATCCCAGGACCCCTGATCATGACCTGAGCCAGAAGGCAGATGCTTAACTGGCTGAGCCACCCAGGTGCCTTCAAAGAATAGATGTTTATTTCACCCTTCTGCTTATATGTATACTCTTCCAGTGCTTTCCATCCGCTTACAGCATAACATTTAAATTCCTGAGAACCACAAGTTGGGGCTTTCAGAGTCTGCCTGCTTGCTGCCTTTTTAGCTTGATCTTCCAGCAAATCCTGTGTACTCTGTTACCTTTGGCTTTTGTTTATTTGTTACTTTTTATTAAAAGGTCGCCCCTCCCCCCACCACGGGGCAGGAGAAGGGTGCGCCTGGGTGGCTCAGTTGTTAAGCATCTGCCTTGGCTCTCTGCTCAACGGGGAGTCGGCTTCTCCCTCTCCCTCTGCCTGCTTCTCTGCTTGTGCTCTCTCTGTCAAATAAATAAAATCTTAAAAAAAAAATTCTTCTCCCTCTCTACACGGTACTCTCCTTTATTTTTTTTATTTTTATTTTTTGGTACTCTCCCTTTCAAATATCAGTCTGATTGGTTATCCAACCATCCTGCACCCTGAAATTCTACTTCAGTGCTTCCCAAGCTTATCCACACATTGGATCACCTGGGGGTGATTTGAAAAACATCCTGATGCCTACTACACCCCCCACCAAACCTTCATAGGCTGTGACTTCATTGATCTGGAATGCAGTCTGGGCTTGAATTTTTCAAAGATCCCCAGGTGATTGTAATATGCAGATCAGTTCTGGGACCACAGCCCCACCCTGTACCACATACTGTAATAGCCCTTGAGGATTTAGGGGTAGACCAGATATTTAGTGTAGAAGGAGAAATCCATCAATAAATATGTAATTGCCCAACAACATATGCAAGTGTTACGAAAGACGCAAGGCACATTACTCTTGGGAAGGTAGAGGAAGTACACGTAACCCCACTGGGGAGATTGAGGAGTGGGTGGCCAGAGCCACTGAATCTTCAAGGACAAGAAGGTTGTTCCAGCCAAAGAAGGAGGTGGGTACATTACTCAGAGGGAAAACTGAGACAGCACAGGAAGCTAGAGAGAGCGAGTCACTTTCTGGGGTGGACAAAAGCTTAGTGTGACTGCAGCTTTGGGGTAGTTAGGCTGGAGAGCCAGACGGGGCCATGAAGGAAGCTGGGAGTATAGAGTGAATAAAGCAGGGGTCAGGGATGTGACCTGGTCACACTTACTATTTGGGAATGCCCAGGAGGTAGGGCAGTTGGTGAATTGGGAGGGAAGACGATAGGAACCAGGAGGGAGGCCTTCCCTTCTTCAGAGGAGTCTCCCTTACATCTTCCCCACCTGCACACTGTAGCCCACATCCGACCCCCTTATCTTGGTGCCCCCGGCCCATAGCGAGGTGCCTGGCGAAGAGTGAACACTCATGCCTCACCCCACGTGGCACAGTAGAGAAAGCATAGACTCCAGAGTCAGACCGCCTTGATTCAAGACTCAGTTCCACTCCTTACAAATGGTGTGATATTGAGGAATTCAGTCACATTCTCCAGACTTACTTTTCTCCACCATAAAATGGAGAAAATGTCAAACACATAAGGTTATTTTGAGAATTAGGAAAAAAAAAGTATGTGGTTTTGGGAGTGTAGTTCCCAGAACGGCAGCTTCGGCAACACCTGGGACAGTTGGAAATGCGAATTTTTGGGCCTCACCCAAGACACCCCCCCCACCACTGCCTCAGGGATTCTGGGGCACAGCCAGCATTCAGTGTGAGAACACCCTCCAGCTGATTCTAATGCATGCGCAAGTTTGAGAAACACTAGTGTGTCAAAACTGCTTCACTCCTGGGCTTGCTTTTCTGGAAGCCTACACTACTTCTGAATAGTGGAAAAACCCACCCCACCAAACAGCTCCGGCCTCTGTTCCAGCCCCTCCTTTTGCAATTCTCCCCAAGTTGGTCATTGTAGATGGGAGGCTCTGGAGGCCAAACTTTGAAATCAGGATATCTGCGGGGCGGGGGTGGGGGTGGTGGTGTGCACACCAGCTTTGTGTGCATGTGTACATATGTGCGTGCACAGATTTTTTGCCTCTAAGTAAAACTGTGTGACCTTGACCTCTGAGAATGCATAGGTTACCTTGTCTGTTAATGGGAGTGATAGTACTTACAGGCTAAGCCAAAGCCCTTTCCACATACAGACTCATATATCCTTACAACAGCCCCACGAAGCTAGAACAATTATCACCACCATTTTAGAGATGAGGGAGTGAAGGCACAGAAAGCCTAAGTAACCTGCCTAAGGGCACCCAGCTGTACGGGTTAGAGCTAGGCTTCAGGCAGGGGCCCTTTGGATGAGGTTCCACGCTCTTCTGCCTCCTAAGGCTGCTTTGAAGACGTCAGTATGTCCGGCCTTTAACCTACTCCCCTTGGGCTCTCTGTTGTGTTGAAACACCTCACCCTAAACCCGGTTTCTCTGCTACTTACGATGAGAACTCGGCTTAGTTCATTTCACCTCTCCTGGCCTTAGTTGCCAAATGTTTAAAATGCGCCGTGGGCTAGACTAGGGCTGTGAGCTGGAGCCCCAAGGCCCCAAAGAATAAGCTGTGTTTGTCTCTTGATCTGAGTCAAAAGTGATGGTCTTGAAATGGTATGTGCTCTGGCTCTCCGCTCTGCAGCCCCCCACCCCCGTAGTCTCTCACAGGCCCACACGCCTCCCCTTAATGAACTCACCAGCTTCCAAAGGTACTTCAGTGGGAGATCACTCATCGGAAAATGCCTAAATCTGAGGGCCTGTGAATTTATAGCCCCTACTCCACCCTGCTCCTCCAACTTAAAAGAATACTTTACCTGGGATGTTTCTTGTGCAAAGAAGGCCATGAGCCTTGGCTTGTACCTTTGTGGACGTCTTCTACTTGGAATGGCTGCCAGGTGTGAGCCGTGTTCATTTTCATTGCCACGTGCCCTGGAAACGTTGATTTATGTTTGCTTCTGGAAGGGAGACAGATGAAGCTTGTTTCAGAATGGGAGGTTAATCCAATTTCAGAATCCATCGCACTTACGGAGATGATTTCTGTTATTTTCATTTACTCTGGAAGTTTCCGTTCGTTCCAACTTAGGAATGAATCAGTTAATGGAAGAAGAAAGGCACTTCACGAGCTTCTGCGCCCGTGTTGGATACCTGTCGTCTCCCACAGCAGGGATACATTCAGTATGGATAAAGTAGCTTGGAGCATTTTTACCGGGTTTCATAATGTCCTTCATCTGGCTGCCGGGAAGTGGGCGCCAGGTGTCCTCGACTGTTAGCTTATTGTCTTACAGGGAATAGGCGCTCAAGCATTAGCCAATGGATGCATGAATGTGCAGACACTTTCTAGCACCTGGAGGCGATGTGAAGTAACTCACTGAATCTCACTCAATTTATAGGAATGTATCTTATTTTTAGAATACCGTATGGCTTGTAAAGAAATTTCACACACATTCTCCATAGATTATTTTCCATATTTTAAAGTTGAGGAAACAAGGCTTCAGGAAGTTAACTAACGGCAAAGTCACACTGTGGCCGTCAGCTTTCTAGGACTCTGGTTACCCTTCTCAAAACAAAAGCTAATATTAAAAAATAGCTATTGAAAAACTTGCTTAAAGCTGTGGAAGCTGAAGCTTTAGATACTAAAACACAAGCAGAAAAGAAATCACTTATCACAAAAACTGGAAACAATACCATCTTTCTAATATTTGTAGTTTCCAAGCATGTTCTACATCTGATTTCCTTTGGCCCCCACAAAATTCTCCCCCGTTGGAGTAAAATCCTCTCTCATCAGGTGAGCCCATTCTAAAAGACTGCCCCCTCCCCGCCATCCCATGATCTTTCCAGAAGACAGGTCAGACTGAGAGGAACTGAACTTGCATACTCGTGCCATCTACTGGTGCTTTTCTGGTAGCGTGAGTTCCAGCGGATGTTCTATTAAAAAAACATTTTCTGCAGTGTAAACTTTAGCCGGGTCACTCAGATCGTTTTACTCATTATCCGTCAAGTCCTTGAAAACACTCAACCGTTGAGACTCACTGTCTAAGGAGCCTGCTTTAAAACAGGACCTAGGATTTACTCAGGAAAGGGTTTGAAAAGCTTCAGATTCCTGCCCACAGTTGACAGGTTTTGGAAATGGCTCTGCAAACCTTCCAATTGGCTTGGAAGCTGGGGGAAGGGAGATGGCTAAGAGGAAACACATAGAATCTTCATGTGGTCAGGGTAAGGCCTCCACTTTGCAGGGTGTTTTCTAGAAGGGCTTATAGTTAGAGCGGGTTGGCTGAGAAGGTAGTGTGGCCAGGTTCTGACCACTCACTCCATGGGACCTCAAAAGCTGGTGGAAGTGAA
This sequence comes from Mustela nivalis, assembly GCF_964662115.1. NCBI lineage: Eukaryota > Metazoa > Chordata > Mammalia > Carnivora > Mustelidae > Mustela > Mustela nivalis. The sequence continues at coordinate 23,395,409 of NC_139027.1, read as the reverse complement.
ATTCTGGTAACAGCTGAAGCCACCGCCCCCCCCCTTGCCCCGCCCCAGACCCAGGGGCACATCACATGGGGTCTCCCAACTGCACCAGTCCCTAAAACCTCTGGCCAATCCTTGGGAACATAAATACCTCCTTTCCCAAAGTTGGGCTTTGCTCTGGGGATGTTTTTAAATGATTAGATGGAATTGGTTTTTGCACTTTGCTTTAAATCCAGGAACAAGAGATGACTTGTTCATCGCTAGGGCAAATCCACAGAGGAGGATTAAAATGAGATGACTTGGTATATAAAACCATTTTTCTCATAATCTTAGGACTCTTAAAAATTGGACTAACCTCATTAGAGCACTAGTGTGAAATAGGCTAAGCCTAACACCGGAGAAAGAAAATTAGGTTTGAAAAGGTCAACACCTGTTAGTGAAAAAAAAATTTTTTTAAAGATTTTATTCATTAGAGAGAGAGAGAGAGAGAGAGAGAGAGAAAGAGAATGAGCAGGGGGAGAGGCAGCAGGAGAGGGAGAAGCAGGCTTCCCACTGAGCAAGGAGCCCAACATGCGGACTCAATCCCAGGATCCCAGGATTATGACCGGAGGCAAAGGTGATAGTTTAACCATCTGAGCCACCCAGGTGCCCCACTGTTAGTGAAAATTCTTGCAGGATTCTCCAAAATTACACTGTCTGGCCAGGGGGGAAAATGGAGGCTTTTTATTTCTTTATTTACCTTATCACTGAGGTTGTATTCACTGAACCTTTTACCTTTGCTTCCTTTTGTTCCATGGTAGGAGAAAAATAGGAGCTTTGACAGTTTTTGAAAGCAAAGTAAAATGTTGTAGCAGATTATGAAATGTTCCTTATGGTAAAAGGTAAAGATGGTAACATTTGATAAACAGCAGATTTTTAGCCCTAATTTGTTATAAAGGCGTATCAAGACCAGGAAGAATTTAAAGAACTTTGAGAGCATTCTGGCCATTCATTAGAGTAAAATTAGAGTAAATTCTGAAGGATTGTGAAGGTTTATGGGGAAAAGAAGTATAGATACATTTATATACTTCACAGGTTTTTAGGCCATGTATTTCACTATGTTTTAACGAGAATCATTTAAGATAAGACTTCTTTTATGATTCATACTTGAGAAAACAAAGGTTAACAGGTTAAGTCACACACTTCCCTAAGCCATATAGTAAATCACACTCCATACTGAAGACAGGACTTTCAAGTCTAGTGACTTTTCTAGAAACTCTCCACCAAGAGAATTTCCCCCTCCTTTAAAAAAGTGTATCTTAGAAAAAAGTTTAACTGTTGTACTTACTCATTTTTAAGGATCACTATTTTTAAGAAAATGGCAATCATATTAATCCTTTTCTTGTTCATGCTTCTCTTTTGGCCTCTTTTTGAGAAACACCTGTTTGTACAGGTGGTAACATACCATAAATAATACGTTGCAGTAGCCCCCTCCCCCTTACCCACAAGGAATACATCCAATGCCCCAGTTAATGCCTGAAACTGTGGATAATACCAAACCTTATACATACTGCTTTTTCCTATAAAGCTTTTTTTTTAATTTTAAAAAGATGTTATTTAACAGAGAGCACAAGCAGGGGGAGTGGCAGATGGAGAGGGAGTAGCAGGCTCCCTGATCAGCAGCGAGCCCAGTGTGAGGCTCATCATGACCTGAGCCGAAGGCAACCGCTTAACTGACTGAGCCACCCAGATGCCCCTAAAGTTTATAAATTAGGCACAGTTAGAGATTAATAATTAAATATAACAATTCTAAGATACCGTAATGAAAGCAACATGAATATGGTTTCTCTCAAAATATATTATACCGTTCTCACCCTTCCTCTTCTTGTAATGATGTGCGATGGTAAAATGCCAACATGACCAGAGGAAGGGAGGTGGAGGACGTAGGCGTTGTGATGTAGGGCAGGCTAGTCCTGACCTCTGACTTTGTCAGGAGCTCACCTGCTTCCTCACCGGGGTTGACCGCAGGTGACTGAAACCACAGAAACGGACACCATGGATAAGGGGAGACTACTGTATTGAGTTTGAATAACTCTTTGAAGAGCGACGGTCATGTATTTGCAGATGAGTTATGTTTGCAATTGGGTAAAAAAATATGGGTTTCTTGGCTCCACCTCAGAGGCCAATCCAGTATTGGCGCAGGCATAATTCACTATTTAACAAGCCTCCCGGGTGGTCAGATTACAGATGTTAAAAGCCTAAATATGTAGAGTGTTGTTCAGCACCTTAAAGGTGCTTTCGAATATATATTTTATGCCATAATATATAAAAGTTTCAATGTGCTAAGTCTCACTATTCTAAAATAAAGAAGCCATACAATTCATACTCAATTTTAGATGGATATGCATCCTAAAGTTTCCTTTTAGTTCTACTTTATTTCTAGAATAATTTTCATACCAGTGCAAAGTGCTAGCCTAACGGGAGTTTTTCAGTTTAATCTTGCTTTACTCCCAATTCACACCTTCCTTGCCTAGGTTTTATATGGCTCCTGGTGGGAAGCTGGTGTTAAAAACAGGCATGCAATAGTGGATGTCTATTTTAACTGAGATATTTTTATAACTGGCATGGAACTATCATAAACAGGTCTCTGATTTTTTTTTTTTTTTCAACTGGTGGTTTCGCAATACAGCTGGATCCAAACTATCTGTCGACTGATTTTGGCCTGGGGCTGGGGCCACCACAGTCCTGAAGCATCCCCAAAGACTTTTATGAATAGATGAACTTAGAAAACAGATATGCCACTATTTTTCTCCTCCAATCCAAAAGTAGCCACTTACAAGGGTAACTTAAATTGTTACAGTATTAACAAATGCTTAACCCCCAAAATACTGACTTTAGGTTCTCCTTAAATAAAAGCACTCACTATTTAAAATTAAAACAACTTAAGGCCGCTGTCTTCTAAAATGAAGAGGAAGGGTTCTGAAGTCTTCAAAGATTAAAGCTTATTAACCTGTACACCCCACAGCAACCCAGTCATCATGGTTATCCTCTCCCCTGTATTTGGTCAACCTTTTCATCCCCAAGCAAAATCATTCGCGTTAGTGCTTTCCCAGCTCCAGTGAACAGTGTATTTGCTTCCTATGAAAAATCCAATCTGGGCACCCGGGTGGCTCAGTGGGTTAGAGCCTCTGCCTTTGGCTCAGGTCATGATCTCAGGGTCCTGGGATTGAGCCCCATATCGGGCTCTCTGCTCAGCAGGGCGCCTGAGTCCTCCTCCCTCTCTCTGCCTGCCTCTCTGCCTGCTTGATCTCTGTGATCTCTGTCAAATGAATAAATAAAATCTTTGAGGAAAAAAAAAAGAAAAAGAAAAATCCAATCTGACTGCATCATCCATGTTGCTTTTTCTTTATGTTTTGTTTTGCATATGTTAAGTTTTTAAAAAGAAGGCACAGAGGACCTCATTGTTCATTGTGGTACCTGCCAGTCACCAGGTTTACCTAATGATAGGACATTCTTTTGTTCCTATGTACTAAACTGTAGTTTGTCAGTATCTGAGGTAAAATCATCAAACAGAAGCTAATAGTGGTGAATTCTGTATCTCCTGGTGTAGATTAGGTTAAGTTAACTAAGCCAGAATGGCACCTTATCACTAACTGAAGAAAGCCATAGCTACTCAAAGGTATGATGAATATATTCACGTTGAAAACTAAGACAAGATGATTAAAACTAAGTTAAAACTAAGGATCAGTGGGAAATAAGTAGTATTGCACCAATGCAAGACAAAATATACTTTATTGTGACAGCAAATGCACATAGTGCTGCAGATACGGCATGCTACCAGGATCTGACAAATAATCAAAGGCCAGTATGGAAATGAATGGGAATGAAAGCTGTTTCTTAAAGCTTGAAGTTTTATTCCATGGTGAAGGAAAGATCATTTGTGTCCACTTATCTCAAATGCAATATTATACACCTACTTAATCAGAGACCTATGCCTCTAACCAAGAGCTGGAAGGCAAAGAGAAACTTAATCTTAACTGTACTTAGAAGTCACTTCCAATATCAATGACAGAAAGATTTTGCTAGTTGAGGCAAACATCCTTTCCAGACAAAGACCTAGAGACTGAGCACTCAAACATCCATTCATACATTTAAATAATTAGCCAATTTTAATGTCATTTATTCCACCAGAAACAAGTATTAGAATATCTAGAAATAGTTTGGAAAAAGAAACATTTATATTTTAATACTTCACAATGTTGTAAGTTTGGGGCTAAAATAACACCCTGAGGCAAATCTGATCCCTGAAGGGACCAAGTACAGTTTTAACTTCAATAGCTGAATTTCTGAGGGAAGATCTGAGAAAATAATTGTAATGACAGATCTAGTCCTTTGATGAAACTATTAGGTTCTACAGACTTGTCAAAATCAACACAAAACTGAGGAGAGGCTGAAAACATTCTGCAAAGCCTTATTTTTAGATAGGCTCCTTCATTTCCCCCCTCTTCTAAAACAGATGCAGATGAAATGCTTTCTGCATGAACGCACACCGACATTCTGTTCAACTCTTTTCTAAATGCAGTACTATGGGTTTAAAACAGTATGCTTTAATTTAAACAAAGTCATCTTTTCTACACAATTTAGCTTGAGAGCAGAAAAGAAACACTACCATGAAAATTACTTATCAATTACTCCACTCTTCTTTTAGAAGGTGTTTTTAAAAGCAACACAGGACCCAAAACATCCAACTATTACTTTATTTATATTACTATGCTTAAGTTACATGGAAAAGACAACCAAGCAGTTCTGCCCCATTTCAGGAAAAAAGTTTCCAATCAACACCAATTATGTGGTGACAAATAACTAGGAATGGTGATATCTTTGGGTCAAGACTGACAAGGAAGGATGGGCTCTGGGGCTACGGTTCATCTCCAACAAGAATATGGCACAGTGGCCAGCACAAGCCATACTAACACTGAACCTTTAGCGCTGGTCACAAATTCGGATCTCTTCCCTGAAGCTAGCAAATCAGTTGAAATAACTGGGTTTAAAAAAACATTTTTTTAAATGAAGCCCAAATAAGTTTAAAAACCATGCTCTTGACACATTTTCCTTTCAAAATTTACATAAAACACTTTTTCACTCTAATAGCCCAGATTTTTTTCCCCTCACATAGCCCATCACATAGCTGGAGACAGACTATTCTGCCTCAAGATGTAAACACAGGGAAAAAAAAAAAAAATTAACGGCATCTGCATAATATTCTCTCTACACACTGATGCTGGATGGAAAACTGAAAATTAAAAAAAAAAAAAAGGGAAGAAAGAAAGAAAGAAAGGAAAGTTCCATCTTAGATTCTTGCAACCTCTTGTTCCGCAGTTCATGAATCCGACCTGATGCTAAGGTGACAGTGTATGTAAGTAGATTTTTGTTTTCAGTGAAGGAGACCTGGGAAAAGATGGAGTGATCTCTTTTTCTTCAAGAGTTATCAGACGGTACGTGCTCCTCGAAGCCCTCACTCTCTCGTACTAGGGCGCGCTCCAGGATCACGCGGCCTTCCTTATAGCGCTGGCTGTCTTCAGTGGCAAACTCGTAGATCCATCCCAGTTTGCTATTGCAGTTCTTGCAGCTCACATCTCGAACCATGTGGCGGCCCGTGAGCATGACCCGGTCTTGGACTTCACTGTACTGCAGGTTAACTACCTAAGAAACACGAGAAGACAAAATTGCCAAGCCCTGTGAGTCATCTGCCAAAAAAGTACATGTTCCTTTGGCTGGTGCAGGAAGAGCAACTTCAGAAAAGCAAACCACAGTGGTTACTTTAGTCAAACCTACAAGACCCTTCCCAAGGGCTATTTTTAGAAGTTGCTGGGAAAGGCAAAAATCTGAAAAACTACACTGGCCATCTAATGCGATCCTGCACAATGCACTAGTCCAAGCTACACTATTCACATATCCTGTAGTTCCACTGCTGTGGCAGTGAAGAGTCCCTCCACCCAGAGCCATAAAATGTTGGTCGGGGTCCAACTGTGAATGTTCACCATTCAATGAGGAGTCCCAACAAGGCTACAATGAAGAGAACCTAGTAATCTAGTACAAAATGGGCATTCCAGAACAACAACAAAAGTTTGCCGAATTTGTTTCTGGAAATACAAATTTTATAGGCAAACCGACTGGGACACACTACGCCTACTACACTGTGATACACAGTTTTCAAATGGGTTCAAATCATCTGTGAAGAATGTCCAATGACTGTGAACATCCAGCAATCCTCTACGCTTTACTTTTCTGTAAAGGGCCAGATAGTAAGTACTTCTGGCTTTGAGGGCTATATGATCTTTGTTTTAACTATTTAGCTCTGCTGTTGTAGCACAAAAGCAGCCACAGGCAATACATGAATGATTGAGCATGCTGTGCTTTATTAAACTTCATTTACAGCACCAGGCAGCAGGCCTGCCAAAGCATACCAACTCCTAGTCTACATCTAAAGAAAGATCAAGAGATGTACACTAACAATTCTTTGGGAGAAAAGCTTATTTCTAAATGGAACAGAGGGATGTCCACTGGGAAAGCTTAGCTGACTGTTTAAGATTTAGATTCTCACAACCTCTGGACTAGATGAAATGCTTTCTGCATGAACGCACACCGACATTCTGTTATGGACTAGTTCTGTCCCTTACCAGAAAAGATTCGGAAATTCAACTCTGCTAGAACACATTAGACTCCAGGAGGCAGAATCACACTGACCAATTTTAAAGCAAGCCAGAAATTAGAGAAGCAGACAGACTAGTCATTAATTTGTAAATCAGTTAACACTCTTCCTGTTGGCATGCAATAAGCCACAACATAATCAGGATCACCAGTGAGCATAAATTAGAGCAAGGGAAGTTGGTTAGATGATCTTTTTCACTTGCACTGTCAAACTTGAAAGCTTAACACGCCATCTCCCTATAAGGATAAATCAGTGACATGGGTATAGGGGCGCTTCTAGCCCTTCTTCCATAGTCTGTGAAGTCACTACTGAATTCTTACACTGAATGTTTCATGAAACAATGAAGACTGCCCTTCTTATTGTAACACAGTCTTCAAAACTTCCACCATAAAAAATCACTTTCTAGTAATGCCTTCCTGAGGTCCAAAGGACAAGCTAGGGGCACTCTTTTCTGCATGCAGATTATAGACCTCATGAGGACTCTTTCTGGTATCTTTAAGCTCTGAGGGATGTTCTGGTACTGCTGTCAAATATACCCACTGAACTCACTTAGGAAATGAAACTGGTTTTCCCACCAACCTTATTAAAAAGAAACGCTCTGCCAGTGGCGCCTGTGAACCGAGTAGAGATGAGTTCTGAGCGGTTGGTCAGGATTGTGTCGCAGTTTGCACAAGAAAACAGACGGGTACCACCGATATGATCAAGGAAAATTCTGCCCATTTTTATAGCTGAAGTTCTAAAAACCTAGGAGCAAATGGAAAAGAACAAGGATACATTAGGATTAAAAAAAAAAATTGTTGGTACCTACTTGGTAGGGGTCACAGAGAACCGTGAGTATGTGTGTGTGTGTGTGTGTGAGAGAGATCTCTGCTTTGTAATACTCAGTATGGGAAATAGCTGACTCTGTACTGAAGGATCCAAGGTTCATGCACTGGGCAAATAAACAGGCGTACCAAGCTAAGAACTCTTCAGAAGCAGTGAGCCAAGGGAGCAAACATGTTTAGACAAGGCCAGAACAATATCACTTCTCTTTTGGTTGGTATGACAAACATAGGAAGAAAAGTAGAGTATCAGAAACTGAATAATGAGAAAGCACAGGCAGCGATGTGAGAAAAAAGGCTTAGCCAAGTGGTAAGTGCACATTCTGAGCATATGTAATTTGGGAAAAGACTTGTGGAGTATATGTGGGTGATCACAAGAGTAGAAAACGGAGCAATCAGAAAATGAGAAGAGGGTGGTCTCAGTTAAGAACACAGGGCAGCTCTGGTCGTCAGGCATGTCAGCAACCACATGGGGCGATGGCACGGACATCGGTGAGTCAGAGTCTGTCGGAGCACTGTACTGCATGCTTATTTGAAAATCGTCTCAACAATTCTATGAGGTTATCACCCCCCATTTCATCAATTATCCAAGGTTATTAACTGACCAAAGGTCACACAGCTTTCAAATACAGAAGATCATGACTGGAATGCAGTTCACCCACCCTAAAGCCAGAATTCTTCTATTACCCTGGTGTAAGGCTAGGAAAACACGCACAGTAAAGAAGGGAAAGATAAACCATTGTTACATAACTTATATTGAATAAAACCACACTGATTCAATAAATCACAGAAGTGCTGAAGCACCGAAACAAGCTTTGAAACTAGATTCTGACAGAAGGATAATCACACTTCATTTATTCTCTCTCTTTTTTTTAAAGATTTTATTTATTTATTTGACAGACAGAGATCACAAGTAGGCAGAGAGGCAGGCAGAGAGAGAGAGAGGGAAGCAGGCTTCCTGAGCAGGGAGCCCGATGCGGGGCTTGATCCCAGGACCCTGAGATCATGACCCGAGCCGAAGGCAGCAGCCCAAACCACTGAGCCACCCAGGCGCCCCACACTTCATTTATTTTCAAAAGTTAGAGCTAATATGTGCAACTCCTAATTCATAGCAATTAATCCCCTTAAGCACTATTTTTTAAAGACATAGATATAGTCAAGAATGTACTACGGCTCTCATTAAAAAAAGAATTTATTCCTGGTATAGTTTTCAGCTCCTATGTTTTAAATATTTATATCACCTATCTTTGAAATGGCATGCAGAGCTGATACAGCTGCCACTATGAAAACAAAGCCCACAATCTATGTTTGTAATAAGAATCCACTGTCGTTTTAAATTTGGGGAAATTTCATTATAAGTTAAAGAGAAAGTTCCATCATTCCTTTTTATCTGTGAACTTCCTTAGTTATTAGGTAGTCCTAATGTCATCAAAGAAGTCATTATCCCAAAGATTATGACTTCCATTAAACATTTTGATATAGAAGTTAATAAGAATGAGAAACAAATGCTAAATACAATTATAATGTGTGGCTAGTGAAAGGAAAACCACTCATTCACAAACATGTCAATGAAAAAACCCGGGGGGAAAACAAGACTTAAGAAACAGTATTTAGCTTTTTTATTACGTTTCTGCAAAATGACAACAGAAGTTACTATTATTTCACAGCCTTTAAAAGGATAGCACTGCTTTTTTCAGATGCTTAAGAACACAGTATTTGTTACATAAGGGTCAGAGGTTGCAAATTTTAGGCCTATGGGGTGAACTCATTTGGTGGCATAGGGATACAAGAGTGAACAAAATAAATAACCCTTCCCCTAGGAAACACCTGTGGACATGTTTCATTTGGCCCAGTCTTTTATTAATAAATAACACCTGGGCCACCATTAAACAGGAGAGATTTCATTCAAGAGCCTGTTGTTGTTATTATTATTAACAATGGGGAGAGCTGGCCCACATGGCACGTGTTCTCCTGTGGCAACAATGACTGGAGGGGAGTGATAGCTGCCACTCCCCCAAGGTCATTGGGTCGGCCCAGTCACACTTTGCATCACATAATTACTTCCCCTGTTAAGACATCTGGGTTTAGGACTTCATCTAAGCACAGCACAGAACTACTTGTGAGCAGGTGATCTGGGTCATGTTTTTTACAGCTGCTCAACTACAGAAAAGTAATCAACGGCAAGGTTTTATAGCCTCACCTCTTAAGACAGTCCTCAGACTTTGTAGCTCTCTGAAAACCAGTATCATGCAGCGATTAGTCTCCTGCTTGGGCTTCTGGGACACATTACTTTAAAGCCAATTTTCCTTCAAACTTTGTTTTTAAAGATTTTATTTATTTGACGGAGAAATAACAAGCAGGTGGAGAGAGGGGGAAGCAGGCTCCCTGCTGAGCAGAGAGCCCATTGGGGGGCTTGATCCCAGGACCCTGAGATCATGACCTCAGCCGAAGGTAGAGGCTTAACCCACTGAGCCACCCAGGCGCCCTTTCCTTCAAACTTTTAAATATAATATTTATATTTTAAGTTCTTTCAACCATAATGCAGTAATAACTAGATGTTTTTGAACTGGCCATGGCAGGCTGCTGTGGAAAATGTACTGGACTTCAAAATGAACTTTCCCTGTACCCTCTGCCTACATCACTCTATCTTTGACTCAAAATTACCATATAACTGTGACCATTTGCTACTGGGTACAGGCAGGTTCTTTATTCTTTATTCCTAAATGTGGTAAAGAGATTTAATAAGCTTTCTCTTCCTTGCTTCAAATTCAGTCTATTTTTTATTTTTACCCAAGTATTTTTACTGCATTCAATTACATGATTCATTACCAAGACCAAAAATATCTGTGCAGAATCATTATTCCTAGTTGTGATTTCCATTTATAGAGTACTATATAAGAATATAAAACTGTAAAATTAGTTATTCGCCAAAAAAGATAGGCTAGAATGCCATGAAATTTAGCAAAAGCAAGCAAAACAGCCCTTTTTGTCAAAGATCTGGTCCTAAGGAAGTAGTAAAACCTCTACAGGGTCATCAGCTTCTAGGTGTTAAGCCTTAGTTTTGCAGGGCTAGAATCTCAACTTATTGACTCACACTATCCAAATTCTCAAGAGGCTGATAATCAATCAATCTCCTTAATATTTAAGGATTAAAGTCATTAAAAAACCAAGACATAGTGCCTGAATGAGGGTCCTTTTTACCTGGAGGATATACTGAATTCTGATTTGGACTTTTTAATGTCTACACTGTATGGGACACACTACTTCACATACCACATTTGATCTTGACAGTTTTTAATGGTCACCCTACTTTTGCAGAAGAAGAAATAAAGTCTATGTGACTTCCTGACACTGGCCACACTGGGCCTGAGGGAAACCTTGCTCCAGTTGTTCTTTTCCCCTCTCCTCATTCTCTAGTGACCAGAGGGCTGCCAGATTCACTGTCGTTCTCCCTCAGGTTTACCTTTACCCTTCCTGCCTGCATGCTGATCTCTCCTATATTCCATTTCTTGGTTGGTGGCCAGTTCGAAAGACACACTCTCCTAAACCAGTATACCCTGGCAACCTGTCACAGAAACTGCAAAATCAACAAAACTTCCTAAACCACTTTTGGAGGTATTTGTATTTCCTCCTTCCTCATTGGTGTCTTATTTCAAATTCTCATCCCTTCTAGATAAACCTCTTGAGGCCAGGGATTGTGTATTATTAAATGCAACACACATTCACAGGTACCCCAACATTTGTGCTAAATTTGATAGCACTACAAAAGTAAGGTCAAACGCATGTGCTTTAGCCATCTCTATCATATCTCTTTTTTTGAAAGAGAATGAGTGGAAAGGGGCAGAGAAGAGAGATTCCCAAGCAAGCTCCATGCCTAGCACCGAGATGACTTGGTGCTTGACCTCACCACCCTGAGATCACACCTGAGCCCAAACCGACTGAGCTATCCAGTTGCCCCACCAGCTCTTTCTAAGAGCTCCTACAGACCACTCTTCTACAAACTTTGAAACTTTTTTCTGACAGAATAGAACATAGCTAATTATTTTAACAAAAAAGTTCCCAGATTCTTATTATTTTTTTTAGATTTATTTATTTGACAGAGAGAGAGAGAGATATCAAAAGAAGGCAGAGAGGCAGGCAGAGAGAGAGGGGGAAGCAGGATCCCTGCTGAGCAGAGAGCCAGATGCGGGGCTGGATCCTAGGACCCTGCGATCATGACCTGAGCCTAAGGCAGAGGCTTAACCCACCAAGCAGCCCAGGTGCCCCTGGGGAATTTAAAGAAATAATTTACATACCATAAAATTTAGCAACTGTAAGTATACAACTGAATGATCTGTAGATGTTTAAGGTTATATAAGGTTATATCATGTTATATCACCAGAACCCAGCACTAGAAATTTCTATCACCTCCCCCAAATTCCCAAAACCCTCTGCAGTCCCAGGCAACCAGTGATCTATTTTCTATTTTTTGGTTTTTATATCCAAAATATTCCCCCGATACGCTAAGTCCCTTGCTTAGACTTAGAAGAGTTCCAAATCTCTTCAGCCACATATTTTAAAAACACCTTAAAATTGAGCTGCTTTTATAGATGACTACTATTCTCTGTGTTGAGTCTAGGGGTACCTCACTGTGTCTCTAAGTAATAAAATACAAGCTTTGGTATTTGTTGGTGTCAAAGTTTATGACCAAAGCTAGGGCAAAACTCTCATAGCTAAAGCTTTAATATGCTTTCTTCCTTTTTAACATCTCAAGCAAAAAAACAGTAATAACCTTAATTTTAATAAGTACTATTTCCCAGTTAGTTTTATAAATGAGATCTCTTTGGTACTAGCTTTTCTTACTTCCAGGTTACGAAAATCCTTAAAAGCTTGAAATAAGTATCAAATATGGTTGTTCATTAGAAATCTATTATCGGTTTATCTGAAATTAATGGAAACTGAAGGTACAAGTTCAAAATATAAGTGAAATTCAAAGATAATTTAAAGATCACATTTTAGTAATTATTTCAGTTTCCTTCCCCTTCAACAGTACATTTAGCTACCTAGAATTTTCTCTTTCTATTTTACTAGGAGACCCTGGTGAAACAATCTTTTTTTTTTTTTTTTTTTTTTAAATTTATTTGACAGAGAGAAATCACAAGTAGATAGAGAGGCAGGCAGAGAGAGAGAGGAAAGCAGGCTCTCCGCTGAGCAGAGAGCCCGATGCGGGACTCGATCCCAGGACTCTGAGATCATGACCTGAGCCGAAGGCAGCGGCCCAACCCACTGAGCCACCCAGGCGCCCCAACAATCACATTTTTGAACCTCTATGTTTTTACAGAATTTTTAAAAAATTTACAGAATTTACAGAATCTGTAAGAGAAAAAAATTTTTCTTTTTGCTTTGAAAAATCCATGAAATAAAATGTCTCCAGGAATGTATCAGAGTTGACCCCTGAACAATGTGGGGGGTGGTCAAGGGGGTGGTGGTTAGGGATGTTAACTACCCCATACCTTGCAGAGTGGAAAATCTGCATATAACCATGAACTTCCCAAAAACTTAATAGGCTATTGCGGACCCAAAGCCTTACTGACAAACATTAAGTGTCAAATAACGACTTTTGTATGTTGAATGCATTATATAGTCTTACAATAAACCTAGAACAGAAAACATTAAGAAAAGGAGGAAATAATACATCTATACAGTACTGTATTAAAAAAAAATCCACGTGTAAGCAGACTCACAATTTAACCCTCTGTACAAACCATTTCAAAAATTAGACAATATGGACTAAAACAATTTTCTGGTTTGAGTCCAAGTCAATAAAACAACTTTCTAAAAATGGCTATTTTTAGTTGAGATTTAAGGGTTTTTTTTTTTTTAAAGCAGTTTTAGGTTCACAGCAAAAAAACCCTCAAGACTTCTCTCTTTAAGAAATCTACGAAAGGCAGGTTTTATATGGATATTAAGTTTTTGGTTCCTTTGGGTAAATACCAAGGAGTACAATTACTGGATCACAAGCTATGTTTACTTTTTTAACAAACCATTACGTCTTCCAAACTGGCTGTACCATTTTACATTCTCACCAGTAAGGAACGAAAGTTCCTGTTACTCTATACATCCTCTTCAGCATTTGGTTTTGTCAGTGTTCAGTATGTTGGCCATTTCAATTGGTGTGTGTATCGTGGTATGCCACTGTTGTTTTAATTTGCATTTCCCTATTGGCATATATTATGGAACATCTTTTCATATACTATTTATTCATTTTTAAAAACAGGTTGTTTTCTTTTTGTTGAGTTTTTTTTTTTTTAAAGATTTTTATTTATTTGACAGATCACAAGTAGGCAGAGAGGCAGGCTAGAGAGAGGGGGAAACAGGCTCCATGCTGAGCAGAGAGCCCGATGTAGGGCTCGATTCCAGGACCCTGAGATCATGACCTGAGGTGAAGGCTGAGGCTTAACCCACTGAGCCACCCAGGTGCCCCACTGTTGAGTTTTTAGTAAGAGTTCTTTGTATATACTGGATAAAACCTTTATCCAATGTCTTTGCAAATCTTTTCTCCCAGCTTGTGGCTTATCTTCTTGCTCTCTTGATGTCTTTTGCACAGAAGTTTTTAATTTTAATAAAGTCTAACTTATCAACTATTTCTTACATGACTCATGCTTTTGGCATTATATTCAGAAAGTCACTGTCATACACAATGCCAACTAGATTTTCTTCTATCTTCTAGGAGATAATTTTGCATTTTACATGTAGGTCAGTGACTAATTTTGAGTTAATTTTTGTGAATGAGGTATAAGGTCTATGTCTTGATTTTTTCCCCCTCATGTAGAGATCCAGTTGTTTTAGTACTGGCTTACTGAAAATACTATCTTTGCTCCACTGTGTTGCCTTTGCCCCTATCAAGTATCAGCTCATGATATTTATGTGGATCTGTTTCTGGGCTATTCTGTTCCATTGATCTGTCTATTCTCTGGTCAATACCATATGGTCTTGATTACTGTACCTTTACATTAAGTCTTAAAGTCAGGTAGTGTCAGTCTTCTGACTATTCTTCTTCAGTATGGTATAGGCTATTCTTTCACCTCTATAGAAACTTCAGAATCAGTCTGTTGATATTCACTAAGTAACTTGTTGGGATTCTGACTTGGATTCAGTGCAATACCAAGTTAGGAAGAACTGATTATCTTGAAAACAGTGAGTCTTCCTATCCATGAACATGTAGTCTCTCCATTTATTTCATTCTTGATTGCATTCATCAGAGTTTTAAATTTTTCCTCATTTAGATCTTATAACATTTTGTTAGATTTATACCTAGGTATTTCAGTTTTTGGGATGCTAAATGCTATTGTTTTTCATTTCAAATTCTACTTGTTCATAAGTAATATAGATGCATATATATACACATTATCACACACATACACACATAGAATCAATGACAAATACGGTATCCTGTTCTTTCTTTGGTTCACTGCTGCATACTCTCCTTAAAAGCAGGGGTCAGCCAACTAAGGCCTGTGGGTAAAATTCAGCTCACCATCTGTTTTTGTATGGCCCACAAAGAATGTTTTTATGCTTTTAAAGGTAGGAAAAAAAAAAATCAAAAGATTATTCTGTGATATGTGAGAACTACATGAAATTCAAATTTCAGTGTCCATAAATAAAGTTTTATTGGGACACAGCCACACCCATCTGTTTATATTGGACAGTTCTCTCACTGCCATAGAGTCTGAATAGTTGTGGCTGAAATCTTATGGCTTGTAAAATTCACAATATTCAGTATTTGGCTCCTGATAAAGTATGCTGACCCATTAAAAATGCTTTCAGATGGCAAAAGGGCTTTTCATTTAGAAAGCAGTCTTTCTCAGTAAAAACATAAACTTACTTTGCACTCAGATTTAAGGATCAACAGGAATATTGGGCAGGATCAATCTAATCCTGCTCCTTTTCTTCACAGATTTTCCTAGCTAAAATGTTTAACTTTTTATAATTAGATCAGCTCTAAGAAGATTACAAAATTAAGCAATATGTACCACTTAGCTGCTCCCTCCTTCTCTCCCCATCCTCAGGATCTAAACAGTGTGGCCCAGATATTTAATTTCTGGAATCAGACAGCCGGGGTTTAAATCTCAGCTCTGTCCCTTAAAAACTGTGTAAACACTGGATAAGTTATCTTCTGCTTCTTCATCTTTAAAATGGAGATATCAGTATCCATCTCTGAGTTGTGAGAATTCAATGCAGATAATACATTACGAGAATAGGCACAACACAAATGTTAAAGGTAGATGCAGTAAAACTAGATTTCCTTCATCCACATTCCTCACCCCAACTTCCCCATTCTATTAAAGAGGAAGAAAATACAAAACAGAAAAAATATGAAACAAACAATTTACCAGCTTCACCTCCTGTTAATTACTGCAAAGTTAAGTGAAGAGGTGACAGAAATTACAAGCAGAAGGCAAGTTAGAAAACCTGAAGCATCTCAAATTCTCATTGTCAAGATTCCCTGTAATTAATAATCCAGTTGGGATCCAACCCTGGAAGGTAGATTTGGCCAAAGAAAGCATAACAATGCCCAGCCCTAAAAATACCAGGGAGAATAGTAGGTATTGATTTGCATCTCTAAGGATCCACTGATGAGAAAAACACCCATTCACAGACTTTTCCTCTGTAAAGTAATTATTTCCTCAGGGCATTTCCATGCCACAGAAGAGACAATACTGGGACTCTACCTATTGCTGGACAAATTAAGTGGGGTTTTTTCCAATGCCAGGAGGTGGTTGGCAAATGCAACCTACAAAGACTCTCCCCAGCGGGGAACTCAACGTGCAGAGGCCTAGTGCAGGAAGAGTTCAAGAAATGTGCCCTTCCAGAGGAGATTGTGTTTTGTGATGGTTCTTGTAAAATGAAAACATGCTGAAGCATGTTTATCTGTTTTTCAGTCTCTCCGCTCTTCAAGACAAAAGAAGGAACAAAACCTAAAGACTTTTTTTTTTTTTTTTTTTAAAGATTCCACCCATTCATCCGACAGACAGAGATCACAAGCAGGCAGAGAGGCAGGCAGAGAGAGAGAGAGAGAGAGAGAGAGAGAGAAGCAGGCTTCCCGCGGAGCAGAGAGTCCGACGCGGGGCTCGATCCCAGGACCCCGAGACCATGACCTGAGCCGAAGGCAGCAGCCCAAACCACTGAGCCACCCAGGCGCCCCCCTAAAGACTTTTAATAGTGCTGGCTTGATTACTATAATTAACATTTAATGTTATTGTTCTCTCATCAACTATTTTCATAGGGACCTGTGAATCTTAGTAGATTCACATAGGGACTAAATCTTAGTAGAATTTCTAAATTCTACTCAAAACCTGCAAGGGAGAAAATAAATTGAGTTCAATCCATAAAACCAACTTACCAATTTTTGTACAAAATATTTACCAAGCCAAGGTTTCAGTGACAAGAGAAAGCTGTTTTCCTCTTGTTAATTCTCTTTGAATACCTGGCCAAGTTTCCTTTGCTGGGTCAAATGATGTTGTGGTTATGGAATCAGGTCTTCAATGGGCAGTAACCTATATTTTTGTTTTTGTCCTTCGAATAATGCCTTTGTTGTTGTTGTTGAATGTTTTCCAGGTTTACTATATTTCTAGAATACTTACTGTTTAGTCATCACTAGAAAATAAGAGTAGTC
Source organism: Mustela nivalis (assembly GCF_964662115.1). Taxonomy (NCBI): domain Eukaryota; kingdom Metazoa; phylum Chordata; class Mammalia; order Carnivora; family Mustelidae; genus Mustela; species Mustela nivalis. Next base: position 23,378,266 of record NC_139027.1, on the reverse strand, counting down.
CTATAACTCAGTGAGTCAGGTAAAACAATCTGAGTTGGTAACCTCTCCCAAACACCCCATTGGTAAGACAAATTGGAGATCTCTCAATTGTTGTGATGCAATACCATGAGTCAGAAAAGCCTTATTGGGTGGACTGGAGTATAAATTAACTGTCTGGTTTCCTGATTCAGGTGTCAAGTAGCAAATTCACATCATACCTAAGGCTCAGTTCCACGGATTACCAGAGAAACAGATGATTTACACAGCCACTTAGCCTCTATAAAACCCAAAATGGTATTTTGGGCACAAATGTACTTAGAACTATCTTCACATCTCATGAATATATTCAGAACTAGCTTTTACATCTCATAAACATATTTAGGACTATGTTACCACCATGTTGGAGGGTAGTGTCTTAATTTAATTTAGTATCTTTTTAGACCTAATTTTGGCTTTATTTTCCTTCCCTTTTAATTGTTTCTAAATCTTGTTCTCTCTCCTGCCACTTAAGTAGAGCATAAGGCAAATAAATAGGGAAAAGTCCTTGATGATCCAACCATATATTATTTTTAGAGGCCACATGTATGTTACTAACCTTTTTAGAAAAGGGGGTCTTCTAAAAATCCAATTTCCTTAGTTCCCCTGTATAGAATTAAATAATTTACTTTAACACATTTTATCATCTCCCTCTCCCATGGATAAGATGGTTGCTAGAGATAAACTTAAGAAGAAAGTCAACCAGTAGGCCTATAGTGGACACTGAGATGGGTGAAGGTATGATAAAGTTAGGGATCAGCCCTTTCCAAGTAGGTGTGCTTTACCTGGTGTTCTAGTACATACCCAGAAAGATAATGGGTAAGTGGAAAAATACATTGTGTACCAAATTCCACAAGCTCCACCTTCTCACTGTTTGCATTTACAATTTTATGTTCTAGGTCTGTCTGCCCAAAAGCCACCCAAAGACTCACCCATTTTCTAGGTCTAACCAGTACCAATCCACCTAAGAATGATTCCCACCTTACTCTTACCCATTTTTTCCCCACTGCCCCATTTTTAAACTCCTGTGACACTCATTTCATAGTTTCCTAACACTGAAGTTGGTGCTGTTACTCAATTTCATTGGTCTAGGACTTTTTACTAAGCTACGGGCTTGTAGAGAAAAGTTCTTGGTAACTTCCTTCTTACCTAACAGAGTACAAATATGCAACGAAGTTTTAGAAAAAGAATCAACCGAAACACAGGAGATCTGGCAGAAATATTTACCCTGGGAACACTTCGTGTATTTTGGTTCGTCCGCGTTGGAACGCTGCTGCAACACTGTACACGCGGCCACGCAAAGTGAGCTAGGATCCTATTACCCCCAGGGATTTCACCAGCAAGTCTAGTTTCCCAAAAACACAAGGTTAACTAGCCTGAGGTTACTTCAGGTTTTCCATCTGTCAAGGAGACCTGGAATAAAAATGCTCACATTACCGACATGGCTCTGTAAACAGAAAAAGTTTAAAAATAAATGAGCTGTACACCTTCGCAGACTCTCCCTTGAGGGGGGGGATTAATAGGTGTCAGGATTAAACCGATCTTTCGGTAGCAGTTCCGTTTTCCAACGCCCACTGTTCATAATACTCATTGTCTTACCTAGCTACCTCGAAGGAGGGTAGAATAAAGGGGCTCGGAGAGCACGCCCACCCTCCCACCCGTCGGGCGCGGCCCAGCGCGACCCGCACCCGCCCAGACCCGGCCGGCCGCCCGCGGCCCCAGCTGGCCCCAGCTGATTGCAGGCACGTGACGCCGCGGGCCAATCGGGAGGGGCCGGCGGAGCGCGCCGCGGCCTCCTCCCGCACCACAAACACCGGCCGGAAACAGCTGAGCGGGCGGCGACGCAGGGTCCGGTTCTGGCCGCCGCGGCCCGGGGACGCCCGTCTGACAGTCGCACCCCGCCCTCCGCCAGGCCAGTGAGGTCCCACGCTCGCTTCTGGGACCCGCCTGCGAGCTACACGGCAGGGTGGCAGACATTCCCCCGGCAGGGCAGACACAAAGCCAAGGCGGTCCCCGGCCCCTGACTAGTGCCAGGCGGCCAGGACGGAGGCCCTCTTCAAAGAGGGGCCACGCCGCGGCGTAATCACGGCCCTAAAGCTCGGAGCCAAGTTCGGACTTCACTCCGGGGCTGCCGAGGAGCAGGCCTCCGGGACGACTGCGGTGGCGCGGAACCCCGGCGCGCCCCCGACACTGCGGCGGGGACGCGGCCCGTGGGGGCGGGGCAGTCGTGGGGGGTGGGGGGGGAGTTGGGAGATCGCCGGCCAAACTGCCCGCGGAAGGGCCTCCCAAGCGGCGCCGGGGGTACTGGCCGGGCGGGAGGCTGCGGCGGGAGGGCGCGGCCGCCAAGCTCAGGGGTCGCGGCTGTTGCGGTCGCTCCGGTCGCCCCGGCTGCGCGGCGGAGGCGGGCCGACGGCGGCCACCGCGCCTGGGCCTCACAAAGAGGAAACAGTCCAGCCCGTCAGCCCGCAGCCCCGGCACTGGGACCCGCCCAGAGGGGTCAAGGGCGACGGCGCTGGGCCCCCGGGGGGAGCCTAGTGAGGAAGAGGCACTTCCTGCCTGGGTCCCCCCGCCCCGGGCCGATCCCGGAGTGTTTCGAAGCCGTCGGCCCGGAGGGCTCCTCATCCCCCATCCGGCTCCTAGTCCAGCCCCCCTCCCACCGCACTCACCCCGAGCGGCTGTGAGATCCGCGGCCGCAAGCGGCTCCTCGCTCCTCAGCTGGGATGAAGCCCCTCGGCCACCCGAGTCTCCAGGTTTAGTCAGGCCCTGGCCTTGGCCCCGCCTCTCCCTGGTTGGGCCTCAACGTCAATCACTCGGCATAGCTCCACCCCTCAAGCAGTCGGCTCTCCCGGTTGGCCCAGAACGCCCTTCATTCCTAGGCCCCGCCCTCATGCCCGGCATCCTGCCCCTTCCGCTAGGCCCCGCCCCTTCCCTGGTTCACCCTCCCCCACTCCCTCACCCCTTCGCGTCTCTGCCCACCCCTCCCAGAAGCCGCAGACCCAGGGCTAGCTCCCGCAGTTCGCTCCGCCCCTGACTCTACTCCTCGTACTTGTACAGCCAATCAAAGAGGCTAACTCTGCCCCTTCTCCGGAGGCGGCCAATGTGGAGAGACTTCGGATCCACCTCCTTCCCAGCTGAGAGCACACAACACAGCATCCACGTGAGTCAGCTTCTTAAAGGAGAAGGCTCAGCCTTTCTAATTGCGGCAGCTGTAAGACATCGCGCGTCATCAGCGTCACCAGGTGGTGGCTAAGGCCTACCTTTTTGAGACCCAGTGATGACAAATGAAAACAACAGGCTGTTTTTCTAAGGCAAAGCAGGTGCCTTGATAGTTAACACCTTACCGTGTCGTTAATTTCTTTGAGATTGCTTACTTTTGTCATGCCTTAAAAAAAGCCACCTTTTGTTGACAAACCCCAAACCCTTTGAATCTCGGTGTATAGGAGATCCGGAAGAACATGGGAAAAGCCATTTTTCAAGTGTGCCCGACTGAATTTACAACTCGAGTTTTCTTTTGGTAGTGGAAATGATTATCAAGAGGATGAGAAAATTCCACATAGAGATTTCTACCTCTGAAAGTCCGCTATTTGTTGAAGAAGGTAGCTGTTCCCCCTAACCCTCATCAACGCCTAAGATAGGTTTTGCGTCTCATCTTATTTGAGTTTCCCAGGTAATTACATTAATGATCTTTGCCAGAGTTTCGGGATGAAGCGTATTTGATTCTCAGTATTTCTCAGGCAAAAAATAAAATAAAATAAACACTAACTTTTGAGGTTTATCTGCAAGGTTTTTAAAGCCATCTTAGTGCCACAGAGGTTTTGAAGCAAACCCTAGCAATCTGACTTCTCATCAACCTCAAAAGCACCAGAATTTTCATGCAGTTCAAATAAAAACATGATCGTCAAAGGCAAATGTCTAGAGAAAAGGAAGTTTTGAACAATTTTTAGTTTTCATTGTTCTTTTGTTTTTACTTACCTTTAATTATAAATGTAAAACATGTTCATTATAGAGAGGTCATACAGCCTTATTTTCATAACAAAACCTCTGCCCTGTGCTTAAAAGCTTCCTGTGCATCTTATTCCTGAGACAAATGTGTATAAAAGCATATTATGCCTCTTATTCTTTGACTTATTTTTTCACTCAATGTATTATAGCCATCCCTCCATAGCAAATGCAACTTTTATTGACAAATATATCTTTGTCTCCATCACAGTTTTCCATAGTATGACTTCACCATCTTTTATTATATTTTTTTTCTACAGACCTACTTCAATCTTTTCCTATTAAATGTACTGCTGTAAGGAACACCTGTGTCATTGATAACCTATTAGTCAAGTATTTCTGAAAATAATAATTTGAAAAGCGCATAGTGTCTAAACCCACAGAAATGAATTTTCCTCAAAGTGCGTACTTTTAAGTACCAGGTAAAACAATGGGGAAGATATTTATTTATTAAACAAATATAGAGATAGTGCTAACTGTTCTAAGTGCTCTACAAATTAACAATTTATAACATTTAATTTTCATGAAAACTCTATAAGGTAGGTACTATTATCTATTATCCCCATTTTACAGATGAGCAAACTGAAGCACAGTGATTAACATGCCTAAGGTCACCCAGTAGAGTTATTATACCCTGTAATCGTAAACTTGGAAGCGAATGATGAAAAGGTTAATCTAGATGATGACGACGTGCAGAGTTAAAATCCAAATGTGAGGTAAGGAGGGCAGATAGGAATGGAATGGAAGGAACAGGTTTAACTTTAACAAAAATGGCTGCACGGGACTGACTGTTTATTGATGCACTAAGAAGAATTTTCCCAGATAAGCCAGGGATCTTCTCCCAGGTGACTGATAGGTGATGAACTCCCATTACCAGGTATAGGGCAATTAGGAAGGTCAGTTTGGGGCGGAAGGCAATGGACCCAGCTGATGTGGCACACCCATTAGAAATAAATAATATACAGGGGTGCCTGGGTGGCTCAGTGGATTAAGCCGCTGCCTTTGGCTCAGGTCATGATCCCAGGGTCCTGGGATTGAGCCCCGCGTCGGGCTCTCTGCTCAGCCTTGAGCCTGCTTCCTTCTCTCTCTCGCTGCCTGCCTCTCTGCCTGCTTGTGATCTCTCTCTGTCAAACAAATAAATAAAATCTTAAAAAAAAAAAAAAAGAAAGAAATAATATACAGTTGAAGGTACTGGAACAAGTATGGAAGAGAAAACACAAAAAGATAAAAGATGTGAAGAAGGTCTTGTTTGGCTTTGGTTACAGTTGTTTTATACCTTTTAGTTTAATTACATTTGGGATAAGTTAGCACTTTTTAATACTGAGAATTTCCCACTAAGAACATGGTATGTATCCATCCGTTTACACATTCTATATGTCTTTCTGTACAGTTTCATGGTATGGCTACCTTCCTTTAGGTTGTTCATAGATCTTCTCAGAGTTATATTTCAGTATTAGATCTTTTCTGGAGGTATTACGGGCTGAATTGTGTGCCCCTACCCCCATTCATATGTTGAGGTCCTAACTCTCAGTATCTCAGAACGTGTCTATATTTTGAGATCCAGCTTTTAAAGAGGTGATTAAGTTAAAATATGGTCATTAGAGTGGGCCCCAAAACAATCTGACTGGTGTCCTTGTAAAAGGAGAAGTTCGGCAAATCTGGCTGTGACACTGGTCACCAGGGTAGATTTGGCTGGCTATGGAGGAGTCCCCTTCTTCCCTTAGCCTCCACGTGCCTGTCCCTCCCTGAAGCTGCATGCTTGATGGAAGATGGAAGATGACCTTCCCTGAGAGAGGGAAGGACTGTTCTTCCGTCAAGGGTATACACGTTTTTTACTTTAACCTGAATTTATGAAAACTCTCGGTAGTTTAAACAGATTAGCTCCTTCAGGGAGAAACATATATATGTAAATACAATCACAAATTAGTTTACATAAAAATTTTAATAATTTCTCCTGGTTGCAGCCCTGCCACTTTACCAAAAGCTATCTCAAAAGTCACTGATTGTAACATTTAGCTCAGCCTTTTTGGACTGCACAGATCTCTGCAGTATTTGAAATCATCAACCAAACATTCAGTCTTCAAACTTTTTATTCTCTTGGCTTTGGCCAGGACCTGCCTTACCTGTGGTAGGCAGATAATGACCTTCCCCCTGCACCACTATCATCCCCCAAGGTGTCTATGTCCCAATCTCCTATGAATATGTTACCTAACATGACGAAAGGAACTTTGCAGGTGGGATTAATTTAAGGATCCTTAAATGAGGAGATAATTCTGGACCATCCAAGTGAACCAATGTAATCACAAGGGTCTTTATAAAAGAGAGGTAGGATGGCCAATAAGCATACGAACATGTTCAACATCACTAACCATTAGAGAAATGTAAAGCAAAGCCATCGTGAGATACCACTTCCTACCCATAAGGATGGTTACTATCAAAACAAACAACAAACAACAACAAATGTTGGCAAGAGTGTGGAGAGATTGGAGCCCAGTGCACTGCTGATGGAAATGTAAAAAGGTGCAGCTGCTATGGGAAACAATTTTGGCAGTTCCCAAAAAATTAAAAATAGAATTACCATGCAATACAACAATTCCACTTTGGTTATATGCCCCAAAGAATTGAAAGCAGGGTCTCAGAGAGATATTTATATACCCATTTTCATAGCAGCATTACAATAGTGCAGTATTACAATTTATACAAAATATACATTTAGGCATTCAGCTAAAGGCATTCAGCTCAAGAACTGCTTGGTGTTGTCAGGGGAAGAACTGGGTCTGGGAACTGAAAAAAAAAAAAAAAAAAAAAAAAGCCCAAAACTAGAAACAAACTGAGTAGCCCCCAATATTTGAATGGATACCCAAAAGGTGTGTACACAAAATATTATATTATCTAGCCGGCGCGTGGGTGGCTCAGTGGGTTGAGCCTCTGCCTTCGGCCCAGGTCATGATCTCAGGGTCCTGGGATCGAGCCCCGCGTCGGGCTCTCTGCTCAGCAGGGAGCCCGCTTCCCTTCCTCTCTCTCTCTGCCTGCCTCCCTGCCTACTTGTGACCTCTGTCTGTCAAATAAATGTATAAAATCTTTAAAAAAAAGAGATTCTGACACATGCTATGACCTGAACTTTCAGATATTATGCTAAATGAAATAAACCAAATACAAAAGGACAGGGATGGTAGGATTCCAGTATACAGAGTAGTCCAAATTTATAGAAACATGATGTAGAATTCTGCTTGCTAGGGGTTAGGAGGAGTAGTTGTTTAATGGGTATAGTGTATGAATATATTTAATAATACCAAACTGTACCAAATGGTTAAGATGATAAACTTTATGTTTTGCGTATTTTACCACAATTAAGAAATAAACAAGGCTTTCTATCAAAAATAACAGCAATCAGGGCGCCTGGGTGGCTCAGTTGGTTAGGTGTCTGCCTTGCTCAGGTCGTGATCTTGAAGTCCCAGGATCACGCCCAGCATTGGGCTCCCTGCTCAGCAGGGAGTCTGCTTCTCCCTCTGCCCCTCCCTCCACTCCTCTCACTCTCTCTTTCTCTTTCTCTCTCTCTCAAGTACATAAATAAAATAAAAAAAATAATAATAACAGCAATAATAACCAACTGAAAAAGGGAGGTAGGACAGTCAGAGTCAGAGAAGGAGATGTGATGACAGAAATAGAGGTCGGAGTGAGTGGGACCTGGAGCAGGGAATGCATACATTTCTGGAGGCTCAAACAGGCAAGGAAATGGATCCTCCCTAGAGCTTTCAAAAGGAACCCAACTGTGCCAGCACCTGGATTTCAGCCTTGTGGGAGCCATTTCAGATTCAAGAGCTCCAGAACTGTAAGTTAACGAACCTGGGTTGTTTTAAGCCACTAAGTCTGTGGGGATTTGTTACAGCAGCCTTAGGAAATTAAAATCACTCAATTTTCCCAAAGTCATATTTTACGTTGAGTTTTCTTATTAATGACTTGGTGCTGTTTATAATTAGTATGAGTTTTATTACTGCACATAACTATGTTCTTTCTAATGAATAGTATACTCAGAAGTCTGATTCAGCAAATGTTGGAGATGTCTGGGAATGCAACCCCTCCAAACTCCTAACCCTTTCTTGCATCAGACTGTAACAACCCAGAGGATCTTGTAATATCCTCCCCTAAATTACTTGTAAACCAACAGCAACGGTATTAGTAAAATTTCCACAAACTTTCCCAACATTAAAAACTTTTACACCTCAAAACCCGAGCCCTGGGGTAAGGATAGATATAGGTCCCAAGTCAGGTGGGGCAAATTGGAGAGCAGAATAAATGTTGGTGAGGAGCCTGGGCTCTAGGGTTATTTAGCCTGAGCTAAGTAACACAGCCACTTGCTAGCTACCTGACCATGGGTGAGAGCTTCAAGTTAATTACTAAGAGTAGTGATAGTCTTAGGGTTATTATAAGCATTAAAGAAAATAACGAATGTCAAGTGCTTAGCTAGGGTCCCTGGCACCTATCAAGTGTTCAAGAAAGTTGCAGTTGTGTTAGTTGTTATTATTTTCATGACTCTTGATTATGAAGCTAAGTCGAGAAGCCCAGAGCAAGCAGGCTTTTGCTGTTTCCCCTGTTCTGTCCACATTACGGAATGCTAAGGTCACCTGGCAGACTGCCAGGCGAATGTCCGCTAGCTCTCCTGTGTGGTTCCACCCTAAATCGAGAGAGCACTTGAAATACTGCCAACTGTCTGACAGGGTTTATATCATGGAGGTGAAAAATGAGGCATTCAACTTCTCTCAAAACCTACCTGCCACAAAAAGTCAATAGCAGAGGTCTCTCTGGGCTCCAAGCTAGATTTCCATCAATGAGATAACATGCACTCTTAGTGACCGCCATTACAAATGATAGACATTTAGGAGGACACACTTTGAACATAAAATAAACACTGAAAAAACCAAGCAGATCTAAAGGAACTGATACAGTGTCCAAAATACATTATTAAGTGGAAAATGCAAGCTGTGGGATTATGTGCATAATCTTATCCAATTTTTGTAAAAGAAGATAATTATATACATTTATTTAATGTACAGATAAGTCTGAGATATTCATTTATACTGTCCTAGTTTTCTTATACCTATTTGACAATGCTTGTGTTTAACTTAGCAATCAGAAAACAGATAATTTTTATTGCCACAAGCATTTTATTTATTTATTTAACAGAGAGAGAGAGTGAGAGAAGGAACATAAGCAGGGGGAGTGAGAGAGGGAGAAGCAGGCTTCCCGCTGAGCAGGGAGCCCGATGTGGGGCTCAATGTGGGGCTCGATCCCAGGACTCTGTGGGTTTTTATTGAGGTTTGATACCAAAAATGGTAATGTGAAGATTTGCGCCTTCTGCAGAACCAGCAGTATCAGTCAGCACTAGTAGGTTGCAAGTAGCAGAAATCCAGCTCGAAGTATCTGAAGAATAAGAAGGAAATGTACTGGCCCACATCACTGGAGAACAGGAAGGGTGGTTTGATTGGGCCTTAGGGAGCTGGGATGCAGTTAAGACTGGCTAATTCTGTCTGATTCTGTCTTCACTTCTGTTTCTCTTTGCAAATTGACTGTCTGTCCTTTCCTGCCGTGGCCTCAAGTGGCTCCATGCTTGCATCCATTACAGCATCCTGACCAGAAAGGAAAGTAAGCTCCAGTTAGGAAGGTCCCCGAGAAGGATTTGGATGGCCTGGGTCGATCAGGACCCTGTCACCATGGTCATATGTGTGAGGGCTTGTCAATGGCAGCCCCCCTCCCTCCCTAGAATCCTAGATCTGTAGTTGGGGCGATGGATATTGTAGTCAGTAGAGGCTTACTGTCTAAGTCCCATAGACAGGTGGCTTATAAACAACCGAGATTTGTTTCTCATTGTTTTGGAGGCTGGAACTCCAAGATCAAGGTAGCAGCACAGTCAGGTTCTGGTGAGGGCCCTCTCCTGGGTGGCAGACTGCTGACATCTCATTGTATTCTCACATGGTAGAAAGGGATCACACTAACTCTCCGGCCTCTTCTTATAAGGACACTACTTCTATTCATAAGGGTTCCATCCTCTTGACCTAATTACCTCCCAAAGGCCCCACATCCAACTACCATTATAGTGGGGATTAGGGCTTCAACATGGGAATTTTGGAGGGGGGTACACAAGCTTTCAGTCTATAACAATGGTGTTCCCCAGAAGAAGAGTGGTTCTGTTCTGGGCAGACAGCTGTCTATTTTCATTGCTGAAGACACTGCCAACATGCATTCAAGCATCTGTTGTGAAAGTTTATTGGCAACTAATTTGCCCTTAAGCAAAGGCTCCAAGACAGGACGTGTCCGTGTGCTTGGGGAAAAAAAATGAAGAGACTCTGTTTAACAGAGTAGCATCTGTACAGGGCAGTGTCCAGAGACAAGATCGGAAACCCAGGTTGGGAAGAGATAGTAGATAGAGCATCAATGCTAGTCTAAGAAATCTGGCCAGAATAATACATTTATATTAAAGGTTTTTTTTTTACATGTATTTTTAATCCCAAAGATTATAAGGTCTTAAGATCCCTAATTTCAAGTTTTTAAAAACCTACATTTTTCAGGAACAGAAGCCTCACTATTGGAAAAGGAATACTAGACATAATTAAAAAAAAGATTTTATTTATTTATTTGGCAGAGAGTGAGAGAACACAAGCAAGGGGGGACAGCAGAGCGAGAGGGAGAAGCAGGCTCCCCGCCAAACAGGGAGCCCGATGCGGGGCTCAGTCTGAGGACCCTGAGGCCATGACCTGAGCCAAAGGCAGACACTTAACGGACTGAGCCACCCAGGCATCCCTAGACAAAAATTTTTATTAAATGTCAATTAAGTGAGTCTGTTAAAAATGTAGGTGACAGGACTGATGGATTTAGGAGTTCTATAAAAGACACCTTTTATAGAACTATTAGGGTATTAGGGTTCTCCACAGAAATGGAATCAATAGGAGACAGAGAGAGGGCAAGATGGGTACGGATGTATTATAAGGTGACGGCTCCTGTGATGATGGAGGCTGGGAAGTCCCACACTTGCTCTCTGTGGGAGAGCTGCTGCCGTAGTTGCAGGGCCCGAGAGCCAGAGAGCTGATGGGGCAGATCCCATTGTGCATCTGAAGGCCTGAGGACAAGGAGCGTCAAGGGCAGGGGAAGATCCTTGTCTCAGCTCAGTCTGGCAGAGAGAGCTCGAATCCAACCAACCTTCCTCTGTCTGTTCTGTTCGACCCTTCAGAGAACTGGATGATACCCACTCACAATGGGGAGGGGGATCGGATTTACTCAGGCTCCTGACAATCAAATACTTATCTCTTCCAGAAACACTCCCACAGACACACCCAGAAATAATTCAACCAGATATCTGGAAATCTCAGGATCTAGTCAAGCAGATGCATAAAATTAACTATCACAGTACCTTTGTAGCCTTACATAATTTTGAATTTTAACGGATACCAGCCCAATAACCTTTGATCTGAAAAGATATCATCCTATGGAATTCAGAGAAATGAAATTCAGAGAAAGCCCCTGTTTTGACAAAGGTTGTAATTCTATCAGTAATCTAGGAGGTGGCTCAAGGCGAGCACGTTTTTACCCCTGTAGATCTGTTCTTGGTCTCCGAAATGGACAAACTGATCACTTCTTGGAAAACATAGAGGGAGACAGAGATCCAGAATTTCAAAAAATACAAAGAGGATGACCATATAATAAATAGATCAATGCTTATGTATCAAATTGTAAATAGCATTCTCTTTCCCCAGTGCCATGGGGTTCTATTGAGTTCCATTGAGTCCCGGGAAGCCTCATGTCATTTTTAAGCACACACCAGGCAAAGAGCGTTAACTGTACTCACTGTCACAGCTCTGTTTCACTTGTGCATCTCAGCTCAGTGAGAATTCTGCAGAAAGACATCAAGTGGGGCTGAGCTTTGTCCTCCATGGATGTGCTGTCTGAATTTCCAGACGAACACACCATGAATATTAACCAGTACCTTTTGATGATGTACATGGCCGTTCAGTGCACTGGCAGCCTCCCCCTCCCCCCTAGAACAGTGCTACATTATTGTGTTTATTGCCTAAAAATCGTTGAGAGATACTAGGTTTTTCTTTTAATCCAGTTTTTGAGTGACAAAAACAATATAGAATAGACTACATGTATCATTCTGCGTGACACATGAACCAGTTGAAAAGGATGACAAATTTAATAAAGGCTAAGAGAATGCAGGTAAAAGGGATAAAATGGGGAGAGAATTTTTTTTTATGCTGTATGAAGACGTGAGGACTTTTTTGGAAACCAAAAAAAGTATCATGAAGTATTTAGGTAGCTCTGTTTGTGGTAAAACAATGCTTTCTGTGCTCTGAAATAAATCACAACAGTAACAGTAAGACTGTCCTTACACAGTGCTGACCATGTGTTACTCCGCAGTCTAAGTATTTCAGGCATATTTTAATTTATGTAATCCTCACAACAACTCTCTGGGGTGGTTACCATTATCATCCTCATCTTCTGCAAAGTCGGAGACACCGGGCATGGAAGGATACACTGTCTGCCCACAGGACACAGGAAACAGTGGTGCCCACGTTGGCCTTTGTGAATGGGATCAGTGCCCTTACAGGAAGAGGTCAGAGAGTTGGCTTGCCCTCTTTCTGCTGTGTGAGGATACAGTGACATGTCAGCCATCTGCCTTAGCACTTGGCAGTATGGCTCGAGAGCCTTTGCTCCTAAGGGCTATGCCATGCTACCAGGTTAATCATTTTCCCCTTTGTGCAGAGCTTTGCATCCTAGAACATGCTTATACACTTCAAAAAACCTGGAACTGACCTAAGTGTCTCTCAGAGAAATGCTTCGATAAATTATGGTATAAGCAGAATATATCTTGTGTTAGGAGGGGGGTTTCTCTGCATGGACTTAGAACGGTGTTTGTGTAATGTTTTTATGTGAAAAGAACAAATTGAAAAGAGTAGTTATAGCTTGAAACCGTTATTTTAAAAATTGTAGATACATATGTATGTTCTTATTTTTTCTTTGATGAAGGACAGCGGAAGAAAGGCAGGCAGGGACAAGGGATCCCCCTCCCCACCAAAAAAAAAAAAAAAGGAAACAATTCTTAAAAGGATTTTACACCACCCTGGAAGGGGTCAGTCACCCTTTCCCATGTGACAAAAATCTGACTGGATGATGGGGCATGGAGGGTTAATCAGATTAAAATAGCCCATCAACGAGTCCATGAAAACCCCTAGATCAAAAGCCAAATCGGCAGCCCTCTGGGGCCCCTCCCTCCCTTTTTCCCCCTCCCTCTTTGGGAGCTTCTTACTATGGCTCCACAAGCTTTGCTTTGCTGCCCACCACTCTGCCTGGTCTATCTATTCAGTCTTCAAAGCAGCGTGACCAAGAACTGCAGGCACCGACAGAAAAGAAAATCCTGTAACAGAGTCAATAAATATTTACTAAGCCCCAAGCACTTACGAAGGAAACTAGGGATGCGGAGCTCAGTCCGACCAAGTCTGTGCCCCTCACAGGCGTTGAGCTCCCATGAGAGAGAGAAGGAACTGTAAGTACTTGCAGATCCTTTTGCCTGCCTTGACAAAAACTAAGCACTATCTAGGGGAGGAGTGGAGGGGGTGTGTGTGAAGTTGTGTAAGGAGGGATATTAGAGAAGGAAGGCCATGGGAAAATGCCGGAGAAGAACGTCCCAGACAGAGGAGACACAAAGTCGAAGGTCCCTATGTGGAAGGAGCTGAGCATCGCCTGGAAAGTCTGGTGAGACAGGGGCGCAGGGAATGAATGAAAGGGGGGGCAGTCCACGTGGGGCCAAAGGGGCTGGATTTTATCCCAAGTGCAACGGGAAGTCGGAGCAGTCATTTAAACTTCACTTTAAGGGTGCATCTGGCCGCTGCTGGAAGCAATGGAGATCGGTCAGAGCGCAAATACAGTCATCTAGGCGAGAGTGGGTGGTGGCTGCCCTAGGGGCTGAGGTCACAGAGGCCAGGAGACAAGGCAGAATTCCGGATGTGTTTTGAAAGCAGTCAACAGGATTTCCTGGTGCACTGGTGTTGGGGTGTGAAGGGAAGAGAGAAACCAAGGCCAACTCCTTGATTTTATCCTGAACGAGATGAAATTTGGGGCCCTGTAATGATAGGGAAACTCTGGGATGCGGAGTTGGGGCAGTAGTCGAGAGGCCCATCTTGGACTTAATGAATTTGAGCTGCTTAGTTGGAATGCAAGTCAAGATATCAGGTAGGTGGCGTAGAGTCACGTGCCTGAGTTGCATCTTGGGTGTTGACTGACTTTGGTGAAGCAGAACTTAACATTTTTTCCTTTGTAAGCCCTGCATCTCCTATAAATTTTTGTTTTTGCACTAAGTTTCTAGGGTTTTTTTTTAATAATTTTTAAAATACAGCAGAGAAAATGTATATAAGTGCAAATATATGAATTTGTGTAAAAAGTTCTGGAAAGAAACGCATCATAAAGTGTGAACAACAATAACCCTTAAGCAGTGTAACTTTTACCCTTAAATGTATTGATTGGGTCTTTTTCATTAAATAAAGGGCATGTAAACCTTTGAAATTTCCGAAAGAAGTCCCTGAAATTAAGGGTGGGTTGTGATGTCTCCACCACCTGTTTCTGGCAGGAACAAGAGGCACCAAAACCATTTTGTTCCTGCTCCTGTCTGTCTGGGGTTAATAACTGTGTCCTTCACAAGAAAGACTCAAACTGTGTGTAATTTTATTGGTTAATAAAGAAAATCCATCTTTTTCTTTGATAGTAAAGATCGCATCCACAGGGGGCGCCTGGGTGGCTCAGTGGCTTAAAGCCTCTGCTCAGGTCATGGTCTCAGGGACCTGGGCTCTCTGCTCAGCGGGGAGCCTGCTTCCCCCTCTCTCTCTGCCTGCCTCTCTGCAGACTTGTGCCAAATAAATAAATAAAATCTTAAAAAAACAAAAACAAACAACAACAAAAAAAGATCGCATCCACCAATTTGAAATCTTAACGAATTCTGTCTGAAACACTATTGAGCTGCAGGGGCCTGGGGAATCTGCCCTCCTCTCCCGTTTGCAGATGACGGTGGAGGTCTAGGCTCCCCGCTTGGCCTTCTCTGCTGAATAGGGGCAAAGGGACATTTGGCCGGAGTTAAGTGTTTTTGGTCTAAAAGTTTCTCCGGCTCTCTTCCCCTAAGCGGCCTGAGGTAACCTCTGAAAATGGTTCGCTATTTGCTTGACCCAGAAAACCCTACAAAATCATGCAAATCAAGAGGCAGAACTTCAGGGCTCCTGGTGGGATTGATCCCTACATAAGCTCTCCCTGCCACACCGAGAGGATCCTTACTACAAAAGAACAGATTGTCCCTAAACCAGAAGAGGAGGTTGCACAGAAGAAAATGATATCCCAGAAGAAATTGAAGCAACAAAAACTTATGGCCTCAGAGTAAATTATGCACAGAATAAATGCAAATAAAAAGATAAAAATAAAAACAAGATAAGAATTTCTCTGTTGCCAGCACTTTTCTTGGTCCTGTGGCTGGTTTTTCACGTCTGCTTGTCACCATTTCTTGAGTTTCCGATGCTTCGGCTCCAAGTCTGGGATCCATGAGGGAAAAAGAAAACCGAAGGAGCTGAGCACTGTTATTCCTTGTGTCCCAAAAGTCCCTAGCCTGTCTCATTTCTTCTGTCCACCTTCAGAGTCTTCTTTTGTGTGGGAATGAACTATGTCCAATGTGCAGTTGTATTTAGTAGGACAAGCAGAGCTAAGTACACCTATTCCATCCTCCTGGAAGCAGAAGTCCTTTTGTGACATTTTAAAGAAGACAGAAGTGTGAGAATAAAACCTAGTGCATTGTTTCTCCAAGAGGACGTCCAGGCTTTGCTGCAGTGACTGCACCAGAAGAAGAGAAGGGGAGCGGGTGAGGCTTTGGGCACAGGCTGGCTTCTCCCGGAAGTAGACTCGGTATGCAGGATGTTCAGTAGGGAACATTTTGGGATCCACACACCGTGGGAAGGAAGCAGGATTTCACAGAGCAAAGATGTCTAGTCTCCATGGAAGCTTCAGCTGACCTGACAGGGCATTCTGAAGGTGTCCCAGGTTGGGAAAGCAGGTTCTGGCCTTCAGACTCCCACATTGTCACTCACAAGATGTGGGTCGCCTGGAAAAGGGCTGTGACCATAGGCAGTGCTCTCTCCTTCCTTGAGGTCATCCCTGGAGGAGGCTGCCAATAGTGCTCCCAGCAACTGGGGAATGAGGTCTGTCACCTTGAAGGACCTTCTGGGTGACACAGCATAGCTTTGTCTCACCTGACTTTCTGCAATGGGCTGGTGACTGAGAACTCCAATCGCTGTCCTTAAGCTGTGGCCTGACCTGGGGGCTATTGATTTCCATTGGTTTTCTATATTTCTGATAACTATTTTCAAGGAAGGGGCAAGTGAGCCTCAGATATGGGATATTTTCTCCAGCTATGCAAGGTAAGATCCTAGCAGTGGGAGCAGAATTCTTACCTTGTCCTACCCCAACATGTCTGGCTCCACCCAACTTTGCTTCAAGTTTTTATATTTTTTTAACTCTTCAGAGACATTTTTAAAAATTTATTTACTTGACAGAGAGCACACAAACCAGGGGAGCGGCAGGCAGAGGGAGAAGCAGGCTCCCTGCTGAGTGGGGAGCCCAATATAGGACTCGATTCCAGGACCCTGGGATCATAAAGAGCTGAAGGCAGATGCTTAGCCACTGAGCCATCCAGATATCCCAACTTTGCTTTAAGTTAAATTCTCTTTCTTCAAGACGGCGCCACCACCTCTAAACACATTATTGTGAACAGTACTGGTAATATGACCATAATTTATTGTGTATCATCATGTTTCTGTCAATCACATATTTTATTTTGGGTGTTTCCAACCATTGTAGGTGGTGGGAACTCTTATTCCTCATTTTCTCTTGCTTTTCCCACCATACTGTGCCACCTGCCTCTCGTGCTCCTGGGTCTCAGGAGCTTAACAGAGACCTTATTCCGTCCCCTAGGTATCCCATGCTCTGTACGATATGAAACCATCATGGGCAACTCCAGTTTTGAAAAATCATTTGGGGGCACCTGGGTGGCTCAGTGGGTTAAGCATCTGCCTTCAGCTCAGGTCATGATCCCAGGGTCCTGGTATCAAGCCCTGCATCGGGCTCTCTGCTCAGCGGGGAGTCGGCTTCCCCTTCTCTCTCTGCCTGCCTCTCTGCCTACTTGTGATCTCTGTCAAATAAATAAATAAAATTTTTTAAAAAATCATTTGGAAAAAAATATTACAAAATACTTTATCTCTAGAGTATGAGGCTTACAGGTGGTTCTGTTTTCTTCTAGTCTTTGCAGTGTCTTCTAAAAGTTTTATAAGAACGTATATGACATTGTAAATGGGGAAAAAGCCTTTGAAAAAAGAAAGTAAACAGTCAGAAAAGCCTGTTCAAAAGTGAGACCAGCTGTCAGTGGGCAAAGTGTGAAAAAAACACAACAGAGTCCGAGAATAGATGCAATTTATATACTTTGCCCTCATTTGTAGAAATGATTCCATTTATGTCCTAGATGAATTTCTGAAATGTTGACTCTAAATTGGTTTTTTCTAAGTTGAGGCCTACTTTAGATAGGCTAGAGAAAGTGCTTATATAAGTAAATACTGTAGTAATTCCCTTTGTATAGTTACAATAATACATTTATTTGCACTTTCCTATTAACAAAGCATGTCAATATATATTGTCTGTTTTGACCGTCCCAACAGCGATGAGTGAGGCCTGCTCTTCCTTCCTTCCTTCATTTCTCTCTTTCTCTCTCTCTCTCTCCTAAGTTCTTTCTTCCACTCTTCATTTATTGTTTCAACAAGTATTTCTTGGGTACTCAAGGACACCCAGTTTAGTGGGTAAGGTCAGACAGACCTCCCTTTTGTGGGCACCAAACCTGCCCGAGTCTCAGAATTTTCAGTACATTGACAGTCACAGCTAGAAAAGCGACCCATCTAGGACTTAAATTCATGTCTTATGACCACTCAGCCTGGCCTGTTCCACTACACTAGCCTTGAACTGAGTTACTTACAAGCCATGATTTTCATGTCTACTTGACATGAATTTGTTTACACAGCATTTCTTTTTAAAAACTCATTCTAAAGCTACTGAGTGCCTGCCATGTGCTGGGCCTCCTCCCATAACTGGGAACACAGCTGTGTACAAGACAGACCTGATCTTCGTGTCCTAGAATTTTGGGTCTGGGGCCAGGGTCTGGGGGTGCAGGAGAGAGCGCTAACTGAATAGAATCATATGAGATGATGGCTAAGTATGATGACGAGGACAAGCCAGACACGAGGGCAGAGAGACTCAAAGTGTGTGGGTGTGGGGTCACTTCAGGAAGGGTCTTCCGGGGGCCCTTTCAGAGGAGGAAGCCCGCTGATTCCGGGGGTTACAGCATTCCAGTAAGAGGGAATCAGAAAAGCAAGCATCCTGAGGTGGTGGGAATAGACCTGGTTTGTTTTCAGGACCAGAGGAAGGTCTGCGAGACTGGGGTGGGGGCTTGTTAAAGCTGGTGGACTATAGCTAAGAATTTGGTGTGCAACTTATTATGATCAGTTTCCTACAGAGCAGGGTAGGGGCCCAGGCCCTTCCCTGAGGCTTTTGTGTGAGCAATGGCCAGTATGGTGTGGTGGCTTCCATGCCTGGCCCTGGCACTGCCTTTATCCCATTCTTGGGCAAATGGGTTCCTACATTGTCAGCCTCAGTTTCCCTACCCATGAAGTGCAGGGGTTGTCACCGTCCTTGTCTCCCACTGAATTCATTCCCTTGTCTCATTCCTCACAAGATTGTAAGCTCAGGGCACCTGGGTGGCTCAGTCAGTTAAATGTTTGTGTTTGGCTCAGGTCGTGATCTCAGGGTCATGGGATTGAGCTCTGTATGGGCTGTCTGCTCAGCGGGGAGTCTGCTTCTCTGTCTGTGCCAACCCCCGCCCCCTCCGGCCACCTGCTCACATTCTCTCTCTTTCTCAAATAAATAAATAAAAATCTTAAAACAAAAACAAAAACAAAACAAGATTATAAGCTCTGGGAAGTCTGGAATGAGGTCCCTGTTTTATATCTAGCTTCTCCACACCCCAACCCATCCATCCACCCACACCCAAAAGCACCGAGGCCATTTTTGTTAAATCATGACAGATCAACTGTTACAGAAGGCAGAGATTTGAGAAATATACAGGGGTTAGAATAAGCTGGATTCGTTAACCAACTGTAAAAACTAGCAATAAAATTAGCTATAAAAAGAAAAAGGAGGCCTGCGTCGGCACTGCAGCTGGCTTGCTGCTAGCTCCCAACAGCCCTCACCATCTGGGGCCCTGGGGGAGAGCCCCACTCTCCAATCCTCCCCTCGCTCAGAGGCGGGTGCCTCGCTGGGAAGAAATGCGCCATCTTGCCTGATGGGCTCTTTGGAGGTCAGGCCTGCTAGTCCAGGAGTTTTCTGGGAATGAGATGTACCTACCTGAACAGCCCATGTTTCATACCTACATCTCGACCCCAAAGACATCTTCTCTGAAGAGTTTAGGAAAGAAAGAGATAATATTTGCTCAGTTTCAACCTTAGGAATAAAGGAGTGAACTTGCCAAATTCAAACCTGATCATTTAACTCTTAGCTCTCCTGGGACTCCCCATCACCCCCAGAAGGAAGTTCAAAATCTTTACGAAGACTTTTGAGGTCCCAGAAATTCTAGCTCTTACCTCCCCTCCCAGCTTCACCCCATGCCATTCTGCTTTGCTCTCTCTCCACCTTCCCACCTTCTTTTAGTCCTTGGTATTGGCCATCCTGACCTCTCTCTCCCACGGCTGGGAATTCTCTCTACCTTTCCCCTTGCCCCTTTCTTTGGTGTGAGGGAATTCACTCCTATCCTCACCTCTTGTGCGTCCAGTCAAATAGAACTGCCTTGCAGAGATTCTCTCTTTAGTCCTTTCCTATAGCCTTCAGGGCCCTATCTCTTGGACATCATTGTAATTCACCTTTAATGCCCAGTCTCCCTGAGGGCAGGGGTCTGGTTCCCAGGTGGTTGGTTTCGCTTCACGGTAGCCTTCCTGCCTCACGCAATGCCTGGCCTAGAGCCTACAGATCCTTGAGTAGATTAATGAATAAACCAGGAAGACCTCTGAAACTTGACAGCATTGCTTAGATTTTAGGATGAAATTTGGGCGGCCTCTTGAACTTGTGTTTCTTTGACTCTGGCAGCTGTTGAGATGAACAGGACCTGTGGCTAGGAAGGGGAGGTCTGCTAGGATAACACTAATAATGAAAGGAGTATTTTTATGCTCTTACCTTACGTCAGGCTCTGCTCTAGGCTCTTTATGTGAATTAGCTCGTTTAATCCCCACAAAGATTATATTATCTCTACTCAGAGATAATCACCTCCTCTGGTAAGGGGGGTGTAGTGAGGGAGGTGGGCAATAAGTACTGGGTGGGCAACTTTAAATACAAAGAAAAGTAGGCTTGATCTGGAGTTTGTGCCAAGAAAGGGAAGAAGCCCTGGGACTCTGGCTTCAGGCTGGGAAGTGGTTCTGGGTTGCCTGGTCAACAATAAACAAGGTTTACCTGGTCCTATGCTAGGACTGGGCTAGAAGAGTTTTCCTTTTTTTCTTTAAGATTTTATTTACTTACTAAGTCAATCAGAAAGACAATTATCATATCATCTCACTGATAAGTTTTTTTTTGAAATTAAGTAAAACTTTTTATTCAAAAATATCATTTAGTCTTGCATACAGAAAATCCTAAGGAATTCACTGAAAAAATTACTAGAATAAACAAGTTCAGCAAGATCACAGGATATAAGAGCAATATATACTCACAACAATCCAAAAATGAAATTAAGGAAGCAATTCCAAATGTGTAAAAGTGTAAGCATATTTTTTAAAAGGTGTTCTCTTCAAAATTATCTTACTGTCATTATCGAGTATGGATGGACATGGAGTTCTACTTTGAAACTCCCTGGCTACTGACCTATCCAGAATAATTTTCACTTATATGAAAAAAAAAATTTTTGCCATTCTCAATAGCATGAAATAAATACTTAGGAATAAATTTAACAAAAAAAAGTGCAATACTTGTATGCTGAAAACTCTAAAATGCTGCTGAAGGATGTCTTGAAATAAATGGGAAAATATCCCATGCTCATAGACTAGATATTAGACTTAATATTTATATATTAAATAAATAAGAAGAGGATCATAGGAGAAGAAACAAGACAAAACCGGAGAGGGAGACAAACCATAAGACACTCTTAATCATTGGAAATAAACTGAGGGTTGCTGGAGGGGTGCAGGTGGAGGGATTGGGTAATTGGGTGATGGACATTGGGAAAGGTAGGTGAGCACTGGGTGTTATTTAAGACTGATGAATCACACACCTGTATCCCCTGAAGCAAATAATATATGTCAATTAATTGAATTAAAATTAAAAAATTTAAAAAAGGATTTTATTTATTTGAGAGAGAGAGCGCACATGAACACAAGCAGTGTGGGGGGGATGGGCAGAAGGAGAGGGAGAAGCAGATTCCCGGTGAGCAGGGAGCCCCACATAGGGCTTGATCCCAGGACCTTGGGATCATGACCTGAGCTGAGAGCAGACGTTCAACAACTGAGCCACCCATGTGCCCCACAAGTGCTTTCTATGCAAGCTTCAGGCAATGGGCCCAAGAGCAGCCTGATGAAAAGGAACTTCAGAAATGTAAGTCACCTTCTCAATGTCACACAGCTGGCTGGGGGCAGAGCTACAGTTTTAGCCTGACTTGACCTCTGTCTTTGTCAGCTAGGACTGTTATCCAAAATACTGTAGGTTGGGCGCCGTAAATAACAGACGCTTATTTTTTAAGTTCTGGAGACTGAGAAGATTGAGATCAGGATGCCAGCATGGTCAGGTTCTGTGGGGAACCCATTTCCTAGCTTGCAGACCCCTGCCTCCTTGCTGTGTCCTCACACGGCAGAGAGACAGAGGACAAGTGTGTGGGAGCCAGCACCGGTCTCTTCCTCTTCTTAGAATGGTACTAATCCCATGAATGGGCTCCATCTTCAGGACCTCCCAAAGGCTTCGCCTTCAAACACCATCACACTGGGGATTGGGTCTTCTGTGTTTAAATCTGGGGGGACACACACATTCAGTGCAGAACAACCCTGCGGTCCGCTTGCTCGCGGGGAGACGCCTGGGAGCTCAATGAAGCACCACGTTCTGGTTCTCTTCCTGAGCTCGGCTGGATGTGTTTAACACTTGGAGCAGTGAGGCTCTGTGAGGGATCTATGCAAACAATATGCTGCCCAGGTCAGCAAGTCCAAGTTCGTACGGGTGGATGCAGAGCCCACTGTTGTCCCAGCAGGAGACAGAGGATTTTAACTGAGATCTCTCAGT
Source organism: Mustela nivalis (assembly GCF_964662115.1). Taxonomy (NCBI): domain Eukaryota; kingdom Metazoa; phylum Chordata; class Mammalia; order Carnivora; family Mustelidae; genus Mustela; species Mustela nivalis. The sequence continues at coordinate 23,355,883 of NC_139027.1, read as the reverse complement.
ATGGAGGCCCCCAGAGGGTCTCCTGAGCTCATTCTGGTATCTTGATCCAAGAGATTTTTGGCTAGTGCTCCAAGAACTCTCTCTGTTCTCTGGCTGAGCCTCCTCCATCTGCTACCCACAAAACCCAGTATCTTCTATAAAAGTAAAACTTCTCTTTCTCAAGCTGAGTCTTCTGTCCCCAGCCAGATGCCTGAGGTCTCTTCTGTCTTATAGTCTCTGCATCCAGAGTCCTTTTCTCTCTCCAGATAGGCTGAATAACTCCTTCCTTCCTGTTTCCCCGGCTCCTTCCTGGTCTGCGTAGTTCTGCGTAGTTCAAAGTCCTCTCCTTATGTTCCCATTCAGTCCTAAGTAAACTGGGATGGATAATCACTTTACACCAGGAGAAGGCAAAGGGATGTGTTTTCTCACATACACATCACTTCCTTAGCTCCTATGGTATACATCTTGTCTGATTGTGTGACAAACTTGCATCTTTGTTTCCAGAAACTGGCAGGTTAGAAGCAATATATTTGTGCAGACGAAGCGGACTTCTTTCATGACCGCATGTCCCCTTTTGGACACTAGATGGCAGCCTCACCCACCTTGTTTAAAGAAAGGCTGCACATCTCACTGTGCGGACCCCTTGGAAATGCTAGCTATCTGGGAAAACCACGGGCCAGAGAATTGAGAGAGAGATAGAAGTGAGATGTATATGTTTATGGGCCAGACTGGAGGGAGCAGATTAGTGCGAAATGGCAAGTAGTTAAAAGCAAAAATAATCCGATTCAGCATAAAATCTTTGAAGCATTTAGAATTTAGTTGGGGGGGTGGGAGAATGGTGCGCTGTTCCACTGCAGAATGGGTCTGTTTTCACCTGATCCAAATCTGATCCAAATCACATGTCCATGTGAACACATTGCCTAACTGAGGAAAGGGAAGCTAGCCGGAGTTAGAGAAGCCAAATGCAGGGATGGAACCTCTTCTGGGTACATTTAATTACAGCTTTGGTTCTCTAGGTGAGCACACAGCATGATCCAGGAGATGGCTGTCCCTTCAGGTGTGTTTCCCGGGACCCCGCTGGCGCACTGGCTGAAGACAGGCTGACAAGCTCGGGTGGAGAGGCCCCTCTGGAGGCTGATGACTCACGCCGCCTGCGGAGAGCACAGTTGCTGTGAGCCTTGCTCATCCTCCTCGAGGAGCTAAATTTATATTCGGAGAAAAGAACATTGTGGTGCTGGGGCTGGCGAGAGGGAACAGGGAGGAGGTGGGAGAGGAGAGTGGCATCCTCTTGGGATGGGTCGTTGTTGGCTTTAAATGGATTCCCACCATGACCGTTCTGGGAATGAGCCCGAGGGATTTGTTTCATGGAGAAAAGAGAATTTGAGCAAGTCTAATTTTTTCTGTAAGCATCTTCCCTCTTAAACCTTAGTAAGTACTAGCGAACGTTGAATGTATGAGGCATACAAATTATGCTACTGACCATAGTGCCCCCCTACCCCAGCTTTCAAAAACCTTATTTACATTAAAGATGAACACCCTGCCTTTTATAAGCCAAACTTGTTCACCCAGACCTTGGTGCAGCTGGCCAGGCCTCTTAGAGGGTCCCAGCTACCCGGAGTTACTGCTGGGCTTTCCTTCAACAGTGATATATTTACATGGAGTAATTTTAAAATGTCTGAAAAAACTGTTACCACTTGTATCTCTTTTATTATGGACTCTGGAAATACTTCAAAAAAAGTTCCTTAATAAAAATAGAAGTTTGGGGGCACCTGGGTGGCTGAGTGGGTTAAAGCCTCTGCTTTCGGCTCAGGTCATGATCCCAGGGTCCTGGGATCAAGGCCCACATGGGGCTCCCTGCTCAGTGGGGAGTCTTCTCCTTCTTCCCCTGCTGCCCCCCTGCTTGTGCTCTCTCACTCACACACTCTCTCTCTCAAATAAATAATATCTTTAAAAAATTTAGAAGTCTGGGGCGCCTGGGTGGCTCAGTGGGTTAAAGCCTCTGCCTTCGGCTCGGGTCATGATCTCAGGGTCCTGGGATTGAGCCCCGCATCGGGCTCTCTGCTCAGCGGGAAGCCTGCTTCTACCTCTCTCTCTGCCTGCCTTTCTGCCTACTTGTGATCTCTATTTGTCGAGTGAATAAATAAAATCTTTAAAAAAAAAAATTTAGAAGTCTGAAGCTCACAGATCAATTTTTTTAGGCCCAGAGTGGTGGAATCAAACAATGACCTTCTCTGGGGCTGATCGTGCTGGATGAGTAAACCGATGTGGACACAGCCGGTCCTGCAGAGCCCAGTCAGAAGACACACTTTTGCTATCCTGGATCCCAAGGAACAAGCCCAAAGAAAGCTCCGAGGTAGGGAGCCTGGTGTGGGGCCCGCAGTGGGAGATGAGGAGTTTCTGAGGAGAAAGCCCAGTGAGGCATCACAGAAGGTGCTTCAGCTCAGATGTGGGAGCTGCTCTCAGTCCTTCTGAGAGCAGGAAGCTGATGTCCCAAGAGGTCGCGTCACCTTTTTCTTTTCAGGACCAGGAGGAGATTTTCAGTCTCATGCCCTTGGCATGGGCGTGTGATGGTGCGAGAGCTGAGGACGGCCCTGAAGTGCTGGCTGGTGGGGATGTCCCCAACTGGAGGGAGAAGTGACCGAGTGTGGAAGGAGCAGGGCGGAAGGAGCCCTGAGCAGGGGCTGTGTGGGCCTCGGGTTCTTCATCTGTAACATTAGAGGTCATGACAGGGCTTCCAGGTAGAACTTAGGGTTGCTGTGAGAAGCAAGCAAAATGGTCCCTGGGACCTGGGTTTTTTTTTTTTTTTTTTTAAGATTTTATTTATTTAGTTGACAGACAGGGATCACAAGTAGGCAGAGAAAGAGGAAGAGAAGAAGGCTCCCCGCTGAGCAGAGAGCCCAACATGGGGCCTGATCCCAGGACCCTGAGATCATGACCTGAGCTGAAGGCAGAGGCTTTAACCCACTGAGCCACCCAGGTGCCCCCCTGTGACCTGGTGTTTTAAAACACAAAGTTGCATATTGAAAGTAGTGGATAGCTGTTAAGTGCTGGACTCTTGATTTTGATCTTGATTTTGGCTCAGGTCATGATCTCATAGGTCACAGGACGGAGACCTGCACTGGGCTCTGCCCTCAGTGGGGAGTCTTCTTGAAGATTCTCTCCCTCTGGCCCTCCCCCCTCCTCTCTCTCTCTCTCTCTCTCTCTCTCTCGTGCTCTGTTTAAAATAAATAAATAAATAAATAAATCTAAAAAAAAAAAAAAAGTAGCTGATAGCTTTTCTGAACTATGTTAAGCGTCGTGCTTAAACAGCCAGTTCTCATGGAAAGGCCTGTAAGAAGCACTTACGTCTTAACACAAAGCACGTAGGAGTCCTGCGTTGTTCTCGCTAAGAGCAGGCACTATAGTGTCACACAGGCCTGGGTTTGGGCTCGCCTCCCACAGTTCCCAGCCATGCGTGATGCTGAATGGGTGACTTCACTCCTCTGAGTTTCCGTTTCCTCAAGGGAATTCCTGGCTTCCAGGATTGTGGTTGTAGAGGTTAAATGAGATAATGTATACAAAACATTTAGCAAAATGCTTATCAAGTGCCTGTAATATCAACATGAAAAGGAAGTTTCTATATGAGCTTCTGTAGAGCTCCCATCCTAGTCCCTGGGGGCACAATGACATTACTAGGGGCCTGCATCTGCCTTGAAGTGTTTATGATCTAATTGGAAGGTAAGATGTAAACATGGGCGGGTCACTAACATATAAGACAGCAGCTGAAAGATAACAATAAATGATCCAAACTTTATATATTTTAAGTAATTTGGAGTAAGGAGAGCAATAACTTCAAGGTGGGGGGGCAGGAGGTAGGGCAAGAAGATTTTTCGCAAAGCCAATTACATGTACATAAAACTGATATTTTGTTATTCTCAGGACAACCATGTGAGGTATCTCATGGGTAAACCTAGCATCTTTGAGGATTAGATTTCAATATATAAATTTGGTGGTGGTGGGGGCTCAAACATTTAATCCGTAACACCGATGCATTTCTGAGAACAGTCCCCTCCAGATGTTTTCACACGTAGATATCTGAACTCTAGGAACTGTTCCTGATTATTATAGTTAAGACTGGTGTCCGAAGGACCCAAGCCTGGAAAGTTCCATTTTCTAGTGAATGTATGTCATTGGGCTGTTCTCTGTAGCCAGCTACAGGATGAGCATTGAGCTAGGCGAGACCTGGTCATTGTCCTTCATCCTCTTGGCCACAGTAACTGGTCAATGGAATGAGCACTGACTAAGGCTATGTCAGTCAACATGATTCCCTGGGATTTTCCATACATAATTAAAAGAATCTGGCATCTCAAGTTATGGATTGTGGTAGATTATATTTTCCAAAGATGCTCACAGTGATGTCTCCCGGACTACGGCTCTTCTTATGATGTGACTTTTTCACTTCTCCTATTGAGAAGCAGGGTTTGTTAGAGTCCCTCTCGTTGCATCCGGGTAAGTTTGCAACTATGGTGGAAATAATGCTTTGTGATATCAGAGGCTATGTAATTAAAGTTAATGCATTTTCCATGTGGTTCTCTTGGGGTACTTGCTCTTGGAACTTAGCCATCACGCTGTGAGGAAGCCTGAGCAGCCATAGGGAAAGGTCATGAATATATGTTCTGGTGGAAGGCCTCAGCTAAAGTCCCAATCAACCACTAACCCCAGTCATCAGACAAATGGGTGACCTCAGATGGTTCCAGATTCCAGCTGTCATCACCCTTAGCCTTTGACACCCAGCTGATGCCAGAGAGACTAAAGATGAGGGCCTTTCCCAAGCTATGGCTTATAATGGTATGATTAGGAGAGGTTTGTCAGTAAGATAAAGGACTGTTGTTGTATTAAGCCACCAAGTTTGGGATGGTTTATAATACAGTAATAAGTAATTGAAATGTGGAACTTGATAATAAGAATTTAGAATTTCCAGGGGCCATGTCAACTGTAGGAAGACAACTGATCAGCAGTAGGGGAGAACAATGCCAACCAGAGATAAAAGTGAGAAAAGAGACACAGAGTTCTAATGGTGATCGAGTTCCCGAATTCAGTCCCGGAGGTCCTCAGATCTTCATCTGCCTCAGTTTCTTTACTGCTCACGCTGTGAGCTACCCACTTCCGTTTCCTTCCAACAAATTCATTTTCTTGCTTAAGGTAGTTTGATTTAGGTTTCCATCGTCACTTTCTTGATGAAGTCTTCATGGCGCCTTTCCCCTTCAGAACGTGCTGGAACGTCATTTCTACATAGGGTGGGGTGTGAAGACTGGCTAGCAGCATTGGTCCCGGTTGGTCTGACACGTGCAAATTTCTAGGCACCATCCAAACCTCCTGAGTCTGTGACGGTGGGACCCTGGACTCATTTTAACAAGCTCTCCAGGTAATTCTAATGCATGTTCGAAATCAGAGACTCACTCGACATTTCAGTGTGTCTCATTTTTTTTCCCCCTACTCTCCCTAGAGTAGTGGTTCGAAGATGATGCAAATGACCCAAGATCCTGAAGGTCAACTCCTGATTTCTCTCTACTGTATCACTTCCATGTGGCGTGTTGTTCCCCAGGGCATGGAGGAGGAAGGGTGGCTGATGGTGACACTGCATGAAAATAATTTTCCCACAGAGATGATGCCTTTGAAATTGTTCATTCATAACCACTCATTGACTCTAAAGAATTTGCTGGTCTCTGCCTAGTTGTTGGGAGTACATCTAGGAATTGACAGAGCTCCTGTCCCCAGGGTAATTAAAACTTAACTTTGGAAAAACGATACAAATAAAACAATTTAATAATGCATCATGGGTAGCTCATGCCAAAAGCCAAAGGACAGATACAGTCACCTATCCTGGACGTCAAATATGTTGGTCCCCCGCCCCACGCACTAGCAAGACATCCTGCAAAGTCCGATTTTGGAGCAATCGAGCCATGTTTCCCAGACTCTTTTACATCTGTTAACAGCACAAAACTCTACATCCACATGCCCCAATTTTGGGTTCAGAAATATAGTCTCTATACATAGGTCTTTAATGAAAGGAACGATAAATTATCGTCTAGTAGTGAAGCCAAGAAAGGTTCTGCAGAGGATGTAAAATTAAGCTGGGTCTAAAAGGGTGGGCAGGGTGCGAATTCTAGGGGGGGAACAGGAAGGGCAGCCTTGGGGGGTGGTGTGGGAAAGGAAGCACGTTCTCCCAGCATCTCAGGAGAGTTGAGAAAGTGCCGGGAGAACAGCCGGGGGTCGGGGAGGTCGGACTGTCGAGGAGAAAGTCGGAAAGAAGAAGAGGTGGGGAGTGCATTTGTCCACGTAAGTCATGGAACAAGGTGCGAAATGGGAGAGCAGGTGCTGGCATGAAGATGGTCTCTGAGAAAGCAGACTGCAGCAACAGCACTTGGAACAGGTGAGGGAGACCGCGGAAGGGCCGCTCCTAAGACTCTGCTGTGCCCTGTCTCATTTCTGTTCCATTCTTTGGGAGGCTGGCCCTTTGCTTTTTAGGGCCCTGAATCCCATGTAAAAATGGTTCTGGGTTTATTGTAACTCCAGTTTTGATCAGTCATTTTCCCAGGGAGGTGTGTTCCTTATTTAGCATGCGTTACAAAATCCCCACAATCTTTTTAACCTGTGCACATTTTATCCTGCATTTTGCCCAACATCCACCCCTCCCCTCTGCCGCCATCCACCATTCTCTGCTTGGATCAGTGTTCCATAGTCAGTGGCAATGATTAGGGAATTTTTTTTTTTTAAGATTTTATTTATTTATTTGTCAGAGAGAGAGAGAGAGAGAGGGAGAACAAGTGTGAGCACAGGCAGACAGAGTGGCAGGCAGAGTCAGAGGGAGAAGCAGGCTCCCTGCAGAGCAAGGAGCCCGATGTGGGACTCGATTCCAGGATGCTGGGATCATGACTTGAGCCGAAGGCAGCTGCTTAACCAACTGAGCCACCCAGGCGTCCCTGATTAGGGAATGTTTAATAAAAAACAAGCTAGCTTTATTCAAGTGACGGACAATAGATTGTACAAATTTAAAGTGTATGGTTTGGGGGTGCTTGAGTGGCTCAGTTGGCTAAGTGTCTGCCTTTGACTTAGGTCGTGATCCCAGGATCCTGGGGATAGAGCCGCACATAGGGCTTATGGCTGAGCAGGGAGTCTGTTTCTTCCTCTTCCTCTGCCCCTCCCCCCACTCATGCATGAGCTTGCTCTCTCTCTCCCAAACAAAAAAATAATCTTTTAAAAAATATAAAGTGTTCCATTTGAGATATATATATAGATATATATATATATAATTTTTTCTATATGGTATATTGTGCTGTACATATACACATGCACAACCATTACCACAATCAAGACGAACATATATATTATCCTTGGAAGTTTTCTCATGCCAATTAGGGGGACTTTTTAGCTGCATTTTATAGATGAGGAGACAGAAATGCAGAAAGAGATTTTCTCAGGGGGCCAACCTGATTGGAAATAGAAACTGGTAAGCCCCAGTCTTCTAATCTGTAACGTAATTTTAGGCTTTAGTGTCCCTTAAATTATCATATTTTTAATTGTATAAGATAAAAATCAGGCAATTGTGCAATTGTGTTTTTTTTAAATTGTTGTATTTTAAAAATGTTTGTATATACTTGTATTTTAACTTGTCTTAAGCTACTAGTGTATACCTATAGGAAACAAAACCACATTAAAATAAGTATTAAGTTTGGGGCTTTTGGATACTGTTTTCCCTTTGTTAGGGAAAAGGGACTACTCTTGGGGCAGTGAAGCAGATTAAGGAAACATTGTTTTAATCATAGCTGTTCACAGATAAATGATTCAAGAGAAAGTTTAGATTGGATTAGGCCAGAGATATTTTACATTTTTTTCCAGAAGGAAAACATTTCTACATAGGTTGCCTATTTTATTATTATTTTTTTAAACTCCAAATCAATTCAAAGTCCTTCAGACGAAGGCGTTTATTACTCTGGGTGCCGATTTTGCTTGTACATATGTTTGTAAAATTAGCTTGTGGATGAAAAGCACTACTTCCTTCTCAACCTCCTTCTATTCTAAAAACAAAGTAAAGGAATAGAGCAGTAGCCTTTTTGGTAAGTCAGCCTTTCCCCCGGAATTAAAGCTCTTGCTTTAGTTCCCTTCTTTAGGCAAAGGCCATAGAGGGAGGTTCTAATTCAGCTCCAACACTAATTGGGTTTTTACAATGGCAGCTTTAAAGTCCTTGTTAGACAGCTGTGCCATCTCAGTGTTGGTCTCTGGTATCTTTTCTCAACCCAGTTGAGATCTTTGATGTTGAGTAATCTTAAAATTGAAAGCAGGACATCTTGGGCGCCTGGGTGGCTCAGTGGGGTAAGCTGCTGCCTTTGGCTCAGGTCATGATCTCAGGGTCCTGGGATCAAGCCCCGAGTCGGGCTCTCTGCTCGGCAGGGAGCCTGCTTCCTCCTCTCTCTCTCTGCCTGCCTCTCTGCCTACTTGTGATCTCTCTCTGTCAAATAAATAATAAATAATATCTTAAAAAAAAAAAAGCGGGACATCTTGTGTATGTTCTGAGATTCTGGATCTTACTTAGATCTTGTGTTTTAGCAGGTCCTTGCTGATGCTGCTTTGCAGGAGGGTGAGTGGACGTTGTCTATTAACTCCCAGCTGGGGATGGAAGTGCAGTTTCCTTTTCCTCCTGGCCTCAGCAGATACCTTGGCAGTGGTGGTGGTGGGGAGCAGCTCCTTGTTATTGCTGGACACGTGGCTTCCACTGGTAGGTTAGGGTGGGGGGTTTGGGTGGTGAGGCTCATGATTGCTGAGTGGTGTTGTGAGTCCCGACTCTCCACTCGTCCTCCTCTGAACTTCCAATAGTCTGCCAACAGTGGAAAAAAAGGGGCACCTTGCTACCACCTAGTGGAGGTAGAAGTCCAGGACCCCGCCGGGTGGTCTCCACTGACCCCTCTGCATGGTTGGGGTGCTTGTTATTGGTCAAAGAGAATGAAGATCCCAGTTGCTCACTTGGCCTTCTCTGGCAACACCGGTTGGGGGTGGGGGGAGGAAGGGAGTTGAGGGCATCTTATTATAGTCTGGCGAAAGTAAAAATCTAGGCTTTCCTTTTGACCTTTACTGGTGAAGGTTGGGGTGAAGCTGCAACTTCTTTGGGCTATTTGGCGGGAGCTGAGTGGTTGTGCCCAGAAGTTTTGTGTTTACTAGGCTGTCCCTTACTTGGGGACAGTCTTTTCTTGGAGCATTTTTTGAGGAGGTAGGGTCTATATTTATTGGCATTTCTAGGTTGCTGGCTTCTCTGGCACTCAGACTAGAGGCAAAAAAGAAAACTCAGAGAGCTCACCAGTGTGTAGTTTCTTGGGTCCTGAGGTCCCTAGTCTGTCTGTCTTCTTCTCTCTAATTTCTAGAGTCCTCTTAAGTTTATTTTAAGGTTGAGGGTTTTTTCCTTAACAGGAAAAAGGGGAAAGAATGTCTTCTTCATTTTTCTGTAAGTGGTAGTCTTAGGGTCAGTTTTTCAAGCAACCGAAGATCCTGGACCCCTGGGGGATTACTAATAGATTTGGTGTGCCAGTGGTGCCCAGTGGCTGAAGGGTAGTTCAGCTCGAATGAAGACTCTGCTCTGACTGCTGTGTGACGATAGCCAAGTGACTGCCTCTCTCTGATCCTGGTTTCCTACATACCCTGAGGTGGGTTGCTAGAAACATAGGGTCTTCCAATTCAGAACATTCTGTTCTCTTTCCTTTTTGCTTTCCTTCACCATTAACCCTGGAACTCACTGTTCCTTTTTATTTTCCCTTCTCTTTTGCTTTTTCCTTCTCCTCTTGGCTTCTTACCCCTTTTACATTTTCTTCTTTTTCCAACTTGACTTGTAAAGTGGAATCAGAGTGTCAGCCCCTCCCCGCAGAGAGACTGCACCTGTTTGTCTTCTTGCGGTATGCGGCGTGGAAGGAGTTTTTTCTGTCGTGATGTTTACCTGAGTTCTGCCCAGTGTTTTAGGGTACTTAGCAGGGAGTATCTTTCCTAGCAGGTGTTTAAGTGAGGTTGCAGTGTTGAGACCCTTGGATCCCAACTAAACAGAGCTGTTGTACCCCTAACTTTGTGGAATATCGCCACCTTGTGGAGAGAGAGGGAAAACCAGATGAGAGAAGGTGACCCGAGGATAGAATATTCCAGTATATGATAAAGGTGTCCTCTGAATAAACAGCCCATCCTGCCTGATGACTTTCTTTCCTTGATGTTGTATAATCATTTCAACCAGTTTGTGCTCCTGATACACACATATCTCTGAAGGGGAGTGCTATGGGAAGCATAAACAGTAGACTCTGGAGTTCCAGAGAATTAGGTCTGAAACTCTGCTAAGCCTCATAGGAGCTATGTGACCTTGAGAAGGTTACCTGACATCTCTGAGTTGTGTGTGGGGGGATCATCCGGAGGGATTCTAAGAAGGGTCAGGCAAGAGGAAAATGTCCGGGAAATGTTATTTCCTTCATGAGGCGATAAAAGAATATTAAGAAAAAAGCTCCCATGTGGTTCTGGGGATCCTGGCTGCAACCAGATCTCTGGGTTAGAGGAGGAGGGGGAACTGACATTCGCTGAAGTGCGAAGTGCCAGGTACTAGGCTAGGTACTTAAAAGATTTTCTTTAGCCCTCCAATGACCTTGAGCAAAAGGCCCTATTATCCTGACTTTACAGGTGCTGAAACAAGCTTGTCAGGTTTTTAACTCAATGTTTGCCTCTCCAACCCCAACCCCCCCCCCCACACTTTATTACATCGAATGATTGGACGAGGATAGTATTCTGTTGGATTCATCCTGGTTTACTCTCAGGCTACCACAGGCATCAATTTTAAAGTCTACCAACAGGTAAAGGTGAAGGGGTTAATAAGGGGGTTGCTTCCTACAAGATTCCATTTCTTCCTCCAGCATCTGCTAAGGAGGTTGAGTTGGGGTTGCCTAATGAAATGTGAGTCCTGGGCCGGAGTAGGAAGGAGGGGGAAGGAAGCCCTGGGCTAAGTTGCTGGGCTGAGCTAGAGATACCAGAGAAGGTGAGATCAGGAGGGAGACTTGTCTGAAGTCCAAAAGACTTGTCTGTTAGATATTCCAGGAGACCTGCTTCATATGGTAGATGAGAAATGTTGGGAGTATTGTGGCTCCAGTGGTCTGGGAGATTTGAACTGTGCGGGGGACATTGGAACCACTGCTGTCCTTGACTGAGGGCTGGCTGACTCTACATGTGGGCCATCTCACTGACAGAGGAGGCCTGGGAGAAACACTGAGGTTGAAGGGCAGGCTTGTTTCAGGGTCATTGCTGGGGCAATAACAATGTGGGGAAGGGAGGGAACAGTCAGAAAAGGAACAGATTTTTAACATTTGGGTACCGCTTCCTAGCTTAAAGAAGTTCTTTCATCTTGATCGCTTGAGTTAGCGTTTAACCATCAATGTGTGTTTCACGTAAGGGATGAGACAGACACACCCTCTGCCCTCCAAGAGCTTACACTTATCATTACAACTCTCTGACGTGGGCACATCAAGTATGATCCCATTTCCCAGGTGGGAAAACAATGTCGGAAACTTGTCTGCTAGTGCAGCTGAACTGGAATGTGGGTCCATATTTGAATGTCTTCCCCATGTATATTCTATTTTTATTCCCTTCAACTATGTTCAAATAGACTTTCTGAAGTGCCCCAGACTCCAAATAAACCACCCTCTCCCTCTTTCTCCTTTCTCTCTTTCAACGTGAGCTGGGAGTTTCTTAAGCTGGCAGTTTAGTACACAAAAGAGAATAATTTGTCAACTATATTTACTGATGTTATCATTACAAAATTATGTGTCTGTTAACATACACACTCAAACACAAACACAACATTAGCTGGTTCTCGCACCTTCTCCAAACTTCATGGCCCACCAGTATCCTCTCTTGCACACTCAAATATCTTTCCCCTCTTTTGCCTTGTAGTGTTCTCAGAGCAAAACTCTAACTTGGTTGAATGTACTCTGTCTTCTCTATGCTTGTACGCCTGCAGTTGAAGACAGCTGGAAACACACACAAAACCATGCTGATAGGTCTCACTCTAAGTTTCTTACTGTTGCTCCTGTTCTGCAATCCTATCATGTTTTCATGTTTCACTGTCCGTCTCCGACTTTTATAATTAATAGTTTGTTCACATTCTCTCTTATTATCATTAAAGAATATTCACAGCAGCTTTATTTGTAATAGCCCAAACTAAAAACAGCCAATATACCCATCAATAGACAAAGTGTGATGCATTCATATGGATGAAATACTACTTACTTATTGATAAGAGAAATGAAATATTAATACATGAAAGACCATGAATGAACCTCAAGATAATCATGCAGAGTGGCAGAAGCCAGACAGTAAAAAATAAACACTGTATGATTCTATTTCTATAACATTCTAGAAAATGCAAACAAATCTATAGAGTCAGCATGTAAACCAGTGGCTGCCTGAAGGGTAGGGGGAAGACAGGGCAGAAGGAAGGCATTACAAAGAGTCACAAGGAAACCCTTCGGAGGGCTGGGTATATTCACTATCTTGATCCTAGGGATGGTTTTATGCAAGTCTCACTTAGTGTTTAGTGCGAATGCAAACTGGTGCAGCCACTCTGGAAAACAGTATGGAGGTTCCTCAAAAAGTTAAAAATAGAGCTACCCTATGACCCATCAGTTGCCTTAGTGGGCATTTATCCAAAGGATACAAACATAGTGATTAGAAGGGGCACATGAATCCCAATGTTTATAGCAGCAATATCCACAGTAGCCAAAATCTGGAATGAGCCCAGATATCCATTGATAGATGATGGATAAAGATGACTTGGTATGTATGTGTGTATTTATGTGTGTACACACACACGTGCATGTGCGCATACATGCATAGGAATATTACTCAGCCATCAAAAAGAACAAAAGCTTGGCATTTCCAATGGCATGTATTAGGCTAAGGGAAATAAGCCAGGCAGAGAAAGATAAATACTGTATGTTTTCACTTGTATGTGGAATTTAACTAACAAAACAGATGAACATAAGAGAAGCAAACGAAAAATAAAGTAAAGTGAGGGGCACCTGGGTGGCTCAGTGGGTTAAGCCTCTGCCTTCAGCTCAGGTCATGATCCCAGGGTCCTGGGATTGAGCCCTGCATGGGGCTCTCTGCTCAACATGGAGCCTGATCCCACCCCCCTCTGCCTGCCTCTCTGCCTACTTGGGATCTCTCTCTCTGTATCAAATAAATAAATAAAAATCTTTTTTTTAAAAAAAAGTAAGATGAAATCAGAGAAGGAGACCATCCATAAGAGATACTAAAATTAGGAAAGACCAAGGGTTGTTGGAGGGAAGGTTAGGGAGGAGAAGGGATAATTGGGGGATGGGCATTAAGGAGGGCACTGAGTATTATATGCAACTAATGAATCACTAAATTCCACCCACGAAACTAATAATACAGTGTATGTTAACTAAATTGGATTTAAATAATTTTAAAAAAGAAAAAAGTGAATCTTTTCCTAATTTTAACATCTTGAAATACAAATAATAAATGGTTTTAGTACATAAAAACTTATAAAGTTGTACTTTTTGTAAAAAAAGGTTTTATTTATTTGACAGCGATAAAAAGAGAGGAGAGCAGGAATGAAGAAGTGAGAGAGAAGCAGGCTCCCACTGAGCAGGGACTCCCCCCACGTAGGGTTGGATCCCAGGACCCTGAGATCATGCCCTGAGCTGAAGGCAGGCACTTAACCGACTGAGCCACCCAGGCTCCCGGTAAGTTGTACACTTTATATACGTGCAGCTGTTTACATGTCAATTATCCGTCCACTAAGCTTTAAATTTTTTTTTAAAACATAAAGACTAATAAGTCAAATTAAAAAAAAAAAATCTATGTAACCGGTATAAAGCTTGTGTTACGTTGACCCAGTACTTTTTTTTTTAAATCTGCGCGAGGAGCTAAAAGACCTTGAAACGCTGACTTGCTGCTCAGAAGTACCAGAATATCCATTAATGGCTAGATCTGGGATCCCTGTTTGTCTTCCTTACTTACAGTTTCCATAGGGCACATTGGAAAAAAAGCGTCACATGATTTTTACAGAAGCCCCTGCAAACTGTTTCAAAACCAAATGGTAAGAACGAGGCCCCGTGAGAATCGCACGGACACCTGGGGGCCTGCGACCGGAGCCCACGACGGCTACTGGACCCATTTCGCGGCGAGCGCACTGAGGCCTGAGAGCCCCCTTGGCACACTCACCCGCCGGACGGAGCGGCTGAGGCCAAACCCGGAAACGGCCCCCGCTTCTCTCCGCTGTGTCGCCGAGGCAGACTCTTCAGGACCTCCTTGAGATTTGGAAGTTTTCTCTTCCTTCGCCTCCCTGCTCCCGCCCTTGGCCACTTCCCTCGATGTCGGGGGTATTTCCGCAGCCAGGGTCACGGCCCACGCCGGCCCCGGGTCACGGCCCACGCCGGCCCCGGGTCACGGCCCACGCCGGCCCCGGGTCACGGCCCACGCCGGCCCCGGGTCACGGCCCACGCCGGCCCCGGGTCACGGCCCACGTCGGCCCCGGGTCACGGCCCACGCCGACCCCGGGTCACGGCGGCGTGTTCTGGGCCTGCGCCAGCGTCCACCCTGCGCCGCTTTACGTGCCGCCCGGCAGGACGCTGGCCCAGGGTGCCCCAGACCCCGGGAGCGCGCCCACCACCTGGAGTGTCCCCAGTTGCGCCCCGTTCCTGGGTCCGGGCCTGTGGGTGCGCGGCTCCCTGGCGGGGAGCGGGTCTGAAGACGCCGAGGCCGAGGAGGACGCGCCGCAGTGACCCCACGACGGCTGAGGGGCCCGCAGCCGCACGGAGGCGAGGTGAGGCCGGAGCCCTCGGCTTCTGGGCAGACGACCTGTGTGGCTTTTGTGGAGGAAGTTGGGGGCCTCGGGTTTCCCCACATCCATGGGCGAGCGCAGGATGCCTTTGGAAGGCACAGGCCTCGTCCTCTGGCTCAGGTTGGCCAGAGCCCTGTGCGTCCCTGGTGAGCCGGTGGCCCGCGCGGCGTCGGCTTCTGCGTGGCGGGCGCTGTGGCTGCTTGGTGACCCTGCGCACCCCACCTCATGCTTGTGAGGGTGCCACCCTCCAGTGAGTAGGAGGCATAGCACGTGCAGACAGCTGCGGCTCTGCATGCTGGGCTGCGCTGGGGGCCTGCCGGTGGGGCTTGGAGCTGGGACCTTGGAGTCTGGTACCTGGGGCCTGCAGGCTGGGGCCTAGGGGCTGGGACCTGGGATCTGGGGCCTAGGGCCTGGGGCCTGTGGGCTAGGGCATAAGGGCTGTGGGGCCTGGGACCTGGGGCCTGCAGGCTGGGGCCTAGGGGCTGGAGCCTGGGACCTGGGGCTTGGGTCTGGGCTTGGCCTGGATAGCGTGCTGGTGACTATCCCGCTTCCCTCCTCTGGATGACATTTTCTATTATTTTTCACTCCCTACCATGACCCGCAATGCCACTTTCTTGCACTCAAAGATCTCCCCTCTTATTTCTGCGGACAACTGAAGGAATCAGAGGGAAACTTCCCTCAGCACCCACCACCACATTGACCCTCCCGACTGTCCCCTTACACTGGGTCATCCTGTTACTTTCAGTTTAAATCTCAGCCTCTGAAATTAGGCCAGCTCTGGCATTCTGTCCTGCCTCCTCATGTCTACCTCAGGGGCATTGCTTCTGCAGTTCTCCTTCATTTCTTTCATTTTTTAAAAAAAGATTTTATTGATTTATTTGATAGAGAAAGAGAGAGAGAGAGAGAGAGAGAGAGAAAACGTAAGCAGAGAGAGGGAGAAGCAAGCCCCCTTGCTGAGCAGGGAGCCTGATGCCAGGCTGGATCCCAGTACCCGGGGATCATGACCTGAGCCGAAGGCAGATGTTTAACCAACTGAGCCACCTGGGTGCCCCTATTTTTTTCGACTTCTGTCTGTATTAGAATATAAGCTCCAGGAGGGCAAGAGGTTTGTCTGTTTTGTTCAGTCTTGTACCCAAGACTGTTGCCGTGATGACAGGCTGTGGACCCTAAAGCTGTAGCTGTGAGGCTAGGCTTCCAAGCGTGTGTGTGGTCAGATGTGGCATTCCTGGCTAGACGGGTGGTAGAACTCACTGTGAACAGCTGCTATAGAACTTGTGCCATGTAACACCTTGGCCGCATTCCCGAGACTCGAAAGATGCCAAGTCGTATGGTAGGTGCTCAAAAATGTTTGCTGAATGAAAGAATGCCTAAACGAATGGACTTATTTTGCCTTTCTTTTATAGCCTAATACAAGGTCTACTTTTGTAAAGGTTACAAATCTACTAATAAAATTATATTCTCTGCTATTGAGTGTAGAGTTCCAAATGGCCAGTAGGGCCATAGAATTTATTGTGCAAACTATGACACGCCTGAGAGTGAAGGGAGCAACTATGGATAATTAGTCAGGGCACAACAGGCATTAACGAGTAATGTCTGGAGCCAGTGGGGGCATAGAATCGTGCCAGTGATAGCTCATACTAATCCGTGGTATTGTTCTGATCTTCCGTATTTTCACTCGTTTCTGTCTCCTTGATTTATCTGCTTCCGAGAGGGGTATGTTAAAATTTTCAGCTGCAAGTGTTAATTTATTCTCTCCATTTTGATATTCCTGTACTTTGCTCTAGAGTTTGGTACTCCTTGAACCCTTTCAGACATGTTCCTCTTCTTTCATTATAGGAAATTGATCTCCATTATTTCTTCACATCTTTCCTCGTCTTCTTCTGGGGACCCTACTTTTCAGATGTGGCCCTACAATTATTATGTATTTTGTAAATAGGTTTTTAAAAATTTAAATCTTTATCTTAATTTTTTTCTACTTAATTTTGGGACAGTTTCTCAACCTAATTTTCAAACTAACCAATTTATGCTTTCAGTTGAATCTGTCTTCCTATATAGTCTATCTATTGTGATTTTTATTTCAACTATTACAATCATCAAATCTAATGCTTTTTGTTTTTTAAAAAATCATTTCAAATTTTTATTTTGTATTACTAACATTATACTTCCAAGGTTACTTAAAAAAAAAAAAAACTAGTTCCTCTGTTTTAGTATTTCTTTTTCAGATAGGTATATGTTTCTTTAGTTTGTTGACTTTTTTCTGAGGTTGTTCTAATTCTCAAGAGTCTAGTTATTTTTGCCTCTGAGCTCTAGCTCCATTGGGAATATCTGCTGCTCTGTTTGGTAATGTGCATTTTTAAAGTGTTTGTGTTTGTTTGCTTTTGGTGTTTTTGAACTAATTGCATTGTGATCAGAAAATATGAATATTTCATGTATATTCCCTGAACTTTACAGAACCTTGCTTTATGGCTTCCCTCACACCTAGTCTATTTTTGTATTAGTTCAACATGGAAATGGGAAGATGCATAGTCTCTCATTATTGGGGGAAGAGTCCTGTCCCTGTCTGTGAGATGTAGCTTACGGATGCACCGTTCACATCTGTAGCTCGATCGACTACTACCTGACTGTTTCATCTTCTCAAGAACTCAGAAGAGTGCATTAAAAGATTTTACTATGATGTTGAATTTATTAATCCTGTCAATTATTGCTTGATATGTTTTGAAGGTGGGTTATGAGCTATGACAAGTGTCAAATTGTTAGATCTTCCTGAGAATCAAAAAATTTTTTTTTATTACTAGTGACCTCTTTATCTGTTATAATGTTTTCTGTTGACTTGTGTTTTGTCTGCTGTTACCTGGAGTCACCTGTCTGTTCTGTCAGTTAATGTGTACACTGTAGGCCTCAGTCATGGTTGCTTCTCAGTCTTTTACTCTCCGGTATTCTGTGTGCTATTTTAGGTGTATCTTTTGTAAGTTGCATAGAGTTGAATTTTGTTTGCCATCTGAAGTGATGATCTTTTTACTTCAACTGCAGAGTGTCATCAAGTTTTCTTCTTTATGATCATTCTTACATATTTATGTATCATTTTGGGGCTTTCTCTTTGCCCACATTTTCAATGCTTTTCCCTCTCTTAGGGTTCATTTACATTTTGTTTAATTCTATTTGTCTATACTGTTTGGAAGTCATATGCTTTGTTTTCAAAAAATTTTAATGGTTTAAATTTTTTACGGTTGCTCTTCATATTTTAATATATGGGCCCAGCACGCTTCCGCTGTGCTACTCTGCTCATATTTTAATATATATGTTTAACTTAAAACCTCAAATCATCAAGCACTTTTGTAATTCTCCTGAAAAATACAGAGATATTTTATCTAAACTCCAGTTGCCCTTTCTTATATTAGATGGGTTAGGTAGTATTTATGTAGTCTTTTTAAATCGTTTTAAAGCCCTAAAAATGAGGTGTTAATCACTAGTTCTTACACAGATAATGTGTAAATTATCTGTAAAAAAAAAACACCCCACATTTATCAATTTCTTTTCTCATTTTTCCTTTTTGCAACATAGTTTTTTCTTCCTGAGGTTTCTTTAGTGAAGATTGTCAGTGATAAAAACTGCTAGTATTTATCTGAAAATTTCATGGTGTGTGGAATGGATCAGATTGTGTGTGTGTGTGTGTGTGTGTGTGTGTGTGTTTGTATAGGGATGTCTGGTTGTCTGGCATCACCTATTGAAAAGCTATCTTTTCTTCATTGGCTTGCCTTGACATCTTTGTTGAAAACCAACTGATGATATAAGTGAAGCTCTATTGTGTCTCCTTATTGTGTTCCACTCGTCCGAATGTCTGTCCTTTCCCTAGTATCAAACTGTCTTGATAACTTTAGCTTTATATCAAGTTTTAAAATCAGGTAGTGTGTGTCCTCCAACTTTGTTCCTCCTTTTTAAAGTTGTTTTCATTAATGTGATCCCTTTTGTTTTACTGTATAAATTTTAGAGTCAGCTTATTAATTTCTGGGGAAAAGGCTACGAGGATTTTGGTTTGGATTGTACTGAATCTATAGCTGAATCTGGGGACACTTGACATCTTAACTAGAATGAGTGCTTCCATCATTTAACTCATTTTTAAAGTGCCATTCAAGACAGCGCTTAGAAAATGAAGTCATGAGATCTATAGCTATCAAATCTGTGTATAAGATTTGTCTGCTATAAACTATAAAACAGTGAGGGGAGGAATCAAAGAAGACCTGACTGGGGAGATATACCCATAATTTTACAGAGAAAATTTAATGTGAAGAATTGTCGACCGGGTATAAATTTGTTGACCAGGTTTCTGAAAACAAACCAAAAAGAGGCATCTCCAGTGTTAAAGAGGTAGTGAGAGCAGATACCATCCCTGAGGCTGGGGGAGCAAAGGCAAGGGGTGAGAATTACTAAAACCTGCAAACTGGGAGGGGGGCCTCACAAAGCTGCGGTGTAGACCTTTGGGGAGTGGGTACTTACCGCTCATATGGTGATGGAGTCAATGAGCTCAGGGGAAGGTCCTGGGCCCGAGATCCAGATTCCTGAGGCCAGGGGCCCAGTTGGCTGATGTTGGTGTCCCTGGGGGCATGCGATGAGGCTTGTTCTGCTAGAGTGCAAGAGCTGTCTGCCAAGCTCAGCTGCTGCCCGAGTAAAGATGTAGCTGCTTCACTAACATTTCCGTTTGCAGCAGAGCATCTCCCAGGCCGCTGTGACCTTCTGGAGCATGCCAAGGCTACTGGTGGGGCAGCGGTGGCTGCCCTGCTTCCTTGGTTTTTGAGGCTGTCGGGAGCCCTTGCCTGGTATTTCATTAAATGAGAGACATTGAGGCTGTGGATGATCTCTTCCTCCAAAGATGATTAACTTCTGCTTCAGTTAGGCAGCTGTGCTAGGTGACCACGTAATTCTTTTTTTTTTTTTTAAGATATTTATTGGGTGCCTGGGTGGCTCAGTGGGTTAAGCTGCTGCCTTCGGCTCAGGTCATGATCTCAGGGTCCTGGGATTGAGCCCCATATCGGGCTCTCTGCTCAGCAGGGAGCCTGCTTCCCTCTCTCTCTCTCTCTCTGCCTGCCTCTCTGTCTACTTGTGATCTCTCTCTGTCAAATAAATAAATTAAATCTTTAGAAAAAAAAAAGATATTTATTTATTTATTTAAGAGAGAGAGAGTAAGAGAGGAAGGGAGGAAGAATGAGTTTCTAGCAAGACAGAGCATGAAACAGGGAGAAGCAGGCTCCCCGCTGATTTGGGAACCGGACCTGGGGCTCAATCCCAGGACCCTGGGATCATGACCTGAGCCGAAGGCAGCTGCTCAACCCACTGAGGCACCCAGGTGCCCCAATTTAATTCATTCTTAAGTTCACTTGACTTAATGCTGGTTTTGGTCTTGGTGGAGACTATTGCTCTTACTACTAGGGTGTAACTCTGCTAGGCTCTCACCTGAAAGCCTGCGGATATGGTACAGGGTTCTGAACGCCCCTGTTTATCTCCCCAGCCTTCAAGACTGCCAAGAGGTTGGTTTAGCTTCGCTTCTTTGTTTCTGTATTCTTCACAACCTCCCACATTCGCATTTGGTCACTTTCAACAAATACTGTAAGAGGAAAAACAACAGCCAAATACCTGACTCTCTTTCATGTCTTTTCTCTTTGAGGTCTTAGGTTCAAACCTCTTTCAGGTTCAAGTTCTCACTGTTTTGTTAGCTGTCCGGTGTTTGTTTATTTTTTTATTTTAAAGATTTTATTTATTCATTTGAAAGACAATGTGAGTAAGCAAGTGAGAGAGCACAAGCGGCAGAGGGAGGAGAAGCGGACGCCCCACTGAGCAGGGAGCAGAGGTGGGACTCGATACCAGAACCTTGGGATCATGGCCTAAGCTGAATGAAGGCAAATGCTTACTGCCTGAGCCACCCAGGTGCCATGGGCTTTTAAGTGCCTTGTTAAAATAACAACTATGTTCTTCTACATCTTTAAATATTCTTGAGACATGACTTGGTCTGATAGAAGTCTTAGCTTGAAGCAGTACCTGTTCAGTTTTTTAATTCAGTGACTATGTATTTTTATTTCTAGAATTTCTTTCTGAAATTTTTTTCAGATATTCTTGATCACTTTTTATGGGATAGAAGATGCTGATTTCCACTTAAATATGTGTGTGCGTATTCTACCAAGATGTAACTAATACACAACAAAATGCACAAATCATAGCAGTGCAGTTTGATGACTCTTGGTAATTCTATGTCTTGTAAAACCATTATCGTAATCAGCATGTGGATATTTCCATAAATCCAGAAAGCTGCCCCATGTATCTCTCCAGTCAGTTCTCTTCCTTCTCCCCCAGCTGTTCTGGTATTTCTCCCCCATAGACTAGTTTTACCTGTTTTGAACTTTATATAAATAGAATCATACAGTTTGTACGTGTGGCTTCTGTCTCAGCCTAGCATTTCTGAGATTCATCTGTGTTGTGGTTCATTCTTTAATTCATTTCCTTTCTTATTGTTGAGTGGCATTTCTTTGAGTGAGTTATACCACGATTAGGTTTATCCATTCTTATGGAAGAACATCTGGGCTGTTTCCAGATGTTGGCCGTTATAAATAATAAAAAAAGAGAAAGCTGCCATGAACATCCTCAGACAAATGTCTTTATTCATGCGTGTCTTCTTCTGTTTTTACTTATTTTATATTTTGTATCTGATCATTTTTATATGTGAGGATTTTGGTTCGAAATCGTTGTATTGTTGTTGTCAATCCTTTCCAGGTAGTTTGTTTCTTAAGTTTTTGGTAATTTTTTGATTTGATCATATTTCACTGACTGTGGGACTCCTGAGGGGTTTGAGCAATTTTGCCTTTGCATCTGCCGGGTGCCAGGGGTGATTTTGACAGCGAAGCACTTAAAGTTAATTTTCCCTTTGGAGTCCCCTGCATGTAGATAGTATATTTTCAAACCTCTCCTATAGGAGGGAAAGCTTGTGCATCTAAATTCTCAGTGGGCCTTTTTTTTTTTTTTTATCCCTCAACCCAGAGCTGTGGCCCGAGACAGATTTCCCTCTCAGTCCCCAGGTGGATGTTTCCTCCAGCCTGCCCCCCTCCAAGTGTATAGCTCTTTGGAGTTCCCAGGTGCACACAGAGGTTCCGTGTCTAGCCTCCACCTGGGGTTTCTCAGCATCTGGTCTTGGATCTTCCCTGGAACCGTTAAAACAATACTTCTAGGTTCTGGGCAGAGCATTCCAGAATAGCCCAAGGTTCTCTCCTCCATCTCCTTTCTGTTCCCACTTCATTTTGAGACCTTGTGGATTTCCCTTACTTTGCCATGAGCTTAGCTGTGCATCAAAAAGATGTTTTTATCTCTTGCCTGTGCTTTCAGATATTCAGATATTTATAGCGCAAGTTCCTCCCTGCCACTGCCCACCCCAGCAATCTCTGGTCACCTTTTTGCCCAAAATACAAGTCCTTGAGATACTTTTTCACAGACTCTGCTCTGCCTTCTGCAGAGAATATATCTTGGCTTCATGTTTGCCGTTCTCCGTATTCCTATTTTCGGAGTGAGCAGCAAGTCCGCTTACTCATCAGAAAACCCTGCATTGTCACGGGGTTTTTGGATGATGTTTAGCATTTCTTTCTTTTCAGCTGTCTCCAGTCAGAAGTGGCAGAGCTCTCTGCTGCCTGGCCTCACCGAGGGCTAGTGTTTTATAAAGATTTCTCAGTTGGCTCCCTGTTTCCCCGTCCCTTGGCAGTGCCAGTCCAGTTCCAAGAGGCTCTGATCTTGGTCCACCTAATCGTTGCTGGTTTGGCCTTTTGTGCTGTGTGCAGACCTCTCTAGAGCTATGCACTTCCCAAGGCCACTCTCTGCCTCCTCCTTTGACTTGGCCCAGACTGCTGTTACTCTCCATCCATCAGGCTTTGGGTTTTTGACTGTTTCCTAGGTTCACTGAAGGTGGATTTTCTTCTCCACTTTCTATCCTTGTGGGAAAGCAGGGTGGTGTGCAGAGGGGGTCCAGGGCAGGTGAGAGGGCTTGCTGAGCTGCTCCTGACTGAGGGCTGCTGCTTTGTGTCTGGAGCAGAAGCGACTCTGCAGAGTACTTCGACCTCCTCTGGAAAGCTGGACCCCTGCTGTACTGGGCCAGCCCATCCCAGTTCTGTCCCATCCCATTTCATCCTGCTCATCTGCCTCGCTGGATAGATTACAGACCTCTTCAGAAAAAGAAAGGACTGCCTCTCGTTCTCAGACAGATAGTGCCTGGCGCAACGGGAGTGCTCCTGAAGTCTATGTATACTGAATGACGTTGGGATTGCTCAGAGGCTGTGTCCTGTTTAAGGTCTGGAGCTTCAGGTGTGGGTCTCTCCTGCAGCTCCAGCGTCTCCCTGGCTAAGTCCTGATGGCCTGGTGTTAAGGAATGAGCACTTAGGACACGAGACGTAGATTTGTAGATATATCTGTTAACTTCCCTGCAGTTTCATCTTCTTTCCATACAGTAGGGCTGACACCTTGCTCTGCCTGCCCACTGAGGTCGCAGTGAGGGTCAGAACAGGCAATGCATGCAAAAGTGCTTTAGAGACTGTCAGGCTGTCTCTTCACAGCTGTCATCATGAGACAGAATTGTAGGTCACTCTGCTTCTTATGGTCCAACTGACTCATCCACTGTCACCTAACTCCTGCCACCCTCAGCCCGGCTTGCCCTCCTGACTGGAGAAGCCAGAGGAATGCAGCTCTGTCTGGGTCTTGCCTGGGACCCAGCCCATCTTCTGTGCCCTGAACGAAAAGGGAGGTTGTTGGGAGCCTGGAGTGATCTCTGTGAACACTGGGTGTCACTCTTGGCCTTAAAATATGTATAATCCCCTGCCCTCTAAATTCTCCTCTTCCCTGCAGCCTTGGTTCTGGATGTTGAGCTTGGCAGGTCTCATGTGTTCCATGTCTTTCTGGTCTATGACCCCTGCAGGTTTTCAGTCCCTGGCAGCAGCCCTCGGCATTATCACCGGGCATCCATTTGAGCCTTTGCTTTCAGGTAGAGGGTGCTCGTGCCATTCTAATTTAT
Source organism: Mustela nivalis (assembly GCF_964662115.1). NCBI lineage: Eukaryota > Metazoa > Chordata > Mammalia > Carnivora > Mustelidae > Mustela > Mustela nivalis. The sequence continues at coordinate 23,332,010 of NC_139027.1, read as the reverse complement.
TTCAATTTTCACCTAACAGACACATGACCAGGAAGGTTTACCCACAGCCACGGTGTTTGTAAATTGGATTTCAGGACCCAAATCAGAAAAAAAATGTGTAAGTCAGCACCTGTGGGATTGGACAGAGAAAGTACTCTTTCTTCCATCTTCCTCAACAACTTTGTTATTAAAATAAAATATTTAAAAACTGCTGCTTCAGGGTGACCTAGTTATTCCAGTAGCAGCAGGACGAGGCAAGAAAATCTTTGACTTTGTCTCCACCAGTCTTCCAGGTCGACCAAGCCACTGATGCTCTCTCGTTTAGCTCCTGTGATTCTGGAGCTTTCTGGGGTGCTACTCTGTTGACTGCTTTCCTCTTTTAAAAACTCTGCCTCAACTTGTGTTCATGTTTCTCCTGCGGGACCTTCTGGGTCTCCAGCTGTTCTTCCAAGCTATCTTGCTGGGCTTCTCTGCACCTGTGCTCTCATGGTCTCTGGGATGCACTGTCCTTGGCCTTTGTCCTGCTTTATACCAGCCCCTCCCCCTCTGTTTCAAAACCATGTTACCTATCTAGACCTATGCTCCAGCTGGCTGTCCCCAAAGACATCGCTTTAAAAAGTAGCTTTATTAAAAAAAAGAGGGGTGGATGCCTGGGTGGCTCGTCATTATCAGTCATTAAGCATCTGCCTTCAGCTCAGGTCATGATCCCAGGGTCCTGGGATCGAGCCCCACATTGGGCTCTCTGCTCAGCAGGGAGCCTGCTTCTCTAGCTCTTCCACCCCCTGCTTCTGTTCCTGCTCTCACTTTGTCTCTCTCATCAAATAAATAAAATCTTTAAAATAAATAAATAAATAAAAGGTAGCTCTATTGACATATTTAGACACAATAAAATCATTTTTGGGTACAGTTTCATGAGTTTCAGTCACCACCACCTCAGTGAAGATCGAAGCCTTAGAAAAATGTACCGTTCCCTTTCGGTAACATTTCCTTTTCATATCTTAGCCTTGGTTCTTGGTGTTTGTTCACCCTGAAAATTTTCTTGTGGTCCTTTGCGGTTGGTCCCCTGCCCTGACCCATAGGCCCCAGCAGCCACTGGTCTGCTTTCTGTCACTATGTTGTTTTGCATTCTTGAGAAGCAAATGAAAATAGAATCAGATGGCATAGTCTTTTTTGTTTGACTTCTTTCCCTTAACCTCATCATTGCTTTTGACACGTGCAAGAAACAAGTGCATCTCTTCCTCTAAGCGTCTCTTGTGATGGTGCCTCTTCTCATTCACTCGAGGAGCAAAGTCAGAAACTGGGGTGTCATCTTCCCGAGGCCCCTTCTTCTCGCCTGCCACCCCTTGCCATGCCCTGTCATGTGCAGTTAGTCAGCGAGTCCTAGAGCTTTCTTTCTCTTCCCTATCCCTGAGCCTGCCCTTCTCTTCATTCTCAAGGTCACAGACTTCACTGAAGCTCCATTTACTGTTTGCTCCTCTGACTGGTCTTTGTGCTTCCACTAGGAGCTCTGCCATCTACCCTTCTCACAATCACCAGTGAAAACTTCTAAAACACAGATCTCACTCCACCACTCCCTGACTTTAGTGGATCCCCATGGCTTCTGAGCTTAGCAGATGCCACCTTCAGGATCTGGTTTATTTCTGCCTATGTATTCATTTTATTTTTCAGAACTTCCTCAAATGCAGAACTTCCTCAAATTGGCCATTCCTTGGGATTTGCTTGCAAGGGCCGTGTTCACTCATACCTCTGTTCCCTTGACCTGGGAGGCCTTTTCCTTCTCCTTCATCAGCTGACTCCTACTCACTCTTTAAGAGCCATCCCTTAGGACTCCTCCTCTGCAGTGCTCTCCCTAACTAGCAGCCCCAGGCAGGCTTAGGTGTTCCCCTGGCATCGTATTTATCATCAGTGATATCAGACTGTATCAGTTTATTGCTGAGTTAATAATCCGTCTCTCCCACTAGAATCATAAGCTCCTGAGGAGTTTGTGTTCTATTTGACTTTGTGTCCTCTGTTCCTAGCACAGGGCCAGGCACGTAGGTGGCATCCAGTGACTGTTAGCTGAATGATTAAGGTGGAGCAGAGAGAGGTCTAGAACTTCATGTGGAGGCAAGGGCGAGGGTCAAGAAAACATGGTGCGGAAAACAAATGCCCGTTTTATGCCTCAGTCATGGGTAAATCTACCTGTCGTGGCAGGAGGGAGGCACAAGGGCGGGAATCATTGGGGAGAGCGCACAGAGGATGCACGGGAAAGCATATTCAAACGTCTGGATCTCTGGTACTGGTAGTGAATGCATCTGACTGAGAAGAGGGGCAGCTTCTTTATTTGTTAGCAAAGAGTTAAAAAAGATTTTAAGTGAGGGAAAGTCAAGAGAGAAAGAGAGCCTGAACTGGGGCAAAAATAATAAAAATGGGAGAAGAAATCACTCTTAGATTTCTGTGTGAGAGAGCAGGACTATCAAGTCTCAGACACTGGGCTCTTTTGACAGCGTGACTCAACTGGGATGGTCACACATGACATCTTAGACTTTAAGCAGTGTCCTGCAGTCGTCACAGTACTTTTCCAGACCTTGTCTCCTTGTATCCGTACACGAGCCATGGAAGCTGCTGGGGCTGATATGGTGAATCCCATGGAGCCAGTGCGAGACGGGAGGGTTAGGGAGCCTGGCTGGCTTACTTGGGCCACAAGGCTGGCGTGCCACCTGTGAAAGCATCTGGCTCTAAGGTGAGCCCTTGGGCTGAGTGGTCAATATCAGGCAGGTTTAGAGATGTTGTGAGTGAGAAGGCTTGTGGCTATTTGCAGACCTTACAATGAGACGGGAGGGACCTGACAAAGAACATCCAGAGGAGGAAGCTACTGTAGGTTGAAGAGCAATCTTTGAGTCAATGAAATGTTAGAACAATTTAATATTATATTAACAGGAGAACTGTGGTTTCCCCAAAGTCTTAATGTCTTCTAGTTGCACAGCTGGGACAATTGGCCAAGGAAACTTTTGATTAGCTAGAGTTTTATGAGATGAAACACTTCCTATGACAGTGCCACTGTTTTATTTCTTCTTTTCCCCAATGAAAGAGAAATCATTCTCAAAAGGGGAAAAGGATAGTTATAAAAGGAAGCACTTTTATTTTTCCTTTTTAATAGATGTTCTTGTGTTAAATGATGTTGAGTCTTAATACCCTATTATTAATCTTTTTTATTTCTTCTTATTTTAAAAATATTTATTTATTGAGAGAGAGAGAGAGTGAGCACACAGGCATGTGCATAAGTGGGGACGTGGGGGAAGGGGGTTGGAGAGAGAGAGAATCCCAAGCAGACTGAGCAGAGCCTGATGTGGGGCTCGATCCCATGACCCTGAGATCATGACCCCAGCCAAACTCAAGAGTCAGAAGCTCCCAACTGATTGAGCTACCCAGGTACCCCTAACAAATTTTCTATCTAATCACAACATGAAACATGGGAAGTTTTTGTTTTGGCTTGAGGATTGGCATTTTTCTTAGTTGATATGGTATAGAGGTTAAGAGCACCGGCTCAGGCCCGAGACTGTCTTAATTCAAATCCAGGTTATAGCTCATAGAGCTGTAGGACCTTGGGCAATTTGGCAATTTATTCTGTGCCATTCTGGTACTAACTCACAGACTTAGTTAAGTATTAATTGATATAGTCAATAGAAAACACTTAGCATATTATTGGAAATAATAATATAGTAATAATGCCTCATATTTGCATGTAGCTGGATTAAAAAAATTTTTTTAAAGATTTTATTTATGTATTTGACAGAGATATAGAGAGAACACAAGTAGGCAGAATGGTAGGCAGAGGGAGAGGAGGAAGCAGCCTCCTTGCTGAGCAGGGAGCCTGATCAAGCCCAAGACTTGATCCTGGGACCTTGGGATCATGCCCTGAGCTGAAGGCAGATGCCTAACTGACTGAGCCACCCAGTGCCCCTACGTGAGCTGGTTTGAACTTATTTATTTATTTATTTATTTATTTGAGAGAGAGGGAGGGAGAGCATGCATGTGCATTTGCGTGCAAGCAGGAGGAGGGGCAGAGGGAGAGAAAGAAAGAGAATCTCAAGCAGACTCTCTGCTGAGCATGGGATCTGATAGGGGGCTTGATCCCATGACCCTGAGGTCATGACCTGAGCCAATATCAAGAATTGGATGTTTAACCAACGGAGTCACCCAGGTCCCTGGTTTTAACTTTTTAAAAGCCCTTCCATTTCATTCCTGTAAAACCCTATTGAATAGTCTGGGTGGGGATTGTTATTATTTTTTTTTGGACACATGAAGCAGCTATGGCCCAGAAAGGATAGGTGATCTGTGAAAGGTCATTTCAGGCATGAAGGACATTCTCCCAAGTGCCAACTCAGATGAATTTTCACCAGTCCACTGTTCACAGAGATGGTGGGGTTGGGAGTTGTTGCTGGGGAGTGAAAGGGTGGGTGTGGTGGGGCTCTTAGCCACTCTCTCTTCTTCTTTGTCTGGAATTTGCTTTCACTGGGCTTTAGATCTTAAGTAAGAGTCTGAACATAAGCTGAGGCTCTACAAATTAGATTATTGTGTATCAAATCCTGCTTACAAATTTTAGAAATGAAGCCACTGTTATTTTCATTGATTCGTTTTTGGGATTGCTTTATAGTCATTTTATTCTCAAGTTTAAACTGATTAGAGCCAGAGTCCATTGCAGTCTTTCAGTAAGTGTTGGTTGAATGCATACTGTGTGTCAGGAAATGGGCTAAGTGATTTCACATATATTTTATCATTTAATCTTCATAGCAACTCTATACATTATGGTAAATCATCTCCATTTTACAGAAAAGGAAATACAGTTTCAGATGTTGAGTAACACATCCAGACCTATTAAAGACCATTAAGAGAAAGGAAAATTACAGGTGAATCTTTCCCTTGGATAATGATACAAAATTCCCAATGAAATAGTAGCAAACTGATCCAGCAGTATATGAAAAAGAGGCTATATCATGATTAAGTTGAATTTATGGAGGAGGTCAAGGTTGGTTTAACATTCCAAAACTAGCCAATTCAGTTTGCCTCATTAATGGAACAGTGAAGTTCAAATGATTAATTTAGTAGATGAAAGTCATATGATGAAATGCCAGATTTGATAAAGTTCAGTACTCATTTTTCTAAATGATTCTATTTATTTATTTATTTATTTATTTATTTATATATTTGAGAGCAAGGGCAAGGAAGCATGGGGAGGGGCAGGGAGAGAGGGAGAGAATCTCAAGCAGACTCTGCTCTGAGCATGGAGCCTGATGTGGGGCTCATTTCATGACCCTGAGGTCATGACCTGGGCTGAAACCAAGAGTTAGACACTTAACCAACTGAGCCACCCAGGTACCCCAAGTTCAGTACTCATTTATGATAAAAACTCATAGGTAGCCAGGAGTAAAAGGGATCTTCCTTATTCTGATAATAGGGACTTAGAAAGAATAATAAAATCTATAGTAAACATAATTAATGGTGAAATTTTGAAAGTTTTTGTTGTCGCCCTCGGCCCGCAAGAACGACAATCAGCCTGGTATGTTGTTAATGCTTCATCTGTTTATTTTGTCAACTTTCTTAGCTTATATGCGTCAGGGTGACCAATAAGGGGCCAAGCAATGGGGAGAGCCAATAAGAGTCCTGTTACTATGCTGATTAAATTTGAAACAGCCAATGACTATGTCCTCCTTTAGGCGGGCTTCACCAGAACGTTCGTTGTTTACTTGCAGCGTATTTTGCCGGCAGTGAGTTAAGCGCCATCTTGTAATGGTGGACACTTTCCTGGCCGGAGGCGGTCCCCGACATTTTGTGAGACAATCAGAGAGGAGACAGTGATATCCCTAACACCACTTTGCTCCATACTGTACTGGAAATCATAGCTAAGGAAATAAATTGGGGGAAGAGAAAGGTAAAAAGAATAGAAGGGAAGAAATAAAATTTTCATTATTTGCAGATGCCGTGATTATGTCCCCAGAAAGTTCAGAAGATTCCACAGGTGTAGGATTCAGATTACTAGGTGAGGTTGGTAATGTCACTGGATACAAGATCAAATGGGCAATAGCAACAAAGCATTGGAAAATGAAAATTTTAGGGGTGCCTGGGTGGTCAGTTGGTCGAGTGTCCAACTCTTGATTTTAGCTCACATTGTGATGTCAGGGTCATGAGATTGAGCCCCGCACTGGGCTCCGCACTCAGCATGGAGTCTGCTTGAAACTCTCTCACTCCCTTTCCCTCCGCCCCTCCCTCCACTTTCGTGCTCTCTCTCTCTCTTTAAGTAAAAATATCTTAAGAAAATGAAAATAAACATTTTAAAACGGGATTTGAAATAATGTCAAAAACAACATGAGGAATAAGTTTAAAGAAAGACACGCAGAACTGCTAGATCAGGTGTCCCTCTTCAAAATGTAGCCTGTCATTCTGCACCACTGTTTTCACTGAGGTACTTTGCTCTTGCTTTCTGACAAGTCTGATGTGCTCAAGAGAACCTCACTGGTCCTGTTCCACCAGCAGCAACCCACTTGTTCCCTCCCAGAGGAGGGAGGCTCAGTCACTTGGCCACTTGAGAGTGGCATTCTTAGCTGCTTCCTGTCCTCTTTCCATCCCTCATCCCAGCCATTGGTTTTTGGGTTCCTCCAAATTCAGAGATTTTTTTTGAGGTGAAAATTGGTTTGCTTCTCGATGACTTCCCCCCTCTTCATGCTTAGTTTTCAGCTTTCTCTGTGTTCCTAAATCAGCTATCACTTCCGCTTTGCAGTCATGTTGATGTCTTTTGTCTGCTGTCATCCTCTCTCCCCATTTTGTCCTTACGGATTCACACTTAAAAAAAAAAAAAAAGACCATTCTTTTTTTTTTTTTTTTTTAAAGATTTTATTTATTTATTTGACAGAGAGAAATCACAAGTAGGCAGAGAGGCAGGCAGAGAGAGAGAGGAGGAAGCAGGCTCCCTGCTGAGCAGAGAGCCCGATGTGGGACTCGATCCCAGGACCCTGAGATCATGACCTGAGCCGAAGGCAGCAGCTTAACCACTGAGCCACCCAGGCGCCCAAAAGACCATTCTTGTACTGTCATTGTAGTGGGGTTGGAGGAGCAAGTAGAGCTAAATGCATGGGTTTAATCTGCCGTGTTTCACGGGAAGTTCCATACAAAGTTCTAAAAAAGCGAAGTCGCCAGGCAGTGTTTGCTGTGTTCATTCCTATACAAGCCGCTTCACAGCTAACACTGCCGGCTTCCCTCGTTCTCTCAGCCATTCTCCCACGCAGGCATCTGCGTTTGCTGCTGCTGGACCAGGTGATCTCTGGGGCTCAATCCAGTCTTGATAGCCTGTCTTCACACTGCCTCCCAGATGGTGCTCCACACTGTGAGGAACCTGGGATGACTGACAGGAAGGAGACCACAGTCCCTGAGTCCCCAGCCCCCGACTCCATCCATGAGATTGTCTTTTGGGGATTGAAAGAACACAGACCAACTTGAACAATGCCATTAATTAAAGCACATTCTAATTGATTGGCTAATCCCTGGGTAGTTTAGGGAGGGAAGGGATAAAGGAAATGGGAATAGAGGCAGAAATCAAGATAGAAAACTCTGCTCTCAAGCTCATCCTCAGTGTAGTGGAAAACGTCTCCTTCTGTAATTTGCTGAGCGAATGGCTCTCATCCTTGACCTCTTCTTGCCTTTCTTCTGTGCACACGCCTCTGTAGGGTCTCCTAACTGTGAGGCCAAGGAGCGCAGGGGTAAGGTGTAGGAATGCCTGCGTTCAAATTATGCTCCTACCCATCCTGGCCCTATGACCTTGGGCAAGTCAATTTACTTCCCCATACCTCAGCTTCCTCATCTTCAAACAGGGTGGATAGTAATGCCCAGCTTATATGGTATGAGTGTGTAAAAGTACTTAGAACCATGCCAGCCAGAGACTGAGCGGTTAATGCACATTAGCTCTTATTATTATTATGTGCTTGTCTTTGTGAATGGAGTTGAAAGTCATTATACTCAAGAGTTTGCCATCTGTAGGAAGGCAGACTAGTACTGGAACACACAGGAAGCTCTGAAGGTGAAGAGGCACAGTCATTAACTCAGTGGGAACTGGAAACTGGTGGTTGTGGGAGGGCAGTTTGGAGGGGACATTTGTGGAATCATTCCAGAGTGGGTGGAGATCCTTGAGTTGAGCATCACAGGGAGAGAGAGTCAGCCACCACCAGAATGTTAAGTAGTACGAGGGCAGGAACTTATCCCCAGTGCCTAGTACAGTGCCCGCCACATAATGAGTACTCAGTAGACGTTTGTTGAGTATGAATGAATGGGAGTGAGAAGCTGGCAGGGTAGGCCAGGGAGGGATGAATCCCAGACAGAAGAAACAGAGTAGGGGAAGGCACAGGGTTTGGAGAGCATATGACACACACTGGGGCAAGTGTCCTGTCACAGTGTAGCAGGGGCTTAGGGTCTGCGTCAGAGAGTGGTCACCAGAGGGGAGACAGGCTAGGAACCAGCGAGCATGTAGAAGATGTGCTTCATGGGACACAAAGTCCATGAACTCATTTCAGTGGTATATAGGCCCCAGACCCACATTTTCTTAGACATAGTGTTGCAGTTGCAACACCAGTCTTAATATCAATCAAGTTTACATTTTTATAAGGCTTTCTACTCTACAACGCAATGGAACACTTTCACACGTATTCTCTCATTTAAGAATCACAATACCTTGTGAGGTGGGCAATATCCCCATTTTACAGAGAGGAAAACTGAGCTCAGGTTATGGGATTGACCAAGGTTACTCAGCTAATAAATTGCAAACCTGGGATTCATACTAGGACTTTGGAGACCATAGCTTCACTTAGTTTTTTTGTTGCAGAAACAAATTCATAGTTAGATGAGTAGTTTAAAAATAAACACGCAACTCACTGTCAGCTAGGTTAAGCAACAGAAACATTCCCAGCCCTTGCAAAAAGCCCCCAGGTTTCCTGCTCCAGTCACAACACCTCCCTCCCTCCAGAGGTAACATTATCCTGACTCATAGGGTAATTAGCTCGTTGCTTTTCTTTTTAATGGTGGCACCTAAGAATGCAGACTCTTTTTTTGATCAAGCAAATAATCATTTATAATATGGGCATTTTACTGTTAGCCTGAAAGTTCCTTGAGGAACCGCCTTTGTGGCTTAATGCATAATTATTCTCTTGTTAAGCGCTTAGTGACCATCTCCCAGCAGCCCCGAAGCTGGATTCTGAAGAGCTAGAAATAAAAGTAGGCCCTGGCATCAAGTCAGAACAGCCTTACAGTCACTGATTTAATAATTTGTAGGATTTTTTTTAAAGATTTTATTTATTTATTTGGCAGACAGAGATCACAAGTAGGCAGAGAGGAAGGCAGAGAGAAGGGGGGAGCAGACTCCCTGCTGAGCAGAGATCCTGATGCAGGGCTCGATCCCAGGACCCTGACACCCTGACCTGAGTCAAAGGCAGAAGCTTAACCCACTGAGCCACCCAGGTACCCCAGTAATTTGTAGGATTTTAAAGTTAGACATACAACACCTACAGCGACAATGACCCTCAACAGCCCTGATGCACAGACCCTTGATGTTGCTTGACCTCGCAGGTGTGCTTTCGCCCCTCCGGGCCAGGTTGTCCTTCGCTGCTCTGTGATGGATGGCGGAGCGCCCAGGACAGTGGCTCCTCACTGGGATTACTTGCTGGAATGTCAGCAGTTGGACTTCGTAGGTTCTGTTCCCCTTCAGGAAGAAATTGATTGTTCAGGGTTTCTCAGACTTGAAAGTTTAAAGGTTCCTGAGAATATAGCTGCTTGTTTCCAGCTTGAGAGACTTTTTATTAAAAGTTAAGCACTTAACAACAACAAAAAAATTGTTAAGCACCTGTAGTTCTGGGTAATCACTCGGTGTCAGTATGACCAAACACCCAGTTATAACACTGCCATTCAAATCTAATGGCAGTATTCAGTGACCATCATGAGCTATAGAATAAAGTCAGATTAATTTTTTAAAGGTTATCATAAAAAATGAAAGTAGAAAAAAAATTCTTACAGAGAGCTTTGAATTCCTGAGGCTATATCTCTACAGACACCAGTTTAAGAAATAGTGATGCACTTTGTCCAAGGAAAGGCATGCATTTCCACGTTGTCTGGAATTCTAGATAAACGCATGACCAGGCTGCTGTTGGGTGTAGCTTGATATGCTTAGGGCAGATCTAGCTTCTAGTTAGTTGATGTCACATTCTTGTAACACCTGTTGACTCCAGAGGAAACTGCCTGGGTGGGGGGTGGGGCGCAGAAGGTAGATGACACAGGGTTGCAAATTGTTGCTGGATAATCTGTGAGTCAAGAGACCGGTCTTTGGATCCCCAGTGGAATTTTATTTTAAATTCCCACTGATGGACTGGAGGATGATCTGTTTTTGTTTTTGTTTTTTTTTCCATCTGGTTGCCTAGTAAATCAAACGTTTCAGTTTTTGCTCTGTTTGTTATTTATCTGACCACCAGCCCCAGCAGATTAAACAACTCACTGTGCCAGTTTGACCTGTGTCTGTTCTAACATATGGAGCAGATTTAATGAGCTCGTTACGACTGCTAGCAGGAACCTACCGAGAGAGTCATGGAATTTCAGAGTCGAACAGGAAAGAGCCGGTGTGGCTCAGCCGGATTGCGGCCTGAGCCTTCCACCTTGTCTTCCTGCTGTCAGTCTTCACCTGCTCCAATCCATTTTCCGTGCGGAGTATAGCTGCCTTCTGTTGGATTCCCTAGAAGCGGAGGCTGAGCTGGCTTTGGGGATGCTGCTGCAAATGATTTATTGAGAGAGTGTTTTTGAGAGAAGAGGAATGAGGGAAGCAGGCCACAGCAGGGGGAAAAATGCAAGGCTGAAGTCACAGCTAGACCGCAGCCTCAGCTTAATCCCACGAGATGGCTCTGGAGCGGGAACGGGACCACATGGGTATTCCCACCCTGGGGCAAAGGGGTGAACCCTCCGTACTCCACGGTAACCAGTCATTGGTTGTGGGTCCCCAGGCTAGCGGAGAGTGGGATAAGGGAGATTCTTCAAGGAAGAGGACAGCTGTGACCACCAGCACCCAGTACTCACAACACTGGGGAATCATTGCTGTGTTAGCAAACGTGACCTGGGCTGGGCACCAGCATACAACACTAGATAAAGCTGACCAACACATTTGATGCGGACAGCTGGTAAACCGACTTGCTTCGGGGCATGTCAGAACCAGGCACACATCTAGTGCTTTGCTGATATGGCCTGCATCCTTTAAAGTTTAGTCTAGCTTATATGGTTATTTCATCATTTGCCAAAGACCCTGTAGTTTAGAGCTCAAATGCTTAATCTGAGGTTAAGCCTTTTGTGGTAGAGTGAAGGAAAAAACCCTCCAGGTATTTCATATAATCCAGACAGGCTTGATGGCCAGACATTCTGGACTGGATTTACCCTGCTGGAATCGACTAGTGCCTGCACGGGCTCCAGAGGAGGGTAGCCTGTCAGTGTCCCAGTGACTCTACTCCAGTGAGTTGGATGCAACAATAGGGTCTCTGGAAAATGGCATTCTTATAGTCAGGTGGGTAAGAGGGTAATTCTGGAGTAGGACACAAAGAATCCAAATTCTGGACCGGAGTCACAACACCTTAACTAGACCCTCTCCACTGAGCGTGATGGGACTTCTGGTATGCTCTTGGTCATGGTTGGCTCAGTAACAGTGTGGGTCTGGGCCTCAGAGACAACTAACCTTTGTCTCCAATCTTTATTAAAAGATAGTATTTCCAATTTGAGAAGCTCAGATGAAGAACTGCGTCCCAAGGGGACCTGTATTATTTTGTTACAAGCTAGTTGTTGCTTCATTTTGGTGAGAATTAAGTTTTCCCCTGAAGTCACTGTATGGTTTGATGATCTTCATGGTAATTATAGATGCGGTCTGGAAGCTGGTGCCAGAGGAAAGGAACTGTGTTCTTGCAGTCTTTACCCCCATGTGCTCTATGGACTGGCAAATATGGCATGGAGAATTTCAAGCATAATGACCGCTCAGCCAACTAGCTCAAATCTTATTTCTAAAAGCTGTTTTCTTTGAGAGCTAATACGTTTGTTCCCAACTCATTCTGATCAGTGGGGCATCGAGTTGTGAGGAACAGATTGGAAATTATTTCATTGATTTCCCCCCCCCCTTTTTAATTTACCAAAGGTGAGAGTGAATTTCTCTTCCCTGAGTGGTATTCAGCTACGAGTAAAGCCAAGCACATTAGGAGGTTTGGGTAGAGTCGATTTGGAACCGTCACAGCCTGACTTTGCTGCCCTGGCACGTGAGCACTTGGGAAACTGTATGTGGAGCAGAAGAGTGACTTCATTCTGCTGTCTAAAGGGCAAAGTCTGCTTCTGGTTCTGGCCCCCGCTGTGGTGGTCACTGTGAGATCTCAGCAGCCTCCGTGACCAGTGTCCAGCGGAGGCCTCAGGGCTTCACAGACGCAGCAGGAGATCATGATGTGGAATTGCAGAGGCCATGCTCTTGGCTCAAGTTCTTTGGGAATTGTCTGATTTCGAATCTTCCTTTCCTCCCTGGCTCCCAGTCTCATCAGGAGGGAGAATGAGAAGAGCTGATTTCTGTCGAATGCAGGAGAAAGAGAGCTTTTCTCATCATTCGCAAGCAGGAAGTGTCAGATAAGGAAGAGGAAACAATCCCCCCCACTCAGTTTTTTCTTCCTCGGAGACTCTCCCAATTTCCATTTCCAAATTGTCTAAAAATTAGTAGTGAAAACTATACTTAGGATGTCTTCACATAGCCCTCTTTGGTTTTTGTTCCCCTAAATGATTTTTAAATTATGCGAAATGAAAACTTTCATGTGCACTCTTGGCAAACGGTAATGACCTAGCATAGTACCGTGCTAAGAAGCTTTGCAGGCATTATTTCATATAGTCTTCAAAAGCCCTGTATGGGGGCGCCTGGGTGGCTCAGTGGGTTAAAGCCTCTGCCTTCGGCTCAGGTCATGATCTCAGGGTCCTGGGATTGAGCCCCGCATCGGGCTCTCTGCTCGGCAGGGAGCCTGCTTCCCTTCCTCTCTCTCTGCCTGCTTGTGATCTCTCTCTGTCAAATAAATAAATAAAAATCTTAAAAAAAAAAACCCTGTATGAATTCAGTTATCATCATTACCTTCCATTTACATAGCTGGGAAGGGTTGAAACTTGAATTCAAACACAGGCACATTACCTCAGACTTTAGGGTCCAGTGGTCTTCAGCACGAAGTTTCATTACCTCCTAGGTCACTGGCAGTGAAGACGTTAGTAATTAGTGAGCCTTCTGTGGCGGCCTAGGTGCATGGTAGAGTGGCACCCCCCCACCCCCCGCTGTGCCAGCCCAGCCAGTGCCTTAATGTGGGGCCACCATGGTGACCAGAATAGGCTGCCAGAACCAGGCAATCTCCCAGAAGTGCAGCAAGTTCATTTCTAACTTTTTTACTGTCCCATATGACACGCGCCATTGCCTGAGAACAGGTGGTAAAAGGTGACTCTTAGATTGAAGAGAAGGATGCACACGGACCTGCAAAGAGCCCTTCATTATCACGATGGAAGGAAGAGGATTCGTTTGGACTTGTGGATGACCTCTTGCCTCATGTTGCCCCAAATTATCTGAGTAGATTGGTAGTTACCGCTGCTTGGAACTCAGAGTTCTGGGAGTGGCAGGGAGTCTGGAACCAGTGTTGCTAGAAGTACCCAGCTTTGCATCCCCTGGGTGCTTAGACCCCGAGCATCACAAGAGCCACTCTTCAATGCTTACAAACGTTAAGATGTTGCAGATGTACTCCATTAAGTTGAATCAGTATCTTATTAGCTGCTGTGTGTTTGATATGGCCTGTTAAGTGGATAAGCACCACCCAGGCCTCACATTTAGGTAGGGACGGGAAGGTAATAAAGTAGTTCTCAACCCGGGATGCACATTAGAATCACTTGCAAAGCATAGCAATGCCTGGGTCCTACCCCAGACCAATTAAATCGGCATCTTTGGGCGCGAGGTCCAAGCATCAGTTTGTTTTCAAAGCTCTCTAGGTGATTCTAATGTACCCGGGGCTGAGAACCACTGGATAAAAGCTAAGTCAGCTGTGAAACTGTGCTAACAAACCGTGTCCTAAGTAAACTATGATGCATGTGGGAGTGTAAGCATTAGTAGGCAATTCAGTTGACCAGCGGGGAAGAGGTATTGGTGGCGGCAGTGGGGGTGCCCGCGATGATCGCTTTGTGGAAGCAAGGGAAGGGAACGGTGGGACTGGAGGATTAAAGGATGGTCTGGCACACAGCGCTATAGCTGTGTTGAGCTCTGGCGGGAGAGCTGGTGAGACTGCAGGGGAGGGAGTCAGGTGGCTGCAGCCCCGGCCAGACAGTGGCATTGGTGGCGTGACTTTGTGAAGGTGTAAGGGTGTAGTAGCTCTTGGAACCGTGGCAGCCTCATGGAGCAAGATCGGGGGCCTTGGGGCCACCAGGGGCACTGGCAGCAGCCACAAACTGGGAGCAGTGGGCCTGATGCTGGAAAGGAGCAGGAAGCCCAAGCCTCATGGGTTTCTGGGAAGGTCACACAGGTATACAGATGTCTGTCATCCCAGAATCCCTGCTGAATGCTGCCTTTTGATGCTTGTGATGTGAACTCCTTTACTTGAAAAGCGTCTTCTAGGAACATTTAAAACTATACATGCGCAAGCAATGATAGCAAACGGAGGACATTGTGAAGATGTATTCAAAATGTTTGTGTGCTCTTTGTAATTTATTTATGTACAGTCGCTGTCAAGAGTATCAGTGCATTGTAGCTAGCCCAGAATTTAAGCCCAAGAGGAGACCAAAATTCCAAGGCTTCTAGAGGGAAAACAGGAAGAGGAAGAAAAAAAAAAGCCTTCATCCCTGAACCTTGATCGCTCATCCTGTGGAGCTATGGCCTGTCCAGGTCATCACAGACAAAAATGGCAGAACGGAGTGCAGAGATGTGGTTGGGCCCATCGTGTGTATGGATGGAGACTGGCCATTCTAGCACTTGCCATGCTTGGAAACGTCCAGGTATGAGAGGCCCAGACAGAGAGAATACATACAGCAAACACCATTATCATTTCTCAGCGCTATCCATCTCTGATCACACATCACTGGAGCTCGCTGGGTGTCCCTTAACAGACTCCCTTAACAGTCCCTCCCCTCTAGGAGCCCAGGACCAAGTGAGGTGGAGAGAGAATGTATACAGGCATCTAGAGGACAGTGCAGATCTGTAGGTGAGGTAGTAGTTCTGCCCGCCTTCTCACCCTGTTGTTATGATCATCCGTTAGCTAACATAAGTGTAATGCGTAATAACAGTTAAGGTGTTCGTATTATCAAAATTCAGGCTATTAAGCTATATTTCAGCTGTATTGCCCTATTTTTCATGTCAGAACCTGATGTTTAATGCAAAATCACCTACACTTTAGAAATGAGGTGAAGCCTGGAGGAATGAAAGTTCTTGAGCATTATGCCGAGGATGCCATTACAATATTTAATACACGCTCTGGTTTAAAGTAGCTCCTTGACTATAGTCTTCTTTCCTGCCTCCCTCCTCCAAGCAAAATTAGGAGACCAGCTCTGACATATGGAGGAATTTCTGTGGTGCAAATTATTCTGGAGGAGAAAAACAAAACATGATTTGCGAACGCTGTCAAGGAAATGTTTCTTTCCAAAGGCTACAAGCAGAACTGAGCCTCTCTTGCTGGGTGAGGACTGGGGGCTGTGCCCGGCTGTGAACAAGGGGAGCCATGGCAGTGAGTGGGCCAGACGCTGTCTCCATGGTCTCCACCCAGACCTTTCGCTGTGATGCTCTTATGACCTCAGCATGGTCCCCCTGAAATCCTCCAACATCCAGGAAGTGAAATAAAATATTTGAGGAAACAAAATTCCGGCCCCTCTGTCTTCCATCATGTGTAGAGAGGATGATGTGGAATCCGTAGACGCCTTGGCCGAGCTCTCTCAGCAGCTGTCCATTCATAGATGGCCTCCCGAACAGCTTTAGGAGATCCCTCGGGGGACTGTTTGAGTGATGCAGAACACCTTATTTTCCCTGCAGGCCCTCTCTGAGTGGATCTCTTCCCCGTCTGACCAAACGGGAAATGGTGTTGGAGCAACAGTTCTTCCTCGAAGAACAACAGGGCTTTCATCTCCTAGCATCGCAGGTCGCTGGACCATGTGTGGCCAGAGGAACCACTGCCTTGTGGACAGCAACCCAGCCAGGGTCGCAGAGCAGCGCTGAGCCAGGGCCCCCTATACCACAGCACCATTTGCTACAAAGCATACGAGTAGCAACACAGTATAGCGGACAGCGGCACAGATTTTGGCTCTGCTCCTTACTAGTAAGATGATTTGGGGTAAGGCACCTGAGTTGGGCCAGAGTTTGCTGAGTTGTGAAATGAAGCACAATAATGGTACCCATCTCAGGGTGCCAGGGTGGCTCAGTGGTTAAAGCCTCTGCCTTCGGCTCAGGTCATTGTCTCAGGGTCCTGGGATCAAGCCCCGCATGGGGCTCTCTGCTCAGCGGGGAGCTTCCTCCTCTCTCTCTCTCTGCTTGCCTGTCTGCCTACTTGTGATCTTTGTCAAATAAATAAAATCTTAAAAAAAAAATGGTACCCATCTCACAGAGCTGTTAAAAGGACGAGTGTAGTAATGCAGGCAAAGGGCTTTGGCACAGGGCATGGGTGCATTGTATGCATTTGACAAACTTGAATCAGGTCCTGCTGAAGATCTGAAGGGAGTGAGCCTTGAACATTTACTTTGCTAGCTGATGAAATAAGTACCATCATATTTGTAGTGGGATGGGGGGTTATAGTAGGTATATATATACCTATTATAACCATATATATATATATATATACACACATATATATATGTATGATGGCAGCAAGGTATTCGTATTCTGGTTTTAATGTGATTTCTTATGATATCATGCATCATGAAGGTGGGAACTCTCCAAACGACAAACAGGTGAGCAGAGAGTATTCATAAACATGTAAAACTACTAGTGGACAACTTGCTGCTATCTTGCTTAAGTCAGAGCGAAGGCATTGCCAGAAGTGAAGTGGAAATAAAACGTTCTTTGAAACCAGCAAACCACTTAGTGGCTTCTTAGAAGCGTAAGTTTAATTTTTGTCAAATTAATAAATCGGTATAACTTAAAAAGTCAACAAATACCACAAAGTTTATGTTGAGAGACTGTATCCCCCCCCCCCCCCCCGTTCACCGCTTTCATCTGAGACTTCCACTCACCATAGGGAATGACTTTAAACTCTTTACCTTTACTGTTGTCTTTATCTCCTATTTTAGGAACACACACTCTGCTGCTCCTAGTGCATCTCCTGTTTTACACGGTCTCTCTTGTCACCCATTTCCTCACATGTCTCGTGACTCTTGACCAGTCATCGTAGCGAGTGAGGCCACAGGGAGTGGACTGGATTTACATCCCAAGCAGGGAATGTAGATGAATCTGAGGTCCAGATCAGCCCTGAAGGGCTCTTACTTATTGACTTGCTTTTAATCTTCAGAAAACTTGGTTGAGACTGTTTTCTTTGTCTCTGTGGGCCTGTATTCCTTTATTGTCATCTAAGTATGCTTTGAGATGGAATCAGAAGTAAGTGAGAGGATTCTGTGTACCCGGAAAATCCCATACTTGTCAGTAGCCTCTGAGAGGCTAGTAAGTAACAATTTAAAACATAACCAATAGCAATCAAACATTAACCAGTAGTTTCTTCTGGAAAAGCGGAAATCAGGTACGAGTGAGGAGACAGGATTTTACTTCTCATGCTACATACGTTTTTTAAATATATAGTGTATACATAAGTGTATATATTTAAATCAAACCACTCATGATAAAAACAAGGACACTTCAAATAATTTAGTCATTTGTAGTAGTTTTTTCTCAAAAATTTACACTTATACCAGTGGATAAGATTGTGGTTAGGATTGAAATTTTACTTATTTCATTTCCATTTTGAGTTCTTCCAAGTTCTGGGGAAGAATTTTTTTTTTTTTTTTTTAGGGTTATTTTATGCCAGCTTAAATGGCTGTGGGATGTTAGACAAGATTTTTACTCCATGTGAACAAAAATTGATTGAGTCCCTGAAATGAAAAGCAATATTTTTTAGGGTGATGTCTTCTGGATTCTAACTACATTTTAACTCCAGAATGCCTGAGTAGATATTCCAAAAGTACAGAAGAAAGTAAGGTTGACATTTTCGGGGAGGCATGACAGACCAGCAGTTTACTGTATCTGCTGCAAAGGTCCTGAATCCGAGAGAGGAAGGCAGAAAGGCAATAATATCAGCTGCAGTAACTCGCCAAAAAACCCAGAGCGGGTGAGAGCCAAAGCCACGAACAGGGCCACCATGGGTCCATTTTCATTAGCCAGCATGCTAAGCATGGAACCAAGTGCCTTGGAAGGAGGCTGAGAGGTCCGATGGCACCATCTGTCAGGGATGTCTGGGGTACGCTTTAATTGAAAAGGGACATCTGGGCTGGGTACCAGTTAACTGCTTACGAGGCAGGGCTTACGTAGGGCTATTTGCAGGCTTTCCTGTGTTTTAGAAGGAATGTATATTTGTTGGAAGTGGAGGACTTGCCAGCACTGTTTCTTTTCTTTGTTGTACATAAAGATATTCCTGATTTTCATGTGAGGAATGACTGTCTACTCAGACACATAAAATCGCTGTATGTAAAGTTACAGTGACCAAGTCAGCATGGTATTGGAATAAGGATAGACTCATGGAATACTGGCCCAGAATTGAGAGCCCCATAACTGATCATCCTTAGATGGTCAACTGATTTTTAGTAAAGATGTCTAGGTAGTTCAGTGGTGAAAAGGTAGCCTTTTCAATACGTGGTTCTTGAACAATTGGTTATTCTTGCTGGTGCTCTTTCTTTTTCTCATTGTTTATAATAAAGTTATTTTTGATTTCCATAAAAGAAATGACTCACCATTTAGAAATTTAAAATTATGGGACGACAATGGAATTAAATTAGAAATTAACACTGAGGAAATTTGAAAACTCCCCCAAATATAAATAATACACTTATAAATAATGTGTGACTCAAGAAGAAATCACATGGGAAATTAGAGAGTATTTTGAACTGAATTAAAATGAAAATGCAGTGTGTCAAAATTTATAGAATGCAGCTGAAGCAATGAGTAAAGAAAAAGTTAATATCTTTAAATGCTTCCATTAGAAAAGCAGAAGGGTCCAAAATCAGTGAGATAATCTTCCACCTTAAGAAATAAAGGGCAGGGGTGCCTGGGTTGTGCAGTTGATTAAGCATCTGATTCTTTGTTTTGGCTCAGGTTGTGATTTCATGGTCTTGGGAACGAACCCTGCATCAGGCTCCTTGCTCAGTGTGGAGTCTTCTTGGGATTCTCTCTCACTCTCTCTCTGCCCCTCCTCCTGTGCTCTCTCTTTCTCAAATAAATAAATAAATCTTAAAGAAAGAAGAAATAAAGAACAAATTAAACTCAAAGAAAAGCAGAAAGAGGAAAAGAATAAAGATCAGATAAGAAATCACTGACATGTAAAACAGATAAATAATAGTGAAAATCATTGAAATCAAAAGCTTATACTGTGAAAAGAGGAATAAAGTCAATAAAACTTCAGAGACAGGGAGAGGGAGATTGAAAGAGAGAGAGCTTGTTAGAGGAGAGAGCAAGAGTAAAATTACCAGTATCAAAAGTGAGACAGGGACATCATTATAGATTTCACAAACATGGAAAAGATAATGAAGTAACAGTATGAAAAATTTTATGGCAACAAACTCAATAACTTAGATAAAATGGGTAAATTTCTTGGAAGACACAAATTGCCAAAGTTCATTCATGAAGAAAAACAAATTATCCCATATCTGTTGATTACATTGAATTCTTAATTAAAAACTGCAAAACCTCCAAGTGCCGATAGTTTTATTGGTGAATTTCATCAAATATTTAATGAATAAATAATATCAATCCTATATAAGTTTTTCAGAAAATTGAGGAGGAAGGACCATTACCCAACTCATCTTATGAGGCCAGTTTTATTACTTTGATGCCAAACTTAGATGGGGCAACACAAGAATAGAAAACCACAGACTAATATTCCTTGTGCATGTAGATTTAAAAATCTTGAAGTATTGGTAAATTCAGCAATATGCAAAAATTATATTATACCATGACAATTGGATATCTTTAGAATGCAAAGTTAGTTTAACTTTATTAAATATACCATGTTAATACATGGTATAACCCATTTAATCATCTAATAGAGGCAGGAAATGCTTTTGAGAAAATTGAATATATATTTATGACAAAAACTCTCAGCAAACTGGGAATGGAAGGGAACCGCCACAATTTGAGGAAGGTCATCTATGAAAATCCTATAGTTTGCATCACACTTAAGGGTGAATATATTCCACCAAAAATCAGGAATAAGGGAAGTAATCTGCTCTCATTACTATTACTCAGTACTGTAATAGAGGTCTTAGCCAGTGCAGTAAGGAAAGAAAAAGAAACAAAAGGCATAGAGATTTGAAAGGAAGAAATAAAACTTTATTTGTAAATAATATTAGCATGTATGTAGAATGTTCTAAGGAATCTCCAGAAAAAAAGGAAAGTCACTAAAACTAATAAGCTAATATAGTGAGATTGGATTATATGAGATCCATAAGGCAAAACTAGCTGTATTTCTATAGGGGCAAATAACAATCAGAAATAAAATTATAGAAATACCATTCACAGTAGCAGCGCAGAATCCTCAGAAATAAGTTTAACAAAAGATATGTAAATACACTGAAATATATAAAACATCACAGAGAGAAAGTAGAGAATATATAAATGAATGGAGAACTATACCAGATTCATTTATTGGAATATCCAGTGTTGTTTGGATGACTCTTCTACCAAAATGGACTTGTAATCTCAGTGTAATCCCATTCAAAATCCCAGTAAGCTTTTTTCTTTTTCTTTTTTTAAAAAGAAATTGACAAGCTCATTCTTTTTTAAAAATTTTTTAAAAATTATTTTTATTACCATATAATGTATTATTTGCCCCAGGGGTACAGGTCTGTGAATCATCAGGCTTACACATGGCACAGCACTCACCATAGCACATACCCTCCCCAGTGTCTATAATCCAACCACCCTATCCCTCCCCCCCACCCCCCAGCAACCCTCAGTTTGTTTCCTAAGATTAAGAGTCTCTTATGGTTTGTCTTCCTCCCAATCCCATCTTTTTTCACTTTTTCCCTCCCTACCCCCCACAACCCCCCGCCCTGCCTCTCAAGTTCTTCATATCAGAGAGATCATATGATAATTGTCTTTCTCTGACTGACTTATTTTGCTCAGCATCCATGTTGCAAATGGCAAGATTTCATTTCTTTTGATGGCTGCATAGTATTCCATTGTACATATACATACCACATCTTCTTTATCCATTCATCTGTTGATGGACATCTAGGTTCTTTCCATAGTTTGGCTGTTGTGGACATTGCTGTGACAAGCTCATTCTAAAACTTACATGGAACTACAAAGGAGGATCCAGAAAAATCAAACAATTACAGATGAATTGAAGGACTTAATATTTCCCAATTTTGAGAATTACTCTAAGGGGTCCCTGGCTGGCTGAGTCAGTAGAGCATGCAACTCTTGACCTTGGGGTTATTGAGTTAAAGTCCCACATTAGGCATAGAATTTACTTTAAGAAAATAATTACTGTAAAATTACAGTGATCAAGGAGTGTAGTTTTGACCTAGGTATAGAGTTGTAGATCTTGGCACAGAATTGAGAGTCCTGGAACAGATCACCCTTATGTGGTCAGTTGATTTTCAGTAAATGTGTCAAGGTAGTTCAATGGTAAAAGGATAATCTTTTCAATGTGGTACAGGAACAACTGGTTATTTATATGGAAAAAATGAACTTTGATTCTAAATTCAGGCCATACACCAAAATTAATTAAAAATAATTAGGTATTGGGACGCCTGGGTGGCTCAGTTGGTTAAGCAGCTGCTTTCAGTTCAGGTCATGATCCCAACGTCCTGGGATTGAGTCCCACGTCGGGCTCCTTGCTCAGTGGGGAGCCTGCTTCTCCCTCTGCCTCTGCCTGCCATTCTGTCTGCCTGTGCTCGCTCTCCCTCTCTCTCTCTCTGATAAATAAATAAAATCTTTAAAAAAAAATTAGGTATTATAATGTTTTAATGAGAAAACAAAAAAATCATCATGGGTTAGACAAAGATTTTTTAGGACATAAAAAAGTATAAACCATAAGAGTAAGAAATTATAAATTGGATTTCATTAAAATTGTAAACTTTTACTCATAGAAAGATAAGAAAATGAATAAAAAACAACAGCTTGGGAAAAATATTTACCAAATACATATTTGATAAAGCTGCAAAGTGCAAAAGTGCAAAGCACTCTTAGAACTCAATAACAAGACGATTTTAAAAATGATCAACAAGATTCAGACATTTCACAGCAGAACATATAGGAATTACCAGCAAATATGACAAGATGCTCAACATCATTAGTTATTAGGGAAATGCAAATAAAACCACTATGAGATACCAGTTATTACTCCCAAGAGTAGCTGAAAAGATTGATAGTAGTAACGTGTTGAAAAATAATATGAATCCACTGAAATTGTCATGTTGCTGTTGGAAATGAAAAATGATATAGCCTCTTCAAAACGAGTTGGACAGTTTTTTTTTTTTTTTTAAATCAAGTTGAGCGTACTCTTACCATATGACCTAGTAATTCTGCTGTTTGCTGTTCATTCAAGAGACAAAGACATGTGACCACACATGGAGGTGTTATTCATACTAGCCTAAAATCAGGAATTATCCAAAGTCAACCAACCAGTGCATAGAGAAACACAATATGGAATAGCCATGCAGTGGGCTATGACTCAGCAATAAAAAGGAAAGAACTACTGATAGACACAACAACATGGAGGAGTCCTAAAACCATCATGGTGCATGAAAGATGTCAGACACAGAAGGCTCTACCGTGTATAATTCTATTGAGATGAGATTCTGTAAGTGACAGAACTATGGTTGAAGAAAGTGGGTTTGTGGTTGCCTAGTGCTCCAGTGCCAGGGACTGACTACAGATGGGTACAAGGGAACCTTTTGAACCACACGCTCTAAACGGATGAATGTAAGTAACTTACACTCCAGTAGAATATAGAATAGTATTATTGCAGACAGCCATTTATGCAAATAGCTTCCCTCTCTCTGCCCCCGACTCTTAAAAAAGTGTTTTACATCTAATTGTTTCTCCTGCTTCATGGTGGCTGTATGTGTTGGCATGAATTTAGGTGGCTAATTTATAGAACTTTCAATATCCGTGTATGTAAACTCTTAAGTGGGGTTGAGTGAACCTGTCCTGGTGGTATTTGGGTAAAATGGGGATTAAAAAATCAAGTTCAGGTCAGACTTGGTTATTTTGAGAAATACTTAAAAAAAAAAAAAAGAAAGAAAAGAAAAGTACAGTTTGTGTCACAAAAAATTTGTCTGAAATTTTGACCAGCATTCTCTCCAGCAAAAATGACATGCTTGTTTATGTGCTTCTTTGTAGATTCTGTAACCTCTCTTCCCCTCATGCCCCCATTCAGTGTGTTGGTGAAGAGAGCGATTCCCATCTGTTTATACAAATGGCCACATTTTAAGCTTCTGGAGAATAAATGAGGAGAATATAAATGCTCTTTATTGAATGCCAATATTTTGGCTACTCTGTGGTTGATGGTTATGATTAGAGAATATTCTAGGGGTCTAGGGCTCAACACTGAGAAGAAATAGTAAACGTTTTGTTTTGGGCAAGGAAGAGTTGGAGGAAAATAGTAGTTGGATTAATCCTTATGAGAAATAATAATTTTTGTCTTGATTTTCTTTTTTTTTTTTAAAGATTTTATTTATTTATTTGACAGAGAGAAATCACAAGTAGGCAGAGAGGCAGGCAGAGAGAGAGAGAGGAGGAAGCAGGCTCCCTGCTGAGCAGAGAGCCCGATGCGGGACTCGATCCCAGGACCCTGAGATCATGACCTGAGCCGAAGGCAGCGGCTTAACCACTGAGCCAGCCAGGCGCCCTTGTCTTGATTTTCTTGAATCTTTCTCTTTTTTCTATCTTTCTTCTTCTACACACACACACACACACATACACACACACACCTTCATCACAGTTGTGACATTTGGAGCTAGAAATGAAGAAAGGAAATAGAAGTAAAAAGCCAAAAACAAAACCACAAAACCAAAGGCGTTGTAACTTCTAATGAGTGTTTTTATTTCCAGGATTTTATACTAAGGAAAAATTAGTACATGAACAAAGTCTAAGCTATAAGGTTTCCCCGTCTCCCTTTTGCATGTAACAGTGGAAAGCTGTAAACAATCTAAATGTCACAAAGGGATTTTATTTAATAAACTGTGATTTTGTACAGTGGAATGACATGTGGCCATTAGAAAGCCATTCCTGTAGAAGAATATTTCCAGTGCACGGATAGATGTTACCCTGCTGAGCACAAGGTAGATTTTGCTTCCATGACTGTGGTGGGGCCTTGGCAGGTCTACTGTGGGACAAACAGGCCTCTAAGGAACAGAAGACCAAAGCAGTCACTGTGATGCAGCAAAGCATTTCCTTGTGTAGTTTAGGTTGGGCCCACGAGGCACCTCCCAAAGGCAGTGATCCTCTACAACTTTCCTCTCCAAGTGGGACCCATGGACCTGTAGCATCCTGTTACCTGAGATGTGTTACACAGTCCCTGCCCTAGACCTCCGGAATCAGAATCTGCATTTAAGCAAGAGCTCTAGGTGGTTATGGTGCACATAGAGTAAAGAAGCCTTTCTTTAACCTGATTCTGTGAGGGTCACCGAGACCACCAAACTTCAGGTGCCCATGGACAACTGTATGATCTCTTGTGCCCTTGGCTTTGCGAGTAATTGCATGGCTCGATTTGCTGGTTTTGAAGTCAGTCTCAGCGAAAACAACATTAATGGAGTTCAAGACACTGTTTTCTTCATCTTCAGAACAGACCAGCCTTTGTTATCTGGACTAGCTCATATGTATGATTCTAAGATCAGCAATTCCCAAGATGTGTTCATGGAACACTGGTTCCTTAATTTTCTCAATATCCACGTACTTGACCCTGACTGTGTACCCAGCTCTGTTGTAGGCACTGGGGTTGCAGCAGGAAGCTACCCAAAATCTGTGCTCTCATGAGGCTTATAATCTAGTTGTAAAAAATATGAACAGATAAAAAAAAATAGGAAATGAGAGGGACCTGTGGCCACATACATTTATTAACTGCAGCGTTTCTCACATGCTTGAATATGTTATTACATTTGGTAAGTTATCATGGGGGCAGAGGGGGTGGGAGGGGCAGAGGCTCAAGATACTCACTCAGTGCAACATTTTTCAAAACCAGTTGGACATGGAGCCTCTTTATTAAGGGGATCCTGGCAGGATTTGTGGTCTGCATAAAGTACTCTGACAAATGTAGCCTTAAAATCTTAAGAGTGGGAGAGTCTCTCGTTATTGTTATTCAGGAGCTCAGGAGGGTAGGAACTTATCTTTCATAAAATTCAGAGATATTTATTTCTTCTCTCCTTTACCTTCAAGTAATGACACTTCATACTCATTTAACATCCAAGCCCACTGGTGCTTCCAACACGCTGACATTACCCCACGATGATGGTAAGACCAAATGAAGTGAGAGAGGCTGATATCCTCACCCCCACGTAATAGATGAGAAAATGGTGGAAGACAGAAAAAAAATTATTGAAATAATGATTACAATGGAATGTGGCAGCCAGGATTCTAAGGCGGCCCCATGACCTTCACCCCTGTGAAAGGGATTTTGTAGGTAAAATAACATTATTAGTCAGTTTACCTTATGCTAAGGGCGTATTTGGGTGGGCCTCAACTCATCACCTGAGCCCTTTTTACAAGCCCAGTTTTCTTTGCCTCATACCTTGATTTCAGCCCGTGATAGCGTGAGCTGAGAACATGTCCATGCTGGTTTGGTCTTAGGACCTGCAGAACTGTGAGTCTCCTTTTAAGCTGCTAAGTTTGTGCCAGTTTGTTACAAGGCATAGAAAACGGAAATACAGAACTGAAAAGGTACCGTGCCTCTCACTTGACCAGCGAAGGAAGTAAAGCCTGTAGTTTGTCTAAGGCCAGTGTCTTAGAGGGTCTCTGAGGCCGCTTTGTCACTTCAGCCTAAATATTCAGTAGATTTACGGTCAGGCTCTCCCTCTCCTGGAGCAGGGTGTATTTTCATTACTCGTACAGTATGTGTGCATTCAGGGAGCTCACCAGGCTGACGAGGGTGAGGGAGCAGCCAGGTGCACAGAGCTGGTGCCGTGGGGTGCCCTACAGAGCTGTGCCGCAGAGGGAAGGAGTGTCCTCTGTATCCATTGGGTGGAAAAGCGGGTGTGTTCTAGTAGGATTTGGGTGACATATGGTATTGCGAAACCCTACTACTACCTCTAGGGTGAGTGCGTGGCCTTTGGGCTGGGAACCACTGCTCCTTACATTGATGAAGAAATCGACACCAGAACACAGGTTATGGGCCCCATGGAATAAGTCAACACTTGTTTAGGAAGTCAGACCCACTGATTCCAGGACAGCATTTTTTCTGCTTTCCCTCCCTCCCTCCCCCTCCTTCCCTCCCTCCTACCCTCCCTCCCCCTCCTTCCCTCCTTCCCTCCTTCCTTTCCCTTCCTTTTTCTAAAAAGAAGCAGGTCTCTTCCCCTCGTCTGTAAAACTGTGAAGGAGAGCAGAGGACTAAAAGGAAAATTTCCACACTTCACTGATCTCGTAGGCTTTTCTTAAGCAATTCGTGAATCAGGCAGCAACTATCTAGCGGATGGAAAGGAGAGCTCTGAAGGGCTGTACAAGGTGAGAGATTTTCAAAGTGAGCAGAAACAGGGAAGTTACACTGGGCATTTGCTGGTTGGTTACTGCCCCTCTTTGGAACAAAGAGATGTCCTGTTGCTGGGTCAGGTAATTGGTGCTGAGCGGGCAGGTGCCGATTGGTTGAACTATCCCCTCTGCCACGTGCGGCCCCCCCCCCCCCCCCCCGGGAAAGCAGAGCATAGAAATAGTTGAATTTTGGTTTGGTGACATAGGACTTATGTGAGTGGTCTGCCTGGGCCTAGTTGGTTACTTTAACAGGTAATAAAGCTTTGGTCCGGATCTGTTCTGTTTCAAGGAATAGAAACTCATTCAAATGAGTTCAACTCCTAGGGGAGCTGCTGATAATGGAACTTGGCTTCTCCTTGGGCTCGGAAGAACCCAGTGCTATCAGCCTACTCTGTTCTTTGTCCCACGACTGCTGGGGCCCCTTCCCTGCCCTTCTGAGCATCTGTTCCTCTCTCTGTTTACCCAGAGCCCATCTTGACTTCCATAAGGTGGAGCCTCTAATCCTAACCAGCCCCTGGCTTTGCTCCTCATAGGTGACTGACTCAGTCTCTGGCTTTCTTATTTGGTATTGCTGCTCATTTGGGGGGACACTGAGGCACCCGAGATCAGGTGTCCACTCCTGGCCTGTGGGTGGGGTCTTTAACAAGTATATTATGGAAATCACTATTACAAGTGCCGAGTGAGGGGGCCTGTTGCCTGGCAGATAAGAATCTGCCCCCACCCAGGCAAGATATATACCATCCTGTAAAGATCCCATCCTTTCTCTCCTGTTCATAAATCCTGTTATCCAGAAGCCATTTCTGTCATGTCTTCTGTCACCGAATCTTTAAATTCAGCTCTTTCACCCTTCATCTCTGTCTTGATGCTTTTGTGTCTCCTCTCTGGATTAGAGTATCTCGGGTTGGAGGAGTCTTCAGACACACGTTTTAGGGCTCTGTCTGATCCCTGGAACCTTCCTTTCTTCATCTGTGCAAAGAGCAACCCCGAACTTGTGTGTCCTAGCTTTGAGGGCAAGGACCAAATAGCCGTGGCTGGAACGATGGTGACCAAATGGGATGATGCTGGTGCTACTTGTTCCAAAGGCCCAGCTCTTTGGCTGATGTAAAAGCCAGGTGATGTCTGTGAAAATGACAACTGCCTGGGCTCAAGGGCCACATTCAGCCCTCCAGCTCTTCCTGTGATTCACCCTCACGGGGGGCTGTTGAGTCACTACAATCAGAAGGAGGCACTAATACTTGGCACTGAAATTTAGTAGCTCTCCTAGCCTAGGGACTTAATTAACTTGAGGGAGAATCAATGACAGGCTCTTTATGACCCAGGGCTTCCGACTTAGATCTCCCTAGGCCATACCATCAAAGAGCAAGAGTGGCTGCCATCTTGGAATAGACATTTGAGAGATAAAACTTTCTTTTCACTGTTATACATCCCTAAATATTTATTTCTCTTCTCTACAACCCAAACCTGCATCTTTCATGATGTCAAGGTAATTGTAATCTGGCCTTTGGAATATGGGAGAATAATTGATATAGCTAATAGCTATGATGTTAGACTCCTTCCTCTGTCCCTGGAGAAGTCTGTGTTTAGTAGCTTTGTCATTCTATGCTTGCTTGCTCAAGTCTATCACTAAGCAACCCAGTATATGGTGTCAAAACTGTTCCTTTGCTTTCTCTGTTTCACATTTCTCTTAACTTTCCTCAATTCTAATCAACTCCTCAAAATATTACCTCCTAAGAATTTAGTTTGGTTACTACAGATTAAGTGTCTGAGTTTGGCTTCAGAAGATCTGGATTCTAAGACTTGCTTGGCTGGTAACCCACTATGAGCTTGGGCACGTCATCCTCAGGAAAACAAAGGCACTTAGCCCGGGCTATTGCCTGGTGTTAAACGGGAAAAGAGAAGACTTAATTGGAAGTTACTTTTCCTGAGACAGTGCCCCTCAGTTTCAGGAATTGGCATGGTTATTATGTAAACCATGGAGCAGACAGACAGGGACCCACATCCCAGCAACAGCCTGGCTTAGCTGTGTGTTCTTGGGCCAGGTTGTGAGTCTCACTATCCTCTTCACCTGAGAAGGAGGGAGAACATTGCCTCATTGCCTTATGTTGGGTTCAGTGAGGTGATTTAGATGAAGTATGATAATACATCGTTTTGCACCCTAGCATGTCCTGTCCCCCTTGCTCACCTCTGATGTTCTCACAGCTTTCATCAGTTTTTTTTTTTTTTTTTTAATTTGACAGACAGAGATCACAAGTAGGCAGAGAGGCAGGCAGAGAGAGAGAGAGAGAGAGGAGGAAGCAGGCTCTCCGCGGAGCAGACAGCCCGATGCGGGGCTTGATCCCAGGACCCTGGGATCACGACCTGAGCCGAAGGCAGAGGCTTCAACCCACTGAGCCACCCAGGCGCCCCTCATCAGTTTTTAGATTCTGTGTCATCTGTGTATTTTGTTGCATCTCTAGCCCCTCCCACAAGAGCCACAAGGACAGTTTTTTGTTTCATTCACGACCGCATCCCTAATGCCTGAAACAGAAGCATTCTGCGAATGAATGTTAAATGAATGTGATTTTTGTAGAGAAGAAAAAGAAAAGTCAGCAGTCTTTTTCTGTAAAGGACCAGATAGTAAATATTTTAAGCTCTGCAGTCCGTACGATTTCCGTCAGAATGACTCAGTTTGGTTGTGTGGCGTGAAAGCAGCCTCATAGACGATACATAAACAGATGACTGTGGCCGTGTTTCTGTAACGTTTCATTTCCAAAAAGCAGGGCTGGCGCTGGATTTGGTCCACAGGCTTTCATGTGCCTGTCCCTGCTAGAGGCATTTAGCGGCTCAGAATTGTGGTGTGTCATGCCTGGAAGTCCTTAATTCAGGAACAGCCCCTGTTTGGCCTCCTGTGGGGAGGCAGGAGGCAAGCCCATCCCGAGAGCCTGTCTTTGGTCCTGATGCACTCTTCTTGCTTCCACACGCTGCCCCTGTCCTAGGAGGCTGAGCCTGGAGGGCTTTACCAGTCCCGTTTGCCCTCAGCCTTCTGGTTGATTTCCATGTCTTGGAAGCACTGGCAGGAATTCAGCATGTGGGAGGGGGGTGGTTAGGGAGCTTATTCCCCAGCTCCTTCCCTGCTGACAATGGCTTGGGGAGAGTGCATTCCTTTCCCATAGCGTAGCTCTTTGCAGCTTCTGATCCCACTGTTCTAGACCCAGGACACTTTATCATCTTTTGGGGTGTGTTCACTTAGCTCTTTCATCTCCCACTTTCATAAACTGTGTCATTATTAAACTTGCTATCCTTACCCATTTTAGAAGAGCACATCTGTTTTCCGCCCTGTCCCTGACTCCTGTACTGTCCATAAGAAGTATGTAGTGGGAGCCGATGGAGACCTCCCCCCATTCCTCATTTACAGCTGCCAGTGATCCCAGCCCTCCTGTAAACACTTTTGGTTGAGACTTCGTGTTTTCTCTTCTTTTCCCACAAGGAGAGGAAGAGAAAACAGGAAATGATCTGCCTGAGGTGGTAGGTTGACAAAGCAGTGAGAGATTCTACTTATTTCTCAAAGTCATAAAAAAAAAAAAAACAACTAGAACAGAGTGTCACAATTTTTTGGTTTTAGACCCAGCCCTTTCACTCAACAGCTCTGTATCTTTGGACTGGCTATTGAACTTGAGAGCCTCAGGTTACTTATCTTTAAAAGCGGTCTAATAGTCCCTGCTATACAAATTTCATTATTTAGCATGCTTACAACTCAGTGAAGGGGAAAAGAAAACTCAACAGAACTGTCTCAAGGAACATGCTATGCTACTGGAAAATGTTAAGCAGGAGGGGCATCTTTGTGGTGCAGTCCACTGAGTGTCCAAATCTTGGTTTCTGCTCAGGTGGTAATCTCAGGGTCCTCGGATCCAGTCCCACATTGGCCTCTGGGCTCCATGCTCAGTGGGTAGTCTGCTTGGGATTCTCTCCCTCTGCCCTTCCCACACCAACCCCACCCCTAAAATAAATAAATCTTTAAAAAAAAATTAAGCATGAAAATCTACAGGTACTTTTTCTTTTTTCCTCTATTTTCCAAATTTTATGAGTAAGTATTCATTGTTTTCATTATAAGGAAAAAGAAAAGAAGCATACAGGTCTACAAAGTGACTCAGGAAATAAACAAAAGGTTATATTCGAGGGCACCTTGAGGACTGTAGGATGCCACGAGGATTAGAATTACCGTGATTTATTTGCCCTGTGGGTTTGATGTGGGCCGGGGGGGTCTCCTTTGCTCTGCCAGGCCCTTTACTCTCGAGTACTCAAAGCTCAAGGTCATTACTAAAGGTTTTTGGATGAAACATTTTCCTGGTGCATGATGTTTTAGTGTTTGCCAAAGACAAGTTTTCATCCAAAGACATAGAAGAAAAGAGGGTCAATGACAAATGCCCGTGGTGCCCTCTTTTTTCATCCTCCTCCAGAGTCTTGGGGGCTGGGGCACGTGCGGAGGACAACTTAAGGCCATGAACGTGGTGAAGGGTCCTGGCTCCGGCTGCTTCTGCCCAGCGGGCTCTGAGCTCCTGCAGCAGGCAAAAGAACCGTGGGGGCTGGAGCTGTGGGAGCCTCTAGGTTCCTTAGGCCTTGGACAGAAGAATCCACACTACAATCAGGACAGCCCAAGGGAAAGGGTCCTATGGGGGCAGGGGGTACCACAGTAGAGGTAGAGTCATGCAGAAGGGTCTTGGCCAACCTTCAGTAATATCTCCTTGACTCAACTCCTGGAATTTTAACCATTCTGGAAGAAATAGAGTGGTGTATTGTGTGTGTGTTTTTAAAAAATAGATGTAATTTTTAAAACAGTTTTAGAAAAAATTGAGAAAATCACATGAAGAGTTTTATTGTATCTTGTTTTCAGTTTCCCTTACTGTTAACTTCTTACATTAGTATGGTACAGTTGCCACACTTAATGAGCAAACATTGCATATTCTTACTAACTAAATTTCATACTTTATTCAGATTTCCTTAGTTTTCTCCTCTTCTGCTCCACCCTCCCCCATTCCAGGATCCCATCCAGAATGCCATATTATATTAAGGTATAACATTTTGCCTCCTTAGGCTTCTCTTGGTTCTTATTGTTCTGCAGACCTTCTTTGTTTTTGATGATTCTCATAGTTTTGGTGAGTATTTTGTGGGATGCCCCACTCTCAGAATCCTAATGTTTTTCTCATGATGAGCAGGGTGGGTAAAAGGTGTTGGGAGGAGGACTGCAGAAGCAAGGGTCATTTCCATCACATCTTGTCAAGGTTACGTAATGTCAGTGTCTTTATCACAGATATTAACCTTGCTCATCACCCAGAGTAGCTTTTGTCAGGTTTCTGAACTATAAAGTTAGTCTTGCCCCCACATGTTATACTCTTTGAAAAGAAGTCCCAAACAGACCGTACTTAAGGAGTAGTGCGTTACTCTTCCCCTCTTTGAGGGCAGAGAATCTACATAAATTATCTGAAATTCTTATACAAGGGAGATTTGTCTCTTCTCTCCATTTATTAATTCAATCATTTATATCATATTGTGGTTTTAATATGCATTTCCTTGGTCCCTAATGAATTAAGAAACCTTTATATGTTTATTGGCCATTTGGATACCTTCTTTGTGAAATGCCTGTTTAATGCTTTTGCTTCATTTTTGAGTTGTCTGTATAATTGATTTGCAAAAGTTATTTATATGGTCTGGATAAGCCCTCCTCTTCCCCCCAGTTATATATAATGTCTTTTCTATGTCAGTGTTGTGTTTTGAAGCACAGCAGTTTTGAATTTTAATGTAGATCAATTCATGTTTTCATTATGGTCAGTGCTATCTGGGTCTTATATAAGAAATCTGCACCTACCACCAAGGTTGATTCTCCTGTGTTTATTGTCTAGAAACTGTACTGTTTTGCTTTTCACATTTAGATCTGTAATCCACCTAGAATTGATTTTTGTGAATGATGTGAGATAGGAGTTGATTTTTTTTTTTCTTCCAGTGTGTGAATATCCAGTTTACCCAGTAACTTTATGTAAAGTGCTGATGTGACCATTCTGGTTTTACTCCCAGTCTCAGAGAAAAAAACTTAAAACAATTCAAAGTTAAATGTAATGTTTGCAGTAAGATTTTGGGCAGCTGTTCTGGATCAGATGAAGAAAGTCCCCTTCTACGCCTTGGGGGCTAGTAACCTAGGTTTTTTCTTTTAAATTATGAGTTGATGTTTATCAGATGATTTTTCCTCATTTATTAAGTTGTTTTTTTAAATATTATATTTCTATTAAATTGGAAAATTTCATGGATAGATTTCCAAAATGTTAAACCAATCTTCCTTTTTGAGATAAAACTACCTTTATGTTGATGTTTATATTCCTGTTGCATTTTGTATTTCAGCTGCTTCTTGCATGTGGGTCTTGCCCCCATCAGCTTGAGGACAGGCGTTTCCTTTGCATGGATTTGGGACACGCCCAGTGAATGCTTGTGGAGGTAAAGTGTCATTAATCTAGGTAGAGTCCTTCTACCTTGCTGCAGTCAGGGGGGCTTGACAGTTTGGATGGCGAGATTCTCCCAGTGGCTAATGAGCGTCTCAGGAATGCTAATGAAGGGCTTCCTTTGGTTGTCTCTGGTGAGTCAGCAAATGAGCTCTGCAGCTTGGAGAGCCAGAAGTTAATTAGCGACCCAGTATAGACAGACCCTAATGGAAATAGGGAATTTCAGTCTGTCAGAGCAGAGTGCTAAGAAGCTTTGAAGGTGAGGCCAGGATGGGGGACGTGAGATGAAAGGCAAACAGAAGCGAGAGCTAGGGTTTATAAATAAACGTCAGTGCGGAGGCTCTGTCGAGGAAGCCAGGAGAGGCCAGAACACGTGGCCTGCACGGGGAGACATGCGGGCCCCACATCTGGGTGTTGCTGACATCATGGTTGCTGTGGATTTGCATCTCTACCTCTTTGCAGCCGAGAAGACAGAAATGCAGGGGTGTGCCCAGCACGGAGAGCTCAAGTAGATCACCTGCGGGCGGGTGATGATGGATGAGAGGTTTTAGGGATTTTGCACTCCTTGTTCATTTTCTTTGAGATGGTGGAAAATTTAAAACCCCATCTGCTTACAAGTTGGCTACAGTAACCCAGTGGATAAATAATTTGCCAGGCAAGACCATGGGTAATGTTCTCCGAATGAAGTCAGGTGGACTATAGATGTTCGGCCAAGAGGAGAGATCGGGGCCTTCCTGGTCGAGCTGCATGAGTGAGGCCCACCAGAAGCGCCGGGCTTGTGCATGCTGGGTGCGCTCACAACCCTGGAAAGGCATCTTCAACCAGAAAAAGTGTCACTCCCTTGGCTTAGGCAGGTACCTAATTAGGTTAGGAGAAATGCCAAGAAAAGACCTATTGAAAGCTAAACTGTTGCAAGGCACTGTGGGTAAAATATGCAAAATACCACCGAGACACAAGTAAGAAGGCCTATAGAACAGGTGCAGCATAGAACTATTAACCTGCCTGGGAGATTGTTTCCTCTTGAAATGGGTTTAATCTTCTCTTTCCCCCAATGTGGAAGTTCAGTCCCCTTTACCATTTAAGACCCAGAAACAGGTATTCCCCAGCCCTTCCCACTTGGACTTTACTAGTGGGCTGAAGCGGGAAGGGGGCTCCTTATTCTTCTGTATCCAGGTCGGGTGGCCCAGCCATTCTGTGTTCACTAGAAAATGCTGCAGAATGGAATACGGTCTATCAGAATACCGCCTGATTTAAGCACTGTCCTGGGAAGTTTGGCCCTTTGAATGCAATGCCCCTAATTTGCCTGCACTGATTTCTTACTGCGACCATATTAAGATGTCAGTGGTGTCTGCTGGAGCTTCCACAGCCTGCAGGAGGCCCAGGATTGTGCCTTGGTTTTTGCAGAGAAGCTGGTTCTCCCGCACTTACTCTCTCTCGGTTCTAAGCCGTACTGGAACAGCCTCCTGGGAAGTGCAGCTCCCTCCCGGGCACACTGCTTATTACTAAGGGTTCCATTAGTCAGAAATCTTGCTACCGATAGGAGCAGGGTGGGGTGTGGTGGGAAGAGGGGTTGGGAGCTTGTCGCTGCCCCTCACACCTCTGGCTATCTTCCTGGCTCTCCCCCACCTCTTTCTCTCAGGCTGTTCTCTGTGTTTTCGTTTAGAGATGTCTTGTCCCATGCAGAGAATTTCACCCCTTTCCTTAGCCCTCGGTCCCAGCTCTGTCCATGGCTTACTGGTCATATATATCTCAGGGGAGCTTCTCAGGGAAGTTGTCCTATAAAGCGGTCTCTCCTGAAGACATTTGGTTCCAGCTTCTTTTAAACACTTTGACGTGGGCAACAGTAACCCCATTTTACACTTGAGGAGACTGAGGCCTGGAAGGAATTAGTGAGTTGCCTGTTAACACCACAGGGCCAGTATCCTAAATGAGGTTGCTTGACCCCCAGTCCCAGGCTTTTCTGCTACCGCATGCTGCTTGTCAGAGCCCTTCTAAGGACTGCAGAGCCCTTTACCCACATGAGCTCTCCTGCGGTCAGGAAGGGGGACGATGCCCTCTGTCAGCCTTCAGACCACATGGTGC
Source organism: Mustela nivalis (assembly GCF_964662115.1). Classification (NCBI taxonomy): domain Eukaryota; kingdom Metazoa; phylum Chordata; class Mammalia; order Carnivora; family Mustelidae; genus Mustela; species Mustela nivalis. Next base: position 23,296,577 of record NC_139027.1, on the reverse strand, counting down.
AGAAGGCTTTTGCCTACTTTACCTTACTACAGCCTGCGAGTGACTCCACACCTGTGAATAGCCCCAGGAAAGAGTAGACTCAAGTCTCAAACCCAGGCTTTCCACTTCCAGATTCGTTGCTCCTAGCACTACCACGTGGTGGAAATTCGAAGTGGAGGGTGAGAGGTTTGTGACTTCCACGTGGCTTTTCAAGATCAGAGCAGAGTGGGGAGTGGGCTCAGCCACCAATGTGGGCTTATCCTGCACCTGCTTGCCCCCATGGCCCAGGCCAGTCCCCAGGTGGTGCCCCTCCAGGGGCAGTGGTGGGCGCTGAACCTCCCTGGGAAGGCCGGAAGAACCCTGAGATGCCTGGGCTCTCACCTTTGTTTTCTTCCCTTCCCTTGGCTTTTTGTGGAGCTGAGCCTGTCATTAATCAGGTCTGAAGCCAAGGGGATGAAAAACTGCCTTGGGAAGAACTCTTATTTATTTAAAAATTAGAAAAAAATAAAACAACAACCCTAATTCAGGAAAGACTGAAATGTGTTTCAGTGTACTGGATTTTCTCATGTGGTTGTGAACAAGGGGACCTAGTCCCTTACAATTAAACTTTAGGTATTTGGCAAGTTTTTGTAATGAATCTTGTTCTGTGTGGAGCCCTGAGCAACAGCACCGTGAGACTTCCTTCATCCCTCGGTGTGTTTTGAGGGGCTTGTTAATGGCCCTCATGGCCCGAAGTCACTGTTCTACAAGGGCTGGGGAAGGGGTAGAGTCAGGGAGGTCCACATCCTCGATGTATAGTTCAAATAAGGCCTTTCTTCCGAATAAGGGAGTCCTGGCTTTCTCTCCCTAGGATTGACCCTGAGACCAGCCTCCTCACAGCACCCAAACCCTCTAGCATACTTCTTTCTGTTTTCTTTTTTTAATTAAGTTTGTATTTTAATTCCAGTGTAACATTAGTTTCAGGTGTACAATATACACATCTCCATACGTCTCTCCATACGTCTCCCCATCCGGCACAGGTACTTATGACTCTGACTGTGAATGTCAATCAGACACTCAGCCTGTAACCAGTCGGGAGCAAAGGCAAACACGCCGTTCAGCCAGTAGAACAGGGCGGAGGACAGTGGGAAGCAGAGGGTATTATTATTGTTCTCTGGGGCGGCTCCTCAAGGAGAAAGCCTGGCGATGTGCACAGGAAGCAGTCAGTGGAAGATATAATCCTGGCAGTATCAACACTGGGACGTATTGTTCGGTGCCGTCAGCTAAATTGCAGAATGAAATCCCAGTGGATGGGAGCCTCTCTTCCTATGAACTCACGCCCTCTCTCCTTCCTCGCACTGCAGTGTGCCCAACAGCTCTCTTTTCCCCAGGCATGTGGCCCTCTCTTGCTTAGGAAGCTGCAAGGGCTCCCTCCTGTCTGCTGAGCAGACTTGGCCTGCGAGTTTGTTCTGCCCCTGGACTCCTCCTCTCCTGCCCTTTCCACCTGCGGCCCGCACTGCCCTGCCGGCACCGGGCATTTCAGGTGATGGAAGCACCATGCTTCCCACACCCTCTGTCCCTCCTGTTGCTGTTCATGCTTTTCCTTTCTTTCCTTCTCCAGGGTTAGGATTTCTTTCCTAAATCTCATCTCTGCGTGTGCCCATTCTTCCCATGGTTCCAGAGCCCTGGTGTAGGAACACCTCCTTCTTTGATTCCGCTCCCCCAGCAAGATACCCCTCTCTCCTCTGGGTGGCCACAGGATTGTATCTTGTTGATCATAAACCATCCCTCCCCCCCAGCTTTGCTAGTTGCTTGGTACGGTTTCTTTTTCGCCTGCCTTCCCTCATCTTTGAAAACAGGGCTAAGTGGGTCTTTATTTTGTGTAGTCGGAGTCAGGCAGGATGCCTTGGGCAGAGCAGGCATCCAAAAAACGTGTGAATGAATGGATGGGAGGTTTCTTGAGGTGGAGGTCAGCGGTCTCCCGCCCAGGTTAGTGTTCACTGGTCGTATCTGTCCAGCTTTTCCTTCCTTCTCTGTTTTCGCTTTTGCTTTTCCCTCTTCTTTCTTTACCTTTCTTCTTTCTTCTTTTTCATTTCACTTGTCCCCAAGCCTTGGTCTCTAAATGGCTCTGCGGGGATACCCCCTCTCTCCAGGTGCTGATTCGTGCTCCAGGCATAGTTTGCCACGGTCCCAAACGACCTGAAAAAGAGCAGCACACCGTAGGGGCTGTGATCTCAGCATGGTCTGGCAGCAGGGAAATAGGGCCCTTTCCCCATATGATGCTTATTTGCTTTGTAGATCATGATGTGAAAATATGCACTCATGGAGCATTCCCTTCTCTCCCCTGGGAAGCAACAAGTGCTCTTCCCTGACCAGTGTCTCTGTTTATCTCCAGTGGTTGGGAAGCGGGAAGGAAGCAGGTGAGCACAACCCAGAATAGTAGCGAAATCTTTTTTCTTGCTATGACTCCTCCGTCTGCAGTCAAGACTTCTGGACATAGGGTTTGGCTTTAAAAAGCAAGAAGTGAGCAAGGCTGAAAGGAAGGAGCCTCAGGTTGAACTGGACTCTGGCTCTGCTGTCCCAGGGTGTGGAGGAGGATCTGCCATTATCTAAGGGGCTCAATTTCCTCTTCTGCACAGTAGGGGGAGGGGCTGGATGATCTCTGACCAAATCTTCTAGACCAAATCATTCCAGAATGTCTGATTTGAGATTCCACATCCACCGGTAAAGACTGCTATGGCTCAGCCTGAGCCCAGGGCCAGGAGGGGGCAGCACCTGCCGCCATCAGAGCCCATGGCCTTAGCCACCACAGGGTCTGGGCTGTCCCTGCCATGGGGGTTGGGCTGGATATCACGCGGCACTACCGTTTGGACCTTTGAGTTATGTCCCACTGCAGGTGCAGGTTTGTGATCGGCTGGGTCATGACTGCCAGCAGGACTGCTGAGCCCCGGGTACAGGAAGCACTTACTGTTCCCCCTCTGCCTGCAGCTGACTTCACCTGGCATGACACATGCAGACCAGGGCACACTCATCCCCAACGAGGCCCCAGTGAGCAGCTCATATCCGGGTAGCTTGCTGGAGCTCCGGTGCTGGAGCTCCATGACGCAGGCTCAGGTCTCCCCCTGGGCTGGTTAGAGTGGCATCTGTGAGTAAGCGCCTGTGCTCGCCCACTCTGGTGTGCGCTGTTGTCTCCCAGGGACCCCTGTGCTGTGCCTGACAGCTGCATTTGCTCACGGCAAGAAAGGGAAATGCCTGGCATAACAGATCCGAACACCAGAAGGTGATTAGGGGGCTGTCCCTCTTATGGAGAGCTTTTACTAAATGGGGATGGCCACAGACACTTGAAATGGATCGAGTGTTTGAATTGCAAGGAACCTGCAAGATGATGTAGTTCAGTGATCCAGAAACCCTGCAGGGCATCAGCAAGAAGCTTGTGAAAACATATATTCCTTTTTTACCCCCAGGCCTCCACTCCCCCCACTTTTTTTTTCTTTTTTTTTTTTTTTAGAACACATGTTCTCGGGCCCAGCTCCAGCTTTACTGAATAATAAGACTCTGGTGCTGGAACCTGGGAATCTTGATTTGCAGCCAGCTCTAAAGGCATGTGTAATGCAGCTGGTCTGCAGAAAGGCATTTAGGAGCCCCCCACCATCCAGTCTGTAGCAGTGCATGTGGGGAGCTTACTAGCAGTGCAGACTGCTGGGGTAAGGCCTCTGGAGTAGGGTTTAACAAGCTCTCTGGGTGGATAGATGACCGACTCATCCTGGTTTGCCTGGGACTGTCCTGGTTTTAGTCCTGAAACTCCACTGTCCCAGGGCCTCCCTCAGTCCTGGAAACCCCAGGATGAATTGGTCCCTTTTCGAGGCAATTTAATGCATACTGAATTTTGAGAGGCACTGGAAACCGTTCATTCCGCAGTTGAGGAGAAGGGGACTGGAATGGAAGCAGTCTGCCCATGGACATGTAGAGAGAGTAAGAGGCTTCCCGCCTTGCATCCTTGCTATTCTTGGAAACATATGTTGTAAGTAGCTGCCTTGCTGTTTTCTACTCCCTACTAGAAGCCAGCCCCAGAGGAGCTCATTATGGAGTGGCTGTTTGGGGTGAATAATCTGATTTTGTGGTCTTACATGACTGATGTATACAACAATGACAGGTACAGGTGTCATCAGACTCCCATGAAATCTTTCAGGGCTTCTCTTGGCCCAGGTAGGGGAAGCAATTTACAATTTAATGCATTTCCATTTGGTCATAGTCCCTGAGATAGCATTACCGAGACAGGGAACCCCTGAGAAGGGATTACAACTCTGGGGCTGTGGTTCAATGGAGTCAGGACCCTGGGCTGCGCTCCTACATCCAGGGTCCCTGCTGAGGTCCTGGGACATATCCTGGCATGGCTTCCTTTGTTGCTAGGAAGCTGCCAAGACTTGCCAGGCTGTGCCTGATTATCAACGCCAGTTTTGGTTTATTTGTTCCAGGTGCCCATCACATGACCAGTTATGTAGGAGTGGAGTTCCAGGCTAGAAGGTTCTTGTAAGACAGTGGTTCTCATACTGGAGTCTGCGGCAGACTCACCCAGAGGGCTTGTTGAAGCTCAGATGTCTGGCCCATGCCTCAGAGCAACCATAGATGGGTTCATTATGAATACTTGAGTGACTTTGTCATGTGACACTCATTATTGGTGTCCACAGGCTGGGCTAACTGTATAAAGCCAGGCACTAGACAATTTCTAAGGGTTCTCCTAGCAACAGGGATTTTACTTATAAACTAATCGATATGGCCTGATAGAGGATGTACTTTCATCATCACTGTTCCCTCTTCTCCTAAGTGTGCCTATATGTAGGTTAGTACTTAAAATCCCACAAATGGAGAATAATTGTTTTGATGTAAAGGTTTAGTTTAATATATAAATATCTATGGGTACAGTAGGGAAAAACCCAATTCAGACATTTATTCAGAACCTCTTTTGTTCCAGTTATCATAAGAGCAGAAATATTAAGCCATACCAGTCATTCGTACTTGAAACCTCTTAATCTTATTGTCTGTGGTACAAGAATCTCCTGATTTCCTTCTTACCTCCCTGACCCCTGCCACCAGCTCCTCCTCCACCTGACTTCCTACTATTGGTGTTCTCAGGGGTTGGTCTTGGGCTTTGTCTCCCTGGGGGTGTAATCTGTCCCCTTAGCTTAAAACCCCATCAGTACGCTGGTGACTCTCAGATTATACCTTTAGAGTGAACTCCTCCAAACTCCAGCTGCTTTCCAGACAGTTTCACTTGGGTGTCTGCAGATACCATACATGAAACATGTTTCAATCCATATCACATAGGAAACCCGTCCATTTTTCTGTCTGTATGGCCCCTCCCCTAGTATTGTCTACCATTTATCTTTTTGTCAGTGCTGTGGTCTCCTCCTACTTTATCCCATAGTGGTCAGATGAGGGTCCTGAAATGGAAAGCAGACAATCTCTGCCATACTGAAAACCCCATAGAGGCTCTCCAGCCACATTCCTCAGCGTGGCCCGCAAGGCTATCTGGGACCCGCCTCCACCTGTCTCCATAGCCTCGTCCTGCACTGTGTCTTCCTGCAGCCCACGTGTTCCGGCCACCTGCTTTCTCTTGGTTTCTGGAACATAGAAAACCTTGTCAGACCTTTGTATGCACTGTCCCCTCAGCTGGGAATGTGTGTTCTTTCCCTTTGCTGAGGAGGCTGGTTTCTTTTCCTACTTCAGGTTTCAGTTTAAACATGACGCCTTAAAATGTCCTTCTCTGGCCGTTCCATTCTGAGTAGATGTTTTATGACTTACTGTTTTCCATTCAGCACCCTGTTGACCTTTGTCTTTGACCTTACAGTCTGTACTTATTTTCTGCTTCCAGGCTGATGACTTGTGTCTCGTCTCACTCCCACACTGGGCTGTGGGCTCTCTAAGGGCACGGTGTGGCTGACGGGGGGAGACTACACTGCCTGCCGTGCAGAGCAGGCCCTTAAAAAAGTGAGGGAATGTAGTAGTTCCCATGTGGGTAGTGAAATAACTCTGCTCAGGGCTACCAACCAGGGGTCAGAAGGAAGGAGAGGAACAGAGGGAGAGAAAGAAGGTTTCAGACACAGGGAGCCGTGGGCATTGGCAAGAAAGGATGCAGGGCTCCCCTTCAGTTTTAGACCGGATTGCCTGGAGCATCAGGTCCAGGCTAGTCGGGAGCCTGCCCGCAGCATTTCAGACCTACTTCTTATGTTCTTACTCTCTCCTGAGCATCTCAGTGGCCTCTCATGGAGTCCTGCACGAGGCTGGCAGTAATTAGGTCCATACTCAGATCTGTGCCTTTTGGCATGTATCTGGGGGAAGGAAGTGCTTCCTTGTGATAGAGATACGCTTAGGTGATAGAGATACGCTTAGGCAGCCACTGAGAAGTTCCCATCTCTCCTCCACCAGCCGGCCTCCCTTGTGCCTGGAATACTCACCCAAGGAAAAGCACCCTGGCCCAACATCTGGAAAGGGCCCGAGGTGTGTTAGATACTGTTGTGGATTTGAGGACCAGCAGGGGACAGAAGGTTCTGAGGGTGTGGAGGTAAGAGAAGACGGTGGATACCAGAGTGCCATCTTAGAGAATGAAGTGTAGCTTCTCAGCTAGGCTTGCACCTGGGTATAAGCAACACAAGGTGGTCTTGGCGCCTTATCATTTATTTATTCATATCTTCATGTATTCATTAATCAAACATTTATTGAGCCCTTGAGATTGGGCTTCTCTAAGGATTATGGAGAAAAACATGAATGGGATACTGTCCCTGCTTTCCAGAGTCCCAAAGATCATTACAGATCATTGTGATGAGAACAAGAATAGCTCTATGCGCAAGTCCCTGTGGGAGCACAGAAGAGGAGTTCTAGCCCAGTCTGTGTGATCAGAGGAAGCTTCTGGAAGGAGTTAACATCTAACACTGAAACTAAAACTTCAAGCGGAAGTGAAGAGTTGTGGAAGGAGCTGCAGAAACTGATGTGTTCTCTCTCTCAACCCTGGCTGAGCCCTGCTGCAAGCCAGGCACTCTGCTCATTGTTTGTCTTTTTCTTTTAGAGGCGGCCTAGGAAATTACAGTCTTATGGAAGGGGTGAAGCTTGAGGGTAGGCAGGGAACTGGGAGAGAAGCATACGTAGTAATTGGAAGCCTGCATGCTGATCAAGACAGCCTTGGAAATCGGCTGTAAATTTAGGCTTTCACTACTCACTGTGTGACCACAAGCCAAGTGACCCAAACTCCCTTCCCTTCGTTTTTCTCATCTGCACAGTGGGGGCAGTGGTAGCACCTACCGTTGAGGGGGATATGGTGACAAATTTACGTGAGTGCATTTAGCATGCAGCCAGCAAGTAGTAAACACAGCAAATGACAGCTGTTACCACAGTCGTCATTAGCGCTGTAGCAGATTGTACACATTTCTCCTCCTTCCCTATTAGAGGATTCAGCATCCCTCCCCATTTTCATGTGACTTACGGTGTCTCCCTGGGGCAGGAGTATACATCCCCAGTCCAGTGATGGCAGACTTGGCCATGTGACATGCTTTGATCAACAGAGTGTGAGAGGAGGGGCGCCTGGGTGGCTCAGTCAAACATCTGACTCTTGATTGCGGCTCCGTTGTGGTCTTGGGACTGCGAGATCGAGCCCAGTGTCGGGCTCCTTGCTGGGCATGGAGCCTGCTTAGGATTCCCCCTCTTCCTCCCTCTGCCTCTCCCTGCCTGTAAAAAAACCCAGAATGGGAGAGGATGTGATCTGTACCAAGTGTGAGTAGAAGTTGTTGCTGGTTGTAAGCCGAGATTTTATGACTCTTTGTTACTGGGGGAAAGCCGACCAGTAACACCATTGTCCTCACACAGGAGCATGGGGTAGGGAAGGCTCTTCAGAGGAAAGCACTTCCAGACTGAGCCCTGAAGGTGGTCTAAGTCCTATTTAGACACAGGGATGTGAGTGGGGAGTATTCCAGGTGAGGAGAAAAAACCTGTAAAAACTCCTGATTTTATGAGAAGGAATGGAAAAGAAGTTCAGAATGGCCGTGGAACGAGGAGGGGAGAGTGTTGATAGGTGACGCTGGAGAGAGAGTGCGGGGGACTTGTAAGCCATGGTAGGAAATTTGCTCTTTATCCTTTATTTATGCTTTTATTATGCTCTTTATCCTTTATTCTGCACTGCTGGTGGGAGTAAAAATCAATACAACCACATTAGCAGCCAACAGACAGTATCTGCTCAACTAAAACACACCTACTAACCCTTCTTACTCCATTATGGGCCTTAGTGGAAAACCATTCCATGATTTTTTTTTTTTCTTTTTAGAATGATCCCCTGGGCTGCTTGCCCAGACTAGCTCTGAGGGCTCAGGAGACCACAGGGCAGTCTGGCAACCATCTGGGTGAAGGATGATGGGGCTGGTGGCACAGGGAAGTAGACAAGTGTGACATGTGATGGAGAGATGAGGTGACTACCTGTGTGTGAGCTGAGGAGAAGGGGTCAGTGACGAGGCCTCCCACGTGGGAATTAGATGGGTGATGTGGATGTGGGGAGCCCAGGAGAGAAGGAGGGTGAAGGAGGCGGAGGAGGAGTCTCCTGTGGCCACTTGGGGCTGCGGGTATTTCGGAAATACCGTGACGTTTTTCCTCACAACGACCATGTGTCCAGCTAAAAGCTACATTGTCCAGCTTCCCTTGTGGCTAAGGAATGGGACAGCATTAAGAGGAAGTGACACCAATAATGCAAAAATAAATACCATGCCTGAATTCCCCAGCGGACTGCCGTTTGTCTCTCATTTGTCCGATGTGGTTTTAACTGTGATTTGCATTCCCCATAAACATTTCCCATGTGTGCATATTTTATGAGCGTGGGTATTTCATACAAATGATACATTATTTGTATTTTTCTGTAATTTCCTTTTTAAAAACTCAACTGCACATCTTAGAAGCAGTCTGTGTCATTGCATACAGACCCAGAGCATCACTTGTAACTGCGGCGCGCTGCTGCGGCGTGCACGTGTGACCGGTGGGTTATCTGACCGCTCTCCCGCTGGCAGGCGTGGATGGAGGTAGGGTCACTTGTTCTCAGGTTTTTGCACCTACGACAAGGCCATGAGGGACATCTTTGTGTTTGCTTCTTTTTTGGTGTTTCATAAGTGTTTCTTACAAAAACAAGTCTCATAAATAATGTCTGAGACCCATAATGGAGTAAGAAGGGTTAGTAGGTGTGTTTTAGTTGAGCAGATACTATCTGTTGGCCGCTAATGTGGTTGTATTGATTTTTACTCCCACCAGCAGTGCAGAAGAGTACCTGTTTCTTACACCTGATATTCTAATACTTAACATTTGGATTATCTGATGAATGAAAAATAGCATCACTTAAATTTATGTGTACCTACCTATTAGCAAGATGGAGCATTTCTCTTTATTACTCATTTGTAAATCTTCTAAAACTATTCATATTCCAGACTGTTTTCTCTTAGTTTGTCCTTATTGATTTCTAGAAGTTCTTTGTATATTCCAGATACTACTCCTGTGTTATTATTTGCAAATATTTTATCTCCATTTCCTGTAATTATTTAAAGATTTTATTTATTTTATTTGACAGACAGAGATCACAAGTATGCAGACAAGCAGGCAGAGAGAGAGAAAGGAAGCAGGATCCCTGCAGAGCGGAGAGCCCCATGTGGGGCTTGATCCCACGACCCTGAGATCATGACCTGAGCTGAAGGCAGAGGCTTTAACCCACTGAGCCACCCAGGCGCCCCCATTTCTTGTAATTATTTAACATTACATTTTAATATGTAGCATTTAGAAAAGTCAGATTCACCTATAGGATTTTTCCTTTTTTTTTTTTTTTTAATAAAGATTTTTATTTATTTATTTGACAGAGATCACAAGTGGGCAGAGAGGCAGGCAGACAGAGAGGGGGAAGCAGGCTCCCTGCCAAGAAGAGAGCCCGATGTGGGACTCGATCCCAGGACCCTGAGACCATGACTGAGCCAAAGGCAGAAGCTTTAACTCACTGAGCCACTCAGGTGCCCTGATTCTTACTTTTAACATATTTACCTCCAAGGATAATAAATATTATACTTCCTTCTACTTCTTTTTATAGCTTTCTATTTTACTTTTAGGCATTTATTCCACTTGAAAGTTATTTTTATTACAGTATGACATAACTATCTAACCGTCTTCCTCCCTAAATAGAGAGCCTTTTGCTCGAACACCATTTTTTTTGAGTAATCCATCATTTCTCTTCTTATTTGAAATGCTGCCTCTACTATTTATTAGATTCCCATATAAATTCCTCTTCTCCCAACTCCTTCCTTCTGAATTTTGGGTTCTTAGTTCTCTTTCTTTTTCTATCTTCTGGATTCTGCGAATTGCTGTCTGTCTTTGCTTCTTCGGGTCTTTGGGTGGTAATGGCCCCATTGTCACTTGCTCTCTGGCATATGGATGGCACTTTTCCTTGTGAATTCCCTAGACCCAGACACTACCTATATCATGTGTAAAAATAGCTCCTTTTATTAAAACCTTTTGAAATCATCCTAATCTGAATGTTGTGTTTGTTTCCTGCTGGGTCCCTGAAAGATGCAGTCACATTGAAATTCTAATTGGGATTGAATTGAATAAATAGACTGTTTTGGGGGAAGAATGAAATACAATATTAAATCTCTCATCCATAAACATGGTTAGCCTTTAAAGAAGACTTTTTTAGAAAGACAAAGTTTTATGATTTTTTTGTAAAAGGTTTTGCATATTTTGTTTGTCTTTTTAATGGGTAGCTTTTGTTTTTCTCATGACAGAGGATCTCTTTTCTAAAGTATTTTTAATTGATAAATGCTAGTTTATAGAAAAACCATTGATTCTTAAAAATTTATTTATTTGGCAGTCAGAGATCAGAAGTAGGCAGAAAGGCAGGCAGAGGTGGGGGGGAAGCAGGCTCCCTGCTAAGCAGAGAGCCCTATGCAGGGCTCAATTCCAGGACCCTGAGATCATGACCTGAGCTGAAGGCAGAGGCTTAACCCACTGAGCCACCCAGGCAACCTGAAAAATCATTGATTTTTATGTAGTGGTTTTGCATCTGGTTACTTTGCTGAACTCTCTAATGAGTTCCAGGTGCTTTTTACTTGATTTTCTTCAGTTTTCTAGATATATATCCTCGTCTGTGAGTAATAACAGTTTTATTTCCTTTCCATTTTTTCAATAACTTCTATTTCTTTCTTGTAGGTTTTCTTTTCTGGCACTTTGTTGAATAGTATCAATGATGATGAACATTCTTGTCTTGCATGATATTGATAGGTATTTCCAGCAAGTTAAGGGCTTAAATGTCTGTTTCTCATTTGCTGAAAGTCTTAAGAATCATAAATAGATGTTGAATTGTATCAAATGTCTTTTCAGCAGTTTTAGAAACAATCATATTCTTTAATTTTAATTTTTATTGAAATTATGCATGTACATGTGTTAAAAAGGAAGATAGTCTGAAAGGCATCTAATAGGAAATACCTTTTTAAAAGCTGAAAGTAAAAAGGATAAGCTTTTATGAAGCTTATCAGGGAAGCAGAAAGTATAAGCTTTTATGAAGCTTATCCTTTTTACTTTCTGCTTCCCTGAGTCATTTCAGTTTTCTCTTCTGGTTATTTACATCCTTTTTTTTTTTTAAGATGCTATTTGTTTATTTGACAGAGAGAGATACAGTGAGAGAGGGAACACAAACAAGGGGAGTGGAAGAGGGAGAAGCAGACTCCCCGTTGAGCAGGGAGCCCAGTGCAGGGCTCGATCCCAGGACCCTGGGACCATGACCTGAACCCAGATTCCCCTTTACCTCCAGTTTTTAATCACATGGTTATGCTGCTACATTTTTTCTTTTTTTTTTTTTTTATGTTTTATTCTTGAAAAATTTCCTCCACTGATTGGAAGGATGTTATGCACTTTATTTCAAATTTTCTAGGTCTTTCATCCATTCTGACATGATACATAAATGCATATTTTTCTAGTGAATTATAGAGTTAATTAGTATTTAGATTCTTTCTCTGAATATGACTAAAAAGCATTTCTTTATTTGTGGCCCCCTTATCTAAACCCCATGTTGCTATTGACTAGAATTTAATATTTTTATTAAAAACTTTTTTCTTTTGCAGTCAGTACTTAGACTTAATGATAATCTTTTCTGTTTTTTCCCCTCCGTATCTTATTTATAAACATATTTAAAATGGTTTTTATTGGTTATTGAGTATATACAAAAGGCTGTCTATAAAATATGTGTGGGATAGAAATAAAAATAGTGAGCACATAAGTACCCCAAAACCAGTGTGTAAAAAGGAAAGCACACACAGCTGCTAACATCCTGCTCTCTTTGTTCCAATCCTAGGTCTACTATTTATTAATTGTATGACGGTGAGGAAATTGTTCAATTTCCTCAGTTTAAACTCAATTGTACCTCAGTTTCCTTGTCTGTAACACAAGCATAACACCTACCTCATAGGGGTATTGTAATGAGTTAAAAATCTGCTAATGTTTAGAACAGTACCTGGTATATTATAAATGCTATATAAATATTATCTATTATTGTTGGAAAAATATACCATACTTCATTTATATATTTAATGATTTATGGACTTTTTTTTTTTTTTTACTATCTCAAGCAGTGCTCTGCATGCATATACTAAATCATGGAGTACGAACATTTTGAACTATATGATACCAAATTGTTTTTCATGGTGGTTGTAATGATTTACATCCCAGCGAGCACTGTGAAAGCATTATGTTTGCTCCACATCTTCATTAGATGTGGAATTAAGAGGTTTTTAAATACTTTTCAACAGGGTGACTGAAAAGTTATCCTGTTATGATTTACTTTGTACCTTTCTGTTTACCAGTGCAGTTAGCCATTGCAATCTTCCTTCCTTCCCTCTTTCTTTCTTTCTTTCTTTCTTTCTTTCTTTCTTTTTTTAAAGATTTTATTTATTATATATTTGAGAGAGACGGAAAATGGGATAGAGAGGGCATGAGAGGGGAGAGGTCAGAGGGAGAAGGGCTCCCTGCCAAGCAAGGAGCCTGCTGTGGGACTTGATCCTGGGACTCCAGCCAGGATCATGACCTGAGCTGAAGGCAGTTGCTTAACCAATTGAGCCACCCAGGTGCCCACAATCTGCTTTCTTTGATGTAGTGTCTATTCAGTAGTTTCCCCATTTTTCTACTCTGTTCTTATCTCTTATTGCTGTTTGAAGATAATATGGCTTCTTACTCTTTTGTTCAATATATATGTGTTATAAATTTCAGGATTATCTTTCCACTTCCTTTATAGTGTGTTTTGATGATCAAAAGTTATTCAGTTTTATATAGTTGATTTATAAATTTTGTCTTTTATGATTTTGCTTTTTGTGTTATTTTCGAGAATTCTTTCCTCATCCTGAGAACATACCAAAAAACCTCCTGGAATGGCTTTGAAAACTTTGCTTTTCACTATTATGCCTTTAACCCATCTAGAATTGAATTCCTTTGTGGTGGGAGTTTTGAGTTTCAATTTCACTTTTTCCCATATAAATGATATTATTTCAGTAATATTTATTGAGACATTCAACCCTTCTCTACTGATACACAGTGTTATAAATAAGTTATCATATTGAGTTTGAGATTCTTTGTCTTTTGCTGTAATATTTTAGTTCATTTGCGTTTATTGTAAGCACCAGTTTATCTGGATCTGTTTCTACAATCTCAGTTACTGGTATCATATTACTTGCCCTTGTTATTTTTTTCTCTTTTTGCATTTTTTTTTGAGATTTTATTTATTTATCAGAGAGAGAGGGAGCGCAAGCGAGCCCAGGTAGAGGGAGAAGCAGGCTCCCTGCCGAGCAAGGAGCCCGATGTGGGACTCGATCCCAGGACGCTGGGATCATGACCTGAGCCAAAGGCAGCTGCTTAACCAACTCAGCCACCCAGGCGTCCCTCTTTTTGCATTCTTTTTGGTTGAATGTAGTGGCTCATTCCACCTTTTTCTCTTTCTATTTTTAGTCATTTCCCTAGAAATGCTAACACATGCTTAACTTAGCCAATCTAAAGCGTATCAAGATCTTTAATCTCACTTAGAACAGTAATAGGAGGACTTTAGAACAGTTTAACTTTGCTCACCTCCTCTCCTCTAACTTGTTTTGTTATGAATTTGTTATTCTTGTTTATTTTTAATACCACAGTGTTAATATTGCATCATATACACCATATATATTTTTAGATTTTTTGGCATACTTATCATATCTGTGCTCTTTGTTCCTTCTTATGTTCAGATTACTTTCCTTCATCTGAAGTATATCCTTTTGAATATTACTTACTGATGGCGCCTTGTGTCAAACTCTCTTATTTGTCTTAAAATGTCTGGTTTCCCTGTTTTTTGAAAGATGTTTTTTGAAGTTACTTTCCAAATTAACAGATTTACTTTTAGCCTGATGAAGATATTATTTCACTACTTTCAGGTTTACATTATTGCTCTTTGGAAGTCAGCTGTCAGACTAATTGTCATCCCTTTTCCATCAGTCTGTTTGTCTCTGGTGGCTTTTAGGATCTTTTTATCTTTGGGAGTTTCCATTTTATTGTGATATATTTACTGGTCAAAGCAAGTAACAGAGCCAACTCAGATTCAGTGGGTTGGGAAAAACCTCTACTCTTGATGGGAAAAGTATAAAGTATTATACCTGTATATATATGTACCTTAAGTTTTTATTTAATTTCCTGTTAGTTAACATCCAGTGTAATACTAGTTTCAGGTATACAATATAGTGATTCAACACTTCTCTACATTACCTAGTGCTCATCACAACAAGGTCCTCCTTTTTTTTTTTTTTAAAGATTTTATTTATTTATTTATTCGACAGAGATCCCAAGTAGGCAGAGAAGCAGGTAGAGAGAGGAGGGAGCAGGCTCCCAGCTGAGAAGAGAGCCCGATGCAGGGCTCGATCCCAGGACCTGAGCCGAAGGCAGAGGCTTTAACCCACTGAGCCACCCAGGTGCCCCAACAAGGGCCCTCCTTAATCCCCATCACATATTTCAGTCATCCCCCACCAACCCCGTAACCATTAGTTTGTTCTCTATAGTTTAAGAATCATTGTTTTTTTTTTTTTTTGGTTTGCCTATCTTTTTTTCCCCCCTTTGCTCATTTGTTTTGTTTCTTAAATTCCACATGTAAGTGAAATTGCATGGTATTTGTCTTTCTCTGATGGTCTTATTTTGCTTAGCATAATACTTTCTACCTTCATCCATGTCATTGCAAATGGCAAGATTTCGATCTTAAGGCTGAGTAATATTCCATTGTGTATATATACCACATCTTCTTTATCCATTCATCAATGATACAGATGGCGAACAGACCCATAAAAAGATGCTCAACATCACTGATCATCAGGAAAACATAAATGAAAACTACTTCACACCTGTCAGGAATGGCTAAAGTCAACACCACAAGAAACAGCAGGTGTTGGTGAGGATGTGGAGAAAGGGGAACACTCTTGCACTGTAAGTGGGAATGCAAACTGGTACATCCATTCTGGAAAACAGTATTGAGGTTCCTCAAAAAGTTAAAAATAGAACTATTATGTAATCTAGCAGTTGTACTACTAGGTATTTACCCAAAGGATACAAAAATACTAATTAAAGGGATACATGCACTCTGATGTTTATAGCAGCATAATCTATAAGAGCCAAATTATGGAAACAGTCCTAGTGTCCATTGACTAATACCTTTCTTTTTAATGAGTGAACATTTTGCTAGTCTACAAATGTACTTATATACTTCCAAAAAATATTATTACATAAATGTAGAAAGGTATATTCTATTTAAAGACAATATTTGGTGTGCAGATGGATTTTCAGAAAATTACCCACAGGTTACGAACCATGGATGTGGGATACGCTCAAATGTGACTTTCAAAAATAACTATGACAATAATAACCATCTATTGAGTGCTTATTCTGTATTAGGCACTATTCTGAGTGATTTTTTAAAAAAAAACTTTTTATTTTGATAGAATTTTAGATGTACAGAAAAGTTGCAAAAGTAGTAACATACAATTTTAATATACCCTTTTTCCTGCTTTCACTAAATGATATTATAGTTCTTAAAATCAGGAAATTGACACTAATGTGACTATTAACTAATCTGAAGCCCTTATTTGAATTTCATCAGTTTTCCCACCAATGTCCCTTTTCTGGTCCAGGATCTAATTATAGGAATTGCAGGATTTCACATTGAATTGGCAAATCTCCCTGACTCCTTCAACCTGACAATTCCTTGGATTTTCTTTGCCTTTCATGACCTTGACACTTTGGAAGAAGCCAGGCCAATTATTTTGTAAATAATCTTTCAATTTATGTTTGTCTTATGTTTTCTCTTGAATAGATGAAGTTAAACATCTTTGTCAAGAATAAATAGAAGTGGGGCATCTGGGTGGCTCAGTTGGTTAAGCAGCTGATTTCAACTCAGGTCATGACCTCAGGGTTCTAGGATCCAGGCCCTAGTTGGGCTCTCTGATCAGCAGTGAGTCTGCTTCTCCCTCTTTCCCTCTCCCTCTGCTTCTCCTCCTGCTCATGCTCTCTCCCTCCCTTCCTCTCTCTCTCTCTCTCTCTCAAATAAATAAGTAAAATCTTAAAGAAAAAGAATACCACAGAAGTCATGTTTTGCCCTTCTTAGTGCATATCTAGGGGACATAGTGTTGATTTGTTTTGTTACTGGTAATATTAACTTTGACCACAGGATTAAGGATTGTGCCTTCCAGTTTTTTCCCATATAAAAATCACTATAGTGTTGGAGAGGATGTGGAGAAAGGGGAATCCTCTTACACTGTTGGTGGGAATGCAAGCTGGTGCAGCCACTTTGGAAAACAGTGTGGAGATTCCTTAAGAAATTAAAAATAGAGCTTCCCTATGACCCTGCAATTGCACTACTGGGTATTTACCCCAAAGATATAGATGTAGTGAAAACAAGTGCCATCTGTACTCCAATGTTCATAGCAGCAATGGCCACAATCACTAAACTGTAGAAAGAGCCAAGATGCCCTTCAACAGATGAATGGATAAAGAAGTTATGGTCCATATATGCAATGGGATATTATACCTCCATCAGAAAGGATGAACAGCCAACTTTTGTATCAACATTGACGGGATTGGAGAAGATTATGCTGAGTGAAGTAAGTCAGGCAGAGAGTCTATCATATGGTTTCACTTATTTGTGGAGCGCAAGGAATAACACGGATGACATGGGGAGATGGAGAGGAGAAGGGAGTTGGGGGAAATCGGAGGGGGTGATGAGCCATGAGAGACTATGGACTCTGAGAAACAATTTGAGGGTTTTGGAGAGGTGGGGGGGTGGGAGGTTGGGTGAGCCTGGTGGTGGGTATTAAGGAGGGCACGTATTGCATGGAGCACTGGGTGTGGTGCATAAACAATGAATCTTGGAACACTGAACAAATAAAATTAAAAAAAATCACTATAATTTTACCATTGTAATTGGTAAGAATTGACTTTTTAATTTGTGACTAATAACAGTCTCATGGGGAGATATCCTCCTATTTCTGATCATACCTTTTAATCTACAATACTCATTTCATTTCATATTTTCTGCTTATCTGTCTGTTATGAATTTTGGAAAATTACTACAGATTAACTTTCCAGTTCTCTACTTTTCTCTCTAGTTTACTCTGTTGCTAAATACATCAGTTATATTTTTAATTTTAAAGTCTGTAATTGGTTCTTCAAAGAAATTACCTTTTAAAAAGTCTTATTTTCACTGATAAAAGTTTATACTCACTTTTCAGAGGATTTCAATGCCACCTTGAGAAATCCTTTAGAATTTTGTCTTTTTACTATTTTCCCCATGTGGAAGTTCTTTGCTTTGTTGGAGAGTTCCCTCTTATGATCACTTGCATCTGACATTTATGTAGTTCTTAGTTCTGCATTGATTTTCAGTGACAGTATCCTCCCTAGTGACCCTGCTGATTTCTTTCCAGGTGGTTGAGTATCTTCTCGGCCAGTATCATTAGTTGTTTCTTGGCATGGCCGATGAGATAAGTTCCTGTATGTCCTGGCACGGCAACCCAGCAGTTTGCCATCTATAGGCCTCACTTTTTCTTCCCATGGAGTGTCAGGAGGTCCTGTGGAATCTTACCTTATGTAACAAGCCTTCTGATCTACTTTTTTTTTTTTCCCCAGTATGCCTCACAACTATGGATACACCAAAATTTTCTCTATTTATATGTGTTTATGAAAGTGAAGTTTTAGAAGTTTGGAGTAGCAGGATAGGAAAGTTAACATTGATACGACTCTTATGCCATGCACTGTTGTAGGTGCTTAATGTATATAAACCTATTTACTCCTTATAGCATTACTGTCAGGTAGGCACCATTGCTTAGCCCCATTTTTTAGATCAGGAGAATAAGGTGCAGAGATATCAAGTGGCTTCCCTAAGATCACAGAACCAGAATCCTGCTGCATCATGGTCTTTTAAATCAGTTCTAAAACTTCCCCTGGCCCTCGCCTTCTTACCAGCCGGTGGGCCCAGCTTCTGCCCCTTGGATTCTCCAGGGCAACAGCACACCATTCAAATTAAAGCCTGGAACCAGAGAGGCTGGGGATACAAGAGTGGCCATTAGTTGGCTAATACAACCCCTGTGACCCTCCGGGCACAATGACAGTGCCTGACAATGACAATGATGGGTTGAACTTCGGGCCTCATTCTTCCGTCTTCTGTTTCCCTGTGTCAACCACTCTTCCCCCAGGACTGTTCTGTTGAAGTAAGATTATTGTAGGAACCAATTCCCTGTGAGGTTTTAGGCAAGTAATGTCTTCTCTGAGCCTGCCTTTCCCCCCTGTAAATAAGTAGAGGGCTGAGGGGAGCTGGAAGAGGGAATCTAGATTTTTTTTTTTCTTTTCTAGCTCCGTGGATTCTCTGGACCTGTAATCCACACATGATCATGTTTTCTTTATTTTCTTTCTTTGTATTTTGACTTGTTTGTATCCCTTTTATTTACATTTTTTTCTCATTTAAGTCAGTCTGAAATACTTAATACATGTGGTTAAAAAATTGAATAATACACCAGTGCTCAAAATGAAAAACAGCATCCTCCTTTCCTCTTCTCCTCCCCAGTATTACTCCCCGAAGACAACTGCTCATGGCTCTCTCTGGTTTAGTTCTCCTGGAGGTTATTTCCATACCTCTAAACAATGTGTGTATTGCCAGGACTTGATTTATGAGCTCCAGACCCCATCCGTTGGGCCCTGCTTTGAAGGATGAGGAGATCGCTCACTCACTGTGGTGTAGGGGTGCGAACACTTGCCCCAGCTCTGGGATCTCAGCTAAATCCCAGAGGCTGTGCCCCTGCAAGGTGGGCTGTCACCCCTGGAGGGCTGCTCTGGCACTGGGAGGGCCTTATCCGGGTGTATTGGGCTGACGATGGTAGCACGGGGAGGCACTGGAGCCAGCTCGTGGCTGTCCTCTGATGATGGGCTTTCTACTCTGGAAACAGTGGCTTGGTTTTTAAAGAGGTTAATCAAGAGGGAGTGCAGAGATTGTCCCAGATCAGCACACAGTTTATTGCTCCCAAGAGGGCCTTTTGGCATTGGGGAGCCAAGGAATAGGAGCTGTTTTACTGTAATTGATGTCTGCTGCTGTTCCAGGCAGTGGGGAATCGCAAGGTCACCTGAGAGGGGATAGCTAAGCACCCAGAAGCCCTGTGGCCATGCCCAGCGACGGGCAGAGGAAAATTTGGGACGTGACCTGTGTCATCGCAGCCTCACAGCAGGGCAAGTTGCCTCCATCTTGCTGGGGACCAGGAGAGCCTCATTTGGCACCTTTGGGGGCGGGGACTGTGGATGGGGGCGGGAGCAGGTGGCTGCTCTCTGATAGCGAGGCTGCAACCATGGAGGCCTGGGGAGGAGTGAGAGCCACAGAGAGGACAGCCTGCAGACTCTGACCATCTTTCTTACCCGGGTGGGCCTGGTAGTTCACAGAGAACTCTGTCACTTGCAGCAATCTCTGTCCTCCTTAAGGTTCACTCTCCCAGTGTCTTTGGAGAAAGGGGGGTTTCTAATAGCTGCTACCGAATGCCCACTGGCATCCACTTCTCCCGGATGTGAGTGTCCTCCCCTCACAGCTCCTCCATCATGGGTTTGCCTCACCTCTGTGCCTGCAGCTGCAAGGCTGCCATTCCACACAGAGTGATGATGGGACCTCCATAGAGGGGTGATTTGCTCAAGGTCATACGTCCCTACACTGCCCTGCATCCTCTGTCCCCTGTCTCACCTCTGTAGAGGGCTCAGTTATAGAGGGAGTAACTGGACGTAATTACAGAGTTGGAAGAAAAAAGGTGCATTCATGTGGGCATCACTTTTTCTATAGTCCAAATAGGTGAAAAACCCAAACAAATAAGTTCTCCTTGGGTACACCCTGATACCTAATCTCCCTGTGCAAGGTGTGAAGTCTCTTCTTTACCTCCTTTATGAGAGACTTTATCAGGTATCCAACGTGGAAAACCTCCACCTTTACAAAAAGTGAAAACTCATATTGCTGTCACAGTGGTTGATCTCATCCCACAATCTACTCTTTTCACCACACCTCAAACTAGGATTATACCTCTAACAGCATCAAGGGGAGAGGATGGGGTACTTGGAGAGTCCATGGTGAGCTTTGGCTCTCCAAGGCCTGATGCCCTTTGGGCAGCTCTCTGTCAGTGTGAAGATAGGTCCCTTCTTTATTTTATTCCTGGTCCTCAAACCTACAAACACAGAATTCGCAAAGACAGTACAGTTGACCCTTGAACAATGTTCGAGTGAAGGGGGAACCAACCCACTGTGCAGTCAAAAATTGTGTATAACTTGATTCCTCCTCCCCACCCTGAATCTAACTACTAAGAGCCTACTGTTGACCAAAGTTTTACTGGTAACCTAGATCGTCGATTAACACGTATATTGTATGTTGTATGGATTATATATTATATTCTTACAATAAGATAAACTAGAGAAAATATTAAGAAAATTATAAGGAAGAGAAAATACATTTACAGTGCTGTATTCTCTTTATTGAAAATAATCCACATATAAGTGCACCCAAACAGTTCAAGCATGTGTTGGTCAAGGGTCAGCTATATTTCTCTGAAACAGTAATATAAAGGAGAGAAGCATGACCTTTCCCACCCTATCTTCTGCATAGTGTGCTGCCAGGATCAGAGAGAATTTCATGCCATTTGTTCTTTATTCATTCTTCCATATGCCCCAGACTCACTGCTCTCAAAAGAAAGATGGTCAAAGACCCTGGACATTTAAAAAAAATTTTTTTTTTCTTTACCTTTGGCCCAAATTGTCAGGCATGGTGGCTTTCTCCCCCAGTGTGGTGCAGTGCTCCAGAAATGGTGGTGGTGTGGCCACAGTGGGATCTTTCACCTGCATACTTAAGCTCATCTGATACCACAACAATATTGGTACATATTTAATATTTAATTTAATATTCCCTGTTTTAGAGATCAGGAAGTAGAGATCCCTAGAGGCTTTCTGGTTTTCCAAAGGTCCGGTGTGGCTGAGCCAGGACTAGAATGCAAATCTGATGAGTCCAGGCTTTGAGCTCTTTCTACGACATTAAAATGGAAGTGAACACCACAGTGTGTACCTCAATAAAACATTACTGCACTGGTAAAGGAGAAATTAGTGTGAGAATGTACAAGACAGGGGGACCCAGAGTTTAAAACAGATCAAAATATCCTCTAATTTTGTTTTCAAAGAGGACTTAGGGAAGAAGGATCCTGTCTACCATCTTGTTATAGGAGGCCTTATTTTTATTCTTCAGCCACATTTTCTATTAGATACTTCAAGGTCTTAGTTTTTTTTCATCTAAAGTTAGGAAATGTTGGATTGTGATCAGGCCTTTCTCACCCCAACATTCTCTGATATAAAAAAACTAGTTAAAATAGGTGATACGAAGTAAGGAGAACGTCTTCCTCTGTCATGTGTAGACTCAAGAATGGTCATAGTGCAGTCATGCAGCAGTGTCGCTGATCTTACAGCAGGAGAGCAGCCAAGGTCATCTAGTTCCCTGGTTCTACAGCTACAATGAAGGAAAGAGCTTGATTTCATGATTGTGGAAGATGATTGACCACTATCAAGAGCAGAGAGCTCATACCAAATTCTCTGTGAGGTTAAACAAATCTTCAAATGTGATACTTGACATGGAAAAAGAAGCTTAAGTGGGTCAAGAAAAAGAGCTGTTGGCTGACACTGAGGGATTCATGGAGGTCAGATCCACGCATGATGTGGGCATCCGTCTGTAAGACTGATGAAAAATTGAAAAGGTCAGAAATTTGGTTTGTACAAACAGATAATTATCTTTGAGAATGATGGTTGAGGACTTAAATTGAGACGAAAGAACAGATTCATTTTGAGAGAACACTTGAGGAGGAAAGTTTCTGTGATGATCGTGCCTTGCATTTTATTAATGATTAGAAACAGCCAGGACGTGGCATTCGTCTGGCTCTCTCAAGGGAAGCTGGACACAGTGAAGGATTTTTGAGGAAAAAAATAACTGGTCAAACAATACCTTCTATCTCTGGCTCACCTCTCTAGGTCTCATAGTCCCAATTCTTGACCTAGAAGCACTCATCAAAGAAAACAAAAACCCAAAACAAAGGGATAATACCCATCTCACAGATTGTTGTCAGAATGAGATTATGTACATGAAAAGGCATGGCAAGTTGAGGAGCCCTTGGCTAATGTGACTGCTCTGTTTTGGGGGACTGACTAGGAGAGAGGATGAGGGCTCAGTGTGGTTTTGGCATCAGGGAGCATGGGTAATAACCCTGCTCTGTTACCCACAGATAAATCACTTAACACCTTAGAGTCTCATATTCCTCATCCATAAAATGGGGATAACAAATCTCACTTGCGCAGGTGTGTGATTTAAAGCCAAAATGAATAACATATGGGAAGACTGGCAAATGCTAACGCACTATATTAGGTGTGAAGAATTACAAATATGATTATTATTGCTTGGGTCCCCAGGTTATGGGATTGAAATTCAGCTGCCCCAGGGACAGATAAGTGGGAATACATGAATGATTACCCCCAAAGTATACTTTATCTCTTTACCATCTATCACCAATAAATATTTGGTTTACATTTGAAATCTGGCAACCTTGAAAGCCATTAATCCAGATAAAAACTCAGCACTCTACGAGGCAAAATGTTCCCCAGCCAGAGCCTCCACCTGTTCTGTAATGCTGGCCTTGCTCACATGCTGACAGACTCATTCACTGCTGATGTTGTCTATGATGACTCACCCATCAGTCAGTCAGCAATGTGGAGGAGGTGGCCGGTGTGCATGGAGCAGCTTCCAGGATTTGTAGGCAACCGTAGAGGAAGAATAAATCTTGATCCTTTTATGGATGACTGTTGTTTCTGGCTGTCCAGTCATCATTTTCCTTCTTCTGGGAGGAAAATCTTAGTTTTCCTTATGTTAACCACCCATACCCAACACTAACCAGTGTGGTATTTGGGTGAGGCTGACTTCAACCTCCTGTTCATAGAAGTGGGCACACAACCCAGGCCTTCTAACGAGAGAGCCCCGTGGCAGCTGGTTCTGGGATGAGTCATTGAATGCCAGGTCCTGAGCTCTTTCTCAGATACTAAGACAGAAAGGTTGATTCTAAGATTCAGGATAACCATATATTTATGGCAACATACTGGGCAATATTTCCGAGCACTTGCATCTAGCCAGGTCTGAAGTGTACATTGAACTTTGAAGCTTACTTTAGACCTTGAAGCTTGCCCCAACCATTGAATTTCTTTTGTTTGCTTCTTCATTTATTTGGTCTCTTCAAGGCTGTGCATAGCCATATAACTAGTTATGGATGTGCTCATTCCCTCAGTCCACATTCCTCTTATTGGTGCTCACTTGTGTCAGGACCTGTGAAGTGAGTTTTGATGACTAACACATGGACCTTCCCCTCATGGAACTTTTGTAGACTAGTAGGAGAGACAGCGATTAGTACAACACAATACAGTAAATACAATGGGCGATAGATGTTTGAGGCATTAAACAACATGAAACCCTTAACTTACCTAAGAGTAGGTAAAGTGTGAACAATCTGGGCAGGTCTTCTACCTTGAGGAAGTGAAGCTTCAGAAGCTACTTAAGGGCTGAGTAGGAATAATCCAGGAAGTGATGGAGTTGAAAGGAGATATATGCTTGTTCTTACCTCTGAGCCACAGAGAATGGGTGTGTGTGTGTGTGTGTGTGTATGTGTATGTATGTGTATGTATTAAGGCCTGGGGACTACAGGGGAACTATAAGCAGCTCCAGTTTCTGGAACGAAAATACAAAATCTTGTTGACAAATGAATGAGGGTGAAAGACAGTAAAAGTGATGGCTGGGTTAATAATGGAATGAATCCGGATGGTGGGAGGAATCCTTTTAGCTATGAACTTCTCTCAATTTTTGACTTTAGCCTGTAGGTCAGCCTTGAAATGTGTGAAACAGGAAAGGTCATGCTAGTAGCTATATGAGGAATGGTTTGAGAAACATAAATATGAAAGAAAGGGAACCAGTGAAGTGGTTTCTTAGGGTTCTTGCCCTAACCTGGGTGGAAAACCTACTCAAATTTGGAGAGAAATATAGAGATGAAAGAAGCCTTTTGAATGTAATATTCATAGTATTGCTGCTTAAATATGGGAGTTAGAGTCAAAGAGAAAAGAGTCAAGTATTTTTGGCTTAGGTGATTAGTGAAGATAGATGGCCAACTGAAATGATGAGTTTTGTTTTGGACTTGCTGAATGAAAGGTACGTGAGAGATGACTAGACACATACTATTGGATATTTGAGTCTATAGGTTGATAGAGAAGTCTAGGTTAGAAAGAGAAATGCAGGAATCATTAACATATAGTTAAAATTATATTATCCAAGGAGAAAAGTAGAATATAAAGAGCAGAGCCTTCAGGAGGAGCTGTGGGTTTACAGCAATACTGTGCTGGGGTAGAAAGAGCCCACGAAAGAGGCCCTGAAAGAATGGTGTGAAAAACAGGAGAAGAGCCAGGAGTGTGTGGAGTCCTGGAAATTAAGGGAATAGAGATTTGAAGACAGGGAGGGAGTGATCATCAGTAGTACAGAAAAAAAAAAAAAAATGGATGGTGCCCCAAACTACTTATAGTGTTTGAGAGTTAGGAAGTCATCTGGTAATCACAGAGTAGGGTCGGTAGTGAAGGGATGGGGGTGGGGAACCAAATTGGAGTGAGTTGAAGTTGACAGAATGACTGTGACTACTTTTGGAGAAGTTTACCTGAACAAAGAGGAGAAAGATGGGACAGTAAATAGAAACGGACCCAGTACCAAGGAAAGTTTTCTCTTAAAGGTGGGAACCCTGTATGCATATTTTCAGGATAACAGTTAAGACAGATTTACCAGAAAAGGGAAATTGAAGGCATAAAATGAGAAGGTTTGGAGATGCATCAGGACCTTAGAGCCTGGAGGGAGTGTGGTCAAGGGCATCGGAGATAGACTGGCCTTGGAAAGGAGGAGGGTAGCTCATGTTCCACTAATGGTAGGAAGGTTTTTAGGATGGGTATGAATTTTAATTATTGGGTTAGGGAAATCTTGAAGAAGAACACACATTATAGCTCGATTTCCCAGAAGTGGGAGGTAAGTATGATGGGAGAAGGGCAAGGTTGGAAAGTTGAGAAGGTAATACCAGATAACTTTTCTTGCAGACACCATCCATTTGGTCACAAGTGGAAAATGATAAGAAAGGGTAGGTAGCTGGAAAGCACATGGCCCAAAGGCAGGTGGCCTTTTTTTTTTCTTTCTCTTTTCTTTCATTGAAGTATGATTTATATACTATAAAGTTCACCTTTTAAAAGTGGTTTTCAGTATATTCACTAAGTTTTCTAATTGTTATTATTATTTTTTAAAAATATTTTATTTACTTATTTGTCAGAGAGACAGAGCACACACAAGCAGGCAGAGTGGCAGGCAGAGGTGGAGAGAGGAGTAGGCTCCCTGCCGGGCAAGGAGCCTGTTGTGGGACTTGATTCTAAGACTCTGGGATCACGACCTGAGCTGAAGGCAGTGGCTTAACTGCCTGAGCCATCCAGGCGTCATAAGTTTTCTAATTATTACCACTATCTAATTCCAGAACATTTTAATCACGTCCCCCCCCCTACCCCGCTCCAATCCCATAGCTATTAGCAGTCACCACCCATTTCCCCCTTCTTTTAGCCTCTGACAAGACCAGTCTACTTTGTCTCTATAGATTTGCCTCTTCTGGACATTCTATGTAAATGGAATCATTCAGTATGTGGTCCTCTTTGTTACCAACTTCTTTCACTTCGTGTAATGTTTTCAAGATACACCCATGTTGTAGGCATTAGTACTTCAGTCCTCACTTTTGCTGAGTAATAGTCCATGGAATAGATATACCACATTTTGTTTATCCATTCCATACCGAGGGGTATTTGATTTGTTCACTTTTGGGCTATTCTGATTAATGTGCTTTGAACATTTATTTATGTACAAGTGTTGGATGGACATGTTTTAAATTCTCTTGGTTACATAACTAGGGGTGGAATTGCTTGGCCATACAATATTTATGTTTAACTTATTGAGGAATGGTTAAACTCTTGCCCAAAGCAACTGAACCATTTTTTATTCCCATCAGCAATAGAGGGTGTCAGTTTCTCTGTATCATGACCATACCTGCTGTTATTACTTTTTTTTAATAACCATCTTAGTGGCTGTGAAGTTGTATCTCATTATGGATTTTATTTGCATTTATCTGATGGCTAATGATGTTGAACATCTTTTCATGGGCTTATTGGCATTTGTATATCTTCTTTGTAGAAATATCTTGCAAATATTTTGTTCATTTTAAAATTTTTTATTTTTATATTATTGAGTTGTTATATGTGTATAAAATTAGATTTCCAGATATGATTTGCAAATGTTTTCTCCAATTTTATGGGTTGTCTTTTCACTTCTGGATGGTGAAATCAGAAGATCAAGGCTTTAATTTTGGTGTAGTTCAGTTTCTGTTTTCTCTTTGATTGCTATGGGTCCAGTATCCTAGCTGAGAAACTGTTACGTAATCTGAGGCCCAGAGGATTTACATCTA
Source organism: Mustela nivalis (assembly GCF_964662115.1). NCBI lineage: Eukaryota > Metazoa > Chordata > Mammalia > Carnivora > Mustelidae > Mustela > Mustela nivalis. The sequence continues at coordinate 23,269,506 of NC_139027.1, read as the reverse complement.
TGTTTCTTCTAAGAGTTTCGTAGTTTTGGCTGTTCCATTTAGGTTTTTCACTCACTTTACGTGAACTTTTTTTAGACGTGATTTGGGGCTGAGGTGCACCTCCATTCTTTTGCATGTTACCATCCCATTGTTGCCACACCATTTGTTGGAAAGGCCATTCTTTCCCCCATTTAACTGTCTTGGCCCCCTTGTCAGAAATCAGTTGACCATAGATGTAAGGGTTTATTTGTGGGTTTTCAGTTCTATTCCAGTAGGGCACTTGGGCAAGCTCCAAGTCAGGTCAAATAATGACGGGCCTTGCCAGTGGGATCTTCCAGGGAATTATAAGACAGGTCAAGTATTTGCAGTTCTCCAGAAATTAAGCTTTGATGGTGCTCTCCCCCATCCCTGACACCCCCCGCCCCCAGTGACTGCCAGGATGCTGGTTTTCATTGTGACTGTAGGCTGTTGGGTCTGTGGACAGGGGATATCGAGGCTCTTTTTGGGCTGGAGCCAGGCGGAGGTTGGGAATAGGGCAAGTTAAAATGCCTTAATACTCATTGTTCTTATTGAGCTTTGCTCTTTTTCCCTGAATAAGTGCTCCTTGGAATGTTTCTTGTGTCCTGAAGAAGTTAATTATGACAATTTCTGCTGGTATTCTAGTTAGTTGAATGGAGGAGAGGATTTTAGAGGTCCTTACTCTGCCAAATTTACTGCCATCCCCAGATGGTTTTCTCATAAGGTAGAAGTAAGTCGAATGATGATGAGTTCTGAGGAGTATACCACAAGCAAGACAGGTTTGTAGCTCAGGAGGGGGTAAGTGTGTGGGATGCCTTAAGCAAATTTTGAGAGAAAAGGCTTATGTCTAGTTAGAAAAGGGGAAGGAATTTTCATGTGATTTGAGAGGCATTCAGGCTCCCAGGCTCCTAAAATGGGATATGTCATCTAGAGAATGATGGCAAAACTTGTTGTCTTGAAAATATATTCCCATCCTTAAAAGAAAAACTTCCATGAAGCTGTATCTCTCTCTAGTTAGTATTTCATCTTTCTCTTCTCTCCTGTATAGTTCTTGAAGGAGCTATAATGTCCTTTGCATTATATGTCATCTTCAACCCACTCTGCGTTGGCTTCCCCTTCTTTCCAGAGTGGCTAGAGAAGGAAGTCCCAAAAGAGAATCACTCAAGCTGGGGTCATTCCAGTAGAAATTGTGTCTGGGTTCTAGATATGGAGTGAAAGTAGTAGGACTGAGAAGGATTCTTAGAGGATCAGTTGGCTTGATTCAGAGACAGACCATCTGGGGAAAGAGAGAGGTCCTGCTGGTTCTTAGTGAAATGGAGCAAGAGAGACCAACAAGCTAATTAACATGCATTAAGAAGTGAAACCAAGGAAGTAGTATTCTCATCTGTACCTGTTGAGTATATTGCTGTTCATGTTTTCAACCGTGGGTCTTTTCTGAATCAAGGCACAGATTGGGAGGACATCTCTTTATACTTGATGCTTTGGCCAGGATAAGATCAGACTAAGGGTCCGAGCAGCCTGGATATAAGGGACTGAATGGAGATTTGCATTCTTGCTGACAGGTAGTTGGATGAGGCTGATGTTAAACTCAGCCCAGTTCCTATCGCCTCTTGTTTCCCATTCTGCCTCAGCTCAGGTGCAAGGTGAACTTACTTTTCCTGAACCCCCACTGTAGATCAGGTGTTGGGTTAAGGCGCTCTAAGTGTGTTGCCCAGCAAATCTTCACTTTAAACCTAAGAGGTGGGATTCACTGTTCTCACTTTATGGATGAGGGAACTCAGGCTTAGAAAGATTTTTATTTGCCCAAGGTCATACAATGAATAAAAAAATATAGCAAGGTTGTAATTTTAGGGCTGACTTCATATTGCTTCTTCCTCTTCTTCTTCTTTTTTTTTTTTTAAGTCACTTTTCATTTTCAAAGAGTGACTCTGTGTCAGATGCCACGATGCAAAAAAGTGCAAAGATAAATAAGATAAAAAAAGGTCTCGGACACTGGTCTCAAGAAGCTTACATGTTAGAGAGGGGAAGAGATATGCAAATAAATGAGATGGGGTAGTACAGGTTTAGACCTACGTACCTGTCCTGGGAGAGTTGGGGTACAGAGCTGGGGATGAGGAGTGCAGATAAAAGGGGAAAGTCACTCTCTTGTTAGGTTTTACCAGGAAAATAGGTATGCCAGGGTGACCTAGCAATCACTGTGGCTACATGAATTTGATATAAATGCTCCCTCCTCCTGTCTGCGAGGGTCATAACTCCTTCCTTCTTTCTGGTTTGAATAAAGGGAAGAACAATTTGGGCTCAGTTTCTTCTCTGTCTCTGTCCCAGGAGCTCAACACAGAGCACTGCGGAGTTTCATTGCTGGAAGGAAGGGCTGGTGCGTTTAGACAAAAATAAAGAGAGCAACTTTCAGACTTTCAGAAATGTGGAGGAACTAAGGTAGCAAAAGGACCTGCTGGGTCTGTCTTCTCCATGGTGGATGGTGGGCCCAGAGCTGTGGCAAACTCAGAGACCCCCAGCGTAGGTCCCAACGAGAAACATAGGCAGGATACAGAAAGCACGTGGCCCACTCGATCAGCCTTCGTGTTCCCACTTTTGGTTATACACATGGGGTCCATAAATATTTTATTCTCTTTTCTCTAAATAAATAACAGATCATGTGTGACGGTAAATGACAACAGGCTCCTGGCTGCTGTTGTAGGGAAGACAGTAGGCGAGATGAGGTCTGTAGTGATGGGCGAGCAGTTGCCCCCCTCCCCCCCAAATGGCAGGTGTAGTGGCTCAGTCAGTGTGTTGTCACATAGAAATGTGCGCCCAGTTTGCCCAAATCTGATTTTTCAGAAGAAGCTGTGAAGCTGGATTTTCAACGAAATCACTTGATTTCAAAGTGTGTGGGTACTCAATTAAAAAACATTTTTTAAAAAAGTCTAGGCTGGGCTATTGAGCTGCAGGCCAAACATAATCGGCCTGCCACTAGCTGTGACTCTCATCAAGATCTGGCCATGTCTGGCCTCAGGCAACCTGCTTTCAGAGCATGCAGGAGTTGAGGCTACTTCTAGCCCTTGGGGAGCAGCAGAGCCTCTGTGCTGGAGCAGTAGTCTTTCCTTCTGTTGGGTTCACACTCACATGCTTCTGCTCGATCCTCCTGACTCCTTGGCATGCCCTCCTTTATGCCTCTGGCTCCTTCAGAGCCCCTTCTTTCTAACTCACATGTACGCCTGAACTCAGGTATCTCCAGAATGGCTGGGAAACATAAAAGAATGAGCCTGTCCGGGATCGCACCAGAACTGTGCTCTTCAAATGGTAATCACTGGACGTTTGTGACTACTGGACAATTGAAACGTGGCTAGTCCAAATTGAGGGGAGTTGTAAATGTGAGACCTATACAAGACTTCAAAGCCTTTGCTGTGGAGAAAAGAAGATAAGATATTTCAGCTGATTTTTTTTTTTTTTAATATCCCTTACCTATTGAGATGGTATTTTGGATGGATTGACTTAAGTAGAATATATTATTAAAATTAATTTGCCTGTTCATTTTTACTTTCACTTAAATGTAACGGCTCACGTCACTCACATTATATTTTCATTGGACAACTCTGTACGAGGCCCCTCCATGCTAAGGCTAAACTGAGAAAAGATGATTGCTGATTCTGTTCTCATCATTGTGAGCACTGCCCCTCAGAGGCTCACGGGAGCTGGTGGGGCTATTGTGAGGGGTAACCAGGCCTAGCCATGTTGGGCACCATTCTAAACAGCTTTGCTTAAGTGGCCACTGAACTCTTAAAGGAAATGGCAATCTGTGGGGACAACTATAGGCTGAGGGCATCTCCGTGGTCTGCTACTCGATCTTTCCTTTTATTTTGACTCTGACTCTCTATTGTAGCTCTCACTACTCTCTTGGAATCTGGGATTAGTCCCAACTCCGCATGTCTGGACTGGAAGGAGTGGCCAGGCCCATTTTGAGTGATAGCTCCTTTGTTCTGCAGTCAGCACTGAACTGAGCAGAAGGCTGTTTGAGTACAGGTGAGCGGGTTTAGGGATAAGATGTCCTTCTGTCCTCTCGTGGGCCACCTGCCATAGTGTGCCCTTTCCTAGCTGGTGGTGTAGGCTGGATAGTGGCCCCCAAAAGCTCTGCCTTGGGGTGAGAGATTTTAATGCCCTTCGACCCCTGACCGAAATTTAGGAATCTGTGAAGTAAAGTCCCCAGTCCTCCCCACCATGTGGGTCAAGGGGTATCTGGAGGATACCAGGAGAGGCAAAGAAAACCCAGAGCCAGAGTATGCACTGTTAACGGGGAATGCTTGCTGAACATGAGTGCTGAGTCCTGGGTGTGCCGGTGGGGATTTTAACCAGAAGAGGAATCATGGCAGTAGGGACAAGAGTGCAAGTGTTGGATGAAAACATTAGAAATTACTTGGAAAAATACTGTGCTATATGCTACCACCAGCATTGTCATGGAGAGATCTGCCCTCCTCCCTCCCTCCTTCCTTCCCTCCTCCCTCCCGCCCGCCCTTCCTTCCTTCCTTCCTTCTTTCTTTCCTTCCCTTCTTTCTTTCTGCTGGGGCATGAACCTGCCAGCATATCTTTGCAGTCTATCAGAGCCCTGATTTATGCCGCTCAGAAGTTTTGCATGGCTGTCACCTCATTAAGGTATTTATGTCCTGGTAGAGCCTGAACTTGAATCTACCTTGAAGGTGTAATTGTGTGTTGCTAATGTAATGGCTAGAGTTGCCCATGCAAAGAGCAACATGGGAAAGGTCACGGGGGAGGAATGCAAGGTCACAAAGCCACCTGAAGCGTGCTCAGGGTTGATGTGCTCCTTTCCTCCAATCCCGGGGAGGAGAAATCTCATGACAGCAGGTGGGGTTTGCAGAGGGGAATGACTGCAGCATGGGCTTGTGCAGATGGGAACGGAGTGGAGTTTATTGTGCTTTCCAAATGGCTGAAAGCTTCACTGACAATCTGAGCACACACACAGCAATAGGCCCGACCCAGATGCCCATAAATATGGATGAATCAACGGGAAGGTGGCTGCCTCTCCCCTAAAGGTGGCTTGCAGTTTCCCCAGTATTAGCGAATTTGTCTGCTAAACAATACAGGAAGCCTGGGCTACAGCATCCAGGCTTGCTCTCTTGCATTTGTTCTACTTTGCAGATAGAGTCCTTCAGTTACGTGGCCTATGAGATGTGGTCAGATGGACCACAGTCATGCTTTTTCTTCTACCACCCCAGGGAGGGTGGCTAGCTGTGTCACAGGGGCCTCCAGCCCTCTAGATTGTATCACAGTTAGAGATTCAGCTAATATTTATTAAGTACCTGCTATGAGATGCGATCTGCTGGGGATCCAGCAGAGAGCAGGACAAACATGGAACCTGCCCCCAGTGCTCACCGATGAGCTACGGACACATGCACCTGTCCACAGGGTGCTAAATGTCAGCTTGGAGGAAACAGCAGGGGTCCGGGGCTGCATGGAGAAGGGACATGGCACCCAGACCAGGTGGCACAGGGAAACCTTCCCTGAGGCACAAGAACCTGTGGATCCTACTTCATAGAATCATGGACGAGACCTTAGAATCCCTCTCATTCCTCCTGTTCACAACAGTGAAGAAACTGAACAACAGTGGAAGTAAAACCCCAAGTTTATACAGCTCATAAGTGAAAGACCAGCTGAACTCAGGCCTCTTTAGTTCAGTCTGTCATCCTGTCTCACTAAAGTTAGGTAATCCTCTCTCCAGAATGTTGGGTGTTGAATGAATTGAACTTTAAGGTGTAGATGAAAGAGTCGATGGGGACCAAAATGTGGCTGTTCTTAATCGTAGACGTGATCCTGGAGAATACGGCTATGGTCTTAGGCAGAACCCCAGGATCAGGCAGACCCATCTGTCTGCCCTGTCTCCGTGGTGCTAGAGCCAAGGGAACCTTTGTGCTGGTAGATAGCCCACTTGGAAGAGAAAGAGAAGAGGAAAGGGCTGGGCTACCTTCTCCAGCTTTGTCCTCCACGTGCGGTGAGCAAGTCAGGCCATAGTGAGCAGGAGGCGGGGTAGAGCCAGGGGCGCTGTTCATGAGCCCCCTTCACAAGGGAAGAATGTGAGAAGATAGGAGGACACACATCCCCAAACTCACCTTCCATGCTCATCCATTTGTCCACCACCCATATTTCTGAGCACTTTCTCCTTCTCTCTGCTAAGTGATGAGCATTTAAAGATGTCCTCGCTCTCAGAGAAGGAATACCTGAGTCATGAACAGTATTTTCCCTGGAGTCTGAAACGGGCAGAGGGAGGGGCTATGAGACCGGAATTTTGAGTGACACAGTCAGGAGGCCACAAAATGCCTTTTTCTGCTCTTTGAGTCAGGAAGAAAATCCATGTGGCATCACTTGCTGCAGAAATGCTCTCATCTTGCCTTTGTATGATGCAAACCACCATGAGGGGGCAACAGGGCCCTGAGTTCTGTGTTTCTGTGGAGAGAATGGGACAGTTGGTGTCTTTTTCCCTGTGACTGCCCATGCTCTTGCCCTGTGGTCGCACCCTGCGTCCCTGCCTGCCCCCATCCCACTCCCCTTCCAGCATCTCTTCTCCGTTTTCCCTTCCTCCCTAATAAAGCACTGCCAGCCTTTGGCTCATCTGTTTTCCAAAAGTTTAATGACTGGTCTCAGAATACATTTGACTGATGCCACAGACTCCTGAGTTTGGAGGGGTCTCAGTATAAGTGGGCATTGGAGTTAGCTTGAGTGAGTTTTCTATTATCTTGCTTTTGGTTCCCCCCACAGGAAACCTTGAGACAAGTTTGGGGGGGCAGTTCCAGGAAGTGCCAGTAGAAGGGTGAGGAAGTGATGGAGGTAAGGGGACAAAGCCAGACCAGCCTAGGTTCCTGAGAAGGTTACTGCTGTGTGCATCTGGGGAGCTGTTCCTCCACGGAGAGTTTCTATTGGAAAACTGGTGGGCAGAGATGAGTGTGGACTCTCAGAAGTCACAGCTGATTTGGGGAACACCGTGAGCTGCTGATGAGACAGAATTTGAAAGAGGACTCTAGAGTTTTTTAAGCTTCTGTGTTGATAGAGGTGGCTTATAGAGTATTTGGAAGGAAGAAAACTCAGCATGTCTCAGGACTCCCTGGAAGGGGGAGGAATTCAGGTGTTTCCCCACGAACTCCTACTTCTCACTAGATGGCGGTGGCTCCTGGGTCACTGCCTTACTGGGACAGCTGGCTTCCCCAGCAGGACTGGAGGGCAGAGAAGGCCTGAAGCAGAGATGGTGCAGAAAGCCATGCACAGAATAGAACTCTGTGCGGTGACCTCCAGGGCAAGCTGGGGGTGTGGGTGGGGCGCTGACCACTTTGGTCATGTCTCTGCCTAATCTTTTAAGCTACTCTCTCTCTTTTTAAAAAAATTTACTGTACTCATCACACTTTTTAATTTTACATTAGTTCACAAGTTTATAGTTCCAATATCTGGTTATTTATTACTGTATACCCAGTACTTAGCTCACTGCCTGAAACCTAGGAGATCCTCAATAATTATTTGTTAACTGAGTGCTAGACTGACTGACTGACTCAGTGCCCCTACGTCACCTTTCTGTTTCTGGGACAGGTCTGGGACTGCCTCTGGGGCTTTAGGTACTGGGGAGGGGGAGAGGAAGGGTGGAAACCATTCCTGATTCTGAGTAGTTCTTTGCCCAAGAACCTCTATTGGGACAGGGTGTGGCAATCATTCAAAGGATGTCCCCTCCCCACTCTTGGAGCTTAACTTTGTGTGATGCTAAGATCCTTTCAGTGGCTCACTCATTTGCTATCAGGTACCTACTATGGGCAGTCCACTATGTTCAGACCTATAAGAAATACATGAAAGATAGAAGGTTTTGTCTTCCCAGAGTTTATAGTTACATTGGGAGTAATAAAATAAACCTTGTGAATTACAAAACCGCTTATAATCAAGTGGAGTGAGCATCTCAGGCTAAGGGCTTGTAAGGTTCAGAATCATGGAGGGGGCGAGAATCAGTATGGCAAAGGGGGAATGGAACAAGCTCCAGACTTAGGGTGAAGAGACTTGTATTTGTGTCCTTTCTCTGTCCTTAGACCCCGAGACTCTTGAGAGTGCAGACTAGAGTTGATTCAATCTGATAGAACTCGTCCTCATACTGAGAGCCCACAGAAGCCACCTTGTTTTCAGCCCCAAGTTGAGCCGTATCTGATGCTCCAGTTTCGTTGGGTTTGGCAAGTGGAGAACCTAGTCAGAGGACAGAGAGGCTGTGATGTTGACATTCCATGTCCCCTTCCCTGTTGTCACCTCAACCTGGCTACTGACTTTATCCTACACTTTCCTTTTGGGGTCTATTTACCTGACCCTCTGTCATCTCTGGGTTTTTACTAGCTCTATATTCCCACATGGTCCACTGAAGCCCCTGTATCTTTCCCACAGCTTTATAAATTAATCCCTTGGTAAATAAATCCTCTTGGCATTATCCAATTTCTGTGCACCATCGGTTTCCTATTGGGACCTGGTCATTTACATAACTCAGGCCCTGCCCTTAAGAAACTCTCAATCTAACAGGGGAGATAGTACCAGACAAAACCACTCCCATCCGCAACCACTCCAATACCAATCTGAGGCAGATTTAAGGCAGTATGCTGACAGACAGGAGAAGGTGTGATGGTTGAAGTTATAGGAGGTAAAAGGCCTTGTTAAATATACTTTGGGATGTACAGGTGATAAGAACCCTTAGATAAGAGGTTCTTTCCTGTAATAACGCTGATTAAACTGTGGCAGCATGATTTACTGAAATAGCAATTGGGGCTTTGTTGTTAATGCAATAGAGTTGGTATTTTCTGTACTCTGCTAAGGCCTCTGTTCCCTCGGAAGGAAGCTTCTGCTGGAAATGGAAGTTCTCAGCACTCCCAGAAGACAGTGCCTCTCCTGCTTTTGTTTTGCTGAATTCTGTGCTCTGGAAGAGATCATGCTAAGCTTTGAGAGTAGAGAAGGTGGAAACAAGTGTTTGGCATCCAAGAGGATCATGATATTGAGGCTAACATAGGAGAAGGGGGCATTTTAGAGTATCCCCTTATACTTGGAGGGAAGGAAGAGTTCTCAGGTTCTTCAGGTTGTGGGCACCAGTGACTGGCCCTGAAGATAACTGCAGGGAAGTGGCAGGATCTCAGGGGAGTTTGGCTCCTCGAATGCCCCAAGGAAGCTGGACTTAGCACACTGTACACTCAGCCTTGTCTGTGACTCCAGGACAGAGGAGATGCTCCCCCTGTGGGATTTCATGGACTTGGATGATACTGTATTAGCGATGGATCATGCATCAGAGAGCCATTCCTGAATGATGCCTCCTGTGCCAGGTCCCTGGGAACGTTGCCAACCCTCAGGGAGGAAAGTATACTCCAGAAGTGATTCAAGTTAAATTTGTTACCAACCCAATGGAATGGGGGCTCAGAAAAGATTGAATTTTATTTCAAGAGATAAAAATAATGTGAAATTTATGATGTCAAATCTTACAGAGTAAAATTCACACCTGCTTCATGTGGGGAACCTCCTCTGGGACTGCTAAGAATCCAGGGCGTAACATATCTGACCACAGATTTTATTGCCATCCTAGTGGTGGGACCAATTGGTTTTGAGGAAATGACTGTTTCTCTATTGGAAAACTGGTGGGCAGAGATGAGTGTGGACTCTCAGAAGTCACAGCTGATTTGGGGAACACCGTGAGCTGCTGATGAGACAGAATTTGAAAGAGGACTCTAGAGTTTTTTAAGCTTCTGTGTTGATAGAGGTGGCTTATAGAGTATTTGGAAGGAAGAAAACTCAAGTGGAACTTTGTTAGATTACACTGACAATATTAATATTCCTGCAATCCCCAAGGGAAGACAGTGACCTTTTCGATTCACAGAAGGAGAAAGTTAAGGCCCTATCTCTGACAAAACAAACAAAATTTAACTTTTTTCCAGGATAGAGACACATCAGAGACTGATATCACCAGAGTCCCTGGTAGGAGAACTCCGTATTTCCCGAGGGTCATGGCGGGTGGAGAACAGATATCCTTATGTGATTCTAGAAGCAGTTTTCCCAGTGGGGGCACATGGGATGTACCTGGCATGTTGGGGAAGATACTCAGTGTCCTATGTCATTAGAGGATTACAAATTAAAACAACAATTAGATCTCACTGTACACCTATTAGAATGGCTAACATTGAAAAACTGACAACACCAAAAGCTGATGAGGATATGGAACAGAAGGAACTCTCATTCATTGCTGGTGGGAATGCACAATGGCTCTCACTTTGGAAGGCAGTTTGGCAGTTTCTTACAGAGCTAAACATAGTCTTGCTATATGATCTAGTAATTATGCTCCTAGGCATTTCCCCAAATGAATCGAAATCTTACGTCTACAACGAAAACCTGCATATAGATGTTTGTACCAGCTTTATTCACAATTGCCCAAACTGGAAGTGACCAAGATGTCCTTCAGTAGATGAATTGAAACAAATTGTGGTACATCCATACAATGAAATGTTATCTGGCAATAAAAATAAATGAGCTATCAAGCTGCAAAAAACATGGAAGAAACTTAAATGCATCTTGCTTAGTGAAAGAAGCCAGTCTGTAAAGACTACATACTGTATGATTCCAACTATATGACATTCTAGAAAATCATTGTTTTCTAAGGAAATCCCAGCTACTTAGAGATATCATATGATGGTGCTCCAGCCAGTAGTGCCAGCTAATGTCCCAGATGACAGACAACATCATCTGTTAGACATATGAGCACATGAGCTTCTAGATAATTCTAGCCCTTAGCTGTGAAGGTCCCCTCAGCCTTATGGCCTTCCAGCTGAGGATCCAGGTATCATGAGCAGAGGTAAACCATCCCCACTCTGCTCTGCCTGAACTCTTGACTCCCAGAGTTCATGAGCATAATCAGTGCTTGTTTTGTACTTCATTTGTTTACAAAAAACCCAAATGAACTGAATTCCTGTGTTGGTTTCCTATGGCTGCTGTTGCAAATTATCAAAAACTCAGGGTCTTAGAACAGCACCAATTTATAATCTTGAGTTCTGGATGTCTGAAGTCTGCAATAAGTCTTACTAGGCTAAAACCAAGGTAGCAGGAAGGCTGCATTCATTCTGGAGGCTCTAGGGGAGATTCTATTTTCTTGTAGTTTCCCAGCATTTCAAGGTTTCCCACATTCCTTTGCTCATGGCCTCATTCTTCCTCCATCTTCAAAGCTGGCAATATCAGGCCAAGTCTTTCCCATGCCGCCTTCCTTCTGTTTCTCCCTCTTTTGTCTTTTGACTTATAAAGGACCCTTATGATTCCATTGCCTGTCCCCTTCCCCTGTGTCATTCAGGATAATCTTCCCATCTCAAGGTCTGCTGATTAGCAATCTTAATTCCATCTGTAACTTTAATTCTCCTTTGCTATATTACTTTATATATTCATAGGTTCTAGAGTTTAGGACATATAGACATCTTTGGGGGCCATTATTTATCAAAATCCCAAACTAGCTTTATTATCACTTATGGGATAGGAGTTTTGGTAGGCATTTTTTAAACTGGTTGAGAGTGTGTTTTGCACACTTCGTATCTCTCTGCAGACTTTACACATAACAGATTCTCAGTAAATGTATGTTGATTGTCTCCTCCTCAAAAAAAAGTGCACGTAGAGAAAGTAAATATATTAACATACCAATTGCACTGTTTCTTGGAGAAGGAATTACACAGATGACATGCAGAGCAATCTGAAACCCGTCTGGGATGCATTAACCTGCTCTTCTTCTGTTTTAGCTCATTGAACTCTTAGCACAGCTTTGTGAAGTAGGTGGGTTAGAGCTGTTACCCATGTTTTATAGATGGGAAATGAAATCTCAGGAGGGTGAATGACTTATCTGAAGTCACCCAGGAGTCACTCTAGAGCCAACCTTGAGGTCTGTCTGATGTTTACAAACCCAGTTCTTTTCCCTTATCCTCTCCAGTGCCCTAGCATCCCCTTAGCCTCTTCCTGAGAGGGTGAATTTCCTGTGTCAAAATCTTGTGTCAAAATCTTATATTTGCTTCTGTCTTCCCCTTGTATTTCTTTCCTAGCCTAAGAGATTTCTGTTTTCCCCCCTCTGTCCTATGATTTCACTTCCAGTATGTTCTTCATATGAAGCTCCATGTTTTGGGACATTCTCGGAGACCAGCCAAGGGAAGCCAGCAAGAGCAGCTATGTGAACTTGTCCCTGTCCTCTACTGCATGCAGAGGCTCTAAATTCCATGCTTCTGTACAGATGTGTTTGGACGGGCAACAGGTGATGAAGTCTGGTCTCACTCTCGAGTGATGTTCAAACTGCCAAGGGTCCTTTAGGGTTTTCAGGGGCAGAGAGAGCCAGAGTCACCAGCGGCTTCCTTAGTTGAGCGTTCATTAATTGAACCATCCATCTAGTTAATTAAAAATATTATTGGCCATATTTAGAGAAATGGGATTTTTCAAGATTTCTTAGTCAGTAGCAGAGATGAGAGTAGAACCCAATGTACTTCCTCAGCCATACTCACTACCATTATCAACCCATTCACAGACAACAGCATGTCAAGAGGGCATGGTCAGGCTGTGAGCTTGCTTGTCTCCATTAGTCTTCAGCTGCCATTTTTTGAGCATTTTCAAGTTCAGAGGTTTGTTGGCTTGGAGACATCAGGGAACAGAGGGAAGGGGAGAGCTTGGAGTGACATTGGGTTTGAATCCCAGCTCTAGAAATGATCAGCTCTGTGAAAATAAATAGTTTTTAACCTTACTGGACTCTTTGTGTATGAGAATAACGATACTGTCTTTCTAAGACCTGTGAGGGTAAATATTATGGTTCATATGAAAACATGTGACCAAGTGTGTGACCCACAGCAGGTGCTCGGTAAATACCCACTTCTCTCCTTCCTGTCTATCTGGCATTCAGCTCCTTCTCAGGGGTGTCCCCAAAGAAGATGCTAAGGGTAGGTAAGCCATACCTGGGAACTGAAATTACACTCTTGGTTCTGCTGGATAAGATGCAGCCTAATTCTGTATATTGTTTTTTTTGTACATCCATAAAACCATAAAAGTTTGGATAGTCAAGCCTTCCATGATAACCTCATGAGGATTGGTGAATGTACTAAGCTCCTAGGACTGAAAAATCTATATAACAATAGATATATAGAAAAACAGATTTCAGATGCATAGAACAGTGAGGAAAAGGAGGCTCAGCTTCTAATATTTCTGTACCAGTGAAGAGAAAAATAAGCAACCCGAGTAACTCGCCAACAGTTGAAAAGTAAATATTTCAGGATGGAATGGGTATAGAGTTGGTCAAAAAGCTGTTGAGTACAATATTGTACTCTGTTGTACTGTTGAGTACAATAGCTCCAGGGTTTGAAATTTATTTTTACCAACATAGTTACTATGGTTAATAGAATATGTACTGAACATTCCCAGCTCTGCTCTAGGCAAGCTGTAAATAAGAATATGTAAACAGAACCCCTCCCCAATATCTACAATTAAAGGAGATTAAAAAAAAAAACCAAGCCAAGCATGAATAAATGAGAGATATATTAGGGAAAAAAAGGGGCATTAGACTCATCATGAATCAGGAGAACCCCTGAGCATCACATAAGGGGCTCAGAGTCTGAGAAAGGAGATGGGTAAGTGGTCCAAAAGAAAGCAATGAAAATGACAAAATGAGCTCTGAAGGATGGTTAAATACTTTCGGTTGATTCCTCTGCCAGAGTAAGGGTTCGGATTTATGAGGCTCTGACTGTCCATTGCACACAAGTTCTCCTGTCCTCCCGGCTTTCCTTGCAGCTGACTGTTCCTCTTCCTCTCCCGCCCTTTGTGGTCTGTTTCCAGAGCACAGAGTTTTATCAGACTGCAGGTCCTCTGAGGACGAGGATCATACCTTATTTGTCTCTGAATGTCAGTCCACTGGTGTTCATGCAGAGTAAAGGACTTACTGGGTGTTGAGTGAGTGACCGGGAGGCAGGATGGCTGCAGGCGAGCCAACCACAGCTGGCTCGGAGGAGTGAGAAGGTGCAGGTGGTTTGTCACTACTCAGAAAGTATCTTGACAATGTTTGCTGGGAGAGTAGCTGTTTGGATGCCACGGCGGATGTCAGTTGGTTGCTCACCTAGCATCCGTGGCTGCCTTCCCCTCTTTCTGACAGCACAGTTTCCTTCTGGTGGCCACAGTGGGCATTCCCCCACCTTCAGCCAATCAATGTATCTTCCTCTGCTGGGTGTCTACGGTCGGGTGATGACCCAGGGCCACTCCGATTTCTTTTCAGGTTCATCTAAATCAGAGTGAAGCTTATTGGTCTGCTCCAAGGTTTGGAGGAGAGAAAGTACATGGCTCTCTCTTTAGTCTGGGTGACGTAGAGCATGAGTACTGTAATAGAATCACTGGGACCACTTTGCTTCAGTTAGAGACGAAGCAAGCACATGGATAAGGGCTGAACCAGAGAAACGGAACACAGGCCTGAATCAGGCTGCTCAGAAGACAGCTCTCCATTGTGCATTTCTGTGGGAGGCAGGATATTCTCTCCATGTTGAAGCCAATCTGGTTTAGATTTTATTAATATTCCTCACGCCATGCACGTTAGGGGATGCAGCTATACTTGGGCCTGGGACCAAGAGTCAGCAGCATGGGGGATAGGAGCTCAGGGGTCTGGGTCCACTGCTGCCCCACCAGCTCTGAGCCTGGGGGAGTTGTTTGCACTTTGGGACTCAGTGTTGCTCACGGGTAGAGTGAGGCAGGGGAATAGGCTTCTGAGGATTAAATGAGGTAATAGGCATGTGATGAGATCTCAGAAGCGATTAGCACAAGGATGCTGACATAGGCAATCTTGACCCGTCCTACCTGGATTTTCAAGTATAAAAGGGCATATCCCAAGTCATAGTTGAGCTTTCTTGTCACAATTCTCTGCCTTAGGCTTGCTCACCTTAAGTTTTTTGTGTGTATTTCTTAGAATGTCAAATTAACTTAAAGGGCTTATTAATACAGTCCATTGTACTGTGCTTAACTCACTGTATTTCAGTCAGGGGCTTTGTAGAGAAACAGAACCACTAGGATAGAGGTGCAGATATCTAGATACCTATCTGTATCTCTCTATATTTATATAGCTCTATCAAAAAATTTTTTATGAGGAATTTTTTTGTGAAAATTTCTTCTTAATTTAGCAAGTTCTTGGTCTTTGTTGTCTGATTTAATCCTCATAACAATGCTGTGAGGTTGTTTTGACAAGTGTTCTATTTTCGCCATACAAAAGAGGTGTTTGAGACACCAAGAGATTAATTTGTTGACTCGGTCAAGGTTACAGAGCTCCTAAACAGTAGAAAGAAGATGAGAATTGAAATCCTCTGAATCCAGCGTAATGCTGTGTTCACTCTACTGGATTTTTATGTACCTATTTACCTGCAGGGAGCTGCAAAGTTGAGAAGAGCCCATTTACAGAATTACCTATCTCCGTTCTGCAGTGTGTTTAGGGACAGACAGCGTAATACAAACTGTCAGATCATGTGAAATTACTATTATTACTCATTCTCCAACAAAGTCTAACAACCTTGTATGCCTTTGTCCAATGAGCACCTGCATCTGAGAAACGTACTTGGGTTGGCATCAATTGGCCACTTAATTCTCAACCTGAGATGAGCTCTTGCTTCGTTTAATGGCTTTCAAAACGTTGACATGCATGGGAGCACAAAACAGCACTCTTTCTTGTTTTTCCCTCCTTCTAAAACCACAAAAAATTATTTAAGGAAGTTTTAATGAAATGCATCTGTCACTTATTAAGATGGATGGCTGGAGTGCAGCTTTCCATTACTGGAAATGGCAGAATCAAATTAGGAAATAACAGTCCTCAGCATCTTCTCCAACTGGCTTTTGCATAATGTGTTGGGAAAAATGCCACCTTGGCAGAAAGCATCTGTTGTGAGGGCCAGGGTTCCTTTCCCAAAGGGGTTGTGTTTACCAGTGAGATTCCTCTTCTCCTTCAGTGAGTGAAATGGCTGGGTCTGAAAGGGAAGCTTTCTTGCCCAGGACACTTTCTGGTGTTTAGAGGCTGGAGGCTCTGTCTCATAGTCCAGGAGGCTCAGAAAAACCTTCACTCTGTGTGCTTCTCCAAGTCAGAAGGCCTGACTTTGGTTTGGCTTTCTAAGCATTCAATCTCTCTTATCTTATTGGACCTAGCAGCATTCATTCAACAAAATACTGGATGTCTACTGTGTGGCCACCACTCTTTTGACTCTGGGGTTACCAGCAAGAGCAGAACAATGTGCCTGCTTCATGTAGTTCCTACGGTAGATGGGGTCACAATAGATAAAGTTCAGAAAGTGTTTCATGCTATGAAGGTAAAAAAGCCAAGCCACAAAGTAAAGAGTGGGTGGAGAAGAGGTTTATTAGAGAGAATAAAATATCTTTCACAAGTTGTGAAACCCAGGCTCTTATTTCAGGAAAACCATTGTATTTTTGTGTCTCTGGGGGAAACTGTGGCTACCATTTTGTTATTGTTGTTCTTGTTGGTTTTATTTAAAAGGATTTTTGAGATCATTTAATTAATCTCCCATCTAAACACAGGAATCTCATTTTTTGTTTTTGTTTTTGTTTTATTTGCCAGAGAGAGAGAGAGAGAGAGCGAGCGAGCAAGCGAGTACACACAAGCAGGCAGATAGGCAGACAGAGGCAGCGAGAGAAGCAGGTTCCCTGCCGAGCAAGGAGCCCAATGTGGGACTCGATCCCATGACCCAGGGATCATGACCTGAGCCGAAGGCAGCAGCTTAACCCACTGAGCCACCTAGGTGTCCCAGGAATCTCGTTTTTTAACAACTCAGAAATGATGGTGGACTGGTCACCTTTTCCTGAGTACATATAGTCTCAACTTCTGTTTTCCCCAGAAGAAGTCAAATTGACTTAAATGTTTGTTAATCTACATTGTTTTTCAGTAACCATTTATGGAGCCTCTACCATGCACCAGGCATGTGAGAGGTCCTGGGGTGAGAGCAGTGAATGAGGCACAGACTATCACCAGCACCCCATTCATTTCCATTTCACCTGTTGTTAACGAAGGGCTGTGATGCATGGGATTTTATCCTTTCATCCATCCTACAGGGTTGGCAGGTCAAGTATAATCAAAGCATTGAAATGTGTGACTGTCATTAACACTCTTCTGTACATATTTCTGGCTTTCTGTTTTCTGAGCATAACCCTTTTAGTTAGTTACACCATGTGACATGCTCTGGCCTGTGAAATATAACGAAGGTTCTTGTCACCAGTGATCAGAGACTCCAAGAGGGCTATTCCCTTTTCCACTTTTGTGGGGATGATGAATGCTCATGTCCCCATCACCAGCTCACTGAGGAACCACGGGGAGGAATGACCCCACCCATCTTCCACTGCATGTGAGGTGTGAGAAATTAAACTTTTGCTGTATTAAGCTATTGAGTTTTGTGGTATCATTACTGCTTTCTCAGCTGACCCCAGCTAAGACAAAGTTCCGTCTAATCACCTTTCCTCACTGGTAGTGTATTGTCTCATGGAGGCACTTCCCCTCTTAAAGGGGGTCCATTCTATTGCTGGAAAGTTCTCACTGTTGCGAAGTTCTTCTTTCAAAATGGAAATAAAATCTGCTTTTCCGTGATTCCCTCTGACTCCTCACTCTTCCCTCTGGAATATCAAGGCAGACACCTACATCTCCTTCTACATGGCTGCTTTTCAGATAGTATGACAGCTGTCATGTCTCCCCTCAGAGCTCTCTTCTCCAGGAGGAATGTGACTGATACCCTCAAACTGATTCTTTGATGACATGGTTCCCAGATGCCTCATTATTCTTGTTTTCAGTCTCTAGATATGCCCTAACTTGCCAATGTAGCTGTTATATGGGGAAATCATAGTTTCAGATGTTTTATGACCACATCTACTAAAATGAAACCTCTATTTTTTAAAATGTCCAGCTATTTAAAAACTAAAATATGTATATGTATATGTGTATATATATAAAGATTTAGTGATCCTTTAAAACAAATTCAGTCTTATACTTCCTGCTTAAAATCTTAAATAACTTCCCAGGGTTTTTAGGAGAAAGTACTTTTGAGACCCTCAGTGATCTGACCATAGCATACTTTTTCAACTTTATCTTTCCCAGACATCCTTGTGTTTGTCATTTGTCTGTTTTTCCTCTGATCCATTCCTCCACCCTGCATCACAGTAACACAGAAAGAATACATTCCAAGGCCCCTTTTGGCTGGACTTCAGCTAGATTTGGCTCACTGAAGGCACCAGTGGGAGATGAAGGGTGGGAGGGTATTTTTATTCAGATGATGTTCCAGAAAGGGCTGTGTTTTTGCTGTCTCCTGTGGCTATAGCTCCTGCCAGGCTGCTGTGTCCTCTGTAGCCGTATGCTTGCCAGGCAGTCACCCCCAAGCTGGTGCCCTGCCACATGGCTCCTGCTCTGGGCTCTGGTAACCCCCAGTCGTCCCTGCCTTCCTGCTGTCACTGATGGCTGAGTTGCTGTCTCATCCTGTTTATCTTTTCAGTGATTCCATAAGAGTTGTAAAAAATTCCCTGTATTAAATTTTCCCTATTTGAGATGCCTGGAGAAGTTTCTGTTTTCTGACTTACATCCATCTGGCATACTATTCTCAACCACAGTGAACATCTTTTCTTGGAGTAAGCCATGTTCTGTCTTGTGGGTCTGAAACAGTTGTCTCTCCTCACTCCTAAAAGTGACTGACTTCTCTTCATTCTTCAGTTCTCAGTGTTATCCCCTTGGAGCTCCCATAGCAGTCCATGCTCACTTTTATCAGTAACTTGTTTACTGTTGACTTGACCATTTTCCTTTGGAATTATGCCACGTCAGCCTTACTCATTGTGTTCTTAGAACCTAACGTCGTATCTGGCTACTAGAAGGTGCTCAATGAATAACTGAAGAATAAATGAATTAGTAGTAAATAAAACATAGTCAGGACCCAGAATTATATATGTTGAATATATATATTATATTATATTAATTCAAGTTAATTAATTAATTTAATTATATACAAATATATTTGTATTATGTTATATATATTATATAACTAAATAATTTTAATTATTATATATAATAAAACTTGTTTATTTTTAATTTATGTTTTATATAGAATACATATTATATATAAATGTATATTTATATAAATTATATATAATAAATGTTATTTAAATAAAATTAATAAAATTAATTAAATATAGATATTCTAAAGTGAAATGAGTACCTTGGTAATTATCTGTAATGTCTGGAACTTTGAGAGCAATGAGGAGTGTTGTAGTGGGGACCTGTATTGTGTCTCTGATATGTACAGAAACATGTGTAACCTTGGTTTATATTTTGGATGTCTGTGAGGAAAGACATTTCCTGATTTTTTTTTTTTAACCACAAAAAGTGTAGCTTGGATAGGGAATTGTTGTTGCCGTTGGTTGGTGCCAGATGACCATGCCATTGGCAGTGGTCTCAGATTCTGTAAAAGTGTGTGGATGAAATTGATTATTGGCCAGGGCATCTAACCAGTGCTAAGATGACCACTGAATGTTAGGCCATTTGTACTTACTTTGGGTCCCATTCTTGATCGGGAATGTC
The DNA here is from genome assembly GCF_964662115.1 of Mustela nivalis. Taxonomy (NCBI): domain Eukaryota; kingdom Metazoa; phylum Chordata; class Mammalia; order Carnivora; family Mustelidae; genus Mustela; species Mustela nivalis. Next base: position 23,249,918 of record NC_139027.1, on the reverse strand, counting down.
CTGGTTGGGAAATGGAAAACACCAGCTCTCCAGTGGGCTCTGTCATGTGTGGTGGTGCCACCACCATGCATATTGCATACAGACTCTCTTTTCTAGTCAACTCAGTTGATTCCAAGGGGCTCTCCAGGTGGCCTGTGGGTCTGGGAGAACGGGTGACCGCCTCTGACTCCATTGATCCTAGCAAGAGATTGAGGATGGGGAAGCCATTCCTCTTGTAGGCAGGATATGACAAAAGGCCCAGGTTTGGCTGTAACTATGCCATTTTAATAATGGAATAGTGGCCTCTGTGACCATGCTGAACCTGTGGATTGCTGTCTCCATGACCCAGGGCATAATGGGCAGCTGGATAAAGGCTGGACTTAGAAAGCTGGGCAAGGGCTGGTGTTAGGAATTGTGAAAGCTTCCATCCATCTCCAGAGGAGCTCAGTATGTGGCCACAAGTTGCTGCTTTAATGGTGTCTATTATACACTGGAAGCACATGAGCAATTTACAGCCATCACAGGTGGGTCCAGAGACTTCAGGAGGCATGGGGAGGAGGTTGCTAATGTTCTACAGTGAAGGAGTCTCTAGGGAGCACTAATGGGATTGCACTGCAATTTGGACAGATTTTAGAGACTTTTATTGCCAGGGTGGGGGGCATTTTAAGGTGGACTGATTTATGTGTAACAAGAAAATGGACTTAAGGAGAATTTATAAGTGAGGAATGTGTCGCCTCCAAATCCAAATAGATCCAGTAAGTTAGTTGGGCTTTCCCTAAAGCAGTGGTACCAAGAAGGTGAGGAGTTGATTCCTTGATCAAACAGAAGTGTCATCAAAGTGGTAGAGCCTTGAATCTTATGGGGAGCAGTGGCTTAGCCCTAACTGGGAAAATGTTCTGCTGAATGTTTACATATCTTGTGTGAGTGTTTCCCTTGAATCTCTTCAGAGGAAGATATCATCAGTGTGATGTCATACTTGTCATACTTGTGTTCCTGGGGAAGATTGAATGCAGTTAAGATTTTTCCTGCGAGCCACTTTGGAAAACAGTGTGGAGATTCCTTAAGAAATTAAAAATAGAGCTTCTCTATAACCTTGCAATTGCACTACTGGGTATTTACCAGATACAGATGTAGTGAAAAGAAGGGCCATCTGTACCCCAATGTTCATAGCAGCAATGGCCACGGTGACCAAACTGTGGAAAGAACCAAGATGCCCTTCAACGGACTCATGGATAAGGAAGATGTGGTCCCATACACACTATGGAGTATTATGCCTCTATCAGAAAGGATGAATACCCAACTTTTGTATCAACATGGATGGGACTGGAAGAGATTATGCTGAGTGAAATAAGTCAGGCAGAGAGAGTCAATTATCATATGGTTTCACTTATTTGTGGAGCATAATAAATAGCATGGAGGACAAGGGGAGATGGAGAGGAGATGGTAGTTGAGGGAAAGTGGAAGAGGAGGTGAACCATGAGAGACTATAGACTCTGAAAAACAATCTGAGGGTTTTGGAGAGGTGAGGGGTGGGAAGTTGGGTGAGCCTGGTGGTGGGTATTATGGAGGGCATGTATTGCATGGAGCATTGGGTGTGGTGCATAAACAATGAATTCTGGTACACTGAAAAGAAATTAAAAAAAGAAAAAATTTAAAAAAAAAAAGAAAAAGAAAAATCTTGCCTGCAGAGACTGAGTGTGATGCAAGGGCAGTTGAAATACTCCACAGGGAGGCAATTATTGTGTTCATGCAAAAGTGAAGGTAAATTTCAATTGAGATTCTGTCAAAATTGGTACCAAAAGGAACATATGAGCTAAATTTATGACCAAAAATACTTTTTAACTGCTGATTGGTTGGAGTCAGTAATGTCAATATTTGGTACGGGGACTTTAACTGAGGGTATCGTGACATTAAGGTTACAGGTAAACCACTGTTAGGTATCATTTATTTTCACCAGGTTTCAGTGAGCACTGGAAAATTGGGTTATTGAAGAGGGAGATGGTAGCAACAATGATCTCTTCTTTCAGTAAGTCTTGTATACTGGCTCTTAATTCCTGTAGGCCTGATTTCAGAATATATTGGGCCATCTGAAGTATTCTAACCAGGTGGAAGGGAGGTGTGGAGAAAGTCTGTGGGATCGCATTTTGTGAAACTGACTATCAGTGCCAAGTTGTTCATTTTATTCACATTTACTGTTTATTGTATCTGGGCCACTGTGGGCTCTTGTGGGACAGGGAGTGCTGTGACCATGGGGAATTTAGGTAAGGTAACAGTGCTTATGGTTAAGGGGAGGCATACCTGTTTATCCTGTTTATGTTTCGTAACTTCCCTAAGAACATAGGAGTACCTCGTTAAATTTTGTGGGATCCCAAGTATAATTGTAACTTAGCCCAATATTAAGGCCATGAGGATCTGCCAATTGTGTGGAAACCAATGAACCACCAGAGGAAGATAGGGGCACTTGTCCCCAGATGGTGGCTGCTGCTTCTGGGAGATGCTAAGTTGCTAGCAAGCTTGTGATGGTTGCCTAAAATCCAGGTTCTGGATGGGGGCCGTTTGAGGTGGCAAGGGCGTGAGAGACACAGAGGTCTGGAGGCAACTTGCTGTGCATCTGGTGTGGCCTGGCACTGGGGGCCTTGTAGCTTCCCCATGGTCTGCTGTAATAAACTTACAGCTCTTCAGGGATTATGCTCCAAATGAAATGATTTAAGTCTCCAGGGGACTGGAGTTGATGGGGACCTTGGTTTTGGGAGGTTGGTTGCCTGAATGTCCTTTTGGAGGAGCATAACTTCCCTTATAATTCTTCTCTTGATTGCTTTCTTAATAAGCAAACATTTATTTGGGCTTCATCCTCTTGTTTTTCAGTGGCAACTAATAACCAGAGGCCATCTCATGCTTCTTAATAGTGTCGGCCTGGCTAATAAGGGGAAGTTGGGCTGCTCGATAATTTGGAGGTGCCCTTCTTAAGGATAATTGGCTTGTGTCAACATCAAAACATTCTGTATGGGACTACTTAGGGCCTTTGGTCCATTGGGACATTTGGCGACAATAAGTCCATTGCACTATGCTAATTTTCCTCAATAGCTGTTGCTATTGTCCTTCCTCCAAGGTTTTCCCACAGTCGAAGGCCTGAGCATTTGCAGTGATGGCAGTGGGATGGGCTCTTCACTGTGCCATGAACACCCAAAGGATGAGAGGAAAGACAGAGAGATGAGCTCTAGAGTGATGCAGGAGGTGCGTTATTATGGGTCCATTTTGATAGATTAAATGAGTTTCTTAAAAAGTTATTAATTTGTGGATCATGAAATAGGACTGCCAGTTGGCACATCTCAATAGACGTTAAAATTAATTCCAAACTAGTGCTGCAGAGGTGCAAAAGCCAGTTGGTTCCCTTTTCATCTTCCCATTAAGTTATTTTAATAAATTTCGAATCTCTAATCAGGTCAAATCATGGACCTCTGTTTTAGTTTCTGTTTTCTCTTGAAAAAATTTTTTTGAGTAATGATGAGGAGCACTTCAGGGGAGGTCTTGCCCTGTCCTGTCTTTAAGCTTCTCTGTCTAGGGAATCCCAGTCAGGGTCATCAGGGTCAGGTATCCCCCCCGCCCCACTCCTCCACCACAGTGTCACTCCCACAGTACCATCTCTTTTGTAGCCGTAGTGGAGCTGGAATGGTCACCTAGCATTCTGATAGGTGGTAGCACACTGAGTCTTTGGTGATCACTTTGTCATTTTCCCAGTAAATATATAGTTTCATCTGGCTCCTTTGGGGAACTTGGGTAAAACACTCTGGTCCCCTTTCATTGGGATCTTTACCTTGGGTGCCTTATGGAGCTTGTACCTTGCATAGTAGTTGCTTTACTCTTATGAGTGATGCCTGCATGGCCCGTATATTGCACACGGTAGCAGTTTGTCCCTGAGTATTCTATAGAACAGGGATCGACGGTGGCTGGTACCCACAGAGAACAGTCACAGAGCAAGAGTCCTTCCCTGAGCCTAGAGTCGGTCTGTCCTGGCTCATGGTGAAATCAAGGCATGCGATTCCATCTGAGACATACAAATAAACGCAGGCCATGACACACTACCCAGGGTGACTGTCAGGAGGGCCCTAATCCTGTTTAAGGACTCTTGTTTCTAAATGACAGGGATCGCAGCTTCTGACTGAGATCGGTGGAGTGTCTAACAGGGGCAGTAGGCCTCACAGCTCAGAGAGCAAGCTCGCCAGCAGGCAGCAGCGCAGTGCACACAGCACACTGGCCAGCAGGCCATGGCTCTGTGTGCGTCCTTGCCGGTAGGCCGCTGAGCTGATTAGCCCACCGCAACCGAGAGAAGGAGTCCCAGGGGGTGATGGTCATCGCCCAGACCATCCTGCTTATGGTGCCTGTTGTCTTATGGTTGTCCATGGAGGGTGGGGTCAGTTCTTCCTCCCACATTGGCTTGGATATCAAGACTGCTGATGCCAGGCCTGCACCAAGAGAGTGTGAGAATGAGTCATGTCTGCACTAGGGCTTTCTGGCAGGAGCAGGGCACGTGCCAGGCTAGTCTGAAATGGCTTGAGTGAAACAAGGGGATAGTGGCTTTGGTTTTTGTTGTGGTTGTGAGTGGGAGGGCTTGTGAGGTATCCAGGGGGCGAGCTCCAGGGCTTTCTCAGCAGCTTGCCCAGACGTGGGGCAAGAGGAAAGGGAGAGCGGTAGGGACCTGTCAAACATGAAGAGAATGGAGTAAGAGCCTTTATTACATAGATACGAAATGGTTAACAAAATTCTGATTTTGATTTAAGAGTTCAAATGGTATCATTGGAAGCTGACCATGTCAGGTGTTTTCCCAAGAAGTAACAGTCTCATTTCATTTGCTTTTGACCCAGTGCCTGCTAAATCCACAAGTCTGAATAACCATGGTCGGTTAGTCATTCTTACGAGTGAGGGCGCTGTGCTGTGCAAGAGTGGCGGGCGCACCTTGCCACTGCCTTACACCCGTGCTTTCCCTGCCAGTGCCTGCACTGCTGAGGTGTGTGGCACGAGGGCTTTGTTCTTCCTTCCCACTTCCTCACCCAGGCTATGAAAGAGGCATTTGCACAGGCATCAAGATTTCGTAAAGTTAATTCTTTGTCTTGCTTCATCAAGGCAGTTTGTAGAGAAACCAGCCTTTTCTTTGACCCAGGGGTGTATGGCTGTGGAGAAGACAGTAGCTCTGGCACACTGTGGTGGCGCGGCTGTGATGCACGCAGAGACACGAGCAGGCTGACCGATGTTGCCTTTGCACCATCAGTACAAATACTACTTCAGTTTGAAAAGCAAGTAATGTCTCAGTACTACTAAAAAAATGGTTTTGACCTCATAGCCCCACTGAAAGTGTCTCAGCAACCATGCCTTTCAGCTTATTTGCTTTCCATACTGAAAATTGCTAGTCAGGGTCAAAGTCAAGGGGCAGGAAAGTAGCCTCTGCCCTCCTTGAGGCCATACTGTAAGGGTGCTACTTCAGCAAGGTGAAGAGTTAGGACCAATAATTCATCAAATAATGGGTGTGTTACCAATCTTAGCTTATCTCTAACCACCTCACTCGCTTAATTTACATTATGTTGGGGCTTTGTTTGGGGGAATCAGTAATAAACAATAAATAAGATTTGGCTCCTGACATGTTCCCAGATCAGTACAGGCTAGACACACTGTGGTAAATGGTCATAAAGCCCTTATCTTCCATAGACCTTGTGACAGAAGTACATACCACATCCGTGCTAAGGGAGTGCATAACTAAATCTTCATGTTGGGTTCAGAAAAGATTTAACTAACGGCATTTAGGCTGATCTTCCAGGATAGTAGCAGTAGCTCAGGTGGGAAAATGAGAATAGGAGGTTTCAGGTAAGGAAGTGACAGGTTAATGACAGGTTAAAGGCCACAGAGTCAAACCTGCTGGCATTTCTTCAAAACCAACTCTAGCTTTGGCCTTCTATGACTATCTCAGTGATGCCTTCATTCACTCCAGATCACAACCTGAGCCTTCATCTCATCTTCGCCTTCTCCCTTTTAGCCATTCATTCATCAACTTTGTATCAAGCAAATTTTGGGGGGGAGTTGCATCTTTTTCATGTTTGGGGCTCCAAAGTCGAAAGTGGCCAAGGTAGGAAGGTACATAGAGACCCAGTTACCTCCGAAAACTCCCTAGGTCATCCATAAAGCACACTACATATGTTTTTATGAAGACTTGATTTGGGGTTACATGCCACGTGTAAAGAAGGATCTTTCAACATTAGCTACACACGGGGAGCTGAGAGCGAGGGAAGGAATGAGTTTCCCAGCGCCTGCCTGGCGCTCGCTCACCCCCCGAAGCAGGACCTCAGTGCAGAGTAGCAGGCAGACAAGTCTGCACAGTTGAGATGGCTTTTCCCTCTGTGCACACAGGTCCCTGCAGCTGAATCTGTAGAGGTGAAAGGCGCATATGGTGGGACTCCCTTCTGTTTCGTCCCTGGTCATGTTGGCACTTATCACTTTCTGCCACCGCCATCACCACCCTGCTTGGGGCTGCTTGATAGCTGTCAGAGTTCTGGATAGCTGGCCTGCTGCTCTGGTTTCTGCAAGTTCCCACCTGTTCTCAGCACTAGAGTCATGAAGCTTCTAAACCCTCCTTGATTGAAAATCTTCCTTCTGTATGTGGTCCTGTTGCCAAGAGGGCACAGCACAGACAGATTTGTCTTTTTTTTCTTTTTTTTAAATTTTAAATCTGTCTGGCTTTCCCACCACCCAGAATGTGAGGTCTTGGAGGCTAAAAATCACTTTTCTACCATCTGTATCCTGATAGACTTTCCCCATAGTGGGACCCCCATGAATTCTGGTCCTTTGCATAGACAGGAAGGATGACACTGACGTGTACTATTTTGCCTACTGCATGCAAATTGATGTTCACTTGGCTTTGTTTTTTCCTCCCATGTCCACACAGCTTCCCCCTACGTCTGTCTTAATATAATGAATTATTTGACAATGATTACTCGCTTTCTGAGCTCTCTGCTTCTGGGAACCTAAAGCTGTCAATCATTTACCTTTTTAAAAAAAAATTATTTTATTTTTTCAGTGTTCTAAGATTTACTGTTTAAGCACCACACCCGGTGCGCCATGCAATATGTGTCCCCCTTAATACTGACCACCAGGCTCACCCAACCCCCCACTCCCCTCCCTTCCCAAACCCTCAGTTTGTCTCTCAGTGTCCACAGTCTCTCATGGTTCATCTCCCCCTCCAATTTCCCCCAGTTCACTTTTCCTTTCCTTCTCCTAATGTCCTCTGTGTTATTCCTTATGCTCTACAAGTAAGTGATACCATATGATAATTGACTCTCTTTGCCTGAACTTATTTCACTCAGCATAATCTCTTCCAGTCCCATCCATGTTGATACAAATGTTGGGTATTTATCCTTTCTGATAGAGGCATAAACTCCATTGTATATATGGACCATATCTTCTTTATCCATTCGGTGCTGGGAAAACTGGACAGCTATGTATAGAAGAATGAAACTTGACCATTCTCTTACACCATACACAAAGATAAACTTGAAATGGATAAAAGACCTCAATGTGAGGCAGGAATCCATCAAAGTCCTAGAGGAGAATATAGGCAGTAACCTCTTCAACATCGGCCATAGCAACTTCTTTCAACACATGTCTGCAAAGGCAAAGGAAACAAGTGAAAATGAACTTTTGGGACTTCATCAAGATCAAAAGCTTCTGCGCAGCAAAGGAAACAATCTTTTGCCGATCATTTTTTCAAAGCTGATTCTCCTTAGGTTCCTAGAGCAAGTTCAGGGTTGCTCTGCCTGGGAGCAGTCACTCCTTGCCACGCTCCTGATTGGATGGACTGTGCGTGCGATGCAACAGCACATGCTCCTGGGGGCAGGGCCTTATCAAGCTGTGCGAGAGAACAGGGTGGGTTGGAGCTCCCATCCATGGGACCTGCACAGAGTGTGAGTTTCTTAAGTGTTCTTATTATTTGTGACTAGCTTCTTTCTAAGAATGCTGTGTAGTTTGCAGAGAAAAATAAATTAATCATAAGGGGAAAAAAGAGGCAAAGAGAAAAAAAAGAGTTCAACCTCCTAAGATGCAAAAAGTGAGTGAAAAAAAGGCATACCATGGAAAGCTCCACACTTGTAAAGGTAGGTCAGGTATTCCTTCCTGCCTTGCTGGCACCCCCTGCTGTGAGAACTGCAGGAGTCACAGGGCTTTGAGGTGAAAACAGGGCCATCAATTGAGAGAAGAACAATTCCTGTTAATGAAAATAATCTATATGGTAAACACTGTCCTCAACAATGTTTTTAGGGTAGATGCAGTAGAGGGTTTCTTAAGGCTGTTTCTTTTCTTTCTTTCTTTTTATTTTTATTTTTTTCTTATTTTACTGAAAAATAATTGACATACATCACTGTATGAGTTTAAGGCATATGGCATGATGGTTCGATTTACAAATATTACGAGACAATTACCACAACAGGTTCAGTTAACATTCATCAACTCACATAGATACAGTAAAAAAGGAAACAATGGAGAAAAGAAAAGGAAAAAAATTTCTTTCTATGATCAGAACTCTTAGAATTCACTTCATAACAATTTTGCTATAAATCACTCAGCAGTGTTAGCTATAATCACATGGTGCATTACATCCCTAGTACCTACTTATTTTAACTGGAAGATTGTATCTTTTAACCACATTTTTCCAATTTCTGCTCCCCAGCACCCATCTCTGGTTAACTACAGTTTGGTCCCTTTTTCTATGAATTTGGCCTTTTTTTCTTTTTAAAATTTAGATTCCACATACAAGTGAAATTATACAGTATTTGTCTTACTCTGCCTGATTTATTTTACTTATTAAGGCTATTTCTTATAAAGTTCCCAAATATATAGGGACTAGGACGTCTCGGAAAAAAGAGGCTTCCTTCCATCATGGGTGGTGGAGGGGTGGTCCTGAACTATATCAAGGGAGGGCTGACAGGGCTGGGCAGGGCATGGTGGGGTAGAGTAGGGCTGGGCCAGGCAGGGCAGGCAGCAGGGTTGGGTGGAGCATGAACTGGATTGAGCAGGGCTTAGCTTGGCCAGGCAGAACTGGGCAGGAGCCGACAGCACTGGGCAGAGCAAAGCATGGTGGTGCTGTGCTGAACAGATCTGGGTAAGGTCTGGACAAGGCAGGAATCATCATAACTGGACAGAGCTCAGCAGGACTGGGCAGGGCTACTAGGGCTGGACAAGACTCTGCAGGTTTGGGCAGGGAAAGAAAGCATAGCCTGATAGGGTCTTGTACTCTGGAAGGAGTTGCTGAAGGAAAGAGAATGTTCCTTGTTTCCAGCGCACCTAGGAACTGCAATCCTAGAACCCATCCTCCTTACATATCAGGAGCCTTCCTGCCCTGTTTTCGTTGTGGATTGTGAACTCTGGCAACGGTCACACGGGCTCAAGAAGCTGCCCCTGAGGATACCGGCTCCGTTATCGTGCCCTGTTTTTCTGGTTGGAAAAGACCATTTGAATCTAATGTGTCCCTGGAAGGCCCCTTTTCCTGGAAAACTCCTTATTCTTTAAGACCCAGCGCAAATGGCACTTCTATGCCATCTTTCTGATGTCTTAGTTTTGCAGATCTCTGACTTTCCACCTGCATCTGCCTTGGAGCACCAATAATTTGTATCTGTGCCATTCCTAATGCTGGTTGAAGTTCAGTCCTTTCTCTTGTGCTCACCCATGATCATGAGTAAGGGGATGTTACTTGATTCAATCTCCAACTTGGCACATCTAATACGAATAACAAACTGTTCGTAATATGCTTCACAATTAACACCTCTGATGGGAGCCACTTTCATAGGCTAAGATAGATTTGACTGTAGGATCAGTGAATAGAGTATTAAAATATCATTAAGAAGTCTTACTAGCTTTTGTTTCCTTGCTTTTGGAGATGTGTCTAGCAAGAAGTTGTTGCAGCTGAAGTCACAGAGGTTGCTGCCTGTGTTCTCCTCTATGATTTTAATGGGTTCCTGTCTCACATTGAGGTCTTTCACCCACTTTGGGTTTATTTTTGTGTGTGGTGTAAGGAAATGGTCCAGTTTCATTCTTCTGCATGTGGCTGTCCAGTTTTCCCAACACCATTTGTTGAAGAGACTGTCTTTTTTCCACTGGATATTCTTTCCTACTTTGTCAAGATTGTTCACCATAGAGTTGAGGGTCCGTTTCTGGGCTCTCTGTGTTCTGTTGGTCTATGTGTCTGTTTTTGTGCCAGTAGCATGCTGTATTTTTAAAATTATTATTAACATATAATGTACTACTTGCCCTAGGGATACAGGTCTGTGAATCATCAGGCTTATACATTTCATAGCACTCATCATAGCACATACTTTCCCCATTGCCCATAACATACTGTCTTGATGATTACAGCTTTGTAATAGAGTTTAAAGTCCAGAATTGTGATGCTCCCAGCTTTGGTTTTCTTCCTTTCTTTCTTCCTTTCTCTCTTTCCTTCTTTCTTCCTAAAAGATTTTATTTATTTATTTGACACAGAGAGAGACACAGCAAGGAAGGGAACACAAGCAGGAGGAGCAGGAGTGGGAGAAGCAGGCCTCCCGCAGAGCAGGGAGCCTGATGTGGGGCTTGATCCCAGGAACCTGGGATCATGACCTGAGCCAAAGGCAGCAGTTAAATGACTGACCCACCCAGATGCCTCTAGTTTTCTTTTTCAATATTCCTTTGGCTATTTGTGGTCTTTTTAAGTTCCATACAAACTTTAGGATTGTTTGTTTCAGCTCTGTGAAAAATGTTGATGGTATTTTGATAGAGATTGTATTGAAAGTGTAGATTGCTTTGGGTAGCATAGATATTTTAACAATATTTGTTCTTCTAATCCATGAGAATGCAGTGTTTTCCCATTTCTTTTTCTTCCTCAATTTCTTTCATAAGTGTTCTATAGTTCATCAAGAAAAAAAGCTTTTGCACAGTGAAGGAAACAGTCAACAAACTAAAAGTGAACCTGAAGAATAGGAGAATATATTTGCAAGTGATATATCAGATAAAGAGCTAGTATTCAAAATCTTTAAAGAACTTATCAAACCCAACACCCAAAACCAAGAAATCTGGTCAAAAAAATGGGCAGAAAGAATGAACAGTCACTTCTCCAAAGAAGACATCCAAATGGCCAACAGATAAATGAAATAATGCTCCACATCAGTCAGCATCAGGGAAATACAAATCAAAAACACAAGGAGATACCATCTCATACTGGCCAGAATGGCTAAAATGAACAACTCAGGAAATAACAGGTGTTGGTGAGGATGCGGAGTAAGGGGAACCCTCTTATGCTGTTGGTGGGAATGCAAGCTAGTACAGCCACTCTGGAAAAGAATATGGAGATTCCTCAAAAAAATTAACAATAGAGCTACGCTATACCCAGCAATTGCACTACTAGGGATTTATCCAAAGGATACATAGGGATTCGAAGGGCACATGCACCCCAGCGTTTTTAGCAGCAATGTCCACAATAGCCAAAATATGGAAAGAGCCCAGATGTCCATTGACAGTTAAATGGATAAAGAAGAAGTGGTATATATATATATGTATAATAGAATATTACTCAGTCATCAAAAAGAATGAAATCTTGCCATTTGCAATGGCATGGTTGGAACTGGAGAGTATGATGCTAAATGAAGTAAGTCAGAGAAAGGCAAACACTACATAATCTCACTCATATGTGGAATTTAAGAACATAGGGGAAGGGAAGGAAAAAATAAAGTAAGATGAAAACAGAGAGGGAGGCAAATTATAAGATATTGTTAACTCTAGGAAGCAGACTAAGGGTTGCTAGAGGAGGTGGGGCGGGATGGGTTATAAGTAGGTAATAACTAGGTATTGAGGGCACTTGAAGGAATGAGCACTGGGTGTTGTATGCAACTGATGAATCACTAAATTCTGCCTCTGAAACTAATAACACAGTATATGCTAATTAAATCAAATTTAATTAAATTTAATTTATTTAAATAAATTTAATTAAATAAAACATTTAAATAAAATTTAAAAATTTAAAAACATAAAAAGAGGTCTGATTAGGAAACTGAGGCCCAGAGTGGATAATTCACTTACAGAAGTTACCCAGAGAATTCAGGGGAGAACTGAGGAAAATTTTCTGACTCTTGGTCTGATGTTTTCCCTTTCAGGATATTTCAAAGCATGTGGCTTTATATCTCAGGGCACTCTGGGCTAAGGGTACTGAAAGCAAGACTCTCAAATGTGGGTCAGTAACTCCCAGGATTTGGGGAGTTGTAGAAACTTCTCTGGAATACCGCTGTCCAACCTGAGCTTATGACCCATCACCCCCTTAGACCTATGGTGTTCCCCAGGGGCTGCTGCTCTTTTTACAGTTTTGCTCGGGGGCGAGGTTGAGTACAAGTCACAAAGAAACACAGTCAGACCAGCCTGGTGGGAAGAGGAAGAGACAAGAGTCTCTGCTGCACAGGACCATCAGAAGGAACATGACAGGTAATGAATGCAAAGTACCGAGCGCAAAGTAGGTGCTCCGTAGACACATTTTTTGCCTTTTTCCATAAAAGAAACTTCAGACGTCATTTAGCAGAGTCCTGTCTGAGAGGTAGTTCAGAAGAGCAGGCTTAGGACCCCAAACTGTGGGGTTGACACCGGTCCTGCTTCCGAGGTTTGCTGCCACTTATAGGCTGTGTGACATGCAGAGGTGAGCCTCTGTCCACACCACCCCCTCTTTATAGAACCATCATGAAGAGCAAATGAAATACTGCTTGCAAACAGTTGAGAAGCTCAGTGCTTAGTTCCGATCGGTGCGGGCATCACTGGCAGTATCTCTACCCATTCAACACTTCAGACAGATGTCTCTGAGAATCATCCAAGGGCTGGAGCTCCCGAGGCTGACTAGCCACCCCCCTTGGATCCAGCTCTCCTGCCAGGCCTGTTGCACCCTGCAGACAACTCTTGACTCTGGGTCGACCCCGCAGCCATTATGAACATGGAGAGGCCTGGTGGCAGCTGCCTCTCCCTGGATGTGGCCAGTCCCGGGCCTGCAGATGGCCCAGAAGCACATCTGAAACTGCGGATGTGACAGTAGCATGGTGGGGCCACCAAACGCAGGCATCCTGTCCCCTCCCAATCCCCCCATAGCAGGCCTCCCACCCACAAGGCTTGCTGCTATGACACTGGGTCCAGGACCGCTCCCTCCCTTCACCCCAACCCCTGATTAGTGTTGCAGATTTTCCCAGCCATGACCTGCCTAATCCTAGGCTTGAGGCATTACTCAGATAAACATGATGAGGGTAGAGTGTGGTGGCCTCTGTCCTAAGGGCCTCAGGAGGGAGAGGAGCAGTCGGCCCCTATCCGGACCTACCGCTGTATGTTGCTGTCTACACCCCACCTTCTCCTCCTCTCAGTCTTGGCCACTCCAGCAGGCTCTATGGGTGTGTGTGCTCGGCTCGCTCCCTGAACCTCAGAGGTCAGATCTGCCCCCCACTCTTCCTGGGGCATGGGATTGGGCCCCAAAGGATGGTATGGTTGGAGAGATGCTGGTAGAGCTGGGGAAAGGGCAGGAAGGGGCCCTTCCAGGAGCAGCCTCCTTGGCCCGTCTAGTCCCAGAGAGGAAGGTCTAATGGCAGGCTGGGCCCCTGGTGGCTTGGGGTGACTTTGAAAGAGGGCATCTCCAGGGGCCTAGGATACACGGGGAGGTGAAACCACTGCCTTGGAAACCATTTTTGTGTGTGCCATTTGTGCGTCATGTTGAGTAACACATTATGCCTATGAGGCCGGCAGGGCACATCTCCATCCCCGGTTTACAGAGAGGGGGACGGAGGCCTAGACAAGAGGAGTGGAGTGCCGGGGGTTGCTGACTGAAACAGTCAGGGCTAACACGAGATCTGGCATTTTGAGGTCAGGTCCACCAGAGGTCCTCTGCTCCTGGTGGGGGAGGGGGCTGTCCTCAAAGGGGGCCAAATGGCAGCCAGGCCCAGATGTCTGCGCGTGTGGTGTGAGTGCTGGGCCGGACAGCTAGGGGAGCAGAAGGAGCTGTGATTCCCCACTCAGCCGGCCAGTGGGAGTGGTCAGAGCAGGCCCCTACACATCCTGGGACTGCTGTGAGAATAAAGTGAAATGTGATGAGTGAGAAAGTGTTTGGTAAATTATAAACTGTCATAAAATGAGTGGCACCATGAATCCAGAGGCAAGCAGCAAGGTTGGGGAAACTCATAGAGGGAAACAACAAAGTAAGAGGAAAGGAAGAGTGTCAGAATAGGGAGCTGTTCTTTGCTTGCCTCCTGCCATCTCCTACCTCCGAACCATTACTCCGGGTGGGAGGTGCTGACATATTCTCTTGGACCCACAAACCTCAAGACCAGCTTGAAGATGAAAATGATTTTACGAGGTAAAACCCCAATGTATATTCCTAACTTTCCTTGAGTTTTAGATTTTAAGCATGCTGTTATATTGACATTTTTAATACCCGTCTCCCTACTCCGAAGAATACAAATTAGGTATTCATCTGTTGACACAATGCATTAAAAGAAAAACAATTTAATTCAGATGGGCTAATGTAATTTGCACACAGATACCACTTAAAAATCACGTCCTAAAACTGTCAGACTTACCTTGAACAAGTCTTAGTGGGGATATATTGCAAAGCAGAGGGAATAAAGGCATCATATAGAAAGTCGTAAAATAGGGAAAACTTAATCAACTGCAAGTGTAAGTTTAGACTCCAATAAAGGAGAATAATTACATGTGAGTGAATAATTATTTTAAATATAGAGATAATTGCCATTACCTTTTGGCTTACATAAAGTACTATAAAATGTGACTTTTATGCAGCAGACATTTTGTCATTAGTTCCCATTATTCGTCATAGAGTAGTTTTGGAGGAAGAAGGAGCTTTGCCAGTGACTGGAAGAACCTAAGGGAATAGGTCAGCATCATTAACCTTTACCTGAATGAAGAACTGAAGCCTGGAGAACCCAGGTGACCCTCTCAAAGTCATGCTGTCAGTCAACAGAGCGAATTGTGGAGCCCAAACATCCTGATTTCTGAGCTTGTACATTGATTGGTCTCTAATGTTCAAATGCTGTTTTCACTATTAGTTTTTGTTAGGGATATCATCTGGTGCTACAGTCTCCTCTCTCCCCCTTATTCAGAACTGCCCCACTACTATTTGTCATATAGAATGGCTTTCAGAAAAAAGAAATGAATTTGAAAAGAGGATTCCACTGCCAAAAAAAGAACATCAAAACACCACTGAGAGGAAACCATCCCTCTTGGATGTTGTCAGGTCAGAGTTTGGAGGTCGAGGGTGGGTACTGAAGGGTGTGGCGGTTGTTTTCCCATGAAGGTGGGGAAGGAGGCCTGCAAAGAACAGGACTGCACATGTTCTTATTCCAGGTGTGAATCTGGAGGATCCAGGAAGCACCTGTCTTTCCCAGCTGCTCTGGGAGGTTGTTTGGCTCCAGGAATCTGGAGCAGCAGCCAAGGGCTGCCTCAGAAAGAAACAGGCTGTTTTCTGAAAATAAGACATTTGGTGTCTTTAAAGGCAGTATAGTCCCAGCACCCCACGTGGTGCATTCACTTTGAAAGGGAGCAAGATTACAGAGATGTTAGAGGCTGAATGGAGGGTTCAGAGACATATAGCATCAAGCAGTCCCAAACTCCATGTTTATGGGCCCAAATCTTTTCATCTTAGGATCTCAAAGCGCCTTACCTGGCATTAAGGATGATTACATCGGCTCTGTAGAGAGAAAAGAGAGACAGGAGCAGGAACAGAGCCTGCAGGATGACATAGGGAGGGGATGATAAATCGCAAATAAATCCTTAAAATGCTGTTGGAAATTTGGTAGGATTTCTTCCCTTTCTTCCCCCTCTCTTGTGGAGCTTGGGACTAAAAGAAGGGTGATTATGTGCATTTGGATCTGAATTTCATTTTTCATTCCTCAAAATATCGCCAATGAAATAATCCTAAATTGGGTTTTAGATTATTAAGAAACCTGAAAAGCAAGCCCATTCCATTCTTTGACTAGCTCCTGAAATAAAAGAATAAAAACCGTAATACTATGCTTCATTGTTCAGGTACCAGTTTCTAACCCCACAATTTATTGATAAGGCTTCAGCAAGAGATCTAGCAGATATACCTGTGAGGATAAAGCAACAAATCTGAAATATATAAAAATGAAAACTCAGAGTCCAAGAATCAATGATCACATCATAAGAAGGGGGGAGTTAGTAACAACCTTGCATTTTGTTTTATTTTTATTTTTTAAATATTTTTTATTGTGTTGTATTAGTCATCATACAGTACATCATTAGTTTTGGATGTAGTGTTCCATGATTCATTGTTTGTGTGTAACACCCAGGGCTCCATGTAGTCCGTGCCCTCCTTATACCCATCGCCAGGCTAATCCATCCCCTCCCTTCTAAAACCCGCAGTTTGTTTCCTGGAGTCCATCATCTCTCATGATTTGTCTCTCCCACTCCAATTTCTCCCCCTTCGTTTTCCCCTTCTCCTAATGTCCTCCATGCTATTCCTTATGTTCCACAAATAAGTGAAACCATATAATAATTGACTTTCTTTGTTTGACTTATTTCACTTAGCATAAGCTCCTCTAGTCCCATCCAAGTTGATGCTAAAGTTGGGTATTCATCCTTTCTGATGGCTGAGTAGTATTCCATTGTGTATATGGACCACATCTTCTTTATCCATTCATCTGTTGAAGGGCATCTTGGCTCTTTGCATATTTTGACTATTATGGCCATTGCTGCTATGAACATTGAGGTATATAGGGCCCTTCTTTTCACTACATTTGTATCTTTGAGATAAGTACCCAGGAGCACAATTGCTGGGTCATAGGGAAGATCTATTTTTAATTTTTTGAGGAACCTCCACACTGTTTTCCAAAGTGGCTGCACCAATTTAATTCCCACCAACTGTGTAAAAGGGTTCCCCTTTCTCCACAACTTCTCCAATATTTGTTGTTTCTTGCCTTGTCGATTTTTACTAGAATCTAACTGGTGTGGTGGTATCTCAATGTGGTTTTGATTTGAATTTCCCTGATGGCTGATGATGATGAACACTTTCTCATGTGTCTGTTCACCATTTGTATGTCTTCTTTGGAGAAGTGTTTGCTAATGTCTTCTTCCCAATTTTGACTTGATTATCTGTTTCTTGGGTATTGAGTTTGAGAAGTTCTTTATAGATCTTGGATATCAGCCTTTTGTCTGTAGTATCATTTGCAAATATCTTCTCCCATCCTGTGGGTTGCCCCTTTGTTTTGTTGACTGTTTCCTTTGCTGTGCAGAAAGTTTTTATCTTAATGAATTCCCAAAAGTTCATTTTTGCTTTTGTTTCCCTTGCCTTTTGAGCCGTGTCTTTAAAGAAGTTGCTGTGGCCGATGTTGAAGAGGTTACTGCCTATGTTCTCCTCTAGGATTTTGATGGATTCCTGTCTCACATTGAGGTCATTCATCCATTTAGAGCCTATCTTTGGGTATGTGTAAGAGAATGGTCCAGTTTCCTGGGGAGTCTTCTTCTCCCTCTGACTTTGTCCCCTCTTATGCTCTCTCTCACTCTCTGTCTCTCAAATAAATAAAGAAAATCTTTAAAAAAATGGAAAAAAAGAAAATGGTCTAGTTTCATTCTTCTGTATATAGCTGTCCACTTTTCCCAGCACCATTTATTGAGGAGACTTTTTTTCCTTGGATATTTTTTCCAGCTTTGTTGAAGATTATTTGACCATAGAGTTGACAGTCCATATCTAGGCTCTCTCCTTTGTCCCATTGGTCTGTGTGTCTATATTTGTGTTAGTACCATGCTGTCTTGGTGTTCACAGCTTTGTAATATAGCTTGAAAGATTTCAGTTATTTGGAAGAGAGAAAGAGAGTGAGAGAGAGAGAGAGAGAATGAGCATGGATGGAGGCAGGGAAAAGGGCAGAGGAAGAGGGAAAAGCAGACTTCCTGCTGAGCAGGACTTCATCCCAGGATCCTGAGATCACAACCTGAGCCAAAGGCAGACTCTTAACCAACTGAGCCACCCAGGTGCCCCCCTCCCTTGTGTACATTTTAAATGGGCTATCTTATTTCATCCTTGTAGTAGCCTTTAGAGGTAAGAATCATCATCTTCATTGTACAGGTGAAGAAACTGAGCCTCAGAGAGGCAATAAGTGATTTAAGATCACAGGGTGAGGAAGAGTCAGGATTTGGATCCAGTGTAGTTGATTCTGAGGTCCATGTTCTTTTTATTATTATGGATGGGTTCCGATTTGAGGCTGAATGTCAGCCTTATTAGACTTCTGACAACAAAATAGATGAAACATTTTGAAAAAAATCAAAACCACAATGAGATATCACCTCACACCAGTCAGAATGGCTAAAATCAACAAGTCAGGAAATGACAGATGCTGGCGAGGATGCGGAGAAAGGGGAACCCTCCTACACTGTTGGTGGGAATGCAAGCTGGTGCAGCCACTCTGGAAAACAGCATGGAGGTTCCTCAAAGTGTTGAAAATAGAACTGCCCTATGACCCAGCAATTGCACTATTGGGTATTTACCCTAAAGATACAAACGTAGTGATCCAAAGGGGCACGTGCACCCGAATGTTTATAGCAGCAATGTCCACAATAGCCAAACTATGGAAAGAACCTAGATGTCCATCAACAGATGAATGGATCAAGAAGATGTGGTATATATACACAATGGAATACTATGCAGCCATCAAAAGAAATGAAATCTTGCCATTTGCGACAACATGGATGGAACTAGAGCGTATCATGCTTAGCGAAATAAGTCAAGCAGAGAAAGACAACTATCATATGATCTCCCTGATATGAGGAAGTGGTGATGCAACATGGGGGCTTAAGTGGGTAGGAGAAGAATAAATGAAACAAGATGGGATTGGGAGGGAGACAAACCATAAGTGACTCTTAATCCCACAAAACAAACTGAGGGTTGCTGGGGGGAGGGGGTTTGGGAGAAGGGGGTGGGATTATGGACATTGGGGAGGGTATGTGCTTTGGTGAGTGCTGTGAAGTGTGTAAACCTGGTGATTCACAGACCTGTACCCCTGGGGATAAAAATATATGTTTATAAAAAATAAAAAATTAATAAAAAAAAATTTAACAAAAAATTTGCAAATCCTGTATGAGGAAAACCCTAAAACACTTCCAACACAAAAGTCGACTTGAATAAGTTGGAACACATTTCTTGTTTTTGGATAGGATATCTCAATATCATTATGTTGGTACATTTTAAGTAAATTTATAAATTTGATGTAATCATATAAAAATACTAACATGCTTCCCAACTTCCCCACTGTAGTTAGACAAGATGATACTAAAAGTTCATGTGGGGAAATAAACATGAAAGAATAACTATGTGTGTATATGGGGGTGGTGGGTGGATTGGGGTGGGTAGAAGGAGAGGCCAGGCCTACCAGATACTAAAACATAGTATACATTTCTATAATTAAAATAACGTAGTACTGGTACATAGCTTGATAGACCAGTGGAATAAAATAGAAAGTTATAAATAGAAACAGACCAAATAGATAGAGAAACTTAATGCATATAATAAAGATGACTTCTAAAATCACTGGGGAAAAGATAGGTACTTTAATAAGTAGTGTGAGACAACAGGATAGCCATATAGCAAAGATACTAGATCCATAAAATATGCAAGAATACAGTAGAAATGGATCAGAGTGGGACTTCTGGCTATTTCTCCCCGCCCCCATAAGTATCAAACAGGACAAAATTATAAGAAAAAAAGTCATTTAAGGAATCTCAAACTTGACCAAAGACAGAAAATTGAGAAGCATTATTTATTAAAAACAAACAAACAAACTACTAGAACTTTGGGTGAGAACACCGGGGTCTACAACCCCCTACTGGGGCTGCTAACATTCTTCAGCCATCATCCTCATCTCTATACACAGATGTGTTGGCAAGAATTATAGTTTCACCATTGCAGAATTGGCCAAGAAAAACAGCAGCTCTGCTGCTAAGAGGTTTGGACCTCACACAGGCCGAGTGCAAAAACTCAGAGTGTTGTCAGCAGAAGTACAAAATTCAGCGTAAAATGAATAGGCAAAACCTACCACTCTGCCTTCCTGAGGTTGTGGTTCAAGGGTAAGGCAGGGTAAGAGGTGGATCAGCCAGATTTTTAAGAGGGAAGCCCTGGAAGTGACAGTATGGAAGGAGTACGTAAGCTCTCTACCCACCCTTGACTGATGGTGGAACTAGATGCATGCTCTGGAGAGACTCAAGAGAGTCCAGTGGAAAGTGAAAGTCAACACAAACTTGACAACTGCCTGAACTTTGAGCTTTTTAGGAAGTTCATAGATATATACATGGATATGTATGTATCTATACATAGATAGGTCAGCAGAGAGGTGGGTGGAAGTCTTAAGGGATGAAAGTGTTGTCCATTATACTGTACAATCCCAGAAAGCCTGGTCTAAAAATGAAGGTAAAAAAAAAAGAACTGATGAGAGATATTAGTGTTTGCTCAAAATAGTACTCCCACTGCTAAAAAACAAAACAAAACAAAAAAACCAAACCCCAAAACAAAAGAATCCAGAATTGTTATAAAATATTATTTTAAATGTTTTCAACAAAAATGAGATATGCAGAGAATCAGGAAAGTGTGATTCATACTCAGAAAAAACAAACAAACAAACAAACAAACAAAAACCTCAATAGCAGTGGATTCTCAGGAGACCCAGAATGTTAGATTTAACAAAGAAAACTGTTAGAACAATTATAAATATGTTCAAATAATTAAAGGAATCTGTTTCCAAAGAAATAAGGAAAATATGGTGATAACAGATAGAAAATTTCAATAAAGGAGAAAAGTTATAAAAAGAACCAAATGTAATTTTCAAAGTTGAAGAATGTAGTAATTAAAACACTAGCTTTGCTCAGTAGTAGATTTGAGATAACAGAAGAAAGAATCAATGAAGTAAAAAAAAAAAAAAAAAACAGTTCAATAAAATTAAGCTAAAGATCAGGAACAAAAATTATTGAAGAAAACTTAACCAGAACCTCAGGGACGCCTGGGACAACATCAAATATACAACATATCTGTGAAGGGAGAAAAGAGTAGAACAAATGTTTAAAGAAAAAACAATTAAAAACTTCCCAAATCAGATTTTAAAGATGAGACTGGTGGTGGGTATTAAAGAGGGCATGTATTACATGGAATACTGGGTGTGGTATAAACAGTGAATTTTGGAACACTGAAAAAAAATAAATAACATGCAAAAGGGTGAAAAAAATAAAGATGAATATACAGATCCAAGAGGCTTAACAGCCCCAAGTAAAATAAACACAGAGAACCATACCTAAACACATCTGTCAATGATAAAATCCAAAGACGAATAACATTTTTTTAAAGATTTTATTTATTTATTTGACAGACAGAGATCACAAGTAGGCAAAGAGGTAGGCAGAGAGAGGTGGGAAGGCAGGCTCCCTGCTGAGCAGAGAGCCATATGTGGGGCTTGATCCCAAGACCCTGGGATCATGATCTGAGCTGAAAGCAGAGGCTTTAACCCACTGAGCCACCTAGGTGCCCCAACAAATAACATCTTTTAAGGAGCAAGAGAAAAATGGCTTGTCATGTGCAAGGTAACAATAATCCATTGGATGAC
Organism: Mustela nivalis; assembly: GCF_964662115.1. Taxonomy (NCBI): domain Eukaryota; kingdom Metazoa; phylum Chordata; class Mammalia; order Carnivora; family Mustelidae; genus Mustela; species Mustela nivalis. Next base: position 23,228,301 of record NC_139027.1, on the reverse strand, counting down.
TTCTCTTCAGAGAAAATGAAGGTCATAATGCGGTATAATGACATATTGCAAAAATGCTGACAGAAAAAAGAAATGTCAACCAGGAATTCTATATCCAGCAATAATATCCTTCAAATATGAAGACAAAAATAAAGTTTTCCCGGATAAACAAAAACTGAGAGAATTCATTGCCAGCAGACCTACCCTATAAGAAATTCTGAAGAAAGACCATTAGAATTAAAGAAAGTGCTGTAAAATAGTGATTGAATGCATGAGAGGAAATGATGAATGCCAGAAATGGTGAATGTATGAGTAAACTATAAAGAAGAGTGGAGGAGGGGCGCCTGGGTGGTTCACTCTTGATTTCAGCTCAGGTTGTGATCTCAGGGTCCTGGGATAGAGCATTCAGCATGGAGTCCGCTTGATGATTCTCTCCCCCTCTCCCCCTGCTCTCTCTCTCTCTCTCTCTCTCAAATAAATAAATAAGTTTTTAAGGAAGAATGGAGGAAATTGAGTTATGTTGGAACAAACTTGTTACATTTTATTGGAATTAAGATGATAATAACTTGAATTAGATTATGGTAAATTAAAGACATATCATGTAATCCTTAAAGTGATCACTAAGAAAATAACTAAAAAAGTATAGTGAAAAATGAATTGAGTGACTAAAAAGTATATTAGAAATGATTTAATATTAGAGCCACTAAAGATAGAACAGAGAAACAAATGGAAACAGGAGATCGTTTGGTAAATAAATAGCAAAATGGCAGACATAAATCCATTCATGTCAATAATTACATTAAATATAAATGGATGCAGCATTCCCCTTGAAAGCCAGAAGCTAAAAGGCAGACTGGACTTAAAAGCAAGATTCGGTAATAGGGAAAAACTTAGCATATCTAACTCCATATTGCTTCTCTTTCCCTTGCTGCTGTGACCTACAACTTAGAAACTTCTGCTTAGACCTGTCTGTGGGAACATTACAGCTGAGATTTGAAAAAAACTGCACTGCTTTTTTACCCAAAACCTACCTCACTCAAGGAGATAAGGAAGTATGTACAGAAATGATAGAGCTATGTTTAAAATTTATAGAGGCAACATGGAGGACATTAGGAGAAGGAAAGGAAAAATGAATTCGGGGAAATCAGAGGGGGAGAGGAACCATGAGAGACTGGACTCTGAGGAAGAAACTGAGGGTTTTGGAGGGTAGGGGGGTAGGGGGTTGGGTGAGCCTGGTGGTGGGTATTAAGGAGGGCACGTATTACATGGAGCACTGGGTGCGGTGCATAAACAAGGAATCTTAGAACACTGAAAAAATAAATTAAGATGTTAAAGAAAAAGGAAAAACCACATGCAGCTTTATAATTAAAAGAAATTAAAATTATACTGAAATACCATTTCTCATCTTCAGAAATAGAATTGAAAAAGAAGACATATCATTCATTGGTGGTAGGAATGTAAAGCGGTGCAATTTCATAGTATATAACAAACGCCATGTATTTATATATATATACATCACATGAGTCTAATCATGAAGAAACATCAAACAAACCCAAATTGAGACAAATTTTGTATAAAACTGACTTGTAATCTTTAAAACTATTGATTTAATTAATAACAAGGAAAAACTGAAACTTTCAGATTAAAGAATTCTAAAGTAACATGACAACTGAAAGTGTAATTCTGGACTGGATCCATTTCTGGGGAAAAAAAACAACTACTGCAAAGGGTGTTGTTGGGATAATTGCTGAGAGTAGAGAATCTGTAGTTAGATAAAAACATATTAAGATTAAATTTCCTGGACTTGATAACTGTACTATGGTTTTATAAGAGGGATATCTCTGTGCTGAGGACAGGTATGTTGAAGTATTAAGGGTAAAGGAACATGATATGTATAACCCACCCTCAAATGGCCTGGAAAAAATAATATGTGAAATATGTAAAAGTTTTATGCTCATAAGCATTAATTATAATACTTTATCATATCTATTATAAAAATATATATAGAGAAAGAGTGGCACAATGTTAAAAATATGGGTAAAGTTTGTATGAAACGTTTTGTGCTGTTCTTGCAACTTTTCTGTAAGCCTGAAATCATTTGAAAATACAAAAGAACAAAATTAATGTGGCTAAGAATAATGTCCAAAGCTCTGTAAGGCTTGCACTGTATTATGTGTGACTTAGAGAATTAGATTGCCCTTTAGTTAAAAAAAAAAAAAATCAGGGATACAGTACATTTTTCATGGATTCTGGATTTTAAGATTTTTAAAATAACCCTTTTGGAAATAATCTTTTATCTTTTAAATAAAGCTGTAAACAAATATAAACCCATGATTTATACTGGAACCAATTTCTCCCAGCCCACTCCCTGACCTTCCCATCCTCAACCTTGGCCGTTTCTCAGAAGCCGTATCTTTGAATCCTTCCTGGATTTAGTCTGGCTCCCAGGCTATGTGTTATATGCACACTGAAACCACTCTGAACTTGGAGCATGTCAGCTGACTTCCTCCTATGGTGAAGGAAGATGTGGCTTATTTACCCTCTCATCTTCCCCTTTCTATTCTCCATTCTTCTAGAAGGTCTCCCCTTCTTCTAGAAGAATGATATCACTACTTACAATTCCTTTGGCTTTTTTTCCCCACCAGCTTATTGGGATATAACAGACATAGAACATTATGTGAATGTAAGTTTTGCAACTTGATGATTTGGTACATGTGTGTATTGTGAAGTGATGAGCACAGCAAGGTCAGTTAGCACATCCATCACATCACATAATTACGTGTGTGTGTGTGTGTGTGTGTGTTAAGAACATTTAAGATCCAGGGGCGCCTGGGTGACTCAGTGGGTTAAAGCCTCTGTCTTCGGCTCAGGTCATGATCTCAGGTTCCTGGGATCGAGCCCCGCATTGGGCTGTTTGCTCTATGGGGAGCCTGCTTCCCCTCTTCTATCTGCCTGCCTCTCTGCCTGCCTGTGATCTCTGTCTGTCAAATAAATAAATACAATCTTTAAAAAAAAAAATTTAAGATCTACACCCTTAGCAACTTTTAAGTATCTAATACAGTATTGTTAACTGTAGTCACCATGCTGTTCCTGAGACCCCTAGAATGTGTTCTTATAACTGGAAGTTGGTATTTTGTTTGTTTGTTTGTTTTTTAAAGATTTTATTTATTTGTTTGTTTGTATGAGCAGAGGGGGAGAGGCAGAAGGAGAGGGAGAAGCAGACCCCCGCCAAGCAGGGAACCTGATGTGGGACTCCATCCCAGGACCGTGGGGTCATGACCTGGGCCAAAGCCAGACGCTTAGCTGACTGAGCCACCCAGGTGCCCTGTATCTTGTGACCAACATCTCCCCATTCCACCCTCTCTGCCCCTCATCCTACATCTCTGGTAACCATCCCACTCTCAGTTCCTAGCTTTAAAATTTTTTTTTTTTTGACTTTTTACCCCCTTTATTTTATTTTTTATTTTTTTTAAATATAATTTTTTATTTTTCCTAGCTTTAAAATTTTAAATATTGTATTAAACCACTGTATCTCATGGCAGCAAGTAAAGACCATAATACCTCTTGACTTCCACTTTGTAAAATGAAAACACTAAGAACCCACCCTTCCCTTTACTTCTTCAGCTCTCAATTTCTGTGAGATAAACCTTAGGATGGCCAAAGCTGAGAGTATCTACATCATATTTTGGAGTTATAATTAAGTTTTCTTTGCCTTTACTCTAATTGATTCCAAAAGTAGAAACTGGCGCAATACTTTACAGTTACCATGAGGAGATGCTGTTTTTTGCACGGCCAAGTTCTGTGCTCTGATTATAGTGCTTCCCCCATGGCCGCGTGTCCTCACTTTTAAGCCACTCAAAGGAAAAAAAATTCTCCAGGGGATATTCTTTCTCACACTCCACCAATTGCTCAGAATCACATCATATACTTAAGCTTATTTCGTATTTGGATTTGGCCTTTCTTGTACTGGTCCCTCCTCAACCTGCATCTTGAAACTTCAGATGGGATTACACTTGACCTGTTATTTTAAGGGAGAAACAGCCCGTTTTTCACCTTGTTCCTTCACTCAGTCTGTTGTTCAGCATCCATTTCATTTTTTCTTCAAGGATAACGATCTCCCGTCTGTCCTTTGTTGAGCCCACCGCTTCTTATTGGGACCATAGCTTTCTGGAGAGCTTTTTGTTTTTCTGGGATGTCTAAGTGCTTCTCTCTATTTATTGCCGGGTTTTACTGGGCTTTTATCCTTCCAGATGAGATTTCACACTCCGTTCTGTGGAGTCCCTTTTCCCTCCCTCCTCCCACTCCTTTTTACTCTGTTTGTTTTTAGGTGGTTTTTTTTTCTTTCTTTTTTCTTTTTTTTCCACTTTGAACTTCCTTTTGAGAGGGCCGAGGCTCCCTCATTCATCCTTAGGCTCTCCCACTAAGATGTTTTTTGGTATTGTCATCCTTGTTGCATCCATTATTTCCTGGATCCCTTAGCTGCCTCTTTGTTTTTTCCAATCCCTAATTTGTTGAAGTACACCTGAAAGCAACTTTTAAGAGAGGATATGTGGAATATTAACTTCCTGAGGCTTTACGGGTCTGAAATACTTTCATTCTCCTTTCACACTTGATTCATCAATTTCCTGATTATAAAACTCGAGAAGAAAATACTTTTTCCTCAGCCTTTAAGATATTCTTATTAGAGTCTAGCATCCAATGCTCCCGATGAGGAATATGCTGTCAGCCCGAATGGTTTTCTTCTGTAAGTAAACACACCTCCTTTCCCTCTCCTCCCCCCACCCCGGGTCCCGATAGTTTTTATGAGCTCGTGGAAGGCTTGGTCCTTGCAGTGTCTTTCATCCTCCTTGACACTATGTTTTCTCTTAGGAACCCTATCAATTGAATCTAGACCTTCTGAATTGACCACTGTATCTCCTTTCTAAATATTTTGCATCAATCACTTTAGCTTTTTTTTTTGTTGTAGTTGTTCTACCTTCTGAAAGTTGTCCTCGACTTTATCTTCTAATGATTCTGCTTATTTATTTTTACTTTAGAAATTATATTTTTGTTTTCCAAGACATCTTTATTATCCTCTGATATTAAAAAAAGAAAAGGCACCCTGGTCTTGTTTTGTTAATGTAACATTTTCTCAAATTCCACTGGGGACCTTTCCTTTTAATCTTGATGTTTCTTCATCGTGCTGCAGGCTTCATCCACCCCGTGTTCGAGTGAGTCTGGATCAGGCTCGTTGGAAACTAACTGTGCTTGTCTCCATTCTGACTCCAGGTCCCATTGTGCTTGCCCCTGCTGGAGTTTGCCAGACAGCTTCACGTCTTCCTCGTTTCTGGCCAACTCTGTGTGTATTCTAGGATGTGGTGTCATCTGTAATCGGTCAATATGTATCAGATGATTTCCTTTCCCCTTTGCTGAGCGCTCTGGTCTGCTGATGAAACCCTCCTGCCCTGTTGGATCTTTAATGAGATCTTGGGAGGAATACCTGTCTGGTATCTTTGGGAATACATTTGAATTACCAACGATGTTGTTAACAGGGTTCACTTCCAAGCCATCTGCCTCTCAGGACTGCCAACCTTGTATTGTCCTGTACGGTTTGAACTAAACTTTATGTTAAATTTAGACATGGCTTTTCAAAACAACAACAACAACAACAACAAACCAACAACAACAAAAAACCAAAACCAACAATACATTTTTTCATCCCTATTAATGCATTCTGTGTTTTAAAACTTTCCTAGGTATAAACCTACTCATTTCTGAATTAGTGTTTCTCCTTTTACCAAGGATCAGTATTTATCATGTAATAAATAATCTTGGTTTTCTGGAACTTCTCCAAATCCTGACTTTCCAAAGGCCAAGCCAGGATCACAAAATCTAGAGTGATAGCTTTGTCCTGAGCGTTGCTGTCCCCAAGCCTCCACTTGTTTTTTCCACTGGAATGTTCCCTCTGTTTTCCCTGTACCCCACCTCCCATACACCTCTCCCGAGCTTCAGGGCAAGATTGGGCCTGCCATTCAGAGTGCTCACCCCCATCGGTATTCTTCTAACAGAGTCTGCCCAGAGCCTTCTGAGAGAGCTGGTCATTGGAGGTCCCTTCAGTAACACATGCCACGTTGTACCATGGGCCCCCTGGACCCCCTCCTACTCCCCCATCACAGCTGATTATATGAAGCTTGGCCATGACCCAAGGAAAACCAATCTGTAGATATGACAGCAGCCTCTCGTGTGATTTTTGCCTTGTTTTGTCTTATCAGACTGACGGAGACTGTACTGCATCCCTGGTGCTGTATTGGCTATCAGGTAATGCTCAGAGGGTGGAGGGGCACAGAGTCTGAAGCACAGGGACGAAGCAGACACAGATGCACACCAGGTCACGTTAATGGTGGGCATCCACGAGGGACAGAACAGGATAAAGCCATCCCTGGCAGTGCCGGGGCCCCAAGTGGCCTTCACCTGGCCTCAGACTCTAGTGGCTGGCTTGTGCCATGGGACTGTTCTCAGTGTGAAGTCTCACTGGAAAGTTCTTCTTCATTACAGTGAGGTCTGGCCAATGGCCAGGAGTCTTTTTTTTTTTTCCTTCATTTTGTCTATATTCTAATCACTAGCGTCTTTTTTTGTCTGAGAGTACTGTAAGAAAGTTTCAGAACCCAGGCCAGGGAGACACAAACCCAGAGGGGCTGTTCAAAGACCGTGCACTCTGCGAAGCTGCCATTGCAACCCCAGGGGTTGCTCCTTCCTCTAAACTCATGGAGCACTTTGAACACCATAGAGGTTCCTTACAAGACATGACCCATGCCTCCATTTTGGTTTTAGACCCGTGCTGTTACTCCTACAGAATGAGGAGAATTAGAGGAACATGGCTTGTGCACCAATATGTCCTCCAAAGTACCCAGAGTGGGGATGTCACAGAAGAACTCGCCACCAAATGTTTGCTCAATCAGTGCAAGAAAGCAGGAAGGGCAAGAAAAGGAGAGAACCATGGAGAAAAAGATTTTAATAAATACATATGGAAATTTCTGATAGTTATTCTTTATTCTACTTAAGCACATGGATGCATGAATTCATTTAACAGGACTTTTAAACATTTTTAAAATTTTTTTATTAACATATCATGTATTATTAGTCCCAGGGGTATAGGTCTGTGAATCGCCAGGTTTACACACTTCACAGCACTCACCATAGCAAATACCCTCCCCAATGTCCATAACCCCACCACCCTCTCCCTACCCCCTTCCCCCCAACAACCCTCAGTTTGTTTTGTGAGATTAAGAGTCTGTTATGGTTTGTCTCTCTCCCCATTTATTTTATTCTTTTCCTAGCCGCCAAATCCCCCGCGTTGCATCTCCACTTCCTCATATCAGAGAGATCATATGATAGTTGTCTTTCTCTGATTGACTTATTTCCCTAAGCATAATACCCTCTAGCTCCATCCACATTGTCGCAAATGGCAAGATTTCATTTCTTTTGATGGCTGCATAGTATTCCATTGTATATATATACCTAATCTTCTTTATCCATTCATCTGTTGATGGACATCTAGGTTCTTTCCATAGTTTGGCTATTGTGGACATTGCTGCTATAAACATTTGCGTGCATGTGCCCCTTCGGATCACTACATTTGTATCTTTAGGGTAAATACCCAGTAGTGCAATTGCTAGGTCATAGGGTAGCTCTATTTTCAACTTTTTGAGGAAACTCCATGCTGTTTTTCTAGAGTGGGTGCACCAGCTTGCATTCCCAACAGTGTAGGAGGGTTCCCCTTTCTCTGCATTCTCACCAGCATCTGTCATTTCTGATGTGTTAATTTTAGCCATTCTGACTGGTGTGAGGTGGTATCTCATTGTGGTTTTGATTTGTATTTCCCTGAGGCTGAGTGATATGGAGCACTTTTTCATGTGTCTGCTGGCCATCTGGATGTCTTCTTTGCAGAAATGTCTGTTCATGTCCTCTGCCCATTTCTTGATTAGATTATTTGTTCTTTGGGTGTTGAGTTTGATAAGTTCTCTATAGATTTTGGATACTAGCCCTCTATCTGATATGTTGTTTGCAAGTATCTTCTCCCATTCTGTCAGTTGTCATTTGGTTTTGTTAACTGTTTCCTTTGCTGTGCAAAAGCTTTTGATTTTGATGAAGTCGCGATAGTTCATTTTAGCCCTCGCTTCCCTTGCCTTTGGCGATGTTCCTAGGAAGAAGTTGCTGTGACTGAGGTCAAAGAGGTTGCTGCCTGTGTTCTCCTCAAGGATTTTGATGGATTCCTTTATCACATTGAGGTCTTTCATATATTTTGAGTCTATTTTCATGTGTGGTGTAAGGAAATGGTTCAATTTCATTTTTCTGCATGTGGCTGTCCAATTTTCCCAACACCATTTGTTAAAGAGACTGTCTTTTTTCCATTGGACGTTCTTTCCTGCTTTGTTGAAGATTAATTGACCATAAAGTTGAGGGTCTATTTCTGGGCTCTCTATTATGTCCCATTGATCTATGTGTCTATTTTTGTGCCAGTACCATACTGTCTTGATGATGACAGCTTTATAACAGAGCGTGAAGTCTAGAATTGTGATGCCACCAACTTTGGCTTTCTTTTTCAATATTCCTCTAGTTATTTGAGGTCTTTTCTGATTCCATATAAACTTTAGGATTATTTGTTCGATTTCTTTGAAAAAAAAGAGGGTGGTATTTTGATATGGATTGCATTAAATGTGTAGATTGCTTTAGGTAGCATAGACATTTTCACAATATTTATTCTTCCAATCCATGAGCATGGAACATTTTTCCATTTCTTTGTGTCTTCCTCAGTTTCTTTCATGAATACTTTATAGTTTTCTGAGTATAGATACTTAGCCTCTTTGGTTAGGATTATTCCTAGGTATCTTATGGTTTTGGGTGCAATTGTAAATGGGACTGACTCCTTAATTTCTCTTTCTTCTGTCTTCCTATTGGTGTAAAGAAATGCAACTGATTTCTGTGCATTGATTTTATATCTTGATGCTTTACTGAATTCCTATACAAGTTCTAGCAGATTCGGAGTGGGGTCTTTTGGGTTTTCCACATATAGTATCATATCATCTGCAAAGAGTGATAGTTTGACTTCTTTTTTGCCGATTGGGATGCCTTTAATTTCTTTTTGTTGTCTGATTGCTGAGGCTAGGACTTCTAGTACTATGTTGAATAACAGTGGTAATAATGGACATCCCTGCCGTGTTCCTGACTTTAGTGGAAATGAGCTCAGTTTTCCTCCATTGAGAATGATATTTGTGGTGGGTTTTTCATAGATGGCTTTGATAATATTGAGTATGTGCCCTCTATCCCTACACTTTGAAGAGTTTTGATCAGGAAAGGATGCTGTACTTTCCAAATGCTTTTTCAGCATCTATTGAGAGTATCTTATGGTTCTTGTTCTTTCTTTTATTAATGTATTGCATCACATTGATTGATTTGTGGATGTTGAACCAACCTTGCAGCCCTGGAATAAATCCCACTTGGTCGTGGTGAATAATCTTTTTAATGTACTTTTGGATCCTATTGGCTAGTATTTTGGTGAGAATTTTCACATCTGTGTTCATCAAGGATATTGCTCTGTAATTCTCTTTTTTGATGGGATCTTTGTCTGGTTTTGGCATCAAGGTAATGCTGGCCTCATAAAATGAGTTTAGAAGTTTTCCTTCCATTTCTGTGTTTTGGAACAGTTTCAGGAGAATAGGAATTAATTCTTTAAATGCTTGGTAGCATTCCCCTGGGAAGCCATCTGGCCCTGGGCTCTTGTTTGTTAGGAGATTTTTGATGACATCTTCAATCTCCTTACTGGTTATGGGTCTGTTCAGGTTTTCTCTTTCTTCCTGGTTCAGCTGTGGTAGTTTATATGTCTCTAGGAATGCATCCATTTCTTCTAGATTGTCAAATTTGCTGACATATAGTTGCTCATAATATGTTTTAAAAATTGTTTGTATTTCTTTGGTGTTGGTTGTGATCTCTCCTCTAGCATTCATGATTTTATTTATTTGGGTCCTTTCTCTTCTCTTTTTGATAAGTCTGGCCAGGGGTTTATCAGTCTTATTAATTCTTTCAAAGAACTAGCTCCTAGTTTTGTTGATCTATACTATTGAGGGGTTTTTTTGTTTTTGTTTTTTGTTTTTGTTTTTATTTCATTGATTTCTGCTCTGATCTTATTTCTCTTCTCCTGCTTGGTTTAGGCTTTCTTTGTTGTTTTTTCCCCAGCTCCTTTAGGTGTAGGGTTAGGTTGTGTGTTTGAGACCATTCTTGTTTCTTGAGAAAGGCTTGTATTACTATATATTTTCCTCTCAGGGCTGCATTTGCTGTGTCCCACAGATTTTGAACCATTATGTTTTCATTATCATTTGTTTCCAGGAATTTTTTCAATTCTTCTTTAATTTCCTTGTTGACCCATTCATTCTTTAGAAGGATGATCTTTAATCTCTGTGTATTTGGATTCTTTCCAAATTTCCTCTCGTGATTGAGTTCTAGCTTCAGAGCATTGTGGTCTGAAAATATGCAGGGAATGATCCCAATCTTTTGATACCAGTTGAGACCTGATTTGTGTCCCAGGATGTGATCTATTCTGGAGAATGTTCCATGTGCAAAAAGATTTTTTTGGGGGGGGGGGCACATGTGCTATGTATTAAGTGTGAGATATACAAAGAAAACCAAGATACAACCTTTCTTCTTCTTTTTTTTTTTTTAAGATTTTATTTATTTATTTGACAGAGATCACAAGTAGGCAGAGAGGCAGGCAGAGAGGGAGAGGAAGAGGAAGCAGGTTCCCTGCTGAGTAGAGAGCCTGATCCGGGGCTCTATCTTAGGACCCTGAGATCTGATCTGAGTCAAAGGCAGAGGCTTAACCCACTGAGTCACCCAGGCACCCCACAACCTTTCTTCTTAAGACATTCTCAATCAAATGGGAAACAGAGAGTTTATAGTATAATTAATACGATTCAGTAAATGTTGTGTTCTGATAGGTCTCTGAAAAGAAACGAGAATCCAGCATATAAAAGAGGAATTCTTCACAGAAACGGTGGAAATATTAGGCTACTACTGTATGTCTGCCCTCTGCATAGATTAACTTGATTGATTCTCTGAGTGAAGTTTCCATGGTCTAACACATCCTTTGTTCATCTTATAGGTGAGGAATCAGGCTCAGGGAGATTCAGGCTGAGCCCTGGGTCCCACGGCCAGTAAGTGACGGAGGCCATCCAGCTCCTCTGACTTGAAACCCTGCTGCTTTCTCCAGCATCGGGTACCTGCCACAGGTAACTGCTCCCAGAGCTTAACACAGCTCACACATGAGATTGGAGGCCCAAAAACATAGCGTTTGATATAAAAAGATTGTTCTGACTATAACTAACACCCTTGGGGCCTTTAGGCGAAAACAAACTCACTGTTTGTTAGCCTCACAAGACCCTTTTAGCCTCAGCAGCTGGCTTCTGTTCCAAGGAGGCCTCCTGGTTTTGTCATCTCACACCTGGCCCTCAGATCGTTGTGGCTGGGCCCCAGCTGCTGGGCCCAAAGGGAGGTGCAGCCACAGGCTCCAACCTGCATCTTCCCCAGCTGCTCTGGACCTGGCCTTGGCAGCAGCTCCGCCTACAGAACTTTCTTTACTTGCCATAAACCTGCTGACTCTGTTTTGTTTTTGTGTTTGTTTTTGTTTTTTAAGTCCTGGGTACTTAAGATCAGCCAGGGGCCTGGAAGAAGGAGTAAAACAGTTATCCATCATTGGTGATGCCATTACCAAAAAACAATTGGCAGTTTCCAGGCCAAAGTCGTGCTGGGGCCAATCTGGAGTGCAGCCTGGCTGTAGGACAGAGGAAGATGGAGACTTAGGCAGGAGGATAGGGGCACTGAGGGACTGTGCCCTGAGGGGCTGCAGAGCCCCATGTGGCTACCAGCAGCCCAGCCTGCATCCAGATCCTCAGGCACAAGACAGAGGCCTCGCAGTGGTAGACCCAGGGCGGCAAGTGCTGTTTTAAGGGGACCTGAGAGAGCGGGTACAAAAGCACCATTTGCCTCTCTTCCAGTGAGTGCCGCTGGAGGAGGGGATGCTGCTGGGAGGGCAGAGCTGCCCAGGAGCTTCCTGAGGATTCATAGAGCCCTCCTGAGCACATTCAGTCCCCAACTTTACCTCTTACAAATGCTCCGAGTGTGTGTTTCAGTGGCAGAGAAAAGCTCATGCCATTCCAGGGAAGACAGGAATGTACGTAGAGTTAGGAGCTTGGGCCTGAACATGAGAGCAAGCACCTTTCCACCCCCAACCCCTGTCCCTTCTCATTTGCACAAGCCTGGGCAAGGAACTCCGTATCTCTAAGTGCCAGTGATCGATACAACAGGGCTAATGCTGACTCCCTAGTGATTTGTTTGAAGATTTCACAAGCTGACATTTAAAGGGCACAAGATAGGGTTACAAGTGTTCACTGAGTGGTGGCTATTACATGAGTGAAGGACCCTTCGTCCTCCATCCTCAGTGGGGGACTGAAGGTCCACCCATATTAAGCCCTCTGCATGAACCCATGCTTTCTTCCTCTTCCTGGGTTTGGGTGGGTTTTACTGATCCAAAAATATTCAGCTTAAGGGTTTTTCTCTGTCTTGAACTTTCCTTGACCCCCACCAGGCTGAGTCAGAGGCCCCTCCTCTGGGCTTCATAAATTGCCTCCTATCCCACGTTGTTTTTGAATGATCTGTGCATGTGTTTTTCTCTTCCTTTAAGCAGTAAACTCCAGGAGGGCAGGGACTGTATTTTCCTCTTTGTATTCCAGCATCGCTCACAGAATGTTCTGGAGAGAGGTCTAATATGAGAAGAACTGAATTCGGGGTTCAAGGTTGTCCCTTTCTTCGGGTCAAGGCCAAGTGCCTTGTTGTGGATTGATTAATAGGTAAAGCAGACCTTACCAGACAGGGTCTCTAGGAAAGCTGATTATATCTGGCACTAAGTACCTTCAATTAAGAACCTGAAGATTTCCGGGTGGAGGTAGAGGTCGGGTGGGGTGGGCGTGAGAAATGCGGAGCTTCCTCTGAAAGCAGAGCAGGAGCATGCAAGGCTGGGCATGGGTCCTCCTCCCAAGTATAAGCAGTGACTGGATGAGGCAGGTTTTTCCATGGGGGGACGGGAGAACCAAGAGCAGACCGCAGCCCTCGACTGTATGAAATGAAACGGTTGTCTGACAGGGAAGGGCAGAGCCCCCTTGGGCACCGTAGGGGAGCGGGAGGACCTACAGGGCCGGTTTCAGATTGCTGTGTCATGCAGGAAAACGCATACATCTCGTTAAATGCAGGGGTTGGGAAGCTTGTCCGTAGAGGGACAGACAGTAGGTGTTCTAGGCTTTGTGGGCCAGGCAGTATCTGTCACAGAGGCTCAGCCCTGCCATGTGGTGTGAGGGCAGCCACAGACGATCCGTGGGAAGCATGGCTGTGTGACTGTAAAGTTGGGCTCACAAGAGCTAGCAGCTGGCTGGTTTTGCAGGCCCTCGCATTAGAGGAGCCCGGGGTGAGCTCTGTGACTGCTGGAAGGCACCCCTCCCCCACTTCACACACAGGAGAGGTGTTCCAGGAGAGGTAGAAAGACCCTCTTACTAGCTAGGGTCAGGTGTATGTCTCTGTCTTAGGTGGGGGTTCTGGTTCACTGGCCTGTGGGCTCCCTTTACCACTAAACCCCACTCTTAGAAAGTGGACATGGGGCGAGCCCATGGGGCTCTGAGTGTCTGTGTGGAGGCAGAAGCCTTCAGAAGGAGGACTGGGCTCCTAAGACAAACTGCAAGTAGTCTGAGGCTTCTGCGATTCAGTTAAGCGTCTTTCAGCTTCGGTTCCCTTCATGGTGGAGGAACCTTGTCTGGGAAGGACTTTGTGCTCTTACAGCTTCAGCAGATTCCAAGGGGGATCTCATGGACATGGTCAGTTACGAATATATCAGATGGGCAAAAATTCCTTTCTTCTCTTTTCTGATATTTTGGATTCCCCCACCCCATTTGCCATGTGCGTACACACAGGCACATAGACGCTCACACGCACGTACATACTCATGCACATTTCGCCACTCACTAGTGGTGTTTATACTGCCATGCAGACCAGCTGAATACAGAGCAGGCATCTAAGATCTCAAAAGAACATAGCCCAAGAGGAAAACTGCAGCTCTGTCTCACCCCCATGCCCTCTTCTGCATGGTTTGCCCCCCAGAACCCCATCTTCTCTTTGGATTGCCTTCCTAGACCATTCAGTCTTCCTCAGAGACACAGCAGCACTTGGAGGCAGAAGGAGGGAATATCGAGCATACAGACGGGACTGCTGTGATGTAACTCAGACACCAGGCTCCCCCCAGGGCTGCCGGCAGCTTGCTGTGGGTCCTGTAACAGGCCACTGATAGGGTGAGTCCTTCTGAAGCCCGGCTCAGCCCGGGCAGGGTTCTCCGTCTTTCCCTAGCCATTCCATCCAACCGAGAGCCGATGAGGCCTCCTTGCAGAAGCCCTGAATTATCCTTCGGTGTGATGGCCTGGCCGCCTGCCACCTTCTGAGACCTCGGCAATACTGGCTTGGCTGCTGTTTTGGGATCTGTAACCTTTCAGAATAGAAGTATGGAGGGAGCAGGAGTCAGACTATTTGGGTTCAAGTCCTGGCTCCATCGCTTAGTAGATAAGAGGGCCGTGGGGAAGACAGCCTTGTGAGACTAGGTTCTTTGTTTGAGAGAAGCAAATTTAAAAGTGAAATAGAGCAACGCCATGCCAAGTACAGTGGATCAGTGGATTCTCTTTGTTTGCAGTAGTCATGTTCTGTAACGTCCTTGAGAACACAGTAGCAGCGAACATGGAGCCAGTGCTCTTATGGGGAATACAGAGTCAGGTGCCCACGAGCCTCTGGTCACAACAGTTTAATTACTGTGTCCATACAGAACCCTGTTGTGTGCGTGTGTGTGCTTGTAGACCTCTTACTGTATATGTATCATTGATTTGCTGACATTGAACTTGCCAGTGGTACTATAACCCGTGCCCGCATGAAGATATCGCACACACACATTTCCTCTGGCTCCTTGCTCTGCAGCACTCCAGCACCATGCTTGGGGACTATGTTAAACAGTGAAATCACTAACACAAAGCATAAAAATGTGTAAAATGTGGCACTAAATGAGTGGCAGAAAAGGCATTCACTTGCACTGTGAGAGCTGAAACATTAAGAGCATCACCTTTTCTGACCTCAGTTGGGATCAGGCACAAAACTTTTTGCTGCTCTGCCATGTGAGTGGATCATCACAAAAGCACTGCAAGGATCGACCTCAGAGTTACCAATAAATTTTAATGAGTAGGAGAATTTGTGCCTATCAAATGTGTGAGAGGTGAGGATCGTCTGTAGGTGCGAGTCGTCATGAGGATCTATGGTGATAAAACCCAAGGCATCCCACCTTGTGCACAAAGGCCTCCAGGATCCATCCCCTGTCTGCTTTCTGAGCCTTTCTGTGGCTGCCCCCTGACACCCCATTTTCCAGCTGTCCTTGATGTTCTAGTCAGCAAGAGAAATGCTGTTTCTTGCCTCTCTGCCACTGTATACATCTTTTCTGCTTACAACACCCTCTTTATACTAAAAAAGAGAAACTGTTACTGAGCTCAGGGGAATGCCATTGGGTAGAAAACCTGGTCTTCCACACAATCTGTATATTTGGCTCAGAATAAAAGGATTCGACCTCTAAGATTTATTCTTTAAGGCACATGTGAAACACTTGAAGATGTCTTTTCTGTAAAGACCAGTATCTTCTGATTCCCTTGACCATCAGCTCTTGCAGAAGCTCAGTCTGGTGAACGCCCTCAGAATCAGGGGTGGTGGTAGACTTCCTGCTTTATTTTTCCAGACTCTTCTGCTCAAGATTTGGGGAGCTCTCGTTCCCAGCCTGTGTTTTCCACCCTTGACTTAAGCTTTCACCACACGAGACCTTTCAGAATGGTAAGCTTAGAACAACAGTCACAAAAATAACTTCTGAACTCAAAGGCAACCTTTAATGTTTCAGAACAATAGTGTGGCCAGCATCCCTTGTCCCTCCAGGTCAGGGCTGGCCTTCTGGGAGGCGTGGAACCAGCCGTGCAGTGAGTGCCTTGAGTCGGGCTCCTAGGTAATTGCCTCCAAGCAGCTTGGCTAGATGTCACTGGCTGTTAGGTTTGGGTTCCCATCTGCTCGGCCTACTGCTCAGACATGCCCATTCTGTCCCTGCCTTTTTTCATGGCTCATCTCTCTGGTCCCGGGGCTTGTTTCTGTGTTTGTTTCATCTTGACTCTAGCCAGCTGATTTCCAGCTGCTCCTGGCTCGCCCGCCTGCAGGAACTGCCTTTCTGTCCCGTTCCTGCCAAGGCTCTGCCAGTGCCAGCTGACTCCTAGAAGAGGGGACAGCAGGGAGCAGAAGAACACTGGGTTGGCAAGCACACGTGGGTTCTGGTCTCATCTCTGCGTATTCTTGTATGAGGCCAGTACGATTCTGTGTTCCATTTCCCTGGTCTGTACAGTGCAAGGGATGTGGACTGGGGAGGGCTTTTTCAGCATCCCCTCTCTGCTGCTCTGAATCCTTAGAAGGGAGATGGCGGGGGTCGGGGCGGGGGGGACACGTGTCTCATTTGTCCATAGGTGGAGAAGCCACCTTTGAATAGCTTCAGGGCCAGTGCAAATCAACTTCACGACTATTTGGTTGAGAATTTCAGCCTGCAGATGTTCAGGCTCGGTGGTGACAGCACCCGTGTACGTGCTGCTTGTGAAAACAAGACAGGGGCTACACTGGTTTTCAGAGCCATCAGACAGCCGGTCACCACTGCTCTTTCGGAGGAGGAGGAGCCTCTCAGGGTGTCAGAGAAAGCCTTGCTGCTCTCTGTTCTAATGCTGCTTGGGGGTTCAGATATTGGCTCAAGAAGAAAACACACTCAGCCGAATGCCCATGAATCAAGGAGAGGGAATGTTCACCAATTAGGGCTATTTATAGTTTTGAAAATGAATGACATGTGATAACTACCAAGAGGATGGTGGTGGGGAGGGGGAGGACGGTGGTGGAGGAGGTAGAGGAGGACATGTGGTGGGATGATGAGGAGCACAGGCAAAGCAGACAGGGCTACATAATACGTGCGTGTGCCTGGGCAAAGTCTCTATAGACACCATGTCATTTAATCCTCAGAGCCACGCAGTGTAGCCCAAGTCCCAGCCCTGTGTAAACAATGATAAGCTACGAACCACAGACCCAGACTTGTTGAGGAGACAAGAGTAATGTCCTTCACATTAACTCCCAGTCCGGAAGCCATTGCTCGTCTCTGACCCCTTCTCTGTTTTGACTTTGGCAGCTGTCCTGCAGGGTGGAAGGGCAGGCTGTGGCTCACGTCGTCCATAAGGAAGTTGAGACTCCCGAGGGTGGAGTAGCAGACTGGCAGACACCTGAGAAAAGCTGGTGGGGGTCCCTTCACGGAGGCCACACTGGGGATTCGGGAAGGACCGTCCTCTCACTGTGACTTGTGTAACACAAAGAAAAGGAGTGTTTATCCTTGTATAGGAAAAGCATTTACTTAATTGCACACCCTTTGGCTATCTTGAGACCTGATATGGAAATATTTGAGACACGAAATGTTCCCAGAATTCTTTCGAGGGGAAGTGGTTTCCCTTCTCCTCCACGCCTGGCCCTGGCTGCTTTTCTGTGCTGGTGGGCCAGCTCCTTCCTGGGGTCAGTAGCGGGGTCGGCAGGGGGGCGGTGTCCCCGCAGCTTCTGCTGCTCTCTGCCCCTTGGTGAAGGCTGCTTTTCCTGCTGATTTTTTCTTTGAAATCATTGACCTTTGGAATTCTAGGCTTGCTTAATCTCCAGTCTGTGTTGGCTTAACTGTGGCCAACTCTTCACCCAGGCACTGGGCCGTGGAGTGGAGTCCGAGACGGGGCCCTTCTTTTCCCCCAAGGTCAGCCAGAGGGCTCAGACAAGAATAGAGATGATCTCAGTATGCTCTCTCCCAGTTTCTACATCCAAGAACTTTATGAACTCATTCTTTTAATCTTTCCTCACATGTCTGTCTTGTCTCAGCTTGGCACCATGTGCCCTTCTGAGCAACTTTCTTCTTATTTCATCTTCTAGGTCATTCATAAGGATGTTAATCATTTAGAAGGATGGGAGCTTTCCCTACCTGGAGAATGCTTTTTTCCTGAACTCATTCAAAGTCTCTTTGATTTGCCCAAGTCCTAAGAAAATAAAATCTAGACTAAGTGGGAAAATATTCTGTGTGAATAACATATTTATAAGCTCTGGGTGTTATATCAAAATCCCCGCATTGTGGAAAGGCCTGCTGGCTGGTCCCATTGGCAGAGTAGGTGGTTGCCTATACAGTGTGTTTTAAAGTTTGCTAGAAAAGCTTCCTGCCTCTAAACATATTGCCTTGGATTCTGCCATTACAGATATATAGCTTAGCATTAAATACTGCCCTCTATTTTTTTGTGATAGGGGTGAGACTCTCTTTTAAAATCAGAATACCCCTAAGGTGGTTTTCAGCTAGAATTGTGCCTGACTCTGGTAACAGAGTCTGGATGGAGTTTTACCTGTTGTAGGCAGATGCTGTTGGCCGCCCATGTCTATCTACAAGACAATGCAGATGCCCCCAGTCTTGGTCTTAGGGCTTTTTCAGGCTTTGGAAGCATGCGTGGCTCGTGTACAGGGCAGGCCAGTGTGCTAGAGAATTAATGTCCTACGGAAGCTGGTTTGCCCCATGGTCAGTTAGGATTTCATGAAACACGCCCCCAGCCCCTCATCCCTTGGTGGCATAATTCTTAGATGTGTTTTGCACGGTCGACGAGATTTCCCCGGGAGGACTAAGCTGCAGTTTCCTCCCACTGTGGTAACTGGCTGATGAACACAGTTCTTGGCTTCCCTCCCTTCCCTGTGCCACTTCCCATTCCCCTACTGGTGTGTCCTGGGATTACTTCCCGGATAAACTGCAGTTGAATTTTTGTCTGAAGACCGCTTCTGGGGAAACCCAAACCTAGACACCAGGAAACAGCATGTAGGCACGTTCTGTGAGGCAAGAAGGACGCAGGTTTTCCTTCCTCCTCCACCAAGTCCTATGTGAGGTTTTCAGTGTCATGGTGATAGCCCCGTGTTTCAGTCAGGAAAAAGGAGAAAACAGGAAAAGCCAAGACAGAGACCAAAACCTTTTTCAGCAGAGGTTTTGTCATTTTAAACAGGAAGGGACGTTTTCTCCAGAGTGTTCTAACTAAAATCTTTCCTCAGAATTTTATCACCCCCACTCCCACTTCAATTGATATTGGGGAACTGAAGTTTTACCCTCCCAAACGAACTGGTGCTCTCCTTATAATATAAAAAGAGAATGGATATTGGGTTAGGCAGGTAGCAGTAAGACTCACAGAAGTTACTGCCTTGTAATGTTTACCAACACCTGAGTGCGGCATGAGCTTATTAGACCCATGCTCCTCAAAGTATCTGACTTGATACTTGGCATTGACATCACCTGGGAACTTGTTAGAAATGTAGGTTTCTAATGCCAGTCCTGCTGAATCAGAATTTGCTCTTTTTTTTTTTTTTTAAGATTTTATTTATTTATTTGTGAGAGAGAAAGCAAGAAGGGGGTGGTATGAGGGGGAAGCCGGCTCCCCACTGAGCAGGGAGCCAGAGGCAGGGCTCCATCCCAAGACCCTGAGATCATGACCTGAGCCAAAGGCAGATACTTAACCCACTGAGCCACTCAGTCACCCCCAGAAGTTGCCTTTTAGCAGCTCCCCATCATTGGGTTATTTGTATGCATGATCGAGTTTGAAAGCCCTGAGTTCAATCCCTTTCCTTGGTGTGAGGAGCAACAAGGAAATCTCTGGCTCTTGATATCCTTTCCTTGCTTTTGCCCACTGCCTTGTCTGGGGTACACTTCTGCTGGATGACTGAGTAACCCACGGCTGGGGGAGGGGTGTCCTCCCTGGTCCCTCACAGTCAAAGTGACCCCCTCTGCTCTGGACAACCCCCGTCCCTCTCAGTGCCTTTTACATCTCTCTTTTGTGTGTCATCGCCAGTTCTGAGCTCCTCTCATTGTTCTCTTGGACCATAAAGTCTAGGATCTCATCTCAGTCATTGGGGTACCACCCCCACCCCACTGCCTGCCAGCACCCAGCTGGGTGCTTTGCTAGGGGAACTTGAGTGGAGTGAAACTTTCTATACCTGGTTCCACCTTTGTTTTTTTCATTAATTTGACTCTTCATTTCTGTGTTCCTTTTCTTAAAATAAAGCAACACCCACAACTAACAAAGTCTGTTTCCTTTCTGGATTTTCCTAGCATTGTATTAAATGACTATGGTATTTGAATAAATTGAAAGATGTAGTGCAAAGATTTCAAACATTTTTTTGGCAGCAGGGTTCTTTCTGCAAACATAGAAACTCAGTGTGTGCTCAGATTTGAGGCAAACTGCTGTGCTTTAATGAAGCGGCTAGGGGCCTGAATCCCCGGTCATGGGCTCCCCGTGCAGAGCCCCTCCCAACTACCCAAGTCTTTCTGTGATTTTCCCCATAATCTACTTGCATGAGGCCGGAGTTCCCGTGACCCACCCATTCCCTCTTTCACTCCTGAAGACGCGTGGTGAGGATAAAAAAGAAAATCAACAAACTGTGATAAACTCTCTGCTAGTAAGAAATGCATATTGCAAATTACATTGTAAAAGAGGAAAGCGAGCATAGGCAAGTCTCTGTGTGCTGAAACAGCGCCATGTGATCTTAAAAGAGCCCAGTGATTTAATCATGCTTTCTTGGGTAGAAGGTTCAAGTTATTCCAATGGCACAAATTCACAGGCAGCACATTACAATTTTTTTTTAAAGATTTTATTTATTTATTTGACACACAGAGAGCGGGAGTGAGCAGGAGCAAAAGCAGGGGGAGCAGCAGGCAGGGGAGCAGCAGGGTCCCTCCAGAGCAAGGAGCCCAATGTGGGGTGGGGTTCGATCCCAGGATCCTGGATCATGACCTGAGCCGAAGGCAGATGCTTAACCACTGAGCCACCTAGATGCCCAGCACATTACAATTTAAGTGTCCTTATAAAAGCACAGGGATATTAATATTAAACTGTAATTATTGAAAACACTATAGGCCTGAAATGCCGTAAATGTAATATCACTGCACACCATGAGGTTAACCGAGTAACTGATAATACTCTAAATTGATAATAATGAAGCTAAATGAACAGCAATTTATATTTTAAAAAAATCAAAAGTAGTAGCTCTTAAACCTTACCAACTCATAACAGTTGTGGTAATCTTGTTTCTAGTAGGAAATCACATGGACCATTATTCACCTTGTGAGCGCATGTCCCAGTAGCCAGGAAGACCCAGGGGTAAGAAAGCCAGCTTCCTCAAAACTTCTGGAGAAACTACCTAGAAGACGCCGAGTGACCAAGAAGGAGGAGTTGGGCAAGATGGCCAGGCTTTGTGAGGCCTCCTCGCGTTTTAGTGGGTACAGAATTAAACACCTCTGCAGACTCTAATAATGAGCCTCTTAGTTTATGAATGCCAACATTTAATGACCTGATAATTCAATTTAAGTTGTTACAAAGTAGCCTATAGTCCCATATCCTGAGGAAAGTCTACAGAGCAGCTCCTCATTGCCTGGAAGAAAGAGAGACCTCTTGTCTTCATCAGGCTTTGAAAATCACTGCTGTAAGGGAGGAGAGACAGGATGGAAAAATGCCTTCCTTCCCTCAGAGGAGCTTCCTTTGTTATGTCCTGCTGCTGGAGATGGAGGCTAAACTCACCAGATGGGCTCCTTCAGTGGATGAGGCATGCATTCATGTCCCTGCAAGCTCACCTTGATGTGGTGTGACTTTTGGGGAAGTAGCTACAGGTGGTGCTGGAGGTTCATTAGCAGAGCCCTCAAAGGCCCCGGGGGGCATGTCAGGGGGACGGCTTCTGAGGAAGTGTTCTTTAATGCGCTGAGCTGCCTTACTATTTTGCTAAAAGGCCAATTTATTATTATTTATTATTTTTGGCTTAAAGACCAATTTACAAGCAGTAGTTCTCCCACTTCTGACTGCTGCCTATGGGTCTCCTCCCTGTTCTAAGACCACCTTCCAAAGTGGCCCTGACTACGTGCGTGTGAGCAGTAGACGGTTTGTAAAGATGGCGGGTCGTCTCCAAGAATTCTTGTACTTACCTGCGGCCATAGTGCAAGTTGATGGGGGCTGAGACCTGAACGGTGTCAGCAGCTGTGGGGAAAAGGAGGAGTCAGGAGGAGGTCAGAGCGGGGATCGGGGCAACCAAGCCTCTCTTACAAAAATGGAAGCTGGCAGATCAGTGACGTAGCAATCCGGGGAGCTGCCCATGTCATCTTGGCTCTTGCTAGCCTTAACACCTGAGGTAATTCAGGAGCAAGCATGGGTTCTGAGACGCTGGGGAATTAGAGGCAAGCTTGCTGCACAGATACGGGGGTACAGTGCCCGTCTGGATCTCATGCTCCCTATGACTGGAGAGATCTCATTGTTATAGTCTCTCATGGGCCATCCCACTAGAGGCTGATTTCTCTAAAGAAGGTCGCAAGTTGCCTCGTCTAGTTCTGGTTTAACTGACTTGCCTTGCTTATATACTTCTTTCAAAATGTCCATGAGAATCTACCCAGGAAGGATTCCCATGGGTTTCCATCTTCCCATAAATGCATGAGAACCCTTGGAAACTCTAGGTCAAGATGGTTCAGAAAGAGTGTTTGTTCCCTCCAGGGTTTTCAGAACACACTCAGATCTAGGGGATAGCCTGATGATTTACCTTGGACCTGGAAGAGTTGAGGAAGAAGGGTGGGGCCTCCTGGGCCATTGACATTTCACTGGCTCTTCCAACAGTGATGGAACTGTAAGGTAGCACTTCTCATATTTTGGTATGCATACAATCAGCAGGTTTTGCGTGGAGCCTGGCCTTCTAAAGTTTTAAGCAAGCATCTTGGGCTATTCTTATGCTTGTTGGGAAACTCTGCCGTGAAATCTGGTTGTATAGCCTGCACAAGGGTGGTGTTAGCTGGTTTTGGGTCAGGATAGAGAGTGTGTCTGAAATGACCCTGCAGCTGGGGCTGAGGTATGCCATGTGAGTCAGAGACAGGCAAGGAATTAGAAGCCACAGGAAAAAGAGCTCAGAAAGATCAGTCATATGAATAAGTTTGGCTTTGAGGATTTTGCAGGCACCGTCTCCTTTCCTTAAATGTTCCTTGAAAACTAGTCAAGCCCCAATAGTAACTTCTCACTCAGTCCCCTAAAATGAAATTTTTGTAGTGCCTGTTTTTGGCAATCCCCCTATAGAAGAAAATGTTTAAAAATATTCAATCCTGGGGCACCTGGGTGGCTCAGTGGGTTAAAGCCTCTGCCTGCAGCTCGGGTCATGATCTCAGGGTCCTGGGATCGAGCCCCGCATCGGGCTCTCTGCTTAGCAGGGAACCTGCTTCCCTTCCTCTCTCTCTGCCTGCCTCTTTGCCTACTTGTGATCTCTGTCTGTCAAATAAATAAAAAAAAAATTAAAAAAAAAATATTCAATCCTGGTCCTCAAGTGAAGTTTGCCACCTGATTCTAGACGACAGGCTCCTTCCTCCAGTTGGAGATGTGCACACATGCCCTCTGACAGGTGCAGGATGGGGGGTCACGGTGATTGGGGGATCTGAAATTTTTATGGGGACATGGAGTTTGGAATTGTAAGTTATAATTCAATAAAAAGATGTATTTTTCAAAGCAAATCCCAACATCCATCTTACTGGTGAGATATTAGAATGATTCTCATACAGTCAGGAACAACACACATATAGCTCCACACCAACTTCACTGTGATTTAAGTTTGTTTTTGGAGAAGCTCGCCAAAATATTCAATGAAAGAATGAAAGATGGTATAAAATTGGAGAGGAAGGAGGAATATTATCCTTGTTTGCAGGTGATATAGTTGTGTATTTGAAAAATCCAAGAAGATCAACTGAAAAACTGTTAGAAGCAGTAAGTGTATCTGCTAAGAAGCCTAGTTACAAAATGATATAGAAAAATCAGTAACACCCCAACATACGTCTCAACAACCAGTTAGAAATTATATTGGAAGGAAAAAAATCCTCATTTACAATAGCAAAAGAAATGATAGGAATAAATATTACAAAGAATATGTGAGAAGTGTGTGGAGAAGTTGTTAAATGTTATGAAGAACATAATGGAAAAAAACATTAACAACCTCCTGTGTTCTTTTTTTTAAATTTTATTTATTTATTTATTTTTAAAGATTTTATTTATTTATTTGACAGACAGAGATCACAAGTAGGCAGAGAGGCAGGCAGAGAAAGGGGGGGGGGTAGCAGGCTCCCTGCCAAGCAGAGAGCCTGATGCGGGGCTCGATCCCAGGACCCTGAGATTGTGACCTGAGCCGAAGGCAGAGGCTTAACCCACTGAGCCACCAGGTGCCCCATCTCCTGTGTTCTTGATATAAATACTCAGCATCATGAAGATATATAATCTCCCTATGTTAATTTTAAGTGATCTCAATAAATAAAATAACAGGATTTTTTTTAAACTAGTTGAGTCAGTTCTAAAATTCATATGGTAAAATAAAGGAGCAAGGATAAGTGAATTTAATATCAAGAAAGAATAATTGTAAGGAGGATATAGATTTCTACCTATTCTACTTTTGGGGAGGAGTAAACAAATAGATCCATGAACAGAATAGGGAATCAGGAAGAGATCCAAATTCAGGCAAAAAACCATTTTGTAATAAAGTTGGCATTTCTTATCAGTGTGGGAAAATATTGCTCATGAAATAAATATTAGGTGAATTCCCTGAGTCCCATGTAGGAAGAAAATTAAAAGATAAAGTTGGACTTCAGTTCTTTACCAAAAAAATCCAAATGGTTTAAAAAGGTCAAACCATGAAAACTCATAAAAATACTAGGATAAAATATAGGATAATTTTTTTAAAGATTTTATTTATTTCACAGAGAGAGAGAGAGATCACAAGTAGGCAGAGAGGCAGGCAGAGAGAGGGAGAAGCAAGCTTCCTGCTGAGCAGAGAGCCCGACTCAGGGCTCAATCCCAGGACCCTAAGATCATGACCTGAGCTGAAGTTAGAGGCTTAACCCACTGAGCTACCCAGGTGCCCCAAAATATAAGATAAATTTTAAAATACATGTGTATTTTGTATGAAGGGAGCTTATAATCTGGAAGCTGTATAAGAGATTATTAATTTGCTAGTTGCAAAATTTGTTTTCCATGGTAAAATAAAATAATCAAAGGGAAAAAGATACAAATGTGCAAATTTCCTTAATATATAAAGATATCACACTAATCAATAAGAAGGAACTAATAAATGACAAATGGACAGACTACATAAGCAGAGACTTTTCAAAGAAGGTGATAAGAAGACTTTTCAAAATAGGAAACTATACCTGCTCTACTGAGAATGAAAGAAATGGAATTTAAAAGTACAGTAGGTTATAATATTTTTAATTATCTGATTTTAGTGATCACAAGTTTGATAATACACCGGGACTGATGGTGAAGCTGTGAAGAAGCAATCATTCTCAACTCTTTTGGGTATAAAAACTGATACATTCTTTGTGAGGCAGTTTCCCAGTGCCTGTTTTAAATGTGTCTATCCTTTGAGCCAGCAGTTCCACTACTGAGGATTTACTATAGAGATATACTTGCATTTGTACAAAATGAGCATATGGGGTTACTCTGCACAGTATTTATTGTTATATAATAGTAATATGAAAGCAAAGATTTGAAAAAAAAAAAAAGCACCCTAAATTCCATCAGTAGGAACTGGTTGAATACATGTGGAACAACCATGAAATAGAATGAAATACAGTCACTTAAGAACACTAAGGCTGTTTTATAGGTGCTGAGATGAAATAATCTTGAAGATATATTGTCATATTAACACACACACACACACACACACACACACATGGCACACTACCAGCTATGTGTGTATGTGTGTTTTGAAGTCTGTATCAATAATCTCAAGCATTTTGGGTCTCCAGAGGCCTTTATAATCTTAAAAATTATTGAGGACCCTAATCAAGGGTTCTCAGTTGTATTAGAAAATTCTAGAAAGCCCAAGAATTCACAGGCACACATTCCATTACCTATCAAAGTGATGATGTGAGTAAAAGTGAAGAGATGAATAATGCCTTGCTATTATTATGAGAATAGCTTTGATTTTATGGGCTCCGTGAGAGGGTCTTAAGGTCCCCCAGGCGTCCATGGGCCACACTTTGAGAACCACTGATCTACATATATGTGATTGTGATTGTATATACATAGAGAATTTCTGCATGAATACCCCAAAATGGGTAAAAAATGTTACCTCTGGAGAAGGGACACTGGGAAGACCAGGGAACCCTGGTGGAAGAAAGGTGTACTTTCACTGCATATTTTTTTTTTTTTTTTTAAGATTTATTCATCCATTTCAGAGAGAGAGAGAATAAGTGAATGGTAGGGAGGAACAGAGGCAGATGGGAGAGAGAATCTCAAGCAGACTCCCCTCCAAGTGCTGAGCCTGAAGCGGGGCTCAGTCCCATGACCTCGAGATCATGATCCTAGCCCAAATCAAAAGTCAGACATTCAATCAACTGAGTCACCCAAGCACCTGGTCACTGCATAAGTTTTTGTAACTTTTAAATTCTGTGCATGTGTTAATGGTTACTGTGTGTGTGTGTGTGTGTGTGTGTGTGTGTGTTTTACAAAGGAACAAAGAATCTAAAGAAATGCAAACAGATTTATGAGCCATAGAATTAATCAGAGTCACGGGCTAAAATTGATGTACATGAATATTTGTCACAGCATTATTTATAATGGTAGGGACTTGGAAAAACCCCACAAGTTCAAAGATAGAGATTGGTTAAACAAATTATAGTCCATCTACACATTGTAATTCTATGCAGTCATTAAAAATCATAAATCCCTAGAATGTTCTATGATGTGGGAAAATGCTCACAATATAATGTTAAGTTAAAAAAAAGTAGTGCAGAATATAACTTTGCATGAGCCAAATTGTAATAATTTAAAACAATTCTGGAAGGAAATATATCCAAATTTTGAGTCATTATTTTTGGGTGGCGAGACTAGGGGTTATTTAAACTTCTGACTTTTCCAAATTTCCTATAATTAATATGTATTGCTTTTATAAACAGAAAGAAAATGTTATAAGAGAAGGAAATGGAAAAGATTCATTCCCAGGGCCCTGTGGGGATGTGGAGCTTCTCTTTCAGTGCTGATAGAACAGGGAGGTATATTTAAAGGGTGTCTTGCCCCTGGCTACCAGATGAACTCTGCCTGGGTGGGCGAACCCCATGCTGGTGGGCGTTTGGGCACAGGCAGCACCAGCTGTGGAAGACTGGTTTACACGGCGTGGCCGGGGAAGCAGGTGAAAGGGGAGACAGAGGAAACTAACGAATAGGAAGGGCTGGTACGTTTGCAACTTGTACAACACATCACTGCAAACCTCAGTAGCCTAACATATCCATAAATACTGTCATCTCGCAAGATCATGCAACTCAAGATTTGACTTAGCTAAGTGGTTCTGGCTCAGGGTCTCTTAGGAGGCCACAGTTAAGGTAGCAACTGAGGCTTCAGGGTCCACTTCCGAAGTGACTTATTCACATCCCTCCAAGGGAGGACTGGCTGTTGGGAGGACTCTTATGTCTGTTGCCACATGGACCTCTCCATATGGCTTCTTAAATACCTTGGGGTGCCTGGGTGCCTCAGTTGGTTAAATGTCTGACTCTTGATTTCAGTTCAGGGTATGTCTTGAGATCGAGCCCCATGTGGGGCTCTGCACTCAGGAGGAAATCTGCTTGAGATGCTCTCCCTCTCTGTCTGCCCCTGCCCCTCTCAAATAAATGAATAAATAAATCTTTAAATATCTGTACACCGTGGAAGCTGGCTTCCTGCAGAGCAAGTGATCCAAGAAAGTCTCCTATCTCTTACGACCAAATTCAGAAGTCACACAATATCCTTGTTATGTATCGTATTGTTGACACTGGTTGGCCCTATTTAGTGTGGGAGGGCAATGCACAAGGGTGCAATTAGAAGGAGACAGGGCCATCTTTGAAGCTGGGTACCACCGGTGGACACTTGCTGTTCAAAGTAATGGGCAAGCCTTTGGGGCTGGGCTGGCTTCCCATGGCCAAGCATCCTGGATAGGTGGGAGGTTTGAGGGTCTGTTTTGCAGAATAGGAACCGATTAGCTGGGCCATACAGAGACTGCCAAGTCGCCAGGAACTTTTAGATAGGGTTTGGAACTTGGAAAGGGAAAGGAGGTATAAACAAGCCTCTTCCCTCATGCAACTAGGTAGCTCTCCCTGTTTAGAGGATGGCTCTAAAGTTCTGGGGGCCGAGGTATTGGTTCCTGGAATTACAGCCTTGCATCCTAGATGCTTCGGATCAGCATGATGTAATTTTATTTATTTATTTTTTTAAGATTTTATTTATTTATTTGACAGATGGAGATCACAGAGAAGCAGGCAGAGAGAGAGGAGGAAGCAGGCTCCCTGCTGAGCAGAGAGCCCGATTCGGCGCTTGATCCCAGGACCCTGGGGTCATGACCTGAGCCGAAGGCAGAGGCTTTAACCCACTGAGTCACCCAGGCACTCTGTAATTTTATTTTCTATAGAGTCTTGAAACATCTGCAGAATATGAGCATTGCAACCTCAAATTTATCTGCTTTATGTGGAAACCTGCTGTAACATTGCAACCTCAAAATTATCTGCTTTATGTGGAAACCTGCTGTAGATAGAGATCACATCAGACCACATGTTTAGATTCGTGGCTTTGAAAATATGGTCCTAGGTTTTCCAGTGCTAGCCAGATCCACCTGGATACTCTGTTCCCAGTCAGCACAGATGTGAAAGCAGGGGACTCTGGAGCCAGTCCTGGTCAGCAGGGTGAGCAGTGCTGGGGATCGGTGCCTCTGGATTTAGACAACAGTGTCTACACAGAACCTAGGCAGAGAGTCAGTGGCAGGAAGACCAATGAGAGGGAAAGGGCAAGTGTCCCAGCTTGTCTTAGTTTGATGTGCCAGGAGCAAAGTCCATCCCAAATTTGTTCAAAAAGTGAGTACAAAAAAAAAAAAAAAAGTGAGGGTTTATTGGAAACCATCAGTCCTGAAGAAAGGGGGCATTCTGGTACCCCACTAATAATAGCACGACTCAAATGTCAGCCACACAGTCCTTGCTACCTAGTTCAGATTTTGGAGAAGGAAGCTAATTGGCTTCAACGGGCTTGCGGACTGGCCTCTCTAGAATCAGATGTTTGACTCTCTTCTAATCTGCCATGGCCATGGCCTGCACCCCATTATAATTAGTGATGCTCGGGGCTGTGGATCCCATCCGAAGAAGGGGGAAAGGGTGGAAGGGTAGGCATCCCTAGTTCATTCTCCCTGGGAGAGGGGACTGAGACATAGCTGATTTGGCACAGGACTGGCACTGGGGAAGGCAAACAGTGGAAAGCAGACTTCAGAGAAAGGGGATTGCCAGGAAGATCAGGGCTAAGCCCAGTCCTTTAGGAAATGAGGGATATGGTGTGGCTTGTTCACAGGAGCAAGACAAAAATAGCAGTTATTTGAAATAGGATTCAAAGTGAGAGGGGAATTAGCATGAATGTCGGTTCTGGCCTTAATTCTTCCTAAGTAGAGCCAAGGTTGGTCACTAAACTGGGTAGGGCTGAGTCAAAGGAGTTCAGCTAGCCCTGAGTCTGGATAAGAAAGGAAAGCAGGGACACAGCCCAGGCAGGACAATGGAGACATGAAATGACAAATCAGATAGGACTGGCCAGTGGGAACTCTTACTGTGATCATTCAATTAGCTGTAACCCATTGCTCAGAGATTATCTTGCCCATGGTCCATTTGATCTATCACAATGACATGACTAGGCTCTAAGACAGCAAAGCCTTCTTGATGCCACTAAAAGTCATAGGCCACGGCACTTACCTGTGTTGGCTGGAGATCAGAAAGGACTAAAATGGAATGGATACTGTGCTTCTGTGTGGAGTTCTTTGAAAGGCTTTTCGAGAAGACTATATTGGTCACCAAATTATTTCCCAAATTTTATTTTCATCTTCCACAGCCAAAAAGGATATTAAAACACACACACACACACACACACACACACACACACACACACACACACACACACAAGAAAATACGAAGATAGCAGCAGGTGGTAAGACCAGCACGTGTTAGTTACAGTAATAGCTCCCCCCCTTTCTCCCTCACGTACTGTGCTTCAGCAAACAGGCGGGTTGCTGTGAAATACATAGTAGTGAACTGTTTGCTCTGATCTTTCTGGTTGTTACTCATCTCTTCAGTAAACCTGAGACTGTTTATAGTTTTCGGGAGAGAGCTCTTACTCCCTGGTGGTTGAGAAGGGCTTTTCCTGCGGCCCCTCCTATTGGCTTCCCCACTGATCTGGTCGGAGAAGAGCAGGCTGAGCTCTTCTGTTGTGGTTTCCGCAGTGACGTAGGTGCAGACTGAGAGGCTGTGCTCTCTGATGGCAGCGGATCAGAGATCTGCTGTGAATCCCAAGAGAATCAGGTTATTTTCCTTGGGGTAACTGTCTTCTAGACCCTTCCTGGTCTAAGTCAGATAATGCAATCCTTGCAGGTTTTCTCCTTCTTTGGGAGCCAGTAAGGCTGTTGATGAGGTATTTCTGATTCTGCCTTGTGGGGCTTCTTAGGGTAGAACTGCATGGATAGCTCCGTCCAGAGGTGCTGAGTGGAAATGACATGTACCTTTTCCAGGCTGGAGTATTTAGTTGTTGGTGCATGACCCAGGCGGTGAGGGCTCCATCAACCAGCATCTCTAACTGATTATGATGATCAGAGCCCTCTGCTCACCTGAGATGGACATAGAATATGAGAATAGATTTCTTTGTTTTTAAATTACTGAGGTGTGTTGTTGTTACAACATAACCTGGGTATCCTGACAGATACGCTTTTTATTTTTTTTAAATAGGGATCAAATGCTATTATTATTTGTTACACAAAACCATTAAAAGTCATTTGTAAAAAAAAAAAAAAAAAAAAGTCACCCCAAATACTGCCACCTCAACAAGTTTATTTGTCAGTGATTTCCTCCGGGGTGTTTTGTTTGTCTGTCTGTATTTGTAATTTTTGCTTAGTTGTAGCGTAGGTATGAATTCCAATTTTGTATTTTTTTTTTTTAGTGTAACTTTATGAGTGCATCTGGGTGGCTCAGTCAGTGAAGCATCCAACTCTTGATTTCAGCTCAGGTCATGATCTCAGAGTCGTGAGATTAAGCCCTATGTTGGGCTTCACGCTCAGCGTGGTCTTCTTAAGATTCTCTTTCCATCTCCCTCTGCCCCTCCCCCCACTCCCCTCCCTACATAAATAAATAAATAAATATTTTTAAAAATTTAATTTTTTCATGGCTTCATGATGATAAGAACCTTGACTGTTCTTTTAACCACAGTCTCTCTCCTAGCACCTCACACAAATCCAAGCACATACTAGGTGCCTAATACATAATGATTGAATTAATAACTGTACTTTCCTTTTAGCATGATTTTTTTTTTAGTTTTTATAGGTGATTTTAATGTTAATTTTGAAATGGATTGGGTATTGCTTCTGCTTTAAGTTTTTATATTGTTTAACTTTTTATTTTATTTTATTTATTTATTTTTTAAATTAATTTATTTATTTTCAGAAAAACAGTATTCATTATTTTTTCACCACACCCAGTGCTCCATGCAATCCGTGCCCTCTATAATACCCACCACCTGGTACCCCAACCTTCCACACCCCCGCCACTTCAAACCCCTCAGATTGTTTTTCAGAGTCCATAATCTCTCATGATTCACCTCTCCTCCAATTTACCCCAACTCCCTTCTCCTCTCTAACACCCCTTGTCCTCCATGATATTTGTTATGCTCCACAAATAAGTGAAACCATATGATAACTGACTCTCTCTGCTTGGCTTATTTCACTCAGCATAATCTCTTCCAGTCCCGTCCATGTTGCTACAAAAGTTGGGTATTCATCCTTTCTGATGGAGGCATAATACTCCATAGTGTATATGGACCACATCTTCCTTATCCATTCGTCCGTTGAAGGGCATCTTGGTTCTTTCCATAGTTTGGCGACCGTGGCCATTGCTGCTATAAACATTGGGGTACAGGTTGCCCTTCTTTTCATGACATCTGTATCTTTGGGGTAAATACCCAGTAGTGCAATTGCAGGGTCATAGGGAAGTTCTATTTTTAATTTCTTGAGGAATCTCCACACTGTTCTCCAAAGAAGCTGCACCAACTTGCATTCCCACCAACAGTGTAAGAGGGTTCCCCTTTCTCCACATCCTCTCCAACACATGTTGTTTCCTGTCTTCCTAATTTTGGCCATTCTAACTAGTGTAAGGTGATATCTCAATGTGGTTTTAATTTGAATCTCCCTGAGGGCTAATGATGATGAACATTTTTTCATGTGTCTGAGAGCCATTTGTATGTCTTGATTGGAGAAATGTCTGTTCATATCTTCTGCCCATTTTTTGATATGTTTGTCTCTTTCGTGTGTGTTGAGTTTGAGGAGTTCATTATAGATCCTGGATATCAACCTTTTGTCTGTACTGTCATTTGCAAATATCTTCTCCCATTCCGTGGGTTGCCTCTTTGTTTTTTTGACTGTTTCCTTTGCTGTGCAGAAGCTTTTGATTTTGATGAAGTCCCAAAAGTTTATTTTCACTTTTGTTTCCTTTGCCTTTGGAAACATATCTTGAAAGAAATTGCTGTGGCTGATATGGAAGAGATTACTGCCTATGTTCTCCTCTAGGATTCTGATTCCTGTCTCACGTTGAGGTCTTTTATCCATTTTGAGTTTATCTTTGTGTACGGTGTAAGAGAATGGTCGAGTTTTATTTTTCTACATATAGCTGCCCAGTTTTCCCAGCACCATTTATTGAAGAGACTGTCTTTTTTCCACTGTATATTTTTTCCTGTTTTGTCAAAGATTATTTGACCATAGAGTTGAGGGTCCATATCTGGGCACTCTGTTCCACTGGTCTATGTGTCTGTTTTTATGCCAGTACCATGCTGTCTTGGTGATCACAGCTTTGTAGTAAAGCTTGAAATCAGGTAACGTGATGCCCCCAGCTTTATTTTTGTTTTTCAACATTTCCTTAGCAATTCGGGGTCTCTTCTGATTCCATACCAATTTTTGGATTATCTGCTTCAGCTCTTTGAAGAGTACCAGTGGAATTTTGATCAGAATGGCATTAAAAGTATATATTGCTCGGGGCGCCTGGGTGTCTCAGTGGGTTAAAGCCTCTGCCTTCGGCTCAGGTCATGATCCCAGGGTCCTGGGATCAAGCCCCACATCGGGCTCTCTGCTCAGCGGGGAGCCTGCTTCCACCTCTCTCTCTCTCTGCCTGTCTCTCTGCCTACTTGTGATATCTGTCAAATAAATAAATAAAATCTTAAAAAAAAAGTATATATTGCTCTAGGCAGTATAGACATTTTAACAATGTTTATTCTTCCGATCCAAGAGCATGGAATGGTCTTCCATCTTTTTGTGTCTTCTTCAGTTTCTTTCATGAGTGTTCTGTAGTTCCTCGAGTACAGATCCTTTACCTCTTTTGTTAGGTTTATTCCCAGGTATCTTATGGTTCTTGGTGCTATAGTAAATGGAATCGATTCTCTAATTTCCCTTTCTGTATTTTCATTGTTAGTGTATAAGAAAGCCACTGATTTCTGCACATTGGCTTTGTATCCTGCCACGTTGCTGAATTGCTGTATGAGTTCTAGTAGTTTGGGGGTGGAGTGTTTTGGGTTTTCCATATAAAGAATCATGTCATCTAGCATGATTATTAGAAGACGCCTTACGTATGACTGACCAGAAACCACAGGCTCTCGATTCAAAGCTCAGGTTTGTCTAGTGGCAGAGACATTTTTAAAAATAAGTTTTTGTTTTATTTTAATTTTACTCTGGCTAGCTTTAGATCAAGGCTCTTTTCCTGGTTTCCCTGCAAGTTCATAATCTCCTTTTGGTACCTTTTAACTCTGGTTCCCAGTCTTGGACCAGACTGGCCACTTAGAGAAATCTCAAACAGAATTTCAGTGTTGGGGAGTGCCTGGGTGGCTCAGTGGCTTAAGCAAGGCTTGGATTGAAAGCAATTTTCCTGACTAGAAACCCACAGTTCATTTGAATGTCTCTTCTGGGTTGTAGTTCCTGATTTTGGCCCAGAGTAAGCTGTTTCAATAGTGGGTTCCAAATGTCTTAGCCTGACTATCTTACGATGCCTAATTTCAGCTTGACTTCATTATTTTTCTTCCAGCTTTTTTCTCCTTCTCCTGCTCCTTTTCCTGTTTTCCTTCTTTCCAGCTTGCTTCCTTCTCCTCCCTCTCTTCCTCTTCCTTCCTGACCAACTAGATGCTTGACTTAATTAACCCTGTAGGTCGCCATCAGGTTTTTTGCAATTGCGAGATGTGTTTTGCCTTAAGTCACATTGTCTGGATTTGAGTTGAGTTTTTATTACTCTTTCTCTTGAGAGAATTCGAACCCCTTCCTAACTGAGTTGTCCATTTTTCCATTTTCAGAAATTGGGAGTTTCCTGAAGAGGCTCCTGGTGCTCTCACTATACAGCTTGGCCCTTTTCTTTCTTGGTTTGTCGTCTACTTACTTTCCTCCCTCCCATCGCAAATGGTCAAGTCAATGACAGGGTGACTCACAGAAGCACATCTCATTAACTGTGTCCCCAGGGCTTCTGGTATCTTCTGTCTACCCCTTCCCCAACCCCAGCTCCAGCTTCTCCCTTTTTGATTGGGTTTTCAGTTTCGTCCTCTGTCCCCCTCTGTCCTCTGTCCCCCTCTGCCCCACGGTAGTCTATTCAGCTCTATTTCTATTTCTATTTCTATTTCTCCTTTTTGAGATTGCTCAGGTTTTGAGACCATGGACTTCATCTGATATCCAGGTACAAATCTTAACAGATTTTATTTCCTGTGTAATCTTATTGTTGGGAACTCACTCTCTCTGAGCTTGCATTTGTGATCTGTAGAAGAGATACTATTATTTCCCCTCATAGTTTTATAGGGAACCTTAAATGAGATAATGCATGGGAATTATTTTGAAATATGCTGGCTCATAATAGGTGTGCAAGACATGTTAGCCGTCACTCGATCACTTTTTTTTTTCTCCCTGTCTGTATTTCCCCTATTTGCTCTTAACTGCACTTTCTCATCTCCCTTCCTCTAGATGGCAAAGATATAGGTTAGAAGTGTCAACATTATAGCTGTAGGCGTGAGGAAAAGGCCTAATTTGTTCCAGAGGGATGTGTAAATTTCAGAGAAAAAGAATCATTGGTTTGAATTCCAGTGGCTTTATTTGCTTGCTATTTGACCTTGGGCAAATTATTTTGCCTCTCTGAACCTTAACTGTTTTTGTCTCTGTGATGAAAATAATAATACATACCTTCCCCCCAAAGGCCATTGCGTGATGTGAAACACACACACACACACACACTCTCTCTCTCTCTCTCTCTCTCTCTCTCTCTCTCTCTCTCCTCAGATGCATGTGTAGTGACCAGCAGACTATCAATACCCATTCCTGCCAACCTTTTAAAATTAACAAAAAGGGAACATTTTTTAGATTTGGTGTGATTTAATGTACAGGGATCATCAATGTTCCTCCTTCAGGGGAAATCTGAAAGAATTCATAAAAACTTGAGAATTAATTGAGACCCAGGTGTGCACTAGGTGCAAAGCCAGTGGTCCCAGACATTACCTGGGAGAAGGTTAAACCCTGGTGGCTCCTCTGAAGTTTCAGGTCTCTGCCGCCCCCTAGTGGCCACTGAGTGTAGCAGACGATTCATAGTTCTTGACAAATTACTCCAATTAATTTGACTTTGGACAAGAATTATGTAGAGAATAAAGAATGGAGTGAAAGGGCCTACATTTGAGTCTTTTTAAAAAAAACATTTCAGATAGAAAATTATTCTTCTATCAGTATGCATGCCAGTGAAATCTGGTGAAAATCCAAACATATATGGCCCCCTGCTAGGGAAGTATTAACCAACATATTCCCTTTCCTTCCTCTTCTCTTTCTCCCTCCCTCTCTTCCTCTACCAAGGTAGGAGCATCTTTTCTCTCCTTGGGTCAGATCATTTTTTGCCCTTAAACTTGTTAAAGGCTGTGTACCCAGTTTGAGTTCCAGAGAGAGGCCAGTTACCTGTCAAATTAAGTGAGTTACCAAACACACAGCAGGAAGCAAAATATTCCTGGAATTAAGATTCTTTTGTTTTAAGGTTTCCAGTGGCCAAAGGCAATACCACAATGCTCTAAGGAGCCTGGCCTTGGAGAGCAGAGGTCTGCTTGGCCACCACTCCTGGAAGCGAGGGACGTCCTGCGACACTCTGCAGCTCATTGAGAGACATTCAACTCTATTCTGTGCTCTGATTCTATGAGGAAGCTTCTCTGCTGTTCTGCAGGCTGTGAGCTCCTCCAGGGAGGCTCTTGCCTTATTTTTTGCTCTGACAGCACAAGACTTGGCAATCAACCTTTGACAAGAAGGATCGGAGGGGATTTATGTGAACCTAATACTATAGTCTTTGGTCCTAGTGAACCACTTGTTATAAACACAGCCATTATTTGAATTCTGTGTTGGCAGCTCAGGAGAGATGAAGGGAAAGAGAGACCAGAGGTATAGTCCTTACTTTACAGATGAATAAAAAATGGTCTTTGGTAATGAACTCTCATTCCCGAGACTGTGAGCAAGTGTTGGATCATTATTCCTTCCAGCTAAGTCACCTCTAGATTTTCTTGGCCTGTTACTCATAGAGGGATAGGCAGTATGAATAAGAGCACACGAGGGAGGGCCTGGGATGCACATATGACTGTGTGACCCAAAGAAAATCAATTACCATCTTGGCAACTCTGTTGTCTCATCGCTAAAGCTGAGATTTAAAATATTTACCTTGCAGAGAATAAAAGAGGTGACACATGTTCAAGTACCATTCTGAGAAAATGCAGGATGACTGACAGGTCTGAAATGTACTTGCTGTAGCTGAAGAACTCTTAGAAATCATGTCACTCTACCTCCACACTGCTAACTTTTCTTCATGTGGATGGCAAAACCGCCAGGTTCCCAGGAATGCGTTTAAATAATGGAAGGGTCAGGGAAGATTCTATCTCAGGGCCCTAATCCAAGCTGTTCTTGGCTTTGGCAATGTCGTGCTGCCTCTCCTCCCACTCCTCCCTTCCCCTCGCCTCCACTTTTATTCTAGAACCAGATTTTCTGAAGTCGGACCCGTTTAATCTCTTAAATGCATAATTAGGGAGAGTGCTTGATTGTAAAGGCCTCTTCCAATCCTCCCATTTATCCAAAACACGCTCCTGTTCACAAGGCAGAGAAATAGGGCAGGGAATCGGGAGGAAGGGAAGGAGAGAGGGGAGAGGGATGGAGGGAGGGCGGGGCGGGCCCTGTGCTTTTCTCAATGAATGCCGAGGCCTCTGCAGATTTGCATAGAATCCCGTCTAGCCGCGCGATTGGTTGGCGGGTGCGAGCGGGGCTGGGCGGGCCTGGGTGAGCCTGGCAGTGGCGCGGAGTTGGCGTTCGAGCTCCGCCCCCAGCACGGCCCCGCCCCCTCCCGGCGCGAGCTCGCGACTCTGCCAGCTGCAAGTGGCGGGCGCCCAGGCAGATGCGATCCAGCGGCTCCGGGGGCGGCAGCAGAGGTAGCAGCTGGCACATCCCGTCACCGCTGTCCTGAGGGTCGCACAGCACAGAGGCGCCTTTCGGCCGCCCTCTGCTCAGCCACCCGAAGCCGGGGCGGGGGCGGCTGCCGTTGGGTGAGGAGGGGCAGCAAGATTTTGGGCTCTCTTGCCCCGGAATGCTTTCATTCGGCTGCTGCCGCTGGGGCCGCTTCCGTGCCTGAGAAGTCTGAGCATAGGAGACGCGGGAGAGCAAGGACGCTGCAAACTTGGCACCACGGCGGCTTGAGCCTCTGCTTCACAGTGCGGGGGCTCGATTCAAGCCCAGAAGTTCAGCGAGCAGTGCAATCCGCAGACTTCCCGCTGCGGAGGGTTGCAGGAGGGTGCGCGAGAAAGCAACCCCTGCCCCGGGTTTTCCCCTACACTAAGGGAGAGAAGCTCAGAAGCCAAGAGAAGCGCAGAGGAAGGAGCTAGGACACCAGAACGCTCGGAGCCATCGTTCTCAGCTGGAAAGTTGCGGAGGATTGGAGGCTGCTGGAGAGCAGACAGACCACAGCTCTAGCCGCGGGGGGCAGGAGAGGACGGCACCCTGCTGCCGCCTCCCTTCAACCATAGTAGTTTCTCTTGTTCCGGAGCGCAGCAAGCTACAGACGAAGGCGCGGCACTCGTCTCTGGACGCCAGAGGCACAGGGTCCCAGCTGCTGAGCCCGAGGCGCTTAGGGTCTCTTGACACGCCCCGAGCTTCTAGCCCCATTTTACTGAGACTCCTCCTTGTCTCCTAGCAGTTGGAGGAAAACGAGAGAATCGAGTGCACGCATAATCCCCCAGAGATCAGGTGGAAGGAGCCTTGCAGGACTAAGGACTATTCGGAGACCCTTCTAATTTGAGGGGAAGTGAAGGGCAAGGCTGGATAGTGGGGAGTCTAGTATAAACAACGCCTCTCTGGCGGGATGGGATCTTTAGAGCTCGTAGGGCTGCTGCTGCTGCTTTCAGTGGCAGCCTCGGGCTCAGGGACCGGTATTGAGACCGAGACTGGGACTGGGACCGGGACCGGGACCGGGACCGGCCAGCTCGTGGGCTCACCCGCCATGGGGCCAGCTCTGCAGCCTCGGGAGCCGCTCAGCTACTCACGTCTGCAGAGGAAGAGCCTGGCGGTAGACTTTGTGGTGCCCTCGCTCTTCCGCGTCTATGCCCGGGACCTGCTGCTGCCGCTTTCGTCTTGGTCGGAGTCGAGGGCTGGCCGGACGGAGGCGCGCGGCTCGCTGGCTCTAGACTGCGCCCCACTACTTCGGCTGGTGGGGCCACCGCCCACGGTCTCCTGGACAGAAGGCCCCAGTTCAGCAGCCCCGGCCCCTGCACGGACGCTGACCAGGGTGCTGAAGGGCGGCTCGGTTCGCAAGCTGCGGCGCGCCAAGCAGCTGGTGCTGGAGCTGGGAGAGGAGGCGATCCTTGAGGGCTGCGTCGGGCCCCCAGAGGAGGTGACTGCAGGACTGCTCCAGTTCAACCTCAGCGAGCTGTTCAGCTGGTGGATTCACCATGGTGAAGGGCGGCTGAGGATCCGCCTGATGCCAGAGAAGAAGTCTTCCGAAGTGGGCAGAGAGGGAAGGCTGTCCGCGGCGATCCGCGCCTCCCAGCCCCGCCTTCTCTTCCAGATCTTGGGGACCGGTGAGCAGCTCCCGCCTGAACGTGTTGGGTTTTGTATTTTTAGACACATCAGTTTGCAACCGCTGTCAACTGACCCCTGTTTCCAAAACCCAGTCTCTGGTTCTTAGCTCTTTTCCTCCTACCACAAGCCTCCTCTCTCCCGTTAGACCATATTTTCTTATTTTCTTCCTGAACACAGTCACTCCCCAAGGGTTTTCCTTCCTCTCCAGCAACCAAGTTGGGAGAAAAGTTTTCTCTTATTGGCAGAATGCCTCTTTCTACCGACTTATATAGCGTTCTAGCCAAAATGAGATGCTCTTCTAATGGGGGCCCCTTGGATGGTTGAAATGCCCTTATTACTTCTGTGTTTTAAGCTTAGCTCTAAATCTCAAGACTCTTGTCCATCTTCCCATCCCCTTGTTCCTCTTCCTGGCCATCACAGATGTGGGAAATATAGTACACATTCTCAGAGAACATAGAACTCTTCTTCATCTTGTTGAATCCTACCTAGCTGTCCCTTTCAAATGTTGGCTTACCTAGGAATTGCCTCTTCACTAATTTTTCTGCCCCTTTTCTCCAACCCATGTGCTGGCCACTCTCAGCCTCCTGTTTTTCCTCTTAAATGTTGATGGGAGAGCCCCAGAGGAAATAAGGAACATGGGACAGGAGGGAGATATGAAGAAGAGGGAGCAAACTTGCCAAGATTGTCTCCCTTTGAGGGAGTAAGTATGAAGCCAGGAGAGACAATAGTTGAATTCTCTTTCTTTTTCTGCTACCCCCCTCCCCCCAACCTCTAATTCTTAGCCTGTATGTCCGCAGTAGCAGCTCTGGGTGACAGTCTCTGGCAGGCCTGTTTCACTGCAGATCTCTCTGCTGGAGACTCCTGAAATGAGGTTTCTGTTTCATTTACTCTCACATTTTCTTCTCCTATTCACTGAGTTGGGTGTGTGTGCGCAGGCACTTACTTCTAACTCTTCCCATAGTATTCTTTGACTGGAAAACCAGGTGGTTTTGAATGGATGTTTCTCTCCTAAGACCACTGGGGAAAGGCTCAGTGAATAAAATACACCATGTAAATGAATGAGAAAGCACAGAAAAGAAATCATGCCTTTAAAATGCCTACACTAATTCCATTGAGCAAACCCAGCCTCTTTTATATCATTCTCATCATCAGAAATAAATGAAATTTTTATGCTCCACTGGTTACTAATGTCTAGCGTTAATTGGATGGAGAGCACTGAAAAGAGCCCACTGTAGAGCTACAAGTATCTTCCATGCTTGTCCTGGTGCACACATATACTCCCCCCTACACTCACTACACTGCTGAAGCAGGGACATTTACAGGCTGAGGTTCTTCAGTCATTGCATACACATGGAACCTACTGGTATGTCATCCCCGAGGAAAACAGTCTGGATGCATAGTTCAGCATTAGTGTTGGTGGCACTGGCACCTAAGATGACCCCTTTGTGTTCAGGGCTGGAATTTATATTAAGAGGCAGAATCGATAGTAAGAGGCAGGGTCTGATGGGTGTGATGGCGCCTTCTGTGAACTGAGCTAGGAGACCAATACTGTGGTCTCACCACAGATACTTTCATGAAGAACAGCTGTGCTTTATGTCAGCCTGACTTCTGTGGTTTATATGTACAGTGTCTTCTTCTAAATTCCCACAGTACTTGGAATGGGTCTAGGGATGACTTCTTGGGCAATGTGGAGTTTCTTCTCCCTTCGTATCAGTGAGCATCTCTGGAGCTTTTCCTGTTACCTCTTGTCAAATGACCATGGGCCCAGCAGTCTAGATCAGCTATTGTGAGATGTTGGTGACAGATAAAATGGGTCCTTTCCATGGCCCTGAACTTGCCTACTGTCAACAGACAGGTTGCATGAAGTTGTCAGTGTGTGTCTCAGAAGCTTCATATGCTTATTGCATTTGAAAAATATACTCCAGTCAAGCCTCAGGTAAGCTGCTGAACAGGGGACTTTCATGTAGAGAGGAGTGTGTTTTAAGAGCTTGTCTGCTGCTGCCAGGGGGGATGCTCTGTGAGTGTCCCAAGTCCTCCCAAGTCCCATCGTAGTCCATTTGGCAGTTGGACCAAGGCCTTATGCATCATTTGACACATCCAGCACTGCTGTTTTCAGAAAGAGCCAGGATTCTGTCATTAAAAAGCTAGAAATTTTGGCCAAGCATTTTTCAGCAGCATTGGGATCAAATGATTATTGATGGGATCACATAAGACAGTAAGTGTAACTGGATGAGCTCTCCGTGACCTGCAGGGAGACAGGCAGCTTATTGAAAAGCACTTCGGGCCTTGTAGTGATCACACTTGGAACAGGCTGGGCTGTCCTGCTCCGAGGCATATGCTGTTTCCCATTAGGCAGCTGGCCATGCAGGACTAGCCTCTTGCCTTTCCACTGCCTCCCCAGCCTCATTCAGATATGGTTTCCACCAAAGACCTCCCTGTGGAGGGAGTGGACAAACTCTGCTCTATCATGATTCATGTTTGGGGCAACATAAATCATGTGGTTCCATTCACTTTCCTGTATGAAAATTCAAGCTTAGGGTCTCACACTTGGGTTGATTTTACTGTTTGTTGCATTTGAGAAAATGGGTTTATTCTTTTTAAATAGGCTCGTGTCGTAGAAGAGGCATTCAACTCCTCTGTGACATAGGATCCTCAAGCAGACAAAGGGAAAATAGGCACGGCTCAGCTTGCCTCTTCCTGCTTCTGCACAAATGACCAGTGATCTGGTCTAGAGGGGCACAGGCATGCTGACGGGGCTAACTGTGAGGAGGGGAGAGGAGAGGAAGGGTGTTCTGTCCACTCTCCTTGTGGTGACTGGCCTGCAGCAGCTCATTTGTTTCAGACTGAGGATAGCTTCCTGAATCTCAACAGGATCGTGACCAGGGATCAAAATGGAAAAGCACCCAGTCAGGATAAAGCAGTTACTTTGTATTGCTTGTGGTTTGGGATGTCTGAGAGGCCTCCTAATGCATGACATGCAAATGTTTTTTCTCTGTGGGTTGCTCTGAATTCAAAAATGGGATCACTATTTCAAAGCACTCATTTATGGAAAGTAGAAGGTTAGAAGGGTAGATAGGCCATTGCTGAGACTATATGAACTTCGGTACATCATTCTGGGCCAGTCCAAACCTCAGAAAAGATGTCTGCCACACCGCTCACAGCCCTACTTCTTAGCTTATTTTGTGAATGTTCTGATGTCTTGCTTCTGCCATCCCCCATGCAGAGGCCTAGAGGATATTGACTTGTAGGATAGGAGGGCCTGTTTCTCTGTAAGCACCCCCCTCTCCCTCCTGGAAAGGGGATATATGACTGGGGATTTTACATGTACTATGAAGAGTCCTGAGAAACTTAAAGTAGATGTATGCAGTGCGATACACCTGACCCTTGACCTCACATATCTTTCAGTCCCTTCCAATTTTATTTCTGGAGAGGGTGAAGGGAGCCAAGGAAGATAGAAAGGAAGTCAGAGCTCCCAGAAGGGATATCAGTTATTGGAGGTGAATTGGGAGAATTGGAACTGG
Organism: Mustela nivalis; assembly: GCF_964662115.1. Classification (NCBI taxonomy): domain Eukaryota; kingdom Metazoa; phylum Chordata; class Mammalia; order Carnivora; family Mustelidae; genus Mustela; species Mustela nivalis. The sequence goes on along the minus strand of NC_139027.1, from coordinate 23,185,498 downwards.
TCCAGAGAAGAGCAGAGAGCTGATTTAAGACTTGAAGGGACCGATTTATGGTGAAAGATGAAAAGAATTAAATATATATGGCTGAGTGAAGTGGCAGTGAAGGGAATGCCATGGTAACAGTCTACAAATCTCTGAAGAGGGAGAGGCTGTGAAGGAGAGTAGCCATATAGTGTAGCCCATAGGAGTAAAAGGATGAGACTCGCAGAAGGAAACTTTAGGGCAGATATCAGGGAAACCTTATTTTCTGACATTGATATTCCTCTGACTATGGAATGGAATTCCAAAGGAGCAAAGAGTAAGGTGAGATGTGGGTCAGATAAACCACAGCATTCATAATTAATCAGTGTTATATTTGGAAGTGTTGAGAAGCCACAACAGGCAGGAGAGCTGGGATGGGGAACATCAGCGGGAAACAGGATCTTTCAGGATCCAACTTTCAAGAGACCTTGGACATTGGTGTTCCCTGTAGGAAAAGATAAAAACTGCATATGTGTCTTTGAAATTGGTTGAGATGCACTTACAAAGAAGATAGTGATGAGAACAATATTTTGAAATTACCAGGTTTATTTATCTCTGCCTCTGGACTGAGGCAGAGTATTTCTGTGGGGTGTTGTCTGTCTGTCCCCTGTGGGGGAGTCATACCTGGAGAGCATTACACATCTGAGATGCATCTCTACTATGCATGTCATCAGGCCTTTGGGCACGGTGGGAGATACCTGGCTCTTGAGAAGACGAGACCAGTTCTAGATTTGATGGACTCCTCCTGGCTCCTACTGGCTACTTGAAAACCCTTTGGCATACTGAGAAAATATATATATATATACATACATATATATATATGTATGTATATATATATATACATACATATATATATATGGCGTTAGATTATATATAGGGATATATATAGGGATTATATATAGGGATATTATATATAGGCTATATCTATAGATATATATATCTATAGATATAGCTATGGCCGTATCTATATTTTCCTATCTATCTATGTGGCTGTTAGAGAGGTGGAATACATCTAAATCCATTTGATATTTTCACAAATTGACAAAAGAAAAAGAAGGAAAGCCCATGAGGGGTTTGTGTGCGTGGTGTGGGAGGAAGGTGTTACCATTAGTAAAACTGAATGCTTTTAAGGAAGTGTGTCTTGTGAAGGACAAGGCCACTGGCTTGCAGGTGGGAGAAGAGAGGAAGAGTTGTGTCAGCAGAAGTGGTGGCCCCTGCCACTCCTAGGATTACTGCCCGATTACCTCACTTTGTGGGAATTTGCCCAGCCTGGTTCATAAAGGACATTTTGCCTGTCTTTATAACCATTAATAATGTCCTATTATGGTTTTAAGACATTTTATAATTTATAAAGAACTTTCAAATGTATTATTTTTTCCAGTCTTACAGTGGGCAAGGCAAGTATTTGCTTTATTTTATAAATGAAGTAACTGGAATCTGGCTATTTGGTAAGGATTTTTTTCAGGGTAAAAGGTGGTAGGCCTAGAAACTTTAACTTATGGATCAAGAGGGTGTGAGATGCTGAATGCTGTGTTAGGTCCTGGCTAGGACTACACATCTTTTTGCCTTCAAATTGGGACTCTTTTCACTAAAGGAATAATCTCAAGATACAGATTATAAATAACAAAGACATGTAAATAGATGAAAAGCTTTACATTATCCTTGTCAGAAGGCCATACAACAAATATTTGGTGTTTGAGAGCCATGAATTGGAAAAGTTCTTTAACATCTTTTATTTTCTTAAAATCTTTGAGATCCAGTTTCATCATTAGTAAAATAGTGATAGTAAAAGTTCCTATCTCAAGATGTTGTCATGGAAATTGAATTAGAAGAGACGTGTAAATCTGTAACCTAACGCCTGACATAATAAAGTGCTCCATCGATATGAACCATATGGCTTTTCCTAGCAGAGGCAACACTGCAGTGTCTGGTTGTGCAGGTTGTGTACTCTGTAACTCCAAGAGTTGCATATACATTTAAGTTTATTTAAATGGTGCCATCTGGAGTTGTGTAGTCCCTCTTTGTGGCCAGATGTGACCTTGGCAGAAGCAGTCGTAATACTGTGGACTCCCATGCAACTAACTACTAATTCCTGATGTAAGTGGGATCCAGTGGCAGTGGGGAGAGTGACAGGGTGATACTTCCTATTGTCTTACCTAGAAATGTGGATGGGGAGAATTGAGGTGTGATATTTACTTCATTTCTATCCACTAGTATCCTCCAAGGTCTTTTGACCTTGGATTTGGCTCAGAGATTCAAGCAGCATATTCACAACCCCATTATTTTTTTCTTCTACACAAAGAAAGCAAGCTTTAACTTAATGAAGATATGAAATCTAATGATGAAGAACAAGTTAGAGGCATTACAGAACAGCAGTTTTCAGATGGTGGATCTTTCTTAATGGAGAGCAATGTGTGTAGTTCAAGCCCCTCAGTGCCCAGAGGGGTGCTTTGCCATTGACCTCCGGTAATTTCTTTGTCATACATAGCTGGAACTATGTCTTTTCATCTCTGGCTTCACCATTCATTGTCAAGTGGAAGGCAGGAGAGAGATGGAAGGTGCCAACTGGTTGATGGACATGTGCCCATTAAGAGCAATTAGACCTTTGAGATTCCATGAAGACACATAGCCCAGGGACTTGAGTAGGAGGCTACCTCAGAAAAGTGGCTCAACCTAAAAGATTCTGTTAAGCATCCATATTGCATTTTATAGATAGTATTTTTTATGAGCCATGGCTGATCCATTGCTTTCAAAAGATGTACATGGATGTTATTTTTTCTTGGGGGTAGAAGGAGCCTAGGACATTTTTGTGAGGATAGTTATAGGCCCAGAGGTTATGTGACAAGAGTTGCGAATAAACTTACCAAAGATCCCTAGGGGTGTCTTCTTTCTTATAGCCACTATGTTGTCCTCCAGTCTAGGATGTGGCCAGTGTTTCTTTCTTTCTTTCTTTTTTTTTTTTTTAAAGTAAAGTTCTTTTTGTTTTTGTTCTCTTTTTTAAATTTTTATTTTGTTTATTATGTTCGGTTAGCCCCTGTATAGTGCATCATTAATTTTTGACATAGTGATCAATGATTCATTAGTTGAGTATAATACGCAGTGCTGATCATAGCATGTGCCCTCCTCAATACTCATCACCCAATTACCCCATCCCCCCAACCTCTCCCTCCCTTCTGAAACACTCAATTTTTTTCCCAGAGTCCAGATTCTTTCATGGTTTATCTCCCTCTGATTTCTCCCCCTTCAGTTTTCCCTCCCTTCCTCTGCAATCCTCCATACTATTCCTTATGTTCCACATATGAGTGAAACCATATGCTAACTGTCTTTCTCTGCTTGACTTATTTCACTTAACATAATCCCCTCCAGTTCCATCCATGTTGATGCAGATGGTAGGTATACATCCTCTCTCATGGCTGGAGAATATTCCATTGTATATATGGACAACATCTTTATTCATCTGTTGAAGGGCATCTCATATCCTTCCAGAGTTTAGCTGTTGTAGACATTGCTGCTATGAACACTGAGGTGCATATGCCCTTTTTTTTCACTCTGTGTATATCTTTGGGGTAAATAGCTAGTAATACAATTCCTGGGTCATAGGGTAGTTCTATTTTTAACATCTTAGGGAACCTCCATACTGTTTTCCAGAGTGACTGTACTAGCTTGCATTCCCACCAGCAGTGTACGAGGGTTACCCTTTCTCCACATCCTCTCCAACACATGATGTTTACTGTCTTGTTAATTTTTGCCATTCTAACTGGTGTGAGGTGGTATCTCATTGTGATTTTGATTAGTATTTCTCTGATGGCTAGTGGTGTTGAGCATTTTTTCATGTGTCTGTTAGTCATTTGTATGTCTTCTTTGGAAAAGTATCTGTTCATGTCTTCTGTTCATTTATTGGCTGGATTATTTGTTTTTTATGAGTGTTGAGTTTGAAAAGTTCTTTAAAGATCTTGGATACCAGCCCTTTATCTGTAATGTCATTTGCAAGTAACTTCTCCCATTCCGTGGGTTGCCTCTTAGTTTTGTTGACTATTTCCTTTGCTGTGCAGAAGCTTTTTATCCTGATGAAGTCCCAGAAGTTCATTTTTGCTTTTGTTTCCCTTGCCTTTGGAGATGTGTCTTGAAAGAGGTTACTATGGAGGCCAGTGTTTCCTAACCTAGTGGAAACCCGGGCTTTTTCATATGGGCCAAGTTTGGAGAAAGGAGCAGTTTAAAAGAGTGTTGTCCTGGTGGGGAAATAGGGAGGGGGTGGGGGATATCTTAGTACCTTTATTGCTGAGCCAGATTTCTCAAAACAACTTTTTTTTTTTTTAATTCAGTAAATTTTGTGATGAACTTTCCAGCTGGGCTCTTATGAGCTTGGGTCCTGTCCCAGAAAAATTCTCTCAGATTCACTTGGTGAACATAGGCATTCCAGAATGTGCGAAGTCCCAGAACCAGGGAAAGCTCTGCTGGGACAGATACATCCATCCACTTGGTTAATTAAGAGTCTTTATTTTTTGAACTCTTACTTTTATGGTTATATAACAACAGGTGCCTGGAGAGGTAGGGAGTGAGAATTCCCTGGAGTAAGGAAAAGGCTAAAAGGAAGATGTGAAAATAAAAACAAAGGAAATCTAAGCAAACATAAAGGAAATCAGGCAACTGGCCAGAGGAAATCAAAAGGAAACTTTAAACCATTGATTCTGTTTTTCCTCTTTTTATCTTTTATTCAGTTTTCATTGGAATATGGTTCATGAAGGTGGGCATGGGCAGGTCTCCTTTATAGATCCTTTCCACATTTTCAGCCCAGGTAATTAAAATAAGTGTTCTGTGATGAAGGGAACACTAGATTGGGAGCTAGAAGGCTTAGATTCCATTATGATACTGGCCTTTTTAAAATCTTTGACATCTTGTGCAACTACCTTAAACTTGTTGAACCTCTGGGACTTTTTTCCTAAAGGAGAAAATACAGAACTTGTCTTGACTACCTCATGGAGTGAGAGCATCATATAAAATAACCTCCATGGGAGATTTGGTTCTGGATTATTCAGAAAAAAATCTATAAGGCTGTAAAAGAATGAATGTGTACAAGATCATAAATGCATGAGATTCTACTTTATCAATTCATAATTTCAACCAACCTTGGCATTGGGGAGCAGCAGTGCCAGCTCCTAGATTTTGAGGCAGGTGTTGGGCTTCATTTAAGAGCTCAGTAGCCCTGAAGAGGGGTTAAGTGGCCCCTTCCCACAGTTTCTCGGAATTAGATCCTTTCATTGAAGTAATTTTCTTCAATCCCAGGCTTTTCTGGAAAAGAATTTATAGCTGTGGGACATAGGAACTTGTACTTTAACATCAGAAAATTATTTTTTAATGGAATGATGACAAATACAATGATGTACATTGAGTATGTTGTTCTCATGTGTATCTTGATTATAATTCACATATGCAGCATCCATATAATCACTATCCACATAAAGATTCAGAGCATTTCTGGCATCCCAGGAAGTTCCTGTTTAAGCCATTATGTGGACATATATTGTCAGTTGTCTTAAGTTGTTTCTGGAATTGCTGAATTCTATGGTAAATATATGTTTAACTTTGTAAGAAATGGACAAACTGTTGTTACAAGCAGTTATGCCTTATGGTCCCACCAGTAATGTATGAGAATCCTTGAGAATGCTTGATATTGTTAGCTTGTGGTGGTAGCTCGTTGTTTTAATGTATACTTTTTTGTGTGTTGGTTATCTAATATAGCATAAGAAATTAGCTAAAAAATTATCAGAATAATAGTAACAATTTATCTATTATGGTTCCTATGAGTTAGGAATTTGGGAATAGCTTGACTAGGTATTCTTTGCTTGGAGTCTCTCATGAGATAACATTCAGATATCAGCCAAGGATGCAGTCATCTTAAATCTTGGCTGGAGCTGCAGGATCTGCTTGCATGGTGCCTCCTCGCTCATAGGGCTAGCGAGCTGATGCTGGCTAGTGATGGGAAGTCTCATTTTTTCTCCAGGTATTCCTGTCCGTAGGGCTGCTGGAGCATCCTTGTTACCTGATATCTGGCTTCCCTGAGAATGAGCATCCATTGAGATAATATGATCTTTTGGGGGGTAATTATTATGGATCACAGTATTTGATTTTCAAATATTGAATTAGCTTCATATTCTCAGGATAAGCCACATGGTGATTTTATATATATATATATATATATATATATATATATATAATTTTTTAAATATATATTGATGGATCAGCTCACTAATACCTTGTTGACAATTTCTGCATCTGTGTTCATGAAGATTATTGGTCTGTAGGTCTCTTTTCTCTGACAGGCTTTAAGGTGTGGGTAATGCTGGGCTCATAAAATGAGTTGTGAAATGTTTCCTCTTCTATTTCTCCTGGAAGAGAATTGTAGTTTTTTCTTTCTTGAATTTTTGTGTTTTTTTTTTTTTAAAGATTTTATTTATTTATTTGACAGAGAGAGATCACAAGTAGGCAGAGAGGCAGGCAGAGAGAGAGAGGAGGAAGCAGGCTCCCTGCTGAGAAGAGAGCCCGATGCGGGACTCGATCCCAGCACCCTGAGATCATGACCTGAGCCGAAGGCAGCGGCTTAACCCACTGAGCCACCCAGGCGCCCCGAATTTTTGTTTAATAGAACTTGCCAGTGAGGCCTTCTTGGCTTGGTATATTCATTGTTTGGAAAGTTTTAAATTACTAATTATATTTATTGAATGATAATGATTATAAGAATATTCATATTATCTGTTTCTTTTTGAATGAATTTTAGTAGTTTGTGTCTGTCAGAAAGGTTCATTTCATTTATGTTGTTGAATTAATGCAAGTTAAATTGTTCATAATTTTCCCATTATTTTTTGTCTGTAGCATCAGTAGTGATATCCCTTCTTTCATATTTGATATTGGTAGTTTATATCATCTCTCTCTTTTCTTCATGGTAATTCTGGCTAGAGGTTTACCAATTTCATTGACTTTTTAAAGAAAATTTTGTGATACTGATTTCTTCTGTTATCCTTATTTAATTTTCATTGATTTATGCTCTTATTTTATTATCTTTCCTTCATTTTGTTTGCATTGCTTTAAATCATTCTTCCTGTTTCTAGTTTCTTATGGTGAAAACCTAGATCATTGATTTGAGTCCTTTCTTCTTCTTTTAAAAAATTTTAAAAAATATAGTGTATTATTTTACTCCAGGGGTAAGGTCTGTGAATCCTCAGTCTTACATAGTTCACAGCGCTCAACATAGCACATACCCTCCCCAATGTCCATAGCCCAGCCACTCTCTCCTCCCCCACCCCCCAACAGCCCTCAGTTTGTTTCCTGAGAGTAAGAGTCTCTTATGGTTTGAGATCTTTCTTCTTTTTCTGTTATAAGTATGTAATGGAAAAATTCTCTGTAATATCTCAGTTTAGAAACATCATATAAATTTTGTTATGTTATAATGAAATTTACTTTCTATTCAATTAAAATATTTAAAAATTTTCCATTTGGTGTTCTTTTGACTCATGGTTATATATCTGTCTTTTATTTCTGAATATTTGGGGATTTTCCAGATATCTTTCTCTTATTAGTTTCTAACTTAATTCGGATATTGTCTGAGAACACACTTGGTTTGATTTTAGTTATATAAAATTTGTTCAGGTTTGTTTTATGCCTCAGAATATGGTGTATCTTGCTGAATGTTCCATGTTCCACTGTTCAAAAGAACATTTTCTGTTATTGTTTGGTGGAGCATTCTATCAATGTCAATTAGGTCAATTGGGTCAATAGAGTTGTTCAGGTCTTTTGTACCCTTCCTTATTTTTTTGTGTTTGCTATTTGCATTACCAGTAGAGGACTCCGAAAGTGCCCAAGTTTTTTTGGCCTACTTTTCCTTCTAGTTCTATCATTTTTAATTTCATGTATTTTTTATTATGTTCAGTTAGCCAACATATAATACAGCATTAGTTTTTGTTGTAGTGTTCAGTGATTCATTAGTTGAATATAACACCCAGGTCTCATCACTATATGTGCCCTCCTTAACACCCATCACCTGGTTACCCCATCCACCTACCTCCATACCTCTGAAACCCTTAGTTTGTTTCCTAGAGTCCAGAGTCTTTCATGGTTTGTCACCCTCTCTGATTTCTTTCCATTCAGTTTCCCCCCCTTCCCCTGTGATCCTCCACACTATTCCTTATGTTCCACATATGAGTGAAACCATATGGTAATTGTCTTTCTCTGCTTGACTTATTTCACTTAACATAATCCCCTCCAGTTCCATCCATGATGATGCAGATGGTGGGTATTCATCCTCTCTCATGGCTGGATAATATTCCATTGTATACATGGACCACATCTTCTTTATCCATTCATCTGTTGAAGGGCATCTCAGCTTCTTCCACAGTTTGGTTGGCTATTGTAGACATCGCTGCTATGAATATTGGGGTGCATATGCCCTTTATTTTCACTATGTGTGTAACTTTGGGGGTAAATAACTAGTAGTACAGTTGCTGGGTCATAGGGTAGCTCTATTTAATGTCTTGAGGAACCTCCATACTGTTTTCCAGAGTGACTGTACTAGCTTGCATTCCCACCAACAGTGTAAGAGGGTTCCTCTTTCTCCACATCCTCTCCAACACATGATGTTTACTGTCTTGTTAATTTTTGCCATTCTAACTGGTGTGAGGTGGTATCTCATTGTGGTTTTGATTAGTATTTCTCTGATGGCTAGTGATGTTGAGCATTTTTCATGTGCCTGTTAGCCATTTGTATGTCTTCTTTGGAGAAGTGTCTGTTCATGTCTTCTGCCCATTTATTGACTGGATTATTTGTTTTTTGGGTGTTTTGTTTGAGGAGTTCTTTGTGAGGTGCCAACACATTTAGGATTAAGTCATTTCTTGACGATTTCACTCCTTTATTATTGTGTAATATGTCTTTTTATCCCTGGAGATATTAATATTTTGAAGTTGAATTAATATAGTCTTTTGGGTATCTTTTGATTATTGTGTATGTGGTATATCTGTTCCACTCTCTTAATTTATATCTTTATATTTATAGTGAGTTCCTTATAGAAAACATACTATTGGATATAGTGTGATTTTTAAAAAAATTTAATCTTATAGTCTTTGTCTTTTACTTGGTCTTTTAGGCCACTTGTATTTAATGTTATATTTGATATGGTTGGATTTAGGGTCTACCATTTTTTTTTTTTTGTTGTTTTTGTTTGGCTCTCTGTTTTAAGTTCTTCTCTTTTTCCTTTCTTGGTATCTTTTCGGTTATTAATATTTGAATATTTTTTAGTATTTCAGTTTTAATTTACCTGTTGGTTTTTGGTTTTATCTTTGTATTATTATTTTAGTGGTTGCTCTAGAGATTACATATATATGTATATATATATATTTGTGTATATATGCATGTTATAATTATATATACCTATATATGCATACTACATATCATATATATGTATGTATAAAATCTCACAGGTATTTTAAGTTGATGTTTACTACCTCAAGTAGAATATAGAGCCTTATAACCAAATAGGTCTCTTTACCCTCCCCCTTTGTTATAGTTGTCCTGTCTCTTTACCCTCCCTCTTTGTTATAGTTGTCCTATGTGCGATAGCTACATAATTAAAAATACTGCTAGATTATACACACACACATACACACAGACACACACACACACATACATATAGCTTTTAGCAGGTATATATATTTAACATAATTGAGAGAAGAAAACTAGTCCTTTATATTTACCCAGATATATAACATTTTTCTTTCTCTTCCTTGTTTTCTGAAGTTCCAGTTTCCCTACTTTATCATTTTTCCTTCAACCTAAAGAACTTCCTCTTTCATTTGTTTTAAAGCAGTTCCACTGACAACAAATGAGCTTAGTTTTCCTTTATCTGAGAATGTCCTTATTTCACCTTTATTTCTGAATTGTGGGTTGACGGGTCTTTTCTTTTTATACTTTAAGAATGCTGTTCCTCTATCCTTCATAGTTTCTGATAAGCATTCTGCCATTAAATTGTTTTTCCCTGTATGTAGCTGTTTTTAAGTTTTTTGTCTTTAGTTTTCAGAAGTTTGATTATTTGACAATTTGATTATGATAAGTCTATGCATGGTTTGCAGTTTGTTGAGATTCTTGAATCTGTAAGTTTATATCTTTTATGAAGTCTGGTGAGTTTTCAGCCATTATTTCCTCATTTTTTTCTGTACATTGCTTTTTCCTCTCCTCTGGGACTTTGATTACACAATTTTTAGATCATTTGCTACTGTCTCACGTTCTCTTGAGACTCTGCTAATTTCTTTTTTCAACTTTTTTCTTTCTGTTCTGCAGATTGGACGGGTTCTGACTCTTCCTCTCTTTCCATTTTGCTATAATTTGTAATACTAGATATTATGTTTTTCAGTTAAAATTTTGTTTTTTTTACTTTTATTTTTTGAAGTTTTCATTTATTTATGAGTGTGAGTGGGGGGAGCAGAGGGAGAAGCAGACTCCCCACTGAGCAGGGAGCCCGATGTGGAGCTCCATCCCAGAACCCTGTGATCATGACCTGAGCTGAAGGCAGACGCTTAACTGACTGAGCCACCCAGGGACCCCAAATTCTCTACTTTTAAAAGTAATTTCTATTTCCCTACTTAGAACTACTTTTTCATCAATTTTCCAGGATGTTTACTTTTCCCTCTTGGAACACAGTTATAACAGATTGCTTCTTTAAAGTCTTTGTCTAATCATTTCCACATCTGGATCATCTTGTTATTGGCATTTGTTGATTATCTTTACCTTTAAGGATTGGCCGAATAATAATAATGGCTGAATAATATTTCATTGTACATCTGCACCATATCTTCTTTATCCATTCATCAGTCGATGGACATTTGGGCTCTCTCCGTAGTTATTCAGTCATCATAAAGAATGGAATCTTGCCATTTGCAATGACATGAATGGAACTAGGGTGTATTATTCTAAATGAAATAAGTCATTCAGAGAAAGACAAATATCATATGTTCTCACTCATATGTGGAATTTAAGATTAACATGTTGGGAAGGGGGAAAAAAAAAGGAGAGAGGTAAGCAAGTCATAAGTGGCTCTGAACTTTAAAGAACAAACTGAGGGTTGATGGAGGGATGTGGGTTGGGGGTGGGCTACATTGGTGATGGGGATTAAGGTGGCCACGTCTGATGAGCACTGGGTGTTGTATGTAAGTGATGAATCACCGAATTCTGCTCCAGAAACCAATATTGCACTGTATGGTAACTAACACAATTTATATTAAAAAAAAAAAAAAACCACTTGGTCATTTATTTTGTTTTGTCTTGCTTTTGTATACTGAGTAATTTTACATCATATCCATGATTGCACATCATGTTTGGTCTGAGACCTGGGTGTATTTTAAATCTCAGTTTTTTTCTTAAAGACCCCCCCCCTTTTTTTTTTAAAGATTTTATTTATTTATTTGACAGACAGAGATCACAAGCAGATGGAGAGGCAGGCAGAGAGAGAGCGGGAAGGAGGCTCCCTGCTGAGTAGAGAGCCTGATGTGGGGCTTCATCCCAGGACCCTGAGATCATGACCTGAGCCGAAGGCAGAGACTTTAACCCACTGAGCCACCAAAGCGCCCCCTTAAAACCTTTTTTATGCTGATTTGAGTCTGTCCATACATGTGCTGCTTGGAGATCCTAGCAGCATCCTTGAGCTGGGATCCTAGGCCAGTTCCTTCATAGAATTAGCATATTTCTGTCTCTCCCCTCTAGAATTCTCTTTAAGCTCAGTTTTACCTATCTGTACTATGTTTGCACAGTTTGTGTGATCGGGACTGTCCTCGGGAAAAATAGAGAGATAATAAGGAGAAACAAATCAGGGATTCTCTCCATACTCTGGCCTGAGGTGCCCTTTTCCCCAAGTCCCTGGCCTGACAGATGTGGTTTCTAATAGGGTCTCTAGTAGAGTGGTGGCTGCTGACATTGCCAGCCACGCTGACACTGCTGAGAGCTCACTATCATGACATGAGAGGGAGAGAAAAGGAAAAAAGCAAGGAAAGATTTCCCTCCACACTCTCTGGACTTTTCCTGCCCTTTTGGCCAGAAAGAAAAGATTTCTATGGGCATTTTACCCATCCATGGTACCATCACCCTAGCTTTCTGGGTGCCCACATTTGTTTCAAGATGCAAGAGAAAAGAGGTAAAAATAGAAACTCTTTTCCATATGGATTGCTTTCCCAGATTTTGACTCTCTTCACCATAGTATTCCTGGTTTTATTTATTTTTCAGAGTCCCTTTTTGGTTGTTTTTTGTAATTTGTCCAGAGTTCTTTGTTGTAAGGAGGAGGATAAATAGAATTTAGTGGCCTTACTCCATCTTGCTGCACTGGAAGTCCCTCATTCCATTTTGGAATCAGAGTTTCCACCAGCAATATTTTTCTTTCATTCCCTCCTTCCCATGTCAGGGTGCGGCAAATGCTTCCAGGCAGAAAATCAGGACAGAGCTAGGGCCTACCCCATTTATTTTCCTTCTCCCCTGTGCTACTGATTATCCCATGAAAACAGTTTTTCTTATATTTTGTCCAGTTTTACAGCTGTTTATTACTTTATCATGGCTGAGGGCCTATAAAATGAACTTTGAGATCACGGCCATTTTGGCTTATCTCCAGGGACACCATCTAGATCTGTGTGGGAGGTACTCACCAAACAGATATTAGACAAGGGAATCCTCTGTATGAGTATCTATAAATTTGGACTTTTGCCTGAAGAAATGTTTATTTATTGGTTTTTTTTTTTTTTTTTTTTTTAACACTGAGTGCTTACCAAGTTGAATAGAGTACAGTCTGTTTCTCCCAGAAGTTCACAAACTTGTTGGGAGAAAAAGGGCAAACAAGACATGTTAATAAATAACTCCAACGAACAGCAGCACCTGCTGCCGAAGAACGGGCGCAGATGATTGTAGTGGCTCAGGAGAGGTTTGGCGATGTCAGCACCTGCTGGGGCGATTGGAGATGGTTTTGTTCTGTTCCTCCAGATCTCAAAAACCATTCTCTGAAAGCCTGATGAATTTTACTTGTTCAGTGCATGGTGGTAGGGGGGGGTGAAGTTCCTCTGACAGGAAGTTATAGCTCTGGAAGTTTAGAAAGAATAAGCTTCCTACCTTTTGGCAGGGGGTCAGGTTAAAGGGTGTCTGCTGAGAATGATGGCTTTTCTTTTGAGATTGTGATAGAAATGAATTAGAAAAAAACTTCCAGAAGGAGGTGATTTGAGAAAGAGGGTCTTGGAGGGAGTATAGAATCAGAGAAAAGAGAAGGGCACAGGACTTTACAAATTAGGGCAATAGCACAAAATAACACCCAGGAGAGGAACAGTTGTTGGTGAGAGATAGAGACAGAGAGTAAGACAGAGACAGACAGACAGACAGACAGACACTGTGTGTGTGTGTGTGTTTATAACAAACTAGGACTAGCCTAAGAAGTCCTGGGGGTTGAGAGGCTGGGTGTTGAATCAGATAATCTGAGTTAGAGGGAGGGCTGGCTTATTGAATCAGGAATTTACATTTGATGCTGAAGAAATCAGAAAGTATTTAGTTTTTGAGTAAGGGAATGCATGTTGACTGCAGAATCTTGAAGGAATGTTGTTTGGTTGTGGGTCTCAGTCCTGGACTACACAGATGGCTGACAGTTACTTTGGAACCTTGAGAGGCTGTTGTAATGGCTCAGGAGTGAGAAGCTCAGAGCTGGGCCAAAAGACGCCCAGATATAAGGGGAATAAGAAGAAAGGAGTCAAAGGTCCAAGGGTTTGGCCTGGGGACCCTGCAGCCTGGTGATATTACTGAAAAGAAAAGAGTTGGGAAGGGCATCTGGTTTGGGGGAAGAGTACTTGAAATGATGACCATTTCATGGGCCTCTACCAGATCAGGTTAGCTGGAAATGCACATGAAGATAGGGAACAGAAGCAGGGACAGGTAAGAGGTCCAGATGAAAGACATCAATGTGGGAACTGTTTAATGGACCTGGTGGTCTAATTCTTTAGAACAGATGCATTTTCCTGAGGAAGAAGAGAGAGTCCAAGGTCATATCTCAAACTTAAGAAAATTCATGATTTGACAATGGAATGGAGTCGATGACATCACTAGAAAGAACTTCTAAGAAGGAAGAAAGGCCACTGCATTGTGATGTCATGGAAGCTAAGGGAGATGGATGTTCCAAAGATGGAATGGAAAGGCCTTGTGTTTGTCCCTGTCCCCTTCTGGAGAGCAGGTAGAGGCAGAAGGAAGTTTAGAGGGAGTGCTGAAGAAATTGCAGCAAAATGTTCTTCTGTAGTTCGATTTGTGAAAGGAAAAAGAGAAGACCAAGAGAATGAAATGTCAGTGATGTTAGAAGCTTTCGCAAAATGAAGAAAAGATGTGTTGAGTGTGAACCTTCTTAATAAAATCAGGAGGGAAAACACTGAAGAGAGAGAAGGTTTGAGGAACAGTAAGGGAGGGGTTAATTACATAGCAAGACCACTCAGTCTAGGCAGTGTGAACCCTTCTCCCAGCCTTGAATCGATTCCATCCAGGCCCTGGCTGCTTCTTAAAATAGAGCTTTTGCTGCCTTATCCTTTTAAATATTTCTGGGAGGTGGGGATCACTATGTTAAGAGGTTGCCTGGTGCTTACTGGACAAAACTATTGGGAAAACATTGAGTAGTGGCTGCATCCTACTAATAGAATGCAGTATGTAAGTAACATGTAATGTAAGTTAAAGCTAGTAAGAACTACCACTGAACAGCTTTGCAGAGTTATGCTACCTACTGTAACATGGCAAAGTTGATTTTTAGTATTACTCCCATTTCCAGATACACTAAGGCTCAATGAGGTTAAGTAACTGGCCATGGTCACATACCTAGTAAGAGAAGGATTTAGTATTTGAATCCCTGCCTGTTTAACTGTACACCTGTTATCTCTAAGTCTTCTGTTCCTGCTTGTGGTGGTCCTTCTGACTCCCAAGTAGAGTCTGTTCTCCAACATGAGGGCCCTTCAAATATATGAAGTCAGCTATCCCACATACCCTGGATAATTTCCTTTGTCTCCCCTTCTTTCTCTCTTTCCTCCTCTTTTTGGCTTTCTCTCTCACTCTCTTAAATTGTTAATTCAATAGGTAGTTATCAAGGGGCTTCCGTGGGTCAGTCATTGCGCTAGGTGCTACACAGACAGCACTGAACAAAACAGACCAGTGCTTCGCCCTCACGGTGTTTACGGAGAGCTGAGGCAGGCATGTTAAACGTGCAAATGAACACAAAAATCTATACTAAGAAACGATGAGGAGCGCTGTGAAGCAATGGGGCATCTCTAGCCCTCCTTGGCACCCTTTCTCATAAACTCTGATTTTCAGAGGCCTCATTATCCTTGCTGTTTTCCTCCAGACACTGCTCCTTTTAAGGGGTGGACTTCAAACAAGGCCAAGTTTCCGCCACTGTGGTCTAATCTTGGAGCACACTGAGCCTCTTAACTGAGAAACCTTGTGTTACTGCATCTTCCAGGTAGGAAGGGGCAGAGCCACAGGCAGGAGAGTGACTAGAGAGAGAGAAAACCGCTTCCTTCTCTGAGATGAGAAGACAGATGTGCAGAGGGCCAGGTAGAGACAAGGGACAAGGACGGAGAGCCCAGGAATAGGGCCAGATGGCCTCTAACCATTCTGTGAAGTGTGACCAGAGGTCATGCTAAGTAGATCACCACATCACGCACTCCCTTCCGTTCCACAAATCCCGCCTCCCCTTTCCTGCGCCAGCCCAGCCCCTCTTGTTGCCAGGGCTCCCCTCCATCCTGTCTCCCCGTCCCTGTCCCTTCCTCCCCGCTCCTTCCCTTCTTTCTCCCTGTCTTCTCTCCTTTCCTTTTCTCTCTCTCCTCTTCTCCCCTTTCCTCCCTCCCTCCCTTTTTCCCCTCTCTCTTTCTCTCTCTTTTTGCCCTCCCACCCTTTCTTTCTTTCTTTCCTTCTCTGAGTATCCGTCTCAATACCATAATTTGGAAGAATCTAGTTGGAGAAAAATGTCAAGAAGTACAAATGCAGATTTGATATATCTGACCTTTTTTCTCTTCAAAACAATAAATGCCGAATAGTTGAAAATGACAGCCAGGGTGGTTAGCGATTATTTATGTGCTTAAATATTTGGGAAGGAGAGGTAGTTCAGGTTTAAGTGTAATTTATGTGAAGATTCTGACAGGTGAGAGTCCTAAGGACTTTTAAGGAACCAGCATAAGTAGTGAAGTTTACATTTCAGGCAACAGAAAATGTGAAAAATCAGAAGAGAATGAAGTGGTAAATGATCCCTGATAAGTAATGAGACCATTTGATAACATCAAGGAAGTATTTTGCAACACATAACTGTTTGGGTTTTTCATACGGTATGGTGGCCTCCCAGAGAAAGACCCACAATCCTCATATCCCCTCCTTTGATGAAATACCAAATATATTGTGTATGCAGGTCTACCGGTATCACTTACCTACTGCACTGAAGACATTTTATTGTTAAAACAGAAGGAGGGAGAATTATCTTGCTCCAGCTGTGTAAATCCCGATAGAAGTATAATCCATCCAGCCTGGAGTGTAATTCTGTACTCAATCTCATACTCAATTATCATCAGAAGCAGCAGTGTCCTTTTCAGAGTGGAGGCTCTGAAAGGTTTTTTCCTTTTTATAAATAACTGTGAATACTAGTTAACCCATTTACTTCTGAAAGGAGACAACATCACATTGTGTTAAGAAAATAGAACGTGGAGTTTGGTCTTGGTTTGGTGCCCAGGTCCAGAACTTAGTTACAAAATAGTTACTATATCTTAATATAGTTACAAAATCTTAAGGTAGTAGGATAATAATTTTGCTGTTCATCTATAAGGTAGAGATTATTATAGCACTTGCTTTATAGGGTTCTTAGGAGGAGTAAATGAGATAGTTAAAAAGTTCAGTATAACAGCTGGCACATGGTTAAAGCACTGAAAATATTGTCCATTATCTTCAATTTTATTATTATTGTTTTATTAATAAAGAGGCTTCCCATGATTATTATTATTTTTTTGTGGCTTCCTTTCCATGTCATCTTTGCTAAAATCTAACGATACTTAAAATTATATTTATCTTGTAGAAAATATGGTTAAATAAATGAAGGGCCCCAAAGAAACCTTTACATATTGTGGACTAAAGCAGCCTATTTGCTTAGAGCTAAAACTGTCAGAAAGTCAGTGCCATCCCATTGTGGGTTGCCTACGAATTCCACATGGAAATAGAAAATATTTTATTTATTTATTTTTTAATGTCAAAGAATTTTAATTAAGTCGTGAAGATGATTTCTAAACCCTTAAGATACTCATTATAAGATCTTTTACTTGCATAGCAGGAAAAGTCCTTATTTAAATAATGAACTATGAAGTTTGAGAAACTATAATGTCATTTGAGGCCTGGAAGGAGGGAAGAGACTTCGGAACTAGGAACTGTGGGATTAGGTTTTCATTTTAGGGTGTGCCAAGTTGTCCTGTTTGAACCTGGGCCAGTCACCTAAGCTTTCTGAGTCTTAGTTTCTGTCATATGAAATAAGTGAGTTCTAATCTCTACTTTCCCTTTCATGTTAAAGTTGCATGATTCCAACCTCTTTCCAGGCATGGTGCTGAAGCTTTACCGGGAAGATGCTATTTCTATGAACAGTTGCAGGGTCAGTTAGAATTTCATGGAGCAGTAATAAGAAATGATAACCTTTTCTGATTCTTACACATTTGGTCACTAGCAGATGATGACAAGAGCTGTTTACTCCTAACCAATATGACTTAGAGACTATGATAAGATTAAAGAAATTTGTTTTCATTTCTACCCAAAAGGAAAAAAACCAAGTTATTTTGGTTCTTTTCTGGATATATAGTGAACTCATCTAAGACGTTCTGTCCTGGTTTTCTCTTCAATCATTGCATCTGGTCAGGGACAAAGTGTGTGGTCAGAGGCGATAGATAAATTCTTATCCACCTACTTACCTACATGCATGAAAACTGTACTTCCTTTTCCTTATTTGGGTAGAGTTTAGGTTAGGTATGGGATATTGGGATATGGGAGTTCTTGACTCATCTGTCTCAGTATGAGGGACATAGGGGGTTCTCAGTAAATACTTGTTGAATCAACAAAGAAAGGAATAAAGAATGAATGAGGAATAAAAATATGATATATGAAAATGGCTGTAGGACAAGCCCTTTGCATCTTTAATAACCACCTGCCTCAGTGAACACAGTGTGTCTTACAAGTTCACGTGCTCACTTCTTAATGGCTCATTGACTCTTTCCTTAACTTCAGTTCTCCATCCAACAAATAATCTTAGAGATCCTTGTGTGTTCAGAACTTTGTAAAAGTATAAAGACAATAATTACAAAATACGATTCCTGACTCTAAAGAACTTACAGGCTATTAAGAAAGACGAGAAATATGGGATTTGAAGTCAAACGTTGGGGATTCAAGACTTGACCCAGCATCAGTTAGCTTTATGATCTTCATTTAAATGGTCTTGAGTCCTGCTGATGTGCCGGGGATGATTCCAACCTCACAGGACTGTTGAGAGGATCAAATAAGATTATATATGTAGAATAGTGCTCTGTAAAGTTGAAAGCACTATTAGCATTACACCAGCTATTAGAAATAATACAAGAGGGTGTGGGCTTAAAGTCTAAGTGTACTGGGGCAAAGAACAATGAGTAGGGGTGATAAGTATGGGACTGAGCCTTCATGGGTCCTGGAGGATGAGTAGGGTTTGGATAATCAAGATGAGAGGAGGGCATTCCAGATATGGAGCATGGAGGGAGGGGTGCTAGATTGAGTCTGATTAAATCAACTAGTCTTCATGGAGTATCTGATATGAACGTTATGGTCTGCTGGGATTTCTCTGGAGAAGAGATTTTGTGCTGGAAAGTACAGTTGGATGGGCAGGATGGGATCTAGACAATGATAGGAGGGCTTTGGAGAGTACGCAAGAGTGTTTGATCTTCTCCTAGGAAGACCCAGGCAACTGTCAACAGATGTCATCTGAATTTTAGGACAATGAAACTCATAGAGGTGTGCAGTTCAGATTAGAACATGGGGGGACTGGAGTTGGTTACCTGGGGTGCAGTGTGGGTAGAATGGCAGAGAGAAAGATGACTGCAGAGAAACTTTGCAGATCCTGTTGTCAGAGGGGGAAGAGGGATGAATTCAAGTTATTCTGGAACTTTCTGCCAGCAAGATTAGAGTATCTTTGATAGAAACGCAGAACTGGGGAAGGAAAGATTTGGGGAGGGAGAGTTGAGTTCCACTTACATGTGGGAAGCTGAGATAGTAGCTGGGTCCAGCCAGCAACATCCTGTAGGCGATTGGAAATGTGGGACTAGAACTCCTGTAAGAAGTCAGGGCCGGGCGTGAGGATTTGAGAATCAGCAGCACAGAGACTTCTCATAAATTATGCACTTTGCTTAGAACTTAATTTCATGTTTTTCAGAAGATAAGAGAAATGAGAAGCTTGCTGAATTATGGATTATGCAACTATTAAAAGTAATTCTCTCTTTCCCCCTCCCATCCTCCTCCCCAGTGATTTTGGTGTTCTGTTCTGTTCTTCCCTCTGATCCACTCCCCCCTCCCCTAATGCTTTATAAACGGAGGGGCACGATAACCTCTATTGCTGTCAGATCAGAAGATTGTCAGTGAAGAGATTAAGGTGATCGGGAATGTTCACCAGAAGATATAGTGATCCTCTTGGCACCCTCTCCAGTCCGTCAGAGATCAGAGGGGTAGAAGCTTTCTCTAGAGGAAAGCAACCATTTATATTTATAGGAGGAAATGTTTAAAGAGCTAAATTCTCAGTTCCCTGGACAGCTCCGTTGTTTGATTTACAGCTTTTCTTAAGTAAAGCACTGATTCTCGACAAGAGACGAGCTGCTTGGCAGATAATGTGATCAGATGAAGTGGGGCTTTCAGGGCTGGTGGATGGGCTTGAAGCTGGGACTCCTTTCCTGGCACCAAGCTTTCATTAGTGGTTTGAACTGAGTTAGCACAAACAGCAGGTGCGGCTCTCAGAAGTCCAATTTTCTTTGGTCTAATCCTCTTCTTCCTCCCCTTCAAAGGGAAAATTTCCCCCACAATTTACTTAGACGTTCTCGAGCATTACCTGGCACTGGGTATCAGACTTGACTTCAGAGGAGGTAATGAGGGGAGGGGAGGGGACCTTTGGAGAAATAAGATGCAGGGGCTCAATTTATTGAGCATTTATTATATGCTAGGAACTTTGCAGACATTCTCTCATTTAACCTTTACAGCCACAAAAGATGGGTATTTTTTTAAAACTCTTCTGCAAATGAGCCTTCCGGGGGTTATGTGACGTGCCCGGATCATGAGATGAGTAAGCAGCTGAACTGGGATTTGGTTCCCCGAACTGGGATTAGGTTTCTAAGCCTGAGGATCCCCTCCTTGTTCCAAGTCGGGCTTTCTTCCAATCCCTGTTAGAAGGAAAAAGAAGCTTGTGGAGGAGGACGGGAACCCAGGAGTGCTCGTCTCCATGTCCTCCGCAGCTGTGTCATCCTCATCCCTTGTCCCTCTTTCCTTCCCGCCTGCTCTTCTGCTTTGTTGCTGCCATGTCATTGTGGGAGGCCCCCTTCTCTTGTCACGTCTTTCCCTTGGGGTGTGTGGGTTAATGGGATGAGGCACAGAGAGGAGGCCCTGCAGTGCCGAGTCTTTCATCTTTCAGGGCATCCTGTGCACTTACTCTTGACCTTGGGTGGAGCCTGGCTAAGGGCAGGTGGCTGCTCTGGTGCGGCTGCATTGTGGCTGCTGATTTCTGTTTTGACTGTGGACAGACTCCGAGAGAGGTGCCCTCTGCACAGGGCACCACGCTGGGTGCGAGAAAACATTACTTTGAAGTGACTAAATTGGTATTTCCTTAGAATTAAGGGAAAAAAGTGTGCTTATGTTTTACATACTTAAGAACAATGGGCTGGGGACGAAAGAGTGGGGGAGAGAGGGGAGCAGGCAGCAACTCAGCTTCGAGGCTAAGGCATTCCTGGGGGTGCAAGACGAGGCCAGCCTGATGTGCGGCCCCGGCCACCCATTCTGTCCTGGTACACGGCACAGCCCCAGCTCGGTGCACGGCCCCTGCTCAGTGCACAGCCCTCATGGGTCCCTCTTTTCCATTTGGTAGCCCATTCCCCTTGATAACCTTCAGGTGGTCCTCTGTGCAGACAGGCTGGTCGTTCCCTTTTCTCTCCTGCGCTGGAATCTGAGCCGTGGATGAGCGGGTGTCAGCCTGCCCTCCGGTAGACCTGCAGGTGTTTTCCGAGCCGGGTCCATCTGGGCAGGAAGGGCGAGGGCGTGGGCACCCCTCAGAGCATTCTCCCAGCAGTCGGCACATGTGAGCTACAGCCTTCCGGAGAAGCGTTGCTACTGGTGAGGGCTGCAGGTCCATGAGGAGTGGTGAAGAGGACACAGATGACAGCCGGGACAGTCCCCACAGCACGTGGCTCACGGCCACCGTAGTCCATGCTCCATGCAGCACGCGCAGCAGGGACACTCTTTGTACCCGAGCGTGTTTGTTCTCACTGAGATCAGCTCAAGTGCTTTGGGCTACCGTAATAAAGACCCACCTGACAGTAGCTCCGCAGTCTCATGTGATAAGAGGCATGGAGCCGGTGTGGCTGCAGGGTCAGTTTGCTCATAACTCACGGTGCAGAACAAAGTGAAGGACCCGCGCTGGCCCTGGCTTTTCACTCTGCCTTCTTCAGGGTTGGTGACTGCAGAAGCTCCTTCCTACACAGCAGAAAAGGGCAAAATCTTGTTTTTTTGTTCCTTTGTAAGGAGGAGGAAACCTTTTCCAAAGGCCCCTGGTGGAATTCTCCTGTGTCCCATTTGCTCAGGCCGAGAGGATACCCGCAGAGAAGAACATGGTTCACTTGGTCTCAGACCTGAACATACATCAGAGCTTCTGACAGGGCTATTAAAATAGACTCTCCTCCCGGGCCCCAGCCCCAGAGATTCTGGTTCAGCAGGTGTAGGGCAGGGCCCGGGAGTTTGTATTTCTAACATCTCCTCTGTTGGTGCCGAGACTGCCCTCTGAGAACCGTTGGCTTAAACTGTTTAACAGTCATCTGCCAGATCAGTGCCCTTGACCTCCACAGATGCCCCAAACGTGACCACAGTTGAACTTCTTTTAGCAAGAAGGGAGGCGGAATGCCTGCTGAGTGTCTCCATCATCGTTTTTAATTTTGGGAGTTCTAGAAAGAGAGGCTGTTCCATATAAGGCTTTCAGTCCCTCTGGGTCCTATCCTGGAGGGGTTTCCCTTCACATGGGACAGCCCAGGAGAGTGTCTGGATTGCAGACCCAACTCATAGGGAAGTCTCACTATCATTCTGGTCCACAGGCTTGTGGATGGCAAACACGGATATTAACAGGCCACGGGCGCGGGTGGTGGCAGCATCTTCCGCCCCCTTTCCCTCCTCCTCTTCCCCTTCCCTCTCTTCTCCTTTTCCTTCCTACAAACTTCAGTGTCATATGAAACTTCCACTTTTCAGAAGATGGAGCTCTTCCTGACCCTGCAGTGAGTGCAGTCAGAGCCTCCTACTTTGGAGACATGCAGCTCCCAAGGCAGCAAAGAGCTTGAGGGCCTTTCAGCTGGAGGCTAAGCTGCACGGGATCAGCCATCAGGGAGCTCAATGCCGCGGTTACTCCGAACCGAACGCTCATTATTGATGCTAATTGAACTTGAAGTTAATGAAAAAGGATTATTTTACAGGGCTTAAGTTGAGGCCAAAATTGTTATTACAGGTTAATTATTCTCCTTAAAAGGCACCATTACAGCCATGATTGTTTTTTATCAGCTTTTTCTCTGGTGCCGAAAGAGATTTCTTTGAAGGCAGATTCCTGATATAATTAGTCACCTCATCTAATTCTTAATCACCAATCATTTCTCTCCAGATAGAGGTTAATCAAAGGGAGATGAGTTGGATATTCTGCCTTAATTGCATTTGATCAGTTTCAAAGAAACTCTTTTCTCTTCCATTTTTGGTTAGGAGTGTGGCCTTTCCTTGGTGCTTTTAAGCCCAGAATCTGGGAGAGGGAGTCAACTCGGGCTGAGTGGAAAGAAACACATCTGCTCTGGTCCTGGGGATGGTATGAGGCAGGCATGCAGGTGGGCTCCTGCCAGGGCTGGAGGCAGGGAGAGTTCCTCTGTGATGGTGGGGCTGGGGGTCAGCTGCCTTTTGGGGACTGGACACTGGGTCTCTGCTGGCTTTTCCCTTCACTCTCCTCCCTTCTCCTTTTCTTTTCTTTCATACAGGACAGTGGGGTCCTGTATGGGGTCCTGGGTGGGGTAAGGCACCGACCTATGGATTCAGTCTATAGCGACACCCAGTTTGCCTGCATAGCTCTGTGCTTTGGTTAAGTGGGTCCCTCATCCAGGGTACCCTTTTGTTCTTTCTCCATCCTGGAAAATGCTCCTCATACCTCATGTCTCCACCTATATGTCAACTCCTCCAAGGTGCAGAGCCTCCACAGCCTGCATCCTTTTCCCTGGGCCATTGAACATACTGGAACGCACTCCCGGGCTCCTCCCTTCAAAGGTCCATTGGCCAAAATAGAGTCCAGGGAACTGATATCTGGCCAGCAGTCGGCTGGATTGAAGCCCACCATTAACTGGTGAATTTTGGTGGTAAGGGAGCACCTGAATGAAGCCACTGGAAGAACCGGTAAAGCACTAGTAATATCTGGAAAGAATAAAATGAGCAATGGGGGCTAACCTTGCAACACTGGTTTGTGAGGACGATGAACCTTTTGCACATTGTTGGGCCCGTTCTCCATAGGTCTAGGGGGGCAGCGGCAGAGGCAGAGGCACTGGCTGGTGCTTTTGCCGGACTGACGGGCTGATGGCCACGGCCCAGGGGTGTCAGGCTGCAGCTTCCTGGTTCCATTCGCAAAAATTTTTGTCTCTCTGCCAAGACTTTCAGCCGTATAACTTTCAACTCGCTGCTTATTCCTGTTTAAAGAAAAGCTTTGTCTTTTAACCCTTGTTCACCTCCAGTGTCTTTCAGCACGAAGAAAAGATTTTCTAGTGGAATCTTAACGTGCATCACTGTGGCCCTGCCTTCGTGGGTGTCACCCGTTCACGGAGCAAAATGGCAGGGAGGAGGAGTAACAACTCCCAGTGCTGATGATGGTTTTAAATCATCCTAGAGAAGTAAGAACAACCAGAGGCCCTCATGGGTGCCCCTGTAACTTGTCAACCCCAAACCCTGTCTTATCTCCAGGCATAAAAGCCACATTAAGGTTTAAGACCTGATTCAAAAACGCATTATAGATTACGATGACGCCTTGATATGAATTCTTCACAGAGGAGCCTGGACATTTGACTTGACATATTGAGGTTTTACCACTGATAGAATTGTTAGGGGCTTTATGGTTTCCAGTGATTGTTAAGAAAATGCTACATCCTTCTATTGGAAATGTTGACCCCAAAAGTGCATTTTAAGGAGAAAATGTGTGGGTGATGTGTGTGCAGGTGCACGTGTGTGTGTGTGTAAAGCAGCAACATTCTCAGACTTTTCCCCTTGTCTCCTTCTTAATGGAAAAGCAGGATTCTTGAGAATTTGAAGAGAATCCAGAGTCAAAGGATATACTACATTAAAGAAAAGTGCTTAGGAGCAAGAATGGAATACTAGATAACATGATAGTGTCCTGATGTTTTAAAATTTCATTTTTTCCTACTGTAGAAGAAAATAATATCCTGGCTAGAAATCACGTTATTGGGTTCTCATCGCTCTCCTACTAGTTCCTAGGTGATCTTAGATAAGTTATTGTGAGTTGTAAGAGGTAACACTTTATTGGGTTTTTGTGGCTTTTTTTTTTTTTTTGAGTTGGGTTTTGCTTCCCTTTCTTATGTAACCATCCTAGCCGTGCCACAAGGCAAGTATGATTGCCTTTCCCATTTGTCTCAAGAGCCTAGAGAGGTTAAGTCACCTGCCCAAGTGGAAGAGCTGGGCTCTTGCTCATGGCTCCCAGACTCCTAACACCTGCCATTAGCCTCCTTGCTTTGCTGCCTCTCTTGGGTCCAGCAACACAGTCCACAATGGTGGCAAATACCCACTAAGCACTTACTGTGAGCCCAGGCATCGGGAATGGGATGGAGGCAGGTGTGGCCTGGCTCTGTCCTCAGAGCTTACAGGGCAAGACAACCAAGGTCTCCCTTTGTTTCTTGATCTTCTAGTAAATGAATAGATTTCAGAGCCTTGGCATCCCTTTCAACTTGAAAGCTTATGAACATTTAAATTATTTGCAGTGACTTCTGGTCTTCCATTTCTTTATTTATATTAGTCACACACTTTTATTGGAGGACTGTCATGTTCCAGGTACTCTGCCGAGGGTTTTTATAGGACTGTTGGATTCAGCTTTCATGCCAGTCCAGGGAGAGGCTGCAAATGAGGAGATGGAGGCTCAAAGAGGTGACCTAGGTCAAGGTCATTTGGTTTATAAATGGCAGAGTGGGAATTGAACCCAGCTCTGTCAGCCCCACGCTTTCCCTACATAAGGAACTTCTTGAGCCGTCGCACTTGAAATTTAATGAACTCCGTTCATTTAAACAAGCTAATTCCTCTAACTACAGATCTCATGGAAACAGGAATCTAGGTAACCGAGCAGTCCTGAAGCTGGGCAGCCATCTGCTTATTATAGGCGGCATTGGATACCAGAGGATTCTGACCCAGACAGCCTCAACCAGGGTGTTAGGCTTGTTTGAAGCAGAGAATGAATCTGGGAACCTTCACAGCAGGGAGAGCTAACATTTCGCTACAATAAATTGAACTTGGGAAGTTGTTAGGTATAGAAACAACAACAACAACGAAGAACTCGTATTTATATACCTCTTTTTAGTACTGTAGACCCTTTCACATCCATTATCTCATTTGATAAGAGGAAAAGAATAATGGAATGGGTTGGAAGCCTGCAAAGATATAAAATGGTATTGAGTCTGCCAGGGAGAGACTCAGAGCGATGAGAAAAAGGAGCAGGGTCACTCATCAGAAGTAGACTGGTTTATCTTTAAATACCTGATCAGGAAGGCGGCTGAGCAGTGGATAAATGTAAAAAGGACCGTGAAGCTGAGAATAAATGGAGCAATCTTTTTCTGAATGGAAAGTAGCTGCAATTCCATGGCTAGGGAAGGGGGGGTGGTATGCAGAAATTATGGCCTGCGAAGAATACCGCAAGCTGTCAGGCAGCAGGGGATGGCAGCGGCCCATCAGGAGTGGCCCGGATAGATGGGGCTGTAAATCATGGGCAGAAGCATTATGGCCATCTCAAGGCACTGCTGTGCCCGAGCAGAGAATGGGCTGGATGGCTTTATAAAGCTGGGTCTCCCAGGCTCTGGGCATGATGGAATTGACTATGTCAACCTTGGGAAGGCTCAGAATTCAATCAACTTGCTTTTAAAAATGGGCTTGTGGGGATGGTTAGGTCATTCTAAAAATCCACAAGTCATTTTTAACCTCTCTCCCTAGAAACTATTTAACATAAAAAAGATTAGATTCTGTTGGGAAAGAGTAAGTATGCCTGATCAGGGGAGAGGTTCTGGATGTCCTGGCCTCTGGCTTTCCCAGTTCCATCAATGCCCACAGAAGCACTCTGGGGTAGTCCTGATGCACCCTGGGGCTCGGGCATAGATGGTCTTGGTTTCGAGTCCCAGACTGACCCCCCCGTCATGGGCCAGGCCCTTCAGCTCTCAGTCTTCTGGTTCTCTCAGCTTCAGTTTTATCATCTGTAAAATGGGGACAATCATACATCATGACAGCTCATTGCGAATGAGCTCATGACTGTAAGGCACTTGACTCAGGGTCTAGTGCAGGGTAGAAGCAGTTATTAAAGTTGGGGGGGAGAATTGTTGTATCTGTTTACTCAGAAATCACAATCCAACAGATGAAGAGTGTAGGAGAAAATTTCCTCTCATTCTGCTGTGTAAATGATCACAAACTCTTACTGCTTTACCCCATTTATAGCTCTCTCCTTCAGGCTGCTTGTTTGTGTCATGGGACAGCCACAGTTGCTCTGCCCCAGGCTGTCAGCGGCTTCAGATCTGCTCCGTGCATCTCATTCTGGGAGCAGGATGAAGGGCACCTCTTCTCCAGACCTCAGTGTTCCCATGGCAGAGGAAACAAGTACGAGCGAGCCTTTGCTTGGAGCTGGAACCTTGCCACATCTACATACATTCCAGCTTCCCAATGATATCTTGAGGTCCAGGCCACCATTGGTGGGGCAGGGAAGCCTGTCCTCCCATGGAGGGTGGGAAGGAGAGACAGTAATGGAGTCCTCCTTGTGCTCAAGACCATGGTTGTGAACAAAGCCATAGGATAGGTCAGGGAGAGAGCAGTTGAATTTGGTCCAGCCACTGTTCACCCGAGCAGTGGTCACATAGTCAGAGAATGGGCTTTTGCTGAATCTTGCTCTTTGCTCTGGAACTGTGTGAAGAGAGGCTGAATGTCAGGGGGGCTGTGCCCAAGTTCTCCCCACCACGGTGGTGCACAGGTGTTGCTGCATCTGGGCGTCTACCTGTGACTGGCAATGACCTCTCTGACCCTGAGCCCTCAGCACTTTGGTGATGGTTCCAGGTCTGTGTGAGTTAACAGTGTGTCCATATTCCCTAAGCAGGCAGATGATGTAAATGTTAGCTCTGATTCCCAGGCAGTATCAGAATTTAGCAGTTTCTTACAGTTCTCCCCAGAATCATAAAATGTTCTTCTTTATGGGTCTCAGCCTTGTCATTTTTAAATGAGATGTGGTAGAGTAATCTCTGAGGCCATTTCCAGTATCTATGGTCTATGACCATGATGATTTGACAAGTGCTTGGGAGGCATGAATGACATACTTGATTGGAAACTTCCTGATGTAGATAAGTGTTAATTGCAACATTACACTCGTTAAAGTTGAATTGCATTGCCCACATTACCGTAAAAGGGGGATCATCACCCAGCATCCTCTCCCAGTCTCCTGTTACCCTGGGGTGCTTGTTTTCCTATATCCACCTCTTTCAGAAAATCTGCTTCAACTCTCACTGACATGTGCATGACTAATCATTATTTCCATTTTTGGAGGAGAAGAATCTTTACCTTCAAAGGAATGACTTCCAAATACCATGATGTTAGGGGCCTCCATCCAAGACTTGAGCCTGCTTCTGGTCCATGTGACCTGAGGCAAGTCTCTGGCTATGTGAAATTGAGGCAAGGGAACGTTTAGCTGTTAGGCGACCTTTGCTTTTATTTATTTATTTTTTAAAAGATTTTGTTTATTTATTTGACAGACAGAGATCACAAGTAGGCAGAAAGGCAGGCAGAGAGAGAGAGGAGGAAGCAGGCTCCCCGCTGAGCAGAGAGCCCAATTCGGGGCTCGATCCCAGACCCTGAGATCATGACCTGAGCCGAAAGTGAAGGCTTAACCCACTGAGCCACCCAGGCCCCCCTGAGACCTTTGTTTTTAGATTCAAGTTCACAGTTTATTAATTCAAAGCCTTTAGACTAATCACATATAAAACAGTACTTATGATACCTACCCTGCCCACCTCCCAGAGATTCTGAGCACAAAGAAAGAATAAATGTGAAAATACTTTGCAAACTGTTTAATATTATTCAAATATACAGCATTGTTGGTGGTTCTGTCTAGGAAGAAAAAGACGCAAAGTGTCACTTCCCTTCCTAGAGATAGGTTCTGCCTAAAAAGGAAATCCTACCCCCTCAAATGTTTGTTTTGAGGGTTCCAAGAGACAGGAGAAGGACCCTCAAGTCTGTAGCTCCTTTATGGAAGAGAGAACAAAAGAGAGAATTTCAAACTCACCTTCAGAAATCCAGATTTCCATCAAAGGCATTTGGGGATTCAGACCCAGGCTGCTTTGACCTTGGAAACTCCCACTTTTTTATCCTAAAACAGGATGAAAGTTGGCTAGATACTAACAGCATTTACCAAATAGAAGACATGGTCTCTCTACTCTAACGACACACAGTCTGAGTGGTGTGGGGGAAAGGCCGTTCCACAGAACGGCTAACTCCCAGCGCACGTGGTATGGTATAGGCTCTGTTGCCAAAACGAATGCCTGATTAAGGCAGAGAGCGGAGCCTGCTTCTCTCCTACATGTGTGCTCTGTGGTCCACAGAAAGTGTCAGTGGCCTGGAAGTACTCATTAAGGGGACTGAAATCCTCAGGACATACACCTTTTTTGAAGCATTTCTCCACCATGTATATGTAAAGCAGCCTGTTGTCTTGGATCAGCCGCTCACTCTCAGTAGAATCTCCAGTAGCTGGCTATCTGGAGGTTTTCCTTTTCACTCAATAAGCTGCATCATAAATCTAAGTGACTCCTCAGTCATCTAGAGCTAAGAATACTTGAGACCATCTTCATCCCCCTCATCTGACCGTCTACCCCCCCCCCCCATTTTCATTCATTTATTCTCTCTCTCTCTCTCTCTCTCCATAGATCCTGAGCTCCTTCCTTCTTTCCCCTCTCTCCGGTCTGCAGAGAAACTATTGGACAGCTCTGCAATCATTTTGTTCTATTCAGATGCGCTTTGAAATGTTACCAAAGTTAAAAGACACAACTTTTGGGGCGCCCTGGGTGGTTCAGTGGGTTAAAGCCTCTACCTTCGGTTCAGGGTCCTGAGATTGAGCCCTGCATCTGGCTCTCTGCTTAGGAGGGAGCCTGCTTCCCTTCCTCTCTCTGCCTGCCTCTCTGCCTACTTGTGATCTCTGTCAAATTAAAAAAAAACCTTAAAAAAAAAAAAAGACAACTTTTAAAGCAGAAACTGCAAGACTAGTAATTTACTATTCACAGTCACTTTTTGGTTTGAATTAACTTCTCCGTAGTGGTTTTCAGACTGTGTCCAGGGATGGAGATGCCCCCACTTTGGATTCCACCCTGGCCTCATGAATTTTATGCACTGGGATCCTCTTAGGACTTCACTGGACGAAATGTTCTGATACAAACAGCATGTAAATCCTTCTTTTATACCAATAGTGAGTTTCCTAAGAGAAGAAATCGCATACTGGATGTTGGAGTAAGATTTTTCGAATAGTAAGGAAACAGTTTTAGAAAATGACACGTAACTTGACATTTTTTGCAAGTGGTTTTGAATGGAATGTAAGAAATACGAAGAGTGTGCATATAGTAGAAGTAAGTCATTTTTGAGAAGTTGATAGGAAGTCACATATATTTCTTGAACTTGACTTCTGTGAACTTAGAGTAGGCCAGAGCTAATATGGTTTACTGAAAAGAAGCATTAGTGAGGTGTTTTTATTTTTTGTTTTTGGTGGCGGTGGGGAATTACATGGTAGGTTTCCAGGCTGGTGGTGCCCATGAGTCTCTAAGTTCTGAATGAGGTTCAGTGGCTAGAGCAGCACAGCCTGGGGAATTTATACTTGTTGTGGTTGAACAAAGGAAAAGGTCCCTTAAAGAAAATAGATGTTGTGGAGATAGTAATTTGGAGCAGTTGAGAATTAATCCAGAAATACCTGTTATATCCAGGGGTTTATATTTATCTGAATACTGCCTTGAATTGTATCTTTTTTTTTTTTTTTTGGAAAGCGGGAGGGGGAGGGAGGGACAGAGAGGGGCAAGGAGAGAATCTCAAGCAGACACCATGCCCAGCATGGAGCCTGACACGAGGCTCGATCTCATGACCCTGAGATCATGACCTGATCTAAAATCACAGGCCAGACACTTAATCAGTTGAGCCACCCAGGCTTCCCTGAATTGCACTGTTCCTTAAATAAGCAAGTAAATGTTAATAAATGAAGTTGTGTTAACCTTGATCATTACCTAGTGCATAGTCCTTTTTTAATAGAAAAGGTAATTGATTGAACTATATACTCAGTGCCTCCAGGCCCAACCATCCACACCCGTGATAATTGACCAGAATGACCAGAACCCATGGCGTCAGTATTTACCCATTGGCAACTAGCTGGGTCCAGACCTTGCTGAGTCTCTCGAGGTGATACATAGCCAGTGAGCTCTTTCTCACAAGTTTCTTCTTGGATGTGTCTCTCAAATGGATGGTGGAGAGAAAGGTGCCCCAAAGCTCTTATGGTTACCTGACCTGACATGCTCGTTTGCCAAAGACTTTCCCCTTTAGTCATTTTAAGCTCCCTTGTGACATCTAAACACAGGGATGTTTCTTTCTTTTGAAATAAAGGTCTTTGAATGTAGCCGTCCTTCCAGTGAGCCCAAGAAAAGATTGTCCGGCTGAGCTCTAAATTAAATGAAGCTACCAGGAAATGAGAGAACAGAAACAGGAACAGACACGATTTGGGTTCAGTGGAAGATGGAGTGTGATGGGCTGTCGAAACCTTTCCTACTCAGTGTTGATCTGTGGAAGAGCAGTAGCAGCACCACTAGGGATTTTTTTTTTTAAATGCAGAATCCCAGGTCCTGCCCCAGACCTGCTGAACCAGAATCTGCCTTTTAATAAGACTCCCAGGCTGACAGTTTAAAAAATGGGTCCCAATTCCTTGCTATTCCTGCCATCGAGAGGTGGGAAGCCTATGTCACCTCCTTTTGAATCTGGTTTGGCTTATGACTGTTTTGACTAATAGCATGTGGCAGGAGGGGCTGCATGACCTTCCGAGAGCAGGTCAGAAATGGCCAAGTCGCTTTCTCCCAGTTCTCCTGAGATGTTCACGATGGGGGAAACCAGCTGCAGTGTGAGAAGTCTGAGCAGCCTCAGGTAACCGGGAAGGCACTTGGATAGCCTGTCTTGCCTAAGCCTTGGCTTCCAGCTGTCCTGGCGAAAGTGCCAGAAGTATGAGTGAAGCCACCGTGGGCCCTGGAGACCAGCCCGTCCAGCAGCTGAGTACCACCAAGCTGACCCCGGTGATGTCACAGGGAGCAGGAGAATTGCCTGGCCAAGCCCTGCTGGAATTTATGAACCATAAAATTCACAAGATATAATAAAATGGTGGCATTTTAAGCCACTACATTTTGATGGGACTTTGTTAGGCAGCAAGGTACCTGAAATGTGTCCATACTAGGTGATCTGTATGCCCAATAAAAATTTAGATGCACTAGACAAAGTAACAAAGATCAATCACTCAGGGAGGCATTGAGAGAGATGTGCAGAAGTAGTCGAAATGCTGGGGTGGATTAGGGTGTTCCTGATTTCAAGTGGGACTGCTTTCAGGCTTTCTTCCGTTTACTGTGTCAACCATGGCGAGTCTTAGGATAAAAATTTGAAAACCAACATCTATTACGTGTCCGCTCTGCCAAACAAAGAGCTAAGTGCTTCACCAAGCTCTGTTCCTCTTCATATAAAAACTTTATGAGTGGGGCGCCTGGGTGGCTCAGTGGGTTAAGCTGCTGCCTTCGGCTCAGGTCATGATCTCAGGTTCCTGGGATTGAGTCCCGCATCGGGCTCTCTGCTCAGCAGGGAGCCTGCTTCCTTCTCTCTCTCTCTGCCTGCCTCTCAGTGTACTTGTAATTTCTCTCTGTCAAATAAATTAATAAAATCTTTAAAAAAAAAAAACTTTATGAGTTAGGGGTAATTATTGCTGTGTTACCAATGATGACAATGAAGCCAAAGAGGTTATGGGACTTGCCCAAGGTGAACCACCTAGAAGTCAAACGTAGGTCTCTCTGACTTGAATGCCTCTTTTTCTCAGGTTGTATCATCTTTGGATGGCACAAGGTTGAGATTCACTTACTCTCAGGCCAGACAAGTTACTGTCAGCTAAAGACACTCTCCCATCCTTCTCTTCCCTCCCGGGGAGAGACAGACAGGGCTGGTATCAACTGGCCTGAGTTTTGAGTTTCAACTTTTTTGATTTTTTAAAAAGATTTTATTTATTTATTTGACACAGAAAAAGAGATCACAAGTAGGCAGAGAGAGAGGAGGAAGCAGGCTCCCTGCTGAGTGGAGAGCCTGATGTGGGACTCAATCCCAGGACCCTGAGATCATGACCTGAGCCGAAGGCAGAGGCCCAACCCACTTTGCCAACCAGGCACCCTCGACTTTCTTGATTTTTTTAATATCCAGTCTCTGATGAAGGGCTAACAAATACCAAGATACAGGTGCCCAAAGGGATAGAGCACCAGGTGCCCATGTACTGCACACCTGTGGTCAGTTTTTTCTTAGTCAGCAGGCTCAAAGGTAATTAATTGGCCTGCAAGGAAATTCCATCTCATTCTTCAAGGAGTGAATAGACTTGAGCCTAATTTCTACCCCACTGAGTTTGACTTCCTCATCTCTGTATTTATCTCATGAGAGAGAAATGCCTTTCAGCATTTTTTATGAAGATCACTGTGTGCCTGGAGTAGTGCCAGCACTGTTGGGGGTGGGATACAGATGAAAAGAGTTGACACCCACCTTGAGACATCATCATCACGCGCTGATGAATATCACTGGACAGAGGCTGGAGGATGGACAGTCTGGGAGGGGCAGGGAATGTTTTCTTGGTAAGATGGGCAAAGGTGGACCTTGAGCATTCCACAGAGATGGGGTTAAGAGCGTTTAGGCAGAGGTACCAAAAGCAAGGGTCTAGAGTAAGGAAAATGGCAATGGCAAATACCAATGGCAAAAAGATCTCAGTGGCTGGGGTCAGTCCAGGCTTTGGCTTTTGTTGTGTGTAGAGGATTGAGTTTGGCCCCCATTCTGTTGACCTTCTTAAAAGGGAAGTCAAGAGACTCTTTAATGCCCCCTTTTTTTAAATTTTTTTAAAAAAATTCTCTGTCAATATCAAGGATAGGCTTACTTGTTTTTTCCATTTATGACCAAGTAAAAGATGTTTGGGTATTAGGTAGAGTTGCTAGATTAAACAAATAAATATTCCAGATGCGCAATAAACTTGAATTTCAGATAAACATGTTCTATACAATATTTGGGATAGTCATGTGCTATCCCAAATTTATTCATTCTTTATTTGCAATTCAAATTTAATTTGCTGTCCTGTATTTTATCAGATGACTCTACTATTATGAAAACATAAACAGCCTCTCTGACTTCTGATGTCTATTCCATGAAGGAGGTGAGACCTACTGGGTCTTGTCTTGTTTTTATAAGTGAGTGAAGTTTCAATTTAACCCAGTGTAATAGTTTATGTCAAGACATCATGTTACACTTATACATTATTTTTTTCTTATTTTTTCAGTGACCGTATGCAAGTTTCACTTGATTTCTACCTGTCTGCCTTTATTCTCCTGATTTTGACACTTTCAAGTCTGACAGCCATAATTCTGGAAATCATTCTGGATCAAGCCAAGGTTTGCTGTGAGGAGACACCCGAGCTCTCACACGTCTAATCCTTCCCCTCCTTTTGCCTTTCGTAGCAGACTTGGAAGTGATGACGTTTATTTAGACAACCTCAAATGGAGTCCCTGTGTGCACATGGACACATTGGGTGGGAGCTGTGGTGTGGGCGGGGGTCTTCCACAGGCTGCTGGAGAGCTGGGGCTCCGGAAGGGGAGGTGTCACCCCTCCTAGGACTCCCTGGACTCAGGAGCCTCCAGTCAGTCTCTCTCCAACTTGATGGCAATAGACGTCATCGAAGATGGGCGGTGTGAGACGAGGGGAAAGGGAGGTGTAGATAGAGTGAAGGGAATGATGAGAGAGTGATTCATTCTGACCTGGAGTGGGCAAAGGGGCCATGGGAGGGGGAGGGGTTAGGACAAGTTTCATGGAAGAGGTGACATTTCAGAGAAGCTTTGGGAAGTTGGGTGGGATTTTGGCCCTGTTCTTGCCTGTGGAGTCTCGGCTGCTCTCCCAGTCTCATCACGTTACTTTGTGAAGAGTACAAGGGCTCAACTTGTGACAGCGCGTGGTGGAGTCAGGGAGACAGGCAGCGGGCTGCTCTGTCTGGAGGGACTGGCAGGGGAGCCTGCCTGCGGGGGCACAGGTTTGCCGAGCCCCCTTGCTCCAGAGTCAGAACTCTGTTCAGCCCCATCTCTCTCTCTCTCTCGCTTCCTGTAAGATACAGAAATGCTGCTCTTTGGAACTTGGTAAAAGCACCAACCTGCCAATCAGAAGAGGGAAGATCATAATTAATGATAATAGCCCTGTTTTAATTATAGCTATTTAGCAAGTTAGCAGAACAATACCAGTAACACAGCTCCATGCTGAATGGGTCGGGAGCAGGCTGCTCGTTCTCTCAGCATTCACTCAGTGCCCCTGGAGCTCTGCAAGGTTCAGCTCCCTGGAACTGGAAGGCTTGTCAGTGGTTGCTTGGTGGTGTGCCTCTTCCCTTTCCCCAGCAAGGTCTTTTTTCCTGGCTTTCTTCTGTACCTCTGGGGCTGCAAGGCTGAAGACAGACCTCCATTCTATTGGGGGCAGAGGCAAGGTCTGGGGTCTTTAGATCTCACTAAAGCCCCTTCTGAGCTGTTCTTCCTTGGTTCATCTCTCTGTTCTGGTCAGCCTTAGACTTCTAGAAAGTCAGCCTTGGAAGGGACCTTAGAGATCCTCTAATCCAGATTGCTCAAACTCTTCAAGACCAGAAGAGCTTCTCCGGTTGAATGGGAGGGTCAGAGAATGCCCTGCTCCCTCGAACCCCTGCTCAATCAGCCTCCACCTTACCCCTGGCTTCAACCACCTGGTTGTTGCTTAAGGAACACTTAAGACTCCTTGGAGAAGTTTTTCATCACCCCCACTTTTAAAAAATTATTATTTATTTATTTTTTATTTCTTTTCAGTGTTCCAGAATTTATTGTTTATGCACCACACCCAGCTCCATGCAATACATGCCCTCCCTAATACCCACCACCTTGTTTCCCCAACCTCCTACCCCCCGCCCCTCCAAAACCCTCAGTTTGTTTTTCAGAGTTCACAGTCTCTCATGGTTTGTCTCCCCCTCAGATTTCCTCCAACTCCCTTTTCCTCCCCATCTCCCCATGTCCTCTGTGTTATTCCTTATGCTCCACAAATAAGTGAAACCATATGATAATTGACTCTCTCTGCTTGACTTATTTCACTCAGTATAATCTCTTCCAGTCCCATCCAGGTTGATACAGAAGTTGGGTATTCATCCTTTCTGATGGAAGCATTTTACACATACACACACACACACACACACACACACACACACACACACACATTTATTTATTTTAAGAATGGAATGACTAGAGGAAATACAGCTTTCTTACACCCAAGCAATTAGAGACTGGAAGAATTCAAACCCAGACCTCCTCCCTTCCAGATATATGCCACTATAACAAGCCCACTTAAGTTATTCTTTCAGTGCCGAGAATCCGAACCCACAGAACCCAAAGGACCTATAACAGAGAAAAAGAGGAGTATACATAGGTCTTGGGGTTGGGGATAACCCCTAAGTCAGTGACTTTTCATCTGTGGTCCGTAAATGGTGTGTGTGTGTGTAGCATGTATGGGCTCTTTTTTTTTTTTTTCTTTTTTGAGAAGAAGATCCATAGTTTTCATCAGATTTTGGCAGGATTCATGACCCCCATTATTTAAGAACCATTGTCAGAGATTGCCCAGCAGATCACTGAAGGGCTGTGACAAACCCCGAGCTTCTGCTTCCTTTCCAAATCAGATTGGCAAACCCTTCTGCCTCGGGACACATCAGCCTTCTCAGCCGGTTCTTTCTACTTCACAGCTAATTCCGAGTGACCACAGACCCGAGCAAGATGGAACCTGACAGGTAGCAAAGGCGTGAAGCAGAAAGGAAGGGAGCAGGTTCTTCCCCAAGGCAGCCAGGGGGAGATTCGCTCTGAGAGATGACAAAGTGGCCTTGTCACTAATGAGGCAGACATCTCTCCAAGGATGGGTCTGAAGGAAAGACGGCACTTTCCCAATCCCTTTGCTGACAAGATGCAGCCTTTAATGGATGAGGAAGACATGTGCCAGACAGGGTCTCCTGGATCTGCTGTAGAGCTGCCTTGGGATGTCGGCAGTCAGAGGGCGTCATCTCAGACGATAAAGACTTGGATTAGCAGCAGATGAGTATGAAGTAATAATTTGCCCCTTTGAAATAACTCAGGCAGCCTTTCTTCTCTCTGACAGATTCAGCCCCTGGAGTTTCGGCCTTGTTTAGTTATCAGATTTACAGGAAACTTGCTGGCTGCTTCTTACCAAAGGGAAGAGGAATTTCTCCCCAAAAGACTTGGGCCCAGCAATCTTTCTTCCTTTCCTAATTCATAAGTGGTCACACCATCTTAGTTTCTGAGGAACAGTGACTCTACTGCTCTTGAAAGCAAAGGGACAGAAGAAGCTGGTGTGTGACAGCCACCCCTTCTTTTGAGTCGAGATAAATTGATCACGGCCTAGGAGGCGAGTCCTCGAGGCCCAGCTTCCCATGTTGTCGGTCTGCTGGGACACAGGTGACACCGCAGCACTGGTTTGGGGGAGAGAGTGCATGCGCCCAAGGAGCTGGAGCAGAGTGGTTTAGAACAGCTAAACCAACAGTTCACACACTGTTACCGGTCGCTGACAACACGGTCTTGCTCCAGAGCCACTGAGTTCACAGGGCTGTCCAGTTGACCTTGTTATCACTGAAAGACCCTCCCAAGGGAGGATGCAGCACGCCAGCAATTGTGTGCTGGTGTTTGCTCCTTCTGTCGCCGTGGCTGGCACTTTGGGGGACACTGGTTGAAGAGGAAAGCATTTCCTTAAGCTTCTTCCTCTAAAGGTTGGAAGTTTGTCAGTCCTGATGCTCTCAGAACTTAGAGGAATTGATTGGAGGACAGATTCTTGTCCCCTGGGTCAGGTCTGTATGTTCTGGTGCTGCTGTACAGGCTCCGGCCAGTAGTCCTTTAGGACTGTGCATGGGGAAGCTGGGTGCCCTCATTGACTAGGACCTCATGGTTCTGGTTGCAAAGGACACTGGGTGGAATGGTATTCCCTGGGCCACTGGGGCCCACTGGAGTGATGTCCCTGGCCTCAGTCATTTCTTGCCTGCTCACTGCTCAGCCCTAAACCTAGGCTCTGCCCAGCCAGCCTGCTGAGCGGCCCCATGCTCGTCTCTGGCCTCCTTCCCTGCCCCATCTACCAGCCACGACTTCTGGATGCTGGATTCCTGGCCGTTGTCATCTCCCGATGCTACTGTCCTCATAGACCCAGTGACCCTGTGCCTTACACTTGCCAGCTCTGACATGCCCCAGTCCCTCAGCCCAGCTCTGTATTTCCCTCTGCTCCCTATCCTGTGGCAGGGGAGTTCCTTCCTGGCGACTGGCCATCCTTCAGGGTAGACTGGGAATTCCAGGGCCCCTGTAGTGACCCAGGCCTGCTGGGAGCGTCTAGATCTGAGTTGAGTGAAGTGGTGTTAGAAAATGTCCCAGCAGGACAGTGCAGCACATTTGCCTAAAGATGATGTTCAGGGATTAAAATGAGGCTTGGGATTAAATCTGTGGTTGACGGTTTACCAGCTGGTAGAGTTCAGGCCAGTCATATGACCACAGAGCCTCAGTTTCTCAATCTGTAAAATATGGATAATTACAAGAATGTGTGAGTTCAGTAGTTGCATTGGACATGCCCTTAACAAGGCTCAGCTGATCATAGTTTCCATTATTATCACTCAACCTCCTGAAGACTGAATGTCCCTAAAAACCCATAGCTTTCTTCTTTGTCTTCTCTCTCCCGTTTCTGAGCCTCCAACGCTCCTCAGTGGGTAGAAAGCTGTGGCTGCACACAAGTATTTCTCAGAGGCAATCAAGTCCCTTTACAGATGGTAAACAGGTGGTTTCTTTGTAAACAAAAAGCTGTGTACTTGGTTTATCCTGCAGTCCAACAGAATGAAAAGACAGCTTTTTATTCTGTACGATAGCAGAAAACCCATTCTTACCAAACAATCCCCTCCTCAGTTTGTCTCCCAAGTTGGGGTGAGTGGGCTGGTGGCCCCACCCTTCAGTCTGGCAGTCATGTCTCCCCTTTGGGTCTTGGAAAGAGGCCAGTGTTCTGGGGCTGGGCATGGGGAAGAGGGGCTTCCTCGCTTTTGTTTCACTGGGAGCCACCTGGCAGTGGGTCATGCCTCTGGGAACAGCAACCCTCTGGGGACAGTCTGCTGCATTCTCCCACCTCAGGGTCAGGGACAAGCACAAGGAGGAGCCCTGAGGCTCCCCTGCCCTGAAGCCCTGATTCCCAAACTTCAGATGGGCAGAGCCTCTATGTGGGAGCCGTGAAGTGGGGGGTCTTGCCCATAATTTGCCTCTGCATTCTGTGAAATTTTGAGCCAATTAAATCAGTGGTAGAAGGTGGCCTCTGGAGTTCATTCAGTAAACGACTGACTAACTCCCTGAATGAACGAATGAACAATTGTTGAATTGCTCTCCAGGTACTAGGAATATAGCAATGAATGGAATGGGATAAAAGTTTCCCTTCTTTTTATGTTCTAGAAGGGAGAGCAGACAATAGCCAAGAAATCTGTAGCATAGGAGGGGGTAAGAAGGGTCAGGGAGAAAACGGAGCCTGGGAAGGGGGTGGGCTGCTGGTTTACATAGGAGGGTTGGGGAAGCCTCTGAGACAGGCTGGCAGGAATGATGTGAGAGGTAGAGCCATGAGACCTGAGGGGAAGAACTCCAGGCAGAGAGAACAGCAACCATGAGGGGTCTGTGGTGAGAGTATATGTTAGCCCACATGAACCTCCAACTTTAGCTCATAAAGATGCAAAAAAAAAAAATTAAAATTAAAAAACTACATGCTTATTTCTGATATGCACATGTGACCTCACAGCAGTACATATAGATATAAATGTGTGGTATTTGATTTGCTCTGAGCTCCCTTCTGTAGGACAGGGCTTGGAGGGTGATTTTTTTCATGGGTACCAGTAGGCATTGATTTTGGGGAGAAGCCAGGACCAGTGCATTTTACTTCCATGGGGTGTCCTTGTGCATTTCAGCCCTTTAGCATTCATACCTGGCGAAGAGGGGGTCAGTGGATGCTTGCTGAATGAACAAATGACCTAGAAGTCAGACAGATGAGCTCCAGGAGGAAAAGCTGATGTCAGGAATGGAGGGGGCACTTGGGAGTGAAGGGGCTGGGTTGTTAGATTTGGTGATGACCTTTCAGGCCACTTTTTGTTCTGAGAGTCAAATTCAACAGGCTCACTTTGTTCATTCTTTTTATTCTTTCCTTCCTTCCTCCCTTCTTTCCTTCATTCCTTCCTTTTAAAGATTTTATTTATTCATTAGAGAGGCAGAAAGAGAGCACAGGCAGGGAAAGCTGCAGAAGCAGAGGGCGAAGCAGGCTTCCTGCCAAACAGGGCGCCCAGTGTGGGGCTTGATCCCAGGACCCTGGGATCATGACCTGAGTTGAAGGCAGATGCTTAAGGCACTGAGCCACCCAGGCACCCCAAGACTTTGTAGACTTTTGAAAGTCACTGTGTCTACTTTATTAGCTCTGGGAACCTCATCAGGTCATTAACATTGATCCTCACCTGTTCCTTTCTGGCTCTTAGCATACTGCTTAAAACATGCAAAGGAATCTTTTCATGTTTATTTATTTAGCTAGGAGAAAAGGCCAGGGCAAGTGGACGAAGGCTGAGAGGGTGGTCAAGTATTAAAAAACACATGGGCCACACCGAAGAGATTCTGATTCAGTTGGTCTTAGGTAAGATGCAAGCACAGGTAATTTTTTTTTTAAGTTTTCTGTGCTTATTTAAGAGAATGTTTATATTAGTTCTTATTCTGGTAAAATATATAAACATCAAATTTAACATTTTAAAAAGTTTTTTGAGATTTTTTTTTTTTTATTTTGGTCAGAGCGAGTACACAAGCAGAGGGAGCAGTAGGCAGAGGGAGAAGCAGGCTCCCCGCTGAGCAAGGAGCCCATTGTGGGGCTCCATCCCAGGACCCTGGGATCATGACCTGACCTGAAGGAAGACGCTTAACCAACTGAGCCACCCAGCTATCCCATTTTAAACCACTTGAAATGCACATTGACATAAAGTACATTCACAATGTCATGGATCTCTTGCCACTGTGTATTTCTAGAACTTGTTCACTCCCCCAGACAGAAACTCTACACGCATTAGAGGATAACGCCCCATTCTCTCACTTTTATAATTCCTGCTACCACCTGTTCTGTTTTCTGATTCTATGCCTTTGCCTTACGAGGGTACTTCCTGTGAATGGAATCACACAGTAAATCTCCTTTTGTGTCCGGCTTATTTCACTTGGCATAAAATTTCAAGGTCTATCCATGTTGTAGCATGTGACCGAATTCCGTTCCTTTTTCATGCTGAAGGATATTCCGTGGTGTGTTTACACCACACTTGGTTTAGCCATTCCTCTGTCGGGAGTACATTTGGCTCGTTTCCGTCTTCTGGCCATTGTGGATAGTGCTGCTGTGAACACAGGCGTACAGGGTTCTGTTTCAGTCGTGCTTTGAGTTTGGGGGATACAAACCCAGAAGTGGAATTTCTGAATCAAATAGTCATTCCACTTAACTTTTCGAGGAGCTTCCCAATACAGGCATGTTTTAAAAGGCTCCCTGGGCAGTTCTGAGGAGGAGCTGAGGTGCTCCTGACTGTGGGTGAGGCCCTCTGAGGAGGGGCACCAGATGGCTGAGCCAGGAGGGACCTAGTCGTCAAGGCACACGTAGTTACATCCCAAGGGTTTATATCTGTGTAAACTTGTCTCCAGTGTTTCTTACGAAGGCCCCTCTGAAATGAGAAACAACTGTGTGCAAGTCCAGAATGCAAACATTGGTCTCCCTGTTGGCTTCCTGGAGATTTTCTGCAAATGATGTCTCCGTACATATCTCAGTTTCCCCGTGTGAAAGCCACATCCTGCCTGGTCCCTTGGATCCTCCTGGCGTGTTGAGAAGTGGCATCGGTCACATGGAGACAGTTTATCTGAGGTGTGCTTGGGCGGTGTAGCGGGCGTCTCCTCTGCCTGCATGTGGGCTGAGGGGTCCTGTCCACGATACTGCTGCCAGTGCAGCCGTGCCCCTCTCTTTAAATGTATGAATTTTCTCATTGATTTCTGACTTCCTCTCAAGAGGGAGGAAAATGTCTGATCTATGTATCTGATATTTCACTTAGTCCCTTTGGATTCAGCTTGTCATTGCCAAGGTTTCTTTCAAGTATGTCCGCCTTTGTCACGCCAACAGAGCATTTTTTGTACAGGACTTCAGTAGACAGATGTCAAGTGTTGCTTGGTTCTGAGCAGTGGGGGTGGGGAAAGGACCAGGGAAGGAGGCCACAGATAAGGAAATAATCTTACCATCTTTCAAAGCCACAGAAACAGCCATTGTCAACACATGCTTTGGAAGGACAAACCCTGGGGCACTGGGACAAGAGCATGTGTACACATACAAATCGGTAGATTTGGCCTGTAGTTAGTGATAGCAGAGCAATTTCTGGTCACAGCTGGGAGGTTGGGGAAATTGTTGTAAGAATGGCCTTCTATGGAAACTGTATTTGTCCACTGCTAAATTTGGGCCATGCTGAAAGAGAGAGCTTTCGGAACAAACCAGTTTCCTCTACACATGGGGAAATACCTGCTTTATTGGCCAGAGGCCATTGTTTTGCCCAGTCATTGAGAGGGTCTGGCTTTTGAGCCCCAGCGTCAGACTAGAAATGTTCACAGGCAACTGCGTCTGGGCAGTGAGGAAGTCATAGGGGTTCTGATTGGTCGCGTGGCCGAGAAGGGTGACCCCCAGCTCCACTAGCCACTGCTTTGCCCACAAAGAGGACCCCGCTCTTCCTGTGAAGCATCTGCTTCTTCCTTTCAGATTCTGCTTTGAGGTCCTAATGCTGAATTCCCTCCCTAGGACTTGGCTCTAGAGCCCTTCTAGAACCTGTTTCTGGGCAGGTTTTTAGCATCTTGTTTTGCTCCACTGACTGTAGTTGGCCCACTACCTCCTGTCTCACCCCGGAACTGATTTCTGAACAGAGTGGTTACTCTTGACCACCCCCTCACCCGCTATCGTCACTAGGTTTCTCCATCCCAGATGCCCGTGTTCTGGTCCTGCTTTAGCTTCCTTGGTTCCTTGACCTGCGCTGACCTGGCTTCAGGGGCTCTGTGCATCCCAGCGCACACCTTTCCTCCGGCTGTTTCCTCCACCCCCTCAAAGGTCATTCTGGCTCTGGATGTAATCTTTGGGGATGTTGTAGGAAAGAGGCATCTGAAATCAAGCCACTGGATTCTTGACTTTTTATCCCTGATTATGAGAAATAATACTTGGCTCTCTTGCCTGTTGGCAGTAGGATTCTGTAGCACTGAGCCATCACTTTGATAAACTGTTGGAGTCAGTGGCCAGAGCCACAGCCTGGGGCGGACACCACCAGTGTCCCTGCTTCCTGGAGGGAGCATGGATGGTGACACAGTGTGCTAAGGTGCCCACAGAATGCTAAGTCTAAGCTACTTCCAAGGAAGCCTTGGGGAATTCCCTGGTCTTCCTCCAAGGAGAGATGCTGCTTACATTTTGGTACACAAATATGCCCGCCAACTTGAAAGTGAGGAGAGCTGCTTTTGAGCAAATCTATAGCAGAGTTGAAGGAAAAATTTAAAGAAACACATAGCTATAAAAGACCTTAGTGACTATTTAGTTTGCCTGCCTATTTTGTCCCCTCGCCAGATGAGGAAACTGAGACGGGGGAGGATCAGTCAACTCCCTATCATTAAATATTCTGGAAGATTCTCTGAAAGCCTGAAGTGCTTAATTAGAAAGAGAAGAAGGTAGAGGGTAAGGTGGAAGGTTCGAGGTCTCCTGCAGCTTGGGTCTGAGGGT
Source organism: Mustela nivalis (assembly GCF_964662115.1). Classification (NCBI taxonomy): domain Eukaryota; kingdom Metazoa; phylum Chordata; class Mammalia; order Carnivora; family Mustelidae; genus Mustela; species Mustela nivalis. The sequence goes on along the minus strand of NC_139027.1, from coordinate 23,141,848 downwards.
CTGTGTATCCAACAAGCCTGTGAGATCATTACCCACTTGAGACTTAATGACACCCAGTCTAGGGTTTGAAGGGCAACAGACTGCATGGATTCTTTGGCTAGCAGGGTGGGTTAGGAGGCCGCTTTACCAGATATGGGTACTTTCTTTCCAACCCAATGAGGCAGGGACTATCATTGCTCTCAGTCTGTGATTGCTTCTTCAAAGCCAGTGCCAGGCTTCTGTCAGAATTGGTCTAGGATATGCTGTGAACCAGCTATGTGACCTTGGACCACTCATCTTCCTTCTCTGGGCTTCAGTTTTTCTCCTCTGTAAAACAAGAGGAGTTGCTGATATCTAAGACTTTTAAGGGTCTGTCATTCTTTGACAGGTGGTTGTGGCACCTGTCTGTGTTGGTGGCATCCAAGAATGATCCCAAGCCTCTTCCTGCATTTCCTACAGGCTTCTCTTGGTCAGGAAAGTAGTGGGAACCATCCATGAAGAGCTGGTCCCAGAATCAGAGGTTTTGTTGTTCTTGGGTGCTGGGCCTCCCCTGATTTGTTTTTCCTCTTTTCATACTGCTTGTGGCTAATAGGTCTGAGCTTCTCACTGCCACATGCTTAGCCAGTGACCAGCCTTGGACTCCTACCTAGGGAGGACTAGGTGGACAAGGATGGGAGGACCCCCATAGAGGAAAGTGGTAGCTGATCCCATGAAGCCTGTTTAGGACATTCCATCCTGTAGATTTAAGGGGTCAGTGCAGGATAGTTGCATGGATGCATTATGGCCTTAGTGCTAGTTGGAAATAACCCAGAGGAGCCTGGGTTAGCCTTGATACAAACTTCCACTGACCCAGAAGATGCCTATACTGGTGGTTGGTTGTAAGCTTGGTCTTACATGGATCTCTCCTTTGCAGTCAGACATCCTGTCCCTCAACACTTGGCTTCTACCAACTTTTTCCTAAAGCCAGTGGGGGTCTATACTAAGGTTCATGTATGTGGACCAGCCAGACTTCTCTGTTCCTACAGTGGACTGATAAAGGAACATGAGATATATCCATCCACAAACTGAATGTTAACGTGCAAAGCATTACCTCTGGTCTGCTTTCCTGCGAAGGTAGTTACTTGAATTATGCTATGAATGATCCTGCATAGCCTTGTGGTTCCTGTAGGCAAGAGAATCGATCGCCACTTACCTCCTCTTACAGGGAAGTTGGGACTCAAACCTTGATCAGGCTTGCCTTGTTTTTGTTTTTTATTTCCTAAAAAATTCTACTGGAACAGAAATGTGTAGAATAGATAAGGAAATTGGCCAATAATCCCTAGAGATAACCAGTGCTAATAGTTTGAGATACATCTTAGACTTTTTTCTTTGCAGAAACATACATGTATTTGCATACTTTAAAATTTAAATTATGATCATATCATTGTCCACATCTTTAAAAACTCTTTGTGAACATGATTAATAAATATCTAATATTTTCTAAAACAGACATATTATAATTTGCTTAACAATTTTCCCTAATGGTGGAAATTTACCCTGCTTACCTTGGTTTCAAGTTTTTTTCTTTTCTTTTGTTTCCCCTTATGCGTATTGCCAACTTACTTCACCAAAGGTTGTATAAATGTATATTTCTGCCAGTAGTGTGTAAGAGTACTAAGCTTGTGATGCACCATTATCATCATTTGCTATTATTATAAATGAAGATCTCATTATTATTTTAATTTGAAATTATTTGATAACGCATCAGGTTGGATATTTACCATTTGGATTTTCTCATTTAGAATTTTTGTGTTTTTGTCCTTTGTCCCTTAATCAGTTGGAATCTTATTGCTTTTGTTTTATTTTCTTTTTTTTGATATTTATTTTTTGCTTTGTTGCAGTTTTTCCTTGTTCATTGTCTTTTAATACTCCATATAAGCTTTTGGCCTGCAATTCAATCCATTGGCATTTTCCTTTGCTTTTAAATCTAGAAAGTCTTTTCCTCCAAGAAATAAATATACCCTTTTTTATTATTTGATTTTTTTCATTAAGCCCTTTGATTTATACTGAATTTATGTAAGGGCAGGATCTAAATTGATTTTCTTTCAAGTAGTTAACCAAGTGTTCCAGTATCAATTTTTAAATAATCTTCCCTTCTTTACTGATCTGTAATTCTTCCTTTAACGTTTATTAAGGTTTGTTTCTGGGCTATTTGTTTTTTGTTTTGTTTTGTTTTGTTTTTGCTTATCTCTTTTAGGGTAATGTTGAGACTGTTAGGTAGCTATGAGGTCAAGGGGCAAAGAAAAACATTAATCTTAACTTAGCATAACTACCTCTACTCCCTGTGAGATGCTTGAAGAAGGTATACACCCAAGGGACAAGCAAATCAATATAATATTTATTATTAGCTGGGGTGGGGCTCTCTCCTTTATCATGGATGCTTCAGTTATCTCTCATAGTAATAGCAAACCATTCAGTCTTAGAGGCTTAAAACAACCATTTTATTATGCCCGTGGATTATATGGGTCAGGGATTGAATGGGGCACAGCAAGGGTGTCTTGTTTTTACTGCGTGGTATCTAGGACTTTAATTGGGAATGACCTGATGACTGTTAACTGGGACTTCGGCTGGAGCAGTCAGCCAGAACACGTACCTGTGGTCCCTCCATGTGGCTGCTAGGGCTTCCTCATAGTATGGTGGCTGGGTTCCAAGAGTGAGTGTCTCAAGAAAACCAGGCAGGAACTTTACTGTATTTTCTGGCTCAACCTCAGAAGTTATGTAGGATCACTTCTGGCAGAGTCTCAAACCTGTCCTCATTCGAGATGATGGAAGGAGGGCCAAAGTCATAATAAAGGAGAGCATGGGGGGTGGGAGATACTCCCGTGATCTTTGGATGAGATACAGTTGTCAGGGCAGGGAGCTTTGACAAGTTGGGCTACAGAGTGAAGCTCAGACTGTTTCTCCTGCTTCATGGTCTCTTCCCCCAAATGACCACATGGTTCACTGCCTCACTAACTTCAAATTTTTGCTTAAAACCACCTCCTTAGTGAAGTCTTCCCTGATCAACCTATTTAAATTTGACTTCACCCACCCCTCAAACTCTCTATTACCTGTCCTTGCTTTATTTTTTCCATAGTAACACTTATCATCAAACATGCAAGCTCACTTATTTATTATGTTATTATTTATTGTCAATTTCCCCTCTATAGAATACAATCTCCACAATAGTAGAATCTTTGTCTCTTAAAGGTCATGGTTGTCTCCCAAGTGCCTAGACTTAGTACAAGCTAGATGCTAAAAATTACTGAATGAGGAAATAGATTATTGAAGGGCAGGGGGCCCTCATTCCCTTCTTTCTCCTGGCCATCTTCCTTTGTGGGGCCTCTTTGGAAGCCAAAAGAGACAACGAGCTCATCTGCTTTCCTTCCTTTTTCTCTTCCTGGCTCCTGGAACCCCCCCTCCACTTTCCTGTTCTGAAACTATAGCCTTTCTGCTCGCCACTCCATCTTTAATGGCTGGCCTTCGTCTGGTTCCAGCTGAAACATGGGGAGTACTCTCCTGGCTCTGAGCCTCTCAGGCAACTCAACCTTGCTCTGGCCACTCTTGTTTTCCACTTGCTTCTGCAGGGCCTGTGTGTTTTCTGTCCTTACTCATCAATGGGAAGTGAGGCCACTGCTCCTTCACCAACCAGTGGCTATGTCATCTCCTTTCATCGCATTCCTCACTCATGCAGGACAAGGACCCTTGGGGTCTTAAGACAACTCCAGGAGGCAGGAAGGCCAAATATGGATTATATGTTTGCTGATGAGAGAATGGAAGATCTGTATAGTAAGAGAGCTTGCCTGAAGTCATGGAGAGCAGCAGCTTGAGCTAAGGTGCCTCTGACTTGGAGTACACGAGTCTCCATTTATATACACTTCAGTCCTTTCTGACGTGTTGACTATTAATTTGCGGCTCTGGACCACTTCTCAGTCTCCTTGTGTTTCAGTTTTCCCAAAAGGGAATTTAAAGACATCCCAAGTTGTAAGGCAATTGTAAGCCTTCAAGTTGTCAGGGACAAAACAGCCTTGTTGTAATTCATGAATCAGTTGAATAGCATGAACATAGCAAGAAAATGGTTGAATGTCTCTTTAGGATATCTCTTTAGTGAACCTTGTAATTTGATCAATCACCTTCCAGAAATACCATTTTGACTATTTTTAATACAGAAGTTACATACTGAGCAAATGATTATTTCGGTTATGGTGCTTCTACTCCCGCTACCGTCGGTCTGGAGAATATTTTGACAATCTCTCTCTCTGTCTCTTTTTTTAAGAACTAAATTTCCTTGAAGGGATGTGAGGACACAAGAAAATAACTTTACTTCACCTTCTTTGACACACTCATTTGAGATCTGGGCTTCGATAAATGGGGACTATTTTCTAGAAGGTCCCCCTTCAAACTGTCATTCTGCTGTTATGGAGTGATGTCCTGTGGAATGTGGGGTGGGCTGGAGGCTTACTTTATGTAAATGTATTAATCCTTCTACTGCCCTGGAAGCTGCCGAGCAGGGCAAGCCAGATAATGAATTTTGCCCTTCAAATATCAAGCCTGTGTATATATTTCATCTATGAAGCCTGCTCATCAAGAAGTGGCAGGAAGGCCTAGGACCATACATTGCTTGACAGGTGCCCCGGGATTCGCAAGCACACCCCCATCTGAGAGCCCACAGATGGGGGCCAGCGGGAGCAGGGAACCCCGAGGGACCTCACTGGGGTGTACTGCTGAGGGCACTTGCCTCGCCCATGTGGCTGTTGCAAGAGTTTTGGGGTTTCAAACAGCCGATGTGTACTCCACATGGCACACTTTCAGTATGCTTTTAAGGACTTTGTCCCTTCTCTGTTTCAGTCTCTCTCAACCCCTTTAATCACATTGTTCTTTTCATCTGTTAACCTGGGTCATCCTCATGTAGGTTCTCCTCAGTCACAGCTGGTCCCTGGTCAGTCTGCATCTCATAGGGATCAGCATGAGCGCAGCGATGTAGCTCACGCATTTAGCCTATAAATAGACCTGGAGTTTAACTTCCTTATTACCATAGAAATTAAAAATTCTTCCACTTGCATGTAAGTTTGGTCGTCAGACAGGGTCTGCTAAGCCCACCAACTCCTAGCGGGCTCTGAGAGCCTTGTACCTGCCACATGCCGAGCTGGTGCTTTCCTGGGAACTGCATCAGATATGGCAGCCCATATCTGCTCATGGTCCCCTGTACATTGTGTGTCATGCTGTGAACGTGAATGGGTTTCCTGGCCCTTTTTTTCATTCCATTTCCCAGAGAGTCACTGGGAGGGAGTTTAGTTCCTGGAGCTGAGCTGCACCTGAGGAATGATGTGGAAGAGGAAGATCCCTCTCCTGCGGTGAGAGGTGGCTTCAGTCCACTTCCTGCGGCCTCCGGGCTGGCCGGGGTCCGTCTGCACTTTCCCCTTCTTTCCTTCAGGCCATTTCTTTCTCTGCTCTGTTGAGAAAGTCACTGATGTTGCTGTGGTTCTAGAAACAGTGGGAATAATTGTTAGTTTGGTTTAAAAAAGAAAATGAAAAAATGAAGTCTCTGCCAGGTCCCAGGCTCGACGCTGAGGATACGATTCTGAGTAGACTGGCTCCTGCTCCCAGAGACCCTTGGGCTCCAAGAGAAAGATGGTGGGCACCCAGGGATCTGGCTGCCTTCTCCGAGTCCTCCATCTTGCTGGCAAACAGGACTTTGGGCAGTAATCATGCTAATAGCGTCTATTTTGGAGCACAAAGCATGTGCTGGCCAGGAAATTAGGGGATTTCACACACATCACTGATTTAAGTAAGTCTGCCTTTCCTACTTCCAGTTTTTCTTTGTACCAGACAGGTATTTTGTCAGCCCAGCCCTTCCTCCACTGGAGTCCCCTCCCCCGGGCCCCATGGCCGTGGTTGTGTCATCTACGGATGGACGTCTGAGCAACGAGGGCCAACAGTCTTTATCCTGGAACGTGGGACAGGAGTGCATTGTGTCAGCGGGGAGAGAGTGGGAGAAGGTGAATCTGAGTCTCTGGGTTGTTACACATCAAACTCAGAAGCAGCTGAGGAAGCTGGTCTACACATGAGAAACAAAGCAGATTAGCAGAAAGGTGGAGACAAAAGAGAGAGGGGCCCCAGGGGCTCTCCAGGCCCAGGTGCCAGCATGCTCTGGATGTCCAGCTCTTTACCTGTTCCTGGGCTCTGTGAGACAGTGCTGAGTCCTAGCAAAACCTTCCCTTTTTGGCTGGAGCCAGTGTGATTTGACTTTCTAGCCATTAACAAAGAGTCCTAAAGAATATATTTCTTTCGTGCAAGGAGGGAATTGACAGAATTCAGTGAGACCACATGTCCGAAGGTGCTCTATAAGCTGTAAGGATTGATGTAAAATATAGGAGATTATCGGCTGATGATGATGGTAATAATGTTGGCAGCGATGATGCCTACAACAGTGGGCACATTAAACTGTAAGATGTGAGATGAGTATTTTTCGGTAGAGCTGCATTGACAGGGTATTACCAGGTATGAAATGGAATAGATCTGGCTGTGGTGCTGGACCCATGGCTTCCATTGTGACTGAGGAGCCAATCTAGAAGTTTGAGCTCAGTGAGATTGGAGTTTGGGCCAGGGGAGTGGCTGTGTACCCTCTTAAAAGAGCCTCACTGTTGCCTTAGATTTGCTGGGAAAGGTCTTCCTCCCTCTAAGAAAAGGATCTGTTTCTTTCTCCTGCTCCTCACAACCCCAGATCCTCACCCCACTATCTTGAACTAGCTCCAGCCAGCTGCTCAGTAAGGGGGGTGGGGTGGGTAAATTGCAGTCTCATGGAGTGCGCATGCCCCAGGCATGTCACTTTAGGGTGGTGAGGAGGTCATGGCTATGTTGACAAGATGTCCCTGAAAGAGATCATCCACCCACCAGCTCTATTAATTTAATTATCAGCAGCAGAATTCTGTCTTGGGTGGACAGGGGCAAACCCACTGGGCTCCGTAGCCTCAGGCCAGAATGTGGCTGAGAGGACCTGGCCTTTGATGGATACCAGCCTGGCCGATCTCCCATGTCCTTCAGGGGAGAGGGTGGCAGAGGTGTTTGTTATCACGATGTGACTTGCATGTCAAACTGTTAGTTCTGTATCCATCTCTTCTGGGAAAAGAAATACTGCGTTTTCTCCAAAAATGGGTTGTGTCCTTGCGGGACGCAGACTCTCCCATCATTAGAGATACCTGGCACCTGAGGCCATTTTGGAGCTGTGGGAAGTGACCTTTTTTTCCCATCCAATGGAATTAACCTTTCTCTTTTCTTTCCTTTGTGTTCTCTTCCTCATCATTCAACAAAATAATATATGTGGAAACTAACATGCAATATATTACTTATCCACTCATTCATTTATTCTACAAATGTTAGGCACTGTACTAGGATTTGTCAATATGGTGGAAAGAGAAAGGCATGATTCTTGGTGTTGTAGGACACGAGGGACAGAAACAGCCAGAAATAACAAGGAGGAAAATAAAGGAAGTAATCTTAAGTTGAAGTGAGTCCTATGAAGGGAAGAAACCAGGGCCAGAGGTAGGGAGGCCAGAGAGTTGAGTACTCCTCCGCTGAGACCCATAAGAGGAGAAGAAGCCTGGCCCTTCAAAGGAAGAGCATTCAAAATAGAAGAAACTGTGTGAGGAAAAGCCCAAATCAGGAGGACCTGGGTGTGTTCAGGAATGGAATATGGCCAGGGTGATGCCAGTGATTTTGGAGAAGTGCTTAACCACTCTGCACCCCATCAGAGAATGGGGCTAATGGTGTTTATATGTTGCAGTAACTATGAAATGGGGTAAAATGTTGTGTTCCTTCAAGTCTTCTGAGAAGTAGACGCCAAGACGAGATGAGTGCAATAGATGTATTGGGAGAAATGTTATGAGGAGTGAAGGGGAGGAAGCCAGAAAAGGGGAGAGGGTCTTCAGACCTCCAGGCAGAGTGAAAGAAAGGCATTCCAAGAAAGATTCAGCCAGGCTAGAGAGGGGTCCTGGAGCCAGAGCTGCCTGTTGGAGGAGGCTCACAGCTCACAGGACTACACATCCCACAGGCATGGCCTTGCTGTGGGCTTCACCCGCCTGAGGGATGGCTGCTGGAGCTCGAGGTCAGTGATGTTCCCACAGTAGGAGACCTGAGTAGTGCATTTTCATGGCTGCCAACAGGATGTGTTTAGCTGAACCTCTGGTACGTACCAGGTGTTAAAATTCAAGTGCAGCTTTGGTCATTATTACCAAGGTAATCTTAATAATTACTTTTGTGATCTTATCTTTGTTTGCCTAATTGCTTTTCTCTCTCCCCTGACTTGGCTGTTCCCTAGCCGGCTGCTAGAACCTCTGGACGTTCCTCATCCTCATGGTTGAGTAAAGGAGTTAACTAGCAAGAGAGAGGAAGCGGTTGCCATATGGTAGGATTGGAGAGCTACCAGTAAAAACACTCTTTCTTAAAAAGAAACTTGTCATACTAGAAGTTCTGTCATTAAGAATTTCTTCCTTTGGGAGAAGCCTCAAACCACAGCTCACAAAGGGAAGATTTCAAAGACTCTTTGTAGATTTTTGTCTTTGTTCTCCCCAACTATTTGGAAGCACTCAACACTGCTTAACTTCTCCTTAAAATTCTCCTCTTCTCTTTCATAGGTCCCTGCTATGCTGATTACGCCACCCCTGTCCCCTTCCTTTGGTCCATGTCTGTATGATTTGCAGACTTTCTTCTTCCTCCCATCCTTTGGGACCCCCAAGGCTCTCTTAATGCTCTTCCTCTCAGCAATCTACTATGACTGTGACTGAAAGCATTCCTGCCAAGTCAGTCTGTCTGACTGGTACCTCTTCCAGCCTCTGTAGTGCGTCCCTCAACTCTCCTGTGGTCATTTCTCTGGGAAGACTTCCCAGCAACTCAGTGTCATTGTGACCAACCCAACTTGTCCAGCCCTGCCTTTTCTCACCTCTGGGTTTCCCACTCACTCAAGGCTGGAAATCTGGGATGCATGTGGAACGTTTTCTTTTCCTTCCCCTCACTCCCGAGGCTTCTGTTTATTTTTCCACAAGTGATCACTTTCTTCTCTTTGGCTTCTCTGCCATTATCTTAATTTGGGTTCTCTTCTGGCTCCTGTGGCTTTGCCATGGCCTCTTCACTGGCCTTTCTGCTGCCAGCCCTCGCTTCCTCCATTTATTAGGATTCATCCCCTGCTTATTTGATACCTGTGGGTGAAGTCGAAGTGGTTTCAAAGTTCTTGAAAGTGGTTTGGTCTCAACTTCAGCCACGTGAAACCATCTATGCCCACATCACTTGTGCATAGGTCTGGCTCTTTCGAGAGAACAGAGGCCAACTTCAACTCCAAGGCCTTTCTTCTAGGTCCAGCCTGGCTTTCACCCCAGCCATGGCCACTTGCCGTACCACTATGGTGTGTACCTGACCTTATCACTCCCCCTTTCACCGGCAAGGGGTCCTTCCCCAGTGCATGGTCCCTCTTGGGGGACAAATCCAGCTCCTAGCCTCAGTCCCTCCTCGCTGTCTTGCCCCACCCACTCAGGTTGTTAAATAGGACCAAGTGTCTATTTCCTGAGAATGTCAGAAAGTTCAGCCACATCCAACCCATTGTCTTTGTCGCCCTCTGTTAGCACAGAAGAAGGACTTTGTGGGAGGGGTCGTTCAACTTCTGGGTCTTGATTATTACCTCAAGGGATGTTCCTCATCCTTAATTATGTGCTGTTATCCATAGACGTTAAAGCTCATATGATTCCACTTACATAACATTATTGAAATGACAAAACTCTAGAGCTGGAGAACAGATTAGTGGTTACTGGCTGTTGGGGAGGGGGAATGGGGGCGGGTGGGAGGTGGGCGTGGTTGTAAGAGGGTGACATGAGAGAGCCTTGTGATGGAAGTGTTCTGTGTCTTGACTGTGCTGTGTCAGTCGCTACTGACACATGTGACCAAGTTGCACAGAGTTAAGTGTGTACAGGCTCAGGCAGAACTGGGGAGATCTGAGTGAGATCGTTGCATTGTATCACCGTGAGTAGCCTACGCTATTATGCTGCAGTGATGCGAGGTGTTGCTTTCGGGGGACACCGGGTAAAAGGTGCACCCTGGGATCTCACTCTGTTATTTCTTATAACTGCATGTGAATCTATTACTTACCCCAAGATAAAAAGTTTAATTAAAACAAATGTTAGCATCCTAGATATAATACTCAGTGGTATTTGTTGAACTGAACCATTTATTCTTTCAACCAGCTGTGCCTCGTGGGAGTAATAGAGTTCATGGGATTTTTGTTCACTTAATGAGAGAATGTTTCCATCTACTTTCCAGAATGTACCTCTAGTTTTGAGTTCTCCAGCCTGTGCTTATTCTTCTACGTATGATTTTGAGGACATCACCCACACCCCCTTAGTGCTCTTGCCTCTGGACTGGAGAGTCCCAGTTTAATGAGCGCAACCTCAGTGTCCCTTTGATTGTTCAAACTCTTCTTCTCGGGCTCCTTCTGTGTTTTTTGCTTTCTAAATGCCGGAGCCATACTCAGCCACAGCCCATCCCTGCTTGCCCCGTGGTTTGGCAGAGTCACAGTGGGCTCTTCTGTTTGGTTTCTAATGTTTCCTGTTCATCCTCCCCAACCCCCTTTCCAACGTTTCTGACCACAGGAGCACCTTAAAGGGAATCCTGTGGAGTCCAGTCTGGGAAAGACTCCTGGCTGAGTTCCCCAGATCTTCACTGGGAACTCAGAGCTTTGAATCCTGTTACATTGGAGAAAACCCCTCTGCAGGCTTTCCCTTCCTGTTCACGTAGGAGCTGGTGGCTTCTTCCCATAAGTTTGCCAGTTCAGTATCCGGAAATACTTAGTACCACCTGCAGAATCGGAAAGTGTACTGCACATTCCCTGCTCTGGGTCACTTGTAAGTCAGGTAAATAAATTTGAGTCCAGGCTGATTCCTTAGAGCTGGGCATCCACCCTTCTGGATTTGTTCTACCTTTAAGTTGGGTCCTTTTTGTTTTGTTTTGTTTTGTCTTTTTGCCAAATCCCATCCCCACAGTCCCCTGCCTAGGCCACATGGTGACACAAAGACAGTTAAGACGGCTTGGCTAAAATGTAATGCTAAGAATTGTGGCCAAATATACTATAGAATCCTAGAGGCAGAAAAGACTGTATCCTATTTCTAATTCTAATTCTAATTCAGTGTTCTACCTAACCCAAGAACTTGGCTTGTTAGGCATTCTTTCTTATGGTAGGTTCACAGCCATTTGCCTCCAAGAGGGACTCAGGTCCCCCCATTTGTTGTGCTTTTCTGCAGATTGAAACCCGTGTGTCAATTCACTCTTTCAGCCATGCTGTGCACATCAGGGTAAAAAGGTGACAGCACCAGGCCTTTTTTTACCTATCCACATGTGTCTCCATGGAGGGGGGTTTGGTGAAAGCAGTCTGATGGGGGAGTTCCATAGATCTTGGGCTCAAAGAGCCGTTCCCAGACCTACTCAATGGGTGACTTCAAGCAGATTACTAAGTCACTTTCAGACTGTTTCTTCACCTGTAAAACCTGTCTCAGCAGATTGCGGTGGGAAGTACGTGAGGTCCTTTGTATAAAATATGCGGTGGTAGCAGGAGCTTTCAGTGTGATGACTTACATCACTATTAGTAGCTGTAATAATTTCCAGATATTTCGTTGAGCACTTCATATGTGGTATTTGATTTTACTTCTCACAACAACTGTATAATAAAAGTGCCATTATCATTTCCCACTTTCCAGAAGAGAGATCTGGGGCCAGAGGATGTCACTAGCCCAAGGCCACATAGCTGGAAAATGGCAGAGCCCAAACTCAAGCTCCGATCTTTCTGACACTAGAGAGAAAAGTCCTCAGCCATGAGGCCACGTCATTCATTCTTCCCCTTCCTCCCTCTCAGAACCTCAGCATATTAATCAGGCAGTCCCCTCACATCTTTCTGGGGGAAGAGACGGTGTATCAGTAAAGAGAAGACGCATATTTTAACTGGAAGGAACCACAATACTTCTCACTCAGTGTTTATATAATTATCATGAATTTTAAATTAATGTCATTTGAATTAATGGGGTCACACATTAGAGAATCAAAACATGATCTTTGGGGTACTTTTAGTTTTAAAATTTGATGATTCTATTCACATAGCAAATCACAGGGAAATAAACAACTAAATAATTGAAGAACCGGAAAGGCTAAATGGGACTGATCAGGATTTTGCTCAGGATTTTCTAGGAACCACATAGCCAGGGCTGTACCAAGACAAAATGGGCAGGGCCTCTCTCTGTCCTATCCTTTCTGACCTGATGGTCCTAGAAAGAGAACCAGGACTCATAAATTCCTGTGACTGCTTATTTAAGGGAGGCATGGAGACTTTTATCAGTGTGTTGATTTCTACTAATTAATTTTTAGGAGCTCTTCTGTTAATTTTTCCTAAAGTTCAAGGGTGTAATCCTTGAATATTGACCAATTAATTAAAGGTTACACATGGGCCATTTAATCAAGGTTCTCGCCTTTCTATTTCCATTTCCCTAAGAGTATGAGGCAGCAGTCTCTTGGTAGAAGGGAATAACTCTTCCAGCGTTGTTCGCAAGAGAGGAGCTTGGCGTTGCCTAAAGAGATGGCTTGCTTGGGCACCTAGGCAGCAGCTCTGTGCAGCCTGAGCCTGACATTTAAACTGACTCAAGGGTCAGTCTCTTAGCCTGTGAGCCTTGGTGCATTCAAGTCTAGAAATGAAATAATAACACCCTTCCAGTGCAGCTGTGAGGATTAAATAAGATATTGTGTGTTGAGGGCTATGGGCCCTGCTCCTTCGTTTTGAAGGTCAAATGAGGCAATGGGTATGAAGGTACTTTGGCAACATTAAAGGGCCATGAAAATGTGGAGTATGTGTTTTCATGGATTCTGCCACGCTGCTGTCCTCCTGGAAGTTAGTCTGGTGAGGAGGATAAACATGGGGCCAAAAGTGTGGCTAGGAAGGAGGGTAAGAAGATGCCTCTTTGGAAACTGTAACAAGGGTGGTGTTGCCTGGTTCTGACCAGGGGTTCTCAGAGCGTGGTCCCTAGAGGAGCAGCTGCTTCGGCTGGGAGCTGAAGGTCCCACCCCAAACCTACTGACCCAGAGGGGCCGAGAGCTACCGTTTTAATAAGCCATCCAGGAGATTTGGATTCGTGTTCCCAGTTGAGCCAGTCCAGACATTCAGGAAGACCTTCCTGAGACAACAGCTGTAATGAAATCAGGAGAAATGATTAGAATTTACTCAAAGTGGAGGGGCTTGTGGGGTGAAGCCTATGATTCCAGTGGAAGGTCTCACACAAGAGAGAACTCAGTCCTTCTGAAAGAGTGAAGTAAGCTCAAGGCGGTAGGCAGAAGGGCAGAGCCACTGTAGGGGGAGTGGAAAGAAGCAGCCCTGTGGAAAGGGCCTTGTAAATCTGGGGAAAGATTTTGCAGTTTATGCTCAGGTTAATGGGAAGCCATTAAAGGGTTTGGAGCAGGGAAGGCTTTTTCTGGTCAATATCATGCTATTGTAATTTTAAAACATTTCCTCACAATCCAATAAAGACAGTTAATTGTCTTAATTAGAGCTTATACTCTAATTGAGGAAAAGGCACAGTATAACCAGTGGGCCAGTCTGTGACGATCTAATCTCCACTAATTGAGTGTTTGGCACTGGACAAGGCACAGTAAAGGATGCAGGAAAAGAAGCAGCTTCTCTCCACGAGGATTGAGGACTGAGTACCTGGGTGAGGAGATGGGGTGCAAGTACACACAGGGCTCCCAGTGAAGGACTGCAGACATTTTCCCATTCAATTGTAGACACCTTGAGGATTCCAGAGATTGGGTAGTTAAAGTGCCTGGGTAGTCCGGTCAGGCTTCCTGGAGGAGGCGGGACGCAAGTTTGGCCTGGTGGAGGAAGGCATACGGACAGAGATGGACAGAGATGAGCAATGCAAAGGTCACCAATGATCCTGAACCCAAATGAAGCAATCCTTGGGGTCCGGGGCCAGGGCGCTACTGGGAGGTCTTCCACAAGGGTGAAGGGGCCCATTTTGTGCAGTCGCCACTGAGAATTCCTTCTTTGTCTCTTTCTGAGCCTCTTCTGGGGGCATCCCTGATAGTAAACGGCTTTGTGCTTGTTTTTAAATCATTTTATTGGCATATGCTAATCATAGGAAAAAGGTTCACAGATCTTAAAGTTAATAGCATGCAGAACCTCTCCAAGTGAACCCCTTCGTTAACCCTACTACCATCAGAGGTCAGTACATTTCAGCACCCGGAAGCCCTCCTCCCGGGAGCCGTTCCCTTCCGGTTGCAGTCCTCCCCTAGAGAGTCATTGTTCTGACCTCTCACTGGCTTCTTTCAGTGCCTTATGGGCGGGCTCTCCGTCTCTGCTTTCCCCACATTTCATTCCCGAGATCTGTCTGTGTTTTTACCCGTAGCCGTTTGTGGATGATTTCTTCGCGTGGCCGATGGATTTTTCTGTTGTGTGACCACACGACAGTCTATTTACCCATTCCAGATGGGCACTTAGGTGATTTCCAGTTTGGGGCTGTTTGGGGGGAGGTTGCATTTCAGCCTTTCATCTGGGTCTTCCTCTTCAGTTTTCTCAGATTTCCCTTATTGTCACTAAGTTCATCTCTAAAACTAAACGCTCTCTTGGATATGTGTTTGCCAGGAAATAAATAGAAAGCAATACTAAATAAAAAATGCACAATAAGAAATCGGTGGTTTGAGGAAACTGCCTCCCCTCCCCACTCTTCTTCGGGGACCCCAGCTGAGGGGAAGCTGCTGCCTCGAGCCCAGAGGGCCCAGCCCGACACCCTCCCCACTGCGCCGGCTGGGTCACTTGCAGGGGCTTGTGGAGGGCGGGAGATGGATCCCGTTCATTTTTATAAATGACTCGGTGTAGGCACTTGGTAGATGATTCTTGAATGAACGAGTTTCTAATAAAATAAAGCATACAAGTCGCTATGACTCTATGCTGTGCCAGGTGGACCCCGAGAAGATAGCGAGGTATGAAGTCCTTCTTCTGAGGATCTTCTGGGAAGTGTTTTTTAAGCACTCTGCCCCATGCCAGGCCCCTTCTAGGGCCTTTACAGTGTCACCTCCTTAAATTCTTACCCAGCTCCTGCGGTAGGTACTTCTCTTCTCCCCATTGCGGACAGGAAAACTGAGGCACGGCCCATGCCCACAGAGTCATGGGTAACAGTCTGAGTCAGCAGGCAGCTCAGATCCAGGCACTTCACCCTCAGGGATGGCTGGTGTCAAGAGAGCGCAGCCGGCTGGAAGGGTGTGGGAGGAAGGGCACATGCGGGGCCATCCCCTCCCATAGGAGGCCCGATTCCCAGGGGAGGTGGGGGGTGTGTGGTACCTTGAAGAAGGGGTAAGACTTACAGAGATGGAGAAGAGCAGGCAGGCCTCGAGAGGTGGGGGACCTGCTGGGCGAAGCTCCGGAGAGGCTGCAAGGGGAAGGGGAGCTGGGGGAGAGAAGGGGCGTGTCCTGGTTGGCTTCAGAATGCAAGCACCAGGAGGCTGTCTGGGTACATCCCTTGACAAATACCGCCTGAGTCTGTATAGCCCAGACCAGGGTCTCTGCAGCTTGTCTGCTGTTGGGCTCTGGTGCCAAACCTCAGTGGCCCCGACTTCCTCATTTCATGTGAACTCAGGCTGCTCCCTTCCTAGTCTCCTGAGCTGGCTGCTGCCCACTGTCCCTGGGGGCACGGCCTCGAGTGGGGCCTTCACCTGGACCCTCCGAGTGAGGCTGCCCCCACCCTGTCCTCTACCCGGCTATAGGATCCTGCCACGGGGAACTCTGAACTGAGAGCTGCCCCAGACTCTCCCTTCCTATAGGCCTGCCTTCCCCATCCTAAGGAACCCTCCAGACAAATAGCAAATCCATTAACATTTATGAAGGTTTGAGAGGCTAGATATTAAAACACAATGCAGAAAGCTCTGTAGGCCAGCAGAAACACTTTAGAATTCTCTACTCATCCCCCTTTCACCACCAGCAATTTGATAATTATCTTGAAGACGGTAGAGGTGTTCCTTTCCTTCCTCCATTTTAAGGCTAGCTAGCTCAGTGGTTCTCAAACTTGATTGTGAGAAAAGCTTTCTGAACCAGGTGGTAGGCGAAGGGCAGATGCTGCACTTTACAGCAATTTAAGGGATTTTTCAAGCATAGTTTTGACTCTGCAGTTTTACCCTTTGCACTGATTTCAGAATGGAAGTCCCACTGTACTGGTAAGTTGGCTGGGAAGAACAGCCTTCCTCCTGCCGTATCCTGGACCAAGGCACACTCAAGGCCTGCTGCTCCTGAGCCCCCAGGGACCTGGCAGCTGCCTCCCTAGCCTTGCCAGCAGCCAAGAGGACACTCTTGGAGACTTGGAAATCCCTGCCACTTATGGAGAGATTTAAGTCCAGTTGGCTCTTGAGCTGAGCCTGTATTTTTGGAGCCAAGAGTCTGTCTCCCCTACTAGACAATGTCATCAAAGGCAAGACTGTTTCCTCTTCTCCACTTCTCTTCGCCCTCCCCCTCCTCTTCCTTCTCCTCCTTCTCCCCCTCCCACCCTCCCTTCTCCGTATTTCCACCATGGAGCACAGTGTCTGGCACAGAACAACGATTCTATAAAGTTTGATAAATGAGTGAATGAATGCCATTATTTGGCTTCAGAGGAAAATTTACTTTCTCTCCCCCCCGCCCCAAGTCTCAGGTCCTTGGAACTGGATTGTCATGTTCACCTTTCTGTCTTTTTCATTATTCCCTGAAAGCACAAACTCAATTTAGGCTTTAGTGAAAAATGAAGAACATTAGACCAACCTTTCGAAATTGCTTGGTCAGTACTTCCTGCTCGCCCGCACTTCATGGTGCTGTCATCACTGGGTAATTATAACATTAAGTATATACCTGATCAGCAAGTTGCTTTTAATTAAAATCCCCTGTTGGTTTCCTCGCACCTCAGGGCTCCTGGTGTATTTGTTCAGCTCCCTGGGCTGCTGGCAGAGTGTCAGCTCCAGGGGGGACAGGAGCAGATGCCGAGGTCTGAGGTCAACATTCCCCATCCCTCTCCCAACAGTATCCTTCCAACTGTGTGGTCAGCTGCTCCCTCTGGTCACCTCTGGAAGGGGACATGCTTCCTTCCCAAGGTTGGGGGATTGCTCACACCCTGCAGAGGACTGAGGGAACCCCCAGATCCAGAGTTTTCCTGGGTAATTCCCAAACCATATCCAACCCACAGGGAGACTCCCGTCCTGTGCTGGAGACGGTGGGGCCTCCAGCCTCTCCTCTGGTGTTTCCACGTGGGGGAGGTGGCAAGCATGGCACAAGTGTTTCTTCTCTTCCTTTCACACCTGTTTAAGATTCTGTAACTCAGCAAGAGCTGAGTCTTTCTGTGTACAAATCCTGAGGTAAATGATTTTTCTGAGCTTGGTGTTTTTGTCTATGAAATGGAAATAATAATAGAACCTGTCTCTCAGAATTTTTGTGAAGATTAAATGATAGATGTAAAGAGTTTCACAGAGTTTCTGGCATGTAATATAATCTCAGGAAGTGGTGTTAGCTACGACAGTCACTCCTCCTTCTCCTCCTCCTCTTCTTAAACTACCACCGCAGCTACCCCAAGTAGCAGCAGAAGTAAGAGAACTTCCTACCAACTACCCAGCAAGGAGGCTGCCTGACCCTCCCTCTTTTACAGTCTTCAGTGGCCTCCAGTGCCAGGAAAAGGGGTGGGTCTTGGACGACTCAGAAGACAATTGGATGGAGAAAGGAAGACCTCCACTGGGACAGACTAAACAGGCTATAGAGACTGAGTAAGTTTAAGGAGCAATATCTCTCTTTGAACACGGACATAACATCCCAGTAAAGTTCGCTAATACTTAAAATAAGTGCCTATTTATTTTTGGCAGAGGATTATATCCCCTTCACCTACATAAATAAAAAACCCCAATGTATTACTGTTTTATTTCAACAGATGCTTGTTGGGCACTCACTGAGTATCTAGTAGTTGCGGCAAATGGTTTTCATCAGTCAGTGACCTTTCATGCACCTGCTGTGAGTTGGAGGTGGGTGTACAATGGTGAATGAGTTGAGCTGCTGTGCAGAAGGAGGAAAAAAAGCACAGAGAGGTCAAGAGTCTTCCCTAAAGGGACGCAGTGACAGGATTATGATTGACCCAGGCCTCCTCCAGCCTACCCTAGGACCCTTCCTGCTGAGCTTTGCTGACAGT
Source organism: Mustela nivalis (assembly GCF_964662115.1). Classification (NCBI taxonomy): domain Eukaryota; kingdom Metazoa; phylum Chordata; class Mammalia; order Carnivora; family Mustelidae; genus Mustela; species Mustela nivalis. Next base: position 23,123,645 of record NC_139027.1, on the reverse strand, counting down.
AGACTCTGCCTTCAAGGGGATTGCGATGCTTTTTATGAGACAGAAGTCATTAGCAACAACCCATTGAGAGCTTTTATTCATTCAACAAATATCTCATCCCTACTATGTACCACATTCTGTGCGATGGAAGAGACAAGTTACGTTCTCGTGGAGCTTATGTGTGAGAGGGGAAGAGAGATGATAAACAAACGTGTAAATAAATGAACAAGGCAACTTTATAGAGCAAAAGTATTGTGAATAACATAAAACAGAGCTTTGGAACCACAGGCGATTTGGAGAGGAGGACTGTTGAGTCCCAGGGGCTGATGAGACAAGCCACCAGCACGTGCTGGCTGTGGGATAGAGCAGTAGGCAAGTGCAAGGAGGCAGGAATAAACCCGATGAGAAACAGATGGAGGCCACAGTGGGTGACTGGCCTAGGAGAGGACTGTTTAGGGTGAGGTCAGGACCAGACTGTGGAGAGCCTGCAAATCATGACATTATGTTCCCAAGTCCTAAATTAAATTTCTTATAATCATGGGTCAATACGTATGGCCAGGCCCATAAGCACTGAATGTAGCCTTGACCCCTGGAGAAAGATTCCTTCACAAGGGGATTTAATATGAACCTTGAATGGGATATGACACTGTATTGCGCTGAAGAGAGCCCTGGCGTGAATGAGGGCACTTGGAGAGCCACATTTCCCCATATTCTCCTTGGAGCATGGATGTTGAGAGATGTTCCTCAGCCCAAGGCTCTGGGAAGTCTTTAAAAAGTGTGGGGGATTTGTAAATTGGATTTCCTTCTTCTAGTTTAAAAACTACCAGAAAAGCTGGGGAAGTCTTGCAGCAAAGTTACCTGCCTTACCTTTTGTTACACAAAGGATCTGAAGTTCACTTGAGTGTACAATCTTATTTATTTTCAGAACTCCCGTTAATATCACTTAGAATTAAGATACCAAGGAATGGCCTTTGGGAATCACTGCTGAAGAAAAATCTAGGGTTTGTGTGGGCCGGAGCAGTTAGTAGCTTCAGCTCTGGGATCTCAGAGTGAATGATTCACTACTTGTGCCCAGATTGTTCACGCTGATGATCCCCTCCAGTGACTCAAATCATTGAGTGTCAACTATGCCTTTGTTGGCTCAGATCCACTTGTTTTATTTTCGCTTTGCTAGCAGGACAAGGGAAGGCCTGGAGAGAGGAAGTGAGCAGACGTGCATTCCTAAAGTGCCCAGACTTGGCTGCTGTGGATGAACTGGTAACGAAAACACTCTTGGGCTTTAGATGGAACCCCTGTGAACACCAGTCTTCCAGAAGAGTCTATACCCACAGCTTTTAAGGGGTCTTTTCTTAGGATGGGCGGTGTGTGTGTGTGTGTGTGTGTGTGTGTGTGTGTGTGTGTCAGAGGAAATTCCATGTCTATGTGTGAACCTGGTAGGTGGGAGTGGGTACAAAGTAAGCCAAAGCTTCACTACCAAAAATTCCAATTTATAGTTGAGACCGAATCTGCACGGTGGTAGGGTGCTAAGACCCCTTCTAGCAGATGAGCCTCCTGTCCCCCCATTCCCATTCCCCTCCTCTCCATCAGCACAACCTCCCAATGTTAGGATTACTCAGGTCTCAAGCCAAATATCTTTTTCAACTCAAGCACTCTTACCTCCTTACCCTGCCTTTGCCACTTGGTCAAGCTGTGTCTTGGGGACTTCACCGTGGGGCGAAGAAATCAGAAGCACAGCTTCATAAGAGATGAGAAGCCAGAAGCCTTCCCACCTTTCTCATTTCCTCTGCCCTTAATGCTGGACCATTGGCTCAAACTTCCCCTTTGCCTCAGCATGCTGCCACTCAAGTATCGGTGCCAACTGAGCCCATCGTTCCCCAGATGCAGGTACCTCCCCACTTGCAAGAGAGGAGTTTGAATGGAAGGAGAGTGAATGGGATATTTCCAGAGCTCTGGATGCTCTAAGCATGCAGTTGCTGTTTTTGAGATGACACAGTCAGATATAGCACCTGGCAGAGCTGCTCTGTTGGAGATGAGCCCGGCCTTCCGGACGTGCTTACCGTCTTCCCTCCCAACGCAGTCCGGGCCTGCTCCGTGCTGTGGGGGCCTGGATCCTGGTGGGCCTCTGCTGTGGCCTTGCTGCCCCCCGGTTGGATATACTGAGAATCCTGACTGCCCCTTAGCCGCAGCTGCCCTTAATCCAGAACGTGAGGGTCTTCCTCAAAGAATTGAGTAACTGTGTGGTGAGTAAGTCCATGGTTAAGTGATTAAACATCGAAATGATACAAAACAACACAAAAACCCAGGCACACCACGTAGCTATGTGTCCTGGTGGAGCATGTGAATGATGGTCAGGGAGCTCCTGGAACACTCCGAGGGCCAGAGTCAGCCTCCATTTCTTGCTTGATGAGCCTCTGCTTGGGTTCCTGGGCTTATGAGTCCTTCTGCTAAATCCCTTGTTACTTGAGGTACCTCCCTGTATCCATGGGAGTCAGTCTAGCTAGAACTTCTCCTAGGGTTCTTGGTAATTTTTTTTTCATTTTTAAATAGTCATAAAGATACCTGTCCTGTCTTCCTTATCAGATTATAAACTCCTTGAGGTAGGTTCTAATTCAGTCACCTTTTCAGCTTCTGATAAAAATTGTAAAAAGAGCAAAAAGAGAAAGGGAAGGAGGGAGGGAGAAGGAGGAGAAAGAGAAGGCAGGAGGAAGGAAGGTGTGGAGCAGGGAAAGAAGGAGGGACAGTAGGAAGTCAGAGGGATGGGGGGAGGGTGCTGCAGGGAGGAAGGGAAGAGGGAAAGTTCCTTTTTAGGAGGTGCGCCATGGGCACGAGCCTCTTGTCATCACCGTGTGCACCACGGGTGGGTAAGAGTGGGGAGGACATGGGTGGAACTTGGGATGAGGATGAAGCTGAGTTTTTCCTGAAGCAAGGCCAGACAAGCCCCTTCTTTGGAGCTGAGTTCTCTTTTTGGAGAAATTATTTTTGATGGATATTTTTGGGAGCTGAGAAAATGGAAGTTTATTTCACCGCCAATTCTGCCTGTTTCAGTTTGGCAAACGTAGATTTCTTCACTCCATTTTGTGTTTCGGATGGTGCTGAAATGAGCAGCACTGGCTGGGCTCTAGGACTGGGCTGGTTGGTTGTTCACGGAGCTCCCAGGACTCACACCAAGTTCCGCCCCCGGCAGACGCTTCCTGCTATGACCCAGAAGGCCAATAGAGGGCTCCCAAGAACACCGAGCCAAACTGGGTGGCCTTCACCACCAAGAGGTGATTACTGTTACCTAACGCGCAAAGGGATAGATCTGGATTCAGATGCTAAAGGCACTAAGGGGGACAATTGGCATGAGCACAATGGAAGTTGCTGCATTGGAAGAATCTCCGATTAGTTTGCATACCATATGCTAGATATGTTAAGGCCTTAATTCTGTGCACCTTTATCTTCAAGAAAAAAATCACTTAATTTCCTATTTTAAAAAAATGTGAGGGACACCTGGATGGCTCGGTCAGTTGGGTGTCAGACTCTTGGTTTTGCCTCAGTCAAACCTGATCTCGTTGGTCCTGAGATGGAGCCTTGCTCGGCCACAAGACTCCATGCTCATCGGGGAGTCTGCTTGACGATTCTCTCCCTCTGTTCCTTCCCCGACTCACCAGTGCTCTCTCTCTATCTTGATTACATAAATAAATGTCTTCTTAAAAATGTGATACCGAGATACTGAGATCCTGGCTTTCTTAGACCTTTTAAGGTTTACCCTTCTATTACTCTAACTTATAGGAATCACTCTCAGGAACACTCTGGCAAAACATGGCTTACTCAACAGAAGGAGGGTTAATCCTTCCCTCCCCAACACAGAACTAACAAAATGGTTCTACTATACACTTTGAGTGATAGTTAGAATAGAGAGAGCAGTCTTTAATGACCCAGTGAGCTAGAGACACTATGATGTGGGTGAAATTGACACTAATTAGAGCAGAAAGATTTTGATCGAGACCTTGATTTTATTTACTAGCTAATCCCTTCAGCTCTCTGAGTCTCAGTTTCTTCATCTGTAAAATTGGGATAACCCAAGTTTCCTTGCCTACTCCAAAGTGTGAAGGTCAGACAAGATAATGCAGTGAAAGTATTTTGGTGGCTGCCCTGTGTCCTGCAAGTAAGTGTTCAGCTATTACTAGATGAACTACTTATTACTTACTACTAACTTACATGGTCCCAATGTAGTGACATAGAATGTGGGAATGCCTTGAGTCCTTTATTTCCTGAACTTAAGATCTCACGTAAACTGCATTATAGCCATTTGTAATCTTTGCGATCTCCTTTCAACAGAAAATAAATTAGGAAAGAGATATTTCTGAAGTGCAGAGGAGTAATATCGAGATATGCAGAACTTAGAACTGGAAGGGAATTCAAGATGGAAAAAAACCATCTCTTGTGATGGTTTGTGATTTGAAGCCAACATTGAGACTGTGTTTGAAATAAGAACTGATATGTGTTTGTATTGATTTATTTACTCATCAATTCATTTATTTCAGTTGCTGAGGTTCTAAGAATACAGATTTTGGAATTGGGGAAAGAACTAGGGTTTTGCAATGGGCTCGTGTATCTATTCACCCCTTCAAGCATATGCTGAGATAAACCTATTGGACAGACACCATGTTGATGCAGGAGACAATACAAAGATGTACAAACTATGACCTCTCCCTTCAAGGAACCGTGAACACTCCGCCTGTCATGTAGAAAGCATATTGAGATGGGGATAGAGATGGGTTTTTGTTTTTGTTTTAGGATAAATGAGACCCAGATGTATCAAGGAGGTAGTATAGTGGTTAAGAACAAGAGCTTTGGAGTTACACAGCCTTGGTTCTAATCCTAGATCTACTAAGTAGACCAGCTTTGTCCTTGAGCAAGTTATTTGGCCTTTCTAAGCCTTGGTCTCCTGTAAATTGGGTTAGTGCTGCCTACCTTGAAGAGTGGCTGTCGGGAGCAAATGAGCTGATGTGTATAAAGCTACAATGAGTACCACCTTGTTAACCACCCATGATGGCTATTATTGTCATTATTATATGACAATTATATGATGGTTATATCATTGTCATTATTACAGAGAGCCATGATACCAAGCCATGCTAGATTTCACAGGACATACTGAGTATCATGAAAGTTCAGAGAAGGGAGCAACAGTCAGCCAGGCTTTGTCAGGAATGACCCGTATGCCACTTAAAGGAAGAGGGGACTTGACATTGGCAGATGTAAGGAAAAGGTCATGCCAAAGAGACAGAGGGAGGGATATGAGCAAAGGAGGGAAGCTGGAGAGAGCATGGTATGTGGTAAGAATGACAAGACATTTATTTTGCCATAACAAAAAGCTCTTGTTGTGATCTACTTAATGCATTCATTTCTGATTTTGGAATTTCCATGAAGATATCTTGCCATGTCTCTCTGTGTAGGAAATTGCCTCAATTATCCTAATGCTCTGCTGGTCTGAATTGGAAGGCAGTTATGTGGAATCTTAAAGATGATGAAACTTGTCTTTTGGAATTCTCGGCTACTTTTCCCTCTGCCAGTTTTCCATCTTACTAGGGTCTTTCACCCCACGCAGTCATCCAGGATCTCCAAGTACTTAAAAAAATTCTATTTTCCCTCATATATATGTATTGTATGTTCATTGAAGAGAAATTAGAACACAGAATAAAAATTAACTCCTGTGACTCTCATGGTATTGATCCAGTGATTCTGGATCAATACGACATTCTTAGAAAAGGAGCAGATAATCTAGTTTCTAAAGGTACAAATGGTTTTCAGTGTTAACCCATTTAAGGACCTTTTTTTTTTTTTTTTTTAATGAACAGGCAGAGTGCTTTAAGGTAAATGAATTGGAATTTCAGCCATCTGCTGGCACACAGAGAGGTCATTTTGGGTGGTAAAGGTGATACCAGTAGGTACTTACAATCTAAAAGTATATTATTGGTCACTTACACATAGAAATTGATTTTATTTTTACTTTTTAAAAACTTTTATTGATAAATACATACATATGTATATCATGAGATGAACATATCTTTAGCATACAGGTGGAGGTTTTGACAATTGAATGCACCTGCCTATCTCATCCTTATCAGAATGTACATTTTCACCACCACTAAAAGACCCCTTTTGCCCCTTGCCAGTAATCCACCCCTTGCAGAAAGCAACCACTGTTATTTCTTTCAACATAGATTCATTTTGCTGGAATCTCGTGTGTTCTTTTGTGTTTGGCTTCTTTCATTTGGTATACTTTGACAAAAGGATTCTTCTGTGTTTGGCTTCTTTTACAGAGCATAATGTCTGTGATATATATATATTGTGTGTATCAGGGTTTTTTTATGAATAGTATTCTACTGTATAATTAAATTAAAAACTGCTTATACATTCTCCTGTTGATGGACACTTGGGTTCTTTTCAGTTTGGAGCTATTATAGGTAATCCCATAGATGATTGAGGCTCTGATTACTTTTTTCTTGTTATTCTTTTCTTTTTGATTCTCTAATCTTGCTAGTTTGGATGGTTCCTATTACCTGGTTTTCAAGTTCACTGATCTTTCCCTCTGTAGTGTTATGTGTTGTTTAAGCCCCACCAATGAAGTTTTCATTTCAGATACTGTACTTCTTTATTCTAGAATTACTATTTAATTCTTTTTTACTCTACTGTGATTCCTTGTTTGTTCATTAAATTCATATTTTCTTTTAAGTCTTTGAACATACTCATAATACCTCTTTTAAAGTCACTGCTAATTCGCTCTTCTCTATCATTTCTGGTCTGTTTCTATAAATGATGCTTCTCCTGGTCGTGGATCATATTTTCTTGTTTCTTTTCCCATCTGGTGATTTTTTTTATTGTATGCAGGACATGATTGATGCTACAGTGTTGACCACTTAGGTTTCTTTGTCTTCCTTAATAGATAGTTGAATTTTGCTCTAGCAGGCAATTTATTTACTTGTGAGTCAGTTTAATCCTTTTGAGGCTTATTTTAAAAATTTTTTAGGGATGACCTAGAGCAGCCTTTAACCTAGGGCTAGTTTAGGCCTGTACTTAAGGCATGGGCTTTATGGTGTCTCTAATGAATAATTAGGATTTTTCATTGTGGTTGGATTGTCACTGTAATGTCTCCCAGTGTCTCTAATAGATTGGGATATAGCCTCTAGTAGAAAAAGGAACAGTTATCCTCTGGAAATTGTTCTTTCTCTGGTATATGTTATTTTCCTAGCCCCGTGGAGTCATGCCCTCCACGTATGCAGTAGTGTTCAGCCAAAGACTTGAGGGGATATCTGCGCAGATTTGTGGATCTCCTTCTATGTACCACTTCTTTCTTTCTGGTACCATCTTCCAGTAATTTCAGTCACCTCAGGAGCCCTGACCCCCACATTTGTCCCCTGGGCTCAGGGAGACCATATTTGTGATCCCTCTTATTGTGCTACAGTCCATCAAGTGCCTCCAGATAGAAAGCCGGGTCAGTTACGTGGGTCATGTCATCTGTTTCCTCTTTCTCAAGAATCACAGTCTTTTGCTGCTTGCTGTTCAGTGTCAGAAAATAGTGATTTAATGTGTATTTTTCTGGTTATGTAAGTGTTTTCATTGGGACCTATAGCCAGTTATTCTATCTTGATTAAAGGGGAAGACCACATAAGGAAGTTTTGTTAGCTCATTTTGCATATGGAGAAACCAAGGCATTGAGCATAGGTGATCTAGGATCATAGTGTTATCAACCCATGGTAAAGCTGGAATAATAGCAAGTTTGAAGTTCTTGGTTTCTCTAACTAATAGCACTGTCTCTTGTAAAAAAAAAAAAATGGCTATAAGTAGATTGTGGGGATAAATTGATATTCACAGAAACCAAATCATATTTCATAGAGAAGCAATAGATTTCAAGGTTCTAAGCTCTGATTTACTGTAGTAGTCATGAATGAGGTTTATTCCTGGCCTGCTTTTAGTTGGGTGGGACTATAAAACTAGCTGAAGACAGTGAGCTGTTAGCAGAAGTGATATATGTTAATTCTGAGTGAACACTTATTACTGGCTGAGACTTTTGGTCTCTTTTTTCATTATGTCATGGTAACTGGCATTGCTGGGTTTTTGAGTGACTGAAGTGAGCAGAGACCAGCTGCTTCTGAACTCTCAGCGGACAAGCAGCATGAACAAGAAGTAGTCCTTTATCGTTTTAAGCCATTGATTTGGGGGATTGCATGTTTTCATTGTGTAATATAGCCTATGATAAATGACTAAATCTTGATAAAATTTGATTGTCTTAGCTTGGCTTCACAGATGCAGACCCAGAGATGAAAATTAATGTACGCTACTTTTTTTTTTTTTCAATTCCAGTGTATTTAACATACAGTGTTATATTAGTTTCAGGTATACAATGTAGTGATTCAACAATTCCCTACACTACTCAGTGTTGATCCAGATAAGTGTACTCTTAATCCCCTTCACCTGTTTCACCCATCTCCTCCTCCCCTGCTGCCATATTGGATAGTATGCTGCAGCCTGATTTTATAGAGGAATTCTGGACTTTAAGTTTTACCTTCATGTTCATTCAACCCAAGGCAAGGGAGTTGGACTTTCTTAGGATCATACACTACCATGGTTAGGGAGAGGAGGCTGGTGCATGGAGAATAAGTAGGAGGCAGTACAAGGACACCTAGGTGAAGCAATGGCGTGCTCCACTACCATGATCACAAGGGAGAGGGGAGAAGCTCTGCACCTTCATTTTTAGTTCTATACAACAGGAAGACTCATAATTTCTTATCTCATAAAAATGGTGCAGAATAAATGCACTATCATATTTTTTGAAGATAGAAATGTTGGTTGCAGAAACCTCATATGAAATTCCTTTTTTCCTCATGTCATTATGTCTTGACTGTCAGTAAACATGCCGTAGCATAGCCACTGAATTTTGATGCAAATCTCCTGTTAGCATTTTCTCCTACTTCCTCAGCCTCTAAATGAACTTAGAGTAAAAGTGAGCTTCAAAATTTGCCTTCATCTCTTGTTATTGCTTATTTGTTGGCCGCCCTTAGGGTCCTCAGACCATTTGCTATACAAAATGACATGGGTCACCATTGCTTGTTTTCTTGTCACTACTTGAATTACCCCATCATCAGCCCAGCCTGAGTGATGGCTGCCTCCTTATTTGGCTTAGATCACAAGACTTTGGGGAACTTGTCTAATAGGGAGATTGTCTTTACTAAGATTGCTGAATGGGTTACACTGTTTTTGTGCTCTTTAAAGGGGGGACAAATGGAATTTTGCCTGCCACAATTTGAAGTGAAGGTGTATGTTTCCTTTACTGCTGTTAATGCTGTATTTGCTACTCAAGACAGATCAGGGGACTTTGATCTTTGTATGTTTTGGTGTGAGAGATGGGGAAAGACTTCTAAATTAGATTCAGTAAAGTGGCTGGGGACCAAGTGATAATTTGGGAATACAGGATTTTACCCGTTTTTAATCTTTCCCTCCTCCCCCACCCCATCTCTTCTCCCCACACTCACCTGTTTTATTTGTTAACATTTCTGGACAAAATATTTCCTGTTGCAATCCCAGTTCTTCATCATGATTTTTCACCTGAGAGAATGTCTGTTATATTGGCATTAAAGCTGATGTCTGAACTGACTTCACTATTAGCTTTGGGAAATTTTCACTGTGCCCTCCCACTCTATCTAGTTTCTGCATGTTAGCATTACCCTAGTTGTTTGGTGTTGATCCTTCCCCTAGAATTTTCTGCCTCCAGCTCTGTCAACCATTTTCAAAAATAACCTGTCAACTCATTTGTGGTAACAGTTGAGATGGGCCATTTAGCGTTGTGTCAGGGCCACAAAACCTGGCTAACTCAGCAGAATTTTTCCATTTTTCACTAATTGGGTGGGTACCACGTAGACAATAAGCATACCATGTGATTGGAGCTCCCGGTCAGAAAGAAGCATTCTTCTCAGTGTCCCCAAATAGCACTGGCTGAGAAGTGGAATGATTTTGACCTTACCAGACGTGTGACCTTGCTAGACACATTCTCTGTGCCTCTTTGGAGTCTTATATTCCCAGATGCATACCTTAAGATAATTTTAATAATCTGTCAGGCATTTGTCTGGCCCTCTGCAGTTTGCAAAGTGCTTTTGTATATGTGCTTCCCTTTTATGTGCCCAACTGTGTTCTGTTGACTTTATACGATTAAACTGTACTCCCTGGCTTGAGAAAATGAAATCTGGGTTGGACTAGGAAGTGTAGTTGATATTGCTAATAACAAAATCCGGAAGGGGTCTCCAGAAACCATGTGACTAAGCTTCCAAGGACAATGGCACCAAAACTCTAGTGCTGGAGGTTGCGAGTTGTATTTCTAATTTTCCAGGAAAGGAGAGCCTGCATACCTCTTCCCAGTAGGGAAGGCCTTTAGAATCAAATAGGCATGGGCAACAATCCTGAATCCAGCCCTTACTAGCTATGTTACCTTAAGTAAATTCTATATCTTTGAGTCTGTTTCCTCATTTGTAAATGAGGTTAAAATTCCTTCAATGTGCAGCGGTGTTGGGAGGATTAAATCAAACAGTGCATGTAAAGCACATGTACAGTGCCTAGCACAGAAAATGGCAACTCTTCCTCTGTGTACTGAATGGTCCTTGCTATGGGGAGTCCTTCATTATGTTTAACTTTAGTCCCTTTTAGAGAGCTCAGAATATGGAAAACAATTGCCTCAACTCTTCAACCCGACTAGTGAAAATTCAGACCTTAGAGCATTGGGAGGCCACTATGTCCAAAACCTGACCTGAAAACGTGAGGGCAGCTGGATTTCCCATTTTGTCCAGTGTCTTCCAGATTCAGGGCACAGCCCCTCTTGCAGGGGTGCAGGAATGTAGGGGTGTAGGTAGATCAGAACTGCCTTTTCAGCACTCTGTTCATCAGATACCTACAGAGATTATAACAGAGGAGAGAACAGGGGCCTTGTGCTCACTGACCTTCTGGGCAGGAGGACTTTTAAGTTGTCAGCCTCTAGGGGCTGCCTGGGAGGTCCTGTCCTCTACCAGACCTGTCTGTCCTGTGCAGTATGATTCTGTCTCCCGGCCTCAAGCACTCCCTTGGCTCTTCACCCCACCCATGTTGGTCTTTTCTTGTCCCTCTTCTTGCCCTCTTCCTACCTACTGAACACACTCTTCCTACCCTTCTTTGCAAGTCAGATTGCACACAGCGTTCAGAGTTCGGTTTGACTGCCACTTCCTCAGGGAAGTAAGCCCCTCCTGACCTCCTCACGTCCCTTATATGGGCTCAGAGTGGAGTGACAATTTTGCATTCCTTTTTTGTTCTTGCTTAATCTGTGTCCACTAGTCTTTGAGGTCTATGCGGGGGGGCACTGCTTTACTCAGAGCCTGGCACATAGTAGGTACTCCAAAAATATGTGTAGCCTAGGTAGATAAACAGGTGCATGAGTGAGTATTAGGAAGCAGGCACCATGGTCGATAACTAGTCCCCTTGTACTGAACAAGCAAGGTTCTAACTTCCCTACTGGCTGACAGAAGCTGAGTTCAGAAACATCCAGATTGCTGGGCAAAATGCCCGCATGTATAGTACCGTGAGGCATGACCAGGAAAGCTGAGGCATTTGTGTAGACCATAGTGTGTACACGCCTTCACTCTCATGTGCATTCCACAAATTCCATCCCTCCAAAGATAGCATGTTTTGAGTTTCTTTGTTGTTGCTCCTTGGTTTACCCCTTTGAGAGAGCCACTTCTCGTACTCTTCTCCTTAATTTCCTTGTTCTAACAAATTTAGGTGCTGTCTGCCTCTTGGACATTCTCCTGCTTGTGAGGCCTCCTGCCAGGGACTTAGAAGAGTCCCCACTCCCATCTGAATTTTCCAGATATTCCGCTTTCTGTGTCCTTCACCTTCTTCCTTCCTATCACTAGTTGGGAGTCCTATGGAATTGGCTTTTGAACATCCAGAATTCTAATCCAGTCTATCTGTGGTGTTAATATCCCCCATATTACCATCCCTTGCTTGTCCATTTCCATAGAGATGATAATGCAGACAAGAGACCTCACCTTGCAGGGTAGCAGTGAAAATTCACCCCCTTTTTAAAATTTTTACTTATTTTTTTTAAATTATTTTTCAGGGTACTAGAATTCATTGTTTATGCACCACACCCAGTGCTCCATGCAATTCGTGCCCTCCACAATACCCACCACCAGGCTCACCCAACCTTTCGTCCCCCGCCCCTTCAAAACCCTCAGTTTCTCAGAGTCCACAGTCTCTCATGGTTCATCTTCCCCTCCAATTTCCCTCAACTCTTCTCCTCTCCATCTCCCCATGTCCTCCATGTTATTTCTTATGCTCCACAAATAAGTGAAACCATATGATAATTGACTCTCTCTGCTTAACTTATTTCACTCAGCATGATCTCTTCCAGTCCCGTCCATGTTGATACAAAAGTTGGGTGTTCATCCTTTCTGATGGAGGCATAATACTCCATAGTGTATATGGACCACATCTTCCTTATCCATGCATCCGTTGAAGGGCATCTTGGTTCTTTCCACAGTTTGGTGACCATGGCCATTGCTGCTATGAACATTGGGGTACAGATGGCCCTTCTTTTCACTACATCTCTATCTTTGGGGTAAATACCCAGTAGTGCAATTGCAGGGTTATAGGGAAGCTCTATTTTTAATTCCTTAAGGAATCTCCACACTGTTCTCCAAATTGGCTGCACCAACTTGCATTCCCACCAAGAGTGTAAGAGGGTTCCCCTTTTGCCGCATCCTCTCCAACACATGTTGTTTCCTGTCTTGTTAGATTCCTTTTCTGTTGCTAGAGGTTTCTCATGAATCTTGTTCAGTACACTGAGACCTTTCAGCAATAAGGCCCTCCTCAGAGAACACTGTGAAACCCCAACTTTTTCTAACAAGTCTCAGAATTAAGCATGCAGTGAAAATGGTTAACCTATTCAGGAGATAGCGGCCATTAACCCAGACAGATGCTCACAAATAATGCCTTGCACTTGCTGTATAATAATGAGCACTATTAACTATGAATGACCTCATTTGTCCTTCTGGCATGTGTGTCCCACAGAGAGTGACACATACGTAAATGGCCATTTAGCATCTGGGGAAACTGTAGCCTAGACAGGTTAAATGCTTTTTATCAACAACTAAAGCTACGCATTAGGTGTTGAACCTTGGGAAGGCATTGCATTTAGTGGATTTGTTGCCATAAAAGCTATCAGTTAGAGTGAGAGTGAGATGAGAAGCCAAAAATATAAACTGACTTGGTCAGTAGTGTTGGGACTGGGTCAACATGGAACACGGTGTGAAGAGTAAGAACCAGAGGAGCTGGTTAGGGACTAGGAGTTCATCCTGTAGTGGAGTCATCGTGCCTAAGGGCACAGGGGGAGAAAGATCTCAGGTGTGCTTCTCGAAGTTTAATGCACATACAGATATTCTGAGGCTCTTGTTAAAATGAACATTCTGATTCAGGAGGGCAGAGTCGGGCCCGAGACACTGCATTTCTAATAAGCTCCAAGCCAATGTTACAGTTATTGGCCCAGTCACCTTAAATAGCCAGGGTGTCAGGAGCCCTGGCCTGGGACACCAGACCTTGTACCAATAGGACTCTTTAGCTGACATCTCTTTTGAAAGCCTTAGATCTGTTTCCCCAGCGGGGCCTTCTACTGTCTCGCGGTTGGCGAGAGTAATGAGTGTCAGTGGGGCATATTGGGCTATGCCCACATTCTGGAAAGTGACATTAACAACCACCCTACTTTTTGAAGATTGGGAATTGTTTTCCCTCTGCGGTGACTAATTCAGTTGAAAGGAGAGAGAACTCTTTGCTGTTGGTGTCTTTGTGAAGGACAAAGCATGTGTTTGTTCACAGAGTTGTAAGAAACGATTGAAAATCAGTTTTCCTGAAGGTATTTACAGCCAAGAACCTCACTAAAACATCCACTCCACACTGAATAGAGGGGTGATAGGCTACACAAACGCTGTCTTCAGCAAGTTGGAGTCAAGTCAGTGTTCAACTTCTCAGCAGCCAGCGGCTCTATGCCACGTTGGTTTGCCAAGGGAGCGATGAAGGATGCCTGGGTTGGAAAGCAAACCTCAAGAGAGAGAGCAAATTATGGCACCAATGTAAACGGAAATCTCAACTCTTCCCCCAGAGGCTGACAGCTCCTGTGTTCCCATCAGCCCAGCGCAGGGCTTGTAGCTACTGAGAAGAGATCAAAGTTCAGTAGGAGGAGAGAGCCTCACAGATCGGGTCAGAGCAGCCTGAGAGGGAGATGCAGACACCCACAGCTTGAGGCAGCAGGCTTCAGAGAATCTGCGACAGTCTCATGCTGGTACCCTGAGAGTTTTCTAACACCAGACTTTGGTAGTATTAGGATAGGTTCACTCTTGGGGCACCTGGGTGGCTCAGTCAGTTAAGCATCTGCCATTGGCACTGGTCATGGTCTGGAAGTCCCTGGATTGAGCCCCAAATCAGGCTCTCTGCTCAGAGGGGAGTCTGTTTCTTCCTCTCCCTCTGCTCCTCTCCCTGCCCATGCCACCCCCCAGTAAATTTAAAAAAAAAAATCTTCTAAGATAAGATAGGTTCAGTCTTCATTGAGAATTAATTTAGTGAATAATATACTTCCCTTTGTAGGTGAAAATGATCTTAGTAGTTGACCCACATCACTCATACAAGTACAGACCTGTAATCTGATTGTCAAAATCACCTGTCCTCCAAACAACTGTGACAAGCCTAAAGCATGTACAACCTTGCTTGGTAATAATCTTAGACTCCATGCAGTAGAACTGAGAGTAAGGGATGTCCTTGTTCTCTTCCATTATAAACAATGACCTGGACTGCTTCCCACCTAGCTCCTTGATTTTGGGGAGGGATGCCAGAATGTACAAGCTGATCTCCAACAAGCTCCAAGAGTAGAGCTGGGTTAGTTTAGCCATATCCATCCTTCATCCCAGGGCCCTTCGCAAAGCCAGTGGTAGAAGGTTTTCTCAGGCTGTGAAACTGGTTTCTTAGGGGGGGCATTAAATCACCTGAGATGGGGTTTGAGCCCACCAGTTAAGTCCCTGACCCTGCCCTCAGCCAACAGAACTCACTAAACAGATTGGACTAAGTACTAAGGATAAAAAAAAAAAAACAACAAATCACAGAGCATCTCTAATATATAAATTCTGCAGAGAACTCATTGGATAGCAGCTCATAAGCGGAGAAGACCTGTGCATTAGGGATCATCACAGCAAACCACAGGGACCAAGTGTGTTTCTGTTTAGAAATGTTTGGCTTGCCTCTTCCTAGAAGGTCACTGGGGCTTTGCTTTAGACAGCGAACCACAAATTAGGGATTTTGACCAAATTCCTTAGCTTCTTTGGACCTTGGCTCCTCACATATAAAATGACCTTGGAGGCCTTTCCTTCTAGCTCTGATGTTCTCCTTTTCCTGGGCTTGGTAAAAAGCATCCAGAGCTGGTTCTGAACTGTGTGCTCTTCTGAGACCATTACTTGGTATCTCCAAGCCTTCCTTTTCTTTCTAGCAATATTTGTGCCATCAGATATCTTACGATCATTGGTTGAAAGATACTGGATTGAGACTGACTTTTCTGTTAGTCTCCAAAACTTGGATTTCAATTCATATATTTGGATATCAATCTCCTATAAGAGTACAGTGGCTGAAAGCAAACCTTTTGAAATGTCACACTATTAACAAGCCCCCTTAAATGGGTTTACAGTTTGATACCTAACTAATACCAGCATCCCATGCACCTATAGGATTACAGCCATGAGCTTAGATAAAAGCATTGTGAGTGCCAGTCCAATTCTCTGTTCCTTACGGCAAAGAAACCAGAAGATGCCCGCCCTTCATCGCTCAGTCAGTGCTTGGTGGTCCTCAGTGCAGGTAGCTGGGGAGAACAAGATCTGATTTATTGCTCCGATTAATCATGGAGGGCAAGACAGGCTGGTGTCAGACTTTCTCTAGGGAGAGTGTGAGAACATTATTCTCATTCTTGCACACCAGGAACATTCGCTGCTGCTTCAAGCACAGAAAGGGTTGCGTAAACATTTTAATATTGCATGAGGCTTGTATAAGACTGACTGAGTATGTGAATGGTAAAGCCTGACACATAAAGAGACAGAAGAGGGGCGGGGGAGAGAAATCCTAGTAAAGACCTAAGATTGTATTTTTTTGTTTCGTTTTGTTTTGTGTTTTTTTTTTCAACTAGAAAGGCTATCTGTAGTAACTCAGAATGTTTCGATAATTCTCATTATAGACTTTTGTCATGGTGATATATCACGGCCCATGGTAATTCAAGCCTGAATGCCAAAAAGTACAAGGATATTTCCTGTTTTTTTTTTTTTTTCTTGATTTTTCACACAGAAAATTTCTTAAAAATCACAGCCATTCTGTCTTCCTTTCCCTCCCAAGAGTCTGGGGTTTTGCAGTTGGATTTCTATGACCCTAGATAGAGAGGTAGGATTTCTGTAGATTTCAGGGCTGTTGTCTGTTTGTCCCTCCTACAGAACTCTAGGGCTATGACAGAACTGCTAGGGAGAGGGTGGGAGGGCAGCACAGGCCAGAGGGGTCCCATGTGGGTGCCTCTCACCTAAAGGGCCCCAGGGAGGGTTTTGGTGTAGGGAAAACTTTGTTTGGTTTTCGTATTCAGTGAGTCATGAGACCAAGCTGTGGGCCCCTGGCCTTCTTAGTCTTAATGCCCCGCCTCCAGAACGTCTTCCTTATGATCACTCCCTTCTAAGCCCCACCATTTCCACATCTAATTTCTTATTTTGATGTTTTGTTTCTCACTTCTGAACTCTTCTCAGATGCTTCCACATTTCTTCATCTCCATCCTGGTCCAAGTTCAAGTCATCTGCCTGCACTGGCCCCTGAGCTCATGTCCTGTATCTTTCTTTATCCAGTCCCTGCCACGTGCAAGTGGTGGGTGGTTTGTTGTTGTTTTGTTTTTTGACACAAAATTATCTTCTCAAGACAAAACCCTAGTTGTATCACAACCATGCTTCTGTCACTAAATGATTTCTTCTAGGATTTGTTTTTTTAATAGTAATTTTTTTTTAATATAATTTTTTATTTTTTTTAATAGTAATTTTTTAAAAAGATTTTATTTATTCATTTGACAGACAGAGATCACAAGTAGTCAGAGAGGCAAGCAGAGAGAGAGGAGGAAGCAGGCTCCCTGCTGAGCAGAGAGCCTGATGCAGGGCTCAATCCCAGGACTCTGGGATCATGACCTGAGCTGAAGGCAGAAACTTTAACCCACTGAGCCACCCAAGCACCCCTCTTCTAGGATTCTTTAAGATAGAAAGCATCACTCTCAAGCTGGAGTAGCAGGCTCTTCAGATCTGCCTCTTAGCTGTTCTCCAGCTTCCACAGCCACCACTTTCTACCTGACACTTTTTTGGTCCAAACCCTGTTGACTTTCTTTACTTTCCTTGAAGTATCAGGATCTCTAGTTCGTCTAGCTCTACACACACACACACTTTGTGATATTGATTTAGCTCTCTGCCTCTTTTCCTTGGCTATAATTAAGTCAGGGACTGGACCATGCCCATCTTTCTCTTTGTTTTGCCCCAGGGTACCTAGCAGAGGATCTGGCCTCATAACAGGCACTTAATAAATATATGACAAATATATGGATGGATAGGTGAAAAGATGAGGCAAAGAAAGGAGTCAATGTCTGGAAAAGACTCTTCCTACTATAGTTCCTTCCAAACACAATCCTTGAATTTAAAGAAAGAGGCCAGAACTGAGAAGGATCTTAGGGAGAGCATCTAACTGCCTCATTTTGTAAGCAAAGAAACCAAGGCCCTGACAACTTCAGTGATTCACTCCCCATCACACAGCATTCAGCCAGCTGGTATCTTGAGCCTAGAACCTAAGTTTTCCAATGCTTATTCTAATAATCCTGTATCCATTGCTGTCTCTCCAAAGATTTCATATTTGTCAACTTCTAGAACCTTAGAGATGGGAGAGGTCTTTTTCATTTTATGAGTGGGACACCTTCCTGAGGCTCAGGCTTGGAGAGGTAGAGGGACTTGCTCCAGATCAATTTTTGAAAACTGCCCAAGTCCTAGAGAATAAGGTGGGCATCAGCCACTCAGTCATAGCCCCAGCCACGCTGACCTGAGACAGCCTCTGAGCTAATAGACAATGACTTTTGACTACTCATGAGGCTGGGATGGTGCCCCCTGGCCAATGGTCGGAATTTAGGTTCTGCCATGCACATTTCCTCTTCCTTCCCCTGGCTGAGGGATGCCTAATGGCCCTGGTCCTTTAGCTCCCTAGGTTGGTCTGGTAAAGCATCAGCAGATTCTCGGTAGTGGTCCAAGACTAATCTGGTAGAATTCCAGATCTCCTCCTTGGGCAGTGGGGAGACATGGGGAACCACGTGCATTGGTTCCTCTCTTGCCTGAATCAGAAGGTATTTAAGGACTAGAAGTTACTTTACTGGATTACTGGGAAAATGTGCATAAAATCCTGTGGGCCCCTTGAGGAAAAAGACAGTGTAAATACCAGACATTATTGTTATTTCTTCCTGCGGAGGAAAGCCTGATACGAGGCTTAGAGGCTAAGTAAATAGGGACTGAGAAAGCTTCCCGAGACCCTTTGACTTCCCAGAAGGCCCTGGGGAATGTCAGGAGAACATGTGGGACAGCTACCTTGGAGTGGACTGTCAGTCCCCAAATGTCCTGTCTGTGCTCTTCTTTAGGAGGGTGACTATGAGGAAGGGACAGTTTAGGCAAGATTGATTTCCCTTGCTGAGTCTTAATCATGGCTGGCAGCAGGAGATTGAGTTTCCTTCTCTTCCCTCAGGTTTGAGGAATGGGAACAACAGAGGGAGGCTAGGACACCCCAGGAGCCCCTCCAGAGCTCTTCCAGTTAGTGCTGGGAAGATGTCAGGAGCCGAGCGGTCTGGAGGCACGAGCAGCCAGCACTCCCCTCCAGATGTACTTCATCTGTGTGGGGGACCAGGGCAGGGGAAGCGGTTGGCTTCCTTTTCAGTCCCGTTTGTGGGGTTAGTCTTGGGCCTGTCGGGGAGGGAGGATTGAGGCCCCCCAGTCCAGAAGTTCAGGTTAGGCCCGCTTCACTTGATGTCCTGTGTGAGAAAGATTTGTCAAGATTTAGTGCCTGCCGGTCCTTTCACAGTCTTCCCAAGAGCTAGATTCTTGAGGGGGGGATGGCAACAGAGAATGCAAAGGAAGTGGGAGAGGGTGGAGGGTGGGGTGGGGAGGAGGGCTCTCCACTACTATCACATCCTGTCACAAGCTTCCTCATCTTCCTCTGGCACCAGTGGCTGGAAGGACATAGCTGGATTCTGCATGGCTCCCTGTGGTGCCACATGTGGTTATGATACCGCATAACTTTGGCAGGTCAGACATCGAGGAGCAGCTTAGCTATGTGCTTCAGGCTTAGGGTCTTTCCAGAGGTTGCAGTCAGGCTGTTGGTGAGGCCATAGCCACCTGAAGGCTTGACTGGAGCTGGAGACTCTCCTTCCGTGATGGCCTCCTCGCTTGGCCTCCATTCCTTCCTGGTTGGACCTCCTCACAGGATGGCGTGACCGAGCTCACAGCATGGTAACGGTCTTCTCCCAGAGCAAGTGAACTCAGAAGCGGCAAGGAGCAAACTCCAGAACCTTCTTCAGTCTGATCTGGCAAGTCAAAAACTGTCACTACCACATTTTATTCATTGCAAGTGAGTCACTAATTCCTGCTCACCTTCAAGGAGAGACGAGTCAAGTTCCAGCTCTTCAAGGAGTGTCAAAGAACTTGCAGGTGGATTAAAAACCACTCAGCCCGTCATCCAAGGCACCCGCTAACAGGGCTGGGTGTTTCCCACCATCACGCCAGGGGAGCGTGGGTGCTAGAAATGCCTGTTCTGCATCTGCAACACGCCCCTACCCCAAGGAAGACACGGAGCCTTCTGGTCTACAAAGGGTAGCATCACAGGGAGTGTGGATGATAGAGGGCAAGCTGTGACTTCTGGAAGCATCTTCTGGTGCCCTGCTGACCATGGGGAGTCTAGTCACTGGAGCAAAAGGGAACAAAGGTACATTCATGCTCATGCTGCAGCGTGTTTGAACCCTTTGCCCGTGCCCTGACATAAATGCTGCCAACCGATGGGTCACACCGGTTTGCTCGGACAATGTAGTTTTCAATATGGTATATTATTTTCTCTCACAGTCGGGGGATGTGAAAACTCCTGGCTGAGGGGGAGTTTCGGTCTTCAGCCAATCACTCCCCCAACTCCGGGTGACCCTTCATAACATGGAGAGAATCCGCACAGTGAGCCAGGCACTGTTTGAAGCAGTAGTAACTAATTCCTTTCACACAACAATTCTGTGAATTAAGTGCTGGAATTCATCTTACAGGTGAGGAAACGGAAACACGAAGGTTACAGAGTACATGCAAAGCCAAGTTGGCAGCACTGAGGCCTTGATCCTTGTGGTGTCTGGCTGTTGAATCCGGGCTCTTAGACATCGGTCTTAGTGGCTTTCCACGCAGCGTTGGATGAAAATGCAGGGGAAGGAGGCAGTGTCTCTCAGGTCACGATGTGAATGTGAATTTCCTGGAGTCCATGGGAACATGTTAAAATACAGATTCTGATTCTTTGGGTTCTGGTTGGGAGCTGAGACTCTGCCTTTTAACAAGCTCCCAGGCGGCTCTGACCGGGGTAGGCGACCACGTTCTCTGCGACAAGACGCCCTCACCCATCCCCTGCTGTGCCCGTTCTTCTCGTCCTGGGACAGAGGGTCTCCACTTTGGCTGGATTTTAGAATCTGGTAGTAGGGGTGGAGCAGAGGGTGGAGATGGTAAAGAAAACAAAAGCGGAAACAGAACCATCTACCATCACGTACTTAGATTCACTTGATCTACAATGTCTTCATGGGGGAAGCAGAGGCTCTTAGAACCCTCTAGGTGATTCTCATGTGCAGAATCAAGGGTGCAGAACCAAGACCCTAGGAGTAAATCTGCAGTTTCCTAGGGACATCCCGAAGCCCTCCCCAGCCCAGGACTGGACCCACCTCTTTTCCCTGCTCTCCCCATGCCCCCCCCCACACTGGGCTAGGCACTGCCAGACTCTTTCTCTGGTGCAGGGTTGCTGGAGAGACCGGGGACAGAATAGCCCAGAGCTGCATTACTTATGCAACAGAATATTCTTGGAGTGCTAATGGGCTATCTTGCTTTGGGGGAGAACAGCAGGCACAGCGTCAGGCTCCTGAGCTCAGCCAGCCTGGGAAACCTGCTCACTGTCCGGGGCCAGACCATGTTGCCCATGCAGCACACGCGCCTGGCCGGGCTTCCTCTAACGTCCCATTTTGCATAACACTTTTTGTTTTCATTATGCCTAAATTTGGCCTGCCCAGAGAGCGTGATTAAAATGAAAACCTTATTCTAATAGAGCTCGGGAAATGGGAGAAGAAATCTAAAAATAGGCCATGGAAAAGAGAAAAACTCAAATGGTGTAATGACCAAGTTCGTTCAAACACACACACTTGCAGTAATTTCTCTCAGAGAGAGAAAACAGCAGTGACATCCACGCAGGTGTCTATGTAATCCAGGTCACATCAAAGCTCCAGCCTGTTTTACAAATGCAGAACCCTGGGAAAAATGGAAGCAAACAGTAATAGGAGATAATAAGGGGAATAATAAGTCTTACTCCCTGCCTTCACACAGTGGAGGTCCGTGAGCCAAGAGAGTATCTGTGATGCACTTTGTTCTCTGCAGCAAAACGCCGGATAGTGAGAGGAAACAATTTGTTCTAACACAGAGCCTGAGGAGGACCGGCCAGGGGCACTTGGTTTTTGGTTTCAGTCCTTGCTTTCTTTAATGAAATGACCCACCCTAAGAGCTCCGCTTAAACTTAACTCCCTGTAGAAAGCAAGGCATCCTTTATAGTTCCCTGTCCTTAAGTGAAAGTCACCAGCTCCCAATTCCCAGCATCCTCTCTGTTTCCTCATCAGGGGCTTGTTTCTCTTTATTGCTTTTGTTCAATCTGTGTTTAGCTCAACCCTCAACTGTATGGTCTTCTCAACTGTATGGTCCCTGGGAAAGTCACTTATGTTCTGAGGCTTCTGTGTCCAATTCCGTAAAATATTCATTGAGAAGAGTTTCGGAAGAGGATCTCAAAACACCCTTTCCCTTCTGATTTTCCATTAGGAAGGGCTTAGTTTTTCCAGCCTAGCAGTCCACTCTGTGGGGACAGAGTGGTTGACTAGGTAGACCAGTGGCAGAAGACATGGCCCCAGCCTTGTTGCTCAGGGGAGCAGAAAGGATCCCTAGAAAAGATGCCATCTTATAGTCCCACTGAATATCCATTTTATAATTTGTCCCCCATCACACTAAACGCTGAGTAATCTGTTCTAGTGATTGCGTGTTGTATGTGCGGGCTGTGGGGTCTTTCTGCCAGGCTCAAAACCAAGGCCTTGTTTGTTTCAAGCTATGTGACCTTGTGCAAGTTATACCCTCCCTGTGCCTCTGTCTTGTGCCTTGTGGAAGAGAGATGATCCTTTTTTCTACCTTGCAGTGTTGTTGTGAGCATTTAATGAGTTAATACACATAGCACTTGAAACAGGGCCCAAAGTAGGCACTCAATAAATGTCAGCCCTTTTTATGACTCCCTCTCTCTTGTATATTCCTGTCTCTGCCCTTGTGCCTTTATTTATGAGCTCCCACTCCTCTACTGAAATCTGATTCAGCTTTCAAGGCCCAGCCCCTCACAGACCATACATCACAGCCTGTCAAGCTGGGAGGAGCCCTACAGATAATTGGATCCAACCTCCTCATTTGACAGATGAGAAGTCAGCGGCCCAGAGAGGCACAGCCAGTGGCTCAAGGTCGCAGAGCCAGCCGGGGCAGCACAGGCCACAATCCCTGGGGGGACTGACCTTGTAGCGAGGGCCTTCCTTCCGACAATGGGCAGCCTCTCTCTTTGGAACTCAGAGCTCTTGTCAGCATCTTTCCTTTGGAGATTACTCTCTTGTAAAGCCTTTTTACTATGACATAGTAATCACTTTTAGGATAGTCTTTCTGATTAATCTTACATTCTCCACATGCTGAGCACATTCTTTTGTCCACAGTAGGTATTCACTGATGATGATGATAATAATAATAATAATATTAATAATAAGCTATATTGGATTAAGAGATTGCTATTTACAATGTGCTTTCAGATATATCACTATCTTTTGAATGCAACAATGCCGAGAGGCGGGGATTATTTTTATCCCTGCTGGAGAGGGGGAAGCAGATTTAGAGGAAGGAAGAGAATTGCTCAGGGCCACCCAGCCACATGTCTGCAGATAGCCCTGCTATTCCTGCTGGCCGGAATGAATGAACCCGTTAGTTACTGTTTCACGTGGATTTGTCTTGTTTTCTTCAATAGGCCTGGGCCATGTGTTAAGAATGCTTCATATTCTCAAAGAATCTACAGACACCACAGCAGGCTCACAATATGTGTTTATTGACAAAATTAGTAACAGTTTTTCACTGTTGCCTCCAACCCGGAGGAGACAGGGTCTGTCCGGACACAAATATTATCGGCTGTGCGGCCTTCATCCGCCTACTCCCCAGACTGTGTTTGTCTTTCTTCCTCTGTATAGTGTGGTTAAAGCTATTGACTTCCTTTCAAATTCTTGGTGATGCTTTGATAGCAGGCTGGCAGCTGAACATTTGTGGATGGCTCAGGCTTCTCCAACACAAAGTCAGGAGAAAGACAACATCGTATGGGTGTTTCAGAGACTCAGTCTGGGGACAGAGTGTTTCAGGATTACAACAGGAAGAAAAAGTTTAGGGGAACATGGACAGGAGGTGGGAGGGAGGCATCTGGCCAACCCACTCCTGCACTCTTGTTTCCTCAATCTTTAATTACATCCTTGTTTTATGAATTAATGGTGGCCCTACTGACTTAAAATTACTCATTAAAGCAGTTGATTCCATGCAAGTCTGCATGGACTCCTCTCTGAGTCACATGAGAGACACCTCTCCACAGTCTAGCAGCTGAAGGCTTCTAAGAACAAAGCTGTCTTGGAGAAGGACCACCAAAAGTGGGGCTGGCTCGGGGTCTAGGTGCCTCTCTCGCTTTCTGGATCTCAATAAAGAGAATTATTTGAATTAAACAGATGGTGGACCAGGAATAGCCGGATCCCTCAAAGACTTTGATGCACAGCCCTTGCCTCCTCCCTTTTGTTTTTAAATACATTAGAAAAATCCATAGAAACTGTTAATATAATCCAAGGAAGTCACAAATTTAGATACCTATAGGTGCAGGCAGTTGATGAAATGAAATAAAAACAATGAAAAAAACAACTAGCTTCAACAAAAGAAGGCAAGCAGAGGCTAACTCTGGCCCTGTGGGGATCTGGAACCATACATGAAAACTCTCTGTTTTTAAGTGTTGGAAGCTGATTTAAATGAAAATAAAACAAAGTAACAACAACACACACACACACACACACACAAACACACACACACACACCCCATGACATAAACAAGATTGTCTGTGAAGCAGGATGTGATCAGGGCTACCAGTCCGGGGGATTCAGTAGGGTGACTACATTCAGGTGGTGGGTGCCCACAGCCCTACCTTTGGGAGGGAGAGCTTTTGAAGGTGTTCAGGAAGCCAGAAAGTTTTTGCTACTTGTTGGTTTCTTTGAAAGTATGTACCTAAGAGGAGTTAGTAGTGTCCTTATACAGAAGTGCCAATACTGTGTTGAACACAAACTTTGACTCTTATCCTCCCAACCCTGCAAGTGGGGTATCATTGTTCCTATGCAGCAAAGAAGGAGACACAGGCTAAGAAGCCCAAGTAACTTATCCAAAGTCACACAGTTTTGATGTGACTTAAATTGAGACTGTAGCATTAGGAATATCTGAGGTTCCAGACACAACTCAGAAAGCACTTTAGATTTTTCTTGTTCTCCACTAATAGCCTGTGACACACCAGAAATGATGAGTAGGTTAGACCTACTCATTTCTTATCTATCCTATCACTTATTCCAGATTGAATTAGAGAGAGTCTCTATGGCTTGATTCTGAGGCACAACTACAGTCCCTACAGCCGCTAACTTAACCTTTCCCTGCATTGATGACTTCGGTTGCCAGATGCTATTATGTGCATTTAATTGCACACAATTCTCATACCAATCCTGTGGCATAGTATTGGTCCCATTTCAAAAAGGAGGCTCAGGGAATAACTAACTCAAGTTTGTACAGCTAGTAAGGCAGACCCAGGATTGAGGCTCAGGCATCTCTGATTCTTAATCCATAAGCAGAGTGCCTGGGTTGGAATCACAGCTCCTCTGCTTACAGTAAGTACAGTATAACATTAGGCTTGCTCAGTGTCTCACCTGTAAAATAGTACACATCCCTTTAGGGTTGTTGTAGAGTTAACATATGTAGTAAGCTTAGAGTCATGCCTGACACTCATTGAAGTGGGAGCTGTTGTCTTGCTTTTCGTTGCTCATGGCCCTGATGCCTGTGCTCTAGCTCTGAAGAGGGTGTCAACTGCACATTTGTTCCTCCTTTGCACCACAGTGGCAGAAGTGTATCCCCAGACTTCTAGAGAGATGCTTAGAGAGGCAACTCTCTGATGTTCTGGAAACATTAACTTTTCCTTTCTTTCTCTCCTCAAGTTTCTTTCAACCATGAAAGCCTTGGACTTAATAGAATTCAATTCACTCAAGTTCTATTAGTTCTGGATATGAGTTATAGAAGGAGCTTTCCCAGGCAGCTGCTTTGGGGACTGGCAATATAACAGCTATTTGCCACACAATTATGGATTAAAGTTTCCACAAGGAGAACATGCTCAGCCAGTTTAGATGGGAGATGTGGGCTCGGCAGGTATGGGTGCTCAGCCAGTTTAGATGGGAGATGTGGGCTGGGCAGGTATGGGTGCCATGAGAGCACTCTAGGGCTCATGTCACAAGTTGGTTGCTATATGGTCTACGTGTCACAAGTTGGTCTTATTACAGTGGGGCCTTATCTGTGCAGGGGCAGGGGTTCTCCTATTTTGTGTGGAAACATGCCCATATCCCTGCAAGTTCTAGGAGGATTATTTATGTATTTATGTATGTATGTATTTTTAAGGAAGGGATTTTATTATTATTCTTTTGTTTTGTTGTTTTTTAAGTAAGCTCCATGCCCAGTGTGGGGCTTGAACTCATGACCCTGAGATCAAGAGTTGTGTGCTATTCCAACTGAGCCAGCCAGGCGCCCCTAGGAGATTTATTTTTACACTTGTTTTTCATTTAAATAATGAATTCAGTAGACTGTGTTGAGAGAGACATTGTCACCCTGCCTCTTGTATAACAAGAATAGGTATTCAACCTTGAGCTCTCAACAGGGTTATCCCTTTGGCCCTCTGCCCTTCCTCTTCTCTCCACTCCCTAATTCCTCTTATACCCCCATCCTTAGTGCCCAGAAATTCTAGCTTGTGACATCTCTGCTCTGCCCCTCTTTGGAGCTTGCTGGTCAGACTGAAAGAGATGATGGGCACCTTCACCTCAAGGTAAGAAAGAGTGTGCTGACCAAAGGGCAGGGGAGCCTAGAAGAGACATCTCTGTGTCTTCTTCGATTTGTGGCACAGTGGGGACGCTCTTAGAAGGTACCCAGCAAAGGCCAGCTGGAGGGAGGTGTGAATGTGCTGGGCTCAGAATCAGCCCGTTTGCTGGGCTACTTCTCAGTCCTCCATCACCTTCTCTGTGACTTTTTCCCTGATGATGTCTTCATCCAAAAATAATGTCCTACAATCTGAAGTCCCCTGAAGTTTGTCTCTACCTCTTAAGAGAGTATCATATGCTCACACTGCGGCATATGTAATTTTTGGTTCCCTGGCAGGATTCAAATCAGGACCAAGTTGACCCAGTATTTATTTTCTGTATGGCACCCAGCATGAGCCCATTAGTGAAAAGCATGTGTGTGCCTGTGTGAGCTTGAGTGCATTTTCTCTGAGGGAGCTCTGCCATTATAACTGGAAATCTGTCTCCCAAAGGACTGTGGACTCCTTCAGGGCAAAGATCATGTCTTTGCCTCCTTAGCCCGGGGCAGATCACGTGCCCCTCCCACGGCCATGTTTGTAACCTCTGCACGCAACTGCACTTGTCATGTCTTTGCTAGCCATGCTCATTCTGCTCATCGTTCAATGCCCTGCTCAACTCCCACTCAAGAAGATCCACTGGAGAAGAGCTGATTGCTCCTTCATGTGTGCTGTCCCTGCACCTCATCAAGAGCCTGGCTCATCATGGCTGGGCAGAGATTGTTGGATAAATGGCAGGACTAACACTTTATAAATATCTGCGGAGTAGATGATGGGACCTGAGAAGGAGAGCAGACTCTACTGGGCACCTATTCCATTGTCATATTTAGATCTGTCTCCTCTCCTAGCTTGTGCATGTGTGTGTTTCGATGTTTGTGTGAGTGCAGCCCCACGCCAGCTCAGTGCCTAACACATATTAAGTGACCCATACATCTGTGCTGAATACAGAAAGCCCAGGCAGGAGATGTGATGGGAGGAAAAACAGCCAAGGAGAATGGGAGGGGTGGGCTCTGAAAGATCTTGGGGGTGGAGGTCTCCTAGGGGATGTCCTCCCTCCCCTTCATGCAGCCCTGTCAGCCAGAATCAGCTGAGCCACATTAGCCAGCCAGTTCTTTGTGCCTCACTGGGCTTCTGCTTCCTGGAGCCAAGCATCATTCTGGTGATACCATTACGCTTGCATTTGGTAGAAAGCAATTGGAATTTAATCTGAAGTCCCATAAAAACAGGAATGGAATATTTATATATAGATCTGGATATGGAATAATAATGTCAACTTCTCAGGGTGAGTGAGGCATCGAAGATACCCAGCAGGTGTTAGTGGTCTTTCATTTCCCTCTCCCAGCGCTGTGTTGGAGGGCAGCTCCCATACACCCCTGAGAAGTCAGTCATGTGCATCTCTTCCCAACTCTGTCCAGGGACTTCTTGTTGGTAGCTAGAAATTGGCAATGGTGAGAAGAGTTATGCCACAGAAATAGGCAAATGCTACAAATCAGAGCTTGTCTCCTCTGTTCCCATGAACGTCAATTGCCACACATTTACCAGCACACTCCTGACCATCGTGATCTCCCTGCAGGCTTTGCCTATGTGTGCTTGGGTTTGTCATGTGTAGCTGTGAAGGGCCCAGCGGAGTGAGATATGCGGAGGGGAGCTGTGGGGGTGGGGATGGCATGACAGCCTTCTGGGTCTTCTTCTTTCATGCACCTGCACCCATCCTGGCTAACATCTGGCAGATACAAGAAGGCATGGAGGACCTGACTTAGGCCCTTTAAAACCAGAGATTTGCCTTGGCACCTTTCCTATTTGTGTCTCCCAATACCACCTTCAGTTTTCTTTTCCTGTGTCCTCTACATTTCCCCCCAAGCCTTTACTCTGTGCCATAGATCTACCACATTCGCATCACAGAATCTGGAAGCGTTTGAACTGGAAGGGACTTAGACATCCTCTAGCACCCAGGAAGTTAAACAGATTTTATTTCTTGTGCCAACTGAACCCACTGATTGTGGCTTCCCTGTGCTGTCTGAATCTGAGCTCAGTGGAAACCAGAGCCATGACTGATTATGTCTGCCCTGGGTGTGGGCGTGGGAAACCAGGCTGGCTTTGCATATTCCCTGGACCAGCACATTCTGGCTCATTCCATCTCATGAAAGAGGTAAGAAAACTGAGGGCCAAAAGGGTTAAATGACTTGCCAGGCCCCACAGCTCATAAGTGGCTGAGCTGGGATTCAAACCTAGTCTTTCCCCCAGTGCCTTACCCTGGGCTTCATTTCTGTGGTGAGACATGTAGCCTTGAGGGAGGGGAAGAGAATCACCAACACCATAAATGTTCAGTCCAGATCAGAACCGGGAATTGGAGAAACAGGTTATAGTTCTTACAACTCAATCTGCCATCTGTCCTCTGCTTGGGCTTACTGCTTCACATTCACCTCCTTGTGTGAAATCAGTTTGTGTTAAGAGAAGAATAAGAAATTTCTTGTGTGAAGCAAATAATTAATCCAATCTCACGCCCTGTCAGTGAGTCACAAGCTGGAAGACTTGAAATATCCATACTTGTAGCCTTTGGATTCAGGGAACCTCCAATTTAGAAGGATGTTAAATTGGGTCTAATCCCCTTCTCTTGAGAGATGACTTACACTCACGGTGCCCTGATATGGATACTATTGTAGATGCCTCATAGGTTCATCCTTTCCACATTTCTTACAGGTACTAATGGGAAGTACCTTGACCCAGTCCTACCAAGTATCTCTGCAGTGTGCTCAGTCCTCAAGCTCCTCCCCTGTCTTCAGCTCTTTGCTTCCAGTGGAGGAGTCAAGATATACCTTTACTGCCTCTTCACCTCCCCCTTGTCCCTTCACAGACTGCCTTAGACACCAGATGCACAATACTGCATGTACACACAAATACTACTTTTGTATGCCACTGTACATTTCTTTTCATGCCTCGTCTCTTTGGACCCTGTGTTAGTCTGTGTGAGCTCTCACAGCACGTATCAACACTGGGTGCTTTAAACAAAAGAAATGTATTTTCTTATAGTTCTGGAGACTCGAAGTCCAAGTTCAAGGTGCTATCGGTGCTGGTTTCTGGTAAAGCTTTTCTTCCTGGTTTGCAGATGGCCACCTTCTCATGGTGTCCTCACATGGCCTTCCCTCTGTGCGTGCATGGAGAGGGAGCTCTCTGGTCTCTTGTCCTCTTCTTGGAAGGAAACCAGTCCTCATCCTTATGACCTCACTTAATCTTAATTACTTCCCTAGAGGCCCTATGTCCAGACACAGTCACATTGGGGCTTAGTGCTCTAACCTATGTGTTCTGGGAAGCACAATTGAATCCTTACCAGAGCCTTATTAGAAAGCCAGAAGAGAATCAGGACAACATTGTTATTGCCATTTTATTAATATTGGATCTGAGGCTCAGAAAGTTGACAGTAGGGTCAGGCGACTTGGCACAAGTGTGCCAGGCTGGTCGCTGTGGGAGTGGGGGAGGGAACCTGAGTTTTTGAACTATGCCTCTGACCTCTTCCCCTATTCTCCCAAGTCCCCAGTACGAGTCATCCCCAACTGAAAAATAGCAGCCATTTCTTCTCAGTTCTTACCTCCTTGACTACATTAAACAATACGACTATATAACCATTAATTTGTTAATGATGATCTCAATTAAATTGTAAGGGAGAACATTCTACCTAAACCATCATCATCTTAACACCATTGCTGTTCTTTTTTGTCTGTATCACCTTTCACCAATATATATTTATTAGTTGTGCTGAATAAACTGGCTCCAGAAATTTATGGGCTTATGATGCTTTTCAAATTGATGACTTGGGAGATGCCAAAGCCATGGGCAGATACACATCTGTTCGGTAGAAACTGGTCTCAGACTAGTCTCAGATAGACTGAACTGCCCAATGCTACCTTGTTTCTGTCTTTGCAAAGCAGTTAGCCAACACTGTTTGCTTTCTGAAATCTCCTGGCCTTATGTATATTTCTGGGAAGTAATCATTTGAATTCACGACACAGCAGTGGAAGTTGTATTGAGACTTTCGTGAAGTCTACACTCGGACCATACCCCAAGATGGGAAGTGGGTGTCACTGGGATTTCATACACCCTTTCAAATGTTCTGCACCCCCAACATCAGGAAAAGGGGTTGTGAGAAAACTAGATACGGCGAATGTATCAAGAAGCAGCAGCTCCCCCTGCGTACCCCTAACCAGGTCTCCTCACTGAGAGAGCAGAAGTGAGGTCCCATAGAAGGAGTATGGATGGAGTGAGACGAACTACGGTTCACACCCCAACTCTGCCATGTGGTCGGTCATTCTTTCTCTCCCTGTTCTTACTCCCTGCTTCCAGCAAAACTTTAGAATGACTTGCTGCCTTGTTCCTTGCTATTGAGGTGACATTCTGCCAGCCACTCAGCTGATTTCAGACTCTCAGTATAATGGAAATGCTGATGGCCATTTTGCAAGGCTGTGTGGAGGGTGAAACAAGATAATGCGTGTAAGTTCCAAGTACATGTGGTGCAGAGTGGGTGGCCGGTGGACAATATCCATTGTTTAAAACATGGAAAAGTGTGACAGGCTTGTGTTTGCAGAGCCTGGTGAAAGAAAATCTCCCTCACTCATATTCTTTAAAACTCATATGCCTCCCAGATGCCATTTAGCTTCTGCATAAAGTTTATTCTGCCCTGGCATCATCAATAAGGGGCTCATTCTTTCCTTGGTTTGGGGAAGCAGCCCCTGGAAAGGCATTAGGATTTGGGAATGGCAGGTGATTATAGATGGAGCTAAACTATTTACTTCATCAGAGTGTCTCAGGCTTTATCATGCAGACCTGTCATAGGAAGCTGTACATAAAGATGACTAATGGTCTCTTTAACTCGGGGATCTGGAAGGTCACCGGGGCCGTGGTAGACACAGAAAGCTGTGTTCGCTGCATCCATCAGGATGCATTTGTATGTGGATGTGATGCATGGCAGGCCACGTGAGGGCAGATTTCCCTTTTTACTTTGTATTCTGGCCACATAGAGCTGCCATGTGGCAAGGTGGTGATTAGCCCTCTCAAGGCCCCAAATCCCGTACGTACACCACTCTTTGCAGCCACCACCTCCCGTGGCAGAATATTTGGAACACCGGGGTCTGGAGAATGGACCAGAGAGTGTAAGGTAATGGCATCTGTTTTTCCATCTGAGAATGATCTTGGCTTGAGCTCACTTGTTATTTCCTAGAGATCTGGGAGATGGGTGGAGAAGGACAAGAAAATGAGGCAATGTGACTAATTCTGTGACTGCCATGTGACGCACGCCAGTGGGGGTCACTTGAGTCTTGGTGGTAGGTTTCTTGGCCTGAGAGGGAGGGACCAACGCCTATTGAGACTCTTGGGGCCTAGAGCTTTCAAGAAGTCATGTGGTTTCTCTGAACTTGGCATGATTTTTGTGTGAGGCTGACTTTCCCTCCTCTCCTTCTTCATTGGGGCCCAGCGGCAGCAGTGGAAGACACCAATCAAATATGCCACTTCAGGCAAGTCATTGACCTCTCTGGGCCCGACGTCTCTATTCATCAGCCTTCATCAGCCGTGCCCTATTTGTGTAACATGTTCGTACCACTGTTTCCCAACGGGCTAAGTTTTATTTCAATAAATTTATTTCTGAAGAAGGCTTATATCATTAAACAAATGGATAAAGAAAATAGGTGAAAGGATAGATAAAGTGAAAACCAAACAAGAAGATGAGATCCTTGCTAGATGTTTTGGCCGGGTCATCGTTGTTCCACTTGAAGCTTCGTCTCTTTTCATTACAAGGGAGCTTGGCAAGTGTTAGGAAAGTGTTAGACGTGGTAGCACCCAACTCCAGCTTTTTCTGAGGTGCCCAGAAGAGTTAAGAGGAGAGATTGAAGCAGGACCAACTTTCTCACCGTGTAATTTAATATTATTTAATAGCCCCCATCCTTGTGTCTTCTACAGCATTTTCTGGACCATCTAACGTCCTGTGTCATCCTAACCGTGGAATGAATCCTATACTTTGGGGAACACTGTGTTAAGAATCTTCAGTCCCTTTCGACTCCAAATTTTTATTATGTCCTTCTGTTACCCTAATGATTACCTAATTAACTATTTCTTTTTCCACTTCCTCTTCTTACTACTTGCTTACTGGGCTGTATTACACCGGTATTTATTTGAACTGCCCACCTGGCACTTTGCACTTTCAAAAAATTTCCAGGTGCTAATTAAAAACCATTGACACTTAAACTCAGCAGATCCCTGGAGCCTGGAAGCAGGCCAAGGAACTGGTCCCTGAGAGTCCCTCTGCCCACCACTGCTGGCATGCAGGGGGCCCGTAAGCACAGAGCCATCCCTTGTGGAAGGAAGCCTCCATGCTCCCTTCCTGAGGGCTGCTGCCATTCTGATGAGTAATGCTGGAGACAGATGTGCAGTCGATAGAGCTGGCCTCACACACCACTCCAGTTATCTTCCATTCTTTTCCATTCAGCCTCCCTTCGCTTCCCAGGATGAGAGTCTGGGGAGAGATTCATCCCCTCCCTTGTTTCTTATTATATCAAAGTTGTAGCCACAGGGGCAGGAGTGACAGATATTTCTGGGTTGTCAAGGGAGGGAAGGGAAAGATGAGTTCTTTGTAGTACCTGACAACTTGCCATAACGACCCAAAGTGCCATTCATGGGTTTTAAAAAAATTTACGTTTTAATTGTCATTGCCGTCTGCACAGATTGTAATCCTTGCTGAGGATCACTCCCGAGTGGAGTCTGAAAGTACCTTAGGTGGTTGAGTTGTCTGAGATCTCTTTAATGAATGTGTGTGTGAGTATAGGTTTGTATCTGTGTTTTCCCTGGCAATTGTCAAACCAGAATGATGGTCTTTTCATTCAACACTGCCGTTTATTTTTCTTACCATCTTCTAACTCGGGACCTTCCTCTTTGACTTGTCCCTCAGCCATGTAGAAATGGGTTGCTGTCCAAGCCTGGCTACTCCCTGCACTCTGGGGAGAGCTGTCAGGAATCAGTCCTTTCCCCATCAGATCTCCTTGTGATGTCACCAGTTCCTCAACATCCCCCTGGGAAGCTTTGAGTGCTCACCTCTTTCTTTCTCCCAGCCCCGCCATTCTGGAAACATCCATATTGCCCAGCTAGAAAATCTCACCAGGTGAGTGGCTGGGGAGACGGCCTCTGCTGGGGTCTCGGCCAGGTCAGCCAGCCACTGTCTTCAGGTAGGTGTGTCTCTGCCCATGTTCACTTGGCAGTCTTCCTCACTCGGTTCCTGTTGTGTAACAGTGGGCTCTACAGCTCTCCTGCCATTGTGCGGGGGTCTCCCTACCTTTCTAGCTCACCTTCTCCTGACCTGTTCCTCTCCTCTTGTTTTCCTGCACGGAAAACAAGTATACTAACAGTATAGAACACTGTTAGTCTTTCTTACATGCTATGGAGAAGCTGGTCTCAGGCCTTCATCACTCCACACCCCTTCCCCCCACAAGAGCCACAGGGCACACATACACACAGTGTGCTTTAGGGCTTTTCACTCAACTCTCCCTGACCCTTGCCCTTGGCCTTAAACCCTCCCTGAAGCGGCTCTTTGCATGAGATACCACAGCTAGGAGACCATGGAAAAATCCAGCAGTCCATTGGAATTTTTAAATCAACATCTGCATATTTGAAAGCTCCTGGTAGTTATTCACCTATGGAGGCCTAGGATTATACATCATTCGTTTGCCTATGCTGTCACAGTGGGCATGCGTGAGCACACACGTGTGTGTGTGTGTTTGTGTGTGTGTGCACCAGACCCCTCCTTTCACCTCCTCATTCACACGCATGGGCCTTGCCTAATCCACTCTGTTCCTTGTAGATTGTGCTCTCTCCTCTTCAGCTGCTGTCCTTGTCTACTAGCCTCGCAGTGGGAAGAGTGTATTCAGATGAGTGAAACAGGAGGCGAAGACTGGGACTGGCCCGGGGGGGAGAGACTCACACCCTGGTACACATGAACAGTGGTGGGAGCGGGGGAAGAATGAGACCCCAGCAGAGGCCGTCTCCCCAGCCACTCACCTGGTGAGATTTTCTAGCTGGGCAATATGGATGTTTCCAGAATGGCGGGGCTGGGAGAAAGGTTCCTGGCACACATCCCTCCATGTATGCGAGGTCTCCTCGTGTTTTCTCTCAGCTGCTCTCTTCAGTCACTATGTGAGGTTAGGAGCTTGGTCTCATCTAAGAAACAGAGAGAGTGGGCATATTCTGGAAGGTCTGAGGTAGGACTGATGGGCCGACACCTGCACCGCCAGTCCGCACCTTACACCTGACGATGGTGTGCCTCCGGAGGGCAAGAAGCAGCAGGGGTCTGGTGGAACCCATGGGTCCTACCTCCAGGTAGGGAACTTTTTATTAGTTCGGTAAGCTCTCTGAACTTCCGTTGCCTTCTCTGCCGAATGCAGGCAGTCTTCCTGGCCTTATGTACCTCGCAGTCATGGTCATCAGCAGCACAGGTCATAAGCATACATGAAAGTTCTTTGAGACCGGAAGGGTGCTGTGCACACCTAAGGCTTCAGGGACTGAGTCATACCCTGCGTCTCCGCCTGCCCAGTTCTCAGAGAACTCATTAGCTCCAAATAGAATGAAATGACATCAGAGGGGAGCACTGGCTCCCCCGCTCTGTACCCCACCCGTCACCCACACTCACTTGTCTGTAGGACTAGGGGGAGCCGGCAGGTTTATCTTGAACATCCGTTTGGAAATTTGTCTGTAAACACGGTAGTGAGCTCTTGGAGGCTGAGATTACTGTTCTGAGAATGTTCTAACTGCTGGCTTTGCAGATAGGCCGTCTTTTACATTTTGCAGTGCAGTAATGAGAGAAAAAGATTTCGTTTCCTGCTTTGCCTCTGAGTATTACCTAATTGTCTTGAAAAACAATTGACTTGGTGTTTCTTCCTCGGCGTCTGATACTAAGCATACATAGATTATGTCTGCCAGCTTACTTATCTGTTTACCACTGTTGCTTGGGGAAGGTTAATTTCCTCTCAGTCTAAGTTGTTTGTTCCCAAAAATGCCGCCTCGAAGGGATACCGAGGCTTAGCCATGTGTGCAGATGGGGGGAACAGAGAGCGGCGTGGTTTACCGAGACACAGATCCATAGGACCAAGGGGACCTGTCTCCCCCAACCCCCAACCTCTAGGCTTGTAACTGTTTTAAATCTACATTTCACTGTGTCGACAACCTGAGACAGTGTTTATTCTACACAAATAAATCAACCCGGGTGCAGTCAATTTATTTCTCTTGGTTGGCTAAAAAGACCATTTCCACATGATAGATCTAATCAAACCTACAGCAATCTGAATTAATGTTGGAGAAGGGGGAGGCCAGCACCCTGCAAACCCACTGTTACTTTTCTTTCTAAACGGAGCAGAGACAGTTAAATCTCTCTGTGCAATTTTCCGCATCTCGACCATGAAGAATACCCCAAACACGCTGGTGGGGTAGTGGACCCGTGCAAATAGCCAATTACTCTTCTAAGAAGTTAATAGCCAGTTGCTTGTCATTTGATTATTATTAAACAACCAGTGGAATTCAAGTAAACAAGGGTCTTCTTGACTATGTTCGACTTTTCAATAATAGCTGGTGGGAGCTCTGTCTCCTCTGGCCCATTCCCTGCCCAAGTCTGCTGTCTGATGGGCTCAGTTGTTCAGAACCTCATGTTGGTAGAGTTGTGGTGATGGCAGATTTCTTTGATCTGAATTATGTGGACAGTTGCCCAAACTGCCACTTGGTTTTGCTGGCACGGACGCAGCTCATTGAGAGTATCTCCCTGATGTTGCTTTAAAAACAGATTTGGCATTTAATAAAAGCAATTTCTCTCTTGCATTACAGTTCAAGCCATTTAGACAATTAAGCAAGAATTCCTTTGAATATATCTGAAGTGTTTTTAAAATTCTCTTATTTTTGAAAAACCCCCTTTTTAAAGATTTTTAAAAAAATTTAAAAAAAATTTTAAATAATCTTTTAAAAAATGTAATTTGTGCACTCCAGGGGAAACAGAGGGCCTGGACTGAAGCCAACAGGCTGGTTTGGGGGTCAGTCTAGAGGGGATGGCTACCGTTGGTCTAAAATATGTCTCAGACTGGGGCACCTGGATGGCTTAGTGGGTTAAAGCCTCTGCCTTCAGCTTAGGTCATGATCTCAGGGTCCTGGTATCGAGCCCCGCCTTGGGCTCTCTGCTCAGCAGGAGCCTGCTTCCCCTTCTCTCTCTCTCTGCCTGCCTCTCTGCCTCCTTGTGATCTCTGTCTGTCAAATAAATAAATAAAAATCTTTAAAAAATAAAAAAATAAAATATGTCTCAGACTTTCTTTTTGGTTTTCTGCCACCTCCTTGGTTATTGTTAGGAACCACGACTTCTAACCCAATACATTGGTTTCATGTTTTCTTTTCCCTTTTCCAGTATAGGTACAGGGAATAGAGCAATGACCTAAAAATCATGTCAGCAGTGGGAGAGGGTCCAAGCAAAGGTCCTGAGTAATCTGCCAACCTGATAATCTGCGAGTGGGTACAGAGTTGGCTGCCAAGGGTCTCCCTGCCCCCAGTGACAAGCCAGACGGAGGAATCCCACCACTGTAATCAACTGCTAAGCTTTCTTTTCTCATTTGATCTCCGTACTTGACTGAGCCTAAGTGGCTGACTATTTTGGGAAACATGCGTGGGTTTCTTATGTGACTGAGCAAAACATATTTGATCTTAATTAGGTCTGGGAGATTTTATTTTGTTTTGTTTTGACATTTAAACCAAGTCAACATTTGAAGCAAGAACTATTGTATTTTATAGGAGAGTTTATCTTGCAGAACTAGAAGCAAGTTTTCTTTTGGAACCTATTATTATCATTAATATTACTATTATTGTTAATATTATTTTTTAAGATTTTTTTTTTAATTTGACAGATCATAAGTAGGCAGAGAGAGGAGGAAGCAGGCTCCCTGCCGAGCAGAGAGCCCAATGTGGGGCTCAATCCTAGGACCCTGAGTTCATGACCTGAGCTGAAGGCAAAGGCTTTGACCCACTGAGCCACCCAGGCACCCCTTAATATTATTATTATTAATGCCATTCTAGACCTAGGGCTTTAGAGATTGTTAAGTATATCATGTCCCGAACCAGCCCGTCCTGCAGCTGCACTGCCTTGCTGGGGGAGGAAGAATACTAACATGGCGGTCAAGTACCCTGGCATCCCAGAGCCGACTCAGTAAACAACCGTGGTGATGGGCTATGATTTATTGTCTCTGTTTTCTCAATATGAGGTGAAAAGTTGCTGAAAGATTTCTGGAGACTCTTTGAACTCCCAGCAAAGGGAGAGATGTATTTCTTTCCTCCTTGGGGGGAAAAAAAGAAGATGTCAGGCATCAGGAAAGAAAACACAAAATGAAAAAGTTAAGGGAAGCAAAGAAGGCAAAAACAAGGAATAGAGGCCAGTTTCTGTTAGAGTGGCTGGGGGGCTCCCTGATCCTTCAAGGCTACAGGCCACCTAGCAGCGGTCTACGCAAGATGGACGTCGCAGGCCAAGCCTATATGTCTTGGAGCCGAATTCAGGGTCATTAAAAGTAAATGAGAAAACCGAAGCACTGCTGAGTATAGGTAGCGACATTCCAGTTTTTCTAGCTCTTTTTTTTTTCTTTCTTTAAAACAAAACAGTCTCTGGGACCAAGCGATAGATGACTAGTCATTCAGCTTAAAAAATTCTATGTGTTTTTCAAATTAGGTGCAATGAAGGGGAACTGCAAATTGGGAAAGCAAATGGGTATTGTCTCCCATGTTTCTTGTTTTTTTTTTTTTTTTTTCCTCCTGTTCTTGGTGGGAAACATTTCTGACACTATTGCTGCTTGTTATATATGGTGTTCTTTTTCTGCCATCAACTAGGTGGGGGGAGGGTCTGCCTAGGCTCCTTGGTCTTCTCTGGGTTAAAGGGAGCCCCTGTCTTGCCATCTGTGTGTCTATGGGAGATTGGGGTAGCTGCATTAGTGCCTTTCCCTTGCTGGATTGGCAGAGGCTAGGCATGCCTTTAAGGGCTGTTCCGTTCCTCTCTGTGAGTAGGACCCTTTAGAATCTAGATGAAGAGGGCCGCTGTATGTGGGAGCCAATAGCATGGGCATTTCCTGCTGTAAGGCTGTGCTCTGTTACCATATATCAGAGTTACAACATGACTCAGCTGTAACCTAGCACCCCAAATTGCCTTGCTCAGGACCTGGAGGCCCCTTGGGGAAGTTGTGGTTCTTTCCTTCTGCCTGTAATCCTTGGTGGTGGGGGTGGGCAGGGGTAGATTTGAACCAAAAGGACTCTTCTTGGGTTTCAAAGAGAAAACCCTGCTGCTAAGTCCAATGTGGAGGAAATCTGAGCATCCTCAGGGCCCTGGTCCTTCTGAAAGATCTCCAGTTACTAGGACTGCCCACTGGAAGCTCTGGGGGAGTCTCATTTCAAGGTTTTTGGGAGAGAGAGAGAGAGAGAGAGAGAGTGTGTGTGTGTGTGTGGTTGTTGAAGGTTGTGAGCTGTCTGTCCTCGTTGACTTGCTGATCTTAAGAGGAAGCCTGTTCCATAGCAGCTTGCACTCTGCGTAGTGCTAAAACTCTTCCTTCTCCCTTTTACGAAAACTCCTTAGATTGCTTCTAGAAGAAGGAAGGTATAAGTAACAAGTGAATGATGGTTCAGCTTCCCTTCCTGAGACTTGGGAAATGCTGGGAAGTGGTGAAGATACATGCAAGGCTTTATTGGTCTGCCCAGGTGAAGGCTCAGGGCTCACCGAATTGGGGCCTTTCCTTTGCTGAGCATGGCGGCAGCTGAACCCGAGTCTCTCTTCTTTGAGAGGCTGATTCTGCTCTTAGCCAGGACTGCCCTGCCCCACCTCTCCCCACTTGAGGCCCAGTTCAGGCATCACCTCCTCTGATGGATCTGTTCCTTCCTGCTCCTCCCAAGACCTAACTTCTAAACCATGCGGGTGTCCCCATCCTGGGTGGCCGGCATTTGTAGAGTACTGAACACACCACAGCAGACACAGTTGTTACTTTGCATATTTATGCCCCCCTGTTTGGAGGCAAGGCCTTTACCTTCTTGGGCACTGTGATGCTGCGCAGTGCCCGGCACAGAGAACAGTTCAATCACAGGTGCACTGAGTGAACAGGTGAAGGTATGACACCTGGGCTGGCCCTCACCACAGCCATCGGCATTATGCCATTTTGGGACCCATTTCTGCATTTCTTGTTCAGTCAAATGCGATTTGTTAATGACAGTACAATAGTATGTCTCTTTCTCATTTTGAGAACTTTTCTTTTTTTAAAGATTTTATTTATGTATTTGACAGAGATCACAAGTAGGCAGAGAGGCAGAGAGAGGAGGGGAAGCAGGCTCCCCACTGAGCAGAGAGCCTGATTCGGGGGCTCGATCTCAGGACCCTGAGATCATGACCTGAGCCAAAGGCAGAGGCTTAACCCACTGAGCCACCGAGGTGCCCCGACATCTTATTTTATAATGAATTTGTTTTCCACTTCTCTCACTCTCTCTCTCTTTGCTTTTTGGCCAACTGTTCTCTATCTTTAAAGAAAAATACTAAAATTCTTAGTCATACATGGTCATTCTTCCCAACCCGTCTCTCCTGTATGTCCCTTATCCATTCAGAACCATTCAGATATCCTCCTTACTGTCCTGGCCGGATCTCCGTGGATCATTCAGGAGTTTTTAAAAAAGCTTTTAATTAGAAAAGTTTCTGAAAATGTTTCTCCCTTAATTAAAAGAGAAACAAAGTGAAAAATCATATGGAGAAGATGCTATAGAAACTTTGTTTTGTTGTAATCTGGCTGATGAGAAAACCACATAAAAAAGAGCCAGCTAATTGTGGCCACTGGTTCAGATTTCAGACATTTTAACGTCCCCTCATGGTATTGGTCCCTTTCTGTAGCTCTGTGAGGTAGGTGAGGCAAAGCTTTATATTCCCATTTTGAAGGTGGCAAAACTGAAACTTGGAAAGTCTCGGTGTCTTATTCAGGCTTTTATGGACGTGGAGCTCAAAGGCAGGACCAAAGCCAGGGCTCCTGACTGAACACAGTATTCCAGCCACGTTCTCCCTCTTTTTCTTTCCAGGAAAATTCTGCAGAAAGGTCGACATCTTTTCCTCTCTAGAGCCAAGCTTTCTGTGCACATTTTCTTCAGGTGTGAGGATGAGCTCCTCTGCCTCAGTGGGGGTGTTCTAGGGCCAAATGGAGTTGTTTGAGTTCTTGTCATCCTACCTGTGGATGTTCGTGGAGGCATGGTAGTCTTGAGATGTGGTGGTGGGTTCTCTCATGTGGTCAGGGATCTCCCCTACTTCTCAGGAGCCTTCACCGTTCCTTAAATGTACACGGAAGTAACTTTGTGACACCAGCAGCAGGGCATTGCGTTGTTTGTGATGGGCAGACCCGACTCTAGCTATTCTCTAACACAGAATCTCTCTGTGTCATGTACGATTTCTAAATCTTGACCAATGATTCTTATTCCAGCAATGTTTGAAACCACGTTTCCCATCTGCAGGTAAGAATTCTAATTCCTTAGATTTTCTTTTAATGGGATTTAATGTGGATAATTTGGTCCCTGTGAGTGAACCTATAGTTGAGAGTACTTGACTGTCCCAAAAGGAGGGGAGCTGATGAAGGTACCAATTGAACAATAAAACACCCCAAATCCTTTTACACATGTGCACAGAAAGGGAAGAGTTGGCCGTGTTGTAATTGCCAAAGTGGTAGCAATTATTCCTCTTTTGGGTTTAGACTTCTGAGCATGTTTCCTGATCAGCTAATATAGTAAAGGATCCTGGCAGGTACAGAAAACCTGTCTGTTCACCCTCACCTTTCCCGATCAGTATCTGATGGTGGTACCCATGCAGTGCTCACCCTTACAAGCTGTGGCTGCTGACTCTCAGGCCACCTTCCCTAGCTGGAAGACTTGCTTACTGACCAGGGAGATCCAAAGCTCACCATTCCAGTGCCTTCTACAGATGGTCCTACCCACTCATTGGGCCTGTCCCTTCCAACCCCTAGATGGCCAGAGCTAAAGCCTCACTTAACCCAAACTCTTGAGCCAAGGACTGCATGAGTGAGTCCATCTGATCCTTGCATGAGAGTGAAATACTCCTCCATTTCGCTGTTAATATTTAATTCAACAAATTGAGCACCTACTATGTGCATGGATGTGGCCAGGATTAAGAAAGAGTCCCTGATCTTAAGGAAATTTAACATATATATGTAAACCAAAAGCCAGTAACTAATAATTAGTGTATCATAGATACGGAGACTAGATTGGTGGTGGGCAGAGGTGGGAGGTTGGGGCTGGGAGAAATGGGTGAATTTTTGTTGTTGTTGTTTTTATTTTTAGTTTACATAAATTAAATAATTTATTAAAAAAACAAAACAAAACAAAAAACAAAACTCTCTCCAGCTTCCCCAGCCAGCGCTCCCTGCCTTAGGGATCTACAGTGCTGCTGAATGTTCTTGTAGATCCTCTGATAACAGTTCCAGTCAAGCCCAGCCTGCCAGCTCTCCCCGCTGAGGCATGGAACATGGGAGGCCAACTTCCTTGGGTCCTCCAGACTAGCCCCTCCCCCAGCTGAAAACCATGTAGTGACATCTGTTAAAAACTTGTGGAATGGAAGAGTCAGCCTGCCTGAGTTCATGACCATAAACTGATGAGACAGAGTAAAATGGTCCTTGCTTTAATCCAGTCAGCCTGGGGACAGTTTGTTACACAACAGTAGATGGTGGGGCACAGACACATAAGGTCAGGGGTACGCAGGATTTTGGTGAGAGTTCTCTTGTGGCAATGTATGTTACATGGCATGCTCGTTTTCCTGTTTATTACAGGCAGCCTTTTCCACATTGTCCTTGAAAGGAGAGTAAGATACTAAAATGAAAGGAAATCATGGAAAACAAGAAGCATATTATAAATAAACAAAAAAAAAATTCTAAGAGTAAACAAATAACTAGTCAGTTCATAGGTTGCTCATTCATTCAACAAATATTTGGCGAGTATTTCTCTGCCAAACACTGTCCCAAGCATTTGGGGCCAACCTGATGAATGAGACAGACATGACCCCTGCCTGTAGATGGGGGGCAGTCCAGAGGGAGAGGCAGTCCAGGAAGGGGGAGAGACAGTGAAACAAGCAATGATAGAAAGGAGTATTTAGTGACTTGATGGGGGAATGCTCCGGCATCTCATAACCAGGGTGACTGCCTTGATCAGCTGAGTCTCAAGAGAGATTCAAAGGCAGGACATGGGATATTATTGGGGATGGGAGGGGCAGAGATCAGAGGATGCTTCAAAGATAAGCACTTGAAGACAAACCTCAGAGAGATCAGTGGAAAGTGGCAGGAGGAGTGCACTTTAGGTGGAGGGATAGCATGAACACAGGCAGGGGGTGGGAAAACAGAAAATATGCTCAAGAAATACAGAGTTACCTGGATTGGTTAGAATGTGGGGTTTGTAGCCACTTCTGGAGACAGGACTGTTGAAAGAAGTTACAGAACAGATCATTTTTACTCATTTTTTATTTTTTATTTTTTAAGATTTTAGTTATTTATTTGACAGAAATCACAAGTAGGCAGAGAGACAGGCAGAAAGAGAGGAAGGGAAGCAGGCTCCCTGCCGAGCAGAGAGCCCAAGGCAGGGCTCGATCCCAGGACTCTGGGATCTTGACCTGAGCCGAAGGCAAAGGCTTTAAACCACTGAGCCACCCAGGCGCCCCAACAAATCATTTTTAAATTCAGTTTCTTTAAAAAAATAATTTAAAAATGATTCATATCTAAAGAAAAGTTGCTGGAACACCATCCTAGCATTTCATTTTCACCTGTGTTACATTTTCCAATTGTGTACATATGTACATTGATATATACATACTTACATATTATTAGTGTAGATACATAGCTGTATAGTTTATTATTGTGGTTGTCATGGAACCATGTGATAGTAAGTTGTAAACATCATGACCCTGGGCATAGCTCCTGATAACAAACAAATAGGATTTTATCTGCACTTCATTCTTTTACACACACACACACACACACACACACACACACAAGTATTGAAAGACTGTCCCATCAGCCTTCCTTCCCCTCTGACATTGATCCCGGACAGTTTCCAGGCTGCCCCTCGCCAGCCAGCCCCGAGTTTCCTTTAAGGTACTCCCATCTCCACCTGCATCCTTCTGAGCCTTTCAGTGAACAGCTGCCGAACAGCCAGGTTGCTTGGAGAAAAGGAGCAAGTTTAAACAACTCCAGAGTCGTTTGCGTCTCTGCTGAGTTTAAGCAGACAGGGCCATCTGTGCTTTCTGCTCATCTCTCAGGGCCTGAAAGAAAATCTTCTATGAAGCTTAGGAGAAAATGACATAAAATGATTCCATTCTATTGTCAGAGATCATAATGAAACTGGAGAAGAGGTACAAAATCAATTCATTCTTATTATAATTTTCAGATTGCCATCTTCCCGTTTGTTCAGATGTGGGGACGATGGCTCAAATTGGTCTTTGGAATATTTAAGGAGCTTTTCTGGTCCCTTAATATTGGTTTATCAGTTCCAGTAATTTGACCTCCCAGGGTGAAATTGGCTGCTAACATTTGGAGGAAATTCGTGCTGTATTTTTTCGTAAGTTTTGCTGATCATCACCCGCCAAGCTACAAGAAATGCACTCGGGATTATTAGGAAGACAGTTGTGGAGCCTGGATGCTTTATCACGAAATTGCTGGTCATTCCAGGATCTCTTCCCTACTAGAAAGAACCTTTGTCAAGCATTTATCTATTTTTTGTCCTGCATAATAACTTAGGATCTCCTGTTTAAAAAAAGCCTTCCCATTTGGCTGCTGGGATAAACGAGGAGAATCAGACCTGCAACAAGTGATTCTTTTATTCCTCATTTAAGGCCACATGTGTGGGCCTCTAAAGGGGAGGAAGGAAGAGAAGGGTAGAAAAATGGCTGAGTCTGAAGACCCAGTTTAGTGCATCTTGTGTTGCAAAGTAATAGTTGGAATACATCTGTTCTGTTCACACAATTACTATCTTAATTGTATCTTAACATATAAAATAATTATTTAAAATCTTAATTCTAAGGGTAATATATTTTAATTTTTAATAATGAAAATAAAATAGGATGCAATAAATATCCTTAAGTCTCCCAGCCAAAAATAACCCTTGAACAATGTGGGTATTAGAGCCACACCTGC
Source organism: Mustela nivalis (assembly GCF_964662115.1). Lineage (NCBI taxonomy): Eukaryota > Metazoa > Chordata > Mammalia > Carnivora > Mustelidae > Mustela > Mustela nivalis. The sequence continues at coordinate 23,078,928 of NC_139027.1, read as the reverse complement.
CCCTTTTGTTGAAAATCCATGTATAACTTTGTTTCCTCCAAAACTTAACTATGAACAGCCTACTGTTGACTAGAAGCTTTACTGATAACATAAACAGTCAGCTAACACGTTTCATATGTTATATGTATTAGGTATTTTATTCTTAAAATAATCCCTAACTTTCTCTTAACTTTTTTGGGTATTTCTGGGCTATGCACTTCATTTGTAAGTTTCTTCAAATTGTTGCAAATCTCTAAGAAATGTTCCAATATGTTTCTTGAAAAAAATCTGCATTTAAGTGGACCCACACAGTTCAAATCTGTGTTGTTCAAGGGTCAATTGTACTTTTAACAATGTAATGCTCCCTATCAATCTTTACTTTGTGAGTTTTAAACATAGAGTTGAGAATATATTACATGTAATTTTTTTTAAAGATTTTATTAATTTGTCAGACAGAGATCACAAGTAGCCAGAGAGGCAGACAGAGAGAGGGGGGGAAGCAGGCTCCCCACTGAGCAGAGAGCCCAATGCCAGGATCGATCCCAGGACCTTGAGATCATGACCTGCACCAAAGGCAGAGGCTTAACCCACTGAGCTACCCAGGCCCCCTACATGTAATATTTTGAAGATATTTTCATTACATAAACATTACATAAACTCTTTTTTAATATACTCTAAATAAACCTCTTTTTTAGAGGTCACATAAGAACACGTCTTGTGGATATCCATAATGTACTTTATCATTTCTTATTTCAGGCAGTTGGTTCATCTAGTTGTTCTGGTTTGTTTTTCCTATAGAAATTGGGGCAATGACTATCCTTATGCAAAAAGCCTCTATGTGTATATCAGATCATTTTCTTGGGATAGATTTCAGTAAGTTAAATTAATGGGTCAAAAGGTAGGCACATTGTAAAGATTATCTGTATTTACCTTCAGAGAGTTTTATAAAATGCTCGGCTAGAACAATTTATACTCCCAGCAGCAGTGCATAAGAATGCTTATCTCACTGAACACTTATCAGAAATGATTATTAGTTTAAAAAATATATTTTAATCTAATAGGTAAATAAAAAAATGCTATCCCCTTTTAAATTGCAATTTTTTGCTTACCAGTGAGTTTGAACAATTTTTCATGTTTGTTAGCAGTGTGTGTGTATGTGTGTGTGTGTTTGTGTGTGAATTTTCAGTTAATGTCTACAGCCTCTTTACCTACTAATAATGTTTTTCTAGAGTATTTGGATGACATCAGGAGGAATCCCATGTGTGTTGTAAATTTTTCCCCATTTGAAAGATTTTTACATAATTTTTATGCAGTCTTAAATTTCATGTGGTCAAAATTGTTTTCTTGGGGCGCCTGGGTGGCTCAGTGGGTTAAGCCTCTGCCTTCGGCTCAGGTCATGATCCCAGGGTCCTGGGATCGAGCCCCACATCGGGCTCTCTGCTCTGCAGGGAGCCTGCTTCCTCCTCTCTCTCTGCCTGCCTCTCTGCCTACTTGTGATCTCTGTCAGATAAATAAAGAAAAAATCTTTAAAAAAATTGTTTTCTCTTCTCTTTTAACTTTTTCATTACTTTTAATCTTAGAAAATCCTCTCTTAAAGACACATGAAATACTACTTTGTATTTCTCTTGAGTTTTATTATGGACTAAGGTGTTTTGTTTTTGTTTTTAGTTATTTTACTTTATTCCACTTGCTTTTTATTGTGCTAGATGGTTTGAATTGAGATGCTAAATGAACTTTTCCCCAAATAGTTAACCAGTGGCTCTAGCAGTATTTAGTGGCTAATCCTACCCTTCCAACTAAACTGAGATCCTCCATTTATCATGCATAAAATTCTTTTTTCTTCCTTTTTAAATTTAAATTCAGTTAATTAACTTAGAAGTTATTATTTGTTTCAGGGGTCCAGGTCTGTGTTTCATCAGTGTTCTATAACACCCAGCTCTCACCACAACACATACCCTCCCCAGTGTCCATCACCCAGCCATCTCATTCCCCTATCCCCCTCCACTCCAGCAACCCTCAATTTGTATCCTAAGGTTGAGAGTCTCTTCTGGTTTGTCTCCTTCTCTGGTTTCGTTTTGTTTCAATTTTTCCTCTCTTCCCCTATGATCCTCTGCCTTGTTTCTTAAATTCTGCATGTCAGTGAGATCTTGGGATAACTGTCTTTCCCTGATTGACTTATTTCGCTTAGCATAATACCCTCTAGTTCCAGCCATGTCATTGCAAACGTCGTTACAAATGACAAGATTCCATTTTTTGGTGGTTGGTATTCCATTGTATATATATATATGCCGCATTCTTCTTTACCCATTCATCTGTCTATGAACATCTAAGCTCTTCCCATAGTTTGGCTATTGTGGGCATTGCTGCTATAAACATTGGGGTGCAGGTGCCCCTTCGGATTACTACATTTGTATCTTTGAGGTAGATACCTAGTAGTGCAGTTGCTGGGTCATAGGCCACCTCTATTTTCACCTTTTTGAGGAAACCTCCATATTGTTTTCCAGAGTGTCTGCACAAGCTGGTGCATGTGTCAAGCTCTTACATAGACCTGGGTCTTATCTTGGAGTCTCCATTCAGTTCCACTGATCTCTTTTTGTGTCAGCATCATACTTTTTAACAATTAAAATTTGATAAAATACCTTAATACATGATAAGAGAATCCCCCATCCCTACATTAATTTTCTTTTTTAAAAAAAAATTTCAAAACTATTTTAAACTACTTCACATAAGAATTATTTTTTCATTTTTTTGTTATGTTCAGTTAGCCATGGAATAAGTATATCATTAGTTTTTGATGTAGTGTTCAATGATTCATTAGTTGTGTGCAACACTCAGTGCTCATCACAACACATAGGAATTTTAGAATCATTTTTCCATGTTCCAGAGAAAGCCTGTTGGTGTTTTAGGTGGAATCTTTAAGCCTATACATGAAGCCGACCTTCCTCAAGATCCCAAGTTAGTTTTTATTTCATCAGCTCATGTTACGCGTAGAATTAGTGATTCCTAAGCATAAAACACTAAATTAAATACTGATTTTCACATCATTTGGTGCCTCTGATTATTTGGAGACAATTCTGAAATGGAATGTTTCAAATTCCCTAGAATTTCATTTGTAGACTGATCATTAATAGAGTTTGTCTCTGGGTCTATATTGGATAAAACATAAAACTAGTTGAATGTAAGTCAGTGAATGAATGAATGAGATTACAGATGGGCTGTGAAAAACACAAAATCTGGCTTACTAGGGGCCTTCAGTGTCCTCTGAGCAAAGTAGCTGTTACTTGGAAATCACTGACATCAGGTCTGATGGTATCAACCGTGGTTCCCCACGAGCGGTACAGAGATTGGAAACTAAATTTATTGAACAACGCGAGGCATTTTGCTAGGTGCTTTTCATGTGTTATCTAACAGAAGAAAAGAAGGTAGAAGAAAGGAAAAGACTTGCCCCAAGGTTATGGCGATTGTAAGTGGTGGAACTAGGTACACATTCCCATCTCTTGGCCTCAAGGGTGTTGGCAAGCCATTCCAGTTTCCAAAGCCTGTGTAGGGGCAGGTCTAATGGATAGGTTCTTATAGAAAGAAGATTTTTTCATAGGTTCTAATTTCAGTGGATCAGAAATAGCACAGATAATAACATTTTAGAAGCCACGTTCCACTGATGATTATTTACTCTTGGAAAAGACCCACAAGACTCATCTTTTGTTCCTCTTCTATGGAAGTAGGTCTACAAAGACTTGGGCCACAGAGGAGTCTACTGGTGTGTGCTTGAGCACCAGAGGATCCTGCATAGATTAAAGTCCAGTCCATTTCAATTGTGATTGCATAGAGATATCTCATGGAGATTTGACCTGGCATCTAGTCTTAACAAGAGCAGATCTGCTTTAATCCACTTTCCACTTTGCCGTTCTCCATCCAGGCAAGATAGTCTAATTATGGCAGATGCGGGGTTGTGAACTGTGGTTTACTCTTCCTTAAAGAAATGACATTAATGTTGCTGTAATCATTCTTCAGCTGCATATATTAGAGATTCCTCCCCCAGAGCCCCAAACACTTTGCAAATATGATCTCATTAACCCACATGCCAACCTTTTGTGGTAGGTCAGCCGTCTTGGCGGCATTCGAGAATTGAATTATGCAAAAAAAAAAAAAAAAAAGTGGTCTTTTCAGAGCTGCCCACCAGCTGGGGATGGGACCAAGATTAACAGGGAATCTTAAAACTACACAGGGCCTTAGATATCACCTGGCCCCACACCCTCATTAAATAAACAGGAAACTGAGGCCCAGAGGGGCCATATCACTAAAATCCAGGGTTCTCAATAAGGACTATCTGTTACTATGACCTGGGAAGCTTTAAAAATGTATGCTATTTTCCAGATTCCCCCCTAGACCCATTTAATCAGTGCCTCTGGGACTTCCGACCATCAATTTTAAAAGCTTTGTAGCTGATGGGGATTAGGGAGTGTACTCCTTGTGAGGAGCACCGGGTGTTTATAGTAAAGTGTTGAATTACTATATTGCTACTCAAAACTAACATTATACTGTTAACTAACTGGAATTTGAATAAAAACTATATATATATTATGGGGCACCTGGGAGGCTCAGTGGGTTAAAGCCTCTGCCTTCAGCTCACATCATGATCTCAGGGTCCTAGGATGGAGCCCACATCTGGCTCTCTGCTCAGCGGGGAACCTGCTTCAACCTCCAACCTCTCTCTCTCTCTACCTGCCTCTCTGCCTACTTGTGATCTCTGCCTGTCAAATAAATAAATAAATCTTAAAAAAAACCCTATATATATTATATATAATATGTATTATATATTGAATAAAAATTATATATATTATATATGTATAATGTATATGTATATGTATGTATTATATATATATTATATATATTATATATATTATATATATTTTATATATATATATATATATATATATGGAGAGTGAGGGCTTCGTAGATGACTTTAATGAGTAGCCAGAGTTGAGGTTCAGCTGGACGAATGAAGGCAAACCCAGGGGGAGAAACTCTGCCCAATGCACTATAGTTCTGGGACCTGCCTGTGGTTTCCCTTCGCCCCGCCAGTCCCACAGCTTGGCTTGTAGTAGTTGCTGAGGTTTTAACAACGCAGGCTGGCATCTTTGAAACAGGAAATATTTATAGTCATTTCTGAGCTTGTCACTTCATTTCACAGGAGAGGCACAGTGCAAAGTAGTGGCCACATGACGCCAAAGTCACTGTTACTCTGCCACCCACCATCAGTCACCCAGTCAGGTCATTGGACACAGTCCGTCAGATCAGTTGGTTGGCTGATTTAGGCATTTCAGATAAAGTGGTCTGCCTCATTATCTAAGTGTGGACATTGCTTTTCTAGACCCTGCTTTCTACAGGGAGGTGGGATGATATATTTTTCATACATTGCATTATTTTCTGTCATAAGTTCAATTCTTGGGAGTACTGGGGAGTCTCACCATTAGCCCTGTAAAAGAAGAAATGAAATCCTATCTTCTACAGCTTTACGGATTCGGGATTCAGGAGTTCATCACAGTCCCCCTAGGAGGTGCTCAGTAAGTGGTAGTCATTGTTAGATTCACATGGCCTTGCGATAATCGCAATGACCTAGACCCTGATCCAGATTCAGCCTATGCATGTGCACGTGAGCACCTGCACACACACACACACACCCAGTGTGCCAGAATGGAGCATGTTTTTTGACTTGGCTATTTGCATGACTTGGCAAAAGTTGAGATTAGGAGGAAGAAACAACCAGCCCATCAACTCCTTTACCTCCAGAAAAAAAAAAAACCTGGCTTGCAGAAAGTGGCATTGGTGGGTCACCTGAAGCACAGACATTATAAAGCCATGTCTGAAGAAGAAAATGTTGTTCCTCTTCTTAGCTTCCCAGAAGGTGCAGTCATACTGCAGCTCTTGGCTTTCGCTGCTTAACCCTTTGGCTCCTGAAGCTAACGCTCCTTGACCCTGGGATCATTCCTGTCCCCCAGCTCAGTAGCTCTGCGTGCCCCTTTCAGTTTAATTCTTCTTGACAGTAAGTCTCATTGAGGTTGTGTCTGGACCTGTGCTCGGTTCCCAGTGACTCAAGTCTCACTTGGCTGCCTGTTAACCGTCTCCTATCTCTTATTCAGGAGCTGGGCCCTTGTCTGTTTTCCTTTCTTATGAGTGCCCGAGTCCCTGAACAGCCTCTCCATTCTCCCAGGCCCAGGAATCCTGCCTTTGCATCACATAAGCAATAAAAATGGAAAGAAAGTGATCAGTGCTCCCAGTTCCCAAGGCAGGCTGTTGGGGATCTGTCTGGTTTCAGCAGCTAGACCTTTCTTTCCCTGATGCACATCGGTACACTAATTTATATAGCAGAACATGCCCTCACTGCCTGCTTCCCTTGACACTCGAGCCCTTCTTGTGTCAAAACCTGTCATGACAGGTGCCGTGGCTATGTGACCAGGTCATGAACCACGTCACTGAGGCCCTTGGCAAGATATCACCAGGCCCCTTAATCTAAACAGCTGTCCCATCATCAGACAGCTGGATGAGCTTAGACAACTCTATCTGTTGTCCCTAAGACAGGTCACAGCCTGAAGACGAGGCAGAGTCTACAAGGCAGGTCTCTCGTCAACTGTAATCACTGTGTGCTTTCAAGAAACCTCTCGGGTTCCTGAAAATCCTTAATGTCTGCAGCAAATGATGATGTGTTTCTCTTTCCACAATGATGCTTTCATGTCACACCTAACCAGTGTTTTCATATAACACACTTTGAATAAAGGTATAGGTTCTGATCTGATCTTCACGAGATTCATGTTTGCGGGTGAATACTAAAGAGGGTCAGTGATCACTTGGATTCCATTTTTCTTGGCGTGGGGTGTGATTGGTCACCTAGTCCCACATTCCTTTCTGGCATCATCTCCCTGCCTGTCCTTCAGAGAACCACTTCAGTGTTCAGCCTCATGTGATCTGCCCCACTGTCTTTCCAGATCCACTTTCTCACTCAAAGCTCCCTCTCCCTGGGGTTCTTGTCTCATTCTCTTCCTGGCTAATTCTAACTCATCTCTCACAACTCAACCCATGTGTCAAGTCCCCTGTAGCCTTCCCTGGGCTGTCCCTGCATTCAGGTACCCTCAGTGTGCACCCGTCCCGTGGGCCACTTATTCTATCCCTTTGAGCTCTTTGAGGAGAAGCCGGGCATAATTTAGTTTCATATACATGATGCGCACAGTATGAGCACAGTAAGTGTTTTGGTGAATAAAGTGAATAAATTTAAATGCAAAGTAACAAACAGAGGGCTTTGGATTGCCATCGTTTTTTTTTTTTCCCCCTGGCTCAGAAATGGAAAGATGTTAAGTGGCTTAAGGAATGAAGTCCTGATTCATTCGCCTTTGTATCCTTCACCCAGGGCTAAGATATGTTTTCTAGATGAGTGAACCATTGCCGGATGGATTACTGAGGTCCCTGTATGCCCCACCTAAAGTGGTATTTGCTTGGCTTGGATTGAATCTAGCTTGGAAGATGGAATTGGACTTCAGGAGATATTTCTTTCATCGCGTAGGTTTCTGTTCCCTCTGGTGAACTCTTTAATCCTTGGGGCATTTGTCCGTGCAAACTCAAGAAGCAGAGGGAAGAAAGAGAAACTTTGTTTGCATTTAGTTTTCATCTATATTTTGGGCTCCCCCTGCTACGACTATGACCTCCTCCAGTTTGGGGACTGGGTGTTATTCTCCTTGACCTCTAATTTCCTAGCCCAGTGCCTGGCACAAGGTCAGTGCTTTAAATAAAGTGAGTGACCATGTGGTGCCTTTGGCATTACTTAGGAAGCCCTCTAGCGCCATCTGCCTAGCACGCCTGTTGGTTTGACCTCAATCATTATGGGTGCCATTTCCTCTCCAGGTGAAGTTATTTGTTCAAGGGCAACTTGCTTGCCTTTGCATTGTTCTCTAAAGACAATCCCTGATGGTCATGCTGATGCTTTACTTACATGGAATGAGGTGGTATCCAATTTCGTATTGTTGAAAACTGCCACTTGTGTTGGTTCATGGATAGTGGTTAGGGCTGGGGAAGTGGCCCTTGTCCTTCTAGTTTTTTTTTTTTTTTTTTAAAGATTTATTTATTTATTTGAGAGAGAGAGAGAGAGAGAGAGAGAGAGAATATGTGCGCATGAGTGGGGGTAGGGGCAGAATGAGAGTACTGCAAGCGGACCCCACACTGAGCATAGAGCAGGATGCCTGGCTCGATCCTGGGACCCATGAGATCAGGACCTGAGCTGGAACCGGGATTCGGACACTTAACTGACTGAGCCACCCAGGCATCTCTGTCCTTCTAGGGTTATGTAGAAGTTTCAGATAATAGGAGGGAAAGAAATAAAAGACTGGATGGAAGAAGACGGGGAGGGGGCTCAGCTAGGCAAAAAAAAAAAAAAAAAAGAATTTGAAAAAACTTCTCCAAAGGATGCAAAAATCGGTAGAATTCATCATTAAAAAGAGGAGCATCAGTCATTCTCAGTATTACTTTATTTCCATTGTGTATGCGAATAAAAGCGCAGGTGGAAATGACAATGGTGAATAACTTTTAAAAGCCACTTTATCCAGGAACAGTGAATAAGAAAGATATTTAGTTCCAACCTTGCAGATAGGGGGAAAAAAAGAAGCTATGAACTGTAAAACATTGTCCCCCGGGTGGATGAAATTCCTCTGAACCTTTCTTATGCTTCCTAATATCAAGGGAATGGGAGATGAGGAGTAATCCAAACCCATGGGGTTGTGTCCCTGGGGAACCTGGGTGGGGCTGGTGCTGGTTCATGGCCGTACTTGATACCAAAGTCTTTTTCCTGCTGCAAGATTCCTTTTCAGTCCCATCTTCTTTCTTTCTGGGTCTTAACCTTGTGACCTGCACAAATTTGCATGTTTTGCTCCTGCTTTACCCATTTCCCCATATCACATGGACTCCTACCCATGTAACTCTTCTTTGTTAGTGCGAGGTTGTGTGGAAAGTTGTGCACAAATGGAATGTACTTTTATACATCTCATCATCTCTCGAATGTACTCAGGAGCTTTCTGTTTAATGGAAGCCAGGCTTGAGTCTTGCACAAAATGAAAGACTTGAGCAATCCCACTCACCTACCAGTTTGTCTTTTCTGAAAGATAATTTTTTTCAATCACCAGTTTTCTTAAAGCTGACCCTGCCTTGCCTGAAGCCATGAGTAAGTGACTGCAGTTTGTAGGACATTGGTGGGCTCGGATAAAACCACTCCCATCTCTCCATTCCCCTTACTTAACACCCAGAAGTGCCTGGGACAGAACTGTCCCTGCCTTCTATCTAGCTAACCCTTTATACCTACTGGCACAGGTGCGTCCGGTAGCTGGAGCTGGGTAACACGGGTGGGGCCTGTGCAGAGCCATGTGAGAAATTTGTGGCAAGAGTCTAGACCCTGCTAAGTGAGGGCATGTTCCTCTCTTTGCCGCACCATCTGAACTGCACCGCATTCATCCTGAAACGTGATACTTCTTGTTGGGGATTAAGGGCATGTTCCCCTTAAACCTCTCCTTATACATTCAGGGCACATTCACACCTTCTGATGGACGAGGATCTTTCACAGATGGATCTTTCACAGATCCTCTACTTGAACTACACCTTACTAACTACAGCAGAAGAGAGTACTGGCTCCCTTGCTAAACAATGGGGCTAATGGTCTAAGAGACAGTATAAGGGAGAGGAAAGGCTGGCTTGGGTGCTTGGGTTCTTGAGTTCAATCACAGTGTAATGAACTATTAGCAGTATGAACCTGGATCAGTTTCTTCACCTCTCTGAGCCTGCGTTTCTTCATCTGTAAGATGGATATGTTAGCATCGATCTGGAAAAGCTGTGGATATTAGAGAACAGTGTACATGCAGCAAGGTAGGCACTGTGTAGATAGGAGCTGTCATTTTCAGTAATGTTCATGAGCATGACAGGGGTTTGCAACTTCCTTTCCTTTAGTTTCTCACCTCCCCACTTCGTCTTCCCTTCCATCTTCCATAACACTCCTCTTGTGGTTGCCTAAAACAGGAGTGTTTTCTCCTTGCTCCCTAATTTCTTACCCACCCTCTCTCTTGCTTTCTCTCCCATCTGATGTTATGGTCTGCCCCTTCTCTCTTCCATCTAAGACTCATAACGTTTCAAAGCTAAAATGGCTCTTGGGCGTTCTTAGATCCAGCTCCTGCATGTCAGATAAGACAACCAGCGCCCAAAGGAATGGACATTTGCACAAGGGCATCAGGTGGCAGGATCCGGGACTTTTATGACTCCCTGTCCCTGGGTGTGACCGTCTGAAGGACGTTTATCCCTGCAGAACCTAGTGAGGACAGGGATGAATTCCAGTTCTCAGGCTCTCTAATAGATATTGTTTTTCCTCTTTCTTTTCTGGCCCCTCAAGAACATTTTGTATTTCAAAGCTCTTTGATAAATCAGCTAAACTCGCTCATCTCCTGGGGCCATGGGACTCAGCTGAGATGTCTCCTGAAACTACCTTGCTATTGGACTAGGGGTATTTAAGGCTTTATTATTTTTTTTTCCAGTCATAAAAAAAAAAAAAAAAAAAAACCCTACAGTTGCTCAGCATGGATAGTACATCATGAATGAGCAGTAGTGGGCCTTTGATCTCATTTTCATGCATGTGTCTTCTTTCTCAATAATAAATGGGTTTTTGTTGTGTGATAGGTTGACACTCACTGCGTTTGCTTTTCATTGGTCTGTGGCGAGTTGGGAGCAGCTGAGAATGTGTTCTCTTTCTTAGTCCTATGGCAAAACTGTGACTTGACACATAATTGGGCATTGTTGCTTAGGCTTTTTCAATATTCCAGGCATTAAAGAGAAAGAAAAATTGTGTATTTTCCGTTCGGGAGAACAACATCCCAACTAAATGTCAGATGACATGTTAGTGTGGTGGTGCCTGATATGATCCATCACAAAGGAGAGAAGAACTATTGATTATGAGGCTGAAAAGAGAAAAATACATTCCGGACAAAAAGGCAGGAGAAAATGAGGAGCCGGTCATGCAGCAGCTGTCTTTAAGTCACTGCCCTTGAGTCATGGACCCGCTCAGATTTCTTTGACTCTGCCTGGAAATGGAGCCCAACACCTTGACCGTCAGAGGCAGTAGGTACGAGGATCGAGAAAACCCGTTCTGAGGAATATTAATGTTGCCCAGAACCGCAGCCCCAACAGGGCATCCATCTGGAGTGTGGCTGGAGGGCACTTCCCAAAAGTCCTGAGAAGGAGGACTGAGGGAGCAGAACTGACGTAAACACCCCAGGAGGCTCCTCTGTGCTCTCAGAAAGGGGAGGTGAGAGGCAAAGGCACAGGGAAGGCTGGCCCCCGGGAGCAATAATGGTGTTCGGAGCCTTTTGAGTCGGCGCAGGTCACGGGTTCAGTTCAAGCTCTGACTGCTGGAAACCGTTCCCGCTTGACGGCTGATGGGAAATCAGCTCCCAGCTTTCCGTTGGCTTCCTAAACACACTCGCTGTGATTGCTCTCCTTCCTGGAAGGCTGCGGAGGGCTGGGGGTGGGGGGCGACAGGTACAGAACTGTTCCGAGTCCAGGAGGAGATTGTGCAGAGGGGAGTGGGAGGGGGACACAGGAGAGGCAGGCGCCCAGATGAAAGGCAGCTGGGAGGAGGGAAGAGAATGCTTGATTCCTCCAGCCCCTGAACGAGCCGCTGAATGAGTGATGAGTGAGGCTTGCAACAATCGTGACACTGGCCTTTAGCCAGACTGGCCTGGGGACATTGGGCAGAGAAGTTGGACTGAGTCCCACGAAGAAACGTCTGACCCACCAGCCTCTTTGCCTCTAGGCCCCTGCTCCCCCAGCCTCACAGCTCCAGGCTTAATCCAGTTTCTGAGCAGGGGAGCATGATTTGTCAGCTGCCTCCCTTATCCCTTGTTTAATCCCTTCAGCTCATAGGTTATTGCAAAGCTTAGGCTCTTACAAAGCAAAAATTTTGGCTCTTAGAGTTCAGCCACTTTTCTTTTTTTTTTTTTTCCTACTATATTGTCACCCCTTTCCTGACACAGTGAATGGGGAGGGGGCTTGTCTCTAGGTTCGAGGAAGCCTATAGGATAAAAAGCCCCTCAGTTACTCTCTCCAGCTCTCACCCTGCTCCATTTAATTTCACCTGTTTCTTTTGACACTTACCCTGTTCTTGGGCTTTTGAAGCCTCCGCCCTGTTAAGCCAGTGAATCCTCCTGTGGGTCCATCAGCTTCTTGTCAAGAAGAAATTCTCCCTATGGGCAGTTCACAAATTCAAAAACCCTGTGAAGGTCTCTTCTGTACAATGAGACAGGGGACAGAGGACCAGAGATAGAGGAAAGGGCCTGTGAGAAAACTGGCAGGGTCTAATAATTTATGGCTTACCGCCTTTTGGTCACAGGATGGGAGATGTGAGAGAAAAATTCAATATAGCTCATCACCCATCATAATAGCCAATGTCATTTCTGTGTAGGTGAGATAATTTATTTGTTTGCATATTATAGTGATTTTCTGTCACTTTGCAAATGATGTTCCCAGAAAGTTTGCCTAACATGGCAACTGTGTGGTTGTGGGCGTGTTCTCTCTCCCTCTAGAGGTAGAGAACCTGGCTTTGGACCTGGTCAGCCCGTAGGAGGATAGGGAAGCTGGGGGGCTAGAGCTTTTGTTAAGCTGAGGAGAGGTTCAGAGAGTGACTTCAATTTGTCTCTGGAACAGAGGATTTGTGCAAAAGCTTCAATGCTGAGATACAGTTCTTTGAGCTGAGTTCTTTGAGCAGGACATGGTCCTGCCAAGGCAGAGGGGAGGTATGGACAAGAGAGGTGGTGTTCTTGGGAATCAGCTGCTGCATCCGTGCCGTCTTGGAAGAAGGTGGGTGTGTTGTAGGTATTTGTGGGTAAGGTCCCCCTCACTACACCTGCAGCTCCCCAAAAGCAGTGTCTGAATCACCTCTGTGGACGTCACTCCTACCAGCTGCCAGGCACATAGTAGGTGCTCAGAAAATGCTTGTTAGAAGAAGGAGGGAACAGGGAGAACAGAGCTCAGGTAGTTCCACCTTTTCTGAAGATGACACTTGGCTGCCGTGGCGTATTTTCTGTCAGTTCCTACCTAATCTGCTCTTTGCACTACACTGATACATGCAGGAAGTCATCAAGGAACATCTTGCTGAGTGCGTGAGAAACTGATCTTAAAAACGGGAACTTAGATCTGAGGGTCCAGGGTTCATGTCCGTGTTCAGGCACCAGAAACCAAACCAAAGCAAACTGAAAATTGGAACTTAGGCTGCTGTATGATGATAAGGCCAAAGCTGAGTCAGCTGAAAGGATGCTGGCTGTATCTGGAGAACTTCTGGCCCACATCTTGTTTCTCAAGCAACCGGGCCTGTTCCTTGTAGCATCCATCACCAGCTGCACGGCTGATGGGCTGGGCTAATGAGGCCCATTGGCTTCAGCAGCTGATGCTGCCCAGACCCTCGGCTGGATTAGCTTTCCCCACCCCGCTTCCTCCTGCATGTCTGGACACCCCTCCCCCCATGACCCTGTCATGTTGCATTTAGGCCCAATCAATAGTCTTTTAAAATAAGATTTACCCTTTGAAAACCAGTCCTAAGCACTTTGCATTCCTTTGGTCTTTGAAAAGTTCAGTTTTGTTCTATGCTCAGTTCTAAAAATACCCACATGGGCAGTTCAAAGCCATTCCAGTAGGTGAGGGTCTCCAGGGCTTGCAGTGAGCTCACTGGGGTGAATTTAGTCCCCTCGCACCTTCAGGGGGTGGGCCTCACCCAGCACAGAGTAAGAAAGGGAGCATTCTGTCACCTGGCTGTCTCTACTCCATGGAAGGCAGGAGGGCACCATGACCCTGGAAGTTACTGGAATCCCTGGGTCCAGATGGCTGTGACATATTTCCAAAAAGGTTTTTTTTCCTTTCCAAGAGGGATGTAGTGTGTAGACGGTATGGATCACAAGTCAATTGATGATCTTCAGTCTGCGTTTTTGTGTGTGGGTGGAGATCAGGAGTCGATACCCATTCTCTCTGGGGCTGGGATGCTTGATGCATAATTGAGGTTGGTTGTTTGGTTCTTAGGATTCCCAAGATCAAAATGCATAAATGAAAGACTATTTCCTGAATGTGAGTGAAATGATACACTCGTTCCCTTTTGCTGTAATTGTCCTAAAGTGCATGGCAGAGGCCTATTCTCTGTTTTTATTCTGTGTCCTTGTAGAATAAGGGCACGGGGAGATACATGCTGTTGAGACACTAAGCTTTACGGTCTGTTTATCTGATTCTTCTGTCTAATTAAAGTTACCTCTTATACTTGATTGGTTTTTAAAGCCTAATATTTGATAATTAAACCTTCTTTATTCTACCAACTGGGTGGCACTTCCCTGAGTGATTTAGCTCATGACATATTATCTGCAGAACCAAGAACTGGCTTCCTTGGAGAGTTGCTCTTGAAGAATTTCATGTCTGGGTGGCTGGCCTGAGCACCCATCAAGGAATGTGGGGATAGAATTGCATGAATTCAACTCAGGAGTCCATACTGGTATGGGGAAACCCTTGGCTTGAACTGGGAATTAGGAGACATGATTTGATTCCAAAAGGGCCCATTTTTCTAAAGCCTCCTCAAGGTCTTTGAAGATGCTCCTTAGCCATGTGTTTGGGTCAAGCCAAAGAAGGGTGGCAGATGCTGGTGGAGAAGCTGGCCTGCCCTGACCATTGCAGTGGGCACTTGGCTCCGTTAGCCTGGACCTGTGCTGGTTTACAGAGTGCTTGGTGGGCAGGATGCTGGAGGACCTTGGGGACCCATGGAGATTCCCAGTTGGACTTGCAAAGACATCAGGTGCCACTTATCTCCAGTTGGTCCTTCTCGAGAGCCTCATCCAAGTCCCAGAGGTTTTTCTTTATCTGGTGTCTTCTCAGATGGGAAATCCTATGGCAGAGCATGCAGGTACTGGAGGGGGTCATCAGCTTGCCCCTTCCTCTTACCTCAGAAGAGTAAACTCTGTTTCCTATTCAGGCTTGCTGGGTTTTTGAAGGACACTGTGGTGTGACCTTTTCAGGGGAAATAAAAGACAGGTGGTTGAGTTATCTTACACTGTTAGAGAGAGGAGGCTGTGAAGGAGATGGCAGCCATCTCACAGACAAAGGATCAGTGTGTTTACCTCTTCTTCCGTGCCTTGCTCCTGCTGCCCTGCCAACACACAAATATGAACATGTGTGTATACACACACACGTGCACATGCACACATGCACGCTCGCACAGATGCAGCCTTACATCTGCAAGGCTGGTGAGTCTGAGCCATCCAGGAGTTCACATGGTGCTCTCCTCTGGTCCCTTCTCACCTTGGTGGGGAGACATTCTTTTCTCCGAATCTGGCATGTGAGCTGGAGTTTGCTCAGTGATGGAGGCCCTTCCTGGGAACCCGGTCCAACCACGTAAGGTGTTTTTTATTTGTTTGAGAGTATTTTCATTTTCAGTCTTTTATCCCCACATATGAGTCCAGAGTGATGCTTGAGGGAGGCTGAATTACTGCCACCAACACGATCTGATTCATCGTGGGGTGATTAGCTTTGCCACCTGACACCAAGGGCTGTGGGACGCATCCTAATGTGTTTGTACTTCCTGTACTGTGAATGCAAATGACTGAGGGGGTTTCTTCCAGACTTTGTCTCCTTTCCTGAGGACTCCCCTGGGGAGGAAAACCGGGGCTGTTGAAGTCACACCAGAGTCATTCTGGCAAGTCTGTAAGCTTCCTCAGCATCACAGCCCCACCTGGAGGTGTCCTCCTGCTATTGGGGGTCCTGGCCCAGCTTGACTGTCTTCACCAGGTAGAGAAGATGGGGCGGATGTATGAGGACAGCACAGAAAGCAAGGGGCCTTTGGGAATGACCCCTGAGACTCTGTTGTTCTGTGAACTTGCAGCTTCAGTGGTGCTGGGGCGAGCTCACAGGTTTGGGGCAGTCAGAATAGCAGGGTCTCTGGTCCCAGGCTGCATTGAGACCAGAGACATCACCGTCATCCAGGAGCTCGGTAGCAGGTGGAATCTCTGACCACAACCCAGGCGTGCCCGGTTAGAACCTGCATTTTAACAAGAGCCCCAGGTGACCAGTTGACTCCCTTAGACGGCTATTCTAACAACAACACTTCTTCCCTCTGAGATAGACTGTACCGAGCAAATGTCCACATGGGGAGTACGAAGGAAGCAAGACAGCAGAAATTCGCAGCCTGGATTTCTGACTCTGGGGTCTCCAGATGGCAGAAGGACCAAGGAACCCAGCAGGAGACAGTGGCATAGACAGTGGCCCGAGAGGGCTCAGAGGGAAGGTCTGGGTGGACACCACACTTCCTCGATATCTCTCCCTTCCCCACAAACCAGCTGCCACTGACCTCACGGGTGCCCACTTCTAGGCGGGGTGATGCTTTTAAAAGACCCTGGGTCCCTAGGAAGTTTATGGTGTGCCCATTTCCCTATTCCTTCTGTGGAATTAAAAATAAAATAACAGTGAACTATAAAAAGCATAATAATGTTCTAATTCTCCTTTTGATGAATACTTTAATTCTTGCTTTAAAATAGCAAGTGTGATTTTCATGTGTGAGCCCTGGCTTTGCTGGTGCCCCAGACACATCACAGGGGGCATCAGACCCTGCCCAGGGCCCCCTGGTCCTGCCCTCACTGCAGTCAGAGGAGACACTTCGTCCCCAAGGAGATGAAGGTCCCAGCTCTGTGATCCCCTCTTGGTGACAGAGTCACTTATTAGTAGATTAGGGTCTGGAAGCTGGTTTGGGAGTTCCACCTGTTGACGCGTTCCTCCTCGGGGCCTCAAGTAATCCCAGGTCTGTCTCAGCATAGCTGGTGCCCCAAGGGAATCATGAAACCAATGTCAGCTTCCAGGGCTTCACCCAAGCTGGGACCTGTTTCGAGTTTACCCACGTCATAGCATCTAGACGCTGATGAAAAGCAGACCCGACTCAGACTTGAAAAAAGCCAGCTTGCCCTTCAGCCACCAGCATCTGACTTCTGCTTTCCGGAGGTCAGAAGGACACTTGGGCTCCCTGACAGACCCACAGGAGGCCTACGCCAAGGAAGGGGTCCCCGGCAGACCCATTCAGAAGGTCAGCACAACCAGGAGGGAGAGGGAGAAGCTGCCCCCCACAAAGGCAGTCCCCAGCCTTCACTCCACCGCTCCTTCTTGCTCGGCACTGACTGGAGGTTGGGACTCGAAAGACTGAGGAGGGGGTTGCGAATCATGGCGGCTTTCGACTTGTCAGTCAGTTTTGGATGAACATCCTACTTGTGTGCTTAAAGCACCAGCTTAATTACCACAAAAACTTGCTGGCAATATCTTCCCTTTCTCCAAATTCTATATCTTTGTTTGTTTGTTTTAGTTTAGTTTAAGAGAGGGGTGTGTGTGTGTGTGTGTGTGTGTGTGTAAGAGTGTACCCATGCTTTCTGCTCTGCCTCCCACCATACCCGACAAGGAGAAGGTGGTCAGATCAACATGATTGCATTTGGTGAAGGGTTTGTAATGTCATCAAATACGTGATTCCCTGCTTCAGAATGTGGAAATCTGAAACTCTCCCCACTGCCTTAGAGATGTTACTCTGGTGGACCTAGGAGTTCCCTGACTCCTAGGACTCCCTAGGAGTCCTGTGATGTCTTCAAAATGACCAAGAAACTGTGCAACACTATGCGATTGCAAAACTCTTTGGCCATAACCTTCATGGTTCTCCTTTAAGGCAACACTTTCTCACTAAAGCTTTGAGCTAAAGCAGTTTCTCATTCTAATCTTCACTGGGTGGTTACAACACCCCTGCTTAGCTGTTCTACTTTGATTAATTAACTTAATGCCATGGTAGCCTATAAGTTGACTCCATCGTTATCCCCATTTTACAGGTTAAGTAACTGTGGTCACGTGGCCAGTAAGTGGGGAAACAGAGATTTGGACCCAAAGAAGTCTGTGGAAGAGCCACGCTATTGACAACTATGCTGTCTGCTAAAGCTACATGGAGCCCTTCTCCCTCTTTCCCCCACCCCCCAAACCTCTGCTTTGATGTTTTTGCAGAGGAGGAAGACTCCTCATGTCGTATGTGGTAGAGCAGGTTTCTGAGTGTGAGACGGAGGTTTGGGGTAAAACCTCTCTGTTCCTTCCAAGTGTCTAGGAGGGGTTTCCTTCTCTCCAAGGGGCATGATGATCTCCAGTTCCTTTGGTTAGCAAAAATAACAAGACTGGCACTTTTCCTGTTTTGGTAACAGGAATAGTCAGCCTCAGTGAAACATTCCCCTGACTTCCATGTTAGAGAACAGTTTTGCTCAAAGTTAATCAAAACCCCAGGGCGAGAAGGGATTTTAAAGGCTCTTTTGTCCAAATCCCCATCTAATTTATGGGTCCCTTTTAGAACCTCGTACCAAGCATCATGTTGTATTTTGGTTTATCTTTTAATCAGTCAAAGGTGGCCCTGTGCTTGTTGACACCTCCAGTGATTAAAATAAGAAATCTTTTTTTCCCCCCTTGTTCTGAATCTTCAGACTGGCTTTCTCTCCTTGTCTCTGTCTTTTCTCCTCTCAGAACCTATTCGTCTGCTCGACATGAACATCCAGGTTAATTACCTCCAGCAAGAAATCCCTTCTTTCAATTACAGTGATTAACTCTGTAAATTTGAATTAACCCATCCCCAAGTCAGAATTTTGAAATCATCTTTTTCAGCCACCCTTTGGTGGACACCGTTCCATCTGCTGACTTTTCTTGGGAGCTCTGTTATGTCATCCATTTTCAAAGACCATTTGTACATAGGCCATGAATACACAACCAGAGCTGTTTAATTGCTGCCTCTCCTCTTTAGGCTTTTATGGCCCACAGAATAGGGTCTTTTGCACCATATTGGAAGAAATTTCTCAGACGTGTGGCATTCTACTTTTACCTCCTAGGTCTACCTCAGAGTCCAAATGTCAGCATTTTATGGAAGAAGGACTGGGCTAGAAGCCAAACGACTGAGGGAGTCCTAGGTTGGATTCTGCCCTGGGACCTTAGGAATCCAGGTTTCATCCTCAGGAGAATGGGCATTCTGCCAGCCCTGCCCTTGTTACAGGATTGTTGAGAAGCTGACATAGGGAAAGCTCACGAAAGAAAGCACTTAGGAGACTGTAATACAAAATGGCAAATAGAAGACCAACGCTCTGAGTGCCCAGAATGGTTATGAAGTGGGTGCACTTGTAGATGATGGGGAGCAGAGAGCAAGAGAACCCCAGACTCTCCACCCGACAGTTGATTCTTGTCTGCCCTAGTGTGTGTCTGCAGAAGGCTGAGAGTGGTTGAAATTAAGTTGCCTCAGAGCTGAGCATTCCTGTCAGTCAGAAATATGTCAGTCAGGGAGTTTCAAAGCAACAGGGGGGAGAGAATGAGCTGACAGTCATTTGTACAAATTTATGAACACTAATTAAGCTTCCAGTTTGTAAATAGCACCAAAGATAGTCGAACGTGAACCTTACCTGGGCCGTTTCAGAAGATGGCGTTACCCAGGGGATGTCACTCCAGCCACCGCTGTGCATTGCCTCCAGTGGCTCTGAACACTGCCAGGCACCTTTTCCTCAACAGGACTGGCTCCCAGTTGGATAATACCCTATCAAATTGTGTTTTTCTTAGGATTTTTATAAATCTGGTACTGTCCTAGTTCTAAGAGCTTCTTTTTAAAGAAGTCTTCATGGATTCTCCCTTTGTTTCCTTCAAGACTCTAAATTAGCTTATTCTTCCATTGAAATCCTATTTTTTAGGATTTTTTTGGGAAAGAATAGAATTTCATAGGAAATTCATGAACTAAAATTCAGCCAAAATTGCACGTAGTGCTTATATAATGTAATAAGTAGTCCAATGGATGAATATTTTATTTGTATTTCTTTGAAGAATACAGTCTTTTAGCTACCAATAAATCTTAATTTGAAAAGAAATTCCTTATTATGGAGTGAACTTTTCCCTCTATGGTCATCAGTACCCTTTGGGGGAACCCACCAAGTTACTAATTGGTGAAATCAGAGCTGAGACCCTTCCGAAAAGCAGAGGCGTCCTCTCCTCAAGAACTTGAAAATAAAGAGGAGAGGGCAGAAGCTGCTTCCATGAACATAGGCCCTTGAGGGATTATTTTGGTCAATTCTTCACTTCCAGTAAGGATTCCTCATTCCTCACTCCTTCCTGTGCAATAGCTATAGGTTGAGGGCATGCCAGTAGATGTTTCACAACCAGCTCTCTGGAAAGAAACGTGTGTGTATGTGTGTGTGTGTGTGTGTGTGTGTGTGTGTGTGTGAGAACATACACTTACTGTATGTTTTACTGCTATAAAAGATGTGCAGCGCACAATTTACCATGTAATAGTAAGCACTCTCTTCCTTTGTAAATCTAACTTGATTCTCACAGTATGCTTTTGTTGATTTTTGCCAGAATTTGTGTTTGGAGCTAACATAGGGTTTGGCATTCACAAATATGTCTAGTTCTGCTATCGGTGTTGGTTGGTATTTTTATTTACATTAACGAGTGAGACAAACCTGAAACAAGAAAGCTGTGTGTTGGTCCCCAGCACATGTCACAAGCCCCAGAGACCTCCAGTGGGGTGTTCAGCCAGTCCTCTGCTTTGACCCTGAGAACAGAGAAGAAAACACAGTTATGACCTGAGAGAGAAAAGAGCACTGGGAGAATTGAGATTTGTCAAATTTTATACATTCCCATAGTTTAAAAAAATGGTGTATAGGCCTGTCCTACAACACAGCAGTCCTCTAGCTTTTACTGTCCATCTCCTCTCACTAGAGAGACCACATTCGACCGATTTAGCTGATTCAGGAGGCACACAGCTCCCTACCTCTAAATAATAGGCTTAAATTTAGGTTATTTCTTGATCTGGGGTCTTAAACACTATTGACTTCTCACTGTGGTAGGTGAGGAATGGGATCTTGCATACTCCATGCTCCCGGCCGCTTCCCACTCCCCATCCTACTAGACATGCCAAGACGGGCCTTTCTTTCCTTCTGTTCTTCCAATAGTGTTACATTTTAATTTTACTCAAATCAATATTCAGTGTTTATATTATATGGTAATGTCCATGATACTCATGGCTAAGTCTTTACTTTTCCTTTCATGCACATTTTTTTCCCTCGAGGTTTTGTTTTGTTTGGGTTTTCTACTTATATTTAGATTACATTATATCCTTTTACATTAGCTTAGTTTCCTCTGAATTTACCACTGCTTCAACCACGAACTATCTGTCAGTTTTCTAAATGTTGTCTCTACATCTGAGATGCTTCCACTGCCCCACTGATGTCACCTTCTTTGAAAAGTCTTTCCTGGAGTGCTCTGCCCTGCTCTGCCCTGGATGGACTACTCTCTGATATCCTGGCTCCTTCCTTTGCCTCTTCTGTGTTGGACCTCTCTCTTCCAGTGTCCCGCTGATACCAGTAGAACTCACAGGCAGGCAGCTTCCTGAGAATAACAGGGAGAGAAAACATTTGAGACCTTGTATATCTGACAAGACCATGATTTTACCTTCATATTTGGTTAGTAGTTTCTCTGAATATAGAGTTGTAGGTTAGAAGTCATTTTTCTTCAGAAATTTGAAGGCATCACTCCATTTCTTTCTAGCTTCTGGCATTGAAATGGAGAAGGTCAAAGACATTCAGATTCATAATCTTTGGAATGGGATCTGTTTTTTTCCCCCTCTGTGGAAGTTTATTTGATTGCGTCTTTTTCCTCTATATTCTAAAATTTCATGACACTGGGCCTTTTGAATTTATTTTAGTATGGTTTATGGACTCCTCTAATCTGGAAATTCAAGTCTCTCTGTTAAGGGACATTTCCTTAAATTATTCTGTGCTTAATTTCTTTCCCCTGTGTGTGTGTGTGTGTGTGTGTGTGTGTATTTTGTTTCTTGCCTCTGGAACTCTTATTATTGGCGTGTTGAGCTTCCTGGACTTGTCATTTACTTTTCTCATCTTTCCTGTCCTATTTTCTGTGTCTTTATCTTATAACCCCTCTGTTGACTTTATCCATTTCTATTATAATATTTTTATTTCACCACTTTTGTTTTGGTCTTTTAGTGTTCTTTTTTTGTATTATCCAGTTCTTGTTTTCATAAACACGATTTATCTTCTTTTAGATCTCTCAGGATATTAAATATATTCTGAATATAAAAGTTTTCCTTACATAATTCCTATTAGGTTGCTTTTACCCCATTTGTTTGATTTTTTTTTTTCCGTATGTTTGATTTGATTTCCATCTTTCACTTTACAGATTTTCTTCAGAGCGGAGGGCTCAGACTCGGGCTGCAGGCTCTGAGCTTGTCACTGGGGCTTGTTACCTGAGGACTTCAATGTAGGCTGTGGCTGCGTTATTTTGTTGAACCTTGATGTCAGTATCTTTAGATCTTTCCTCTTGCACTGTTTCAAATCCCCATTGGGAAAGCTCTCCTGGTCTCCTGCTTTTAGGAATAGACCTAGTGGCCACGTTTATAAGAACCAAATAGAAAGACGGTTGGAGGTATCAGCCTTTAGGAAGCAGATGGTCTCTCCTTTCCTCCTTGCCCTCCCCCTTGAGTTCTGCCTGGTGTCCCTGGCACCGCGGGGGTCTCCATTTCTCTCAGTCCAGAGAACAAACCCACTCTCATTCCTGCTGGTGATGGGCAAGGGGTTTGTGGATTTTGATCGAGCTTCTTTGCAGAGCTCCTCCTCCCTCCCATACTCCTAGAAGTAGGAGAGTCAATTCCTCACACTTCTGAGGGGTTCACACTTTTGAGGGGTCCATGTCCTATCAGCTGAGAATACAGCTTTCTCGGATCTGTTAACTCAGCTGGCTGTCAGTCTGGTTCTCCACTTGCTGCTCAGTTTCCGAAATGCTGCCGCTGTTGTCTGCTTTCCTGTTCTCTTTGTCCTTGTGCGTTTATACCCTCCTTTGCTCCCATGGCATTTCTGTGCACGTTTATTTCATGGCACCTCTTTTTGTGTGTTATAGTTTGTTGTAAATCTGTCTACCCAAACCTTGGGAGAAGGAGCTCCTGTGCATGGTACACATTTAATAGCCCTTAGTACTTAGCAGTGAGAGATGGCCGTGTACTGAAGTAGGTCCACCCAGAGGTCAGGCCTGAGGGCCCGCTGGTATGGGGTACTGAGGCTCAGACATGGGGCCAGGGGGCATCTGCCCTCAGGGAGCTTGTGTTTGGGCACTGTTTTCCTCCCTCTGGCTTAGAGTCTGGTGCTGACTGTCGGCATCTCAGTGGCTAAAGAAAGAAGTGACAGCTCTAATCATGAGCTTTCTTTGTCCTCTTTATTAGAACAGAGACGTGGAAAGAGGTGAAAGATGGGTGGGACACAAAGGGACCCAGTGTTCTACAGATGGACGGCAGGGGTGGGGTGTGGTTGAAAGTCAGATGGTCCCCATCCCCTTCCCATGGTCTTCTTTGCCCTCTTTTATATGAAAGGCTCTTTCCTGATTATAACATAATTCAAACACAATGTGGAAGTTTGAGAAATGAAGAGAAGCTAAAGAAAAAACTAAACTGATAATCCCATCACCTTCAAATGAAATGTTCTATTATAGTTGTGTGTATATATACATATAAATGTATATACACATATAATTTAATAACTTTGAAATAATGAATGAGTGTATAATATATGTTTTTATACTCAACATTACATTGTGAGCTTTTCTTATATCATTGAATTTTCTTTGAACACATGATTCTTTTTTTTTTATATAATTTTTTATTTTTTATAAACATATATTTTTATCCCCAGGGGTACAGGTCTGTGAATCACCAGGTTTACACACTTCACAGCACTCACCAAAGCACATACCCTCCCCAATGTCCATAATCCCACCCCCTTCTCCCAAACCCCCTCCCCCCAGCAACCCTCAGTTTGTTTTGTGAGATTAAGAGTCACTTATGGTTTGTCTCCCTCCCAATCCCAGATTCTTTCATTTATTCTTCTCGTACCCACTTAAGCCCCCATGTTGCATCATCACTTCCTCATATCAGGGAGATCATATGATAGTTGTCTTTCTCTGCTTGACTTATTTCGCTAAGCATGATACGCTCTAGTTCCATCCATGTTGTCGCAAATGGCAAGATTTCATTTCTTTTGATGGCTGCATCGTATTCCATTGTGTATATATACCACATCTTCTTGATCCATTCATCTGTTGATGGACATCTAGGTTCTTTCCATAGTTTGGCTATTGTGGACATTGCTGCTATAAACATTCGGGTGCATGTGCCCCTTTGGATCACTACGTTTGTATCTTTAGGGTAAATACCCAATAGTGCAATTGCTGGGTCATAGGGCAGTTCTATTTTCAACATTTTGAGGAACCTCCATGCTGTTTTCCAGAGAGGTTGCACCAGCTTGCATTCCCACCAACAGTGTAGGAGGGTTCCCCTTTCTCCGCATCCTCGCCAGCATCTGTCATTTCCTGACTTGTTGATTTTAGCCATTCTGACTGGTGTGAGGTGATATCGCATTGTGGTTTTGATTTGTATTTCCCTGATGCCGAGTGATATGGAGCACTTTTTCATGTGTCTGTTGGCCATTTGGATGTCTTCTTTGCAGAAATGTCTGTTCATGTCCTCTGCCCATTTCTTGATTGGATTATTTGTTCTTTGGGTGTTGAGTTTGCTAAGTTCTTTATAGATTCTGGACACTAGTCCTTTATCTGATATGTCGTTTGCAAATATCTTCTCCCATTCTGTCAGTTGTCTTTTGATTTTGTTAACTGTTTCCTTTGCTGTGCAAAAGCTTTTGATCTTGATGAAATCCCAATAGTTCATTTTTTCCCTTGCTTCCCTTGCCTTTGGCGTTGTTCCTAGGAAGATGTTGCTGCGGCAGAGGTCGAAGAGGTTGCTGCCTGTGGTCTCCTCAAGGATTTTGATGGATTCCTTTCGCACATTGAGGTCCTTCATCCATTTTGAGTCTATTTTTGTGTTTGGTGTAAGGAAATGGTCCAATTTCATTTTTCTGCATGTGGCTGTCCAATTTTCCCAGCACCATTTATTGAAGAGGCTGTCTTTTTTCCATTGGACATTCTTTCCTGCTTTGTCGAAGATTAGTTGACCATAGAGTTGAGGGTCTATTTCTGGGCTCTCTATTCTGTTCCATTGATCTATGGGTCTGTTTTTGTGCCTGTACCATGCTGTCTTGATGATGACAGCTTTGTAATAGAGCTTGAAGTCCGGAATTGTGATGCCACCAACGTTGGCTTTCTTTTTCAATATCCCTTTGGCTATTCGAGGTCTTTTCTGGTTCCATATAAATTTTAGAATTATTTGTTCCATTTCTTTGAAAAAGATGGATGGTACTTTGATAGGAATTGCATTAAATGTGTTGATTGCTTTAGGTAGCATAGACATTTTCACAATATTTATTCTTCCAATCCAGGAGCATGGAACATTTTTCCATTTCTTTGTGTCTTCCTCAATTTCTTTCATGAGTACTTTATAGTTTTCTGAGTATAGATTCTGTGTCTCTTTGGTTAGGTTTATTCCTAGGTATCTTATGGTTTTGGGTGCAATTGTAAATGGGATTGACTCCTTAATTTCCGTTTCTTCTGTCTTGCTGTTGGTGTAGAGAAATGCAACTGATTTCTGTGCATTGATTTTATATCCTGACACTTTACTGAATTCCAGTATAAGTTCTAGAAGTTTTGGAGTGGAGTCTTTTGGGTTTTCCACATATAGTATCATATCATCTGTGAAGAGTGATAATTTGACTTCTTCTTTGCCGATTTGGATGCCTTTAATTTCCTTTTGTTGTCTGATTGCTGAGGCTAGGACCTCTAGTACTATGTTGAATAGCAGTGGTGATAATGGACATCCCTGCCGTGTTCCTGACCTTAGCGGAAAAGCTTTCAGTTTTTCTCCATTGAGAATGATATTTGCGGTGGGTTTTTCATAGATGGCTTTGATGATATTAAGGTATGTGCCCTCTATCCCTACACTTTGAAGAGTTTTGATCAGGAAGGGATGCTGTACTTTGTCAAATGCTTTTTCAGCATCTATTGAGAGTATCATATGGTTCTTGTTCTTTCTTTTATTGATGTGTTGTATCACATTGACTGATTTGTGGATGTTGAACCAACCTTGCAGCCCTGGAATAAATCCCACTTGGTCGTGGTGAATAATCTTTTTAATGTACTGTTGAATCCTATTGGCTAGTATTTTGTTGAGTATTTGAACACATGATTCTTAATGAATGCAATATTCTATGTAAATATAATTTGTATTTTAAATTCTTTTGGCACTTTTAAATTTGCATCATTATAGATAATCCTTTAATTAATAATCTCTTATATGCTGTACCATTTTAACCCATTCCTTATTATTTCTTTAGAATTTATGGAAATGATTTTACTGGTTTATGGAAAACAGACATTACTAAAAATCTTTTTTAAAAATATTTTATTTATTTATCTGAGAGAGAGAGAGACATACAGAGAGAGCATGTGAGCATGTGAGTGGGGGAAAGAACAGAGGGAGAGGGCAAGAAGAATCTCAGCAGGCTCTACGCCCAGCGCAGAGCCCACCTTGGGTTCCATCCCTTGACTAGAGATCATGACCTGAGCCAAAACCAAGAATCAGACATTTAACCAGCTGAGCCACCCAGGCACCTGAACGTTGCTAAAGATCTTAATGCATATTATCAAATTGCCAAACAAAAAAGTTATATATAGTACCCCCAGCAGAAGATAAGAGACACATACTTACATAAAGTATATGTGTGTGTGTGTGTGTGTGTGTGTGTGGTGTGGTGTGTGTGTATTTCAGAAGCAAATTTCAGGGTGCCTGCGTGGCTCAGTGGGTTAAGGCTCTGCCTTTGGCTCAGGTCATGATCCCAGGGTCCTGGGATCGAGCCCTATATCCCGCTCTCTGCTCAGCCGGGAGTCTGCTTCCCTTCCTCTCTCTCTGCCTGCCTCTCTGCCTATTTGTGATCTCTGTCTGTCAAATAAATAAAATCTTTAAAAAAAAAAGCAAATTTATTTTTTAAACATGCATTTCTGCATTTGGTTAAACTATCACCCTTCCTATTTATTTTAGATATTAAGTAACTTTAAACATTTTCTGTTTTGTTAAATTTGGCCCCATTTAATATTTTGAGGTTTATTACTTGTCAAGAACTCTATATATCAAGGTAATCAACCTTTTGTTGTGTCTTTTCCTTCTCTTTATTGTTTCCCTTTTTCTTATGTTTTTACATCTTCTGATAGAGAAATTAGTAGTCTTTGTATGATCAAAACTATCTTTCTTTCTTTGCAATCTCTTCTTGCTTATATTAAGAAGGTATGTTAAGTAGATTTCCAGAACAGGACATGAGTAAGCTTATTTTTCAAAATGCCATGAGCTCAATTACCACTTATCAGGCCCACATTTACCTGGAATTTGAAGACTGGCTCAGATACTGGGTGGGAAGAGGAGGCCTTTCAGAACTCTGGTCCCCTCTGCTAACTGTGTCCATTCTTCCCGCTGCCACTTTCACACCGAGCACGTGCTGACAGAACCACAGATGTTGCCAAAGCTGTCATCAGATCTCTAACCCACAAAAATACCATGGCAGCTCCTTGAGTCACTCTAGCCCACATCCACCTTCATTTGAAAGTCCCAGGATCCTCCCCAGAAGACTTGCTGAAACAAGAAGTTGCAAAGACTGCTCCAGGCACCAGCTGACAACTGGGCCGCAGTGAGTCATTTTTGTCTCCTTGTAGCTACCTAATGAGTAATTGTCATGCCTTCCCCCAGACTGGGGCTAGGGGATGAGTGGTGTTCCTTGGAGTTATGTCCTTTCATCTCGCCTGTTTGACATCCCTGTTGACAGGACACGAGATGCTGGGCCAGATGGCACTGGGCACATTACACAGATGAGTGGCAGGACTCCAGGTGTGCCGTGTGGGGGAGGAGGCAGGGGAGACACCAGGCATTTCATCACTGGAGTATACTAGAAAGAACAGTTCCAGCTGGGGTCTGTCTCTTTTTGAGAGCCTGAGTGATTAATGCTCTAAACAGATTCTGAGATGCCTGTTTTACAAAGGGCCAGGGAAAATGAATGTGTGCATCCTAATGACTTCATCTTCTATTATGAAGAGACATAAACTGACCAGTGGTTCTGGTTTGCCTGGGACCAGTGGGCTGCTCAGGACATTGGACGTTTCTTTTCAGAATCACAGTAGTCCTGGGCTAAGATAGTTGGTCTGCTTATCTCGCTATATGGCTTTGGTGATGTGTATGTCTTGCTGAGCCCCTGTCTCCTGACATTTACCCCTGTTCTACCCTTAAAGAGTTGAGTAAGGATCACCAAAGATATTGGGAAGCAGAACAGTTTATGAGGTGTATGACCTTGATCAAGTTTCTTAGCCTCTTTAAGCTTGATCTTACTTTCTGGTCCTTACGGTGGGGTAATACTAGTGAAAACCTTATCAGATTACTGTGAGAATCAACTGAAAAGTTAAGAATTAAATGTAAATTCCTGATCATAGTAACTGGCACCTGGTAGCCCCTGTGAAATGGCTCTCATTACCAGAGTAGTAGAACATTGTCAAAAGTAGGCTACTCCGCTATCGTTATTACTAGAGGAATCCTTGGATTTAGGAAAGTAAGTTCTGCCCTCTTGGTGTTGGATTGCCCTCATATCCAGTCTCAGAAGGCCAGTGTGCCCAATGGCTTCCAGTAGAACCTTCTGGAGGCTGGCCCATGTACAAATCAGGAGCCATACTCTAAAGTTGGCCATAGAGATGACTTCTTTTTCCTCTGGATATGTGTTCAAGAAGTTACAAAAAAAGAATCTAATGTTTCTACAGTTCATTAAAAATTATATATATATTGTACCACGGTATGCTAGAACCAACTTGTGGGAGCTCAGAAGAACCAATTGTTAGTATCTCTTCCCAAGTTCATGTTCAGTGACATCACACTGGCAGCTTGATATCAGCCAAGTGGAAGTATTTATCATGAAAATTGGCAAATACTACAAGTCAGGGCTTTTTGTTTTTATTAACAGAGAGCCACTCGTTAAGCATTTACGGGCACCCCACTGTGTGTATGGAAAGATACAGAGGAAGGCCTGGTTACTGCTGGATGGGGAGATCAGTGATTTCTTTGCTTATCTGTATTTTCTAAGTTTCTAAAAATTAACATGCCTTACTTAGGTAATTTTTGTTTTAATTTTTTAAAAAAAGGAGGGCTTACTCTCTTAGCATTGTCATGATAAGGGACAGGAGCAGGCAGACCAATTTCGAGGTTATTCTGACCAGCCTGTGAGCACACACAAGCCCCCTGTGATTGGGCAGTGCTGAAGCAAGGAGTGGAGGGTATTGTCCTAAGATTTCTGGAAGAGGCCACCCTCGAACTTCAAGAACCCTCAGTCCTTTTCAGGTGATAAACCTGTGGAGAATGGAGATTTGGGCAATACTTTTATACAACCAAACCCCCAAAAAACTAGAAACAGAGGTCACGGGAATGGACTCTCTGTGGGTGTGAACGTGATTGCCAACATTCATCCTGGCCAGAATTTCAGATCCTTTCCTGACTTCATTATTATTGAAGCTGATGACAAAAAGCAGAATAGCTGGACTGGAATGTCTTTGTCCTTGTGAGTCCCGGGGTCTCCCAAGGGGATAGATCAAGCCAGTGACAGAGCAAAAGACCTAAGCAGACAAGACGCATTATTTATTTTCATAGCGCGGTGGCACCTTGTGCGGTGCCTGGCCTGGAGGGAGCGTGTGAGTGAAGGATGGCGTGGCCCCTGTGTGTGTGTGTGTCTACGTGTTGAACAACCAACTTTACGAAGGAAAAACTTCCTAATTGATGGCATTTGCTGAAATTTGTGGTTTAATCTTCTCCTTGTGGCCAGTTTCAGGCTATGAGTGTGAAGTTGGCCAACTTGGGGTTGGGAAGATACAAGCACAATTAGCTTCTTCAGAGCTGGTTCTAGCATATCACTGGCCCACGTGGTTCTCAAGCTTCCATGACTACCACCATGCGCTTCTCTGGCTGGACCTACCCTTCCCCTCTGCTTTGCCTAGCTAGCTCTGCAGTCGTCGCAGACCCTCATGATGACTGCTATGTTCAGAAGTCAAGGGATTGACCCTGAATAGGGAAATTATTAGAAATATTGGATTAAGGTTGAGGGAAATCTGGGTCGTATTCATGGCTGACTATAAGGAAGTCCCAGGATAAAACTGGTCCCCGTCCCTTTGCCTGTCATCTATAGATTAGTGTGCTCTATCCCTGAGGTGGCTAAGAGGGCAAGATAGAGAAGCAGGTACTGGGGAGTAGTTTTCGGGGTCCTTGAAAGTAGGCCTGGAACCCCAAAAGAAGCCACTTCTCTCTCTCCCCCTCTCTTTCTCCTCTCTCACTGCACTGGCCTCCCCAGATTGGCCTGAGTCCTATTATATAAGAATAGAAGCTCAGACTACCTTCTTAGTGCCCTAGGGTTTGGGTCTAAGGTTTCAGGAACTTTGGGGTAGGGGGTGTGCTGAGACAAAAAATAAGTTGTAGAGCAAAGCCCTCAACAGAGATATGAAAGGGACAGTAGGACAGTGCCCTTAGTCCTGCTGCTGTGGTCTCCGACCTATCAGGTGGGACCAAATGGTTTCCCTGCAGCAGAGGTGCTGTGAGACCCTCCTCCAGGGGCAGCCAGGTCTCCAAAGGCTGATAAACATGGGGACTGAGTCTGGTTTGATGGGGAAACACCTAATTTCCTGATTTATGAAGCACTCAGTTTTATTAGCTATCCTATTTTATTAGGCTTCATTCATGGCCTGGGAAAACCCATATCCTTGGGGCTCTCAATGCCCAGACCTCATCCAAGCAAAGAGAGCCCATCATCTTGGGGCCTCTCACTGGGCAAAAAGCTGACCCTCAAAGTGCCTAGAAGTATGATAGCATCTATAATAATTATAATAACACTGTTTTGGTGGCTGCTACGGACTTGGTCCTGAATTGGTGCCTTGTCTGTCATCTGATTCTCAAAGCATGACCCCATTATACAGATGAAGAAATCAAGGTTGGCAAAGCTTTGCAGCTTGTCCCATGTCATGCAGCTAGAAAGTGGTGGTGCAAGATCCACAACCAGATCGAATGACTCCAGAGCCCATTGGGAGGTCCTGCCATAGATTCTTGAAGCTAGGAAAAGGCAGACAAGTTGTTCCTCAGCCTCCCTGGGTGGCTGGGCCCCTTCAGCTAATCTCTTAGGCCCCCACACCCCACTTCCCCTCACCATTCTCTCTTCTGTTTTTTAGTCTAGAGACACAGTAGGGTATGGCTCCAATAGCTGCTGTATTTTAAGGACTAACGTCATTTCAGCCATACCTCATCCTTACCAGTATCAACCTTGTCTCTCTCTCTCTCTCTCTCTCTCCTGAAACATGGATCCAGCAGGATCTGTGTTTTCCCTTGTCACATGGATTGAGGACTACAAGTTGCTCCACAACATACTGGGTGACTGAAAAAAGGCAACCCTCTGCTCAGCTATTAAAATAACCTTCCCTCCATAATGGATTAGTTATTTCAGCAATGAGGCCCATTTCAAGGGAGATCATGAGATAATTGACTGTCAGACAGTTGAGCAATGTTAAGGTCAATTGTAGCGGAGGTCAATTCATTTGAACAATGGGCTTACTCTGACAGTCCTCATAATGTTGATAATAGTAACTGGGGTTTAATGGAAATGTTCAATGATGTTAGAGAAGAACGAACCATTAGACGTTCCGATTAAAGTATTGTCTAAACCCAGAAGGTTTTGGAGATGGTTTGGTCATAGCAAAGGCAAAATCCTCGGCTAGGGAAAACTGACTTTAAAGAACAGCTGGATTTAATGTCAAAGGCAAATGATTTTCTTTCCCCCTTTACCGATTGACTTGAATTTACACTGTGCAGACCGTGATTATTCCCTGACTCTGTATTTATAGCTTCTCATTTGCATTTTCCAGAATAATTAAGAATTTAACCTAGAATGGGCCATTTTTGAGTAGAGGTGAATGCTTTCTGATTTTTAAATGAACCGTCTAAATTAGATACTAAATATACATTGTATTCTCCTTGCCTCCTGCTTAAAGTCCTTCTAAACTTCTGGACTCATTATTGGAACCCAATGGGAGAGATCGCTCACTCCATCCTGAAGTCTTTGTCTGGGAGTGGGGCTCTGATCCATAGAAGACAATCTGTTTCGCAAACGTGACCTTCTGCCTGTGGCTGTGTGGAGCCAGGGGACAAGCCAGCGGTCTCTTTAATGGGGGCACCAAGAGAATCTCCAGCAGACAGTAGAAGAGGAAGCTGCTCTATCTTCTTAGCTTAAATTCCACCAGAAATCATTTCCAATCTACTTTCTTTGCTTGCCAGGGCTGGCTCTTGGCTTGTAAAGGATTTACTTCCCCAGAAAGAATGTAACTGCATACCCCTGAGTAATGGTGCCCTCCAGGTTCAGCTGAGAAGCAGAGAGCTCATTCTCGGCAGCACCTGTTTCTCTCGGCAAAGCATCTTCATCCTTATCATTGCCCCCCATTTGGCACAGGAGGGGTGAGGTTTCAAGGGTTAAGAAACGTGCCCACTTAAAGTCTGTTCACTCTTACTCTCTACTGTGCTACCTCCCATGTTTATAAACGGGGCCCAATATCTTGTTTTTCCAGCAACGGGAGCCCACGTCTGCTTCCCTAAGTTCATTCCCTGTTGGTGGGTAAGGG
The DNA here is from genome assembly GCF_964662115.1 of Mustela nivalis. NCBI lineage: Eukaryota > Metazoa > Chordata > Mammalia > Carnivora > Mustelidae > Mustela > Mustela nivalis. Next base: position 23,046,246 of record NC_139027.1, on the reverse strand, counting down.
GTGCTCAGGTCCCTGCAGCTGTCAGATTCTGCAGCATAAGAATGAAATTCTTGAGAGAGGGGAAGTGTTCTCCCTGGGGAGGTGGGCCCGGTGTCCCCTGGCAGGCGTGAGCAGAGCTGCAGAGATCATTCAACGGAGCTGGCTAGAAAACCTACAGCCACAGGCAGTTTTTTTCTTTTTTTCCCCTTAGAGCAGAAGGGAAAGAGGGTGCCATGAGGCTCTGGTGGGGAGTAGCCATGAACATGGCCAGAAGCTCCTTCAGGGTCTAGGGAAGGAGGCAGGGTGTGCTGAAGTGTGTTGAGGACAGCTCCCAGGTCTTGCGGTAGGTAGTGAGCTGTCTGCAGTGTTCTCTGTGGGGTTGGATTACGGGCTTCCAAACACTCCTCCCTGCCACAAGACTGAGCAGGGATCCCATCATCCACGTGTGTAATGTTTCTTGCTGAGAGGCAAGTGCCAGCCAAATCGGGTAACCCCGGAATTCATGGGCACTCACCTGAACCCAGGTACAGGTCAGACTAGTTAGCAAGGATCGAAGGGGGAGGGCTTTATGGAATCGGATGGCTCCGTTTTGCCGCTGAATTCCAGCATGTGGGCCAGCCCTGAGAAGACTGGGTCTGGGGTGAGGTTCTGCACCGGAGGAACTTGGCTAAGGGTCCTACTGCTAATACCTGCTGACACTGAGCAGTCCCTTAGCCTGTGTCATGTGTGGCAGTTAAGACTCAGATGTGTGTTTGCTCGCCTCATCCTTACCCATTAAGGATGCAAGTGCTATTATTATCCCCATCTCCAAATGAAGAACCGCAGCTTTAAGGGGTAAACAGTTGACCAGAGGTCACCCAGATTGTAAGTGCTGGAACTGACACTCTCACCTGGGTTAGTCACTCAGACTCCAGAGACCGGCTGAGCAAATGGAAAAGTGGGGGGCAGTGTGGGGAGTTGGGGGGTGATGAAAGGAGAGGAGATTTTGCCTGCAACACATTTGCCTTGAGTTGTTCTGGCATTCTCGTGACTATATGGAAAAAGATTATGTGTGTATATATATATATATATATATTTTTTTTTTTTTCCCCAAAATGGACTGACTATATTTACCATAACTTTCATCCCATGGTTAAGACTCTCAGACAAGATTCTCAGTGAGAATGGTGATTGGCCATTGCTGTGTTCCATTGGCTTCTGTTCATCTAGAAGGCTGGTATAAGATGATTCACAGCTGGCATAAAGCAATGATCAAAGCCAGTTTTCCAATACCAAGGAGGAAAACAAAAATAAAATTCATACATGTTCAATGAATAGGTCTTCAATGAATTAGATCTTTTGTTTGGAAGACCTAAGTAAGTCTCCGTTAGGATCCATATTCCCATTTTCTGGCTAGACAAAACAAGGCCAAACATCTTGCCTGGGCTGAAAGTAGGAGTAGAATGGTGACTGAGGAAAATCCTCTAGCTCAGTCACCCTTCCTGTGACAGGGGAAAAAAAAATGACTTTACCTCCATGAGAATGACAGGCAGGGGTTTAAAAAAAGTCCTTTGATACTCCCTTTGTTTTGGCTTCAAACATGCTGTTGATAACAGCTGTTACCAGTGTACAGTGTGTTTATTGTTGAGTAATTATGTTTTGCCTTCATATTGGCAAAGCTATTATTTGCACTCTTAGGAGCAGTGGACATCTTGTGTGCACAAATGAATTAATGTGACAATGGTTTTTGACTTTGGAAGCAGTGACTTATTAATACTTTTATCTGCAGTGTTGTTAAATAAATACTCAGATCTGTTCATCCTGTGCATTTCACTAATAAGTTCCTCCAACTACACATTCCACAAGACTGTGCAACCTGAAGGACCAGATTATAGAAAAAAGAGAGAAATTATCGATATCTCTCTTATTATGATTTGGAATCCTGTCCAAAAGCCAGAGCATTTCTGATTTCCTGCAGTCAGCTTGGTCAAACCCAGACATTGGAAACTCCCTAGAGAGGATGTCCAAGAGGAGACTCCTGCATTCTCTCCATCCCTGGAAGACTAAATCAGAACGACATTCCTCTCCTTCCACCTCCACACGCTCACACACATGTGCGTGTACCTACATGCCCATGCTTGTGCATAACACATGCACACACACGCATGTCCAGGGATCTTTTATTTCTCTAGAACTTCCTAAGTACCTGGGGGAGGGCCCAGTCAGTAGTGTTGCTTGGCTATTTTATTATTACCTACCATCTCTTGGACACCAGGCACCCTGTAGTTAGCTAAATCACCCACTAAATTTTCTAAATGGAAAGGCAGACAGAAAACCCAAGTTAGATGAAGGATGATGGATATTTTCAAGGAGCAGGAAAACACAATAATGAATAAAGAAGTCTTGTGTGAGGATCCTGTAGACTTGCATGCAAATTGGCTGACTTCAGAAAAGAGATGAGGCCGGTGAGCAGGGAGGAGACAGCTCAGACTCACAGAGGAGGAGATGGGACATGAAAGGGTTCCACTTGGCAAATATTCTAGCGCCTTCATTATGTGCAAAGTGGAATGTGCTTTGCAAAGTCAAATCGTAGGATGACGCACGCCAAGTGTATATTAAAGGGCAGTGGTTTCTATGCTTTTGAAGAGGCTTTGTAGGGTATAGTAAGAACAAAAGGAAAACAAACTTTGCTTCTGACACTCTTCCAGGCACATATGAAATGTCCAGAAAATGGGAAACTTGGAGGTCTGATGGAGGAGGGACTGCATTTTAGCTGAAGTCTCTTTAAGTAGAAGAAGAAAGAGCAAGAAGCTGTAGAGGTCAGGAGTTGCTCACCCATGGGGACAGGAATGATGAATAAGTCAGGAGTAGAGCCCATGGGGAGAGGAAGAAGCCCAGGAGAGTGCCAGGGGCCCCGATGCAGATGCATAGATGGACGGAGCAGAAAGAAGCCCAAGGAGGCCTGGTACACATGATGCAAATACTGCTCATCTCTGATGCATCTTCTGGGCATGGGAGCCCTGGGCCAAGTTACCCTCCCAGCCACAATTGGGACAAGCCTCATCCTCAAAAAAGGCCTACCCAGTGCCTTGTTTATTGGGAACCATGGTTGAACCATTACGCCGAAGTGAGTGCCTACCCTAAGGCCAGCAGGGAGCTGTTCCTTTAGCCAATGTTAAACCCCAAATCAACTAACTCCTTCTTACTCCCTAAATAAGAGTATTGTGGGTAAGGAGTAAATATTGGATGTTTTCTCAAGTGCAAAGCATCAAGACCTAAGGTAGACCCTGTCTGTCCAGTACTCAAAATCTTCTAGATCAAGGATCAGAAACTCTGGCTGGCACACCAGAGTTTTTATGTGTCAAGGGGTTGTTGAAAACAGCAGCAACCAAAAACAAACGAAAAATATGCCACAAAGACTGAATGTGGTTTTCAAAGCCCAAAATATTTAGTATCTGATTCTTTATAGAAGAAGTATGCTGACTTCTGTTCTGAAGGATTCCAGCTCATTTAGGAAAAATCCAAAGTTTATTATGGCTTATAGGTAGTGCTGACAGATCTGACCCCCAGAACGACAAAGCAACAACAAAGACATGATACCCACCCAATATTTGGGATGTACTTCCACTAAAAAAAAAAAAAACTTCCTGTTTATCTGAAATTAAAATGTAACTAGACATCTTGTGTTTTATCTGGCAAACTGACCTCAGGGCTTAAAGGGATGGTGGAGTGCAAGAGAGTGGGCTGGAATCCGAGTGCCTCGGTTCAGGTCCCACCTCCGCCACTCATGTAACCGAGCAGTTGACCTTTCTTTGCGAAGCCTTGTCCTTGTGAAAAGGGGCTGATGGGATCTCAGAGGGCACCTGGAACGGAGCCTGGTCTGGGCTATTGTTACCGTGTCATCTTGATCCGGGCTACTTTCCTCTCCCAGACTTCACTCCTTCCACCACCATGGCTGCCTGCCACCACCCTTCCCACCCCCAGCCCTGATTCTGCCACGGGGCACCTGCTTTTGTCTTTGTGTTCGATGCTTCCTCCGCCAGAACTCTCTTCTTCCCAGTGTCCCTGGTGTCCCCTCTCTCCACACCTACAGGATTCTCCTCTGCAACTGTCTCCTCCAGAGGTCATCCATGGCCACACTCTCACTCTCTAGTCCCTTAGTCTGCTTTCCTTTGTCATCACCCTTCCCTGACCTTGGGCATCTGTGTCCTTTGCTCTTGGTCTGATTCATGGTTAGGCTTCTCATCCCGAGCATGGTGTCTGGCACGTATCTGAAGAATAAATGAATGAGTCAGTAAGGGACTGTACTTCCGCAAAGGGCTTAGTTCAGAGCCACGAGGTGGCCATAAACCAGGCAGGGTTGTTCATGAGGGAAGTAGACGGATGGGGTCCTGGGCCCTGAGTTGCGTCCTCACAGCCTCGCTGGGATGGTAGGCTAGCACAGGCACTTAGGAAAGAGGGAGGAAAAAAGGCCGTCCATGAAATGTCCTCAGAGCCCTGAGAGCATTTGACAGGGAGGTCAGGGAAGGCTTTTCCCTACAGGGGTCCCTGTAGTTGGCCATGACAGTATACCGGAACTTATCCATGTAAACAGGGGAGGAAGAGCTCTGAAGGCTGGGGGAGCCACAGGTCCAAGGTCCTGCCTGCAGAGCACGAAGGAGTCTAGGACGCTGAGGGCTGGGGTGCACGGACGCCTTATTTGTAGCCTCTCCATCCTGCATGTGGTGCTCAGATATTTTTGTGTTCTGTCCTGATGCTGTGTCAGCACCACTGAGATGGATCTGAGCTCACTGCGGCCCCCTGGCATCTACTTTTCAACACGTGTGCCTGTTAGTATCACTGAGTCATTTTAGTGCTGGTGGGAAGGGATGGATGGACAGGTCTGAAGACTGAGGGGTGGACCCACCATGCAGCATCGCTACCATGAGGGGCCACAGCACCCCTCCACCCACTGTCCCCTTCCAGTGGGGACAGCCATGAAGAGAGCTCAGGCTTGCAGCCAGCCCCTTGTGTTCTCCTGATAATCTCTGACCTCGGGCAAGTTAACCACCCCTTCAGAGCCTCAGTCTCCCTAGTTGCAAAATGGGGAGGTGGCTATTTATATGTAGCCTATAAAGCCAAGAAATTGAGAATCACATGGGAAAGGATGGGATGTGCCTGGCTTATTGCAGGGCACCTAGGAATGGGGAGCTCCTCTCTCCCATGTCTCCCTTCTCAATCCCAGCCCTCTTCTCCTTGGTAGGATCCATTCTCAGGTGAAGGACGCAGTTTGCATCGTGTGCTCTTTGAATTCTGGTCCCCTGAGATAGTCTGTAGAAATGGGTGCTGTGGTAAAATAGGTCTGTGCCCAAGCCTCAGGGTTCCTTCTCCAAACACCTGCTGATGGACTTGTTTGGGCACAGAGCTGAGAATGGCTGGCTTTGGACACACTGGAGCTTCCTGGCAAAATTATCTGGGGGATACGACGTAGGTCTTCATACAGGGGCTGCTCACCTACAGAGAGTCAAGGTCTGTGAGGGCAGGGTTGAGGTGTTTTGGAGTGGGTAGCTCGTTCCCCCAAGAGAAGAAGGACCCAGAAGCCGACCGCCTGCAGACAGCAGTGTGGGATACCAGCTCAGTGCCCTCCTTAGAAAGGTACTACGAAGTAACAAGATCTGAAACACTTTGAAAACATCTAAAGCAGTTCGGCCTGATCCAGACTACTGACCATGTTTAGGTGTTAATGCCAAAAGCAGACGTCTCTGTTTCTTCTGACATTTTAAACATCAGTTTCGTGCCCTGGAATAGCCAAAAACCTACCAGAAAAAGTTCCTTGGAGTCCGTCAAGGGCACCCTGTTATAGTTCAGTCAAGTTTAAATCTTGGGAAGCCGCAGGATGAAATTGGAAATCGCCCTGGGTAATGGAGAGCCAAATTGGGCCTTAGAGCAGGTAGCCTGGTGACTTATTTTTTAATGTTTCCAACATGAAAGAACACAATTGATTTTTTCCTCCTTAATCCCTCCAACTCCCTAGCTTTTATTGTTTCTAAAATAAGATAAACCAAGCAGGTATTATTTCAGCTCTGTAAACAATCTTTATTTTTCTGGCTGATAGGAATAGAAATTGAGACGGAGACCAGGCTTGCAAGAGGGGGAAACAAGGTAATCAAGGAAATCATTGATCTTAACTTAGTTGACGCCTACCACTTCTGCAAATGCTCTCAGTGGTCCCGCACCCCCCACCCCCCATCGCTCACCCTCCAGGTTTTGTCGATAGCTCATGAAAGTGCAGAGCCTTAGGCAGAGAAATCTTCAAGCACTCCAGTTCCTTCCACGGATCAAATCACACTCGTTATTTTTTGAAGATTAGTGGCCACTTCAAAAATGACTTCACTTTCTTGATCCAGGCAAATAATTGCCGAATGATTTTATTTTAACGCTTTGGTGCTGGGAACATTGAAGGGGTTTCCATTTTATTGCATGTTCTGACATTCTCAGTCTTTTTCTTCTGCTTTGTGTGTCTCCGGCATGAGCAGAGCCGTGTTCGCTTCAGAGGCCTTTCCTGAGTTGGCAGACCCTCAGCGGGGTGTCCACAAGAGGAGAAATAAGCCAAAATGGGCCAAGCAGAGGAACCAGGCATTTTCTCCTGGGCTTGGGATGAGCATAAAGGTTGGAATGTACACAGCCCCACTCCCTCCAGCTGGGACCCAGAGGCAGCTAGACAAGTGGGGTGCAGGGGACATCCCCCTTGCTTCCACTCACCAGCCCTGGTAGGCACTGATGCAGCTGTTGCTGGAGTGTGGGCCAGCCATGCCCTGTCCCTGTTCCACTTCTGAGTCCCCTTGATCACCTGGCATGTGTCCCTTGACTTCTTGGGGAGTGAGGTTGCCCTAAGTGACTCCAGTGACAAGACTTGTTTTTCCTTCATTCTACCTTCCAGCGTCATTTTACAGTGTTGGGGTAGTAAATGAGGGGAGAAGCAGCAGGGTATGGAGGATGAGTAAGGTCTTTGGTGACAGTGAGATCTAGGTTAGACAGTGGCAACTTTATGAAATTCCCTTAGCTTTCTGAGCCCCTGTGTCCTTATCTCTAAAATGGGGACAACATTACCTGTACCACCCTGAGTCTCAAAAATGTTAGTTTTAAGTGTCACCAGTGTTCTTTTACTGCTGTTATTAATAGTATTTCTAGGGTTTATGTATATTTTCATCACCAAAGGCTAGGACTTGCGTGTGGTCCAATGAGAATATAGACTATTTGAACCACAAACTCTGCCAAAGAATCTAGAACACAAGAACATGATGTGCACTCCCTCTGCCTCAGCCTTACCTGGCTACTCACCTCACCTAAGCTTAGGGACTGTTTTGAGGTAGGCACCGCCTTCTGCGAGGGGCTGTTTGTCTAGAATGGCTGTTTTTCCTGGCATTACCTCCACCCTGAAGTGCTTCTCAAGGCCACTCCTTCCTGGTGAGGAACCCTTCTTTCTTCAGGCTAAGGCTTCCCTTGAGATGTCCATGTGAACCTGCTTTCCAGAGTCTGGGGTTGTCTTAGGGGAGGGGCTGAAGCTCTAGTTACTACAGGTCCTGGGGAGAATGTGTTCCCATCTCATGACACAAGAAGACTCATCTCTTCTCTTCTGTCTTGTTGGAGTCTGAGGAAGGACTCAATGAACTAAAAGGTACCACCCTCATCTCCGCATGGACAAGCTATTGAGTTAAACCTTCCTGCTCTTCTCGTGAAAATGAGCTAGTAAATGATTGAACTCTTCAGTTTGGAGGTTGTTTGGGCCATGGAGGAAGCCATGACCTCCTCTTCTTTGGGGTCTGAGAGAGAGAATGGGGTCCTACCACCCCATGTAGGAGCTTCCCTCTTGCTTCACATGGCTGTGTCTTTCTTTGAATTTAGGCCTAAGGACTTCCTTCTGGGGTAGAAGTCATGGCCCCGTCTGCACCCCAAACCATGAGAAAGTAGTCCCACAGGTTTTTGGGCCCTGAGAATATGTATTTAACTCTACTATCTTTTCAGGATTAAAGGCCTTTCCTTTGGAGGGCTTGTTCCCCTGAAGGGTACTTAGCATCTGAGGGGCTGTTTTAAAAATCACACCACCAGCTGCACCTCCCAAGGTATGTTATAATGAGGGTGAGAATGTTGGGGTAGATTGAAAAGCTGCTCTGGTGATTTTAATAAGATTAACTTTCACCTAGACAGATTTTCAAAGTGAGGCAGCCAGACCACATCCCATCAGCACCACCTGGAATCGTATTAACAATGTTAATTCTCAGACTCCACTCCAAACCTGCCGAATCAGAAACAGCAATCAGTGCTTTAAGAAGTCCTCTGGGGTGGGGGCACCTGGGTGGCTCAGTGGGTTAAAGCCTCTGCCTTCGGCTCGGGTCATGATCCCAGGGTGCTGGGCTGGAGCCCCGCATGGGGCTCTCTGCTCAGTGGGGAGCCTACTTCCCCCCCTTTCTCTCTGCCTGCCTCTCTGCCTACTTACGATCTCTCTCTGTCAAATAAATAAAAAAGTCCTCTGCGGGGGCATCTGGGTGGCTTAGTGGGTTATGCCTCTGCCTTCAGCTCAGGTCATGATCTCAGGGTCCTGGGATCGAGCCCCGCATCAGGCTCTCTGCTTGGCAGGGAGCCGTCCCCCCCCCCACCCCGCCTGCTTGTGATCTCTCTCTCTGTCAAATAAATAAATAAAATCTTACCAAAAAAAAAAAAAAAAAAAGAAGTCCTCTGGGTAAAGTATTCTAAAGTCTGAGAGCTACTGTCCTCATTGGTCAGGAGAAGTGGATGCCAGGGTGTTGTTTTTGCTCTGGACAGACCAGGGGACACACCCACAACAGCACCTTCTATGTCTGTATACTTTGAAGTACTGTCCACTAACTACTTCTATGAATTACTTGGGTATGTTTATTAAATATTGAAAATTCCTGGGCCCTACTTCAGATCTGCTGAATCAAAATCTTTGAGGTTGAGGGTCTGGGGATAGTGCATATTTAACATGCTCCTAAGAGGCTTTTTACACTCAGTAAATTTTAGGACTTACCTCATTGAATAGACCTTCATTGCTTGAAGTATGAACATTCCCTTGGAACTTGCTAGACATGTAGGATGTCAGGCTCAGTTAGACCTACTGAATCAGAATCTGCATTTCCAACAGGGTCCCCAGGTGAATTGTATACATTTTAACATTTGAAGGCAGCTATGCTCACCACTATACCACCAACGCCATTTTAACATTTGAGAAGCTTTGCCTTAGATCACATGCTCTGAGCATCTGCTGTATGTGGGCCCCTAACTCAAAATACAAAGTATCATTCCAGAGTAGACTAAGGACTCTTAAAAAGCTCCTGTGTTCTGTGGATCCTCACCCAGACATCTTGGAGCTTGCCCCAGCGTGTAAGTAACATGAAACTATATACCCTTGAAAAGCACTGGAGAGCTGGCCAACATGTATGGAGTAAGGGTCAAAGAGCACCGTGTGGATCCCTTGTTGTGGGTATTGCATCTTTTAAAAGGAGAAGTCCATTCAAATGTCCTTCCAAAATAGTGCCCCCCTCCCCAACCCAGCCCCGAGCAGATAGGCAATCTCAGTTTATTCTGAATACTTTCTTAGTCCAGAGAAGCAGAGATTTAGGGACTTACTTGACTCAGTCTTTTGTTTAGAGCTGGTTTCCAAAAAGGGCCTGCCAACAGTCCTTTACACCTTAGTATAAGTTGAGGTTAATTTATCTATTCTTTGGGTCTTGATGCTTTGGCAGGGAAAGGTTGACAGTAGGTTCTGTGATAGACTCTAGTCTTTCATTAGAGGAACTTCAGGCAACAGTAGCAGAGGGAAAGGTGTTTAGGGCTGATGATATTCAAATCCCAAGCCTTCCAGGAGCTCCTGAGGTCATGTCTAGGATATCTGGGCCTAACTTCCAGCTGTTATGAGTATGTTTTTGTTTTGTATTTCTGGGAGGAAAGTATTTGGGTTGTACAGTCTCTGGAGCTCTTTCCATTTCTGGAAGTCCTCTGGATATTTGCTGAGCATTCAGTCTGTGTTAGTCCCTGTGTTAGACATTGAGGGGACAGGAAATTTAAGATAATGTTTCTCTGTTTTCCCTGCCTGGGGCCAGGGAGAGGGATAGAAACATCTGCTCTGTCTCTGAGGTCTAGGAGATATTTTCCTCCTCTCCATTCAAAACTGATGTACCTAGATGGAGGCCCAGTGGTATCTATAAAAAGAGTACTTTGAAACCCTCCACTTTTATTGGTATGAAGAAAATTGTTCATTCATTTATTTGTAGACTATTTTTTTTTTTAAATATCTACTACCTGTAGATAATTGTTCCTGAGATTTGTTTTTAGGTTTGATTGTGGAAGCAATCTTTCTCAAGAGCACCTGTTTTCAGAGATAAGTTTTAAAAATTTCATACTAGTTGGAACATATTATCATGAATAGTGTACTGATTAGAGGAGAAGAAATGGCTCTCTTCCCCCACAATTTCCCAAAGGTAGTTTGAGGGAGGTCAAGTTGAAGTTCTCAGTAAGGAAGAGCTTTCCATCAGTCATTATTGACCACTTCTGGATTAGAGAGACACCCCCCCCCAAATACACACACACACACACACACATACACACACACAGCACTGGTGGAGGACAGGCAGAAGAATAAGCTGTCATTGCCACAGGCTTTGAGATGGGACATGAGCTTGGCAGTCTTCCAACCTTTAGATTCTGGGAGAAGTGTAGGAATGCATGATATTCACCTCAGGCATTATGGTTCTTTTAGCACAACAACATCTACATGGCTTATTCCGTTTTGCTTCTACAGGATGAATAGAAGGGCTGGAAAATGCAAGCTAGGTTCTGTTCCTCTCTCTCAGGTGAGAAGACACTGGGAATTTGGCTCAGGTAGAGTAGACTGAGTAGCAAACATGAAGAGCTTAGAGTGCAATAAATATCCCAAAGCGAGCACTAGGAAAAGCTGTAGGAACTTTGAAACCAGCCTAAAGTCCTAGAGTTTTGGAGGATCCCAGAAAACATTAGGCTTCTCTCACCAACAGGTTTCTGAGTTACCTAAGTGGATCACAAGACACCACTAGGGAAGATGCTGGAGATGGCATGGGGGCCAAGTTCTGCATCATGCCCTAGGCCTGGGTAGAAAACTGAGAGTTCAGTATAATTTACAGAAAGTCTGTAAATTATACGTAATTTACTTAAAGTGTTCAAGCAAAGCCAACCCTTAGTGATAAGGGTTCTGTGTCCTCTGAAGATCCAGATTTCAAGGGGCCCATAAATCCTGCTCCTTCAATTTGGGTACCTGTCCCCAGAAAATGGGGATGTGGTCCAAATACTAGCTTTATATTAAGAATACACTGTTAGAGATTCTTCTATACAGTTCTCATTTTTCACAAAAATTGATTGTTCAAAGCTGAAATCCAGTTGGTTTTTTATTAGATCTTTAAAGAAACCAATAGTTGGCAGTATTGCCTAATAGCAGAGAGATAAGGCTGTGGAATCAGACAGATCTCAGTGGGAATTTTACCCTTGATTCTTTCTAGCAGTGTTAACTTGGGGCAAGTTGTATATCTTCTCTAAAAACCTCTTTCTTCATCTGTAAAATGGGAATAGCTTTCATACAAAGGTCATGGGTTGTTGTATGTATTAAAGGAGATTAATATAAAGTCCTAGCAGAGTATCTGACTCAAAGTGTTTCGGTAAGATCACTGTTACTATGCCTAATTCTTCCACAGTGGGGTTTGAGGATATGAACCTATGGTTGTAGCATCCTAGAGGTCAGAAACTGATCTCAGCATTTTCATAGTCTGGGATCATTCTTTCATTCATTTGTTCATCCAGTAAGTATTAATTTAGCACCTACCCCCTGCTAGACACTATTTTAAGCACTTGGTGTAGATGAATAAAATAGGGTTTGTCTCTACCCTTATGGGCCTTACAATCTAGGACAGGAGTCAGACAATGAGCAGGTGACCAGGAAACATGAAGGAAGCAGCGCTGGAACATATTAGTGTGTGGGGACCTTTCCTGATAGTGATCAGGGAAAGACATTTGAAGAGGTGACATTTAGGCTGGGCCTGAAGGATGAAAAAGTTCCAGCCAGGCAAAGAACCCCTGATTTCTCTGTTAGCACACCAGGTAGACAGTCTTACCAGGAGTACCCCATCCAAGGTGAGAGCCCAAGCCCTTTCCCCATCTATGTAGGTAGACTTTGCTGGCAACTGGGAGAGAGAATTTTGCTCATTTGTTTGTGTGTGAGGGAAGGCTCCATCATAACACAGTTCTTAGGGCTCAGCATTTCTTAGGATGGCACTCCACGTAGGGTTCTCCAGAGAAACAAAACCAATAGTGTGTGTGTGTGTGTGTGTGTGTGTGTGTGTATGATTCATGATAAGGAATTGGTTTATGCATTTGTGGAAGCTGAGAATTTCCACGGTCTGCAATTTGCAAGCTGGAGATCAAAGAAAGCCAGTCCCAGTTTGAGTCTAAAGACCTGAGAACCAGGAGCACCACCGATGGTCTAAGTTCCAGTCTAAGCGCAGGAGAAGACTGATGTCTCTGTATAGACAGTCCGGAGGAGGGAGAAAATTCAGCCTCCTTCTCTCTTTGTGTTCTATTCAGACTCTCAGTGGAGTGGATGATGCCAACCCACTTTGGGGAAGGCCATTTGCTTTATTTGGGTCTACCAACTCAAGGGCTAATCTCTTCTGGAAACACCAGTACAGACAACCCAGAAATAATGTTTGAACCAGATATCTGGGCATCTCTTCACCAGTCAAGTTGACACATGAAGTTAACCATCACACATCACTAGGATCTGGCTGCCGTCCACTGCTGAAGAAGTGTATGTAACTTGTGAGAAGAAAATGGGTGTTCGATCCAGACCTATGATTCAGCCTTTCTCTGCCATTTCCTCGTTGAGTGAGTGTAGGCGAGTTACCTATCTCTGAATGTCAGTTTCTTCATCTGTAAAATATGAGTGGGGGCTTCTGTTGCTAGGACGGAAACTGAAATGAGAAAAGCATAGAAAATGTTTATTATGTGCCTTTTATAGAGTAGGCACAGAGTAAAGCAGGTTTTCCTGGGGAGTTGTTTAAAATAATGGAAGACCACCCCTATTTTCCATGTGGTAGGAAAAAAAGGCCTTTAGCACTATAGTAGTTTGAAAACACGTCTGCGTATTCTTTGATGGTCCTACCTTCTCCTCACAAGTGGGCTTGTCTGCCTGACTCACACCTGATAGAGTGCAGCTGAAGTGACACTCAGTTGACTTTTGAGGCTACAGTGGAAAAGGAAATAGCTTCCATCTGGCTCTCTTCTCTCTTGAGATGCCCTCCACCCCCAACCTTGGAACCCAGCCACCATGCTGTGAGGAAGCCAAGCAGCCACATGGAAAGGGCACATCTAGGTGCTCCAGCCACTGCCCCAGGTGAGGTTCCAGCCAAGAGCCAGCATCAACTACTAGATGTGGGAGGGAATTAGCTTTTGGATGATTCCAGGCACCTGCCTTCAAATGCCCCAGCTGACCCTGAGTGGAACAGGGTTGAGCTACTGTCAAGCCCTTCCCATGTTTCAGATTTGTGAGCAAAATTACTGTTATCCTGGTTTTAAGCCCTTAGGACTGGAGTGATTTGTTACACAGCAACAGATAACTAGAATAACACTCTCTTGGTCCATCCTGCCCTCTACCCAGTGTCTCTCCCATGACACTGGGCCTAGCATAGCAGAGATGTCACCAAACACAGCTTCTCTGTGGGCCTCAGCTCCTGCCTCTTGTATGGCACTTTGGGATTAGAAACTCTTTGGCATTTTCTAGTCCAGTGTCATGTAGGAAAACAATATGGAAATAGGAGATGTTGCAAGATTTAGGTATTTTGGATTATAAACCTAAGTTTTGTGTGTTGTTGTATAGAAGTCTAATGTTCTCTGAGAGCCTTTGTTGTGAATTTTCAATGAAAGAAGACATATAGCCTAAGCACCTATGACTGGAGAAGGGGTTTTTGCGTGTCTCGAGACCTCCCCGTGAACCATGAAATGGGCTTGACTGGAGTCTTGCGGGCCTGTTCTAATCCACTTGTCTAGGAATCCTCATAGAATCTTCATTAGAACCTGGGCCCTGAAGAGTTCTGCAGTCCTGGGGGTCCATTTAACACCTGCAGATTCTCTTAAAGTTGAAACAAAGACGGGTAGGCTGCAGGCTCCCCGAGTTTTAAGCCCCCATCTGTTGAGTGGTTTCTGGCAGATGGTCACTAAAGGGTGCTGTGTGTTTTATCATTTCAGTTTCTTCTGAAGAAGGATTTAAAATCAATTTAGGGGTCATGTTTGGGAACTTTGTCAAAACTACAGGCTCTGAGTCAAACAGGAATTGGTCCTCAGGGGCTCTCTAATGACAAAGGGAAAGTGATCTGGGCTGTTCTGAGTATCTTTGTTCTCATCCCCTCTCTTTGCCGAGGGGTAGATGTTTCGTTTGAAGTCGGTTGCCTCCTTCATTTATTCTTTAATTTCATACTACTGAGTTGAATGTGCTCAGTCTAGGGTCTGTAACTCCTGTCCTGGGCTAGGATTGTCTGATGTACAAACGTGAGCCTGAAAGGAGTCTCTTTGAAAACCAGGTCCAATGTTGAACATCACATCCTTAAATGAAATGGTAGAAACACACTCTAATTAAAGGAAGTTTCTGGGTGAGCTTCAGAGAGAGAGAGAGAAGATCATAGAGACTTTAGAGATCTTACCTAGCTTATGGAATATCAATATGGAAAAACTGATTTGTTTGTTTTTCTGGTCCCTCCCCCTACCCATAAATAGGTAGATCATGAAACTTAATGTCAGAAAAAGTTAATACTAAGAGCCCAGCAAGAATAAAACGTGTTTTCCTTGGTCCGTTTAAGGCTGCTAAGATTGGATTATATCCCCGGGATATTGGCTTTTCTCTCCTTTTACTGCCTGGAGCTTGGCCATTATTGTGATATTGGAGAGATGTTGTCAAAGTGCAAGAGAGGCTCCGTGTTTTAAGTCCCTCAATGATGGATGGCTGGCATACAAGGGGTCTTGTTCATCAGCTGGGCTTTGCGGTCGTCACCCTGGTGGTGGCTAAAGCCGTGAGGAGGGTTGACTCTTGCTCTGGGGTGCTCTTAGAGCAAAGGAAAGGGGGACCTACGATTTGGGTTGGAATTTTGGCTGAGAGATTTTCAGGATTAGAGAGGATTAGAGAGTCGTTCAGGTTGGACATGCCAGGGGGGTTCTGCCTGGGAGTCCCCAGCCCTGAGCTGTGGTTGTTGATTTCTGTTGGCCAGAGCCCTAAAGGGTCGACATTTGATGTCAGATCCCTCGCTGGGTGGAGGGAGGATCTGAGATCCAGGGATAAATGCTATAGGTAACCTCAGAGACTGGGGAGGGACCTTGACAGTCTATTAGTCTAGCCCCCTTGTACTGTAAATGCAGAGATGGGGACCTAGAACCAGGGACTGATTGGCCCATAGTCTGTAACATAGGCAAGACATCCTCGTTCTTCTGTCAGCCCTGGTCTCAGTCTGGGGCAGGCAGCCTGCACGTGCTGGCTCTTGGTCATAGGGATGACCCGAGGAGAAGTTAGTGCCATGAGCTTGTGCCTGTTGGGAGAGAAACAATTTAGTGTGTTTGCCCTCCTGGTATTTGTCAGCAGAGCCACCTCAGGGTTCACGGTGGCAGCTTATGCAATGAACCTGGCTCTGGGGGCTCCCTCAGCAGGAGGGCCCTGGGCAAAACAGTCTCCCTGCCCAGTTCATCCATAGTCATGCAGGCCCTGCCAGAGCCGAGGCTGAGGGGAGGCACAGGTCCTGCCATGTGGTAGAGACCATCACCAAGTCTCAGAGGAACCCAGTGATACTCCTGGGGGTGACATTGAAGCTGTGGCTGTGAAGGAAGCCGATACCCTCACTGGCATGGGAGGCCAAGTTCATGTTTTGTTGCAGAAATATTTACATTTTTTTCTCCCATGGGTGACTGAAACCCAAGTCCATTTGGGTGTGTGGTTCTCCTCGCCCCCCAAGCTTCTCCTCCAAACCATGTTCGGGTGCAGTCATGTAACTGCCAGCCTTTGCTGCCTGGAGCCACTGCACTGCTATGCGGGAGCCGTGCAGCTGGATTCGGACTTAGTCTGTAGGGACAGTGCCCTCCACTTGTCTCAGAGACTCTTCTAAGAAAATGGAGGCCAACGAGGCTTTTGTCTTGTAAGACACAGCATTTCGGTAGTACTAAGGGAGGAGTTGAGTTCGGCTCCTGTGAGCTTCTCAGTGACTAGATGAATGCCACTGGGGAAGACAGGGCTGGACTGGCTTTAATAACCAGGCAGCTCAGCTTAAGAGCTCACAGAAGATCTAACCTGTTTTTCTTTTTGTGTGTGTGTGTATGTGAAGATTGATTAATCAGCTTCACTATGCAGATTATAGGAATTTTTAAAAATCAAATATCCTTATGTTAGTATATTTATCTGTTTCATTTGGTACTGTTGATGGTTTCTGTTACTGTTTAGAACCTGATGTTTTCTCTTATTTTTTAAAAAAATTTATCTGTTTTAGGGAGGGTGGGGGGCAGGACAGTGGGAGAAGGAGAAACTGAATCTGGAGTAGACACCCTTTTGAGCACAGACCACCCCCGCCACAGGGTCCTCGATCTCAGGACCCTGAGATCATGACCCAAGCAGAAATCAAGAGTCAGACACTTAACTGACTGAGCCACCCAGGCACCTCTCTCTTATTTTTAAAATGTTTGTTTTAGTAGTCCATGAAGTAGATAAGAAGACATTTTTCTGTTGGTCTGTCCCTCTGACTGTCCCTTTGTCTATATTTTGGACCATTCTCTGTCTGTCTGTGTGACTCACTATTCCTCTTTCTCCCCTCCCTTTTTTGTTTTCCCTTCGTCCATCTCCCTTTTTTTTTTTTCCTTACTTTTTTAACTGAGTAAGTATTTGATCTCCTACTATGTGGAAAGCATTATTTGTTTATTGATTCGTGAAGCTGATAGAACCCCTCAGCACCAGTGTGGAGCTTGACAGTAAAGCAAACTGGCCCTGCAGAATTGAGGACAGAAGACTCCTCAATGTCAGAACAACAGACTTGAAATACTAGTGTCTGACCTCACATGAAAATACAATAGCTCTCTGAAGTTCTACTAAGCTAGACAATGAATATGGATGGTGTAGGCATTCAATAAATGTTTGCTGAATTGAATGCAATAAAAATGATAAAAGAGACATTACAAATGCATTTTTTTAAAACTTCATTACATGTACTGAAAGATGTTTTTGACATTTTATCTACATTCCTAGTTACATTCCTAGTGCCTGGCTCATACCATGATTGAGTTCCTTACACCGCCATATTGTGAATCACTGGTTGCAGGGTCAAAACCCAAGATGCCCTCCAATACTTTGATTCTGATGGGAGGGGGGACTCACATTACAGTCATTGATATGTGCCTGGCATTCATAATATACACCTCATAAAATCTTTCAATAGTCACATAAGGCAGAATTTTCATCCCCATTGAGTTTTTTAGCAGGTGAGAAAGTTGAGACTGTTCATGAATGAAATGTAAATCCAGATTTATCAAACTTTACAAAATATGTAACCATGTTTTTTCCACCTTTCCCTGTGTACCCTTGAAATCATGCCCCAGAAATTGGTTTTTTGCTATTTTTGGATTTAGGTTATCAATAGCAAGTGTCCTGTGTTCTGACTTAATCGTCGTTTCATTTTGAGTCTCACGGAACTTAAAACATAAAGCTTCAAATTGTCAGAGAGGGAAAATGGTTCATGGTGTTCTTACCATGCTTTAGCTCTAAGTCCAGGCCACTCTTTAATGAATCCAATCCCACTGGATAAATGAGTTTCCTTTCAGTAGTTCCTGTTTCATCGTTTCAGTTTTTCATTCGTCACCCTTCTCCATGTTGAAAAATCCTAAGATTGATATACTTAAAACACGCCTCAAAATGTTGTTGGTCTTAAAAACCTGGGCAAATGCCTCTAAATATGAGCAGAGCTCAATACCTGAGCTGCATCGTCACTACCCTGTAATTCCAGAGTGACAACAAAATAATAGACAATTGAAGAAGTTAATTCCCTTCAACTTGTAAGCCAAGTTGTACTGTCAAGACAAAAACATGAAGCCATATTTTATGATAAAAAATAATGATACATGGGATTTGAGCATGATTCCTCTGCAGAAAAAAGCATAAAAATTTATAATGTATCACTTCCTTTTCAACAAACTCCACTTGGTGATTCTTCTTTTTAAATTTTAACTCCAGTGTAGTTAATATACAGTATTATATTAGTTTCTAATGTACAATACAGTGATTCAACAATTTTGTATATTACTTGGTGCTCATTATGATAAGTGTACTCTTAATCCCCTTCCCCTAGTTCATCTTCCCCCATACACTTCCCCTCTGGCAACCAACAGTTTGTTCTCTATAGTTAAGAATCTATTGCTTAGTTTCTCTCTCATTTTTTTTTTCTGTGTTCTTTTGTTTCATCTACATATGAATGAAATCATATGGTATTGGTCTTTCTTTGGCTTATTTCACTTAGCATTATACTTTCTAGATCCATCCATGTTGTTGCAAATGACAAGATTCATTCCTTTTTATGGCTGCATAGTATTCCATTATATATATATCGCATCTTCTTTATCCACTCACCTATCACCTATCAACTTTTGTTGCTTCCATAATTTGGTTATTATAAATAATGATGCAAGAAACATAGAGGTGCATATATCTTTTTGAATAAGTTTTTTTATGTTCTTTGGGTAAATACCCAGTAGTGAAATTACTGGGTCATGTGGTAGTTCTATTTTTAATTTTTTGAGGAACCTCCATACTGTATTCCACAGTGGCTACACCAGTTTGCATTCCCACCAACAGAGCAGGAGGTTTGCTTTTATCCACATCCTCACCAACACATATTGTTTCTTGTATTTTTTATTTTAGCCACTCTGACAGGTGTGAGGTGATATCTCATTGTGGTTTTGATTTGTATTTCTCCGATGATCAGTAATGTTGACCATTTCCTCATTCATCTGTTGGCCTTCTCTTTGTCTTCTTTGGAGAAAGTTCCATGTTTCCTGCCTATTTTTAATTGGATTATTTGGGTCTTTGGTGTTGAGTTGTGTAAGTTCTTTATATATTTTGGATACTAACCCTTCATTGGATATGTCATTGGCAGATATCTTCTACCATTCAGTAGGTTGTCTTTTAGTTTTGTTGATTGTTTCCTTAGCTGTGCAGAAGTTTTTTTTTTTTTTTTTTTTTTTGGTTGTCCCAATAGTTCACTTTTGCTTTGGTTTCCCTTGCCCCAGGAGACATACTAGAAAAGTATTGTTACATCGAAGTGTCAGAGAAATTACTGCCTGTGCTCTCTTCTAGGATTCTTATGTTTTCAGGTCTCACATTTAGTTCCTTAATCCATTTTAAGTTTATTTTTCTCTATGATGTAAGAAAGTGGTCCAGTTTCAGTCTTTTGCCTGTAGCAAACACCATTTGTTGAAGGGACTGTCTTTTTCCCATTGTGTCTTCATTTCTCTTTGTGAAAGATTAATTGACTATATAATTATGAGTTTATTTCTGGGTTTTCCATTCTCTTCCATTGATCTATGTATCTATTTTTATGCCAATACAGTACTAATTACTGCCATTTTGTAATATAGCTAGAAGTCTGGAATTGTGATACCTCCAGTTCTGCTTTTCTTTTTCAAGATTGCTTTGACTATTTGGGTTTTCTGTGGTTCCATACAAATTTTAGAATTGTTTGTTCTACTATTGTGAAAAATGCTGTTGGTATTTTGATAGAGATTGCATTAAATGTGTAGATTGCTTTAGGTAGTATAGATATTTTAACAATATTTTTTTCTTTCAGCTCATGAGCATGGAATGTCTTTCCATTTCTTGGTGTCATCCTGAATTTTTTATTCAGTGTTTTATAGTTTTCAGAGTATAGATCTCTCACCTTTTTGGTGAAGTTTATTCCTTGATATTTTATTGTTTTCAATGCAATTGTAAATAGGATGGCTTTGTTAATTTCACTTTATATTGCTTCATTATTAGTGTATAGGACTGTAACAGATTTCTGTACATTGATTTTTATATCAGGCAAACTTCCCAAATTCATTTATGAGTTCTAGTAGTTTTTTGGTGGAATCATTAGGGTTTTCTATGTATATTATCATGTCATCTGCAAATAGTGAGAGTCCTACTTTTTCCTTGCCAATTTGGATGCCTTTCACTTCTTTTTCTTTTCTGATTGCTGTGGCTAGGACTTCCAGTACTATGTTGAATAAAAGTGGTGAGAATGGTGCCAGGTGGTGGGTATTATAGAGGGCACGGATTGCATGGAGTACTGGGTGTGGTGCAAAAATAATGAATACTGTTATGCTGAAAATAAAAAAATAGATTAAAAAAAAGTGGTGAGAATGGACAGACTTGTCTTGTTCTTGATTTTAGGTGAAACACTCTGTTTTTCACCTGTCAGTATGATGGTAACCACAGTTTTTTCATATATGGCCTTCATTATTTTGAGGTATGTTCCCCCAAACATGCTTTGTTGAAGGTTTTTATCATGAATGGATGTTATACTTTGTCAAATGCTTTTTCTGAATATATTGAAATGATCATTTGGTTTTTATCCTTTTTCTTGTTGATGTGATATATCACATGGACTGATTTGCAAATATTGAACCACCCTTGCATCCTGGGAATAAATTCTATTTGATTATAGTGAATAATGTGTTTGTTGTACTGTGTTTTGTGTTTATTAATGTGTTTAATGTACTGTTGGATTTGGTTTGCTAGTATTTTGTTGAAGATTTTTGAATCTATGTTCATCAGAGATATTGACTTATGGTTCTCTCTCTCTTTCTCTTTTGGTAGTGTCTTTATTGGGTTTTTGTATTGGGGTAATACTGGCTTCATAAATGAATTTGGAAGCTTTCCTCCTTCTAGTTTTTGGAATAGTTTGAGAAGAATAGGTATTAGCTCTTCTTTAAATGCTGGCTTCATAAATGAATTTGGAAGCTTTCCTCCTTCTTCTAGTTTTTGGAATAGTTTGAGAAAAATAGGTATTAACTCTTCTTTAAATGTTTAATAGGAAAGCATCTGTGAAGCTGTGTATCCTGGATTTTTGTTTGTCAGGAGTTTTGGATTACTGATTCCGTTTCATTGTTGGTAGTACATCTGCTCCCATTTTTTATTTCTTCCTGAATCAGTTTGAGGAGGTTATATGTTGCTAGGAGTTTATCCATTTCTTCTAAGTTGTCCAATTTGTTTGTTGGCATATAATTTTTCATAATCTCTTATAATCTTTTGTATTCCTGTGGTATCAGTTGTTATTTATCCTCTGTCATTTCTTATTTTGTTTATTTGAGTCCTTTCTCTCTTGCTTTTTTTTTTTTTTTTTGGATGGGTCTGACTGAAGGTTTATAAATTTTGTTGATCTTTTCAAAGAACTAGCTTCAGTTTCATTGACTTGTTCTATTGTTTTTTAGTTTCTATTTTATTTATTTATGCTCTAATCTTTAGTATTTCCTTCCTTGTATTGCCTTGGTGTTAGTTTATTCTTCTTTTACTAAATCCTTTATGTGTAAACGTAGGTTATTTATGTGGAATTTTTCTTGCTTCTTGAGATAGGCCTGTATTGCTATAAATTTCCCTTTTAGAAACAGTTTTTGTTGCATCCCAGAGACTTTGGACTGTTGTGTTTTCATTTTCATTTGTCTCCATGTGTTTTTTAATTTCCTTTTTGATTTATTGGTTAACCCAATCACTGCTTAGTAACATATTATATAACCTCCATGTATTTGTGTTCTTTCCAGATTTTTTTCTTATGATTGATTTCTACTTTAATAGTTTTGTGGATGGAAAAGAAGCATGGTATAATTTTATTTTTTTTTTAACTTGTTGAGACTTGATCTATTCTGGAGAATGTTCCATGTACTTTTGAATGCATGTTCTGCTGTTTTAGGATAGAATGTTCTGAATATATCTGATAAATCCATCTGGTCCAATGTGTTATTCAAAGCAACTGTTTTCTTGTCGATTTTCTGTTTGGATGATCTATCCATTGATATAAGTAGGACATTAAAGTCCCATATTATTGTGTTACTATTGATTATTTCTTTTCTGTTTGTTATTAGCTGATTTATGTATTTTGGTGTTCCCACATTGGGTGCATAAAAATTTACAGTTGTTACATCTTCTTTTTAGATTGTTCCCTTTATGATTATATAGTGTCCTTCTTTGTCTCTTGTTACAGTATTTGTTTTAAAGTCAATTTTATCTGATATAAGTATTGTTATTCTGGCTTTCTTTTCACCTCCATTTGCATGACAATTTTCCGTCCCTTCACTTTCAATCTGCATATATCCTTAGGTTGAAATGAGTCTCTTCTAAGCAGTGTATAAATTGGGTCTTGCTTATTTATTTCTTTATTTCTTTATTTATATTTTAAGATTTTATTTATTTGTTTGACAGAGATCACAAGTAGACAGAGAAGCAGGCAGAAAGAGGGAGAAACAGGCTCCCTGATGAGCAGAGAGCCCAATGCGGGGCTCGATCCCAAGGACCCTGAGATCAGAGGGCTTAACCCTCTGAGCCACCCAGGTGCCCCAGGTCTTGCTTTTTTAAAATCCATTCCATCATCCTGTGTCTTTTGATTGGAGTGTTTAGTCCACTTACATTTAAAGTAATTAGCAGATATGTATCTACTGCCATTTTGTTACTTGTTTTGTGATTGTTTTTGTAGTTCCTTTCTTCTCTTGCTCTTTTCTATCATGTTTTGTTGGCTTTCTTTAGTGGTATACTTGAATTCCTTTCTCTTTATTTTTTGCATTTCCATTACTAGTTTTTGATTTGTGGACACTGTTAGGTTTGTATATAACATCTTGTGCATATTGCAGTCTGTGTTAAGTTCATGGCCACTCAAGTTTGAACTCATTCCTTATTCTTCTATGCCCCACATTGTAGGTATATGGTATCATACTTTACATCATTTTATTTTGTGAATCCCTGGACTGATTTTTATAGATATACTTACTGTTAGTGTTTAGCTTCCTAATTTTCTCACTCCTGGTTATGGTCTTTCATTTCCAATCAAAGAGTTCCTTTTAACATCTCTTGTAGGGATGGTTTAGTGGTCATGAATTCCTTGAACTTTTGTTTGTCTTGGAAACTCTTTATCTCTCCTTTTATTGTGAATAATAGCCTTGCTGGATAGAGTATTCTTGGCTGTAGGTTTTTGTTTTGTTTTGTTTTGTTTTTCCAATTTCAGAACTTTTAAAATACCATGACACTCACTTCTGGTTTGTAAAGTTTCTGCTGAAAACTCTGCTGATGCCTTGTGGGTTTTCCCTTGTATATAACTGTTTTGTTTTCTCTTGCTGCTTTTATAGTTCTCTCTTTTGCTGCTTTGTCCTATTTTAATTATTGTAGGTCTTGGTGTGGATCTTTTGGGGTTGATCTTGGGGGCTCTCTGTACCTTCTGGATCTGGATTTCTGTTTCCTTCTCCAGATTTGGGAAGTTTTCTGCTATTGTTTCTTCAAATTAGTTGTCTGCTATCTTTCTCTCTCTTCTTTTTTCTAGGATCCCTATAGTGCAAGTGTTACTATGCTTGATGGTGTCACTAAGTTCCCTATTTTCATTTTTTATTATTTTTTTCTCTCGCTCTTTAGCTTGATTGCTTTCCATTACTCTGTTCTCCAGGTCACTGATCAGTTTTTTTCTTTGTCTAGTCTACTATTAATTTCATCCAGTGTATTTTTTAATTTCATTTATTGAGTTCTTCATTTCTGATTGGTTCTTTTTTATGTTTTTTTATCTCTTTTTTGAGGGTCTCACTGAGGTCCTCCACTCTTTTCTCAGGTCCATTGAGTATATTTATGACCCTGACTTTAAATTCTCTATCAGATGTATGATTTATCTCCATTTTTTTAGGTCTTTTCCTATGATTTTGTCCTTTTCTTTCATTTGGTACACATTGCTCTGTCTCCTCATTTTCTCTAACTCTCTGTGTCTGTTTCTGCATTTTAGCAAAGTCAGCTATGTGTTCTGCTCTTGAAAGTAGTGGTATTATAAAGAAGAGGTATTGTAGTGCCCTGAAGTTCAGTGTGCCCTGTACTCTAGAACCTGGCACTTCAAGGGTGTCTCCTATATGTGTTTTACGCACCCTACTCCTGTGGCGGAGCTACTTTTGCCTTTATTCCAGTCGTCTGAAGTGTCTCTCTTTGCCTTTTGTGGACAGAGTTTGGTCCCTGTATTGTTATTGGCCAGTCTGGGCCCACCTTGAGGTTGAGTTGAGTCAGACCAAGTGTCTGACAGAGATGCTGTAGCACCATATTGCTGGGGGATTCCCCTGTGTTGTCCCCTGCAAAGTCAGTCAGATCTGTAGTCCCATCTGCAGATGTCTGCCCCCAGCCCACTACTGGGGGTCACATTCTGACTGAATGTGTGGCTATTTTCCATTCTCCCCCAGGAGGAGTCACTTTGGAGTGGTGCTGGCCCCTTTTGAGGGCTGCTTACACTTTGCCAAGCTGTGACACTGCTTTGGTTGGGCTTCAGCCAAGAGCTTATTGGAAGGGGCAGGTCTACAGGTAAATGCAGGGGTGGTACAACAATATTATCAAGCTCATGTAGGTTTGCTGTAGGAGGAAACCTGGAGCAGAGTGTTGGGCTGGAGGGGGTGGGGTGTGCTGTTAGCAAGTTAGGTAGTAAGTGTTGGCACCTATGCTGGTTCCTACAGGTATCTGTGTGTCTAGGCTGGGACACAGAGGAAGGAAATGGCCCCTGACAGCTCTTTTGTTCCTGGGGAAGTCTCCCAATGATCCCTGCCCCTCTAGCACATGCTCTGAGATTCATTACTAAATCTTCCTCCCATATACCTTAGGATTTTTCAAACTGCTGCTTCCACGCTGTATCTCAATGGTGTTGTTTCTTGTGCAGTCTCTTTAAAGGTGGGGACTCAGTTTCCTATTGCCCTCCCAGCTCTCTCAGAGTGGAGCCAGCTGATTTTGAAAGTTCCAGGTATTAAGCACTGTTTATTGTAAGAACTCATGAAATTTGACCCCAGTGGTTCCCAAATGCTATAGAGATTTTTCTTTCCCCTGTGGGATCCCTGTGCCTGGGGTGGCTGGGGTGAGGGTCTCTTTTTTCCCCCCTCTTTATGCCCATAGCATCCCTCCATTTTATGGACAGTTCTGTGGGTCCATCTGGCTCCTGACCATCTCTCTACCCTTCCTAACCTTTTAGATGTGCCCTCTTCTCTACATGTAGCTGTGGAGGTCTGTTCTGCCAGTTTTTGGTTCATTTTCTGGGTTATTTACACTGATATAGGTGTTATATATGTATATCCATGGGACAGGTGAGCTTAGAACCCCCAACTTTGCAATCTTCACTGGACCAGTTGTTCTTTTTCTTTTGTCAAAGGCTGCAGTCTCTATGAGGGCCAAGGTCCTTTGGGTGTGAAACTAGTTGTATGTCTGCAATGCCCAAGTGCCCTGGTAGTATTTGATGAGTAAGTGGAGGAGTATAATAAAGCATGAACTCCTCCCTAACCTGAGCCATTTAAAAAAGCTACTGAGGAAGCTTCCTTGCCATTGCCAGCCATCTCTCTGCTTCTCACCTCCTCCCTTGCCAGGAGCAGGGTTTTGAGGCTCTCAGTAGGTTCACCAAGTTTGTATTTTTACCCTTTCCCCTTCTTGTGCTTGCCTTTCTCCTTCATACTTTAGCTCAGTTACTCTTGTCATGACCTTCCTGTTCCTGCTAAACCACCCTCCAACTCTAGCTCCACCATTTCCCACCCTTTGTGCAGACATACTATGTCATTCTGGGGAATTAACCCAGGAGGTTTCCTGGTGGTAGAAACACAAGGAAGATTATGTAAAAGAAAACAGACACCAAGTTGGGAAGGATGGTAGATGGAATGTCTCCCAGTAGACTCTTCTTTTCCAGGCAAACCTTGCTCATGGCAGATGTCCCTGCCACCTGCTTGTTTTGCTCTGGACTCCCTGACTTGTCAGTTCTTTTTCTAAGATAATGCAAGAAGTGAATGCAATATTATCCATGTGCTTGCCCGCCACAGAGCCCAAAGGAGTCACTGCTGCCTATAGTCTGGGGGTTTTGCTACTGGTGGTGTCACTTAAGATTGGAATTAATGTCTTTTTAGCTGCCATATGGTATTGCTTAGGTAAGGGCTTAGGGCAATCATACATTCAAAGCCCTCCACCTTTTTTAAATGTGAAATGTTGTAAAATCAGCACCAATTCCCCAAAACACATTCTGTAGTTGTTATAGAAGATATTTTTACATTTTACAAATATGTGATGGAGCATAGTGAAAAAAAAATACAAATAAAGCTACCCATAATTACACCATGTGAAGATATCTGCTCCTAAAATTTTACTTATAGCCTTCAAATGTGTTCCATGCTTTCTCTCTAGGTATTTACCAGTTATGTATTTTAACCAAAGTAGGATCATACTGTTTTATCTTCACAAAAATGTCTACATCAGGGCACCTGGGTGGCTCAGTGGGTTAAGCCATTGCCTTCGGCTCAGGTCATGATCTCAGGGTCCTGGGATCAAATCCCGCATGGGCTCTCTGCTCAGCAGGGAGCCTGCTTCCCTCTCTCTCTCTCTCTCTGCCTGCCTCT
Organism: Mustela nivalis; assembly: GCF_964662115.1. NCBI lineage: Eukaryota > Metazoa > Chordata > Mammalia > Carnivora > Mustelidae > Mustela > Mustela nivalis. The sequence goes on along the minus strand of NC_139027.1, from coordinate 23,019,627 downwards.
TTGCCTACTTGTGATCTCTCTCTGTCAAATAAATAAATAAAATCTTTAAAAAAATATCTACATCAATAAATAAATTCCTACAACATCCTTTTACAAGACAATATCTATTTTAAGGATGCCCATAGTATATTCAACATATCATGTACTGTTACAGAGGTAATTGTTTTTCATCTTTAGGGGTTACCAGGAGCATCACTGGGGCTAAGTCTTTGTGTACATTCTTAGATATTTCCTTCGGATGTTTTTAGAATCACATCAGCAAATTAGTAACTTATTTTAAGACTTTTGATACATAAACAATGGGTAACTTTAAAAGTTTAATGAATATTACATTTTGTCTGAATTTGGCTTAGATAATTTCAAATTTTTTCTCTGTTTTCTGTTGCATCAATTATCACTACAAATTCAGTAAGGAATTCATTCTTCCATGTTTTACTGATTTTTTAAAAAGTGTTGAAGAAGATAAGGTCACTCATTTTGCAAATATTTGCCAAAAGTTAACACTGCACAAGGCACTGTGTTAGATATTGGGGTAAAGGGAATAGAAATTCAAGAGTGCATAAGACTTAATCTTGTCTTATTCCTCTTCTATTTACTTCATATAGGCAGCATTGTTCTGTTAATAAATAATTATAGTCATTTTATGTTAAATGTGTTCCCTTTTTTAATGTACTAAATATAATTACCTCAGTCAATTTTAAATTACATTATCAAAAAAATAATTTTAATAAAATAATTTGGCCTGAGTATGATTTCCTCCCCCCCCCCATCCTGGATTAAAAAAAAAAAAAAAGATCCATGCTTATTTCAGTAAATTAGAAATATTTGGAAAAGTGTAAAGAAGGAAATAAATGACTCATGACCAGACCATTCAAAGACAATTACTGTTAATTGGTGTTTTCCTTTCAGGCATTTTCTTTGTATATTTTTTTATATAGCTGAGATCATACAATATATGCAATTTTCCAAGTGTATAATGTAAATATTTCCTTATGTTATGAACAGCTCTTTGAAAACATTACCTGTAATGGTTCCATAATAGTCTGTCATGGAAATTGATTAAATATATAGGGTTTGATGATTAATAGTGAATACTCTGGAGTAAGATTGTGTGGGTTCCCAGTCCTGATGCTGCCATGGGTTAGTCTGTGATGCCAGGCAAATTACTTTTCTGTGGCTCAGTTTCCTTACTTGCAAAAGAGGATAATTATAATCACTATCTTTTCAAGTTTCTATAAGGAATACATGGGAAATCAAGTAAAGCTTAAACTAATATCTGGCACATAATCAGCAAGCAATAAAAGTTATTATTATTATTACCATTACCACTACTATTATTTTCTTAATGATTCCACCTAATGCTAGATAATCTCCTTCCAATTGAGATAACATTTACTGTTATGAAATCACTGTGGAGTGTAGTTGTTCACAAATATTTTATATAACATTAGAAGTTTTCTTAGACTAGAATCAAAGTCAGTGGTATGCACACACATAATGTTCTAAATATTACCAAAATTGCTTACCTACACTCACTTCCAGTGTGGTGCAGTGTTGTTATTCTCAGTAGAGAGATCATCATGCCCAGACCTGAGTCACCTGTAGGATATTTTCACTTCTCTCATCGTCTCCCCGTGAATCATCCTTCTATCAGTTGACAGACAGGTGAACATTGGAATTTGAAAATATCCTCTTAATTTCTTCATGTGCAAAACAAGGTTCTCAATATCTATTTCATAGGGTTGCTGTGATAAATAAAATGATGCATGTTTATGGGGCTTTACACACAGTAAGCACTCATTGTTAGCTATCAGTAAGCACTCATTGTTAGCTATACAGTAACAATCACATTTATAATTTTTATTCCTATCAGGGGTATGTAAAATTATCTGTCTCATTGCCCCTCATCTTTATTGAGCATGATCATTTTGACATCTATTTTAAATTAATTTAAATGAATTTAAACCATCTACATTCCTAAAAATTATTTAAAAATATTTTCGAGGGGCACCTGGGTGGCTCAGTTATTAAGTGTTTGCCTTCAGCTCAGGTCATGATCCCAGGGTCCTGGGATTGAGCCCCACATTCGGGCTCCCTGTTTGGCAGGGAACCTACTTCTCCCTGTCCTACTCCCCTTGCTTGTGTTCCCTCTCTCGCTGTGTCTCTCTCTGTCACATAAATACAGAAAATCTTAAAAATAAATAAATAAATAAATAAATAAATAAATAAAAAGAATAAAAGTATTTTCTGATTCAATAACTGAAAAGTATTTTGGTGTTTTTTAAAATGAAATATTTATTTACTTGAGAGAAAGAAGAGAGAGAGACCATGAGCAGGGCAATGAGGGGCAGAGGGAGAAGCAGACTCCCTGCCGAGCAGGGAGCCCAACTCAAGGCTTCATCCCAGGACCCTAGGATCATGACCTGAGCCAAAGGCAGATGCTTAACCAACTGAGCCACTCAGGCACCCCACATCTTGGTATTTTAATTTGCTTCCTTTTGATTACTATTGGAGTTTAACTTTTGTCAAATATTTATTAGCCATTTGAATTTCTGCATGTGAGTATGTGGGGGGGTGTGTAGTAGGGAAAGGATGAGATCAGGTTCTATTTATTTTATGGGGTTCTTCATTTTGTATTTATTTTCCTTTTTGGTGGGGGTGAGGGGGGCTGTGTTAGTCTTTTGATAGTAAGTATATTGTTCTTAGTCTGATCCTGTCTTATTCCTACTGAACTAGTTCTATCTCCCTATGATCGGTCTATGTTTCTAAAGGTTTCCAAGCCATCTGGTTAAGTGTCCATTTTAGAATTGTGCCAGAGAGCATTATTAAGCTTACAAGTCTAATAAGGTCCGTAACTCCATCCCTTTTTCCCATTAAAAAAAAATCTGGGAACATTAGCTATCATGCCATCTCTGGCACAATGTGAGATCTCCATGATTGCTTGGCGTCTCCGGGGGGTGATTGAGATTGCTGGCAGCACCTTTCATCTAGGCTCGAGTGTGGGCAAGGGGACTGATTATAAGGAGTACAGACAGCTCGGTCAGCGAGTCTGGGACAGGGTCAGAGGGAGGCTGATGCTGGGGCCCCGTGTTAGGTCTCCACCCTATTCCTTGGCTTGTTCTCCGCCTCTCTGTGGCTGGCCTCTCTGATTCTGGCCAATCTGCATGCCCCAGCTCCCATGGCCACTTTTTCTGGAGGCAGCCCCTTCAACCTACCTTTGGCATTGCCTACACACTCCTGTGGCTGTTTCTGGATTCCACATCTTTCCCCACGGTCCACAGAACTCTTATTCTCCCTCTTGGGATGGTACAGACTCTTCCCTGAAATTTCAGAACTCAGATCTCTTAAAGGCTGGGCCCAAAATTTGTTTAGCATTTCCTTTATTCATAATAATAATAATACAATATTATTTTTGGCGATATAAATAACATTTACTGAACACGTACTGTGGGTTAGGCGTTGTGCCCTGTGTCTCAGAGGTACTCTCCCGTGGCATCTTCAAGGCAAGCACATAATGCTGGTTCTGTTACTGTCCTACGTCACAGACAAGAACAGCGGAGTTTAGAGAAGTCAAATAGCATGCCCGAGGTCACCCCTGTGGCAGCAGGTGTTGGAGCTATCAGCTGATTTCAGGTCAGCCTCGTGTCTAAGCCCAGGATCTAAACTCCAAGATGATATGGCACTATCTGGGATTCCCCATCTGGCCTCCTCTTCCTAATCTCATTTTGAGCCCCTTTTATAAACCCTCTCCTACCACATATTTCTATAAACAAGGATAATTCAAATGGGAGGAAGCTCTGACTGCCATTTCATTCTGGTGGGGTGACATTGGATTTTCACTTCCCTGATTCAGCTTGTACTCCCTGAATGACTTCCTAGGAGCCCAGCGAGGTCACTCCATCAGTGCCCACAGGACAGGGGTCCCACCAGCCAAATGTACGTGTTTCTTTTTAGAGTCATACTCTCCTGTTTGCTTTGGGAGTGGGTATCCTTCTGCTCATTCTAGCTTCCTTCTTTTTATTTTTATTTTTTTTTTTAGATTTTATTTATTTATTTGACAGAGAAAGGCACAGTGAGAGAGGGAACACAAGCAGGGGGAATGGGAAAGAGAGAAGCAGACTTCCTACCAAGCAGAGAGCCTGATGCAGGGCTTGATCCCAGGATCCTGGGATCATGACCTGAGCTAAAAGTAGACACTTAACGAGAACTGAGTCACCCAGGCGCCCCTTTAGCTTCCTTCTTGCTCTTGGCCAGCAGACAGCATCACATTCCAGAAACTTTCTCTGTTGGTCTTCTATCTTCTCTGCCTCTATCCACTCCAGAGGGCAAGGATCTCAGTGCCTTTATCTGTGGGACCCCCCCCCCCAACAATTAACAATCTTGCAAACATGCCTTGCTCAAGCCTTTTCACCTCAAGGATGAGTTCAACCTAGCAAGGTTATATTTGCTATGTACCTTGGATGGGAAAACTGCACACATCTACAGACCTGGGAAGATGGGTCTTCTGGCCTGTGTGATAAACAGTTCTCCCCTCCTCCCTGCCTGTTGCAGAGTCTGGAATCCAAGTATCCCCTGCCCCAGAGAACCCACCAGGACCTAGAAAGGTGACTCTTGTATCTGATTGTATCCCTTCACTTTCATATTCTGACTGCAGCAACTTCTCACTGGTGGCTGATGAAATAGTCACAATTTGCACAATTTGCCAGTGATTCCAAATTCCATGATATATAATAAATTGTCATTCTGCTGAGATAAGACTTTGAAAGTCTCACACTATTAGGCTGGGTGTGGTCCCCAGTCACTTAGCAAATGATTTGTTTTCTGCATGTTGTGACAATGCATTTTACAGAAGTAATGATATGCTTCAGCAGTATTCATGGATGTGAATATTCCAGGAGTCTCTGGATGCGTTCTGTACAAGAAATAAAAAAATAAAAATAAAAAGGGAGGGGGAGAGGTTTATCCTGTGTGCAAGGCCCGGGTTAAAGTGAGGTCTCTCCCCACCCACTGCTGGTCTGTTGCTAAGTATAAGCTATTAGCAGGGGAATGATGTTCATCTTCCTATAGCACCTTTCCCAGTCACTGATGGAACTCTCTAGAAGTCAGGCTTACTCTACATACACAAATGATAAGTAATACAAGTAGTATTGTTCATTTAACTCATGTTTCATTCATCTCCAGATGCTTCTAATGCTCAGTCCTGACTGCTTCTCTTTTTTTTTTTTCAGTATTTCTTTCTTTTTTTATTTTTTAAGTTTTATTTACATATTAACTTCCACTCAACTTATAAAAAATTATTAAAATTTAAATTCAGTTAATTAACACATACTGTACTACTAGTTTCAGACAACTGACTGCTTCTCTTGGGCTGGGTTGGTAGAGGGCATGCACATTATCTTTTTATTTTTTATTTTTTATTTTTTATAAACATATATTTTTATCCCCAGGGGTACAGGTCTGTGAATCACCAGGTTTATACACTTCACAGCACTCACCAAAGCACATTATCTTGACAAGAATGGACATTTCTGGTTAACGTTTGTAGATACTCAGAGAACTGAGGAAATACTTTCATTTTCCAACCAGGGGGTTCATGTTGTGTAGACACTACACCAGTGTAAACTATTCGTGTTGAGTATGACCGTTTACTCAGCAGGCTAGAAGGTTGAGTTTCTCACACACCTGCTCCTGGCCGCCATCATGTCCCAGGGGAGCCCAGACTCCCCAGTGACAGCCAGACCTGGGAGGTTTGGTGGAGACAGACTACCACTTGCGGAAAAAGAGTCCATTATCTTGGAAGCCACTCCCGGACTCATTGCCGAAAGTAATTTCTCAGGGTTTATGCTCAAACCTTAGATGGTTCCTCCTGCCACTATGATTGAAGGGGCAAGGGTTGGAGCCCAGCCGTCTTGGTCGGCAAATACCATCCGTCATGATGAGCCACTAACCCTGATGAGGCCCCCGATCGGGCTCTGGAATGATGACAGATGAGACCACATACAGCAGTTAACGCCATCATTTGTAATCATTACTTTTTGGCCATTCAATAACCATCCGTGAAATTATTTTCTGAATTTCCCACAGTAGAGAAAGGAACTGAGTTTACCTCCTATTTGTTTTTTGGAAGCATCTCAGCAGTTAAAGGTGCTTGAAGGGAACTTTCTATGGCCCCATCAGATCCAACTTCAGCACCCCTATTCCCTCGAACCACCTGCCCTGTGTGGTGATGACATTGGACATGCCTCTTCTTTCCCTGACTTCCCACAGGGGAAGCCCTGGGTTCCTCTGTGGCTAATAGCTCTGTCGCTACTCTGGGATGTCCCAGGCGTAAGGTGCAGAGTGATAGCATTCCCTGTCACTTCTTTTTTTTTTTTTTAAAGATTTTATTTATTTATTTGACAGAGACCACAAGTAGGCAGAGAGAGAGAGAGAGAGAGAGAGAGAGAGAGAAGCAGGCTCCCTGCTGAGCAGAGAGCCCGATGCGGGACTCGATCCCAGGACCCTGAGATCAGGACCTGAGCCAAAGGCAACGGCTTAACCCACTGAGCCACCCAGGCGCCCTCCCTGTCACTTCTCATAGTGTGACTGGCCTCATCGCTCAGCCTGGAGCTTTCTTCCCCAGCAGCACCGTGGTCGTGCATGGCTGCTGAGAGCCAGCCATTGTGCAGAGATGCCTCTCACGGATGCTGAATCAGAGGGAGAAGAGGCTGAAGCCCTTGGACCACTTGCCTCTAACTGCTGGTACCCTCTTCTGCGTACCCCAGTGGGCCATGTAAATATCATTTTCTCTGTGCGTCATGATGTGCAAAAGGTTAGGAAGCATCTGATTTTCATTTTCCTTCTCTGTAAACTGGTATTATTTTTTATTATCTTATGGGACCATTGTGAGGCTCAAAGGCTTAAATGCCTATGAAGGGGGTTTTAAGAGCTGCCATACATTCGTTGAGGGCCACTGGCCACAGAGATAGGACTCCGTCTCCAGTTTACCTTCATTGGCTGTCCCTTCAAGACTGGGATGGAATTCCACTTTAAAAAAAAAAATTCCACTTATTTTTAAATCTTTCCCATGCCATCAATATTTCACGTCTATTACTTAGGTTCCAGCACTGACATCACATATTTGCTATAGTCCATGGTTCTTGGAACTTTTTTAAGGCATTTGCAAGAGCAGAAGTTCCTCACCTCTCTGCCCAGGGTGCTGAGGGTACACGCCAGGTCCCTGTACCCTGGGTCTCTCTGCATCCCCTGCTGCCATCTCTTCCCAGGCCAAGGCCTCACCTCCCTGCCGAAGACAGAACTTTACTCCCTCTGAGCCTGTGTTGCATTTGGCTGTAGTCCCCTGCTCTGGGCTGAGAGCCTCTCCAGCGTCAATGGTTTTAGCATGTATGCTTCAAGGTCTTAGCCCCTGGGGTGTTGCCCCCCGCTGCCCAGATGGTTCCAGAGAATGGCTCCTCTCAGCCTTGCAAACAGAGATCTCATGGGTGGAGCGAAAAATCTCTCCTGCCCTTCTCAACAGACCTTAAGCCAAATGTTCGAAGTGTGAAAACCAAGTGTGCGAAAACTGAGTTCCAGAATAACATGCCAGAATGTATCAACACCGGTTTCTGGGTGCTGAGGGTAGGAGTCAGACTTCTTTTCTTCCTTCGAACTTCCTGACTTTTTCAGATTTTCTATAGTGAAACTGAAAGTGTATTTTAAAATATATTTCTAATAGATGCACTCAAGATGTGCTTCGTGAAGGCAAATAGCAGCTCTGACATTCCTTCACACTTGCTGGCTCCAAATTACTGCCTTTGCTCTCGAGCCAGGCGGTTTGGAGGGGGTGGGAGCCAGGAGGGAGAGGGTGGAGGCAGCCGTGTGGGCCATTGAATTTCCTCTTTTCCGACATTTCTCTGGCAGCTAATTCCAGGGTGCTCATCTGTATGGTGGCGGCATGACTTTCATGTTTTCCCCAAGGTGTTTTATGGCCTTTTTAGAGTGGTACTTTGAATAACTTTTCTCAGTAACTTCCAAATGGTGAAAAATATCAGATGATTTCCCTTCTCCCTCTGCACTCCTCTTTGTTTCTGCTCCCTCCTCATTGTTAGTCTCTTCACCATCTCTTCCCTCACCTCCCTCCCTCTCCTTTTCTCTTTCTTTCCACTGCCCCCGCTTCTCTCTTCACCTAATATTTCAAGCAAAATAAAACTTGGTAGTGAGAAAGAAAGTCTTTGGTGGTGTTGGCCTGGGCCCTGGTGGGGGGAAAGCAAACACAGGTTCATCACCAGGAGCTAGAGGGCTGTGAGAGTGTCCCAGGGGCAGCGTCATGCCTTCGCTTTTCCAGAAGGCAATTAATTCAGTGCTCAAACCTGTAATGACTTAGTGTTGACTTCATTGGATGTCATCGTTAAGGCTAGGGTAGGATTGTCTAAGAAACTGATGTTTGAGCTGGGGACCTGAAGTGGATGAGCAGAGTTAGCCAGTTAAAGGGAGTGGGATGGAGAGGGAGACCAGGCTGGGAAGGGGTCTATTTGAGCCCAAGTGTGTCTCAGTCCAGAGTACCTGCTCCTTAGTCCCCACCAAGATGAGGGGGGCGTTGCTGAGGACCCCTGCCATAAGGACCAAACAGCAATGGCACAGTCCAACTCGGAACCTCTTGGAGATGAGGTAAATTGTCCTGGAGAACAGGGACATTGAGTTACACACAGAAGTGAGACTGATCAGATCACAGATACCTGTAGCATCTTCTATAGGGTCAACCAGGAAGGTTACTTGGAACTGCCACAGAATAGCTCTTCCCCATTGGCAGGACTACTCTGTCCTCTTGATGATCCTTCTGCTTTTTTTCTGTTGCTCAGCTTGTTGGCCAAGCTTCCTGTAGGGAGAAAGCTTGGAATCCAGACGCCAGGGCCCAGCCTTTCCCTTTGGTGTATGGCAGTGTGCTTGGATTCTGTGGTTCTAATCCCCTGGGGTTTCTTCCTCAGCACGTCCACCAACAGACTCCCACCCTCTGGCAAATTTCACCCTATGTGTCCTTCCTCTGGTCCAGCCAAAGCCTCATGTATGGGAAAGACATCAGACCTAATGGTGGTCTCCATGGAAACGGTGCTGGCTGAGCTTCAGGTCACGGAGAGCCAGCTTCCTAGACTGAAAGCATATGTTTCTAAGTGACCTTCCTGGTTGACCTGAGGGAAGCCTTGCCCTCAGTTAGGAAAATGTTCTAATCAGTCTGTATTCTATGTGTAGCTCAAAGTCCCTGTTCTCATGGACAATCAACATCATCTCCAAGAGGTTCCGAGTTGGACTGTGCCATTTCTGGTTGGTCCTTATGGCAGGAGTCCTCAGCAACACCTCCCTCATCTTTGAGGGGACTAAGGAGCAGGTACTCTGGACTGAGACACACTTGGACTCAAAAAGACCCCTTCCCAGTCTGGCCTCCTTCCCCATCCCACTCCCTTTAACTGGCTAACTCTGCTCATCCACTTTAAGTCCCCAGCTCAAGCATCAATTTCTTGGGCAATCCTACCCAGGCCTTAAGGCTGAAATCTAGTCTCTCTTTTACACAATCTCATAGGGCCATGTATCTCTCCTTCACAACACATGTCAATGTTGAGACATTACAAGGATTTGTGAGGTGGTTGAACTGCTGTCTACAGCCCCCACCCCCCAACTCTGAGCTCTTCAGCCTATAAGCTCCAAGAGGGTAACACCTAATTCTGCTCACTAAGGCATCCTATCTGCCAAGGGCAGAGTTTGGCACATAAGAGATGCTCAATAAATATTCATTGAATAAATCAATCTTAGTTCCATTCTTTTCCACCCCAGGATCTTGGGCAAATTACTTAACTTATGTGAGCATCAGGTCCCTCATTATAAATGAGGATTATAATTCCCCATTCAGAAAATTGTAGGATTTACATGGGACAATAGTTGTAAAGCACCAGTATGGGGCTGGCATACCTAATAGGTATGTACACAATGTACTGGTTTTTTTCCCTTAGTTTCTTTTTCATCCCAGAGTACTGAACAGAACAGTAGTTTAAAGGTTTACAGAGCAAAAGTACCTATACCCTTATGTCTTTCCCCTCCTTCTTTCTCTATTACCTTCTCCTGTGGTTGGGTGAGACACAGGATGAAGGGTCAGAAGATCAGGTTCTTGATTTTTTATGAGTAAGATGACCCTGGGTAAACCATTGGCCTTTCCTCTGTTTCAGCTTCCTCGGATATGTGATAGGAAGACATAGACAAATAGTCTTTAGAACCCTGCCGGCTCTCACCCTGTGTTTCTGCACAGGGGTCAAGGGTAACACTGACCACAGTTGTTTGCAGTGCAAGATGAATGGAAGCCAAAAAGAAGTGCAGCATCAGAATAGGGAGAAGCAAATTAGGCTATTGGCCTATCTATTTTAATACAAGCTGAGTTTATTTTAGTAGTACAGGTGAAATATGTTTTAAAGTGTATCATTATGACAATGCCCCTTGGTAACAGCCCAAGGATTTCTAGTGTGTCTTTCTTCAAAGAGCCTGAGGGCTTTGTACATACGTCTCATTAATTCTCAGAACGTCCCTAAAGTTGGATGGAAAAGCATGATGAGCTCTGTTTTATATGCAGAGAAACAAAGCTTCAAAAAGGTTAAGTAGCTTACCCAAGGTCGCACAGTAACATCACTGCTCCCAGAAACCTGGGTCTCTATTTAGCACACCAGCCTGTTCAGGCATTCTGCTTCCATTCTTTGGAAATGAGTCCAGCCATGGGTGAGAGGTCTTTGTTCTGAGAAATGGTATTTGAAGTGCAGTTTCCTGGAGGATAGACTCTTTCCTGAAATGAGAAAGTGACAAGTAGATAAAGAGAGATTGAAAGGACTGGAAGTTAGTAGAAAGTGTTCTGCCCTTTTCCTTCCCCGATCCCAAGCATCCTCCCCCTAGACCAGCCAAGCCCCATCTCAAGGGCCAAGCACCAGACCTGGGGTGGTTGCTATGGAAACAGTGCAGGTGCAGCTTGAGGCCCTGGAGAGCTGGCTGTCCTGACTGAAGGTGTGTGTTTCTAGGTCACCTTCCTGGTTGACCTGAAGGGAATCTGTCATCCTCAGGAGAATGCTGCAGGCATCGGTGATCTGATCAATCTTTCTGCTGTGTTTAACTCAATGTCGCTGTTCTCTGGGGCAATCAACATCATCGGCAGGAGGTTGAGAGTGGCATTTCTGGTTAGTCCATATATCAGGGTCCTCAGTGCTATGTTCTGTCCCGATACCAGCTATGCAACCTTGCGTAGGGCAGTTCTGTTTTCTGAGCCTGAATCTTCTGATCTGTAAAAAAGGGTAACTAACAGGACTGTTGTCAGGATGATGAGATGAACGACTCCAAAAGGCATCAGTGAGCCAGAAATCACAGTGATTGTGTAAGTAGTTAATATCCAGTCCTCTGGGATCACCTGGGTGGCTCAGTTGGTTAAGCATCCAACTCTTGGTTTCAACACATGTCTGTGATCTCAGGGTCGTGAGACTGAGCCCCATGTTGGGCTCCACACTCAGTGGAGTCTGTTTCTCTCCCTCTCCCTCTGCTCGTCCCTTCACACTTTCTCTCTCCCTCAAATAAATAAACATTTTTTTAAAAAATTAAGAAACGATCCTCTTCCTTTGCTGGAGCTCACCTCTTCTTATGAAAGGGGGCCATGCCATAACCTCTTCAGAGGTTACCCTGGAAACTGTCCCTTCCCAGCTTGAAATATCAGGTCAAAAGAAGAGCCAGTTGTTCCTAGATGGTTTGTTGCTTCCTGTTCAACCTACCCAGGGACTACTGGGCCCACTGGTTGGTCTTTGTCCCCACAGGCAACCCTCATTCCACAAACTCTTTCACAGATGGACGTGGTTTTCCAGGCTGCCTGGTCTTTGTGTCACTTGCGGTACATTAATTATGTAGTGCCTGGTGAAGCTCTCTGAGATCACAAGATGAAAGGCCTGGTGGCAGTTCAAAGTCTTCCTTTTGATTATTATTCTACTCAGTGTATTTTGGGGGGAAGAAAATGGGCTTGAGATCACAGTGCAGTAAATTTCGTAAAGAGTAGAATACAAGCAAACCAAAGAAATGGACCTGGAACAGATAATCAGGTTGCCTGTGAGGTTGGGGTATGAGTGTGTGTGTGTGTGGGGGGGGGTGCGTGCGTACACGCATGTGTGTGCAAAGAATCAGGCTATCTGGAGAACGATACCCTCTCTGTTGCTCTTGTGGGTTGTACAAATGCTAGTTGGTCTTCCTCTATTACTGAAAGCCAGTGAGTTCACCCTGAAGAGACAGGTAGGACCAGGGACTAACTATACTTGGAACAGGGATTGCAGGACAAGAGAAGGTACTCTGGGGCTCACAGGCCAGTCATGAGCACTTGCTTGGGGCACTGAGGTCATCTCTAGATAGGTCAAAATGTAGCAGCTTAGAACACAAATTCTGAAGTGCCATCATTATCTGGCTTTGGCCGTAAATTAGGAGTCAGTGGTGGATGACCTACATAAATGTGGTATCGGAACTGATTGTGAGCTACCTGGGGTCTATGCCCCTTATTTGACCCTAATCTTGACCCCAGGAAGAATGTTCTCCATAAGACTAAACAACAGCCCTTTTGAGTTTTCCCTAATTTCTTCTAAATCTGTGAGCTTGAGATCTGTTAGTGAAAATAACATATTATCTTCTGTTGTCATGGGCAGTGAAGGAAATTTGAGCAACATTTGATAAAGGATGTAAACGTCACTATCCTGAATGGCAATAAGTCTTGGTGGTCAATGAGGCAGGAGGGACCAGTTGAGTTTTTTTGTTTGTTTGTTTTGTTTTTTAAGATTTTATTTACTTATTTGAGAGAGAGCAAGAGAATGTGCATGAGCAGGGGGAAGGGGCAGAGGGATAAGAAGAAGCAGACTCCCTGCTGAGCAGAAAGCCCAACGTGGGGCTTGGTCTCAGAACCCCAAAATCATGACCTGAGCTGAAGGCAGATGCCTACCTGACTGAGCCACCCAGGTGCCCCTCAGCTGAGTTTGTGTTAGTCTTTTCTGAATCCTAGCTCAACTGCTTTGATGGGGGCCCGAGCTCAGGGAAGATGGGGACCCTTGGAGAGGGAGAGATTTGGTTTGGATCTTTTTTTTTTTTTTTTAAGATTTTATTTATTTGCCAGAGAGAGAGAGAACAAGCGAGTACACACAAACAGGCAGAGAGGCAGCCAGAGGCAGCGAGAGAAGCAGGTTCCCTGCCGAGCAAGGAACCCAATGCGGGACTAAATCCCATGACCTTGGGATCATGACCTGAGCCGAAGGCAGTGGCTTAACCCACTGAGCCACCCAGGCGTCCCTTGGCTTGGATCTTTAAGGAAGGGCAGGGTTTAGGAAAGCAGTGGGTAAGAAAGGATGTTCTAGGGAGAGATCAAATTAGGCAGAAGCTGGAAAACATGTGTCCTAGAGACCATAGACTGCAAAAGGATTGAGTGGGAAATAGGGCCAAGAAAGTACATAGTAGCAGAAGCATGAAGCTTCAACTTTACACGTCTTAGCCATTTTTGCAGAAACCCCTTTGTGATGCCCTTTTTGGTGTGGGTGTAGTATACCCTGCAGGTAACCATCTCCCCAAGGGCAGGGACCAGCCTCATAATTTCCTTTATATTCCCTTAATATTCCTTAATGCCTGCTTTTCCCAACTGACGAATGTGGTTCACTGCTGAGTGAACTCAGCAGTTATACACGGATCCTTTTGGATGTGGGGAGAGACAAAACACATGTGTTGAAACTCTGGCTTTCAGTAGTACAAGAGACTATTAGGGGAGATAATTTTTGCTTCAGGACCCGAGCTGCGAAGAAGGAACTTGAAGCTTCCTGGCAGGGAGAGGGTGGAGCCTGGAGAAGGACAGGGTGGAGTGGGGGCTGCTGAGTTCCATTCACGTTCCACCCCTGATGCTAACAGCCCTCTCTCTGAAAGAGCCAGCTGGAAGGAAATGTGGAAGCAAACTGTGGCGAATCAGCTATGTGTGAGCTGGAGAGGACCTTCGTGAACGGCTGATTCAACCCCTTGATTTTTCAGGCCCGGCGAAGGTGTGGGAGGTCTGCATGTTCGGGACAAAGGACACATCTGCACATCTCTCTCTGTCTATTCTTTGAAAATCACATCTCTATTGTTCAGGCTCTATGAACCGCCTGTTACAACTCCACCGTCACCACTGACTCCAGGAGACATGCAAACGCACTGGGAGGGTTTCTTTGGCTGAGCAGGTGTGGGTGCAGCCCGGTGCATGCGGACCATGCTCCCTTGGGCGGCCTGCCCCATGCGCCTGGCCTTGCTGGGTTTGCTCGCCACCCCCTTTCGACATCAGGACCACTATTCACTTGACCACATTAAGCTTTGCTTTGTGTGACATAAAATCATTGTAAAAGAATGCATTATTAAGTGTGTTTTCGAATAAGGGAGGAATGCTAGCAGCCTGTCACTGATTGTTTTATTGTCGGAAGGAAAATAAATAAGTAGAGCGCGTATGAGGCAAGGCAGGAACGGATCCAAGAAGTGTTTAGAATAGAAGCATTTTTACATTTTATTGATGTCGGTTTGTAAAACATGCTTGCTAGGGAACCCAGGGCATTTATATAAATAACCATCACACACAAATAGCTCTTTATTATTTATACTGAGGTGAGTATGATGTATTTACCATATTATGTACATTGGCTTAGGAATAAATAGACACACAGTGAGACGTGTAAAATACAGACTGGAAATAAAGATATTGGCCATTGGCTGATCTGGAGTAATAGAGTTTGTGGACAGTTGGTAGAGTTAATAATTAACTGGTGAAGAATACAGAAACAGCTCTCTGGGAGCACTTTCCCTTTCTGGACATTGTATCCAAGATCCCTGGACATAGAAAGGGAACCAAGACGCCTGTTCATTTTAGATTCTGAAGCGGAGATAGAGGCGTAAAACTTCCAGAGTGGCATAAGTGATATTTAAAGAGTAGATCATGCCCACATTAGCTCATCTGGCCCTTACAAAACCCTGAGGGTTGGTAGAACATTCGTTATTCTTGGTCTTATCATTTTGGAAACGTGGGGTTTCCAGAGTATGTGATTAGCATGAAGGCCAGTAGCTAGTAAGTGTCAGAGTTAGCAATTTTCTCCAAGGCTCTGGTTTCATGAATTTATTTATTTATTTTTAAATTTATTTATTTGACAGACAGAGATCACAAGTTGGCAGAGAGGCAGGCAGAGAAAGAGAGGGGCAAGCAGGTTCCTTGTCGAGCAGAGAACCTGATGTGGGGCTCGATCCCAGGACGCGGAGATCATGACCTGAGCCGAAGGCAGAGGCTTTAACCCACTGAGCCACCCAGGTGCCCCTCTGGTTTCATGCATTTAACAAGTATTTACTAAGCGCTTCCTATGTGCCTGGCATGGGGATATATCCGTACCTAGGGCAGGAGGCATACAATAAACAAGTAGATGTAACTGTAAGAAATGCTAAATGCAGATCAAGGGGATAGCGAGTGGTTTACAGGGACTGCTGTTTCTGGCAGGTTGATCTGAAAGAACTTTCTGAGGAGGTGGCCTTTGGGCAGAAACCTGGGTTGATAGCGGGAATGGCTATGTGCCTCTGGGAAGGAGGAGCTTTCCAGACAGAGAGAACCACCCATGCAAAGGCCCTGAGGTGGCGGTTTGCTTGGTGAGTTTGAGGGTTGGCAAGGAGGCCTGTAAGACTGGAGCTCCACAGGCAAGGGGAAACATGGCTGGAAATGAGGTCAGAGAGAGAACCAGGGGCCGGTTCATGAGGGGCTGTCAAGGACTAAGCCATGACATAGGCCACGTGAAAGCCATTTCAGGGCTGAAGGGACAGTCTAAGTGCTGTATGGAAAACACCCCAAGAGTGAAAAATCGTAGAAGCAGGAGGCCGGTTGGGAGTGTGTTCAGCAGTCTTCAGGCCGAGAGGCGATGGGAGAGAAAGGGAAAGGACAGAATTCAGGGAAAGCCAGCGAGATCTGCTGATGAATGGATGTCGGGGTGGGAAAAGAAAGAAGTCAAGGATTGTTCCTGGTTTTGCCCGAAGCAACCGGAAGAGTTTTGCCATCACTTTCTGAAACGGGAACACCTGAGTTTAAGTGGAGACCAGTGTGTCATTTTGCACATGTTAAGTTTGAGATACTTATCAGGCAATAAAATGGTGATTTCAAACTGGCAGTTGGTGATATATGTTGCTGTTTAGGGAAGTTGGGCCAGGAGCTGTATTTAGTAGCCTTAGTATACAGGTGGTATTTGAAGGCATGAACCTGGTTAAGATCCCTTTGAGAGTGAGTTTAGATAGAGAAGAGAAAAGGCCCAAACTCCCCAAATTTCAACAACTGTCAAATAATAAAACAATAATGCCCCTATCCCCTGACCACCAGTGTTTTTAAAAAATGCTGAGCGTATTTATTTGTCACACAAGGAGAAATTCACTGAGGAGTTCTCTAAGGAAGAAAGGTCACAGTTTCTAAAGCTTTAGGAATAGGGTTCTATGGGGGTCATGCCAAGTCAGAATTAGAAACCAGCACTTTGGGTAGGAGAGGATGAGTTTATAAGTGGGCAAGTGCTTCGCTAAAACAGATTCCTTGTTCACTGGCCAAAAGCCTCCAGTGAAACCCAGGAATGGTCTCATGTCCTGGGGTTGTGTGAAATTCATAGTCCTTGGTCACTGCCAGCTGGTAAAACCACTGCGATGAAATTCAGTATTCAGCATGAAATCTCCCAAATGGTTGCTTCTGGAAAGTTCAGAGTTGTTGTGGGGTATTTTGGTGGGAGAGTGGTTTGGACAGTCTTACCTATAGCCAACCAATAATGCCCTCAGCCCAGAGTCCGTTTCCGTACTTTTTGCTCCTCCAGTGGTCTCAGCTATCAAAGGTCAGCCTCATTTGGGCACCTGAAGCTTCTTGCTCCTGCTTTCCCCTCCCCTTTCCTTGCCACCCCACTTCCCAGGGTCCAAGATGCACTCTTCTTGGCTAGCAGGACTTATCTCACCCCCTTCACCCCATACATATGTGCTGACGAAGCCCCTTTCACTCTGCACCCTAACATGTCCAAAGGGAAGCCCCCCAAAACTAAGCCATTCTCTTGCTTCCGTGGATTGCATCTCATGGCATCTGTGCTTCTGTGCCGGGAGACCCCCCCTCGCCACCGAGGGTGAGGATGGGGTCTGAGTGAGGGCATAAAGGAGATGGAGATCCTCTTCCCTGCATGTGTTAGCTTCAGAGGTACTTTCTCCTTTATATTTCCAATTTCTGCATGTTCTGTGGACTTTGGCTAGAACTCATATGTATCTCATGCTTCAGATACTGGCAAAACCAACTTCATCTATGTGGGCTGTGTTTTTCTTGGTTTTTACGTTTTCCCGTGGGGAGGCCCATCCTTCTGGTTGCCACCCCCCACTCCCCGCCATGCAAGAAATTACTACCTGTCTCCCTCTGGGAACCACAGAAACCCAGATTCCAGGCAAGAATCCTAGGAGCTCCTGTAAGAGCAGCATCTGTATTTCTGCGTTTTCTCCACTATTCCTCTCTGAAGATGCCCACCAATTTATTGGCATTTTGGGATAGAAAATGCTTTAGCTTATCTTAGGGATGACCCGCAGTGATGCCTGTGGCTCCTTGCTGGGCCATGACTCAGCCCTCAGAGCCCTTGCTTTTGAATGATTTCAGATATTTTTTTCTCCCTCAATATATAACCTGGCCTTTATCTGTATTGGAAGTCATCTGCTGCTCTGTGCCCACGCACGGATCCATAAGTGCTTCTTGAAGTTGAGCGCGCTCCATTTGGTGCTTCTCATCCAGGAGGAAGTTAGTACCATTCCCAGACGGTGTGATTGAGAAAAATGACCTCAATTGGAAGCAGGGAAACACTGCCTAGGCTTGATCTTCCTCGTGCTTCAAAACTACTTAAAACTTGAGCTATGTTGATGACTCAGACCTAGAGATGCAAGTTGTTATTCGCACAGAGGTCATTGCAGGGTTTGGCTGCCAATGTCATGAGTTCAGAGAGCCCCCGTACAGTTGCCCTGTTCTGGAACATGCTCAGTGGTGACCCTGGACCTTAGCCATTGCCCCCTGGGGACCTGAAGCCCAGTAGAGAGCTGCAGGACCCCCTACACTGGTTGGTGGGGGCTCAGAAGGGTGGTGGAAGGAACATGGACTGTAGCATTGGGCTGACCTAGTCTGTTGACTCTGGTCTCCTGCCTACTGGCCCTGTGGTCACAGTCCAGGAGTCTAACTTCCCTCAGCCTTGGTTTCCCTGGCTGCAAAATGAGGACCTGTAATAGTACCATTCACAAGGTTGTTGGGAGACGTGTTTAAAGTGCTTATTAGCATAGTGCCTGGTCCATATGTGTTCAGTTCATATTATTAATTTTAAGACTAATAAGCCCAATTTCTGCCCCCAAGTTCTGTGTGGTTCTGGGCCTGATGTCTCTCTACCCCATTGCCCATCTACAAAACAGAGCTGACACAAGGGTGACATGAGATAGCTTCTCTCTGAAATTATCAGCAGAGTTCCTGACCCCTTTCAGCCCATGTCCCCTGAATCATATGTAGAAAAAGTTACCAGAAAGATGGATCTGGGTGCCAGTCAACTCAGTTCTGATTTCTTTAGATTAGTGGGAGGAAAAGAGTCAAAAACCCTTCCCACTTCCAACTGCAGTCGTTGGAAGGCAGAGATCAGGATGTCTCCTTCAGGAAGGTGACTGTAGCATGCCCATCCTGGTCTAGGTGCAGGGGCGTGTGATCCCAAGTGAGGCACCAGCAGACAAAACCGTGGAGAAGCCCAGTGACGCAAGGCTGCCCTGGCCACCCAGCACAGTTATTTCCCCAAAGCATGTGAAGAGAGATTGAGACTCACAAGGGAGTAGGGCCCGGAGGAGATGCTGTGGAGGGGATCTGGAAGAAACTACAAAGCAGACAGGCTGGAAAAAGGTTTCTACTGCTGTTCCCTGCTCTTCTTTCTCTTCTTCTTCCTCTTTTTCTTCACCAAGTCCCTCCTGAAGGTGGCTTAAGAGTTATGTTTGAGGGGCGCCTGGGTGGCTCAGTGGGTTAAAGCCCCTGCCTTCAGCTCGGGTCATGATCTCAGGGTCCTGCTCCGCGGGAGCCTGCTTCCTCCTCTCTCTCTGCCTGCCTCTCTGCCTACTTGTGATCTCTGTCAAATAAATCAATAAAATCTTAAAAAAAAAAAAAAGAATTATGTTTGAGTAGCAAATCAGCCTGCCCACAGTGGAGCGTGGCTTTTTGATACTAGGCAGACCGGGATTCAGCTCCGGATTCCATCATTTGCTCTGCTAAGTTGTTGCATCTGTACAATGGGGTGATAATGCTTGTCTCAGCCAATGTGAATCTCATGTGGGATTACGCAGATTAAAAGCCCAGCAAGAGGGTCAGGCCCATGGAAGCTACAGAGGAATAGACAGTCCCCTTCCTTCCCTTTCTCCTACACTCACTCTTACTGCATATCTGTCTACGAAACAGGGCCGATTCTCAACTTTAACAGAAAAGCTCTTTCTTCTCCAGCAGGAGAGGCTTTGCCTGCCATGAACATTAGCAAATAGGGAGTGAGTTGGGGATTTCCTGGGAAGAGCTGCATAAGAGCATGTAACCTGTGTTCATTTGATTTGTAGGTATATCGTAATTACTTTACGCCACGCAAAACCCACTTGAGGTACTGTTAAGCAAAGGAATGATGCTGCTTTTGCTCCTTTTTTCTCAACCCTTCTCTCTCTCATGCAAATCAGACCACTAATCCTTTGTGGCTGCCTGGACTGTTGGCTGGGGGAAAACCCATCACCTAGCTTTTTTTGTCCCTGAATATAACATAATTGTCAAAATCTCATAACTTCTGAGTGCAATTTCAACCCTATCGTTGGTAAGGCAATAATAAGCCAAGCAAACAGCATTAGATGAAGTAACGATTCTGAACATAAAATAGAGTAGAGGCATTATCTGGACAAGATGAATGGAGTTCTCTATGAAGTTGTACAAATTCTTATAGGAAGAATAGACTTTGAAAAGAGCCATTAGGCCAAGCCATTAAGTAGCCTGGCTTCTAGTTCATCTCCCAGAGATGTTTGTCAGGATGTTGGTCACAAGATTCAGACTTCTTAGATTTGGCTGCCTTGGTAGAAAATGTGTACTGAGGTGCTGAGGTCAATTCCGTCTACTAGGGGCACAGTCTGTCTCCCCACCACCGCCCCTCCTGCCCGATTTTCCAGTGGATGATGTGAAAGTCCTTACACATTTTCTCGTAGAAGCCATATGAGTGACAGAAGACACACTTCAAGCACACAGGTCATTGTTCTCTCTGTTTTCATGTCCAGGTCACAGCTCCTTGGAATCACCAACAAGCCTGTCTTCTCCTCCTCCTGATCCTTTTGCATGGAATCTGACGTGGATAATGAAAGACTCTTTCCCTTTCCTGTCTCATCGCAGTCGATATGGTAAGTGTATCTTTCACAGTTATTGGTGATGTACAATCACCAGCTCATAATTAAGGGAACTGGGAGTTTTAGTGTCCTCCATCTTCCACTGGTGCACATTCCAGCCAGGCCTGGCCTCTCCAGACCCACAGTGGCTTTCTTTATCATAGAGGAAGCTGACAGTTCTGTTGCTACCATATCCCAACCCCCAGCCTTTATGGTGTATAGTGTTCTTGACACCCCTGACCAATCACGAGACGCCAGACTTACCGGTGTTTTGACTGTGGTTTCTCGATACAGGGTTCTGACTCATGCATGTTTCTGTTGTTCTGAAGGTCACCAGTCTTCCAGGGCCCCTCAAGTGACTCCTTTACATTTGGGTAACTCTTTAAAGATACTTGGACATGTTCCTAGAGATTAGCTTAACTCATGTGCTTCTGCCATCACCTCGGAAGTAAGGACGCCAGGTCTCATTCCATTTTCACAGATGTAGAAACTGAGCTTAATAAGATGGCACAGACTGGATTCTCTAACTACAAAACCAGAATTCTTCCCTTCCATTCAGATTTGCTCCCAGGAGGCCACCTACTCAACCTGCTAGGTCCTGGTCTAGGAGCCATTAGGAGGCCATATTTATATGGTGTAGGATTTCCTCATTCTCTGTGCTAACGCCTAACATTCTAACAGCTCCTAGAAGCTGGGCCTCTGCAGAGGAAAGAGCAGGTTTGGAAAAGAGTTGGTGTATTTTCAGGTGGACATTTCTTTTCTCTTGACTGTCACTAGAGTGAATCCCATGAGGGTAGGCACTAAGATGTGTTTGTTTCCCCACTTTATCGTATTACATAGAAGACTCTCATAAAGACTTGTGCATGATGAACGAATACAAAAGGCTTCCAGGGATAGGACATACTCATGAAGTCTGATTCAATGAAGTATTTATGAACCTGGTAGAGCACTAAGTTCTAGATTCCCTTCTGGGCATATTTACCTATTCCTGACACTCAGTCTCTGCCAATGGACTCAAGCTTTTAAAAATGAACCTAACAAAAATCTTCCCACTCACCGCGATCCCTCATGCATAAATGTAGCCGGTCCTGGTTCATATTAACTGTACCTTTCATTTCAAACTTAAAAAAAAAAAATGCATCCAAAGCCCTAGGGCGGTAGAGGATTATACTCTACTGGGATGTTTCCTGCTGCTTCTAAGCCTCCCTAGTGGGAGAGGAAGATCAGTAGTTGTCAGAAGATCCCAGATAAGAATTACTTCTTGATTTTATTTAAGCCAGACATTGAGTGTCATTTTGTGATAAGGGCAAGTGTCTATAAATAATTGAAATCTGGGGCTTTGTATCGTTATTGCTTTGTAACCAGATTTGTGATACAACCAGTCTTTGGATAACATTTTGAATTCACTCTCAAAGTCATTCAGTATCTCCACAGGATGACAACTTCTGTAAAATGCAGAATGTCCAAGAAAAGGCAGGTCTACCTCCCTCCTGCGTGACACAGAGAGCATTGCATCCCTCCTCTGTGGAACATCCAGAAGGAGGTTGAAGGTCAAAAGGAGAAAGCCACGGAAGTTTGTTAAGTGGCTGTCTCCTGGGGCTTGGCCCTGCTATGCCTACTTGCTCTTGCTGGGCCTCACCCTTCTTGCCTGTAAAATGAGGTAGCATAGTATGCTGCCTTGGGGCAAAAGTGGAGATCAGGGGTATTCCCACATCCTTTTCAAATTCTCCTTGTGGCCTAGAATCCTCATGAATTGCCTTCTAGGCTGAGAGGAGGACCTAGACCATTGGCCACACATTGCCCAAATGCTGGATAAAGATGCCAAAGACAGTACCATCATTGCCGTTGAGTCACAGGGTCGGAAGAACTGATTTTGCCTTGGTGACTCCTTGATTGAGGGTAAGGGACTTCAGAGCCTTTTATCTTACTATATTTAATTCAGTGAAGACCTGCCTGCCTCCCCCGTCACCTCTGTGTGCCTGGTCCACTGCTGGAGAGCAGAGGGGATACAAATACATACATAAGTAAGACTCACTCCAGTTCTCTCAGGACTCAGAGGCCAGAGAAATAACTCCGTAGGCAGCTAGCCAAACCCCCGCCACAGCCAGTGCCTCTGGGGGCACAGAGCACACTGAAGGCCAAGACTCCTGTCCCCTTAAGGGTATTTGTGGGGGCTCAGCCCACATGTGTCTATGAACCAGAGAGGCCAGCAGGCTCCCTGGTGATAAATCCACACCTTTCAACTGCCGTGAAAGACATTTTAAGAAATGTTAACAACTTCATTAATTTTAAGGCCTCAAACTTGGGCAGAGAAATTTGACTGGAAAATTGCCGCCTGAAGGGATAGTTCTTCAGACTGTGAGAAGTAACCAAGTCTCAGCAAGTTGACATGGGTGTTTGAGTCGTGGAGCCTGGCGCCTGCATTCTGGGGAGGAGGTGGGAGGCGTTTTCTGGAAGTGGGGGGACTCACAAGGGGGCAACGAGAGGGGGGCAACAGCCTGCCCACAGCTGTCATGACGGACAGCAGCTGGCTGGCCCTCTCAGGCAGGCTGTCCAGTCCGGAATTGAGCGTGGCTTTCTTTTCACCGGTGTTTTATGAGAAGGGATGAGGTGGTGAGAGGCTAACAAGATTTACTCACCCCCAGCCTGTAATTATCTGCTTGAGAAAAAAGTTTGACCTACCTTTTTGAAGTCTTCCCATATTTCTTCTAATTTATGTTGGGGCCTTTTATGTTGTATAAAATATATTCTCTTCAGTGGCATTTGGTATCAGATTCCAGCGCTTTCTCACTTCTTGTCTTGAAGGACGGCAGCCCGCTAATTTCATCATTGATGAGCGAAGAGCCACACAGTCCTGCCCCAAGGCTTTTAAGGAGGTGGGGGCATCTAAAGAAATACCTTTTTTTGTTCCTTTTATCATCAGCTCTGATGCCTTAAGACTTATTTATAAGCTTGGCTAGAGGACTGGGCTCTCACTACCCACCCAGATAAAAATCTGTTCATTCTGGTGGCTCCAGGACCTAAGAGATTGAGGCCACTGAAGGCTGTGACCACATTTGGTTCTAGAGGAACAGAAGCAGATGGTGTCCCACCCACTGAACTCATGTTTGCCCACTCCAGGTGTGGGAAGAATCAGACCGACATATGAAGCGTAATATAGCCAAAGGTTCTGCCCCAGGTGAGCAGGAGGAAGAGAGTTCTTACTTACTGAAAAACAAAACCATTGATGCTTGACAAAACTCTTTCACACCTCTTTCTCACTTAAGCCTGTTATGAAATTATTTATATCCCATGTCTGTAATGTAAATTGAGGGCCAAAGGAGTTTATTAACAAGCTCCTATGATGGAACAGAACAGCAGTTAGACAAGACTGACCGCAGATTGTCTGACTCCAAGTCAGAGTTCTCTTTTTACTACAACACAAAATGAATTCAAAGGTGAAGTCTTCCCTCCATGGAGACAGCTCTCCTTTCCTGGATGACCTGGTGTTCAGACTGAATGTCTGATACCCAGGATCTAGGCAGCTATAGAATGAGACTTGATGCCCCCAAATTGAGGCTCTCCCGAGTAGGCCAGCTAATTCATCTCTTCCCAAATGTGGGCACTGTAGGCAGTCTAGACTGTTGTTCCTGTTAAAAGGTGAGTGGTGTCCCCCCAAAAAATAAATTGAAGTCCTAACCCCTAGTACCTGTGAATGTGACCTTATTTGGAAATAGGATTTTTGTAGATATAATCGGGCCCATTCTTCTTTAGAGGAGGGCTTGATCTAATGTAACTAGGTCCTTACTAGAAGAGAAAACAAGACATAGATACATACATAGGATGAACACTATGTAATGATGGAGGCAGAGATTAGAGTGACATATCTACAAGCCAAGGACTGCCAAGGATTGCCAAGGATTGCCAGAAACCACCAAGAGCTGGGAGAAAAGCATGGGACAGATCCTTTTTAATGCTGTCAAAGAGCATAGCTCTGACAGTGCCTTGATTTGGGGCTCCTGGCCTCCAGAACTGTGAGAGAATAAATGACTATTATTTCAAGCCACCCCATTTGCAGGACTTTGTTATGATAGCCCTAATAAAGTCATACAGCCCTTCGTCCCTCCAGTCCTGCAGTGTCTACATGGACTCCTGGCAAAGAAAGAGTCCTCCTAACACCCAACATTAGGGCACAAAAAAGCCATTGTTGGACTTTAAATAAAAGTCCTATTAAAACTTCGTCTGCTTCCAAGCCCATGGAGACCCATCCAATTTAAGGACTGGTGCTATTGGAAAGAAAGAAAAATTAGACTTTTTAATTACTTTCCCTGCTGCCACTGCCACCATCACCGGTGCTGTTAATGTATCAATTTCTTTGATTGAAAACATTGGGTAAATTAAACATATCTCTCTCTCAAGGAAAGAAAAAAAAAATCAACCTACCACAGAATCAAAAATGGAAAACAAAAAGGTTCTCTAGCCTCTTATGGGATTTGCTTCATATCTCTGGCAAGAAGTCAGTTTGATCACATTTCTGAAATTACATATTTAATGTGGCTGGACGTGATCAGCTGTTCCGCCCTCAAGGGCCTGGTGTCAGTGAAAAGCAGCTCCCAGTTCCCTCGTGGACCACTACCATGGTTGAAAGCTTTCCTAACAATTCCCCTGCCCTGACAGGCCAGGCCTCTTTGTATTCTGTTCCCACCCTGCTCCACTGAACTGGGAAGTCAAGTTCTTTCTTAGTCCATACTCTCATATTTTAATCTACAACACGGTGAGCACAAGGCCTGTGGTTGCCTTCCCCAAAAAGACTGAGTCCTAAGGGGTACCAGCAATGCTGGCAGTCACATGCCACCAAGAACAGGGTATGCCATCCACCCTGAGTACTGCTGACCTGCTGGGGCCAATGAACCCAACCCATGAAAATCACATAAAAAACAGATGGCTTAGGTATTTCCATAAAAGATCTGTTTAAATTGCTGCACGTGATCATATCCCTTATCTTTTTTTTTTTTAAAGATTTTATTTATTTATTTGACAGAGAGAGACCACAAGTAGGCAGAGAGGCAGGCAGAGAGAGAGAGGAGGAAGCAGGCTCCCTGCTGAGCAGAGAGCCCGATGCGGAACTCGATCCCAGGACCCTGAGATCATGACCTGAGCCGAAGGCAGCGGCGTAACCCACTGAGCCACCCAGGCGCCCCCATATCCCTTATCTTTAAATTGAAGGCACATAGGCCCACTCAGCAATACCAGCCATTTCTCCATTAGTGGCAGATTGAATAAAGAGAAGCCCAAAGGAAACAGGCAGATTAAAAGATACAAGAGTGATTCACCAACTGACGCAAAGGCAAGAAAAGCAAGTCAAAAGAGAACCATTTAAAACAACTGTCACAGGGACTTCTGGGTGGCTCAGTCCCGTAAGCGTCCAACTCTTGATTTTGGCTCAGGTCATAATCTTGTTCATCAGATCAAGCCCTGTGCAGAGCCCATCATGAAGCCCAGCATAGAGCCCACTTAAGATTTTCTCTTTCTCTCTTTCTGTCCCTTATCTCCTCATTCTCTCTGTCTCTCTAAACAAACAAACAAACAAACAAACAGAAAACCCAAATAAATAAATAAATACATAAAACAATTGTCACAAACATGGGGAAAAGCATTGACAAAAGGAGGCAGATGAGGGAATGGAAACAGAGACACACAGAGATAGAGACAGATAGACGAATGTGGAAAGGATCACTCATGCCTTTCTGGTCTCCTGTTTCCATATTCTTTCTCCTGCTTATATGGTCTCAGCAATCCTACCTGGGCAGGTGGTTCTCTGATGCAGGTGATTCCCCACTGAAGATTGCTTCAGTATCCCTACCTGCCTGCATCATTTCCCCCTTAGTGTGTCTCTGACACCACAGAGAATGGGTGGATGGGTATACACATTCTTGGAATACCAGCCATATGACTGGTTTTGCTCTAGGCATTGCTGTGATAAATAGGGCACAATCACTCCCCTTAAGAACTCTCAAGGAAGAGGCAGACATGCCTTCTGTATGACAGGTGCAGAAACAAAGGCATGTTCAAAGCTGCCTGGAAATAAAGAAGCAGGGCCAGTTCTGTGGAGGACTTCGGAAGTAGGTGTTTTGAAGATGGGGACAGCTCAGTTGGGCCTCGGACCCCGAAACCAATGAGAAGGCAGAGGGAAGAATGTGCAAAGGCATGTTTAGGACCAGGTCAATGTCAGTGACACAGGACGGGGAGGACCTGCAAGGAAGCAGCAGGGATGAGCCCAGGAGACAGTTACTTCCGGATGTACTCAGGATTTAGACATGATCCCGCATGTGAAGCATAGGTTGGAGAAGGAATGGCAGGATGGGAATCGGGGAGAGATTCTGGCTATGGGGTGAGCATGACTTAGTTGTTTATCCAGGAGAGTCCAGCTTCACTGGCTGAGTAGATGAATGTCGTGCTAACTGAAATGAGGAGGAGGAGAAACAGTTGGCAAGGAGAGATGGTGACCAAGACATCTAGAGGGGAGAAGATGGGGAGAGCTCTGCGGAGCAAGTTATACATGAATGCTGTCAGGACATCCAGGTGAAGGTGACAGGTAGAGAGTTGGAAGTCTGGGTCTTGGAGTAGGCAGAAGTCTAGGACAGAGGTGAGATGGAGAGTCATTAGCATAGAAGTTGTGGTTGAGGCTGGTGGTTGGAGGATAAAGATTCTGGATATTTCATGTAAGAGGACGAGAAGCATGACACGCAGAAATGGAAAAATAGGAAATATAGGAGGAGAACCAGAAGATGGGATCGTCTCAGAAGCCAGGATGGGGAAGAATTTTAGATACAGAAATCATCAATAGTGTTGAAGCCACTGAGCCATAAAGCGGAACAAGGACTTTAAGAGCCTTTTCTCACCCTTACGTAAATACTCCTTATGTTTTACATTCTTCCTCTCCCCTCTTTCTTGCTTTCTCATTCCATTCTGTTCCCAGCTGCTTTGTTTTTGCTTCCCTTGAACCTGTCTCCCTGGAGCCTTCCAGCTCCAGCCTGTAAGGCCCAGCTCAGTCCCTGCCTCCACATCGGGGCTTTCACCGATGCCCAGACTATACTCATGTGTCCTCCTCCTTGGATTTTTTTCTGAAGGAAAAATTGATGGAATGCTTTTTATAACATTGGGTTGGTATAATCCCCCTCTCAGTATCTGAGAAGATTCTGACTTGTACAGGAAATGGTTATTTCTTGAACATTCCAAATTCTCTAAGAAACTCCATTAGATTATGTCCATCATCACAAAACCTGGAACTTCCCTGATGTTTCTTTTCAACCCAGTAAATTTCCTAGGTTGTATTTCATCCCTTTTAAATTAGGTCAGTGAAACTAAGGTCAGTTAACTAGGTAACTGTTAACTAGGTAAACTAGGTCAGTTGATAGAGCAATCATGGATGAATCTAATTTGCCCAACCAGAGATAAGTAAGAAGGAGACAAACCATAAGAGACTTGTAACCATAAGAAACAAACTGAGGGTTGCTGGAGGGGAGTTGGGTGGGGGATAGGATAACCAGGGGATGGGCCTCAAGGAGGGCACGTGGTATCATGAGCACTGGGTGTTATCTATAACTGATGTGTCACTGACCTCCACCTCTCAAGCTAATAATACGTTAATTAATTGAATTAAAATAAAATAAAATTTGTAGAAAAATATAAAAAAAGAAGGTAAGTCATCTTCATCTATTATCCCTATATGCACGTATGTGTCTATCCATCTATTTTTACCTATCACCCATGTACTCATCCAGTCGGTGTCTACAGTTTGCCAAGCTCTTTGCCTCTGCTCCTTATAGAGATTCTGCTCTAGTTCACTTTTATCGTAGGTCTAAGATAGTCCCCAACACCCATCTGAAAGGTGCTTCTTAAATGCTCGTTGTGTGATTGTTTTGTGTATGTGGGCAATATCCCTGGGTCTGATGATCCATCAAAACTAACAGGAAGATTTGGTTGGGAAATAAGACTTTTCAGTTTTAGCAAAGACATGGTATGTCTATTAGATTGACAGAGCTTCTTTTTGGAGACCATATAGGAAGCATTCCCTCCCAGCAGTTGGTGACCACATTACCCCCAGACTGGAGCAGCCTGCAAAGTTGCAGACCTCACTCTGTCCCCATTTTCTCACCAAGGAAAGTTGTGTGGTGTCTTTCCACAGTACTTTATATTTCTGATGTCACACTTATTAGTGTGACTTATCTTAGTTATTTCTGGCCCAGAATCATCATGGTTCTGAGACTGTAAGCTCTTAGAGGTCAAGGAATCCACATATTTTCCCTTTTGCATTTCTAGTGATTAAGCCAGTGTTTTTTTTTTTTATATAATTTTTTATTTTTTATAAACATATATTTTTATCCCCAGGGGTACAGGTCTGTGAATCACCAGGTTTACACACTTCACAGCACTCACCAAAACACATACCCTCCCCAATGTCCATAATCCCACCCCCTTCTCCCAAACCCCCTCCCCCCAGCAACCCTCAGTTTGTTTTGTGAGATTAAGAGTCATTTATGGTTTGTCTCCCTCCCAATCCCATCTTCTTTCATTTATTCTTCTCGTACCCACTTAAGCCCCCATGTTGCATCACCACTTCCTCATATCAGGGAGATCATATGATAGTTGTCTTTCTCTGCTTGACTTATTTCGCTAAGCATGATACGCTCTAGTTCCATCCATGTTGTCGCAAATGGCAAGATTTCATTTCTTTTGATGGCTGCATAGTATTCCATTGTGTATATATACCACATCTTCTTGATCCATTCATCTGTTGATGGACATCTAGGTTCTTTCCATAGTTTGGCTATTGTGGACATTGCTGCTATAAACATTCGAGTACACGTGCCCCTTTGGATCACTACGTTTGTATCTTTAGGGTAAATACCCAATAGTGCAATTGCTGGGTCATAGGGCAGTTCTATTTTCAACATTTTGAGGAACCTCCATGCTGTTTTCCAGAGAGGCAGTTGAGTTCTTGATAAATACATACTAGATGAAATTGCAGCATTTGCCAAACAATCCAGGGGCAAACTAGGAGTTTACTCGGGTCTCTCAGTTCCCAGCCCAGAGCCCCTGAGGATCTCTGTTTTAGTAAAGGGTAGGGATGTTCTCACCAGCCCTCTTATTCCTAAAGTCATGGCAGTTGGTTTCAGAAAAAGACAGAGGGCTAAGGGGAAAACAGTTTCTGTGTTGGATATACTTTGGTTTAAAATTAAAAGCTATGACATTAACTACTTTGGGCAGGCTTATTTTTTCTTTATGTAATCTAAAAAAGCATATTCAGCAGACGTGAGTGAGCTGAGGAATTTTTGT
The DNA here is from genome assembly GCF_964662115.1 of Mustela nivalis. Classification (NCBI taxonomy): domain Eukaryota; kingdom Metazoa; phylum Chordata; class Mammalia; order Carnivora; family Mustelidae; genus Mustela; species Mustela nivalis. The sequence continues at coordinate 22,989,882 of NC_139027.1, read as the reverse complement.
TTTGACAGCTTTGGGACATCTGAGATATTTTATATGGAGCATTTCTAAGCAATCCAGAAAGACATGTGTCCAAAACATATGCAGGAAAAAGACTGATCAAGAGTGAGAAAAATGAGAGGAAATCCTTTTAAAATGAAATGTTTTGTCAAAGCAACCTCATATGCAAATATATTCCAGAAGAGACCTCAGATTAATAGAACTTTACCCAGTCCATTTGAGTAGATGCCTAGAATAATTTGGTTGGTTAGAAATCGTGAGCTGTCAGGGTCCACAGTGGTCAAATACCCTCATCTTAAGATAAGGAAACTTGACCCAGAGAGGTCAGCGATCTGCCCAGAGCTGGTGGCAAAGTTGAGAGTCAAACCCAGGTCATCTGCACAGAAGAGCCCACATCTAACCGACCACACAGATGCTTGAGCGATGGTTCAGATATATTCTCAGAACTTGGGCTGCAAAACATTTCCTCAGATGTCACTCCTATCTATGGCTTTATGCATGTCATCCCTTTAAGTCCTCAGGTCTCCATCAATCCAGCAGATTCCTGATGTCCAAAGGGTTGCATCAGTTTGGGGTTGGTACCATCCTGCGGTGGAAGGACCCACTGGTAACTAGCCTGGTCTAGTTACCTCACGATCACATGAAGAGCATCTTAAAAACAAGATCTGGGGTCCAGGCACAATAGGACTAGGTTTGGGAACCCAGGTCTTCTGAATAGTGACCTCCTTGTTGCCTATTTAAATGTCATCTCTAACATTCAGGCAAGTTGTCTGCCAGCCTCGGTCTGAAAGCCAAGAGCAGCACGGTGGGCAAGGAGCTCAGTTGGGGTCTGAGATGCGGAATCCGCTTCCAGCTCCAGGGCCTGTGTGTTTCACTACCTTCAGCCAATAAATAAATCACTCCCTGGTTCTGTTTGTCATCTGAAAAATGGAAATGGTCATGATTCTTAACTGACCAAATCACTGTAAGGACTGACCCTGAGGAGAGATTTCTGTGCCAAAACAGAGCATGTCACTAACACCTTCTGAACCGGAGTGAGACACATTTCTTTTTTTCTTTCTTTCTTTCTTTCTTTCTTTCGTTCGTTCGTTCGTTCTTTCTTTCTTTTTTTTTTTTTTTTTTAGGTTTTATTTATTTATTTGACAGGCAGAGATCATAAGTAGGCAGAGAGGCAGGCAGAGGCGGGGGTTGGGGGAGCAGGCTCCCTCCTGAGCAGAGAACCCGATGCAGAGCTTGATCCCAGGACCCTGGGATCGTGACCTGAGCCGAAGGCAGAGGCTTTAACCCACTGAGCCACCCAGGCACCCCCGGAGTGAGACCCATTTCAGTGAGAGGCCGGTGGTAGCCTGCATTTTGGTGACCTGGCTCTACTTTGCTAGACAGTTTTTCCAGAAAACTCTTTAAATCCCTAGTTTTTCCCTCTGGAACCTGAAAGCACTTTAGTTTAACCATGATACTCTCTGTGCTGGGATTTAATGCTATGTAGCCCAACTTCAAAATTCATACAACGACATGAAAATCCACACTCTTAGTTCCCCCCACCTGCCTGGAATAACCTTACTCCTTCATCCGTTTTTAACACATTCGCTAGTATAAACCTATACCATGTCAAAATCTTTTTATTATTCAAGCTGCAGCCCTAAAATAGCCTCCTCTGTGAGCCTCTGGTCCTCCCAGGCAGAAAGTCTCTCTTGTTCTGTGTCCCCATGTCTCCACCATGTCTGCCAGCTGTGAGAGTTAGGTGGGAGAAGTCTGTCTCCTCTCCCAGGGCTGGGAGTCCCCAGAGGGCACAGGGTCCAGGCTACAGCAGCCTGGTATCTGTCTGTGTTTCGAGATTGGTATCAGGGAAGAACCCCATGGTTGGTAACCTCCAACACCCAGCAGGTCCTCACTATTAGAGACCAGAAGAGTAAGTGGGGAGGATCATTTCGCATGTTCTGAGGTTGAGAGCCCCCATGACCATAAGCCTTTTCTGGTTATCATGGATGCCACATTGCTCAGGCTCTCCTCCAACCTTCTGCTTTTAGCAATGATCCCATTTATATGGATGTCAGTGCTGAGCAGTGGACAAACTGCCAAAGTTTTCACCATGTTCTGTGGGGTCTGAGACTCCATGTTCTACATGAACACTTCATGGAAATCACAGGCAAAGAACTGGACTGGAAGTCCAATCTGGGTTCTGGTCTCAGCTCTCTTACTTCTCCAGACCCCTTACTTCTCAGCTCCGCTATTTTGGCCAAGTCACATCACCCTCCTGAGCCTTGGTTTTTGCATCTGTAAACTGAGGAGGCTGGGCTAGTTAACTTCAGAACACCTGGGATTTTAATTATTTTCACTTTTCTGTTCTGGGATGAAGAGCCGAGACCCATTTCTTCAATCCACAGCATTGCTTTGGCCACAGATAAGAGAAATGAGAATCAAGCGTTCTGTGCCTATCTCCCACCACCCCGGGCATGCTTGCACACACACCCTCTTTGAGCCTCTTTTGTGGCTGTGTTTATATAATTGATTGATTGAAGGAGACTTGGCCCTTCTTTGCTGAAGCTTGATTATAAGTGAACTAAACAGATGTCTTGAATTGGGTGATTGGTTCCCAGATGCATTCTAGGGAGCGAACTGGTGGGAAGGAAGTGAATGATTTCAGTTCTGGGGCCCCATGACAAATGAGTAGTGGTTGTGGGTGGGGGAGCAGGCAGTGGCTAGGTTTGGTACTTAGTCTTATGATGAAGTAAGTGACCAGATGTTGGTGGCAGCTGGAAGATTAATATCAAAGGTAACTGGTGTGCCAAGTGCCCCTTTAGGAGATAAACCAGCAAGGGGGAGGAGCAGCCCCTCATCATCCAAGCCTGGGTTATAAGTCAGGACTCTTGGGGTTCTGCTGACCAGCTGCTGGAGCCAAGTTGGAGAGCTTGTTTTGGCCATCTGCCCAAAAAAGGAAATTGGTCTTAAAATCGTAGAGATGGAAGAGACCTGAGGATCATTTCATTCCCCCACTTCATATTTCAGATGAGGACACCGAGGCCTTGGAAGTTTAAATGATCTGCCTAAAGTCGCAGCACAGAGCCAGGGTCTAGAACACAGCTCTTCTTACTTAAGGTCTAGTGTGACTTCACTTCCAAAGGAAAGTTAGATCATCAGGGCAAAAGGCAAGGATGCCCACTTTCGCCACTGTTGTTCAACATAGTACTAGAAGTCCCAGCAACAGACGTCAGACAACAAAAAGAAATAAATTGGCAACAAAGAAGTCAAACTCTCTCTTTGCAGATGACATGATACTTTATGTGGAAATCCAGGGTGCCTGGGTGACTCAGTTGGTTAAGCAATGGCCTTTGGCTTAAGTCATGATCCTAAAGCCCCAGAATCGAATCCTGCATCAGGCTCCCTGCTCAGCAGAGAGTCTTTTTCTCCCTCTGACCCAACCCCTCTCATGCTTTGTCTCTCTCATCCTCTCTCTTGCTCTCAAATAAATAGATAAAATCTTTAAAAAAAAGAAAACTCTCAAAATTCCACCCCTAAATTACTAGAACTCATACAGCAATTCAGTAATGAGATAGGATACAAAATCAGAGCACAGAAATCCATTGCTTTCCTATACACTAACAATGTAACTGTTGAAAGAGAAATTAGTGAATTGATTCCATTTACAATAGCAGCAAAATCTGTAAGATAACTTGGAATAAAGCTAACCAAAGAGGTGAAGGAACAATACTATAGAAACTACAGAACACTTATGAAGGAAATTGAAGAAGACACAAAAAGATGGAAAAACATTCCATGCTCTTGGATCAGAAGAATAAACACATTAAATATAAAACACTAAAATGTCTATGTTGCCCAGTGCAGTCTATACTTTCAACGCCATCCCGATCAAAATACCAATGGCATTTTTCAAAGTGCTGGAACAAAAATCCTAAAATTTGTATGGAACCGGAAAGACCCTGAATCGCCAAGGAAAGTTGAAAAAGAAAAACAAAGCTGGGGGCATCACATTGCCTGATTTCAAGCCAGATTACAAAGCTGTGATCACCAAGACAGCATGGTACTGGCGCAAAAACAGACAGATCAATGGAACAGAACAGAGAGCCCAGATATGGACCCGCAACTCTATGGTCAACTAATCTTTGACAAAGCAGGAAAAAATATTCAGTGGAAAAAAGACAGTCTCTTAAATAAATGGTGCTGGGAAAATTGGACAGCTATATACAGAAGAATGAAGCGACCATTCACTTACACTATACACAAAGATAAACTCTAAATGGATGAGAGACCTCAGTGTGGGACAAGAATCCGTCAAAATCCTAGAGAACATAGGCAGTAACCTCTTCGACATTGGCCACAGCAACTTCTTTCAAGACATGTCTCCTAAGGCAAAGGAAACAAAAGTGAAAATGAACTTTTCAGACTTCATCAAGATAAAAAAAGGTTCTGCACAGCAAAGGAAACACTGGACAAACAAAGAGGCAACCCATAGAGCAAGAGAAGAAAGATATATGCAAATGACACTGGAAAGGGCTGATTATCCAAGATCTATAAAGAACTTCTGAAACTCAGCACCCCAAAAAAAAAACTAGATAAGTCAAAAAATGCCCAGAAGACATGAACAGACACTTCTCTCAAAGAACACGTACAAATGTCTAATAGATACATGAAAAAGTGTTCATCATCATTGGCCATCAGGGAAATTCAAATCAAAACCGCACTGCAATGCCACCTTATACAAGTTAGAAGGGCAAAAATTGACAAGGCAAGAAAAAACAAATGTGGAGAAGCTGTGGAGAAAGGGGAACCCTCTTATGCTGTTGGTAGGAACGCAAGGTGGTGCAACCACTTAGGAAAACAGTGTGGAGGTTCCTCAAAAAAAATTAGAAATAGAGCTACCCTATGACCCAGCAATTACAACCGTTGGTATTTATCCCAAAGATACAGATGTAGTGAAAAGGGCCACATGCACCCCAATGTTCACAGCAGCAATGTCCACAATAGCCACAATGTGGCAAGAGCTGAGATGCCCTTCAACAGACGAATAGATAAAGATGTGGCCCACATACACAATGGTATATTACGCAGCCGTCAGAAAGGATGAATACCTACCATTTGCATCAACATGGATGGGATTGGAGGGGATTATCCTGAGTGAAATAAGTCAATCAGAGAAAGTCGATTATCATATGGGTTCACTTATTTGTGGAACATAAGGAATAGCATGGAGGCCATTAGGAGAAGGAAGGGAAAAATGAACTGGGGGGGATCAGAGGGGAAAATGAGCCATGAGAGACTGTGGACTCCAGGAAACAAACTGAGGGTTTTAGAGGGGAGTAGGGGGGGATCAGTTAGCCCAGTGATGGGTATTAAGGAGGGCACACTACATCAAAAACTAATGATGTACTGTATGGTGACTATCAGAACATAATAATAATAATAATAATAATAATAATAATAATGAAAAGCAAAAATTGAGTAAGGAGTTTCCACAGGGTTAGACCCAGTTCAAGCTTCCTGCCTTCAGTGTTGGACATGTACATGTTCATCTCCCCTCTGCCATGGCTGACCCCTGAGGCCACCTGAGGAGCAGGAGTACAGACTGCCAAATTTAATAATAAATGTAGGCCAGTCACTGCCATACTGGGAGCTTGATATGCATACTGCATTTAATCCTTCTCACATTCCCCTTTAGGTGGTCTCTGCTTTGATCCCCATTTTACAGATGCAAGAATTGAGGCACAGAGGGAGTAAATAATTTGCCCCCAGGTATAGAGCAAGTAAGATGAAAGAGCCAAGCTTTCACCTTGGTCAGCCTGGTCCTGTGCAGCATGTTCCCCAGCCAGCATGGTGAGCCCCAAGGTTTCGATGTCAAACAGAGCAACATAGAAAGATGCCTGTTCTAGTCAGTGTCTCCCTGGGTTCTCCAAGGTCAAGTCAGTCCAGCTCATTCCAAGGCTCCCAGTGGCAAATACGAGGCACAGCTCGGCCACAGTGGAAAGACATGCAGGTAGGGTCCTTCCTAATTAAGAAAGCATGCCCACACTCATTCCCTTATTTGATCATCGCTGCAGGTATGATTATGTTTATGAGCATCATTATCATGATAAAGCTCTCATTTCATGCACAAGGAAACCAAGACTCAGGTGGTTAAATGAATTGCCTAAAAGCTTAAGGCTGATGAGCCCAGAGTTTGGAGATTTCCAAGAATTCTCTAGTGGTCTTCTCCTTTCACTCCTAGGGCCCTGTCTTTCCTTCCTTTGTTCTTATCATAGCTTCTGGCCTCTGCACAGACCTACTCTCCAGCAGGGAGCTTCCAGCAACCATCAAAAAGCAGCTTGTTGGCAGGAGAGTACATCTAGGATGAGAGAAGCCAGAAAGACTGACCAGAAGCGATTTGAGACTTCAGATCATTGGAAGATATTTGAAACCTAGCCATGTATGCTTTTGCTTACTTATTCCAGACAAACAGAGTCAAAATTTTTGAGAATTTTCCTTATTATTGAAGGAATTATTTTGGTTTTTTCTTGTTGTTGTTGTTAGAGCTGAGAATAATAATAATAGATATCACACAGAAACCACATTTTACTACCAGTTTTGCACTTTCATCTGTACTAGCTCTGGACCTCAGTTTCTTTGTGTCAGATGGTCTCAGCGGTCCCTCATCACCCAAAGGTCAATGACTGAGAAGCTCTGGAGAAGTCCTTGAGAAAAGGAGATGACTCCACCTTGTGCCTCAAGATTGGTGGGAGTCATGGGAGTTCCCTTGAGCTGGGTACGCCTCTTAAGGACTGCCAATGTTTTGAGAATGTTGGTTTCTGGAGCTCTCTATATGGACCGAAGCTTCAAACATGAAGCTCTATTATATGACATCTAAAAGCCACTTGTAAGAGAATTGTCACATGTGTACGATGCTTCACATGATTCTTTGTTCAATACACAAATCAGACACATCAGGACTCTGCTGGCATTGGTATATGCCATCCTTGAAGCCATCTATCTAGCCTCGGCTTAATTGTGCCAGTAAGCCAAACCTGAGGAACTGAGGGTTGGTGATTCAGTAAATCTGATGTTCATCCTGGCCCAAGCCCGGTGCTGCCCAGAGAGGATGGCATTTGAAAAGACCTCCATAGCCAGGAAAAGTGCCTTCCACACTGTGTGGGAAGGAGCCCCCAACAGCTGCATGACCCCGGGGTAGTCTTTTCCCTTGTCTGGGTGTTGGTTTTTTACCTGTCCAGTGGGAGAAGAAGTTGACCTCAAATGTTGTTTCAAGTTCTAGTAGACTTTATCTCTGTGAATATCACCTAGGCATGGACGTGCCAACCTTCACATGGGACAACATAATACCAAGCAAATGGTCATCTGCCATCAGGTAAAATGGCTCACATAAATACGATTTCTCATAGTAAACAAGCAACTGTATTCAGAAAAAGCATGACTGTGCAAATTCTGAATCCACTAATGCGTGTTGGGAATTTCTCCATTCCAAGCACATGCATCACTTCATTGAGTCCTTCTAGCAGTGCTGGGAAGTTAGTCTGATCACTGAGATGGCCGATGCTCAGAGAGAGGGAGAGAGTGCCCTGTACTACACATCTGGCAGGTGGTATAATTGGAGTCAAATTTCAGGTCTTGTGCTCTGTCCCTGAGAAACAATTCTGGTGATATTAAGGTCACTTAATGAATAAGACCTACGGGCACAGATACATTGGAGAGGCTTGTAGGACCGGGTGGGACCGAAGACACCAACATTCAATAAGTGAGGAATGTCAGGTCCAACATCAAGGCCATCTGCATCCTGGTAGTCAAACAGGAAAATAACCCCAAGACAAAATCACAATCATGTTGCCATATTTTAAACTAGCAGCCAACCTGGTGATTCTGTTCTCAGATGAAGATTTGATGGCTGAGTAGACTCAGTTGGGTAAACTCTCTTGTGGGCCCTTGATGGCCATAGAAACCTTTCCCATCCCACCCTCAGTTCCCGCAACTGTAGCCCTATCCAAGAAACAGCAGATATTCTAGGAGATGTTAGGAAGCCTAGATGGGAACTTGGAGCCCCAGCCCTTATTGCACATGCAGCCTTGGCTTCCCGAGTCAACATACCCATGGGGATTAAGGAATGGATCTTAGAAATATGGAGCACTGGGTGTGGTGCAAAAATAATGAATACGGTTATACTGAAAAAAAAAAAAAAAAAAGAAATATGAACTTTGACTCAGTCCTCACTCAGGGTATCCCAGTTCTGACTTGTTCAAGGGTAGCTCAAATTCTCCAGCTCCTGTCCTGCCTCTAGCTTGGCCCTGCTTGTCTTGCCATGGGTCCAGTTCCTGACCTGCCTCACAAGAGGTCTTGACCCTTACTGGTGTCTGGTGCTCTGAATGAGGGCAGCTATTTCTGCTGCTTTTTTAGTGAACAGTTCCCTGTTTGTGAGGTACTGACATCAAAGTATCAGGGTCCCAGGAAGGAAGCAGGTCAGCAAAAGCCCACACAGTCTCTTCATATATAAATCAGCTATAACTTCACTGCTCTAAGCCCAGGGTCTTCATCTGTTAAGTGAGGGTAAGAATCCTGCCTGCTTCATAAGGATCAAATAAGATAACAGTGTAAGGGGACTGACATACTATGTCTGAACACAGCAAGCCCTCAGTAAATATTGTAAATTATGAAAATACTTCCTATGGGCCTCCGTGGGGGTCCTCCCCTCAGGGCTCCTCTATGAACACTTACCCAGTGCTGCCAGAGCCAAGTATTGAGGCGTCTGACCCCAGGTTTGATTTCTGCAACACTCATAAGAGTAAAAATGAAGGGTGAAGCAAAGTAGGATTGATAAACATGGCATTCTTCTCTCTTTTATGACTTTGCTTTTTACTTGCAATGTTTGTTTATAAACCTCATGGTGGGCCGGGGGGTTCCTGTGGACCTGACCCAGGACAGTGGCTCTTAAGGATTCTGGAAACCAGCCTTGTAAAGAAAGTCTTAAAAAAGTAGAGGCTGCTGGTCCCCTCACTTGAAATTGACTTGAGGTGACCGAGGAAATTAGTGGGTGGTCTCTGGGTTTCCAGGGTCAGGATCAAGGAGGTACAAAAGGCCTTGATCCAAAGTTTTTTGGAGTCTGAGGTGAGTCTGGGTCAGTCTACAAAGGAGGACTGTTGGATTTTCTAACCCCACCCAAGGGAAGACCTGAGTGTCCAAAGGACATCATGTCTCCCTGTCACCTTTATGTGGTGTTGTTGATGGTGCCTAGAACTTTCATGAGATGTCCTTCATGCAGTTCAGCCTGGGAAGACCCCCCGCCCCATCTCTGCTGATTAGCCAGGGAGGCTTCCTTAGCACAGGCCTTGGCATGAGTGCTTAAGTAGTCTCACACATTCCTAGAGGCTAATCGTTCCCCTCAGTCTCAGTGTGAGGTCATTGCCAACTGCTCTGCAGCCAAGGGCATTGGATAAGGGAACTGGGCATCTCTCTGGGCAGGGCCACCATGGGGTTTTCTGGTCTGTTTCTGTAACATTCTTCTGAATGGATGCTTTTTATACTAGAACAGTGCCTTAAAGCTAACTATTAATGAACTCCAGTTTTTGAAATGTGACTCATACCCTGGAAGGTTTTAGAATATTGGTACAAGCTGATAAAAATTTATGAACACGCACACACACACATTCACGTCTACACTTAATCACCCAGGAACAGTCTTACCTGAGCTTTTTTTCTTAGTTCTTTGAGGATCTTGAGGTAAACAGTCCCCATTGAGTGTGATACACTTTCAGCCTCATTTCATGGGGAATCTGCTTCTAGGGGTGACAACAAGGCCCCATTCAGAGGTAGGCAGAGTGAGAAGGACTGATAGTCTGTAGGTTTGGTTGTATTGGCCCCGTAGAATCACTGACCTTCAGAGACAGAGGGCATGATAGAAGGCATATACACCATGGGGTGCCTGGGTGGCTCAGTTAGTTAAGCATCTTCTTTTGTCTCAGATCATGATTTCAGGGTCCTGAGATCTTGGGATTGAGCTCCACATGAGGTTCTCTGCTCAGCAGGGGGTCTGCTTCTCTCTCTCACACACACTCTCTCTTTCAAATAAATAAAATCTTCTTTAAAAAGTTAATGGGCCCCATTTCTTTCTTTTCTTTTCTTTAATGCGAAAAACTAGGCATTGAGTGGCGAGCAGACCTTCTGGGGTCTCTCAGCTGCTATGGTGCAAGCCCAAGTCTAGAACTATCCTCACTATTCTACCAAGACCTTTCCCTCCACAGCACTTGATACCCCTCTCAGCAGGAGAGCTGTTTCCAGAAGATTCCATTACCTTATCTTTCTTTCATGGTGAAGTAATAAGAAAGTGGGTAGCAATGATCAGCAGGTTCTAGGAAGTATGGTTTTTTCTCATTATTGTTTTTCTCGTTGTTTTTCATTGCTCATTCAACTATGTGATCAGCAGGTTCTGGAAAGTATGTCCTTTTCTCATTGCTGTTTTTCAGTGGTTATATTCTCCTGGGTCCTAATAGGTAAAGTAAGGTTGAGATCTCTGGATTTTTTTTTTTTTTTTTGAAGGTCATGGTCACTTTGCCAAATAGGCCTGACAGAGAGGAAGTTTAGATCTTCCCTTAGGGTAGAGGATAAGCCATTGCAGAATTGCAGATATAAAGAGACTATAGACTTTGGGTCTAATCATAACCAAAATAAAACATTTCACAGGTATCTCATATATTATTTAATTTACTCGGTTGGCCCTGGATTGAGATTTTGAAACTTTGGAGTTGTGATGAAAAAATGCCTGGATCTTCATCATTATCCAGCCTTGGGTCACATTCTGGTTCTGCCTGAGGCTGATCCTTTGATCTGTGGGCGAACTTTCTGAGCCTCTATTTCCTCATCTGTAGGGAGAGGACATCATCTACTTTTCATTGTTCTTCTGTGGCTTCAATTTAGTGACATAAGAACACCTCGCAGTCTCTGGCAGAGAGCTAGGACTCAGTGAATGTAATCCACGCTCCTTCCCTTGGGTATGGACTGCATTGTTTAAGGCTGAATCCTTCCCTGACACCCTGGATCCCTAAGTCCTATCTGGAAAACAGACTCGGCCATCCCTAACCTATAAGGACTGGGTCAGAGGAGGGTTAAGGAGGAAGATGCAAGAATCATCTTAGGTCTCCAATCTCAGAAGAGGCCCCAGGAACATGTTCCTTAACCCAGTGTTTTCAGAGGTGATGAGTCCTAGGTCTTCTTGCTTGAAAGGCAGTGGGGCTAGTGCAGGAGAAAGAAACCTATCTTGATACTTTAGGAGGGATTAAATTGGAATATAGGAAAGCCCAATTCAGTCTGACCCACAATGAACAGTAAAGTTAACCCCCTTTCTATTTAAAGCCAAAGAGTGTGGCTTTGACAGCTTAAGGGAGGCTGCCTCGGAGTCAGAATTTCAAAATGAACCAGTTTGATAATTGGAACATGTGCCTAGCCTGTGTCACTAGGCAGGGTTTGGTCCAAACACAGCCAGTTCTCCAACTGTTCAGAGTCAAAGATCCCAGGATGGATGATGCTTGATGCTGGGATTCTGTGGTCTGTTCTAATATGCCCCAGACAGTGTATGACCTTGCATGCCACACCTCTGTCCCAAATAGAGAAAGGATGACTTTAATTGGAGGAGAAAAATCAAGATAGAGGATGGGGCACAGACGAGGAAGCTTTGGGAAAGTCGCCACTAATTGTTGGTGTGAGTTGGGGACAGCCAACACCTTTCTCTCCCGTCTTTTGACTAGATCATTAGCTAATATGGATGGCTTCTTCTGACCCTCTTCAGAAGAGCCGCCAAGGTTAGCAGCTACATTTTTCATTACGAGGATCACTGTTGTGCTACAAAGTACAAAATGTCGGGTCAGTTTTCTCCTTGCATTTTGCTGTCAAAACCAGGTGGCTGGCTGGCAAGTAAGTCTTGAAGAGGAAGGCAGCATGCCATTCGTGGACACCACCTCATGGACTTTGCAGCAACTCAGTCCCCAGAGGAAGTTAGGAGGTCTTCAAAGCTGATGAAATATGTAGGCGGCACGTGGCACATCAAGTCAGAAAAGGCTGGTGCTGCCCATTTCAGCTTGCCATTGTGAAGGTGAATTGTCTGCGTTGTGAAAGGGCGAGTGGTATTAACCTTAGGACAAGAAGGATGGTGGCTCGTGGAGAGCAGCTTGTACATAAATCTCTACAGGCTGAGAAGCAGAAAGATGTTTAATAGAAGTGTAACTGAAGGATGTACCCCTGCCCCCAAACTTAGTTTGGCTCATGTCAAAGGGAATTTGTTTACTCCCACTCTGGGGCAGGGCTTAGCTGCCTGTGTGTGCCTAAGGGACCATCCAGGTACGATTGACCCCATTTCTCCTCTGTGTTGGGAAATTCTCAACAGCAGGCTCATCTTGGGGGTCAAGACAGCAGTGACCCCAGAAGCAACCATTAAAATGCAGAATGGTAATTGGGAACTAGCACCCATTAGCACCACCCCATAGACTGATTTCTCAGATTTGCTGTAACCCTTCTGAGAACAAGGACTTAGGAATCATTAAAAAGTCAAATCAGGAAGGAGCTTTAGAAAACTCCTAGTATGGGTCTCAATTTGCAATCGAGGAACTTGAGGCCCAGAGAGGTTCAGTGTCTTGTTCAAGGGAACTAGCGAACTGATGGCAGAGCTGGAGATGTATTTTGCCGGTCACCTGGTCTAAACCCCTGTTTCACAGCTGAGGACACCAAGTGCCACACGTGAGAAGAGACTGTCCGAGCCTGGACACCAACCACAGTCCTATCTGCTAGTCCGGTGGTCTGTCCTCCCTATGACCTTCTCCCTTTCCTCCCCCCCGTGGCTGAGGCGAGGCCGTGAAGTAAAAGGTTGCTGAATAGTTTGCACTTTGGCACACGTTTCCCTTGCCCTCAGGGTGCTCTGGGTGCCTACAGGGCACAGAGCACTTCAGCCAGGTTAGGTAATGCCCACTGGGGAAGGGAAGGAGGAAGTGAGCGGATCTCAAAAGTTTGGCAAACGTGGAATGGTTTGGACACAAGAAACCCAAGTCAAAGGTCATAAAAAGTCCCAGGGCATGGTGTCATCCTGCGTCCTCCCTCTCTCTCTCCTTACCTGGGGACCTTGCCCAACCGCCCCCCCCCCCCAAGGGAGAATGAGTCCATCTTGACTGTCCTAGCATTGGCCTTCTTGTGCGGAGGGGGCCAAAGGGCAGATTGCTGGCTGGCAGCCTGGGCTATGAGTAAGGCCTGAGTTCCCTTTGGCCTTCCTCTCAGGTAGGGTGGAACCTGCCAGAATTTCTCCTGAGCATCCACTGTAGGCGGGCTCGCGTGCAGGGACAGCAGATTATCCTCCTAGCTCACACAGCAGTCTCTCGAGGTAGGTGTTACCATCCGCAGTGTGCAGGTGAGGAAGGTGGAGGCTGCACAGGCTGATTTTTCTTGCCTGGAGTCAGCCCAGACTTAGAGGCAGACCTCTCCGGTTGCAAAGCCAGCATCTGGCCGTGTGGCCTCAGGCCCTCTCATGTCACCAGGCGACCTTAGAGGATGCAGAGCTTCTCTAGGCTCCACCTGTTACCTCTGTTTTCATCTGCCTTCTCTGAAGATACCTCCGTTAACCTGAATTATACAAGGAACTCCTTTCTCTCTCTCTCCCCCTCTCCCTCTCCCTCTCTCTCCCTCTCTCTCTCTCAGTCCCCTTTCTAGTCTTACGGAGCCAAGCCAGCTGTGAACCTGACCGCCGGCTGCCACGGGATAGAGTGAGGGCTGTGGATGAGATGAAGGCCGCCTTCCTGGAGTGGAGGGTTGGGGCTGGAAGGTCTCCCTGGGGACACAGTTCGCCCCCCCTGACTGCTGGCTGTCCTTGCAGGTCTGGAGTGCAGCTTCGACTTTCCCTGTGAGCTGGAGTACTCCCCACCCCTTCACGACCTTGGCAACCAGAGCTGGTCCTGGCGCCGCGTTCCCTCTGAGGAGGCCTCCCAGATGGACCTGTTGGATGGGCCCGACACCGAGCACTCCAAGGAGATGCCCCGAGGTAAGGGTACAGGCTGCCCCGGAGTGTCCCGGCCAGGCCAGGACAGGGCGGTGGAATGTCCATTCCTGTTGGCAGGTTTGAGGTTTCCCTGGCTCTGTTTTCACCTGTTCCCTTTGAAACCTGCTTTTTTTTTTTTAATGTTTTAATATGATACATTTTATTATGCATTACTTATTTATATATATTTTATTGTGTTATGTTAGTCATGGTGCCTGTGCCTTCCAATGCAAGGATCAAGGCGACCCTTTACTCTTTCATCAAGAGAAGGGAATGGGATTTTTATAGCTCTCTTTCACACAGATGTAGGAGGAAGGGTTGTTCTGTTTGTCCATGGGGAATAGAGTTGCCACGTAAAATACAGGACACCCAGTTGAGTTTGAGTTTCTGGTGAATGATCAATGGTTTCTTAGTATAAGTATATCTCATGCAATCGTTGGAGACTTTTACACTTTTAAAAGTTATTCCAATTTCTAATTATATTTAAAAATTCAAATGTAATTGAGGGTCCAATGTTTTTACTTGATAAATATGGCCTCTCTAATTTGGAAGGTATGGTATAAGTGGGTTAAATGTTAGTTTCAAAACCATTAAATGAATATTCACGCTGCGTCCTAGCTTTGCAAGGTGTTTTCAGTAGTCCTGAGCTATTGATGAGCATCATTTTCTGAACTATTAGGGACTGGAGGAGGTAGTACTGGATTGTGGGTACTTGTGAAGTATTTGCTGAGTTTTTAGACATAGAAATGGAGGCATCAAGCCCGAGTTCTGCCTTCAGGCCTGACTGTGGCAAATCTTAGAACTCCACATTCCTTGGACCTGGGAAACTCTACTTATCCAGAATCAACAGCCTGTGCTTCTGATTCATAAGAAAAGATAACCCCTGGCACGGTGATGGACGTAAAGAACATTCAGTGTCGTACTTTTGGTTTGCCAAGCCCTTCCGCCTACACGGTCTCATTGGATTCCAGTGTTGCGAGAGAGGCAGGCCAGATGAGATGGCAGGGGGCTCCAAGAGGGGAAACGACTTGCAAAAGATCACACAGCTTGTCCGTGCCAGTCCAGGTCTGGATGTCTGCAGGGATGAGTGCTAGACGAGGACACTTTCTACCACATCGTGTTTCTGTCTTTGCAGGAAAAGCTATAGCGAGAGCCTACCCTGGGCCCAGGTCTGGAGGGCAGTTATCTCAGGCTCATGCTACTGTGACTCTAATAGGGACAGAGCTCAATTAAGTTCCAAGGGAGGTTGGAGGTGGTACAGAAATAGCTGATGCCCCCAGGCTTCTTTTCCTTTCTACATGCTCTCCCAGGCTCACCTTTTTTTCTGTTTTTATGACTCCTTTGAAATTGCTTGACCTTGATTTATATTTTAAGCTGCGTTCACCCGGATACCGATGTGTATTGCCTTGTGGGGGGCTGGCAGTGTGTGGAGGTGAGTGGCTCTTAGCCCTGTGGTCCGTATGAATCTTCTGGAGAACTTACACAGAGTACTGCCTAGACCCCACAGCCTAAGATTCCGACTCGAAGGATCTGAGGTAGGACCTGGTAATCTGTATATTTTTAAATTTTATTATAAAATCTAACGTGTGCAGCAAAGTAGAACATGTATGCATGGATCGACAGTTACAATGAGATTCACACTTGTGCTCTGAACACCAAGTGTAAGAACCTGAATGAGGTCAGTCCATTTACAGCCTCTTCTGTTGCCCGCGCAGACCCAGAATCTTTCCCTTCCCTCAAACGTGACCCACTATCCTATTTTGTGTTCATTGTTCATTTGCTTTTCCTTGCAGCCTTACCACTTCTGCCCCAAATGTCTCGATTGGGTTTGTAACCTATTACATAAATGAGATAATGCTGTTGTTTTGTGATTTGTCCATTCTGATGCGTGTAGCTGTGTTCCTTTGGTTTTCAATCACTGCATGAAAATACTACACTTTATCTCTTCTACTGTCCTTAGACATTTGGATTATTTCTATGGTTTTGCTATTACCAGCAGTACTCCAGTAAGTGTTTCTGCACAGGCCTCTTGGTGCATGTGCGTGCCCAAGAGTTTTCCTACAGCAGAGAGGGGGAGCGCAATCACCGGATCTCGGGTGCAGCAGCTTGTTTTGATAGATAGTGCCGACCTATTTTCCCAAGTGGTGGTACCAAGTTATACCCCTCCTAGTGAGGTGTTCGTATTCCTCCTCAGGACTTACATCCTCACCTGTCCCTGATATCGTCAGACTTGGTCATTTTTGTCCAGCTTGTAGATGCAATCCAGTATTTCTTCAGAAGCTTTCATTTCCATGAGACTCTTCCTTTCCCTTCTTTTTTTTTTTTTTCTCACTTAATATTTGGAGAAGCTTCTCAGGTGATTCTGAGGTAGAGCTAGGTTTGTTATACTCTTGATGGGGACCCCCTTTCAGACACTCCTATTCACCCACCAACCCCAACCCAACCCCACTAGGGTTGGCTCCAGACCCTTCTCCCCAGTCACTCCAAGCTGTCAGGTCTGGCCCTGTCCTTCTGGTCCTTGTAGGTTTTATATTTGATGACTAATGAATTATGAGCCTGTTTCAGTGAGATCAGGAGAGAGGGACAAGTAGCAGTTGTTCTCAGACTTTGTAGGAGTCAGACTCTATACATCTGAAAGTTGGTGCTTTTTAAATTTTTAAGCAATTTTTAGAAGAGCGCCAATAGATTGTGTGTTGCCGTTCTCTGATGTGTTTCTCTTCCTTGATCTGTTCTCTTGTGATCTCTGGCATCTGCTTGTTACCCCGAGTGCTAGGAGAAAAACAAAAAGAAGAGGAACAAGAGGGAATTAAGAAATAAACACTCACTTCTCAGTGTTCCTGAATGTGGAAATATATCCGTGCCTCTATGTTTTTATAAAGTTGGGTCCCAAAGGCCAGTACCTGCACTGAATACAAACCTTCTCTCATTAGTTAAATCAGTCAGGATTGGAATAGTCCCATGTTAGTGAGTACTGCCAACTTCCAGCTGTCTGAAAAACATTCTCCCTGGCATGGTAGCATGTTGCATCACTAAGAACGATGATGTGAACAGCCATGACAAAAGCCACCATAGACACCCCAGCCCACTGCATCAAGTTCTTTAGTGAACAAATACATCCAAACACAACTCGAGAGACTCTCACCACTGTTTAAAACTGGTGTTGATTTTTCCTGGGTCTCATGGAGGGACCTATGCTCATATCAGTCTCAGAAACAAGGGACTAACCTCCCAGGCTTTATAGGGACACTTCTGGAATGTCACTGACAGGTGCTCAGAACCTCTAGTATTGGACCACTCATTGCTTTTTGCTTCAACTAATTATATCACTACCCATTCTCCAAAGTAGACCTGCTCCCAGTGAAGCAAGCTGGTGTATCTTAGTGTTTCTCAACCATCAGGGAAAGAGGTGAAGGTGAAGGGAGAGAAAATCACATGCCCAGTTAGCACAGTGCTAAAGCAAGGACCTACATCTCAGTCCTAACGGCCAGCTCTTCGGAATCTCACTTTCTCTGTCATTTTGGCAGAAGGGATGCCTGTGTTGGAGATGAGGAGGAGTGATGGGGTGCCCTTTAGGGTAGTGTAGTCAATAGAGATTTCTTAAAACTCAACATTTATTGGTTGGATGGTATTTAGACTCCATTGCAATATTTCTTGTCAGGGGATATAGAAAGACCAGAAAAATGCAGTGAGATAATACCAATCACAGATAATGAACTGTAAGAGTATAAATTCTGAATGATTTTAATTTATAGCCCCTGTAGCTGAGAATAATAAGGAAGATACAATTTGAGCAGCAAGATAATAAAAAGTGATGATCTTGATGGAACGCAATATTATAAATTAATAAAATCTGGGGAAAATCATCAGGCTGAGGCATTCTGTGACTTTTTAAGAAGTGCCAGGGGCATATCTGACATCTACTGCTTCCGGTCTTTTGGAATATAGTCACGTTTTTCTTTTCCAGCAAGACAAGATCTTAGTCTCCAGCATGAACCCTAGCTTTCAAATGGAAAACAGATTAGAAGCTTTACCCCATAGCAAATAGAATGGATGACATGGGGAGTTAGAGAGGAGAAGGGAGTTGAGGGAAATTGGAAGGGGAGGTGAACCATGAGAGACTATGGGCTCTGAAAAACAATCTGAGGGTTTTGAAGGGGTGGGGGGTGGGAGCTTGGGGTACCAGGTGGTGGGTATTATAGAGGGCACGGATTGCATGGAGCACTGGGTGTGGTGCAAAAGTAATGAATACTGTTATGCTGAAAATAAATTAAAAAAAAAAAAAGAAGAAGAAGAAGCTTTACCCCAAACCTGTCCACAACCCTTCAGTGATACGCATACCCAGGAGGGATGGGAGGAGAGTCACCTGGGAGCGGCTGACATCCTTCTTGCATCAGCTCAGCTCTCTCAAAGAGAACTGATTCTCAAGTCTTTGTTTTGGTTTGGTTTTTGTCTTTCTCCGAACGACCTACTTGGCTTAGCATTATACTCTCTAGCCATATGATTTTGCTCATATGTGAAATTTTAGAAAAAAACAGAAACAAACCAAGAAACAGACTCTTAACTATAGAAAACAAACTGCTGGTCACCAGAGGGGAGGTTGGGGGGCCGTGATGGACGAAATAGGTGATGGTAATGAAGGAGGGCCTGTGCTGTGATGGGCACGGGCTGTGGAAGTGCTGAGTCGCTATGTGTACGCCTGAAACTAATGGAACACTGTATGAAAAAATAAAAAAGATGGCTTAGTTTTCAGAAGGCTGAGAAGCATTGTCCTAGAGTTCTGGAATGGTTTATGGTGCAGCCACAGATGACAAGGGTACTCTAATGCCAGAGTGCAGTCATTCAGCCTTTCGGTCCGCTCCTGTCGTACCCTTGTGCTTGAGTTTCTTGTAGCTGCTGTAACAAATAAACACAAACTCGGTGGCTTAAAACAACATAAATTAATTTTATCCTGGTTGCAGAATCTAGCAGTCTGAAATCAAGGTGTGATCAGGGCTGGTACCTTCTGGAGACTCTGCAGGAGTATACAAGCCAAGCTTGGTTGTCTAGCTTCTGCTGGCTGCTGGGACCTCAGTGCTTCTTTGCTCGTAGATGCTTCGTTCCATTCCCTGCCTCCAGCTCCACATGGCATTCTCCTCGAGTCTCAGATCTGACTCCTATAGGGACATATGTCACTGGATTTGGGGCCCACCTTAAATGCAGTGTGATCTCATCTCAAGATTCTTAATTACATTTGTAAAGACCTTGTTTCCAAATAAGATCACTTTCACAGGCACCGGGGATTAGGACTTGGACGTGTCTCTTGGGGACCTGATTCAACCTACTACATATTGATTTTTCTCCCCGTGTGTGTGGATTGGCCTGTGGATCCTGCATGTCTCTCCCTTTGTACTGGTGGCTTCTTCGACCCTTGGGAAGTCAGGTTAGGTGGTATCAGAGGAGCCCAGATTACTACCAGCATTTCTCTTCTTTCCTTTAATCCCTTCCCTTGCTCTAGGGGTTTGCAGTGTTCTTAAAAGGGTCTCTGAACACTTCGCAGATTGACTCCAACCTGGGAGTTTAAGAACCTGGAAATGGGGCCACATTTTGAGCTGCAGGCACAACTTTGATAGGCAGTTTCTCTCGGGATACATCGCCCTTTGCACCCTCAGTCATAGGGGGCTGCAGCTGGTGGGCTGAACTGGCTGTGAGTCTCCTGCTCTGCCCTTAACCCTTTGTGGTGTTGACAGCAGCTGGAGTGGTGAACGTCTGCCCAGCACTTCCTCCCTCACCCAGTGTGTCTCATCACCAGCCGCCTGTTTCTGCTCTTGGGATTTATTGGCCGACCAAGTAGGACCTTATAAATTAGCTCCTTCAGTGGTGGATCCCTACACATGAGTGGGTTTACAGCTCTATCCAGGGAGCAAGCTCCATAGGTGAGGATGGGGCAGAGGTGGTGGAACTGGCTGTCAGTGAGGTCAGGCTGGGAGGAGCCGTGGGGCCGGAGCATCACTGACAGCATGCCCCAGAAGCACCCTCTGGTCCCTGGGCTCACGTTGCTATGCAGTTGAAGTATGCTAATGCGTGCTCAAAATCAGCTCCTCCCTGACCGAGGGGTGTAGCGGTCACCTTTAAGGTGATCTGGTTCATGGGAGAGTCAGTAATGCCTCACCTCACTTTGTTTAAGCAGCCTCTAGCAAAGACCTCTGGTTTTTATATGTCGATGCTGAGAGAGGTCAGGAGAGAAAAGCAAACTGGGGCAGAAGAAAAATACAGTTGGAATGACAGATGCACATGCACACACACGCACACATACACACATTTTCTGGGACAGAACAGTCTTTTTTTCTTTTCATTTGGTTCAAACGGGGTGATCTAAGCGGGGAATGTTTATGCAAATTTTTCTTGGACTTCGGTCCCCCAGAGCTCCCTTCCTATGCTGCTTGCTCTGTCTACTATGAAGTTACCGTTTTAAGACAACGCTTTCTAAACGTTATGGTATGCCTCATTAGTAAAATATTCCTGAGCTTGTGTCCCTACTAGATATATGTTCAACATATACAATATATTCAAGCTAGACAGGTATAGCTCTTGTGGTCTCTCTGACTCTTCCATTACAAAGACCACTTAGTCTCTTTTCTCAGACCCTACATGGTTTAGAGGAGGAATCACTTTCTGGGTCGAGTACCACCAACAAAACAAACTCAACCCTCAAGAATCAGAAGATACCTTTCTCTAGAGACTACCTGACAGGCTTAAGGGACAGGGTCACAACCAAATGTTTCCTACTGGCTTATCTACAAAGCTCTCTTGGTGGTGGTGTTTATGATGGTTAAAAACTAGAAATCACTTAAATATTCAAACAATAAGGAATTGGTTAAATAAAATACAGTACACCTAAATATTATGTTGCCACTCCATCGATGCTATGTAAAAACAGTATTTAATAAGATGCGAAAGTATTCAAGGCCCATTATTAGAATTTTTAAAAACAGGTTAAACAATTTGTGTGATATAGCTTATTTCATAAAAGAGGAAACAGGCGGGGGGGTGGGAGGTCGGGGTACCAGTTGGTGGGTATTATAGAGGGCACGGATTGCATGGAGCACTGGGTGTGGTGAAAAAAATAATGATACTGTTATGCTGAAAATAAATAAATGAAAAAAAAAAAAGAAGAGGAAACAGGGTGTATATGTAAGGAGGAAAGTCTATATATACCAACGTAGTGGTAGAAGTTATTTCTAGATGACTGAATTATCAGTAATTTATATCTTTCTCTGTGTGCTTTGGTATTTTTCAAACTTGAGTCCATGAACATGCATTGCTTTTATAATAAGATAAAACATGTTATTTTTTTTAATATGGGAATCAAAAATTCCCATTTGAAGCTATGTTCTATTGAATTATTTTAGATTTTTTTTTGGGGGGGGGGAGGAGCATGTTAACTATTTTCTGTCACAACAACCAAACGAAGCCAGCCCTGCTAACTATGGTGGGATAGACAAGTAGAGAGACAAGCAGGTTGCTTTTCTGCCTGCCTGGATAGTGCACATTCACACTGGCCCACAAATCCAGAACACCCCTCCTCCACCACCCTCGTTCTGCTTGACTTGTCCTTGACGGGTGGGAAAGGGTAACCTTGGGAACCAATTGTGCATCAGGTTCAAGAGCGTACCCAGCGAGCACGTGCAGTATTGTAAGCAGGAGTGGAATGCTCTATTTTCATTGAATTTTTGCAGAAGAGTTCTGGATGGTCCTGCCTTTCATTGGAGCCAACTTTTCATCATAGTAAGGTCTCTGGAGGGACTAGTCACCTTTTATCCCTGCCCCTTTTCTGGAACTCATCATGAGAGGTCACACGAACTGTCACGTGCTGCTTGCAGAAATGTGTCCCTCCTCTCCTGAGCAATATGGTTGTTGGGCCCTGAATCCTGACCCTGGAGCAAACCCTTCAACAATCTGTGACTTGTCATTCTCTTCATTTTAATGAGATTCTGGTGCCAAGACTGCAGCTCATGGGCTGCAGAGGGACTTGCCTTTAGGAGACAGGGTGCTTTGGGGTATCTGTGAAGTCCTCTCCATCTGGACGGGCCTCTCCCCCAGTATTCCCTCTGCCTTCTAGAAGAAGTCTTTACTGGGAAGGAACACATTATGGTTGTCTGGTGAAGATTCTGCCCCTCCTTACCTGAGCTTTATAACCCTGCCCAAAGGGCATGTAGAGTAAGAAAAGAGGACAGGTGTTGGAGGGAGAAGGGCTCTCTCTCCCAGCTCTCCTATGAAGGATGTCCCTTCACCTCTAGGCCCTTGGGTTTCTGATCTAGAAGGTAAAGATCTTGGCCTACACTGTCACTAAGGCTCCTCTTGCTCTGATACGAGACTGAGAGAGTGAGGGTGAACATATCCACTACAAACGATGGCCACATAGCTGATAGAAATCTGTGAGCCACAGCTGTCCCCACCAGCCACAGGAGATACACCCAGACCCCCAAATTTAGCTATGGCTTCCAGAAGCTATACAGCAACGTGGCTGAAGTCATTCTTTGGACCAGAGCATCAAGATGGGAGCATTGACTAGAAACTTGTGTGGCACCACGGAGAGAAAGAAGAAAGGCCCCCATCCATTAGCACAAATGAATCTGTCAGGCTAGCTCCTTGAGGCTGGTGATCCTAAGGTGTATTCACAGCCCAGGACTTAGGGCTAGTGTGACAGATAAAATCGTGACCTCCCAAAGAAGGCCTAATTCCAGGAATCTGCGAATATGTTACCTTAGAGGGCAGAAGGGACTTTGCAGATGAGATTATTCTGGATAATATTTGGACCCAATGGAATCACAGGGGTCCTTCTATTTGAGAAAGGGAGGCAAGAGGGCCAGAGTCAGAGCAGATGTGATGATGGAAGCAGAGAGAGACAGAGATTTGAAGAACACTATGTGCTAATGTGTATCCATTTTTCAGTTTCATTAATTTTTTGAATCAGGTATTTCTTCATATCTAAAGCCAGCAATTGGAAAGCTCTGACTGTGTGCAGGGCACTGCAGGTTAAACTTTAAGCTAGCGGGATGCCTCACATCTAAGAGGGCATAAATCCACGTAAAAAGTCAGAGTACAGGCACTGAAGGTGGAGGAAGAGGCCACAAGCGAGGGGACGCAGGCAGCTTCTAGAAGCTGGAAAGGCAAGAAACTGCATCATCTTCCCTTGAATCTCATTTCAAAGGAAGGCAGCTCACCAACTTGTGTTAGACTTCTAACCTCTAGAACTGCAGGATAATAAATGGGTATTATTTCAAGCCACTAAATTTCTGGCAATTTGTTACAGCAGCAATAAGAAACTACCATAGCTGGTCTTAACCAAGTTTGGAGGAAAAGGGTTGGTCTTGGGGTATGATTCTGGGAAGGGTAGGACTCAGAGGACTGACCGCACCTTAGAAACACACTTCCTTATAGAGACCGTAGAAGCTGTGCCATGAGCTATTGCCAGGAGGGCTGTCTGTAAACTGGCCCCCTCCACTGGGAACAGAGCAGACATCTCTGTGCACAGGAAGTGGAACAGAAATAACAGCAGGAACCGTGGCTGGAAGTAGCATCTAGAAGTGAGAGAAGTTCTATGAGTCCGGCTCCTGTGGATAAGAAGGACTGAAGGAATCCAGGCCAGGAGCCTAGAGAGGCTGGTTTTTCAGAATGGAGGGAGCTGGGGGATGGCTAGTTCACCCATGGAAGGAAGCTGTGATGTTTCCCAGGTCAGGGTCTGCAGCTCTCCTGGGTGCAGTGGCTGGAGGAGGCAGTGGAGCGGTGGCTGCAGGGCCCACGGTGAGCTGCTGACAGCTCCGGGACTGGCCCTTGGCTCTGTCCCAGAGGCAACTGGCAGGACCTACAGTCGGCAAAGTGCTTTTGCATTCATGATCACATTTGATGCTCACAACGCAGCGAGATGGGTACTGTTAGTGTGACTCAGTATGGAGGTTGGTAGACTCAGGCTAAAGAGTGAGCTCCGAAGAGAGGAAACTAGGTCGCTCTCATTCACTGTAATCCCCAGAGCCTGGCCCTGAGCCCAATATAAAATAGACATTCATTAAGTATTTCTTGACGCATGGATGGAAGCTGAGAGAAATGAAGTAAATTGCTCAAGTCTACAAAGCTGGTGTATAGCCCAGTCAGATCTTGAATTCCAGTTTTTGAACATCAGATATCAGGTCCTTCCAGTGTCCCAAACTGTTCCTAAAACACGTTTCCCAGGGCCTACTCCTATGTGGGACTCACCGTCATTAAATGTCTGAGGTACATTCAGCTGGTGGCATTGACCACATGCCCGTGATGCTGGGGAGATGCACTCAGTTTTGTGACACAACCAGGTTACATCTGCTGTGGTGTCTGGTAAACAGCAGCATCTTTAGAAGGGCCTCGGGAAGCCCAGTCTCTCCTCTGTCTTCTTTGCAGCTGGCCAGAGCGAGGAGTGCTGCCTGAGGCAGGCACAGCACGAAGCTTGCTGTCCAGGCTACATGGTGACGCAATTAGTGTGAGAAGGTGGACTAGAGTTCTGCAACCAGTGCTGCCTTTTAGAAATGGAAGGAGCACTGTCCTGGGAGTCAGGAGCGGTGGGGAGTTTGCCCTTGGCTAACATGTAAGCTCAGGCCTCCATTTTCAACTGGTAAATTGAGTGGGTAGGACTAGATAATCTCTAAGACTATGGGAACCTCTCTTTCTGACTTCCTTATTGCTTCTTATTAAGAACCTTTTATTAGTAGACGTTTTAGCCTCACTGATTTCTGTATATCAAATGGTTCAAATAAGACATGGCTTAAAGAAATATGGACTCTGCTTCAGAAAAGTCATGAACTGCTCTGAATTTATGCTTGAAAAGAATTGAAGGAAAGCCAGGACCTTGCAAAGAGGAATAAAATAAAATTCTCTTGAATGGGGATAACTCCAGTGCAATTCTACTTAGAGTGCAAAGATAATCTTTATTCAAGATGGAGAAAGACTGGTTCAATGGAAGTTGAAGAGAGATTTGGGGGTCATTATACCTCTGTGGCTTTGTTTCCTGACTTGTTATAAAAATTAATGGAAATAATGCATGAGAGACCACTCTGTAAACAGGAAAATGGCATAGTAACTGATAGCCCAGTCTGATAGTGGTTATCCCAGTCATGAAGCCTGAAATAAAGGGTTCTGCTCTGTCTTAATTTAAGAATCTTGACCCTAAAAGATAGGAGGCTTACTCATCCTAGGTAACCAAGTATATCTCTAGGTGTATTTTTAAACTCAGGACTTTTGAGACATGAAAATGGATTTGCTGTGAATGACTGAGCCCTTTCCAGTGATGGTAACCATGCACATTTGCAAACAGAATTATAGCAGATTCTGCAGAATGCATGAGGGTTCCGTTTTCAGTGTCCAGTTCTCCTACTAAAGGATTATTAAGAATATTTAAGGTGGAGAGCTCTAATAGTAGTCCACATTGTTTCCAGCTAAAGCATTATGATCTATTTTTATTCTCCTGTTCTTGCTTTAGAATTCTTAGTACTAATTGCCAGTCATGCTTGATCAAAACATACTTATTGGGTACCAGGTCTTTCCCGGTTGATTTTCTTGGAAGCTGTTATTATTTAGAAATGTGCTTGATTCTGGGTTTATTTTGTTAAGGAAACTGGTTGCAGGCATGCACACTGTGGCGTGTGGCACACATGTGGCAGCTCCTGGTGTCTCTGTTAGGGAGTGCCCTGACCTGTGGTTCTATTCTCTTTGGCAACTGTCTTCTCTCTGATGTGATCAGCGTTCTCCATTCTGGAAACAATGGAAAGGGCATTAGAGGTGTTATGCTGGCAATAAGGGATGATGTATTCCTTATAAATGAAATGAGAATGGTCAAAAATGAGCATGCCTCAAATGGGACTGGTCTTCTCATAAAGTAGATAGACATTAAATTTACTTCCGCAACAATGGCACAAGATGCTCTTTTTTAATACCCTCATCTGCAATATTGCTTAAGCTACACAAATACCAAGTGTCATTAAGATAGACTGTGGACTCTGAGAAACAAACTGAGGGTTTGGAGGGGAGGGGAGTGGGAGGTTGGGTGAGCCTGGTGGTGGGTATTATGGAGGGCATGTATTGCATGGAGCACTGGGTGTGATGCATGAACAATGAATTCTGGAACACTGAAAAGAAATTTTAAAAAATTCATTAATTTAAAAAATTACACTTGAAGGATGAAATGAGGAACACCAAAAACAGTAAACAGGTGAGCAAATATATATATAAATATAAATATATATATATATATAAAGAGATGTCAGTCATTGCTCTTAATTCTAGGAAACAAACTGGGGGTTGCTGGAGGGGAGGTGTATGGGGGGTCGGGAACTGATGGGCATTAAGGAGGGCAGGTGATATAATGCGCTGCACACCCGGGTGTTATCTGCAACTGATGAGTCACTAAATTCTATCCCTGAAACTAACAAAAATATATCATTAATTGCATTATATACCCCCCAAGAATTCTTTTTTCTTCATTTATTAACATAATAGGCTTATACCTGAAAGTTATCCATTCTGTAGCCTTGTGTACTCAGGGAGGTATGAGAGAGCTCAGTGCAGTTGCTGCTCTCCTTCTCAGGTCCAAGCTCTTAATACAGATTATACCCTATTTAAAGTCTAACTGTAAGTTAGATCAAGAACATTGAGAATTTTTTTAAAAAGAACAATCAAAATAATTAATACTTTCAAAATGAGGATTTCGGAGAAGGTCAGAGTCTCAATTCTTTTGACTTGGCAACCCTCCAGAGGTCATTCACAATTGTCCGGCTTTCACACAAAAGCTTCATTCCTTTCTTATTTTTTGGTCTCTTGCTTTCCCCTCTCTCTCCTATCCCTGTGTCTTCTATTCCTCTTCTTTTCTCATCCTCTCTTTCTTCTCAGAAGCTAAATGCACCCTTCCCATCATCTACAATTCTGGAAGCAGAATAAGCAAGATCAGCAGGCTTGGCTGGCACAGGGACTGGAAGCAGGCTTCACCTACTGATAAAGACAGATCCAGACATGTTGGCCTTTTGTATGACACACATATAAGGGCAAATTTGAGAAATGTTGCTTGCTGGAGAAACAAGAAAGTTATACAAATTCTTGAAGTCCTCTGCTCTATGAGGAGTAAATAAAATAAAAACCCCACATACTAGAAAAGTAAGCTGAGTGAATTGGCTTCTTTATCCCTGGAGTCAAAGGCAAGACAAGAAATCAGTCCTGAGTGAAAGAAGGATCCTGAAGGAGCCCTAGGTCTTTCAGAGAGATTTAGAAATTGAGTTTCTGCAAGAAATCTAACTAGCAGTATTCTTCCCAATATCTCCACTAGCAGCAGCAGCAGTCAACACTTATTTTTAATTCATGTTTCCATAAATGCATGCATAAAGTCATTGAGCCCATTTACTCTGAAAAGGGGAAAGAAAAAAATAACATGAAAATAGAGGAGAAACTAGCAAAGGATGTGAGCTTGATACGGAACTTTGGTGTGAGCATTATTTATTATTTATTTGGGCCAGCTCAAGATAAAGGACTTGGCCTCCACTTAGAAGGTCCAGAATGGAGGGAAGGAAAGATAGTAGGATTCGATATTCAGGGACCAGCTAGACTATGTGGTATTTCTGTGTGAATTTGAAAAAAAAAATTGCCTTCTCTGGGTGAAGGCATTAGGAAAAGATGCTTCCTCTGGAGAGATGCAGTGAGTAATAGAACTCGTAGCTAAAGAAGAGAACATGAGCTGAATTTCAGTCCCACTTGTCCCCTCACTCAATACATTCGTGCAGGGCACAAATCACCCAACTGTGCATAATGACCCTGTTACTGTGTTATCAAGGGCTTCCTTTATGCCAGGCACTTGTCATGTGCTGCCCTATAAGATTCTTACCATAACCCCATAAAATAGTTTCAGAAACATGAATATCAATGTTTCAGACTAAGAAAATTAGACTCACAAAAGTAAGGTAAGGCAGGACCTCCAGCCATGGCCAAATGAAGAGACTGGCACATTCTTTCCCCAAAAAGCAACTATAAAGGTGGACAAAATTGACAAAACAACCATTTGGATGCTCTGAGAAATTGACCAAATGGATATAACAATCTGAGAAACATTTGTGGTTAAGAAACTGATGAACTTTCTGTCTTCTCTGCAGAGTGTGGTTGCAGATAATACCCAGGTAAGAAGAGTGGGAATCTGTGGCATTCTGACCTGAAGCTTCTATGGTCTCCCCAACTCTGTATGCACAGAGGTCCTCACAAAGCAGGGCACACCATGCAGACCAACAGCTTCTATGCTGCAGAGGAAGATGACTCAATAGATGTGGAGGAGAATTGTAGGTGAAAGTGATCATCCTTGATGCAGCTAGTCTGAGGCTCAGTCATGGTCAGGGCAGGTGTGCTCATGGTTGAGACTATGTGTATTCCCAGTGGGAGTGGGGAAAGGTCCAAGCTAAACACACCCATCTACTTAGCCGTTAGACTGTACATACAAGCAAAAGACACACCAGCATCCTGAGATTTGAATGTATCCCTTTGCCTACACACAGACCTATGGCAAAAGACAAGAGTTTTACTGATTCAAGGTATTTGAGCTTATCCTCTGTCCGAATATTTGTAAACCACTAGGCTATACATGGATGAAGCATAGGAATCCAGGCTTAAAATGAAAAGCAAGAACACAGCTAATGAATCATTGAACACTACTTCAAAAAATAATGATGTACTAAATGTTGGCTGATTGAATTAAATAAAAAGAAAAAAAACAAGAATACTAAAACAATGACAACAACAACAGCAGCAACAACAAAGCTGAACAGAGATATCAGCAGTCACACTTTGTGGGGAAGACAGATTTCCCAGAAATATCTCAGCCAAGGTATTAAACAAAGAGACTGACAAAGGAAAACAAAACATCAACAACAAAAAAGCCAACAAAAGTCTTCAGGGGAGAAAATTAAAACCCAAAGTTGCCAGCTAACCTGCCTTACTATAAATATTAAAGTAAGTCCTTTAGGCCAAAATGAAATCAAAACAGGAGATAACTCATATCCATAGGAAGAAATGAAGAATAATAGAAATAGTAAGTATGTGGGTTAATATAAAATAGTCAAAAAATATGTCTTTTTCTCATTTCTTTTGTTAGCATCTCTGAGAGACATAATATTATATAAATGCACAAATACAAAACTATATTTTTGGGGTGACACAAATAGAAATGAATTATATATGAAATAATAACAAAAAGGGTAGAAAATGGGATGGAGCAGTTTTGGAGCAAATTTTCTATATTTTATTGGAATTAGGTGGGTATTAACCTGAAGATTCTGGTAAGTTCAGATGCATATAACATAGAGCAACAACAACTAAGAAAATGACTCCAAAAATGTAAAAAAAGTTAACAGAAGTTTTTAAAGGATACTACTGAAATATGTAGTCAGGAAGGAATAGAGGAACCAAAATACAGGAGACATATAAAAAATAATCAAAAGACAAATATAAATCCAACCAAATCACTAGTTATATTACATGTAAATAGTTTAAGCATTCAATCAAAATACAGAGATCATCAGATAAATAAAAAACAATATCTAACAGTATGCTTTTTATAAGATGTACACCTTAGATTCAAAGACACAAACAGATGAAAAGTAAAATGATAGAAAAAGAAATACCTTGCAAACAGTAACCATAAGAGAATAGCTATATTAATATAAGACAAATGGACATTAAGACAAGAAATATTACTAAGGGAAAGGGACATTCTGTAACAATAAAAGAGGCTATTTATCAGGGATATATAACAATTATAAATATATATGCATCTAACAACAAAGCCTTAAAACACATGAAAGCAAAACTGTCACAACTGAAAGAAAAACACACAATTTAATAATTATAGTTGGAGATTTCAATAACCCCCTCCCAACAATGAGTAGAACAATTACACAGAAAAGAGTATGGAAGAATTGAATGCTACTGTGAACCAACCAACAGATATATGACATTCTATTCAAAGACTATAGAATACACATTCGTTTCAAAAGTGCAGAGAGAATTTTCTCTATGAAAACTATTTGCTGGGTCATAGAACAAGTCTCTGTAAACTAACAAGGATTGAAATCCATACAAAATGTGTTCTCTGACCACAGTGGAATACCTTAGAAGTTGACAACAGAAAGAAATCTGGGGAATCCATAAGTATTGTGAAATTAAATAATACATGTGTAAAAGAAAAAAACACAAGGAAAATTAGAAAATAGTTTAACCATGGGACACCTGGGTGGCTCAGTCAGTTAAGCATCCAACTCTTGATCTCAGCTCAGGTCTTGAGCTCAGGGTTGTGAGTTCAAGTCCCTTGTGGTCATGGAGCCTACTTAAAAAAAATAAAAGAGAGAGAGAGAGAGGTAGGTAGGCAGGCAGGGGAGGGCAGGGGAGAGAAAAGGAGAGGAGAGAAGGAAGGAAATAGCTTAACCAAATGAAAATGAAAATGAAACATGTTAAAATTTATAGGATAAAACCAAAAATAAAATGCTTTGAGGGAAATGTATAGCTTTAAGTGGACATAGTAGAAAAGAATAAAAGTCTCAAATTCATAACCTAAGATTCCATTTTAAGAAACTTAAAAAAAAAAAAAACCCAAAGCATGCAAAAGAAAGGAAATAAAGATCGGGGTGGAGATCAATGAAACAGAAAACAATAGTGAGAATCAATGAAACCAAAAATTGCTTCTTGGAAAAAATCCCCCAAACTGACAAACCTTTAATTAGATGAATCAAGGGGGAAAAAGAGAGTAGACACAACCAAAATCAGGAATGAAAAAGGGAGTATCACTACTGACCCCAAAGAAATTAAATGATTATGAGGAAATACTATAGATAGGCTTTTGCCAGTAAATTAGACAACTTAGATAAAATGGACTAATTCTTAGAAATATACAAATTACCAGAACTAATTCTAGAAGAAATAGAAAAATTTGAACAGACCTACCTGTAACAGACAAATAACTTGACTTTGTAATTAAAAATCTTCCCACAAAGGAAAGCTCAAATCCAGAGGCCTTCACTGGTGAATTCTATCAAATATTTAAAGAACAAAAAATACTAATTATTAATATACTCTTTCAGGAAGTAGAGGAAGAGACAACCCAACTCATTCTTTGAAGCCACCCACTTTTCCCTGAAACTAAAGTCAGCAGGAATCCAAAGTTAACTTAACATCCACAAAGCAATCAATAAAAAAAGAGAAAGATAAAGGAATGAAGGGAGGAAAAGGGGAAGGGATGGAGGGAGAAGTGAAAGGTATACAGCTTAAAAAGGAAAAAGTGTAATTTTCTTTATTAGCAGATAACATAATCTTTTATTTAGAAAATTTAAGACATCACAAGGAAAGAGAACCATTTATCAATATCCCTCATGGATATAGATACAAGAAGTCCATAACAGCACATTAGCAAACAAAATTCAGCAAAATGCTGTGATCAACTGGTATTTATCCAGGAATCCAAAGTTAACTTAACATCCACAAAGCAATCAGTAAGTATAATACCTATACCATATTAATAGATAAAGGACATAAATCATATGACCACCACAGTAGACACAGAAAAGGCATTTGACAAAATCCAACATCCATTCATGATAAAATCTCTCTACAAATGAGGAAAAAAGAGAGTTTCCTAAACCTGATAAACAGTATTTATGGAAAAATCCATATCTAATAACATGTGATAAAAGACTGAAAGGATGTCTACTTTCATTACTTCTGTTCAACATTACACTTAGCCAGTACAACAAAGAAAAAAAGAGAAAGATAAAGGAATGAAGGGAGGAAAAGGGGAAGGGATGGAGGGAGAAGTGAAAGGTATACAGCTTAAAAAGGAAAAAGTGTAATTTTCTTTATTAGCAGATAACATAATCTTTTATTTAGAAAATTTAAGAGGCAACCCATGGAATGGGAGAAGAAATTTGCAAATGAAAGTACAAAGGGATCATATCTAAGATCTATAAAGAAATCCTCAAACTCAACACACACAAAACAGATAATCACATCAAAAAATGGACAGAAGACATGAACAGACACTTCTCCAAAGAAGACATAGAAATAGCTAATATACACATGAAAAAATGTTCATCATACTAGCTATCAGGGAGATTCAAATCAAAACCACATTGAGATACCACCGTACACCAGTCAGAATGGCCAAAATTAACAAGACAGTAAACAACAAGTGTTGGAGAGGATGTGAAGGAAGGGGAACCCTCTTACACTGTTGGTGGGAATGCAAGTTGGTGCAGCCACTTTGGAGAACAATGTGGAGTTCCTTAAGAAATTAAAAATAGAGCTTCCCTATGACCCTGCAATTGCACTACTGGGTATTTACCCCAAAGATACAGATGAAGTAAAAAGAAGGGCCATCTGTTCCCCAATGTTTATAGCAGCAATGGCCACAATAGCCAAACTGTGGAAAGAACCAAGACGGATGAAAGGATAAAGAAGATATGATCCATATATTCTATGGAGTATTATGCCTCCTTCAGAAAGGATGAATACCCAACTTCTGTATCAACATGGATGGGACTGGAAGAGATCATGCTGAGTGAAATAAGCCAAGCAGAGAGTCAATTATCATATGGTTTTACTTATTTGTAGAGCTTAAGGAATAACACATAGGACATGGGGAGATGGAGAGAAGGGAGTTGGGAGAAACTGGAGGGGGAGATGAACCATGAGAGACTGTGGACTCTGAGGAACAAAATGAGGGTTTTGGATGGGAGGAGGGTGGGAGGTTGGGTGAGCCTGGTGGTGGGTATTAAGGAGGGCATGTATTACATGGAGCACTGGGTGTGGTACATACACAATGAATTCTGGAACACTGAAAAGAAATTTACAAAAAAAGAAAATCTAAAAGAATTCACAAAAAATAAGTAATAGAATAAATAAATGAATTTAGTAAGATTACAGGATACAAAGTCACTATAAAAATCAATTTTATTTATTGTATAACAAAAATAAAATTCTCAGAACGGAATTAAGGAAACAATTCAAATGATAAGAGCATCAAAAAGAAAATACTCGGGACTAAATTTAACAAAGGAAGGGCTAACCTTGCATACTAAAAATTACAGAATATTGCTGAAAGAAATTAAAGGTAGTATAAACAAAAAGAGAGACCCTAGATTTTTATGGTTTGAATAACTCAGTAGTGTTGAGATGGTGTTTCTCACCAAATTGATCTGTAAAGTTAATGAAATCCCTTTCAAAGTCCCAGTAGCCTCTTTTTTCTTCTTTTTTTGGTAGTCTAAAATTGATACAAAAATACAAAGAACCTATAATATATAAAACAATTTCTAAAGGAGGAAGAAAAGGAAAAACGTGGAGGATTTCTGCTATCTGATTTCAGAACTTAGCCTAAAACCAAATTAAGAAACACAGAATAATATTGGGGAAAGGAAAGGCATACATATATATTAGTGGAGCAGAATAGAAAGTACAGAAATGAATCCTTAACATTTATGAGCAGTTGATTTTTAACAAAGTGCCAAGACAGTTCAATGGGGGGAAAGATAGTCTTTTGGCAAATAGTGCTGGGATAATTGGATATTCACGTACAAAAAAACTAAACTTAGACCCTTACTTCACATGCTATACAAAAAAATAACTCAAAATGAGTCCTAACCTAAATGTAGGAGCTAAAACTATACAGTTTCTAGAAAAAAATGGAGGAAAATCTTTGTGACTTTGGTTAGGAAAATAGTTCTTAGGATACTAAAATCACACAATCAATAGAAGAGTTGATAAATTGGATCTCATTAAAACTCTAAACTTCTCTGCTAAACACATCATTGAGAGAGTGAAAGAACAAACCACAGACTTGGATAAATTATTTGCAATCACAAAACATATAAAGGACTTGTATCCTGAATATATAAATAATACTAATAATTCAGTAATGATTGAATCCCAATTAAAATTGAGAGTGATATCATCTCCTATAAAAGAATTTAGTAAGGATCAAGATAATATACTACAGCTCACTTTGGCATAGGGTTTAGCATGTAGTAAGTGCCCAGTAAATGGCAATGATAGCTATGATCAAAAATACTGATTCGAAGGGGCACATGGACCCTGATGTTTAAAGCAGCATTATCTATGATAGCCAAATTATGGAAACAGCCCAAGTGTCCATTGACAGATGAATGGATAAAGATGTGTGTGCACATGTACACACACACACACACACACACAAATGAATATTACTCAGCCATCAAAAAGAATGAAATCTTGCCATTTGCAATGACTTGAATGGACTAGAGAGTATTATGCTAAGCAAAATAAGTCACAGAAAGACAAATACCATAAGATTTCACTCATATTTAGAATTTAAGGAACAAAACAAATGAGCAAATGGGGGAAAAAAGAGGGAGAGAGAGGCAAACCAAGAAATAGACTGTTAACAATAGAGAACACACTGCTGGTCAGCAGAGGGGAGATGAATGGGTGAAACAGGTGCTAGAGATTAAGAAGGGCACTTGTGATGGGCACCGGATATTATATGGAAGTGCTGAGTCACTATATTGTACACCTGAAACTACTATTACACTGTATGTTAACTAATGGGAATTTAAATAAAAACAAAAAAAAGTTATTACTATTTCATAATAAATAGGTTGAGCTCTGGAGAAGGTGAAGAACTGCCCCCAGGACACCCAGGCTGCCTCTTGCAGGTTCAGGGAGGTTTTAGAAAGTCCCACTGGGTGAGTGAAAGGTGCTCCTCTGGGCCATCTCTTCATTCGGAAGGATGGGGCCTCACTGTGTTCCTGTTCTATCAAGTTCTGCTGGTAGGGGAGGCTGTGGGAGAGGAAGAGGGAGAAGGATGCCTTTAGGGGGCAGTTTTCATGGTCTTACAGTTCTCACTCTTCCTCTCTCTTGATTTTCATTAATGTTTAAACATGATTATTGTTGGCATTGTTTGGAATAGAGAAAAACAGTGCAAACTACTTTAAATGTCGATTAACTGGGACTGGCCAAATTAAGTAGAATACAATTACAAAAGTAATACATACTTATTGTGAAAAATTTTTAGGTAGATTCCTAGATTTATGTACTGACATGGAAAACTATTGATATATAGTTAAACGAAAAATGTAGGTTGTAAGACACTGTGCATATTATGGGCTCATTTTGGTTTGTATATGTTTATTGAGATATGGAAAATATTCTGGAAGAAAATAGATCAAACTATGTTCACCAGTTGCTTCTGGAAAGTAGAATTTTGGTTGGAGATCCAAAGGGAAAATACACTTTTTTACCAGTAGAACTTTTTTCACATATTTCTTTTGTAATTAAAAACTAAAGAAAATTGTCTTTCTCTGCTTGACTTATTTCGCTAAGCATGATACGCTCTAGTTCCATCCATGTTGTCGCAAATGGCAAGATTTCATTTCTTTTGATGGCTGCATAGTCTTCCATTGTGTATATATATATATCTTCTTGATCCATTCATCTGTTGATGGACATCTAGGATCTCACAAAACAAACTGAGGGTTGCTGGGGGGAGGGGATTTGGGAGAAGGGGGTGGGATTATGGACATTGGGGAGGGTATGTGCTTTGGTGAGTGCTGTGAAGTGTGTAAACCTGGTGATTCACAGACCTGTACCCCTGGGGATAAAAATATATGTTTATAAAAAATTAAAAATTAAAAAAAAAAAACTAAAGAAAAGTAAATATAACATTTTTAAATGTTTTTATTTTAAAATTCCTCCTTGCTTTCCATTGGGGGGAAAAAAAAGAAATAGGGTGACGTACTTCACGTCACACAGCTAGTAAATGGCATGTTCAGCATTTGGACTCAGATCTGTGCCTTCTCCATCATACCGTCATCCTTCAGATGAGAAATTAGGAAGTGCTTCCTGAGAATAAGGTTGTGAATTACTGAGTCAGTTATCCAAAGAAGTCTCAGACTTTCCTGTTCAGGGAGACTTTGGATAGTGGATAATGGTCTGAATGGTTCAGCAAAATGATGGAGCCTTTAGAAGCAGGGATACTCCTTTCCTATTCTTCTGTGATTTGCCAGAATAAGAAAATACCATTCTGTTGATAGTATCAAATTAGGTAGCAAACTTTCAAAGCAGTCGTGGAAAAAGGAATCCTAGAAACGACCATCTAGTAATTCAATTCCTGTTAAAATAGTGGAACAAATATTAAAAGGGAAAAAATACTATCTAGGATAATGGAATTATGAGCAATAAGCATTATGGGTTTTAAAAGAACAAATCATGCCAGACAAAGTTGATTGCTTTTTTGATTAGTAGACTAAGGGAATAGAGTAGATGTAATATATCTTTATTTTAGCAAAAGGTTTGATAGTGTCTCGTGAAATTTTACTCAGGAAATTAATTGAAAATGGCCTAGAGATGAGCACTGTTGCGTGAACTTCAGCATGGTGGCAAGACAGCAGAAGGGAATGAGAAACGGCGATGCATCATAGTGGGGAGATGTGGGGCAGGGAGGTTCAGGTCAGGGGTCGGTTCTATTTAATTATTTCATTACTTCTCAGGAAGAAGAGGAGGCCGCTCTTACGTGAGTGAAATTCATAGTATAGCTTATCTGTGTGCTTTAATGAAAAAATCCTGTAAGAGCCAGCAAGTCTACCTGGTTTCCAGTCCCAGGTATAGCCTCCTTCTGGGTCCCAAGAGAAGCTGTGTGGATGCAAACAGTATCATGTGGTCCCAGATGAACTGGGACTCTAATTCTGAATGATGAAGTGGGTCAAGAATTCCACCTATTCTCGTCATCATGCCTTAGCCTGCATAGGCCCCCCTCATGACGTTTGATGCCTGGGAGCCCTCCAACACTTTGGAGCCCAACACTCAACCCTGTAACTAACTGTACCTACTGTATGCCAGGCCCATGGTAGACAGAAAAGATAAGAGATGTCCCATGTACATAAGACATACAGTTCCTGATTTAGAATAGGTAACCGGCACCTTGAACTGGTAGTGACCATTGCTGTGGTCCAGCTTAAACAGAAATCTATGGAAAAACAGAAGAGACCAAGAGTAACATTAGATGGGAGAGAAGGGGAGTTTGGGAGAGCTGGGGGATGCTGAGGCCACCTTCAAACGGGGTGATATTTGACCAGGGGCTTAAAGGTTATATTAGCCATATAACGTTGGGAAAGTTACTTTATTCTCATCTATACAATGCAAATAAATGGTTGCACCTTGTAGGATTTATTGGATTGGGAAGGAAAAGGCAATCCAGCCAGAGGATGGAGAGTAGTGGGCAACCTTGAACAAGTTACTGAACCTCTGTAAATGATCTGTAAAACTGTAGTAGTCATCGTATCACCCCTAAGTGGTGTGGTGAGGACATACTGTTATCTGTATGGGACATAGCCCTGTGTAGAGCACAGAGTAGAGGTTCAACAGCCAAAGCCATGACACTGCTGCTGCGTCAATGGTGGGGGGACAATGGGTGACGTGGGAGGGGTTGTGGCAGGACAAGAGAATGGAAAGACAGGTTTAAACCAACTTGTGAAGAAAGACCTTAAAGGTCACATTAAGAAATCCAGACTTAATAAGGCGGACCATAGGAGGACATCAGTGGGCTCGTAAACTGGAGTAACTTGGCCAGATCTTGTTTTACCAAGACCATTACGATAGTGATGGAGGAAAAATATGAGGAAACAGTGGCCAGAACGAGGCCAGGGAAGAGGCTGGTCAAGTGCTGAAGACCCAAACTGGGGCAGTCACCCTGGGAGTAGAAATTAGGCTGTGAATATGAAATCAGTCTTGGTGGCTGAAGAAAGGAGACTCAGCATGGGCTTAATTGTATCATTTGGGCAACTGGGTATTTATTAATGCTAGTATCCAAGAAATGGAGCTCAGACACAGAAATTGCAGACCGTAAGTTTGGTTTTTTTATCATCCTACAGAAAGTTTCTCTGGACTTACGCAAATCCAAATCAAGTGTCTGAACTATGGCAGAAGGGCCATTCTCACCATCTCTGTCTGTAAAAGCAAAGTCTTATTAGGCTGACCCCAAGCTCTCTCACCCAGCATTCAAAAACATTGGCAGTAGAGGCACTGTTTGTAGGAGAAACGTTTCTGGAATTTCATCCTGCGGGAGAATAGAAAAACCTGTGCTAATCAGGAAGAAGTAAGTGAGGAACCAAGAAAAGGCAGTTCCTGGAGATACTACCCTTCTCCCTTTCCCCTTTCATTTTATTGGTTCAGTGTAACAACGAAACATTTTCAAAAGTCCTTCTCAGATGTGTTCAGCATGGAGCTAAACATTTCATTTTTTTCTAACTGGCATATAAGCAAACATGATATAGAAACACTATAAATACCTTGACCTGAAACATACCAATTTAGAGACCAGACCTGTTTGCTGTAATCTTCCTGGCATGACATGAAACCACACCTAAACTTTCATAACTTCTCCTGTCCAACATTGTCCTATGCTTACCTTTAAACATATTAAATGGAAGAGAATGCAAAGTAATTGAAGATATTGTCTGATTTTGTTGAAACCCCTCACAAAAAGATATTCAATGTGTCCTAGGTATCTGAAACAGCTGTGAGTCCCCCCAAATCCAACAGTCTTCCTGAAATGGTTCTCATGAGGTTAAACTCAATGGCAGGAGGTGGCTCCAGGATCACACAGATGTCATCATGGCTCACATTCTTTCTGGGGTTAAAAGTTGCTGAGAGAATGGGGGAGGGAACAAAGGAGGACAATGGGAAGGAGAAAAGGGAGGGAAAGCAATCGTTTGGGACCAAGAATTTTCTTTCAACCTCTTCCTTTAAAGAAGGAATCAGCTTTGACTGATTGTGTTTACTTTGACCCACCTGAAGTGATTAATAAGAGCTTGGCTTCATGAAAGAATTCTGTGCCAGTGTAATCAAGACGTTTTTACTTCAACTTTTTTCAGTGTCCCCAAGACATAATCACCAGGTCATTTTGGAATCATGTTTTACAGTTCCTCAGGAAGATGAATACTATGAGTTTCAATGGGGAAATTAGGTCCACGGTTTAGTCTGCTCTGATTTATGAATTGCCCTTTAAGGAAATATAGTGGTAGTTGTACGTGGATTTGTAGAAAGTCGGCATTGTTCAGCGAGTGTGTTCAGTGGAGAGAGTATTAGTGTAACAGTCAAACTTCCTATGAGTTGACGAATGAATGTACAAAGCTGTGGTTTCTTATTAATCATCAAACAGACCTTACACACCTAGTATCTCCTGGGCACTTGATCAGGCCTGGAGGGAAATACATAGCCGTGTAAGGTAACAGTACTTGTCCCAAGGAGCTTATGCTTCTGTCAAAGTGATAAGTCACAAACATGTTGTAAGGGTTAAAAACTGTATTATAAAAACTAGTACATAAATACCCCTTGGGAAGAAACTGTCTTTATTTAGAAAAAATATTTTGGGGGCACCAAAATATTAGGTGGCTCAGTGGTTAGGCCTTTGCCTTTGGCTCAGGTCATGATCCCAAGGTCCTGGGATCAAACCCCACATCGGGCTCTCTGCTCAGCGGGGAGCCTGCTCCCCCTTCTCTCTGCCTGCCTGTCTGCCTACCTGTGATCTCTGTCAAATAAATAAATAAAATCTTTAGAAAAGAAAAAAAGAAAAATATTTTCATATGAATTGCTTAAAGGGTGGGTAGCAGATCTGAAGTTATAAATGCCGTGTGTTCTGTGTGAAAATAATGAGAGGACTGGTGACTCCATCTTCGACCGTTCCTCAAGAGCTCCTCACTGGAGGGTGGGTAAAGAACTGTAATCTTTTTTGAGGCTGTGTGCATTCCTCCAACGTACAATCTTCCTCTGTGTTTACTATTGTTCCCCTTCCCACAAAGCTTGTAGTCAGCACATAACTTGCCTTGTATAAGTGGAGTCTGTGAGTCTGGACCCAGAAATGGCCATGGGTATTTTGGAAAATCTTAATTTTGGAAATTTTGGAACTTTAGGGAATTTTGAAAGTCTTAATGAAATTTTAGACTTCCAGAAAGTACAGAGTAGAAGTTCAAGCTCATCTTCTCTAGACTTCAAAGGGCAGGGAGGCAGGCTCTAGTAGACTTTTGAGTTGCTTATGCATAAAGAAGATATCAGTAAAAGACACAGTGTGGGGGTGCCCGGCTGGCTCAGTTGGTGGAGCATTTGGCTCTTTTTTTTTTTTTTTAAGATTTTATTTATTTATTTGACAGACAGAGATCACAAGTAGGCAGAGAGGCAGGCAGAGAGAGAGAGGAGGAAGCAGGCTCCCTGCCAAGCAGAGAGCCTGAGGCACGGCTTGATCCCAGGATCCCAGATCATGACCTGAGCCAAAGGCAGAGGCTTTAACCCACTGAGCCACCCAGGTGCCCCTGGAGCATTTGGCTCTTGATCTCAGGGTCATGGGTTTGAGCCCCGTGTTAGGTGTAGAGATTACTTTAAAAAAAAAAAAAAAAGAGTGTGAAATTTGCTAAATATGTAAAGCTCAGCAGATGAGGCATTTCTTACATTGGCCTCTGTCAAATTGCAGCTTTCTGCTATGTAGGTTTGGAATGATGTGGATCAGCCATTTCAGTCGTGTGCAAGTGGAGTATACAGGTTACTGGGACCACAGAGTCAGGATGCTTGAGTTCAGATCCTGGCTCCATATTTATTAGCCATACAGCCTTGGGAAATTTACTTTATTCTCTTCTATACAATGCAAATAAAGAGTCGTACCCTGTAGGATTTTGATGAGGTCTAAATGACTAATACATGGCAAGGCCTTAGAACACCACCTATAAAACCTAAACAATCATCGTTCTTTCTCTTTTTCACGTTCGAAGGTATTCCACACTTGTGTGTCCTCACAACATTGCCAGCCATAAGCTGTTCTTATCTCAACAGCAAAAGTGGAAATATTTATTTATTCATTTAATGAAAATGTAATGAGCTAGACCATGTGGTGGGTCTGGGGGCAATGCCCCCAATTGTCATATCAGTGCAAAATTATTTTATCATCTATAAAGTAGGAATACTATTATAAGCATAAAGTATAAGAACAAAGTAGGAATAATAAACTTTCTTATAGAGCTATGATGAGATTTAAATGAGCCAATGTATATATAAAATCCCTAGAACAGTGCTTAATACTTAATAAATGCTGGCATCTTCCTTGCTTTTCATAACGGTGTTGCAAAGAGCCTAGAGGAGCAGAGAGGCAGTAAATGCTTTGACTGCACGGGAAGATACCCAGCGTGAGCGCTTCCTGGGAGAAGTCAACCAGATGAGAAGGAGGGCGAGCACCACACTTTCCATTAAGGCAACATGTGGTCTCATGCCTCTAAGTCTTTACAGCTACACAGAGTACTTCAGTGGGGTGGCAGGGGATGGCTGTGTGATCACCTTCAGAAAGAGATGAGAAATACAGAGCACTATTTGTGAAATAAGTCAATCAGAGGAAGACAGTTATCATATGATCTCACTCATATGTGGCATTTAAGAAACAAAATAGATGAACATAGGGGAAGGGAGGGAAGAATAAAATAAGACAAAATCAGAGAGCGAGACAAACCATTAGAGACTCTTAACTATAGGAAACAAACTGAGGGTTGCTGGAGGGGAGGAGGGTGAGGGGATGGGGTGACTGGGGGATGGGCATTAAGGGGGGCTCCTGATGTAATGAGCACTGGGTGTTATACACGACTCATATATCACTAAATTCTACCCCTGAAACTGATAATACATTGGATGTTAATTAATTGGTTTTGAATTTTTAAAAAAGAAGGAGAAGAAATGGAGAACATAATAGAAATGGAGAGGATCCCAAAGAGAAGAAATCAGTGCACTCTGGAATAGCTGTGCCCACGCTTGACTGAAAGGCGAGCTCCAGCCTTCCCTGGCTTCCTGCCCGCTGCTCTGCCCACCCTTCCTACTACCCCATTTTGCCCTCTTCTGCCCTCCCACTTGGCCCTGTTTATTTCCCCTCCTTTTCTTCTCCCCAGTCTTCTACTGATTTCCTTCGTTCCCCATTCACCCTCACTTCCTCCTGTTTCCTTCCTTCCTTCCGCACCACACTCCATCCCTTGGAAAGGACAGAGGGGACAGCATTATTGCCCTGAGGGTTGGCAGAAACTAGTGGCTGACATCCAGGGGGAGGCCCCGCCCCCCATGGATGACTTCTGGATGAGAGGGGCCTCTGGAGGGGGCAGCTGAGACCTGCCTTGGCCACTCTTCTTGGGCTGTTTGTTTCCACTTCCTCTGAACAAATTGCACACAGATGACTTAGGCTTTAAAATGCTCTTTGGTCTGTGTTCTTAGTCGGTCCATGTACTTTCCTTATTCAGCCTCTACAGCGTCTCTGGACCAGAGTTTAATCACATAACCAGTCAGCAAACATGCCTGGGGGTCCGTGTGTATGGAGCGCCGGCTGGACCCTGGGCCCCAGAAGGACCATTCTGGGCCAACTCTCAATGCCTCCATTCTCCACAGCATATCAGGAATTTGGTTGCTAAGGTCAAAGCTTCCTTCCAAAATTGCTTATATTGAAGGGCTGTGTATTTTATGATGCTTTTGATAGGAGCATTGATCTTCTCAAAAGATATATTCTAGCTAATAATACAGAAAATGAGGATCCGGGATGCCTGGGTGGCTCAGTGGGTTAAGCCGCCGCTGCCTTTGGCTCAGGTCATGATCCCAGTGTCCTGGGATCGAGTCCCACATCGGACTCCTTGCTTGGCAGGAGTCTGCTTCTCTCTTCTCCTCTGCCTGCCACACTCTGCCTGCTTGTGCATGCGCTCTCTCTCTCTCTTTCTGACAAATAAGTAAATAAATAAAATCTTAAAAAAAAATGAGGATCTGTAAGAAGGGGCTATATTAGGGCAAGGAAAAGGGAGACAGAGTAGAGGAGAGAAGAGATGAGACAAAGTGAGAAGATGGGAAAGAATGTAAAGAGCACAGGTAGGAAGAGGAAGGAGGAGGGAGGAAGAATATTCTAAGAAAGTGATTAAATTTCTTGTATTAAATATTTTATGAAGATTAAGACCCCCCTAATGATACATACACACATGTATACATACATACCTACATAAGTTATATTTTTAAAACTAACATTCACATCTACTTCTAAATGGATATTGAATCAGAGTGGATTGTCAAAAATGCTGAGTCCCTGAGGACAGATACTGTAAGTGTAAAGACGGGTTGGGTTTGCTGGTAGGCCGGTAGATGTTTGCAGCCTTTTGTAACTTCTTGGGTCTGATCTCGGCCCTGAAGGATGAGGTCACTTGCCTCCTCTGTCTGAACTTTCAGCTTCCTGGTGTATAACCCAACAGCTAGACTGTCTCACTGTCCACAAGGGCCTGCCCACCTAAAGTGTGTGGTGAGCTTTTGTGAGCTGTCCAGGTCACGGGTGCTCCTTAGGTCACAGCCAGCAGCTCTCAGTGGGGACCCTGTCCCATTTCCTCAGCTTGCTTTCCTGGGGTGGAGGAGCCCACTCGGGGATTAGCAATGTTAGTCACACATACTTGCCTACTGGGGACTGACAGTTTGTTGCGGGACGTGAGTTGCTCGCTATAAATGCAGTGCTTATTTCTTTAAGTCGCATTGTGCCTGGTCAAACAAGTCTCCCTACCAGCCCCTGATTCTTTTGTTTGAATGGGTGTAGAGGATCCCAAACATTCCCGTTAACTACCTGCAGCAGGCTTGCTGGGGGAGATGCATGCTGGGAGAGGTTGGAAGAGCGGAAGCCACAGTTCATGAGCCCCTAGCTGGGCATTGAAACTTAGGGCTTTAACTTCTTAGTCTTATTCAAGAAGAGGGGGAGGGAAAACAACTCTGAAAACCCGGTAAGATGTATGTAGTGGCTGGAGATAATGAGCCCCTCCCCGTTTTTCTCTTCTTTTTGCTGAAAACTTTATAATTTTGAATAAAATATGGTTTAAAAACCACAGCAGCTGAACAATAGCTTAAACCAGCTCAAAGAGGGGATTAAACTTACAGTCTCTGCTTCCATGTGGTTTATGAGCCTCTTTATCTTGGTCTTTTCTGGGGGTGAGTACGTAATAAATATTGTATATGTGTAGCGTATATTACACAACACACATAATTAAGAAAATTTGTATCACTTAATCCACCCTAGAAAGTAAATATATTAGCGCGAATATGCATGCGGAACAAAATGGCATTCATTGTGTGTGCATATTACACATCTTTAGGAGAAATGCTAGTATATTTTGAGGCCAAGGCAACCTCTGTGTGCAAATACATTGAGGTTGCTCTGCCAGGCCTTACACTGATGGCTTTCTGAAGCGGTGGTCTGGAATGTTTGGCCAATGCTTGTACATTTCTCT
Source organism: Mustela nivalis (assembly GCF_964662115.1). Lineage (NCBI taxonomy): Eukaryota > Metazoa > Chordata > Mammalia > Carnivora > Mustelidae > Mustela > Mustela nivalis. The sequence goes on along the minus strand of NC_139027.1, from coordinate 22,945,569 downwards.
GGGAAAAGATACCTATCTATTGACTCAAATTTCCCAAAAGTAGGAGAGATGCCAAATGAGTGTCTTTCCACACAGGTAGGCAGTTCAAATGAGCTTCTGGAAGCCTGGTGAAGTTTAACTACCTTTTCGTGGCCCCAGAGCCCTTCAGTGGGAGAGGTGGGCCTGGGGGCTGTACCAGGACGGCGGCTACAGGGTTCCTTGCGCCAGAGCATCCTGATGCACCTGTGAATGACGTACAGAGGCAGAAATAACCTTCTCCTAAGAATTTGTGTCTCCCTCTTAATCTCACAAAACAAACTGGGGGTTGCTGCAGGAGGGGGTTAGGGAGAGGCTGGTTGGGTTATGGACACTGGGGAAGGTATGTGCTATGGTGAGTACTGTGAAAAGTGTAAACCTTGCGATTCATAGACCTTCACCCCTAAGGCTAATAATACATTATATGTTAATAGAAAAAAAAAAGAATTTGTGTCTCCTTTATTGCTCATGGCCTTGCAGTTCTTTGCCATGGTTTGAATGGATTATGGGGGAAAGGAGCAGGAAGAGCACGTGAAAACTCGTATTTTTTCAGCCCGGGGTTTGGCTCTACCTCCTGCTCCTGGAACCAGGGACACGCCCCCCGGCCCTCCAGCTGTTCAGTTGAGTGGGACAGATGCTCTGGCCGGCAAGTGACCTGAAGTGACTGGCAAAAATTAATTAACTTGCTGCGGAACTAATAATAAGCTGCTGGTTTGTTTTTTCTTTCCCTAACACCAGTCGCCAAAGAGTTTTTCATTAGGGGGCTGAATGCTTCCTTTGTAACCAGAATAACCTCATTAGTTACAGGCCCATCATGGCTGGAGAGTTAGACAACAAATCATTGTGTCCTCTTCAGCCACCGTGACCTGACTTGTCATCTTTCATTGTCTTCCTGGGAGGAGTTTCTCTCCACTCCCAGCAATCTTCCATCCATTCTTCAGGGTCTCTTTCAGAAGTGACTTTCAAGCATACCTACTGTGAGGGTTTTTGTTTTTGTTTGTTTGTTTGTTTTTCTTGATAGCAGAGCTAGTTTGTTGACCTGGGTATCTGTTGGGAAGAGATTAAATTCTGATTGTTCATGTTTGTGTTCCCCTGGCCTCTTTGCCCAGCCTTCTTTGGCTGGTGATCTGCCATTTTCATCCTTACTTGCAGTGTAATTTAGAATGTGCGATCAGTTTCAAAGACCACCTTAAGTCTCCACAACAACCCTACTGGAATTTATTGAAGAGTTTAATGTACAAATTTACATTTGTAAAATTCACTATTTGTAGTATGCAGTCCCTGTGAGTTTTGATAAACACACACAGGCATGAAACCACCTCCATAATCATGGCAAAAAATTTCTTATCATCTCAAAAATTTCTGTCGTATCTCCTCTGTGCAGTTGAATTTGTATATACACATATGCTTTTGACCCTCAGGCAGAATTATATATTCTTGGAAGAAGAAATCTATAATCTATAGATAGATGGATAGATGCCAATGTAGATACAGATATAAGCATTTAACAGAATGGAGAGTCAACTATTTTGACCCAGTCTCCAGCTATCTTATGCCAATCAGTAGTGAAACACAAGAAGTATTAAGAAACTTGAGATTTAAGCCAGTATTTTTCCAAATTATTTAAGCTTAGTCCCTCAGAAAAGAGAAATGAATCTTTATATTTTCAATTTGTTTTACAGAGTGTCTAGACGAATTTCTAATTGTTCAAAAGCAATGCATGTTTGTGAGCTTGTTTTTTAATGACCTTGATCTCTGAAAGCAGTTGAGACTTTTACGACACCAGGTGAGGGTGATAGAGTCCAGAGGTTATGGGTCTAGAATCCAGAGAATTGTCTCCTTGCCCTGTGTGATCCTTCCAGGGCCCTTTCAGGCCTTCAGAGACACAGCTCAGAATAACCAGAGGAAGGACTCAGTGAGTTCCTCCTAGAATCTGTTGTTAGTAAAATTTTAGTATTAGTGTGGATCCCCTAAGATACTATGTTCAGTACGTTCAAGACCCCAGGAGATCAGCGTGTAGAAACACTATGGGGAGCTGGCATACTACCACTCATTATTCTATTGGGCATCTTGATATCTTTCCAAAACCATGAAGCTCAGAACCACTTAGTTAGGTCCATAAAATGTGCAGTTCCCAGTTTCTCTTAGAGTGTTCTGAAGTTGCCACTTTTTCACCTGAAAGAGCACCTGAGATGGCTTTTCTATAATCTAGACACAGAGAGAACCCCCTTAAACTTTGAAGGTTGATAAATCAGAGACAAACATGGCTGTTCTCTTTAGTTTTTGCACATTCCTGTCAGTATTTTTGAATATTTCGATGAATATCAATATATGGTCTTCAGCAGCCCAGATCCATTAAGCTTCTTGAAGATGTGTCTAGTTGGTGGAACAAAAGAACTTGTTTTATTGGCCTACAGTAAGCTAGCAATGACAGAAGCAGCCAGTTTATCATCTATTTTTTATTAACAGATGTCAAAATAATTGATGAGAGTTTTTTTTCAACCTTTGGTATATTTTTTAAATGGATTGATTATGGGACATTTCAGTTCATTTACTGACAGTGTCTTAAGGAGTAGAATGTGACTGTAATCAATTTTCATTATCATTGTGTAGCTAATAGGGCTAAAAATAAGAACTCTTAATTTGCTATGGCATGATTGATTATCCAAGAAGAATATGGAAATAATGTCTTTCAGTATGCCTTGAGAGTTACATTAGACCTTTAAATTCTTTTTTTTTTTTTAAGATTTTATTTATTTATTTGATAGAGAGAGATCACAAGTAGGCAGAGAGGCAGGCAGAGAGAGAGAGAGGAGGAAACAGGCTCCCTGCTGAGCAGAGAGCCCAATGTGGGACTCGATCCCAGGACCCTGAGATCATGACCTGAGCCGAAGCCAGCGGCTTAACCCACTGAGCCACCCAGGCGCCCCAGACCTTTAAATTCTTCGTCCTCAAAACATATCACTTCCTGTAATTTTCTACCCACTAATAAAACAACTCAGGGCTCATAAGACTACCTTTCTCTGGCTCTTAATTTCAGGAGGTAATCTTCAGTTGCAAATTTCATATTCAGTGTCCCCTCTACAAAACGTCATGACCCAACCTTTTGTTTTCCATAGATTATCTCCAGCCTTATTTCTCTTGAAATAATTGTTGGAAGGGATTCTAGATTTAGAAGACCCAAAGCAGCTTCCTAGAGCAATGACTCTGTTTATAGAAGTTCTTTGTAGACCAAATCCTATCTGGGGGGGTTGAGATTCATCAGAGAGTCCCCAGGGTGATGTGGTAATGATGGAAGTTTGAAGCTCATATCGCCTCATGTAAGAATATGGGGCTGGGAATAAGGAGACGTTGGGTCTAATGTCAACTCTGTTCCATCATTTTGACCAGCTTTTAATCTTCAGGGCTTCAGCTTCCTCATCTCTAGAAGGAATACTAGTGTCCATCCTGTCTCACAGGATTCTTAGGATATGCCAATGATATAATGTGTGCAAGTTTCATTTGTAACTACTATTTTAACTACTCCTTCTTATATACTCTCTCTCTCTTGCATCTTCTGCTCCTCCCTCTTTATATTTTTTTCCTCAATTTTTTTTGTCTTCCAGTAAAACTTGGTTACCCTTTGCTCCTGTCTAATATTTATTGAACACCTACACATGCCTGGTCTTTTGGGATATCCTGAAGCATTTATTTCTCATAATAACTCTGTGGAATACTTATTACCATGACCTTTTACAGACAAGAGACAGATATTTGAATTAAGTGAACTTAGATAAGCAAGTGGAATGGTCATGACTGGAACCAAAGACCATCTGCTTCAGGGGCACTTTCTTCAATAGGGTGCTTCTCAAGTCTGAAGAGGTTGCTATTTCCTGGCCTGGTCTAATTAAAAGACAAGATGTGATGCAGTCAAAGCCAGAGCCAAAGGAAGAGGAATTGGACAAAGTACAAAATGGGCAAATTGGTGGCTTTCTTCTTCTTTAGCACTGATATTTCTTGTGGCCTTTAAACTGTTCAGGAAGAGTTCATTATGGAAGAGTGGCTCTCAATAGAACCCCTTCATCATTCTCCCCTTGGATTTTTAAATCACTGATACACAAAGAGAATTTTATTAACCATTTTTTTTTTATTAACCTCCCTCAATATTTCTTACCCTACTATGGGTAGGAAACCCTAAGCCAGGGGTTCCCAACCTGAGAACTAATATGTCTGGAGAGCTCTGGTGAGGAATCCCCAAATCTGCCTGTGGACTAGAAAGATAAAACGCCTCATCCCTCTGGATGATAGTTTCAAAAATATATAGAAGCTGCTATAAACATTGGGGTACAGATGGCCCTTCTTTTCACTCCATCTGTATCTTTGGGGTAAATACCCAGTAGTGCAATTGCAGGGTCATAGGGAAGTTCTATTTTTAATTTCTTGAGGAATCTCCACACTATTCTCCAAAGAGGGTGCACCAACTTGCATTCCCACCAACAGTGTAAGAGGGTTCCCTTTTCTCCACACCCCCTCCAACACATGTTGTTTCCTGTCTTGCTAATTTTGGCCATTCTAACTGGTGTAAGGTGATATCTCAATGTGGGTTTTTGTTTGTTTGTTTGTTTTTTCATTTATTTATTTTCAGCATAAGAGTACTCATTATTTTTTCACCACACCCAGTGCTCCATGCAATCCGTGCCCTCTATAATACCCACCACCTGGTACCCCGACCTCCCACCCCCCCACCACTTCAAACCCCTCAGATTATTTTTCAGAGTCCATAGTCTCTCATGGTTAACCTCCCCTTCCAATTTACCCCAACCCCCTTCTCTCTAACTCCCCATGTCCTCCATGCTATTTGTTATGCTCCACAAATAAGCGAAGCCGTATGATAATTGACTCTCTCTGCTTGACTTATTTTACTCAGCATAATCTCTTCCAGTCCTGTCCATGTTGCTACAAAAGTTGGGTATTCATCCTTTCTGATGGAGGCATAATACTCCATAGTGTATATGGACCACATCTTCCTTATCCATTCATCCGTTGAAGGGCATCTTGGTTCTTTCCACAGTCTGGCGACCGAGGCTATAGCTGCTATAAACATTGGGGTACAGATGGCCCTTCTTTTCACGACATCTGTATCTTTGGGGTAAATACCCAGGAGTGCAATGGCAGGGTCATAGGGAAGTTCTATTTTTAATTTCTTGAGGAATCTCCACACTGTTCTCCAAAGAGGGTGCACCAACTTGCATTCCCACCAAGAGTGGAAGAGGGTTCCCCTTTCTCCACATCCTCTCCAACACATGTTGTTTCCTGTCTTGCTAATTTTGGCCGTTCTAACTGGTGTAAGGTGATATCTCAATGTAGTTTTAATTTGAATCTCCCTGATGGCTAGTGATGATGAACATTTTTTCATGTGTCTGATAGTCATTTGTATATCTTCATTGAAGAAGTGTCTGTTCATATCTTCTGCCCATTTTTTGATATGATTATCTGTTTTGTGTGTGTTGAGTTTGAGGAGTTCTTTACAGATCCTGGATATCAACCTTTTGTCTGTACTGTCATTTGCAAATATCTTCTCCCATTCCGTGGGTTGCCTCTTTGTTTTCTTGACTGTTTCCTTTGCTGTGCAGAAGCTTTTGATTTTGATGAAGTCCCAAAAGTTCATCTTCGCTTTTGTTTCCTTTGCCTTTGGAGATATATCTTGAAAGAAGTTGCTGTGGCTGATATTGAAGAGATTACTGCCTATGTTCTCCTCTAGGATTCTGATGGATTCCTGTCTCACATTGAGGTCTTTTATCCATTTTGAGTTTACCTTTGTGTACAGTGTAAGAGAATGGTCGAGTTTCATCCTTCTACATATGTTTATAGCAGCAATGGCCATGGTCGCCAAACTGTGGAAAGAACCAAGATGCCCTTCAACGGATGAATGGATAAGGAAGATGTGGTCCATATACACTATGGAGTATTATGCCTCCATCAGAAAGGACGAATACCCAACTTTTGTAGCAACATGGACGGGACTGGAAGAGATTATGCTGAGTGAAATAAGTCAAGCAGAGAGAGTCAATTATTGTATGGTTTGACTTATTTATGGAGCATAACAAATAGCATGGAGGACATGGGGAGATAGAGAGGAGAAGGGAGTTGGGGAAATTGGAAGGGGAGGTGAACGATGAGAGACTATGGACTCTGAAAAACAATATGACGGTTTTGAAGGAGTGGGGGGTAGGAGGTCGGGGTACCAAGAGGTGGGTATTATAGAGGGCACGGACTGCATGGAGCACTGGGTGTGGTGCAAAAATAATGAATACTGTTATGCTGAAAATAAAAAATAAATTAAAAAAATATATAGAAGCAACAGTGAAAAACAAAATACCAATTGATTTAAGCACATCACTAAATTCTAGGATAGTAGAAGCTCTCTTAACTAACCTCCACTTTACCAACTTGCTGGGGTAACTGCTCCCTCTGTAAAGCTTCCTGATTGATGCCCACCGTAGCCTGAACACTCGAGGTCAACAAGCTATTCTCTAGTACACCTGCACACTTCTGCTACCATCAGTTAAGATGTTAGCTTCCCAAGAGTCCATTGTTGTATTCGTTCTCAAAGATATTTATGGTAATTACAAAATTCAATTACAATGCAATAAGAGAGCTATTGTTTCTATGAAAATTCAGTTGAATGCTCTGGAAAGATTCAATAAAGTCAGTCCACTAAAAAAGAAGTTGCTGCTGAATAAGGCAGGGCCCCTGAGAAAGGCTCTGCAGGTTGTAGCCACAGAGTTCTGAAAGAGCATGCTGTGGATGGCACCCCCTTGAGTGGTGTAGGGGGAAACTGCAAGCAGCACATGGAGCCTCTGCATTGGAAGTAAGAGGACTGTGAAAGTTCAGAAAGAAAAGCATTAATAGCTCTAAGAAGTTTATATTCAGAATGCTCCACAAATCTTTTTAGGTTCTTATTCTACTTTACGAAAACCCAAATGAGAAATTGTAGACAAAGCACTAAGGGTATGGTGAATTTAATAAAGATAATTCACAAACAGAAGACCCAAGACTCAAGACCTTAACTTGAGCCCTACAAAAAACACAATTGGGTATGAGAGTGTGTGTGTGTGTGTATGTGTGTGTGTGTGTTTTCTAGTTAAAATAGAACTTTCAAGGTATCCTATCTTTTGATTCCCAACTGGTGTTTTTGATTAACACAAACTGCTAGTTCTTGGGGACTCTAGTCTTTGCTTGTTTCACATGGTCTCAACCAGCAGATATTCAGTGTACAGCCACCGTCACATCATGAAGGGTGGTCTGTAAAAAGTTTGGAAGTAACAAAGGATATTTGTTTTGGTGGCACTCCATTAGCTCTTAACCGAGTTTGGGCTAGGTAATACTGTCATTGTCAGAGAAGGGACTGAGATTCCTGCAGACACACATAGTAGTTTCTGTGTATGCCACACATTTTCTGAACAACCCACACCACTGTTGTTTCAAGAGCTCCAAGTCACTGTGAGGCGACTAGCAGACTCTGCATTCTCCATAATTACACCCAATTTTCCAATTGAATTATCGCATGATTTAATTCGTTGGCTGCATCTGGAGAGCATCAGTATTGTGCAGCTGTTGCAGCTTCAAGAGCTAATTGTTGCTAAGCACATTAAAAGTAGCCCTATTGCAATGCACTGCAGTAAGAAGGGGAGGGGGTACAAACTTTCACTTCCCATTCTCTCTTCGGTTGAATCATCACCCAAAGAGCCCGAGGGGTAGAAAACATTTAAACACTGTTAACATGGAGACCTCATCGGGTATGGTTCTTGTCACTGGATGAAAGCCCCTAAGTGAGTCAGACATATCCAGATACCAAAATACACAGAGACCTGAAAGCTCTATTTGGCATGTCTCAGAGAACCATGACAAATAAGATTAGGTTAGAAACTAAAGGTCCAGTTAAAGGAAAGGCAGTCTGTCATCAAAAAAGTACTGGGAAGCCAATTGATGATAAGGGACACAGACATTTAAAGATCTCCAGATCTTAGTTCCATTTAGAAGCAACCATAAACTTGCCACCCTACTCATATGTTAAATTTACTATAACATGTTTCCATAGAGCATCTACTATGTGCCTACTCATATGAAGGCTTGTCATAGTCTGAAATATTTCCTGATGTTCATCTTTAATCTATTGTTACTTGGTGTCTTAAAATTAAGAATCTGAAACCTGAAAGTCATGGTTTGGACACTTCTCTTTCTTCATTCTCTTCCTTATGCTTCTAAGGATATGGAATTTGATTCCCAGAGGGTCTCGGTGCTCTGCCTAGAATTAGGGATCCACACAGATTCTTTATCTTATGTGAAAGACAGAAATTATGAGTTTGTTTACAAATATCAGGGATATTATATCTGAACTTAAGGCTAGCAGAGGAGGAAAGCAGGCCAGGGCTTTCTGAAGGGCCAGCTGAAGGAAAGAATAGAGGAACCCCAAATAGAATCTAGGGATAGAGTCCAGGAGACAAGAAAAGGTGAGAGAATGGGTTTGAACCATATCATCTACTGGGGGATTAAGGGCGAAACTTTCATGAACAGTAAGCTGCCCTCGCTTGTTACTCCCTGTTCCAGGCTTCAGAAGAGTGGCAGACAGGCTTATGGCCTCCCAGCCAGGAGGAAAGCAGAAGGTTCCTCCCAGAGAAACTGGCAAACCCAAGAGAAAGCTCCACTGATATTGATATCAAGGGCCCTTTACACAATGGTTAGATCCCAGCCCAATCACCCTCCTATGAAATTTTCAGCAGCCCTGATCAATGCACATAGAGGTTCCAATTGGTTGTTAGTTCCTCCCATTCTTAGTTAAGAAAGGACAAAGACCACCAGACATTTGGTGATAGTTCAACAGAACTGTATAGCTTTAACAGAAGAAAATAGGCTAAAACCAAAACCAAGAAGTAAATCAAAACAAAGAGGGGGAAAGTATGCTCAGATTTAATGCAGAGAACAGGAGTAAATTTTAAACACACACACATGCGCACACAAATGACTGAAAGTACCCAGTACAATTAATTCCAAAATATAAAAAGTGTACACAGTAGCATATAATTGTGAAATTTTAGAAGACTATAAAATAAGAAAAGATTATGTATCTTTTAAATGAAAAATGTAAATCACATACAAATAATAGGGAATCAGAATAACATCTGCAAATTAGGGATCTGGAAGTCAATTGATAAATTTCCAACCTAGAATTTCATACCCAACCAAACTATCATTAAATGTGGAGTTAAAATAAGGATACTTTCATAAGTGCAAAGTCTAAAAAATTAACCTTATATGTACACTTTCTTCTTAAAAAAATACTGGAAGATGTGCTATATCAAAATATAGCAGTAAAAACAAGAAATAGGAAAACATGGGAACCGGGAAATAGAAGATCCATCTGGAAGAGAGGTAAAGAGAATTCTCAGAATAATAGTCAAAGGAAGTCTTGGGGTGAATTGGAAGTGTTATATTCTACAACATGTATGAACTTTGGAGTCATTATTCCGAATAAAGTAATCCAGTCACAAAAGAATAACTACTTCTTGAGTCCACCTATATGAGAGAGCTGGAGTAGTTAGATTCATAGGGACAGAAATGGAATGGTGCCTGCCATGGGTTGGGAGAAGGGGGAAATGTGAATTATTGTTAATGGATATGACGTTTCAGTTTGGAAAGAAGAAAAAATTTCTGGGGATGGATGGTAGTGATGGCTGTATAACAATGTGAACATATTTAATGCCACAGATCTCTACAGTTAGAAATGGTTAAAAATGATACATTTTATGTTATATATATCTTACCACAATCTGGAAAAGATTAAAAGTGTTTGCCTTGGGGAGTGGAATTTAGCATGGTGGGGCAACTGCTTTCTATTATTAGCTTAGAGCATTAACTGACTTTTTAAACCATGTCTGTGTAATACTTTAACAACAACAACAACAAACCCTAAAGCTGAATTTTATTTGGGATAGGCAACCAGAAGAACTAGGCAAAGGCAACTGCATGAGCAAAATCAGGGAGGCATGAAACAGCATGGGGTGGGGTGGAGAGCATTATGAAGTTCTGTATTCCTGGAGAGCACTGAACAGGTCATGGGAAGAAGCTGGGGCTCTGTTCTGTCAGCTTGTGTCTCTCATGTTATGGTGTGCATTTACAGATGTACCCAGTGATCTTTGTCATTTGAAGGGCTTTATATTTAATTTTAAGGTTACCTTCTACTCCTAACAAGTGACCCTGGCTTTTAGTTTATAGAAGTGATAACAGTGATATAGATTCTTCATAACTAAATTTAAGTTTATAAATGTGAGTTGATTTTAAGAAGAACACTAAGTGCATAATCTTATGAGAGGCATACAGTTGTGGTAAGAAATCATGAAGGTGGTACATGGATGACCAAGCTAGAGAAAACACTTTTCCAGATAAAGGGAGTCTTTGATGGTTTATGTAAGGTAGAGTGTCCAGGCAGAGTTTGAGTCCTGTATTGGCCAGGGGAATATGAAACTGCCTTCTACAGCTACCTGAGACCTGAAGACATCTTCAGAGGTTACCTTGAAGTGAGAGAGATGGAAATTCAAGTGGAGATTCTCTGTTCCATGAATTATCTATGAGTAAAAAAGGAAGTGGCCACTAAAAACTAAAAGATTGAAGATCACTGAGATAGATCATTGTGGTTTGCAGGTGGGGAGGGAGATTAGAGGGGAAAGGCTGAGACTGGAAAGAACAACAGAGAAACTTCTGCAGGTGACCCAGCAGGACACTGGCTTGGGACAGTGTACCAGTGTACAGGGAGAGGAAGAGACAGATTTAAAGCATAGAGCTTCTGACTACAAGCCTAGTGTTCTACCTAGTGGCAAAATATCTGATCTACAAGTATAGTACTTAAGGAAGAAATAAACCAGCTCTTAGAGGGCAAGCCTTATACACCCAAACACAGAAGCAATGGCGGAAGTTCATTGCCATCTTGAATTCTCCAACATTACAGTTACACTATTCAGAGCAGTGGTATGAGAAACTGATTTTTCCAAGACTCAGAAGAGTGTGAAACTAGAAAAGGAACTATATATTCTAGTAGAAGGAGACTGGACTTGGAGCCAATCATTCATTCACTTATTCATCCACTCAACACACATTTTTGTGAGGAACTGTTCTAAACACTGGCGATCCATCAATCAATAGAACTAACAAAAATTCCTGCTTTCTTGGTGCTTATGTTCTCATAGAAAGAGGAAAAATAAATAAGTGAAACATACAGTATGCTGGAAGAGAATTGGTGCTATAAAGAATAATAAGGCTGGACAGGTGGGAATGGTGAGGTATAATTTTTTTTAAGGTTTGTTAGTCAAAAGCTTATGGGAGGATTAACATTTGAGCAAAGAGTTGAAGGAAGTAAGATAATGAGCACTGCAGACTTCTTGGGGAAGAGCATCCAGACAGAGGGAGGAGTGAGCACAAAGGCTCTGAAGTAGGAGAATGCCTCGAATATTCAGGAATAGTTAGGAGGCCATGTGGCTAGAACAAAGTAAGCCAGGGGAAATGTAACAGGAGGTGAGGACAGGGATGGTTTGGGGATAGGCTGCACAGTGTCTTGAAAGGACTTGGGCTTTTATTCTTAGTGAAATGGAAGGCCTTTAGAGGGTTTGGATCAAAGGGGTGACATCTGTAACTTAAGTTTTAAAAGGATCACTTTAGCTGATGTGTTGAGACTAGCCTATAGGGCAGAAAGGGCTGAGGCAGATAAATGTGTGGAAAGCATTTGCAAGAAATAAATCCAGGTAAGAGAAGAAGGTAATATGAGTCAGATATTAGCAGGACAGAAGGGAAGAAGTGGTCGCATTGGAGGTGTTTTGTAGCCAAGGATTTGAATGGGAAGTATAAGAGAAAGAAAGGAAATAAGAGTAACTCCAATGGTTTGGGCTTGGTAGGATGGGATTGCAAGACTGGGATAATGAGTATGAGTAGCTCAAGTTTCTGTGGTTGGATCATGAATTCAATTTTTGACATGGAAAATTTAAACATCTTTTAGAAATTTGAAGTGTAAATCTTAAGAAGACAGAGAAATAAATGGGCTGGGAATTCAGGGGAGTGTGCTGGGCTGAAGATGCACCTTGAAGGTCTTCACTAGGGAGATGCCATTTAAATCCATGAGACTGGATGAGATTTCTCAAGAGAATGAGTGTAGCTGAAAAAGAGCAGAGGTCCAAAGGCTGAACCCTGGGGAACACCAGCATGAGCAAGTTAGGGCCATGAGGAGCAACCAGCAAAAGAGATTGAAGAGAGGACAATGCAGTGGGAGGAGAACCACAGGGTCCTATATCCTGGAAGTTCGGTGAAGAAAATGGGGAGTGAGAGTCACTGGTGCTGCAGGTGGTCCGGGAAGAGCATCTGGGGGCCGAGGATTGACCCCTGGGTTTGACAACATGGAGATGACTGGTAACCTTAAACACAGAGCATCTTGGTGGAAGAAGGGACAAAAGCCTGGCTGAAGTCATACTTGCTGGGCTCTTATTACTATTACTTATTACTAACATGCAGAGGGACGAGATATGTCCCACAACTTCTCCGGAGCTAGTGTCCCCATTTGTAAAGTGAGGGGGTTTGAATTAGAAGATCTCTGCAGCTCCGCTAGCCTTAAAATTGTAAGATTTTTGATCACTTTAATGGATTAGTTTCTCAGGTTTGTTGTTTCTCGTGACATGGAGACACAAAAGTATTTGGAATCTGAAACTTGAGTGTGAGACTTCTCTTTTTGCAGAGTGAGAAAAATGTGTGTGGAAATAGAGGATGTTCAGCAGGCTGAATTTTGGGTCTTATGCAAAAGAAGCCAAGTTAGTTCATTGTTTGTTCTAAAACACTCTAATGCACACGTGTGCTCACACATGCACACACACATTTTCTGACTTTTCCCATAAGGGGAAACACTTCAATTATATTTGTATTTTTGTTTTTGTTCTGTGTGTAATATTGATCCTATTTAATTAAGATTTCCAGACTCTCGTTAAATAGAAGTTGTTTTGGTAATTTCCCGAAAGTGAACTTTTACGCTGTGTTAACTCCCCCTTTCCCATGGATGCACCAACCTACTACCACCTGGTGGTAGCAAAAATACTACAAAATTGAGCAAAAGAGGAAAAAGCAAAGGAGGAACATTTCTTAGTTTGTTGCTCCCAAGGATTGGTCCTGGATCTTTCTGGGAAATATTGACTTCGTGATATCTCCAAGGCCACTGAGGCTATGAGATGTGCACAGCCCCATGGACATCTGGGACTTGGCCTGGGGTCATTATATCCAGAGCCGATGAAAGCCAGACATACCAACTATTTACCAGATATTTCTAGGGGTGTGGACTAAGTAAGTGAGGGCCATTAAATTAAACCTAATTTTCTTTTCTTTTCTTTTTTTTTAAAAGATTTTTATTTATTTATTAGACAGATCACAAGTAGGCAGAGAGGCAGACAGAGAGAGAGAGGAGGAAGCAGGCTCCCCACTGAGCAGAGAGCCTGATGCGGGGCTCAATCCCACGACCCTGGGATCATGATCTGAGCCGAAGGCAGAGGCTTTAACCCACTGAACCACCCAGGTGCCCCTAAACCTAATTTTCTAAAACCACTTAAACTAAGAAATTATCTATGCAAGCATTGTTTTTAAAATTACCTTTTTGAAGACATGCTTTCAGAAAACTGTTTTTAGTAGAGGTTAGGTTTTTGTATTTGTAAGGTCTTCCATCTGTGGCAGAGACAAACTGTGAGCATATCTGGTTGCTAAGGGATATAAACTTCTTTAAATTATCAGCAAACACAATAGCTAACAACTGGATTCCTACATGAATAGAGAAGATTCTGCTATCCCTGGAGAGTAAAAAACAAAGCAAAAAGAAAAAAAAAAAAGGAAAGAAAGAAAAACTCTTTAATTTGAAAAAAAAGATAGTTACTGGGATTTATTCTGCTGATGCAAAGACACGCCGATATGACTATACTTTCTTTGTGTTTCCAAAACCGCAGGGAAATCTGGAAGCAGCTCTAAGTAAGGAATAATAAAAGATAACAGGAAACTGCCAGATTTCTATCATTATAGCACGCTATCCCGTCTCCTCCCCTGGTTTTTCTGAGCCAACTCGGAGCAGAGGGTCTGAGTTATAGGACAGAGAGAGCCAGAGTAATGGATGACACCAAGGAGAAGAGAGATTCTCCCCAAAGACGTCTGTATCATTGCCCTGAACAACGGAAGGATTCAGTGTCAGGTCCAATGAGGATGATAGATATTGGCATTTCTCGTAATGAAGGAAGTGATTAAATATCACATGAATTAAAATCATTTTAAGGAATAACTTTACTTGGATTTTTGTTTCTTGAAATCATTCTATATAAATGTATAAAGTTTAAAATTGTATTGTATGATGTTGGGGTAGCAATTTTACTAATCATGGCAAAAAGTGAGAAGAAATGGATAGGACTCAACTAATGATGGAGACCTGAACATATTATGATCCAATTTATTTATTTATTTATTTATTTGGCAGACAGAGATCACAAGCAGGCAGAGAGGCAGGCAGAGAGAGAGAGGAGGAAGCAGGCTCCCTGCTGAGCAGAGAGCCCAACGTGGGGCTCGATCCCAGGACTCTGAGATCATGACCTGAGCCGAAGGCAGCGGCTTAACCCACTGAGCCACCCAGGTGCCCCGTATGATCCAATTTTTTAACATAAGAAGACATAAGGAGCCTTTAGGAGCCTGAAATGACCTTAGTCGAAGCGTCCAACAGGCCAAGTAAATTTAGCAGTAGAGATGTCAAATAATCAGTGATTTGGCTTGGGAAAGAAGGACATGTGGCATATTTGAGTGATGTCACAGAGAGTGAAAGAGTTGATCTTCATAGTCTCTTTCACATCAGAGTGGAGAGACTCAGAGTTAAACTGTAGGTCCTTTGGTTTACTCCTTACCACTTTAGATGCAAACTCCAGGCTAGAGAGAGAGAAAATTAGCTACCCCAAGTATCAAGGGAATTAGTGCAGCAGAACTGGGGCTAGAATCTATGCCTTCCAGGCTGGCATTCATTCCAATGCCTCAATGACATCTTTCAGCCCTCTGTGAAGTGAGGACTTAAGGGGTCTGAATAAGGAGCTTTGATAGACAGGGGCAGAGAAAGCTACTGTGAAGGATGTGCAGGGCAGGGGCAGGCTGGTAGATAAGAAAGAACCTTTAGCTCTGCCATATTGATTTTACAACATCCAACTAAGCACCTTTGGTTTACCTTTGGAAAACAGCTTCCTTTTCCTTCTCTTTCTTCTGTCATATTCAGTCTCATGGCCCCACCTCTCATATCTAGATAGAAGATCCCCAAATCACTGCCTTCAATTTCTTCCAGTCTCCTAGTACATATTTCTAATTGCCTCCTCCATTCCCATTAGCATGACAGACTGAGGACACTCATACTATTACTCTCTTTACTTCAAAATGACTGTATTGGTTCCATCACCCTCCCAGACATCCAGATTCAAACTTTTAGTATTACTTTTACTTCTTTCTCTTTCTTGCAAATTCCGAATGAGCTGCAGTCAGTTTGCACACCAACAGTGGTATCTTTTATCACCATCGCATCTCTTGCCCCTGCCCCCTCTTCTCCACCCGCTCGTAGCTTAGGCCCACATTGCCCTGCACCAAACTTTTTGTAATGCTCTTACTCTAGGCTTTTAGTGTCCAATATTCTTTTATCAGTATTTTTCTCCAAAGTCTCAGACTTGGTTATGTCACTCTTCTTTTGAGAAAGGCTTCAGTGGCTCCTGTTGCCTATAGAATAAAGTTCAAATTTCTTAGCCTAAAATTGAACCCTCCACCACACCTCTCATCCTATTTTTCCATTATTTATCTTCATACAGGGACCATTCAAGTCAATTTTGCTAGATTTGGCTGTTGGCTAACCCTGTATGTGGTAACTATATGGACCTTGCATATGCATATGCTTTCTCTTTCCTGGTTTTCTTTCTTCCCAATGCTAGCCCTGGGAAATTTTAAACCTACCTACATTTTCACTTTTCAGTGCATATTTCAAGCCCACCATGACACCCAAGAAACCTTTATTTTCCCCCAGCTAAAAAGGATTCGGTCTTTTGGCTTTCTCCCAAACTATTCTCTTTCTAAATCTTCACTTCTCACTTTCTATTAGGTATTATTATTCCTGAAGTTTAAATCCCTAATAAACTATGAGCTTCCAAAGGGTAGAGACAGATTTAATTTACTCTAACTCGTGTGATACCTGAGCGTCACACTAAGAAGGTGCTCAACACATATTAGTCGAATGAATGAATGAACATTAATGAGTAAAATACTGAAGACAGTGGGCAGATGGGGCTTGAATGCCAGTGAAGAAGTGTGGATTTGGAATTTATCCATCTACTACTGACAGAAGAATTCCAGAAGAGTTTTGTTGTTATTGTTGCTCATTTTGTTTTCTTTAATTAATTAATTAATTAATTCGTCTATTTATTTATTTATTTTTTAAGAGTAGCTGAAAAGGTGAGATCCAGGTGTAAGACAAGGGAAACTGCGTGCAGAACATGGCCCAGGTTCAGAAGGACCCAGTGGAAAAGGAAATTGAAAGAAGGATATACAATATCCTTGAGGAGAAATTTATGTAGACCCAGATTTGCAGTCAACCTCTGATTATCTACTATTTATATATTTTAAAGAAATATGCACAAGATTTTAGTGCTTCGTGTTTTGCTTGTCTTCCAAGATATGCATGAGCCAGCACAATCCAGGACTTGATTTACCTTTGCTGATTCGACTTCTTTTCTCTGAGCTTATTTATGGCTGGGAGAGAAGCATTGTGTCCTTGCTGATAGAGGACACCACACTGTATTTTCAGCTCAGCCACGAAGTTGCTATGTGACTCCTAGGAGGTTGGTTTCTTCCCCAGCTGCCAAGTTTTCTTGAACTCCAGGAAATGAGGACCATGTGTGAAAGGTAAAGTCCTAAACTGGAGCTTCTCCGATGTTAATGTACATACAGTCTCCTGGGACTCTCGTTAAAAAAGTAGATTCTGTTTCAGCAAGTCTGGGGTGGGGCCCAGGTCTCTGTGGTTAGTCTAACAAGCTCCCAAGTTGACTGCACCAAAGAGCAGAGTCCTGGACTTTTAGAGGCAGAAGGAACCTTAGAGTTGAGCCAAGCCAGTAGTTCACAGCCTGAGCAATCATTACAATCACACAGGGAGCATTTTAGAATACTGAGACCCAGGAAGGGGCCCTAACAAGTTGAGTTTTCGGGAAGCTCCCTACCTCATTCTGATGGGCAGCTGGATATGAAAACCACAAATACCATCTGATTGCCCCCTAGCAGTGGCAAAACTGAGGCCCAGAGACCCCTGAATTCTGTGAAGAAGATTCTGCTAATATGGGAGGGATTTTCCTGGAAAAAAAAATAATAACCCCTAGACATTTTGCTACCTTAGGTGAAAGTTCCCCTGTAAAGCTGCAGAAATAACTGGATCCTGTATATAATTTGATTCTTAAAAGCTGCTAACACAGAAAACCAATTTTGGGGGCCTCTTTTAGAATGATAAATACTCTAGATTATTTTAGTTTCCTCCTAATGGTGGAGGGTGGTGGTGGTAAGGAATGGCTATTAAGCAATTATGTTATTCAAACACATCATCATTATTATTACCGTGATGAGTGGACTCATTATAATTGAACAATAAAAGCATGAATGACTTTGCATTGTTATTAGTGTCTGTCTCGGGGCCCCTGCCTTTCCCAGGAGTTCTTGCGTCAGCAGACATGATTCACGATGTACCGTACTTACAGTGCTAAACTTGCAAGCCATTGCATTGACTTCCAGAGTCTAATGCAGTCATCTTTTCTTTCCCTGTGCCGACCTATTGTTCTCTCAAGATCTTCACCCTTCCCCCAAGCCCCTCCCCACCCCAGATAACCTAGTCTTGGGAAGACTGTGATTTCCCTGCCTCCATTCTTATTCCTTCATGCCTTGTTTCACATGCACCCCAATGACGAACAGGATTGTGAACTGGCATTATAATTCCCTTGCTTCAAACCTATGAACAGCTGCCTGTTTCTTTTAGGATAAAATAAAAATCTTTGGCAAGGCTTCTCAGGCCCTGAGTACACGGTACCACTTCCTTTCATCAGCCTTGCTACCAGCCATTCTTTCTCCCTCTCACCATACTGTTTTGGGCTTCTGGACTGTTCTCAAGTCTCCAGTTTCTGGAATGTTCTGACGTAAGGACTTTATACATTGTTCTTCTCCTGGCTTATAAGATGCTTTTCCAAGCTATGTCCTCCTCATCCTTCAGCTCTCAGCTAATGTTTGTGTTTCACGAGCAGACTTCCCAGACCACCAGACTAGAATGGGAGAGACTGACACCCAGTCAGTCCCTTCCACAACACCCAGCGCTTGTCCATTGGTAACAGCTGACTACACCAATGATTATTTGCTCAACATCTTTCTTCCCTCACTTATGATGAGTCCCAAAAGGATATGACTGTTTTTTTGAAGTTAATTCCTCACTGTCCAACACACACCTGACTTGATATTTCTATGTGGGAGAAATGAGTGTTAAGAATGCACCCAGCAATTGAACTGACCATCCAGAGTCATGAGGACCTAAGAGGAAACAAGGCACTGGGCCTCCCCCTGTATAGTTCCCTGAGTTAGCTGCTGCCTTCCTCTTTCCAGTAGCCACATCTCCCCATCCTCCTTCCTCAAAATATGTTTCAAAAGACTTCAAGTGATTAAAATATTTTATCCCTAAATTGGACATCAGAACCCAGCAAACGATCTGTGTCTCCCAGCCCTGCTGCTACAGTGTTAGCCTAGGCAGGTACATGGTGACACTGCACAGCGCACCCAGGACGGTAGACACGCTGTTGAGGACGCCGTTGACCACTCCATGTCCACTGTGGAAAGGCCCACCTGGGAAGCGGCTCCTGTAGATTCCAGTGTCAGGAGGAGTGTCACTTTTTGTGGCAGCTGTTGAGGATTTTCCTTATACCCCTGAATGTGTGAATCCCATTTTTCTTTCTTAGCTGTTGCTGCCAGGAAGCTCACAGCCACAGTCTCAGCAGCACTGGTCCCCGTGGGGGCCTGTGGCCCACACCATTGTGATATCGCTTTGCCCTGGTCTTGGTTTTCTGTTCTGAATGTATTTCTCTGCTCTCGATTGATTCAATTATTTATAGCTTTCTATTTTAGAGTACAAAATCTTGTAAGCTTCCTCAGATCCATGGTGCAATGAGGCAGGGAGATACATGAAAGGAAGAAATTCATGTGGCTCTGAGATACATTCCCTTTAAAGTGTAGAGGGTTCCTTTCTGGGACTGATCCCTGGAGGAGGGATTAGCAGAGGAGAGCCCTGCCAGCCAGGTGTTCCTTAGCCTTGCAATGACATATCAGGGCTTCTAGGAGAGAGGACCATCTTGGAACAGCTTATGGACCTGGTTTTGTTTCTGATCTCTCACCAAAGCTACCTTCAGGTGACCCAGGAGTGTGAGTGGCTCTGTCCTCTCTTTGGGGTTTCAATCCTTCTCTGGGGAGTGGTGGAATAGACCCTTGGAATTTGTCCTCAAATTCTATGTGAAAGTTAGATTTCCATTGGCATAAGGTCTTCTCTTCTAAGGTCAGAATTAGAGTGATTTTGTAAGCAAGACTAATTATAGCTACTTTCCAGTTCTTTTAAAGTGTCTGACATTACAGTGGAAACCCTATTTACTTTGAGAAGCTGCATTCACTTCTGTCTCTGAGGGGAGCAAGGATGAGCACATGTTCCACATGGACTGCGGGCTGGATGCTTGTCCCTACCTCTCATGTGCAGAGCTAACTCCTGTACCCATTCTGCAGAGCAGGCTAGTTCTCTGCCTTTTATGTGTGGGTGAAACAAGGATCAGGAAGAGCGACTTGCCCAAGGTCACCTGGTTAATGAGAGGTAGTGGCAGGTTATATCCAGATCTTCCAGCCTCGATGAGGCTCGTCTTCTGTAGTTCAGTGAGAAGATCGTGTCAGAGCAGGAGGAACTGATAGGGCAAAAATCGGGCAGCTCAACGAGTGGGTGAGGGGAAGAGCAGAGACATGCGCAGAGGCAGATGGAGGAGGAAGGGGGAAACCCTCATAAGAACCCAGCCCCTCGACTGGATGGCTCTGTTGGTTAAGCATCTGCCTTAGGCTCAGATCATGATCCCAGGGTCCTGAGATCGAGCCCTGTATCAGGTTCCCTGCTCAATAGGGAGCTTGTTTCTCCCTCTCCCTCTCCCTCTGCCTGCTGCTCTGCCTGCTTGTATTGTGTGTGTGTGTGTGATATAAATAAATAAAATCTTAAAAAAATAAATAAAAAAAAGAACCCAGCCCCTGTCCTCAGTGAAGATGTCCCACTCCCAACCCACTGCCCCTCCTTCCCCCATCCTGTCATCTTTGGTGTTCCGTTGTTGCCACAGACAAGTTCCCTGATGCTGTAGACGATCCCAGAGTCATCATTCTTGTATCTCAGGAATGAGGTGTTGAGAGAAACAGATATATAGAAATCTCCACAGTGTCCTTCTGGGTGGTAGGTACTCCTTGAGAGTGCAGACCAATTAATTACTAAATATCAATATTGGTGACAGTTGCTATGTATTGAGATACTATCATGTGCTGGAATCCTTTAGAGGTATTATCTCATTTAAGCATCACAAGAGACTAGCATGGTAGACCCGATGATCTCTGCAGTGCAGAGGAGAAAGCTGAAGCTTACAGAGGTTGCCCACCGTCCTTCTGTCAGCAAGTACTGGTGCCCCAGTTTCCTGCCTCCATTTCCCATCATCGCTGAAATGCCAGCCATGGTCGACAGAGTTCTTTTAGGATTAAGTTTGAGTACCTCTTTAGGGAGAATGGATCAGTAAAAAGGAATGTGTTTCACAGACTTCCATAAAGTTCTGATATTTTTAAAAAGATTTTTTTCATTCATTTGACAGAGAGAAAGGGAAAGAGAGAACAAGTGGGACGGGAGAGGGAGAACCAGGCTCCCTGCTGAGCAGGGAGCCCGACTCGGGGCTTGATCCCAGGCAGGACCCTGAGATCAAGATCCGAGCTGAAGGCCAATGCTTCAGGGCTGAGGGACCCAGGCGCCCCTGAAGTTTTGATTTGAACATTGGTTCTCTTCACTCACTTCACTGACATGCACACTGATTTGTTTTCATGTTTATTTCAGAATTCTGTGTTGGGTTTCATTCCCAGCTTCAGTTTTAATAGCAACTCTCTCTATATATGTATGTGTGTGTGTGTGTGTGTGTGTGTGTGTGTGTGTGTATATACACATATACATATATATATTTAATTTTTATTTATTTATTTTTAATTTATTTTAGTCTTCCAGAATTCATTGCTTATGCACCACACCCAGTGCTCCATGCAATACGTGCCCTCCTTAATACCCACCCACCAGGCTCACCCAACCCCCCAACCCCCCGCCCCTCCATAACCCTCAGTTTGTTTCTCAGAGTCCACAGTCTCTCATGGTTCATCTCCCCCTCCAATTTTCCCCAACTCCCTTCTCCTCTCCATCTCCACATGTCCTATGTGTTATTCCTTATGCTCCACAAGTAAGTGAAACCATATGATAATTGACTGTGCTTGACTTGTTTCACTCAGCATAATCTCCTCCAGACCTGTCCATGTTGATACAAAAGTTGGGTATTCATCATTTCTGATGGAGGCATAATACTCCACAGTATATATGAACCATATCTTCTTTATTCATTTGTCTGTTGAAGGGTATCTTGGTTCTTTCCACAGTTTGGTGACTGTGTATATTTTTAATTAAACTTTTTATTTTGAGATAAGTATAGATTCTCATGCTGTTATAAAAAATAATATAGAAGATTCCATTTATCCTTTCCCCAGATTCTGCTAAGTGTAATGTTTTGTGAAACTTAAGTACAATATCACAACCAGAATACCGACGTTGATAGAATTCAGATACAGAAGAGTTCCAGTGCCACAGGGACGCCTCATACTGCCCTTTTATTGGCCACACTCTTCCACTGCCATCCCTTTCTTAATGCTGGTAACTGCTAATCTATTCTCCATTTCTTTGACTTCATAATTTCAAGAATGCTGTATAAATGGAGACATGTTAAGTAACATTTTGGAGATTGTTTTTTTCACTCATTTTGAATTCTCTGGAGACTCACCCAAATTGTTGCATGTATCAGTAGCTTGTTTTTTGTTTGTTTGTTTGTTTGTTTGTTTTGTTTTGTTTATTATCATCACTGAGTAGTATTCCATGGTATAATAGAATTCATTTAACTATTACTATTAACTAATACAATTCATTTAACTGTTCACCCATTGAAAAACATCTAGGTTTCCAGTTTGGAGCTATTACATATAAAGCTACTCCAAAAATCCAAGTACAGGTTTTTGTGTATGAAATGTCTTCATTTCTCTGGGATAAATTTCCACGACTGCAATTGCTAGGTCCTGTGATTACGCATGTTTAGTTTTATATGAAATTGCCAAAATGTTTTCCAGAGCTGCCGTACCATTTTATATTCCCACAAGTAATGTGGAAGTGATATAGTTTCCCTGCATCCTTTCTAGGATTTGGTGGTGGCACTTTAAAAGTTTTAGCCATTATGGTGAGCATGTAGTAATATCTCGTTGTGATTTTCATTTGCATTTCCCTAATAACTAACGATGTGTAATGTCTCTTATCTGCTTATTTGCTATCTATTTATCCTCTTTGGTGAAATGTATCTTAGTGTCTTCTGCCCATTCGAGTTTTGAGGTACTTTATATATTCCAGATACTAGTCTTTTCTCAGATTTGCAAATATTTTCTCCCAGTCTGTGGCTTGTCTTTTTATCCCTTTAGCAGGGTCCACTGTAGAGCAAAAGTTCTTGCGATGAAATAGAGTTTCTCAGTTTTTCTTTTTATAGATTGTGCTTTTGGTATCAAGTCTAAGAATTCTTTGAGTTTTCCTATATCCCCCAAATTTTCTCCTAAACCTTTTCTAAAAATGTTATGGTTTTACATCTTCTACTTAAGTAAGGCCATGATCTGTTTCAAGTTAATAGATGTCCAGTTGCTCCAGGATCATTTGCAAAGGCTGTCCTTGCTCCATTGAATAGTTTTTTGTATTTTTTTCAAGAATAAATGGGCATACTTGTGTGGGTCTATTTCTGTGTTCTCATTCTGGTCCTTTGATCTACGTGTCTGTCCTTCCACTAACACCACATAGTCTTCATTACTGTAGCTGTATAATAGCTTGAAATCAGGTAGAGCAGTTCTTTTCATTTTATTCTTATTTTTCAAAAGTGTTTTAGATGTTCCAGTTTCTTTTTCTTTTATATGATTTTTATATTATCTTGTTTATACCTACAAAAATCTTTCTGGTATTTTGATATTAATTATATGTATTAAAACTTGTAATTTTTACTTGTGGGTGCTATAACAAATTACCACAAACTTAGTGTCTTAAAATAACAGAAATGTGTTTCTCTCAGAGTTCTGGAGGCCAGAAATCCAAATCAAAGTGTCAGTAGGGCCAGTATCTCTCAGAAGGCTCTAAGAGGAGAATCTTTCCCTTGTCTTTTCCAGCCTCTGGTGACTTGTAGCATTTTTTGGCCATTTCACTCGAAACTCTGCCCGTTATTAGATCATCTTCTCGTCTGTGTGTGTGTGAGTACCTTCTGCTACTCTTTCATCAGGACACTCGTGATTGGATTTGTCTCATCACCTGGCTAATCTATAATAATCTCTCCAGTGCCAGCATTCTTAACTTAATCACATCTGCAAAGACCCTTTTCTGTGTTAGGTAATATTTAATATACAGGTTCCAACCAAGGAATAGGACCTGATACCTTTGGGTGGTCATTATTCAGTTCCTACTATAAACCTATATATCATTTTGGGGAAAATTGGCATCTTTATGATGTTGGATCTTCTAATCCATGAACTTGGTATGTCTCTCCATTTATTTAAATCTTTTATTTCTTTCATCGGCATTTTGTAGTTTTCAGTACATAAGCTCTGAGAAAGTTTTGTTAGATTCATACCTAAATATTTAATGGTTAATGGTATTATGTTTTTTATTTTGAGGCCCATGTGTTAAAATACAATTGATTTTTATATGTAGATCTTATATCCTGCAACCTGGCTGAATTCATTTATTAGCTACAGATTTTTTTATATATATATTTCCTTGGGATTTTCTACATAGATAGTAATGTCATTTGAAAATAAGGACAGGTTTACTTCTTCCTTTCTGAATAGCATTAGAGTAAACATCTCACCTTACTCCCAATCTTTGGAAGAAAAGACTGATTATTTTACCATTAAGTATAATGTTAGTTGTGGGGTTTTTTTTTTCTTAAGATTTGTTTTATCAGCTTGGAGTTTCCCTCCCTTCTTAGTTTTCTGAGAGTTTTTATCATGAATGGGTATTGAGTTTGTCTGTTACTTTTTCTGCCTCAATTGGTATGTTTATGTGATTTTTTTCTTATTCTCCTATCAGTATGATGGGTTATACTGATTGATTTTTGAGTATTGAATCTGCCTTGTATTGCTGGAATAAATCCCACTTGGTCATGCTGCATAATTACTTCTATATTTTGTTGAATCTTATTTGCCAGTATTTTGTTAAGGATTGTTGCATCTAGATACAGGAGGGGTATCATTCTGTGGTCCCCCCCCCCCAACTTTTTTGGATACTCTCTCAATTTTATTTTGATATCAGGTAATTCTAGGTTTATAAATAAATTGGAAAGTGTACCTCTTTAGTTTTCTTGAAAGGATTGTGTAGAATTGGCATTAGTTCTTCTTTAACTATGCAGTAGAATTCTCCAGTTAAACAAACTGGGCCTGGCGCTTCCTTTTCTGGGAGTTTTTAAATGGAAAATTCAATTTCCTAATTAGTTATTGGGTGTTCAGATTATCTGTTTCATATTGGGTATATTGTGAAGTTTGTATTTTGAGAATTAGCCCATTTTATCTCAGTGTTAACTTGTTATGTGTACATTTGTTCATAGTACTCTCTTGTTAGCCTTCTAATGAGTGCAGGATCTTTGGGATCCCTTACTTTAGTCCTTGTGTTGGTAATCTGTGTCTTACTTTTTTCCTTTGTTATTCTTGCTAGATGTTCATCAATTTTATTGATCTTTTCAAAGAATCGGTTTTATTGATTATTTTCTTGTTTTTCTGTTTTCAATTTTATTGATTTCTGCTCTTACATTTCTTAGGCCATTCCTTCTGCTTGCTTTGGGTTTGTTTGGGTTTATTTTTCCTTTCTTTTTCTAGTTTCTTGAGTTGGGAGCGTAGATTATTGATTTGAGAATTTCATTCTTTTATAATGTAAACATTTAGTACTATAAAATTCCCTTTCAGCACTGCTTTAACTGTGTTCCACACACTTTGATATGTTTTTTTCATTCTCATTCAGTTCAGAATATTTTTAAGTTTCCTATGAGAACACCTCTTTGACACACAGGTAGTATGTGACATGAGGAAAGCTGTCCCACACCTCCTGAGCCCACAATGCAAAGTGGAGCCTCTTCATGCCCAAAAGATCGTTCTTGACAAGCTCATTGTTATAACTGTGTGTGGTGAAACAGTTTCTGCCAGAGAAGTGAAGCCCATTAACCCCATGGGGCAGGTCTTTACCAACTTCGCCTTCAGCCCTAGGTACAGTCTCTGCCCTTGCTATCTTAGTCTTCTAGGGTTACCTTAACAAAATGCCATAGACTGGGGACAGAAACAACAGAAATTCATTTTCTTATAGTTCTGGAGGCCAGAAGTCCAAAATCAGGGTGCCAGCATATGTAGCTTCTGGTGAGTGCCCTCTTCCTGATGCCAAAGGCCACCATTTCACTGTGTTCTCACATCGGGGAGAGAGGGAGGGGGATCTCTTCCTCTCATGAGGCCACCAATCCTATTAAGTTAGGGCCTCACCCTTAATTACTTTTTTAAACCTTATTTTACCTTAATTTAACACTATTTATCTTAACCTTATTTAACGTTAACCTTTATTTTTTAACATTAATTATCTCCTTGGTCATAACCTTATTTATCTCCTAAATTATCTAAGTTTAACTTTATTACCTCCTTAAAACTGTCTCTCCAAATACAGTCACAGTGAAGGTTGGGGCTTCTATATTTGAATTTGTGTGTGTGTGTGTGTGTGTGTGTGAGATACAATTAATTCAGTCCATAGCCCCTTCACTTCCACCAGCCCTATACCCTCTGAGGAGAACCTGGCCCCCACTTGGCTCCCACAGGTTCAGTTCAGCATCGCCAGCTTTAATTAGTTCATATTCTCTGCAAAGCTCTGCACGGGACAGCATAGAGGTGGAAAGGAAGCAGTGTCAGCCCTCTCTACAAGTTAACTACCTAGTCCAGGGAGACACATACAGAAGCTCTACAGAAGGCAGCACTAAGAGACAGACCGGGACTCACCACCTGGCTCCGCCACTTATTAGCTGTACGGGATCTGTGCAGTTCACTTATTTGCACCGTTACTGCTAATTAGAGACTGGTGCCTCTTCTGTCTGCCTTAAAGAGTTAACATCAAATGAGATATGAATGAAGTATGCATGGGAAACACAATAAAGTGTATTCAAAGTATGGGAGAAAATGGTGGCTTATTTGATTCCTGTTGCGGGATCAGGGAGTTTGTGGATCAGTAGAGAAGACACGGAGGCAGGGTACATGGGAAAGGACTGGATGGTGTAGGATGTTGAGGCTATGTTGCAAGACTGAATCTTTGTGCTTAAGGCAGGTTAACTGTGAAGTTCAATGCATATCTGTTTTACAGCTTTTAGAAAGCCTTGGCATCCATTTTCATTGGATGCACAGATAGTCCTTTGAATTGCACAGGGTGGATTCTATTTTTTCAGTTTTAGGGATTAAAAAAAAATGAAGCTCAGACAGGTTAATTAATTTGCCAAAGTCAGGTAGGTCGTCACTGGTAGACCTGGGATTTCTAACTCCTAGTCCTTTGTCCGCTGGCCCATCCAGTTGTGGGGATGTACAGCCAGTCTCTGGATGGGATCTAGAATGAAAGCTGTCTTCATGCTCACATGTTCATACATGATAGCATAGCCTGAAGCAGGGCTCCTTTGCATCAGCAAGATTTCCCTGATTGACCTAAACTCACCTAAAATTAAGAGTAGCTATAGCCCCTGCCTGGAATGATGATAAAGGCTAGTTTCCTTTGTCTGTCAAAGTTTGAAACTTAACCTGAATAACCCTCATCTTGAGTATATAGCCCAGGGGTCAAAGTCATCACTTGTTCAATGACATCTATTAATGAGAAATTTTCTTCAGTGAATCTTAACAACTTTATGATGTAAAGAGTGCATAAATGCTTTCTAAATCTTAAAGCTCAGTATATAATAATATGAACTTGTTGCCCACTTACATTTTTATTTAGTTTGTATATATTTCATGCAGTTTCACTCTGGTCATTTAATCTGTAGAACTGTGAATTGGCTTTCTTATTTGAATATATTGAAAATATACATTTTTTGCCATTTTTAAATTTCTTTTCAGCGTAACAGTATTCATTGTTTTTGCACCACACCAGTGCTCCATGCAATACGTGCTCTCCCCAATACCCACCACCTTGTTCCCCCAACCTCCCACCCCCCACCCCTTCAAGACCCTCAGGTTGTTTTTCAGAGTCCATAGTCTCTCATGGCTCACCTCCCCTTCCAATTTCCCTCAACTCCCTTCTTCTCTCCATCTCCCCATGTCCTCCATGTTATTTGTTATACTCCACAAATAAGTGAAACCATAGGATAATTGACTCTCTCTGCTAGACTTATTTCACTCAGCATAATCTCTTCCAGTTCTGTCCATGTTGATACAAAAGTTGGGTATTCATCCTTTCTGATAGAGGCATAATACTCCATAGTGTATATGGACCACATCTTCCTTATCCATTTGTCCATTGAAGGGCATCTTGGTTCTTTCCACAGTTTGGTGACTGTGGTCATTGCTGCTATAAATATTGGGGTACAGATGGCCCTTCTTTTCACTACATCTGTATCTTTAGGGTAAATATCCAGTAGTGCAATTGCAAGGTCATAGGGAAGCTCTATTTTTAATTTCTTGAAGAATCTCCACACTGTTCTCCAAAGTGGCTGCACCAACTTGCATTCCCACCAACAGTGTAAGAGGGTTCCCCTTTCTCCACATCCTCTCCAACACATGTTGTTTCCTGTCTTGCTAATTTTGGCCATTCTAACTGATGTAAGTTGGTATCTCAATGTGGTTTTAATTTGAATCTCCCTGATGGCTAGTGATGATGAACATTTTTTCATGTGTCTGATAGTCATTTATATGTCTTCATTGAAGAAGTGTCTGTTCATATCTTCTGCCCATTTTTTGATATGATTATCTGTTTTGTGTGTGTTGAGTTTGAGGAGTTCTTTACAGATCCTGGATATCAACCTTTTGTCTGTACTGCCATTTGCAAATATCTTCTCCCATTCTGTGGGTTGGCTTTTTGTTTTGTTGACTGTTTCCTTTGCTGTGCAGAAGCTTTTGATCTTGATGAAGTCTCAAAAGTTCATTTTTGCTTTTGTTTCCTTTGCCTTTGGAGACATATCTTGAAAAAGGTTGCTGTGGCTGATATCGAAGAGGTTACTGCCTATATTCTCCTCTAGGATTCTGATGGATTCCTGCCTCACGTTAAGGAACTATGGAACACTCATGAAAGAAATCAAAGAAGACACAAAAAGATGGAAGACCATTCCATGCTCTTGGATCGGAAGAATAAACATTGTTAAAATATCTATATTGCCTAGAGCAATCTATACTTTTAATGTCATTCCGATCAAAATTCCACTTGTATTTTTCAAAGAGCTGGAGCAAATAATCCTAAAATTTGTATGGAATCAGAAGAGACCCCGAATTGCTAAGGAAATGTTGAAAAACAAAAATAAAACTGGTGGCATCACATTACCTGATTTCAAGCTTTACTACAAAGCTGTGATCACCAAGACAGCATGGTACTGGCATAAAAACAGACACATAGACCAGTGGAACAGAGTAGAGAGCCCAGATATGGACCCTCACCTCTATTGTCAAATAATCTTTGACAAAACAGGAAAAAAATATACAGTGGAAAAAAGACAGTCTTTTCAATAAATGGTGCTGGGGGAACTGGACAGCTTTATGTAGAAGAATGAAACTCGAACATTCTCTTACACCATACACAAAGATAAACTCAAAATGGATAAAAGACCTCAACATGAGATAGGAATCCATCAGAAAATATACATTTTGATATCCTCCTTTTTTTTACAAAGAACCTAAAGAGCCAAAGTCACCTCTTCACCATGTAGTACACAAATCACACTTAAACACATCCATCTGGAGAGATAAGACTGGTAGTGGATCCTTGATTAAGGGTGGCCCATTTGACTCTGGGGCTTGTGAAGTTCATTCAAAAGAAAAAAATAGGTACCAATAGGTAATTGGTCATACAGTGTGAGTGCCACCGTTCCTCAAAGACATAGGTAACCAAATTTCAAAATATAACCTTTGATAACTATATCAATGTGTATATTTCCTGTGAAAATAAGTACTTTTAATATAGCAAAGTATTAATCTAGGAGGATCACTAATACTTGATAGTTTGTATAACATTTTTTGTGATACCTCTAAGAACAACATTTAAAATAGTGTATTAAAATTGTAAATACCTAATACACTCAGGTACTTAATATTTGACAACCTTGATTCTGTCTCTCTTTTCCTTCTCTGCTTTCCATAAAACCTTAACATTTTCTTCTTGCTTACAGTAGCTTTGGTGTCAAAGTCCCTAAGCTACCATGTAACTCTCTTGTGCTTGGAATTAGGGAATAGGCTTGATATCGCTTACAAAAAAAATGAAGTAAAATTCTTCATTTATGATAATTCTATTAATACCAGAAAATCCCTAAGGTCACCTCTTAGTTATTGTTTTATTCTCCTACTTCTTTGCAAGGAGGAAAGGCTTTTATTTTCTCCTTGGTGATTTTGGAGGAGTCCAGAAGAGGTGAAGTATGCACAGTCTACGTTGGGGACCCGCCTGTGCCTCCACAGCTGTTGTTCCCCAACCAACTGGCCTTCCACTCCACGCTCTTCTGTGTTGCTCACCAGGGTTTGAAGGTGCACATGGCCATAAATGTTCAGTCAAGTTTCTGTCTAGACTGAACTGAAGCTGTAGTGTCTCTGGAAGACAACTGACATGAACCATCCAAAACATGCATTACTCTTTATTATTAAAGTGCTCTTATGGGCAATGAGGGGAGGGAGTAGAATGGGAACTGTGTCTGTTGGGTCCTCGACTGACCCTCAGGCCTGCCCCATCATTTTATAGGTCTGGGAACATGAGGGGACCTCTTCAGGGTTAGCTTGTTTCCAATTAACTTAATGGGTAAAACTGTGAGTGTAGAGTCAGGCTGACCTGCATTCATGTCCTGACCCCTGACCTGCCACGGCGTGGTGCACTGCTCCAGGCGTTGGTCTGTAAATGGGAATGATAAGAGTACTCACCTCACAAGGTTGTTACCAGGATTAATTGAGATCACATATCGCAGTGCCTGCAACTCAATAATGTTCGATGTTGCTGTTGCCAGAAGATAGATAGTGGCCACTGAGTGGAGAACAGTGCCTTGGATTGTGGTTCCTTGGACTCTGTGCTTGCTGCAACAGAAAGAATTATGAGAGCAATTGAGGATTATTCAATTTAAGATTCTCCTGTAAAGCTTAGTTCTAAAAAAATCCTAAAAGAAAACTCTGACTGCTCTGTGAGGAAATTCAATATTCCATTTCAAGGGAGATTAAAACAAATGAAACTCCTCTTAGAGCCCATTGTATTTCTGTTCCTGATCACAGATTTCTGCTGGGAAAAATACCCGCAGTTTGGGGTGCCTAGGTGGCTCAGACAGTTGAACATCAGACTCTTGATTGCAGCTCAGGTCATGATCTCAGGGTCCTGAGATCGAGCCCCGTGTTGGGCTCCGTGCTCAGTGGGGGAGTCTACTTAAGATTCTCTCTCTCTCCCTCTGCTCCTCCTGCTGCATGAGCAGCAGGAGGAGCAGAGGGAGAGAGAGAGAATAAATTTTAAAAAATTAAATAAATTAAATTAATAAATAAAAAAATAAATTAAAAAAAAACCTAAAGAAAACAAAAACCTGTGATTGGAAAACGAGTTTCCCAAGACAGAGGACCATAGGGGAAGGGAAAGAAAAATGGAAGAAAATGAAACCAGAGAGGGAGACAAACCATAAGAGACTCTTAATCTCAGAAAACAAACTGAGGGCTGCTGGGTGGGAGGGATAGGGTGTCTGGGTGATGGACACCGGGGAGGGTATGTGCAATAGTGTAAGACTGAGGATTCACAGACCTGTACCCCTGAAACAAATAATACATGTTATGTTAATAAAAAATAAGAAAGAAAACGAGTTTCCCCTTGCTCCATTCTTTCCTCAGTCCCTTGAACTTTGTAGCACTTGTGTGCAGAGTTACTTAGTAAAACACAATAGAAGTTCAAATATTTGATTTGCAGGTTATTTTAATCATAGTTAATAGGAAGTAGTCCTGTGGATTGGCTGTGAGTGTGGGGCTTCTTCAGCACCCAGAAGCCTGTGTGAAGGGGGAATCTTCCCACGGTGCCCACAGCAGGTCTGACGCCATTGCTTTAGTGCACACGTAACTCAACAGAACCCCACGTGCCCTCTAAGTGACAGCTCACAGCTCACAATGAGAAGTGTCTAATTTTGCCTTCTGAATACAGTCTTAGGCTCGGCTTTTATTTTGGTTCCTTGAATCCTGTCTACATTAAAGAGAATGACTGGTCCCAGTGCATGAGCTCATTCTGTTTGCGGGGCAGTGCTCTAGTTTCTGAGGAGAAACAAATCACAGAGTCTCGAACATACTAAATCTGAATCACGTAATGCTTTTCTTTTGGCATTTTTTTAAACAGATTTTTCTGTATTTGCATAGCTTCTCCTTTAAAGCTTCATTCATTTGAAAGTTACTTGCATTGAGCTTCTTGGGATTATACATGGACTATTATAGAAAAAAGCTTTTGCAGTCGGGTCCTTGCCAAAGATTTGGTTTTAGTTATTAAAGTGTCCAGACAATTTTTTTTTGACTCAAGCATCTTAAATAGAATTCCACTAAGTTTTAAAACAGAACTGTACACCAGTTTCTTTGTAATACAACACAGTAAGTGTTTTCTATGCAATAACAAATGAATGCCGTATAATACTAGTAAAGTGGTACGACTGAATTCTATCCAAGAAAACTCCACCATATGGTTCTTCCAGCTCATACATTTGGCTGAAATCCTTAAGAATTCTCTCCTGGTAACTATGGCTGCTGATACATTTAAGCCCCATGGAGTCACGAAAAATTGCAGTAAAATGAAAATTAGCTCTATAACATGTTTTAATGGAGAATACATGTGATTTATCCTGAATGTGCTAAGATTATATAGAAAAGTATAAATTTTTCTTATGGTTTTGTGGAACAATTTAAAGCTCATAGAATGCATGTTGACAAAGGTAGAATGCTTGCCGTGAATCATAAGAGGCCTAAATGGGGCTTTTATTGTATTTGGGGGTCTCAAGGAACCATATCTCTGAAATCATAATGGAAGTCAAAGGGAAAAGAATGTAACTTAATACACACCTTTTAACTTTACACATCGCTATTTAGGGACTGCCTGAGATGCGTAAAGTAAGATCAAGCTTTCCTGAATTTACCAGTTCTTCATCTGAAGAATTCTTAGACTAAGCCCTGTTGATTTCTCCACTGGTTGCTGAAAGAGAATTAATGATATTTCCCCAGCCAAATCAAGGTTTGATGCTCTAAAGATTATTTCACTGCTTTTCCCTTTTCAGCACTTTCTTTCAGCTTGGGCCTTTTGCAGCACCCTGTAAAAGGGAGCACACTAAACTTTTCTGTCTTTAAACACACAAGACCTCTTCTTGCTTAAATGGTCATGAATAAATTACTCTCTGCCGCCTGACAGAAAGATGAATTGTTTAGCACTTATTATGCAACCGTCTACTTTAAACCCTGATTACAGTTCAATTCATATTTGATTCATAGAACTTGAAATATTCATCATTCCACCCCCTGTCCCCCTTCAAAAGGTCCTGGGACATCTTCCTGCTTCAGCAAACAAGATGTGACTCATGCTTTCCTGCTCTCTCTCCTGTGGGGGTCTTGGTGGTAAACCAGTCAGAGACACGTGTGCCCAACATAAGCCCTAAGCTGGGTTGGTTGGGATGCTTCGCCCTTCCCTGGCCCACGGGGGTTCGCACCATGGAGATACGATAATCATCTTCATCTGCATAGTTAGGGAGTAGAAAGAGGCTACCTGCCTTCCACTGTAGAAATCCGCAGCATCAACAGTGAGTGGTGTCCCAGGGGAGAGAGGAATGAAAGACCCCTTCTTTGCAAACCATCCAACTTCAGAATCAGCGGAATGATGCGTTGTCCTCTGGGTACTGTGCAGAGGGCAGCTGGGGCTGGAGGACACCAGAGAACGGAGGAGAATTTTCCATTCTAATTGGGCTAGAGAGAAATCTTTTTATAAAACAAAGCCGCGGTGGTCTGGAAAAGGCTGCCATGGGCCTTCCAGAGATCATCGTGCCCAGCAGAGCCTCCCTGCATGCGCCAGGCCTCGGAGCCACGGCAGCGCCTGGCAGTAAGCATCATTAGGGATGATGGGTGTGATTACCTAACACTGAGATCTTTCTTTTGAAAACTGCAGCCAGGCTCCTAGCAGCAGGCCTCCCAACTGCAGTGGGTAGACAGCGGGTGCTCCGGAGTAGCTCCTGGGTGCGCGGATGTAGGACGGCTGGGGCAGGGATAAGAGGGGCTTCCTTTACACGGTGCATCTCTCCTGCTCCTGTGGGCTTCCGCCATGATCTCTGCAGAGGTGGCAGCCTGTTTTGCTGGAAGGCAGCCATATTCAACGCAGAAAAGTAGAGTGGAAAATGCGTACCACGTTAGTCTTCTTGGGCTGCTGTAACAAAGGCCACAGTCAGAGTGGCTAACAGTCATTTATTTCTCACAGCTCTGGAGGCGGGAAGTCCAAGCTCAAGGTGCCGCGTGGTCAGGGGTTTGGTAAGGGCCCTATTCCTGCCTTGTACATGGTTGTCTTCTTGCTGTGTCTTCAGATGGGAGACGGAGAGAGAGAGTGAGGGAGGGAGAGAGCAAGCAGGAGCAGTGCCGGTCTCTTCTTTCTAGAAGGACACTAAGCTCATCATGGGAGTCCCATTCTCATGACCTCATTTAAACCTATTGCCTCCCAAAGGCTTTTCCTCCTAATACCATCACACTGGGGCTCAGGGCTTCAACCTATGAATTTGATGGGGACACAAACATGTAGTCCATAACACATAGGTCGGTAGCTCTCCTGAGCCCTGTGCCACTCCTCACTTCTTTGCTTTTGTAGATGTCGTTTACTCTGATGGGGATGCCTTCATCTGTCTTGGTCTAGTGTCAAACCCATGTTTTAAGATGCCAGTTGAGGGGTCCTTGAAGCCCTCCCCAGCCATATCTTTGCTTGCCAGGTGGAGCATAAAGGCTCTGTCTCACCCCTCTCTTCCCCTGCCCCCAGGGGGCATGCAGAGCTCGGAGAGGGAGGGTAGGGGGAGCGGGCAGGCTTCTCCACACCAGGCAGAGGCAGAACTAGATTCCTCTCTGGGTCTCCAGGGCCTGTTCCCAGCCTGGCCTGCCAGTAACAGCCAGAGAAGGTTTGCTGGATGAATGAGTGAGTAGTGAGCATGGGTTCTACAGAAAAAGTGGGTTCACACACTTTCTTTGCCCCTCACCAGTTCACTTATCTCCCATACTCTCTCATTATCCATTTTCTCATCTGTTCAACTGTAGTCATTATAAATTGCTACTTTGCTGGGCTGTTGAGAGAGTCAAATTAAATACCTAGAAGGGGAAAGTGTCGCAAAGGGGAAATAAATCAAACCATTTGGAACACTTTCTGTGAGTATATACATATATAGGTACACACAAGTATGTGTGGGCATTCTTCCTTCCCTCTACCCATGGATTTTTGAAGCCAAACAGTTAATACTCAAGTTGAGCTCCAGCCGCCTTCTAGCTATGTAATCTTTAATGATTAATTTTCTCATTGTAGAATCAAGAAAGCAAATCGAGGATGTTAGTGAAGATTACATAATATAAAACAGTGAAATTGCTTCACACAAAGCCTCTACAGGGCCTACAGACACTCGTCCTTATAGACTTACACACACCCCAAAGCTTTGCTGACCTAGAGCTCCTTGGGCCCACACCACTCAGGCTGGCCACTGTGGATCACACAGTATGGACTCCAAGGTAACTTATACCCAGGTGTTCATCTCACTGCCCCAGGGAGTATGTATCTTCCGGAGATGAGGCCCCTCGACCTCATCCAACACCAGGTTCTGCCCACAGTGAACACCCAGCCCATAAAAGCCCATGTGGATGAATGTCTCTCCAGTGCGTTGGAGCAGGGCCCAGGCGGAACGCAAGAACAGGGAATCTTACATACAGAGTCTTGGCGATGGTGCCCGGCTCCGCAGGAATCGTTCCTCCAAACCGAGGTCTGCCCTTCTCTTGCAGGCATGAACACCAAAGAGGAAGGGGGACCCTCCCCCTGGCATCTGCTTTCTCTCCCCTGCCCTCTTTCCCCTCAGAATTTCTTGCACTCATCTTACAGACATTAAACCTCCCTTTGTAACTTAGAAACATATCTGTGTGTGAGCTCAAAGAATTCCAGAGGGTTGGTTCTGCTTTGATAGAGAGCCCAGATGAGATGAACTTGGAAGAAATTTAAGGGTCCAGGCATAAGCCTGGTCTCTCCTTACAAATTTCCACCTGGACATCTCCCCTAGGACTTGGTTTGGGGTTCTTGCTCTTGCCTACAGCAAGACTAGGGTTTGAACAGAAGGAAATCCCTTTTCCCTTCATATGCCTCCTCCTCCCACTCCCCCCAACTCTGTAGTGAGCATATTTGCAGTCTGAAAGCAGGACACATGGTTTGACAAAGGTTTTTTTTCCTGACTAGTGAATTGATTTTTTTCAATGAAGAGTCTTGCTGGGGTATAAATGTCTAATCCCATATGTTACACATTACAGCGAATTACTTTATTGAAAGGAAAAAAAAATACATGAGCAGAAATACAATTTTAGCTTTATGTGTATCTATGTATACATCAGGTAATTTAGTATTTAAACGTCTTAATTCAAGATAGCTCCAGAGTATTTAACCCCATAACTGAACAACTATTGTAAACATGTTTTACAAGTAGACATTTGAAAAAGATTTACATATTATGATTAATTTTTATTAAAATTTTTTATTATATTGTGTTAGTCATCATATAATACATCATTAGTTTTTGATGTAGTGTTCCAAGATTCACTGTTTATGTATAACACCCAGTCGTCCATGCAATCCGTGCCATCCTTAATACCCACCACCCATCCCTAACCAATCCCCTCACCACCCTCCCCTCTAAAACCCTTAGTTTTTTTCTTGGAGTCCACAGTCTCTCATGGTTTGTCTCCCCCTCTGATTCCCCCTTTGCTTTTCCTTTCCTTCTCCTAATGTCCTCCATGTTATTCCTTATGTTCCACAAACAAGTGAAACCATATGATAATTGACTTTCTCTGCTTGGCTTATTTCACACAACAAAATCTCTAGTCCCATCCATGTTGATGCAGAAGTTGGGTATTCATCTTTTCTGATGGCTGAGTAATACTCCATTGTATATACGGACCACATTTTTTTTTATCCATTTGTCTATTAAAGGGTATCTTGGCTCTTTCCACAGTTTGGCTATTGTGGCCATTGCTGCTATGAACATTGGGGTGCATATGGCCCTTCTTTTTAGTACATCTGTATCTTTGGGGTAAATACCCAGTAGTGCAATTGCTGGGTCATAGGGTAACTCTATTTTTAATTCTTTTGAGGAATCTCCACACTGTTTTCCAAAGTGGCTGCACCAACTTGCATTCCCACCAACAGTGTAAGAGGGTTCCCCTTTCTCCACATCCTCTCTAACACGTGTTGTTTCTTGTCTTGTTAATTTTGGCCATTCTAACTGGTGTAAGTTGGTATCTCAATGTGGTTTTGATTTGGATTTCCCTGATGGCTAATGATGGTGAACATTTTTTCATGTGTCTGCTTGCCATTTTTATTTAAAATATTGTTCTTTTCTAGAGGTAATATAAGCACATTCTAGAAAACTTTAAATACAGGGAAATAAAATAAATTCATTTATATTTTCACAGCCTTAGAGTAATAGCATTTTGTTTATTTCTTTTCAAGCTCTGGATGAATTTTGTGTCCTAGTGGCCGAGAGCACAGCCTCTTGACACAGACTATTCAAATTAGAGCTCTGTCACTTACTAGGCATATGATTTAGGGCAAGTTACTTAACCTCTCTGTGCTTCTGCCCTCATCATCTATAAAATGGAGATATTAAAGGCATTGTTATAAAGTTATTCATGACATTTTAAAAACATTTTATTTATTTGAGAGAGAGCATGCATGTGAACACAAGTGGGGGGAGGGGCCAGGCAAGGGGCAGAGGGAGAAGAAAAAGGAGACCCCCCTGCTCAGTAGGGAGCCCAACTGGGGGCTCTATCCCAGAATCCTGAAATCATGACCTGAACCCAAGGCAGACGCTTAACCAGCTGAACCACTCAGGTGCCCCTCTTGAGACATCTGTAAAAGAACAGTAAGGCAGGGGCGCCTGGGTGGCTCAGTGGGTTAAAGCCTCTGCCTTCGGCTCAGGTCATGATCCCAGGGTCCTGGGATTGAGTCCTGCATCAGGCTCTCTGCTCAGCAGGGAACCTGCTTCCCCTCCTTCTTTCTCTGCCTGCCTCTCTGCCTACTTGTGATCTCTGTCTGTCAAATAAATAAGTAAAAATATTAAAAAAAAAATAAAAGAACAGTAAGGCAGATCTTCTTCAAGAGAGGGCCTACCATGAGTTTGTAGTAGAGGAGAGCGATTGGGCTCAACTTTGGATACAACAAAGGAGCAGGATGGGGATCAGTGGATGGAGGAAACACCACGGGTGAGGGAAGATTCTAGCTAAACTGACCTAACAGGATTCTTGCTGATGGCAGGTCAGAGGGATCAGACATTACCTGAGGGATGGTGGAGTCTGAGGACCCAGAACAGATATTGAGGGATTTGGACTGAAATGGTTTAACAGGATTCCTGCTAGAACTGGACTTTACAAAGAAGGACAAGGGAGCCCCAGACCAGATGTGGTCAAAAGGAGAGCTCAGAAGAGCCTGCCCAGAGTTTGATCAAGGGGAGAATCTCCATTAGCACCTACCACATATAGTAATTGTGAGGATTTAGAATTAATACAAGGGTTAAAGTGAGCCACCATATATGTGTTAGCTATTATTCTTATTTTGCATCATCTTAATCATCCTACATGCATTTTATATCTTTTTCTCATAAAGTTTTACCATAATTTTCTTTCACATTGCACATACTTTTTCACAACCATGATTTTCAATGGCTGCAAAACATTGGATCAGATTGGACTTAATCATTCTTCTATTAGTGGACATTTAAGTTCACTCCAGGTATTTTTTACTTTAAATAGCACTATCCTGATAATCATTATGGACATCGCTTTTTCATAGTTTATCTTATTGTGAGACTAGATTCCCAGAAGAGGAGTACCAGGGTAAAAGGCTATGAAGTCACAATTGCTTGTGAGATGCCAAATGGCTTTCCAAGGGCCTTGAATCAATTTATATTTCCAAAGTAGAAGATAAGCACTTTAAATCACCCTCTCCATGTTGAGTCCTGTCATTTTTTAATCAGCGAATTTAATAGGTAAAAAAGTTTTTTATTCACGATAAATGTGGTTAAGCATTTCCTAAGTGCCAGGGATGGAGTCTCACACTAGGGTTGCCAAGATGGAGTCCTTTGGTTCCTCCCATGCTCCAGAAGAGGAAACTGGAAACCAAGCTAACAATTACAACCAGAGGGATGAGTCCCTCCCACAGTGCAGGGGAGGAACCCTCACCTAGCTTGGAAGTCAGGGAAGGCTTTCTGGAAGTGGAGGGCTTGAGTTTGTCTTGAATAAAGAATAGTGAAATAGCCATGGAAGGTGGTGGAGTGTGGCTCCATGTGCAGAGGAGGTGTGAGGAGCTGGAACACTTGGAGAACTACAAGAAGTTGGGGGTAGATATGGTTGAAAGAATGGTGAGAGATGGGGGTAGGCCAGGTCAGCCGAGAAGCTAGGTTCATTTAGTGTTAACAGCCTTAAAGGTTGTTTGTTTGTTTGTTTGTTTCTTAATTTGTTTTTGATAATATAAGCAGCCTCAGTAGAACCCTGCAAGAGAGTTTCTCACCACATATAATCAGATTTACAAGTAGGGTCACAGTATTAAAATGTGAACAGAATTCAGCCATGATGATGCTTCACTACATAAAGTTAACCTGTATGCTATTAGCCTTGCTGCTTCTCTAAGTGAGGTTAACCACTATTAGCAGTCCAGGCTGCAGAGCAGTGACGTGGGAAGAGATGATCTTCAGAGTCTTCCCACTACCCCCACCACACCCCCTTCTTGTTCTTCTCTTTCCTGCTTTTCTCTATGGGTTTGGGGACATGCTCTACCCACTTCCCCTCTAAGTAATCTCACAGTACCATAGAGAAGGTTGATTGGCCAAGCCCCTCTCATACTAAGACAGTGGTGATTAGTTGAGAGTTTCAGCCCTTACTTCTCCAGGAGCATTTGGATTTTAAAGGAGGTCATTTGGAAATAAAAAATCTTGCAAACTCATAAATCTCCAATGGTTGAATTTCAGGCCAGAAAACTGGCCAGTGAGAGAGCTCTGTAAGGCTGGGAGGGGGGCGCTGTGGGCAAGAAGTGTCCTCTGAGCCACTTCCATCATCCACCACCATGGAGAGTTTGTCCAAGTCCAGACACGAACATAACCTTTGTCCCACTGCCCAAGGTTTGGCTCTTGCCTCGGATTGTCTCCTTCATCTTGCCGTCTAGGTAGAGTGGGGTCAGTGTCCTGGGATAGAATGCACCTTGTGATTAGCTGTCTCTGAAAGCTGGTGAGAATCAGGAAAATGCCCAGTTGCCTGTCTGGGAGGGGAGGGCTTCTATGAAATGGCCACAGTTCCATAATCTCAATGTCACCTACATTTTTACCCTACTCACCTTGTACACAGGAAAAAAAAAAAAAAATCTAGGGCAGGGCTTTTTTTCTCACCTCAGGAAAACATTATAATTCCCTCCCAGAAGATTTCCTAGATCTTAAATATCAGCTCAAACATTTATGCATGAAAAATTAGAGGCCATGAATGATGCATGTGTTCTGGAAAGTCTGCTCGTAAATCTCCCCTCCTTCCTTTGGAAAGTCCCAGGATGGCAGCCAAAGCCTCATTTCCAACCCCTATTTCGAAGCCACCTGAGATGAAATTTCCTATTTGTTTCCAACTTCCATGGCCTTTGCATATTCAGCCCTCCCCTGTGGTAGATAAGTCTGCTATTATCTTGTCTGAGATATTGTTCTTTTACTTGACCAGATTATAGCACAATTGTCAGTTTGCTCTTTAATAATACTACTTCACAGGGGATTTGTAAGGATTAATGAAATAATGTTTGAAAACCACTTCCAATTTGTATGCACTCTTTCTATGGAAGCTTGGGGGTTATTATTTCTTAGTGTTTATACTGTATCTTCCATGTAAGAAGTTTTAAAATGCTTTGCAAACATTTGGATCCATTTCAATTAGATGATGAAGTTATTGGCTATTCGAGCTGGAGGGACCTTTGAGACCATCTAGCCTTATCTTCAGACTGAGGACACAAGAAGCCTGAGGCCTAGAGAAATACCCAGCACCCGCAGGGCTGCTTAATGGCAGAGCCAGGTCTAGAATCTGCTGCCCTGCCTCCTTGCTCAGTTCTTCAGGTGTGATGATCGAATTGTGCCCCTCCCCAAATTCAAATGTTGAAGTCCTTACCCTCTAGCACCTTGAAATGTGACCAGATTTGAAAATAGGGTTGTTGCAGATGTAATTAATTAAGATGAGCTCATATTGGAGGAGGGCAGGCCCCTGGTGTCCTTGTAAAAGGGGGAGATTTGGAAACAGGCACACATAGAGGGAGATCACCATGTGAGCATGAGGACTGCCA
The DNA here is from genome assembly GCF_964662115.1 of Mustela nivalis. Taxonomy (NCBI): domain Eukaryota; kingdom Metazoa; phylum Chordata; class Mammalia; order Carnivora; family Mustelidae; genus Mustela; species Mustela nivalis. The sequence continues at coordinate 22,904,384 of NC_139027.1, read as the reverse complement.
TCTACGAGCCAAGGAGAAATGCCTGGAAGGGATCCTTCCCTCATAGCTCTCAGAAGGAGCAAGCAAACCCTGCCAGTACCTTGATTTGGTACTGCTAGCCTCTGGAACTCCAAGACCATACATTTCTACTGTTGAAGTCATCTGGTTTGCGGTACCTCTTTACAGTAGCCCTAGCAAACTAACAAAGTCTTTCTTACCCCTAATCCTAATTATTAACTTTGAGCACAGTAAGAGATTGAGACAGGAAGAAGAGGAGTCATTGGGTCAAAGGCTGGGAAGCTAAGTAATGAACCTAGAAACCCAGCTGCTTCTCTTCACTCACCCCAGAGCTCCTCTTGGGCCTGCCACATATGGTGGCCCCAACTTGATGCCATTCTGAGGGCACCACTAGGTAACTGTGACAGCCCATAATGATACACCCATGCCCTACAGGCTGCTTCCTGGCATTCCTCCAGCATATTCCCCATCCCCAGGAGGCGAGCAGCAGTGCTGAGTGAGGGCAGCAGCCCAGGGACCCCCGACTGCATGTTGTTTGACTTTCAACTATGAAGGTTCTAAAAGTCTTCTTGTGAATGAGATGCTAGGAGCTCAGAATCCATTTTTTTTTTCCCCTGGAGTAACGCCCACCATACATATTCAAATAAGTGCATAACTATTTTTAAAGTGTTTTATTTTTTTATCATCTTGTACATAACTGGTAGTAACTACCTGGGGGATGGCACGTGGCAGGGAGAAGAGAACTGGGGCCTAAGGAGTATCCTGCAGGGTGGTGGGGGTGGGGGTGCGGAGAGTGGAAAGGGTGTGAACACAGAGGGTGGGCTTAACTCTGGAGAGGAGATGGGACCTTCTTTCCCCAAAACAAGGGCAAATAGGCTCAGGGACAGAGCAACCTTGAAATGGAGGGGAAAGAAGTTGACAGATCTCATGCCCACTGAACTTGATTTTTTTTTTTAACAAAGCAGTATGACAAACTGATGACAACTTGAAGGGAGCATTGAGCTTTAGATTTTAAATTAAAATTGTATTATAGTTCCCCTGAGATTTAACCTTGTTTGTCAAAGGCCATAAGCAAGTTGTTTCAGAAGAAAAAAGTTGGACTTTGAAACTTTGAACCTCAACTGCATGGTTCTTAAACACTACTATAATTGCTTCTGGACTGGATTTTGAGGTCGACCTCTGATCAGAAACATTGGTTTCCTAAGATGAAGCCTTCTATAAATAAATGCTGGTGTGATTGCTCCGAACTGGGCTGAATGTGGGTGGGAAATAAAGAGCAGCTTCTAAAGGACCGGCCAGCCACCCCCCCCCCCCCGCCTCTCCAGCAGTTTACCATGTTGACCCTGAAGAAGACGACTGAGGAGTGTGTTGGAGCAGACTCTGTACCCCTCCCCATTTGATCCCAAAGCACCTACCTGTAGACATTATATGAGGGAAGGTCTTCCCAACTTAATTCTAATGTCGGGAAGGACGAGTTATCACGTGACTGTGGATGTGCTCCCTTTTCACCCAGGAACTGGTAGACAAATCCCATGATCTCCTGATTCCTGAAAGAGAGAGCAAAGATGATGGCAACGCTCATTGGCATGTACTGTTAAAGAAAGATGGTTCTGATGCTTGCTAAAATGGTAACAAAAACTTTATTCAAGTCTATTGCAGTAGGGGAGATGGAGCTTACCTCCAAATACAACAAGGACATGTGAGGACTTATAGCCGGGGAGCAGGTCGAGGGGGTCAGGGGATGGAAAAGCTCCAAAAGGAGACATCAAGGGTAGGGGGATTCTTGCTGAACTGACTTAGCAGGATTCTTGCTAAGATGGGATGAGGCAGGCCAAAGACAGCACAGGAGGCTAAGGTTAAGGTCTAGTGGGCTCAGAAGAGCCTGACTGAAGCTTAGGCAAGGAGAGAATATTTGTGAATCTCTGAATCATTTGGAGTGAATGGACTATACTGTCAATCTGTGGAGGGGGGAACCTTGCAGAAAAGAGACAAACTAGATAAAGTCTGTAAAGGGGCAGGGACGGGAGAATAGAGAAAAAAGGGAATTCATCATAACTGATCCTTTACTGGTGACCTACCATTATGCCAGGCACATGAAATAGGATAATATTTTTTAAATTTTTTTCCTATTTATTTATTTGTCTTATTTAATTATTTCCTAGGGTATACTAATGTGTTGATGTGATACCTTTATAAATTGCCAAATGATTACCTCCATAGTGTCAGTTACTGCCTCGCTCCTATCACACAGCTACCATTTCGGTTTTGCAGTGAGAACTTGTGAGACTTCTCTTAGCAACACTCAAATATAGGATACCGTATTGTTAAGTAAAATCACCCTGCTGTACAGTAAAGCCCCAGAACTTATTAATCTTATAATTGGAAGTTTGTACCCTTTGAGTAACATCTCCCCATTTCTCCCATCCCCCAACCATTAGCAACCATTCCTCTAGTCCTTGTTTTTCTGAGTTTGTCTTTTGTAGTTTCCATATATAAGTGAGATCACGCAGTGTTTTTCTTTCCCTGTCTGACTTATTTCACTTACAGTAACACCCTCAAGGTCCATCTGTGTTGCAAATGGCAGAATGTCCTTCTTTCTCATAACTGAATAATATTCCATTGTGTATGTACGTGTGCACATGTGCATGTGTGTGCATATGTATGTATGTCTATATCTCACATCTCTTTCAGCCATCGATGTTCTCTTGGTTTGCTTTTATGTCTTGGCTATTATGAGTAATGCTGCAGTAAACACAGGTGTGCAGATATCTTTTTGATATCTTGTTTTCATTTTGAAATAGGATAACATTTAATGGTGAGGCAAGGGTGATTCTCCCTTTTGAACAAACTGAACTTCCGAGAGGTGGAGGAATACAGAACTGGCAAGTGAACTGGATACCTTGTCCCACTGATGCCAGCTATGGCTGCTGTCAGGGGAAGGGAACCAGGTGGCCCTGGTCAGCAGGCACTGAAGGATTCAGGGGCCCGAGAGAAAGCAGGACATTGGTTTAGGGAGGAACCATAGGTAGGACAGAGGGACAGTATTTCTGCTCCTGGTTGTCACCCATTTTTCCCGAGCCCCAACATCCCTGGTGAGTTTCTTATAGCCTGGATCAAAACTGGTTGGACGCAAGGTGATGATTAGGCATTCGGTGCTGGCTTCTGTCCTGTTGCCCAGCTGTCCATGTTCTCACCTTTTCCCTGGCTTGCCAGAAGTGGATCTGTCTCTACTTAGCCACAGGGAAAAGCCAGTCCCACTGAATCCACACAAAGCTAAGTAACCAGATTATCACAGGACAGGAGTAAATCAATCTTGGTAATCACGTTTGGCAGTATTGAGGCCATTCCACTTGGGCCGTGCAAATTCATTTTATGGTATAAAATGGTGTGTGTTTGTTGTGGAAAAACACTGAACTCAGGCCCACTACCTGGTATTCAAAATCTCCTTCCCACAAAGAACAGGATTTTATTTTCTTTGTGGAGGAGATACAGATGTTATAAGTGCTTGTGTATCAATGCGAGCCATGTTTCTTGCTAAAGATCAAGTCAGCCGATGTCCACAGCAGGGAGGAACAGTGGCCAAGACAAGCCGCTCTGTTTCCATTTCCATTCTTTCTCCAAAGCTGATGTTTTTTGTTTGTTTTTACAGGAAGGGCTTATACCTTGAAAGGAAGTGCCAACATCTGAAAATATTAGCTAATTTGACTTCCTAAGGAGAACTACAAAAGGGATAGAGGCAGTTTATTATGTTAAATCTCAAATAAACCTTGACAATTAAAAGTGGAAGGGGAGCCAAAAGTAATTAAAAGAAGCAGAGAATGAAAAATGCCAGGCATCTGGGATAAATTTATGATTTCAGTTGAGCACTAAATTTGGCTCTAGGCTTCCTTTTGGCACAGACATTTAAAAAATAATTTGGGTTAATAAAGTTTTTTAAGTTCATTTACAGAAAGCTACCAGTGACCATAATCATGGCAGAATACTAATGAATGAACAATTAGCTTGGGGACCGAAATTCAAAGAGGACTAGAATTCATGAATTTGTTCTCAGTGTGTTTCCTTTCTGATGAAGCTCATGTTTGATAGCATACCTTGACGTGTAGACTCTGAGCCCCCTTTGTGCATGCACACCCAAGTAGGAGGACGTCGTGCTCCTAAGTTTTGATTCCTTCCTTCCCACACTGGCTTGGAGTTGTTTTGAGGGCTATGTGTAGTCTGGAACTCTAAAATTCCAAAGGTATCTGTGAAAGTGACAAAGAAAATCAGAGCTGGACAGTGTCTACTGCAGTAACAAGAGATTTTACTCAGAAACAGTTGCAACAGGGGAAAAGAGACCTCAGCATAAAGCTAAGCTCATTTCCAAAGATGACAAGGAAGAGGAGGGATTTATTGCCAAAGAGCAGTTGGTGGATGGAGAATTAGGAACAGAGTAGGGTTAGTCTGGTTACATTGACCTAAAGGGAGTCTTGCTGAAGGAAGCCTGGGGTAATCAGACACTCCCTGGAGGAGAATAGGGATGAAGAGTTTGGCCAGATGTCTGGGGTGGGGATTCTCTGGCTAACGAGACTTCAAGGGATTTATACTAAAATGGGGATGTGCAGGCCTGACAAGGATGCATGCTGAAGGTCAAGGCCCAAAGGGTTTAGCAGACCCTGACTAGAGTTAGGTCAAGGAGGGGAGTCTTTGTCAGAAGACAGCAAAACCACCTGTTCCCAGATTCACCCCCTTAGTAAGCATTGCGGGGTTCTCCCATGCCCACCTCCACCCCCTGCTGTGAGCTGCGGCACTTGGAGAGCTGCCATCATGGACTCCTCTCCAGGGGGCTTGCCTTCAGGGCTGGGAGCCAGAGCGAAAGAAAGACAAGGTCAGAAGAGCAGTGGCTGGAAGGAGAATGGCCACGAGGGAGAACTCTCCTCTGGCCAAGGGTGAGTCCTCCTCATCTCATGGTAACTTTGGGAACCAGAGAGAAATGAACCGTGTTAGGAAGAGAATTCCCACATTTGTCATAAAAGCACAAAGCCCTAAAATGTGGGCATGACCGGCAGCCACAAGTGAGACCAAGAAAGCAGAGTAAAATGAAAATTATCAAGGGGTTTATTGATCATCCAGGTAAAGATAGAGAAAACAAAAACAAAACAAAACAAAAAAAACCCTTGCAGTTAAAATGAAGGGGATGGATGTAAATTAAAGTTAGAAAGCCTTAATTTTTCTCTCTCTCTTTTTTTTTTTTACATTAAAGTCAAAGATGGCTGTTCAAACACTACTGAGATGGTGACCGCTGAAGTATCTCATCAGCGCCGAGGCATTAAAGTTTGCTCATGTAGAGGCAGTGTAGGGGGAGGAAGGGGGAGAGCCTGGTGTCCAGTGTCCACTCTGCCACTTCCAGCTGTGTGATCGGGGGGAGTCGTCCTGCCCAGATCAGCTCCCTACGGAGGTACTAGCATTGAGAGTGCAGAGGAAGAAGCTGTTTGTCTCTCTATTGTCTATTTATTTATCCAAAGTCCACCTTCCTCCTGATAAGATTAAAGATGGCTGACAGAAGCATTTCCTGGAACTGCTAACAGCAAACAGCCAGGGGACGCTCAAAATCTGCGCCGCTATGGTTACACTGTGGAAGTTCAATTCCTCCAAGGATGCTTGCTCTTTGCATGGGCCGGGGTAGATACTCAGTAAATGTTTGTTGAACCTGCAAATATGTTCATGCCACCCCAAGGAAGGGAAGCACTGTGGCTTCTTCCCACAACACCCCAAGGGGACCCAGAGAGAGTTTCTTCCACAGCAGCTTCCATTCCTAGGCATAACGCCTAGTCCCACACCTTCCGTCCCCTCAAGGGCTCCTAAGTCTGATGGTGGTGCTCTTTGCTCCTGGTCCCTTATAGTCCAGCCACTCCCAAGGCTGTCAGGTGCAGCGTGTTTGGACTGATAGGTGACACCACCCCACCTGCCCTTCTCTCCCAGGCTCTGCCGGTATCAGTGACCCAGGTCACATAAAGGAAACTTTGGCTCTTCCTTAGGAGCTGAAGCCTGAGAAATGGGCTCCAACAGAAATCTGGGAGAATCAATTAATGGTCCCAAACACTTCGAATAAATTTTTTAGTGGGGTTTGGGAGAAAGTACAGTGTCAGCAACTCCAAACTGATTTCAGTATAAGTGAAATGTATTCAAGTAACGAAATTCACAAGCAGACCTGGAGCGTGATTTTATCTAGTCATTTTTAAAATTATTGTTGAGAGGCAGAATCTAGTTACAGAGAAATGATTTGATGCTGATGCCCAGACTCCAGCTATAAAATGAGATACAGGGTAACATTTGCCCAATGACCTTTTCCTTCCACAGGACAATTAATAGATCTTATTTTTGTAGAGCTATGATCTTGTCAGTTCAAATTCGACTTGCTGACCAAACTGGAGAGAAACCTTTGTTTCCAACAGACCAAGTGCTACCGTCTGTGGCTGCCCAGAGTCGAGTTTGCTGGCTGGTGTGAGTGGAATTTTAGCTTTATCAGGCCAGCAGTGGAGCGGAAATAATAAACATGGGATTCGAATGAAGGGAAAGCAGAAAGTAGAACTCATCTGAGAAGAATGAAACCCTTTAAATGAAAGTGCATCTTTCTCAATAATAGGAATTCTAATGTTCTTGGAGTCGTTATTGTAATAGCTTTCTCCAGAGTGCAGAGTACATTAAAGATCCAAGTCAGAGCAAAAGATGAGCAGCCCTGAATCATTTGTCCACTGTGAGCCTTCTGTCATCCATATGCCTCAGTTCCCCCATCCACACCCTGCAGAGGCAGCCCTGCATGCTTCTCCTGTTGCAACTGGAGGGCAAACAGAAAGATCTACTGATCTCGATTTGCTTTCACAGCCAAGAGAGTGACTCTGGTAGCTAGGTCCAACATGCTCCCAGACTTGTCTGAGGACCTGGCAAGTGAGCAGAAGGGGAGATTTAGGTGGAACTAGGTCTCAAAGATGAAACCAAGACCAATGTGTGGAGGCTTTAGGGAGCTGGCTTTGACTCAACCTAAGGCAAGTTGTATGACAGTGAATATACTTTGTTGCTAACGGGGCTCAAGGAAAGGTTACCCACATGTCACAGATGTTTCAGGGATCTCTGCATTGGTGCAAAATGGTGGGACAATGTGACATTCAAGATCTCCTCCAAATTGAAGAGTCTGGCTTCTAAGATGTTATTCACCTCGAATGTGTAGATGAGTGAGGGAAGACCTCACTCAATAATAGTTCCTATAATTTTTCTTCTGTGGGTCACCAGGATGGGGCAAAGACCTCACAGAGCCTCTGTCCCTCTCTGCTTGCCACTGTGTAATGGAATCTTCTCAGAATGGAAGGGCAGACTTTGCAGTGCTTTGGGTTAGATGCCAGTAAGGGCGAATGGTTGTATGGGCATTAGAAACAGGAAATGCAAATGTGAGAGACCAGTAGATAGATACTGGGACACTTCAGAGACCACACAAGACAGCCACCACTTGTTCACAGGCATAGTTTAAGAGCCAAGGAAGTTGTCTTGAATGGGAGGTATAACCTCATTTCCTGCTATAGAATCTTCAAAAATTTATGCCCCAAGAGGGAGTAATTGCTATTTCTCTAAGCTCAGACATCTTAGTCTTGGGTGGTGGTAACAGGAGCTACAGAAAGACCTTAGCCTGGAAGGCAAGAGGCAAATTGCCATGGTCTATTCAAAGTCCGTCTTCACTGAAAAAGTCCATTAGAGCAGAAGTGGAACCCATATCCCCATTGTCCACCAGAGTGGTTGTTTCTTAGTAGAGACTCAGTAAATGACCAGGTTTCTAACATCAGCTCTGTCACTAACAAGCATGTGATTTGAGGCAAAAAGACCTAAACTCAGTTCCCTCAGCTACAAAATCATGTTGAATTCTATAACCCCAGTGCAGGCAACTCACACTACTATTCATACATCCTATGATATTCACTGAGTGCCTGCTATGTGCCTTCCAGGGTTCTAGGCCCTGGGATTATAGCAAAGAACAAAACAGCCTTGGATTTTATGAAGTTCATGTTGTAGTGACAGGAGACAAACGACTAACAACTAAGGAACAAACAAGCAGATAGAGATGATAGCAGATGGTAATAAGTGCTAAGAAGGGATGGGGAAAGCATGGTAAGGGAGCCCTGGCAGGCGGGGGGCGGGGGGTGATGGGTGTTATTTATACATATATTTATAGAGGGTAGTCAGAGTGGACCATACTGATAATGTGATATTTGAGCAGAAACATGAGAGAAGTGAACCAAGCAAATTTCTGGGGAAGGAACATTCCAGCCTGAGCATGGAGATAGAAATGTAGGAGTCATTGGTATTTAAAGCCAAGAGACAGAATGAGATCACCCAGGGAAAATGTAGATAGAACAAAGCATTCCAGCAAGAGGTCTGCAAACACTCCGGCAGTTAGAGGTCAGGGAAATTCGGGTGATTGTGGAGTAGCTCAGAAGGAGGGGGCCGGTGAGATAGAAGGAGAGTCAGAGGAAAGCAGGATCCCGAAAGCCAAGAGAAGGATGTGTTTTGGAGAGAAGACTCATTCTCTGTGTGGAATGCTGCTGATATGTTGAGTACAACTGAGCCTTGCCCACTGGGTGTAGCCGCACGGAAGTCACAGTGACCTTGGCAAGAGCCATTTCAGGGGAGTGACTGGGGGAGAAAGCCCAAGTAGAGGGGGTTCAAGAGAGAATATGAAGAGGTAATTGAAGGAGCTATGTACAGACAATTCTTCGGAAAGTTGTTGTAAATGTCATTAGAGAAATGGGTGGTCGCTGCTTGGGAATGGGGATCCAGAGATTGGCTAAGTATTGTTTGAATACGGAAGATATTGTGTCCTTTGCCCATAGGAATGATCTGATAAAGAAACAAAATATGATGACATTAGAGAGGGAATCCTCTGGCCCACTGGAGATTTCCTTCAATTCCCAGAATATTCCCTCCCCGCCGGGGCAGAAAGGCCTTGCATACCTGCACCACTATAGCCCAAGGGGAGCACCACAGGCCTTCCCTCAGATCTCATCAGTGTCACTGACACTAGACTGGAAAATCTAAGCATGGCTTGTCTACAGGCTGAGGGAAAAAACTGAAGGAAAATCAATTCAAAGAGCAGTAATAAGCACCAAGATTGGTGTTTCACCGAGTGTGCTCCTTGTGCTCCGTGGAATGTTGATAGGGTCAAGAGAGGCTGAGGAATGCTGAGTTAAACAAAGATAAATAGACGTGTGTGATGGGACTTCTCAGACCCTTTAAAAGGCTGATGATCACCATGAAATTTCCAAGAGGGGCATCTTGTGTGAAGAATTTCCCCCGTTATATATGAGGGGGGGGGAGTATCACACAGGGCTAGTGTTACAAGGCATGCTCCATAGGAAATAGCACACTAGATCAGGGGTTGGCAGACTTTTTCTGGAAAGGTCTGAAGAGTAAATATTTTAGGCTTCCTTGGTCACAGTCTGTATCACAACTCCTCAACTCTGCTGTTGTAGCAAAAAAGTAACCACAGACAGTAGGTAAATGGATGCATGTAGCTTTGTTTTAATAAAACTTTAGGCAACAGCCAGATTTGCCGACTGTTGAATCAGATAGTCTGCCTCAAGAGGTGAACTCATTCTGCTTCAGTCTAACTGCCCACAGGGATACCCAGTTTTTAGCTACCTTGATGTGACGGGGATACTCTTTCTCAGTCTCCCACTGAGGGGCACTCTTGAAGACATTTAAATTCTTCGAAGTTGAGCACAAAAGCCCAAGACCTGAAATGGCTCATCTAGATTCCCATTGCCTTCCTGGAGTCCTTCCCCTCTTCCCTTGTGATTGATCAGTAACTTCCATTATTTCTGCCATAAACGTTTGGATCCACACTGAGAGCCACTCTTAATGGTCGAGACTGTGGCTCTTCCAGTGGGACTTTGACTTTCTGGCCTCTCTCTTTCCGTCAGGCCTCTGAGGAAGAGAGTGAAGGGAAATGAAGTAAGCGCTCAGCACATTGGCTGCTTATTGTCTCTGTTGAAAGCTTTAAGTGAGAAGAGAAGAGTTTTAGAAGCATAGGAGGATTGGTTGGGTCTGGAGAGAGTAGAGCAGTAAGGTTATGGCGAGGGGGCGGTGAGGGTGGGAGCTGGGGACAAGCTGAGTGATTGTGGAGTTGCTTCATGGAAGGGAAATTAAGTTTCTCCTGTGAAACTGAAGGATGGAGACAAGACCATTGGGCAGGACTTATAGGGAGTACATTCCAGCCAACGATCAGAAGTCATTCTGATCTTGTGTCAGGGATGGGGACATAGCATCACATGAGCATCCAAACAGAGGCAGTGGAGGGGACACTCAAAATGAAGGTGTGCCAGCAGGCTAGTGTCTTAGCTTAGGCTGCTGTGACAAGATATTATAACCTCGGGGACTTCAACACTGAACATTTCTTCCTCAAGTGTGAGGGCTGAAAAGACCAAGGTTCTCGCAGGTTCAGCTCGAGTGGACAGCCTTCTTTCTGACCTGTAGATGGCCTCCTCTTTCTGACCCATAGATGGCCTCCTCCTTGGGGTCATACTGATACAGAGACATAGAGGAAGCGAAAGGGCTCTGGTCTCTTTTCCTTTTCTTATAACAACACTGATCCCATCATGGGGGCCCTACCCTCGTGACCCTGTGTAAACCTAATCACTTCCCAAAGGCCCCAGCTCCTAACACTATCACACTGGGGTCTCAGGTTTCAACATGGGGATTTTAGGAGGATACAAACGTTCAGTCCAGTCCACAACGGCTGGACAACCTTTTAAGGCCCCTCTAATCCTGAGAGTTTATGAGATCAAAAGCGTCTGCTCAGTCATTGTTCCCTCTGGGCTATAGACCATTGTCTTCAAGCTCCCCATAGCTTCCTCTAACTACTATCTTGGCCCCCCCATTGTCATTAAACATCATCTGCATTTATTAGTTGGAGTGAAATATGCCAGAATATCCCAACAACAATAGGAGTGTTCGCCAACTTTGAGGAATCTTGAATTCACACCAGGGTCGCCGCCTTAACATAGCTCTGGCTTGAGCAGGATAAATTGAAGCAAGGCACTGTAATCCAAGGACATTTGTCTGCACAGGGCTGTGGCTTTGTTCCAATGTCAGAGATGTGAGTAGGAACAAAAGCAAGAGCTGAAAGCAGAACAATGTGGCATCAGAACATGAAACTCCTAGGGCTGTTGCATTTTGTAATAGAATGGAAACCAACGTCGGCTTCAGCACAAACAGAACACACCCGGCATCCTTCCACCGGAAATGCTTTCATCCCTTTAAGTGTCTTTTCTCAGGGAGGTGTTCAAAGTGGCTTTTAACAAAACACCTTTTATCTCAAGTCCTAGGGAATATTTACGTACCATGGATATCTCGAAAACCCGCTGAGGTGGGGGCCAGGTTCCATTCTGGGCCATGATTTTTGCAGTCCTTGTTGCCAGTTTGGATAAATTCAATAAGTGGAAACTCGGCAGGAGTTTGAAAGGTCTGAGTCTAATCCTTGACATGTTTCTGAACTTCAGCATCGCCCTTCTCCGCTTTTTTGGCTTTGTTATAACAACTCAACTCTGCCATTATAATGTGAAAACAGTTAATACTGTAAGTGAACAAGCGTGACTGTGTTTCAGTAAAGCTTTATTTATGGACACCGAAACTGGAGTTTTATACCATTTTCATATGTCATGAAATATTCTTCTTTTGTTTTTTTTTTTTTTCTAATCCTTAAAAAATACAAAAACTGTCCTCAGCTCTTGGGTCCCAGAGAGACAGTGGGCGGATCTGGCCTGCGGGCTGGAGTTTGCCAACCCCCATGATTGACTTTGGGTATACAAAAGGGGTAATGCTGGTCATGGTCCTAGCCTTCCTGTTGATGGGAGAGATGGATATAAAACAAATAATTCAAATTGCTTTTATGGAATTACTAATTGCATAGGAAGGAAAACAGAGGTGAGAGGAGAACAGAGACCAGAGGATGAGTCATATTTAGCCAGGAAAGAGTGGATAAAAAAGGAAGTGTTCCAGGCAGAGAAGACTCAGAGCTCGGACTGATAAACTAAGGAGTGTTTTTTCTTTTAATTTTTAAAAAATTTTTTATAAACATATAATGTATTTTTATCCCCAGGGGCACAGGTCTGTGACTCGCCAAGTTTACACACTTCACAGCACTCACCATAGCGCATACCCTCCCCAATGTCCATAACCCCACCCCCCTCTCTCAAGCCCTCTCCCCGCAGCAACCCTCAGTTTGTTTTGTGAGATTAAGAGTCACTTATGGTTTGTCTCCCTCCCAATCCCATCTTGTTTCATTGATTCTTCTCCTACCCCCTTAACCCCCCATGTTGCATCTCCATTTCCTCATATCAGGGAGATCATATGATAGTTGTCTTTCTCCGCTTGACTTATTTCGCTAAGCATGATACCCTCTAGTTCCATCCACATCATTGCAAGTGGCAAGATTTCATTTCTTTTGATGGCTGCATAGTATTCCATTGTGTATATATACCACATCTCCTTTATCCATTCATCTGTTGATGGACATCTAGGTTCTTTCCATAGTTTGGCTATTGTGGACATTGCTGCTATAAACATTCGGGTGCACGTGCCCCTTCGGATCACTATGTTTGTATCTTTAGGGTAAATACCCAGTAGTGCAATTGCTGGGTCATAGGGTAATTCTATTTTCAACATTTTGAGGAACCTCCAAGATGTTTTCCAGAGTGGTTGCACCAGCTTGCATTCCCACCAACAGTGTAGGAGTGTTCCCCTTTCTCCACATCCTCGCCAGCATCTGTCATTTCCTGACTTGTTAATTTTAGCCATTCGGACTGGTGTAAGGTGATATCTCATTGTGGTTTTGATTTGTATTTCCCTGATGCCGAGTGATGTGGAGTACTTTTTCATGTGTCTGTTGGCCATCTGGATGTCTTCTTTGCAGAAATGTCTGTTCATGTCTTCTGCCCATTTCTTGATTGGATTATTTGTTCTTTGGGTGTTGAGTTTGCTAAGTTCTTTATAGATTTTGGGCACTAGCTTTTTAGCTGATATGTCGTTTGCAAATATCTTCCTAAGGAGTGGTTTTTATCCTTCTTTGCAGTCCTATCAGGTAAGCAAATGCTCCAGGAGATTTAGAGAGAACGTGGTGCCCCAGTGTGAGGGAATGATCTTGCCTCTAAATGTGACACAGAAAGGGAAGGTCTCTGTACCTTCCTTAATGTCATTGTGTATTTTCAGAAGTTCAGTCTCTATCCTGAGCTTTATCACCATTCTTCCTACCCTGGGAGGCAGGTGAGAGACTGTTACATTATAAAGCAGAGAGCATTTCTGTACAACTGGGAGTGGGGTACCTGGGTTCTGGATTCATTTCTGCCACCTCCTTGTCCGGTAGTCCTAGACACATCGCCTGACCTTTCGTAAACTGAAAAACAAAGGCTATGATATGCCCACAGTCTCCAGGAATAAGAATGACTGAATGAGTGGGGGGACCCCAGCTCTGGCAGAGTACCCCCATTTGTATGTTTCACATACATTCAGACATAGAGGTCTATACAGAGTTCACTGGATCCAGCAACTGACGGACCACCCCCACCACCTGCCCCAGGCCTGGCCCTCCACGAGTCTGTGGTCAGGGTCTCTACTCCAAGTTTGTCCATGTTAGATCCCGAGCTAGGAGGGAACCCAGGTGTGGGGATTCCCTGGGCAAATGGACTGCGACAGTGTCTGCCCAACCCCTCTGCAAGGATAATCAGGGAAAATTAAGCTATTTTCTTCAGAAAAATGAAGTACCCCCATTCTGCTGGTAAAATATCAGAGCCAAAAAAAAAAAAAAATACGGTTTATGTCAAGATTGTCCAGCTTTCTCTTACCTCAGTCGACAGGCAATGAGTGACATACACTAGGTGGAGGCCTTTAACTTCCCAGTACATCAGCATCCAGCCATGAGACATTTCCATCCCAGAGAACCCTGAACCAGACTGAGCTCCTGTCCCCTCACACATCAGGTGTCCTAGGAGGCAGTGTTGGGTCTCTGCCTGGCTCCGACCAGCTTCTTTCCATCAGAGCTCCTGTCTGCTGCTCAGTTGATGGGCCACTTCAGCTTCCACTCTGAGTCTGGAAAGGGGCATCCAGACAACAAAGGCCAGGACAAGGTTCTAGACCCTATTTGTTGAAATCTGCCCAAACCGTGTTCGGAGTCTCCTAAACCCAGCAATGCTCTTCTGCAGCCCAGTCATCTACCTTTTTGCCTGCCACCGTTTTTCCTCCAGGCGATAACTTCCCACAGCCTTCCTCACCCTTTGGAACATTCAGACAAGCAGAGTGAGCACCATGACTCCGTCCTGTCCTCTCCCCTCTGAGAAGAAACTCATCAGTCCTCTGGACACCGGCAATGAGATGAATTGAAAGAGAATCCAGGCCTCCTGCCTCTGGGGATCCCCCCGCCCTACCCCTACCCAGACTTCACATCACAGTTCACAAAGTCTTCTCATTCATATCCTGGCAGTTGGCACTCCAGATATCCCCCACATGTTGGCAGAGGAGGTGTGATTACCCCCAGTGATACATGGGGAAACTGAGCCACCAGGATCAAGTTCTTAAGGAGGGATGGAGCCATAACTGGTGTCCAAGGTCTTGATGGAGTTTGCAGTTAATATGTGGAAAGTGCTCCAAACCAGCCTGGGGCTCGTTGAAACACCCGGCTCCCACTGTCTGGTCCCCCAACCTGATATTTCTGTGTTGCTCACAGAGGCCATTTGCCAATCTCTGAACTGGCTAGCTCAAAACTGCTTTTTATAGGGCCTTTGGACAAAGCGAATTCCTCGGCGTATAGGCACAACTGGGTGCAAATGCAGTTCTGGTTATTTTGAACTATTTTACAGTGAATTTGAGCTCCAGAAATGAGTGATTGCCAGTGAATTGTAAAAATAGGTTACAAACCCAATTCTGAAGCCTTTAACCAAAGATAGCCAGTGACCCAAGCAGCCCTCTCCCCTTCCACCCAGACAGACCGATGTCCCCCTGGGCTTGCCTGTTAAAGAATTTGCCGTTAAGCTTCAGTAGAGACACTTAGCCCTTTTTTTGGTTCTCCAAGCTAAGCTGCCTATTTCCAAATATATGACCTGGGTTCCTTCCTACCACCCCCCCACCACCATACCTCTTTGCTCTATTAATTTCTGTGTTATAGTTTCTTTACTATTTGAGCTCTTAAAGTGCCCCTAGCCCTCCCTTTGAAGTAGCTCCTCCAGCTCCAGCTCTGCCAAGTTCAGCCCTGCCCGAATCACTGAGCTATCAGGGCCATCAACACCACTCACAAGCTGTACCCCACGGGGGGCAGCTCCCACTGGCTCAGTCTAGAAGGCCCAGCTGTCCGTCTCCCAGCACACTTCAGAGCCCACTTCTCAGCCCCATCCCTGTCTTCTGTTTGCTTCTCCTCTAATGCTGGGAACTATGCCTTCAGCCTCAATATTTTGTTTCCCAGTGATGATTTAATTCTCCATTTATAGTCTTCGTTTCCAACATTTCTAGGGTTGTTTTGTTTTGTTTTGTTTTGTTTTGGAACCACCTCTTCTCATTCTGTATCTTCTCATTCCGTATCTTCTAGTCTTTTCCATGGATACTATTGCCTCCTTTCTGTCTTTGAGTTTCTTAAAGATATCTAGTCAGAAATCCTACTGAAGGTTATTCTTCTCTCTCTAAATTTTCACGTAAGTTCTCCTACTTGTTGTCTGCCTCTCGTGGTGTTCCTGCCCCACACAGGCCTGAGGAATTCGGCTTTGTGAGCTCATCTTCTACCAGAGGTTTTGCTTCTGAGTATCTTGGGTGATATCCCAGGGAAACAGGCTTCCAGAACCTCAGCCCTAGGCTTGAGAGAAGTGCCTCCTAGCCAGGCCTGTGCTGGCCACTGGTTTGAGTCTCTCCTGGGTGGGTGGTATGGTTCTGAGCCCCGTTCTCACTGATATGACATAGCTCTGGGTCTTGGTCTCATGTGACTGGAACGTTCCTCACCTAGACCCTGGTAAGCAGTTCAACATCACCCCCATCTTGAGATGAGATGGAGGTAACGAGTCACACAGCTTAGTTCTGCAACCCTGATGAGCATCAGAACTTAGCCCCCAGCCTCATGATCGTGGTCTTGGCCTCAACGCAGGTAAAAAAAAATATATATATATGGACCCTATTGCCCACATTGGGTTTGCTTTTTTCTCTTTCTTTTAGGGGTTTAAAGAATCCCTGCTTTGATCTAGTGAGAAGTATCTTTCTTGCTTTTGAGTCTGGATATATATTTGTTAATTCATATCACTCAAATATTTTTCTATCTTTTCCTGTGTTTGGTGTGGAAAACGAGGAGTCAGCTTATGCTCATTTTGCCCTCTTGAACAGGAAGTTCAAGTTCAGATTCTACCCTTTAGTCCAGACCAGTACCTGAGAACCTGCATTTTCCAGCTGGCCCTACAGACAAAGTCCTGGTCACATTCTTGTACCCCAAGAGCAGACTCATTCAACAGTTTAATCTAAAGTCCCCTTGGTACTCCACAAGTCCAACAATGACATTTCCTCATCTCTTGCAAACAGTTTCCAGCTTAAACACGTGTTACCCAGTGAGAGAACCACCATCCTACTCCTGGCAGTCAGTCCCTCATTGACTTTGAAACATTAAAAAGTACTTAAGAGCTCACATTTTTATTCCATCACATCTGGGATTGCCCCTTATACTAAGGATGTTCTTGTTACACCATAGGCTTTGCAATTACATCGCGCTCCTCTAGGACAGAGCGTAATATTTTTTTTGCAGAGTCAGATATTTAAGTGAATTTTATTGTCGGGTGTTCTTTGTAGTCATTTTAAAGTCAGCCACTGTTCCTTAAGCTACCTCTGAGGGTAACTTATCTATTGATGACACAGCTCTATCTTTCTACAGTGTTCCACGCCATACGGCTTAAGTGCCTGGACATCATTAAAGTAGAGAATTGTTTTTTTTTTTTTTTCTTTTTTTGGTCTTTGATGTTCTGTGCGTCCTTTCACATGTCATTTGAGGTGTTCATATACTTTCTAACAGGGAATAGAAGACATGATTTGTGGTGTCTTATAAATGAAGACAGTATTATTTTATATAAGATGAATTATATATTTATAATATTTTTTGTTATAAAGGCAGTTCATACCCATTATAGAATATTCATCAAGGACACAGATAATATAAAATAAAAAAATAAAGATCATTCATAATCTCTTCAACCAGAGGCTATTAATCATTATTAATGTCTTTGAGCATCTCCTCCCAGTCTTCTTTCAGTATAAATAAGTGCCCGTATATATTGTATTTTCCATGATAGGAATCAGTGTGTGTATGTATGTGTGTGTGTCTGTTGTTTTTATAGCCTACTATTTTCACTTAGTGTCATGTAATTTTAAATCCAGAGCCCAATGCCCTTTGCTCTTTATTTATTTTTTTTAAAGATTTATTTTTTCTTTTTTTTTAATTAATTATTTTCAGAAAAACAGTATTCATTATTTTTTCACTTCACCCAGTGCTCCGTGCAATCCGTGCCCTCTATAATACCCACCACCTGGTACCCCAACCTCCCACCCCCCCCCCGCCACTTCAAACCCCTCAGATTGTTTTTCAGAGTCCATAGCCTCTCATGATTCACCTCCCTTTCCAATTTACCCCGACTCCCTTCTTCTCTCTAACACCCCTTGTTTGACAGAGATCACAAGTATGCAGGCAGAGAGGGGTGGGGGAAGCAGGCTTCCCGCTGAGCAGAGAGCCCAATGCAGGGCTCAATCCCAGGACCTCAGGATCATGACCTGAGCCAAAGGCAGAGGCTTTAACCCACTGAGTCACCTAGGCGCCCCCCCTCCCTTTGCTCTTTAGATTCACTGCAATTCCCTTCCTTCTTTATAAGGTGAAGCCATGAGCTCTTATGGTATCTCTCATAAAAGATATTGGGCTGAGAACAACTTGCTTTTGGGTCATGCAGCACCTTAGTGTGTGTCCATCCCCCTCCCCCGCCCAGTATCCTAGACCAGGTTCTATGCTAGTTCATGCACAAAAAATAAACAAGTGTTCTTGTTCAAGTGCTCCCTGAACCTCCATAGAGCAGGTGGTCCAACTTTGACCCAGCCCCCTCCTCAGACACTAGCGCTGGCAGAGCGCTCCTCTCACCTCACAGGTGCTCCGCCTTCTCTCACTCCGGCCCTCCTCAGCCCTGCACCCCCACCTGCCCTGCTGTCCCCTTACTTCCCCAGAGGTGGCAGTCTGCATCTCCTCATCTGCTGAACAGAAAAGAGGGCTTTCCTGGAGCTTTCAAGGTTTTAATTAAATATGACTCCAGTTGAGCAGCAGTATATATTAAAACTTTTATTAAAAACACTGCTAAGGTTCCATGTTAATCAGGAAGCCCCATCTTCCCTTAATGGACGGAATTACTCATTAGATCAT
The DNA here is from genome assembly GCF_964662115.1 of Mustela nivalis. Classification (NCBI taxonomy): domain Eukaryota; kingdom Metazoa; phylum Chordata; class Mammalia; order Carnivora; family Mustelidae; genus Mustela; species Mustela nivalis. Next base: position 22,885,951 of record NC_139027.1, on the reverse strand, counting down.
TAGAACCAGTTAAAACCCCTCGGCTGACAGATTTTTTTTTTTCCCACTAATGCAAAATCTGTATGAGTCACTCTTATGTTAAGAATGAATAAATTTATTATTATTTGATTGGTTATGTAATTTTAAGAGAAGGGCACCTGGCTTTTGTTGAGGAATTTCCGAGGACCCCATAGCAAATGGAATGACTCGGCACCAAATTAGAGGTGTCAATCCATATTCTTATTTGATTTATCATCTTTCCCATGCTCAGGAGCACAGCAGATATGATGGCTCTGGGAGTGAGCACTAAATCTGCTTTCTCTCACCACCCTGTTGACAGTCACTACTTAAGTAGAATCTGATTTGTGAGGCTGGCCAAGCTTGCTATCTGCTACCTCAGTACATGGCCAGTCAGGGCGCTGGATTTCCCTAAGACTAACTGTCCCTTTCCTTCAGATTTCCTTCACTGAATTCTTAATAACTGCTTGTGTTTCTGAGGAACTTTGCTGAGGCCTTAAAGAGTTTCACTGGTTGAGTCTCATTTCTACTCTTGGAGTGAGTGGTATTTTCAGGGCAGTGTTGAAGTGGGGGGATGCTAGGAAATAGAGGTACTGACTGGCTCAGAGTTGTACAAATTCAAGATCCATAAGCCTACACTGGAATGTTCCCTCTGGGGAGGAATCCAGTGGCAGGCAAGGGGCCTTTGGACCCCACCACAGAGGGTAATGATGAAAGACCTCATGGACCTCTTTATGAGGTCTGACCTCATTCAAGACATAGGGTTCAGTATCCACTCCAGAAGTAGTCCCAGGAGGTTCCCCACCTGCTCTCAGTGTTTCTCTTTTGAAGTCAAGACCTGCTCCATTGTGCCTGGGGAATTCCCAAGTGGCCAGGTTCTTGCCTTCTATTTTCTTAGCCTCTTTCATCTATAGCCAGTCCCTTAGTGTTAGAGTTACCTGCTGGATTTCATGATAAAGTCATAAATCTTTACTGAGGCTCAAGACTCTAAGAATCTGGCCCAGATCACCATTTCTGGCTCCCCTGCCCCCTCACCCCAATTCCCAGCCATTCTGAATTTCTTTCATTTCTTTTAGATGTCCATGCTCTCTCCCCTTGTCATCAGTCTTCAGATATATTGCTTCCTCTGCCTGGAGCACTGTTAGGTAAAGAAAAATGGTTTGGGGATACAGACCATGAGTTTTTTTGGACATACTGAGTGCAAGTGACAACAGAATATTCAAGATGTCTATAGGCTACTAAAAATATAGGACATGGGGAATGCAAGATCAAGACTTAGGCTGTGTGCCTCAGTCTTTTTCAGAGAGAGAGGGCAATTGAAGGTACCAACTGGAATCCAGGGAGAAGTGCACAGATCCCTGAGCAAAGCCTCTACTGGGATTTTGGAAATGACAAGTCTAGCAAAAAGGTGAGGAGAAACAGGTCCACTTGGGGGAGGTCAGAAATGAGAGGAAAATCACAGCAGTGTGTGACTTAAGTAAGAGAGAGGAGCTAAGATTTGTTGAGGTCTAATAAGGCCAACACTGTATTAGGCTATTTGTATACATGTAGCTGAAATTTAAGCCTCAAGCTATATTCTCTCCTACAGATGACTCCGGAGAAGAGTTACTAAATCTAGCAAAGGAAATCACTGATAATTATCAACAGATAAGATACAGTTGGAATGAGGTCTAGTTTTTATTAATATTTATCACCTTTGGGATATAGTAGAAGGAGGACTGGACTAGAATAGAAATACATAGGTTCTGTTCTTGATGCTTCCATTGATTACATGTCACAGATGCATTTGATCTGTTTCTACAACCATGGAAGGAGGTATGTTATGAAAGGTTTTGACAGTAAAGGATCTGATCCTCTACCTCTTCAGGAATCCATCGTCCTAACTTGGTTGAATTTTGCCTGAAGTGTATGTACCTGAACATACTGCTATGTGAGATAGATGCACTGCCTGTTTTGTTCACTGTTGTGTCCACAGAACCCAGAATAGGGCCTGGAACATAATAGACACAAAATTTATATCTGTTACACAAATTCAGATCATTTTGTACTAATCTAAAGCAAAAATATTGCCATATTGGGAAGCCAGAGAGTTTAACACAGTTTATTAAAATAACAAGAATAACAGGTAAGGGAGACCTGCGTGGCTCAGTCAGTTAATCGTCTGTCTTTGGCTCAGGTCATGATCTCGGGTCCTGGGATCGAGTCCTGCATCTGGCTCCTTCTGCCCCTCTGTCCACTCAGGTGCTTGCTCTCTCTCTCCCTCAAAAAAATGGATAAATCTCTTTTTAAAAAAAGAATAACAGGTAAAAAGTACTGAAATTCTTAATGTGAATATTCAGATATAGTTTCATTCTAGTTATAAAATAGTAGGAAACTAGGTTTGAAATTGAGGAACAGGGCAAAGAAACATAGGTATCACTGCTTCGAACTGTTCTGTCTTTGAAGTGTCAAAATCACAAAAGATATAAGTCAGTCTGAGTCTTTGTTAAATATCTGAAATAGCAATAGTAAGACTGGGTGTTGACACAGTTGGAGAAACAAACCCAACTGCAACAAGGACATTCAGTGCTGTGTTTTGGGCCCACCACTTTGGATGAGCCTGTCACCTGGAAACATACCAACTACACATGTATATTTACTTCTGGTCATTTTCTCTTTTTGGAAATAACTTTTTTTCCCCCTGGTTATAGATTAGCCCTTGTTTGTGATAGAGAATTTTGAAAATATAGGACTGTAGAAAGAATAAGATAGAACCCCCCCCCCCAACCCTAGCTAGTAGCAAAGCCCTGCTTTATTCTTTGGGAATCCTCCATCCCATCATTCTTCTAGGATACTAATGTCTCATGTAGACTCCCAAACTGGGGCTGATTTGGCCAATAGCCATTGATCCTCAATGGGGAGGCCTGGTGATAACTGGTGATCTCTCCACACCCACCTCCACTTCCTGGACAACAGGACTGAGCTCAGTTATCTGGGTCCCATGATCTAAGTGGACACTCTTGGACTCGCAGCTCCCCAAATACAGTTAGCCTTTTTTCTCACTGGCCCTTCAGCTGTCAGCTCCTGGAATGCAAGATGTCTCAACTCAGTCCCTAGTTCACTCCTGTCAGGGTCCGGGGCTCTCCTGTGTTCTCCCCTCAGTTCCAGAAATCTCTCAGCTTCAGAGAACCTTTCTGTTCTGCTTCAGTCTCGAAGCTACTACTTCATCTCATCAGACTTCATTCATGTATGTATTCCATTTTAAAATTTATAAAATTCTAGAAGATGTTTTGTTTTCTCTCTCTTCCTTTCCCACCCTTCCCCTCCTGTTTTCTTCTCGAGAGAAACTCTTTGAGGGTGTTACCACATCACAGAGTAATCTGTAATTCAACACAAGACAACTAAGGAACTCTGAATGTGGTAGCCACCATCTGGCATCCTGGCTTCCAACTTGGCTCCTTCTGAAACCGAGTTCTACTCTAGCAAAAGTGAACTTGCTTTCAAATACCTGAACAGCAAGGCAAAAGGGGGGAAATCATTGTAGTATTTGCTAATATTGAGATATTATGCCTCACATAATCTAAATATTCTAATATTCATCTACTTGGCATCACAAAGAAAAGACATCTGGGTAAAGGATTGATTTTTCATTTCTCATCCAGATGTTTTGATAGTATAAAAAGAGTTAGATGCATGGCTTTCTTTCCATTTAAGATTATTTCTTATAAACACCTTATTTCTTCATTTCCTTCCTTTTGCCTTTTGATCAAGGACTTCATTTTTCCAATCTTCTTTGGCCCCCTCCCTATTTTTGTTTAGAAATACAGAGGTTTCCACTTCACTGTGTTCTTTTGAGAAAAGTAAAAAGAGAGAGAGAGAAAATCCCACCCTCATTCATGCTCACTACATCTATACCTACAGTGGTGTGCTAATGGATGCTTAATAAATGTGAGGGGAGGGGAGACTTCATGCGCAGTGTTTGCTTCTTTCCATGATATAAATCTTCTCACCATGGCCAGTTTTAAGCTACTAATATGCTTTTACCAAGTGGGGAGTTGAGAAGAGTAACGTAGTTTACACCATTATATAGTATTTCCACCAGACAGATACGATCTGTTTTTAAATAGATAACCACAAAAACATAAATACTAGTAAATAATTAGAAAGTGGTGAATTCTGTTGGATTGGTTGCCTCTACTTTTATTTTCATTTATTTAGTTCACAACTTGTCAACCTTGGCACTGTTGGCACTTTAGCCCAAAGAATTCTTTGTCCTGGGGGGTCTACCTTGTGATTGCTGGGGTTCAGGAGCAGTCCTGATCTCTACCCAAGAGTTATGACAACCGTAAAACCTCTTCAAATGTTGCTACGTGTTCCCTGGGGTGCAAAATCACCTGTAGGGAGAAGCACTGACCTCACTGTAAGTGAAGTACTTTAATATTAATGATGGCTACATTGAACAACCTTCTCTCAAAATCCAGAAAATTCAGCTGGCGGGTCTTGCTTACTCACTACTACATCTCCCATAGAGAAGCCTGTCCTGGGAATACAATGGCTTGCCATGGTCACATCATGAATGAGAAGCAACAGGAAGAAGAGAGCTCGGCCTCACTTTCGGATTTTTTTGGTTTTTACATTTAACCACTGGGTTCATCCCATCCCTGAACGCAGAGCAACATCTTTCTTTCATCATGTTTTTGGTTTTCTTTGAATTAAAAGTGACTTGGCTGACTGCCTGATTTCTTTCAAAGTGGACTTTATTCGTTGCAAGGCTCTAGAGTTCCCTCTATGGTGAGTGTGACTTTCTGCTCAGCCAAACTCAGGGACCTCCCCTTGGTCCTCAAGTTACTGTCCATGGAAGCCAGCTTTAGAGTGGGAGGTGAGGGGCAGAGAGTGAATGGGAAGGGGCCTCTGAGGCAGCATTAGGCAGTGATGTGGGTGGACCCTCCCGTTCCCCAGTGAGGCTACGTCCTGGAACAAGAAATGCTAGCTTGTCCCCATCACATTGCTCTACCCCAGGAAAAGGGGAGCTGGAAAGTGACAGGTGGGCACTGAAAGGTCTGCCAAGCTATGCGGGTGGGGGTGAGGGTGGGAGGAACTTCCTGCCTCATCTCTCTGTAGGCAATGAGGTTAGCCTTTGCAGATTCAAGATGGCATTTCCTTTTCTGGGTCTTTCCTGACCTCTTGATGCCTTCATCCTTTGCTCCCTCCAAGTGCCCTATGCCCCTTCACTGACCGAGGATACCTCTGGCTTCACTTAGAGCTCCCGCAACACATGCCAGTTACATTACCCATGGGCTAATCCATCTCAGCTTACGAGGGCCAGTTTATCACTCCACAACCCTGTTGTGTCAACAGAATTTATTCCATTATTGGCAGAAGTTGCCTAGGGGGATATATTAGCTTCCTAGGGCAGCCACAAATTACCAACAAACTGGGTGGCTTAAAACAACAGAAATTTATTCTCTCATAGGTCTGTAGACCGAAAATCTGAAATTGAGGTGTCAACAGGGCCATGCTCCCTTCAGAGGCTCTACGGGGGAGTCCTTCCATGTCTGCCTCAGCTCTGATGGCTCTTGGTTCTCCTTGGCTTATGTCTGCCCAACTCCAGAATCTCTTCCTCTGTCTTCCCGTGTCTTTCTTTCCTGTGTGTCAAATTCCCCTCTCTTGTCTCCTGTGAAGACACCAGTCACTGGATTCAGAGTTTATCTAAACTTAATGACATCTGCAAAGACTCTATTTCCAAATAAGGTCACCGTCCTAGGGACTGAAGCTTAGAATGAAGACGTATCTTTTTGAGAGACGCTATTCCATCCACAGCAGGGGGATCAGGAGTGAGGACTGTTTCTCCTGCCCGTGGATTACTCAAGTGGTCGGGCCATTCAGCACTGAAACTAGCCAGGGGGTGAGGAGAAGGAGCCTTGGGGCCTTGGGCTCTCCCCTTTTCCAGGTGTAGAGACGGATTGAACCTGCTTGCACTTCCTCTTCCTCCTACCAGCTTCGTGTTGGAGAGATAGCCCTGACACCTCGGTCTGAGGGTCCCTTTCCAGCTCTAAGCAGGGCAGGTTAAGGAGCAGAGAGGGCTGGCAGGGAGGCCCCCCAGCCTGACCTGGGAGAGGCAGGGAGCTGGATCCCAAGGTACACAGTGCTTTTTTTTTTTTTTTTTTTAATAACATATAATGTATTATTTGCTTCAGGGGTATAGGACTTACACAGTACTTTGTAACCAAGTGCCCGGAGCAGCAGGAGACAGGGTGTTGTGGCTGAGGCCAAGCTGGTGGGGCCTGTGGTAACCCAGGAATGAAGTATGGGGATTAGGGGATCTGGGATCCCTCCCAGTACCCAGGGGGCCATTAACTGCTGGTGACTCCTGGACTTTGGCTCCTTCCTCCCTCTCATTCTCCTCCCTCAGGCCCATCCCTGGGACTTGTCATCTGAGTTCTCTTGGGACTGGATCTCTGTGACAGTTTCCCTAGCTCTAAGTGTTGACTAGCTCTAAGCTTTGACTTTGCAATTGAGATACAGAAGGATCTTATAAAGATTGGCAAAAAAGGATCTTAAGCCAAAATGGATAAAGATAGATACACAAGGAAAACAACAGAAAGAATAAAGCCCAGAATGATTTCAGTTTCTGAAAAATGCTAGCCGTGACCCAAAAGGTTTGTTTTAGCTCTGATGATAGTGAAAATGAGAAGGCATGGGCTACCCAGACCACCACTGGGGGAAGACATGGTCATATAGATAAAGAAGGTTCTGGGGATTGATTATTTCTGGGGGGGGGGGGGGGAAATATATATATATATATATATATACACACACACACACACACACACACACACACACATATATATAATATATTTATATTTTTTTCAGAAATAATATATAATATATATTTATATATGTATTATATATTTTTTATATATTTTTTTTTCTTCCTTCTCCTACCAGGTCTCCTCCTCCTTCTCATTTCATTTCTCTCTACCCACACCATTCCTCCTCCTTCTACCCTCCTACTCCCTCCCCTCCCCACCTCTCCTCCCTACCTGTCCCTCCTCCTCTCTTTTCTGTCTCTCTTTCTCCCTGTCTTTGCTCCTCTCCTTCTCTGCCTCCCTCTTCTCTCTGACCTTTAGTAAGAAAAATCCAAAACACAGTCTCCAAGGAGTTGCTTTGGAGCTGTTTATTTCCATCTCTTTAAATTCTGGCCGAGTCCAGCCTTCGCCTGTGTTTTAGATTCTCCTGTCTTCCCAGCCATCGCCAGGAATGTTTCACGGTTCTGCGGTGTAACTGAGGGGGTGGCCGTTCCCACTTGCCTGACTCCAGCCCTCCTGCATGCTTCTCTGTCTCGCTTTCCCTGCTTCCCTCTGTTTACCGTACTGGCTGGGGCTGGGAAGCCAAATATTCTTTGAGATCCCAAAGAGGAGCTTTAAATCTTGGAACTTCCTTCTAGTGACTGAAAAGAACAAGGGAGGACTTTAGCTTATCATAATGAGGAACTCCAAAGGACCTGGTAAGTGAACTTGGCTTAGAGGGCCCCTGTTTTAATAAAGGAGTTCCTGAACATGATCATGAGTTTGGATGTAAACAATTCAACCTTTAAAAATGACCAACTGGAAACAAAGTCTGGAATCATGCAGGATTGGGTACACTGCTGCAGACTCACAAACACAAGTTAGTGACTGATTTTCAAGAAGTTCAAATATAAGAAACAACTGATAACATTGTGTTTACAATAATCACAGGGTTTCACGATTAAGAAGGCACACATTCAGAGTGCCTGCGTGGCTTAGTGGGTTAAAGCCTTGGCCTTCAGTTCCCGTCATGATCTCAGGGTTCTGGGATCGAGCCCCAGGACCAATAGGGCTCTCTGCTCAGTAAGTGCCTGCTTCCTCCTCTCTCTCTCTCTCTGCCTGCCTCTCTGCCTACTTGCGATCTCTGTCTGTCAAATTAATAAGTTAAAAAATCTTAAAAAAAAAAAAAAAAGGCACACATTCCACATTCTTCTCAGAGTGCCGCTGGTCACAATTATGTCCATGAGTCTTCACTGCCCTGTAGATACAGGCACATGTGGGCCGAGGAAGTCCTTTCAGTGCCAAGCCAGGAAAGCTAGATTTGATTGTGGCCAGATGGCATTCCAGGGGTGACTCCTCTAATGTGTTCAATAATGTCTCATTCCCTGTTGTATAGAGAGCTTGACTCAATGACCCCCCCGCACTCCCCCACCCAGTCCCTCCAGGTTGGCAATTTGACAAGCACACTACAGGGTACTCTGCTATTGACTTTCTGTTCTGCCAAAGAACTTTCATCTGCAACAGAGGTAACCAGTCCCTGGCCACCAATCCCATTTTTATAGAAGCTCTTTATGCCAGGTCTCTGGATACCCATTGGACTCTTTTGATCTAGGTCATGTCTTGAAAATAGTTTCCTCTTCCATTAAATGGGGATGGTGCCACTTCCCATGCTCGTATCCTGGATGAGAAGGCCCCCACTCTGTAGAACAGTGGTGGAGTTACCCAGTGTTCTGGGATGTTGTTGCTGAATGCATAGCCTGAAGACCATGGGCTGTCAGTTTTTGAGGTTTCTCTGACACCCATGACACTAAAAGCTGTGTAGTTTAGCAAAATCCCCAAATTTGAAGATTCTAGAGACCCAGGTCAGTGTTCCAGCCCCATTGCTTATGGGCTGTGCAACCTTGAGTATGTTGCTCAGTCCCTTGGTCTGCTCAGTGTGTATGTCCAGGACACCACATCCTTCCAGGACCCTTCCTGTGCGGGGCTATTGGGAAGACCCTTCCCCATGTGAAAAAGGATGAGGCCAGACAAGGTCAAAGGTCCACGTTCTTCCATCCCACAGCTCTGGGATGTCCAGGAGAGTCTGTCCTGACCTTGAACATCACCTGTCACTCATGTCACAACAGATTCCCCCCTTACTATCCTAAGAAAGCAGGTCAGAATGCAAGTGAGGAAGAGCACCATTTTTATAAGAAAATGTTACATCTTCTCTACTTTATAAATAGGCATAAATCATTCTCAAGCTCTGATATTTTATAATCAGTACCAAATTACATAGGATATACCACTCTGTTTTCAGCTGCAGTGATGATAAGATTTCCTTACCTCTAAAGATCCCACACTTCATGCATGTGTTCAGGCCATATAAAGGTAAATGTTGATGATGATGATACCTGCTATAGGCTCCACCCACTGGCCCACCTCATCCCTCTGTCCCTGCTCTCATTGTATTTCGATATTTCTCAATGTTCTTGCTTTTGGAGGGATAAGCTACTTAATTTTTGTTTTTTAATTCTTAGCACATAGAAGAATATTGAACACAACATAAACACAGTCTCTTACCTTTGTTTTTGAAATTTACTAAAAATATGTCTGTTACACAGCCTCTAGTTATTTGTATGGGAGAGGGGGACTGAACGAAGTCAAAGAAAGAAGCATGCAGCTGGGGATAGGTATTCCTCTTCCAGAAAACCAAAGCAAAATGCTAAGTATTTGCCCCAAGTCTGTGAATTGACAGAGTAGCATGCAGTGAAATAGAAAAGGGAGCTGGTTTTTAGAGGCTGGGAAGTTTGGTCTTCTGACTAGTTAATCTCAGAAACAAAACAAAATAAAACCGATGGACTCTGGTAGAGACAGAAGGAGAAGAGATCACTCAGAAAAGTCAGGGCTATATCATCTTGGGCTTTATATTTCATTATGAAATCAGTGCTTTGAGCTGTGCTTAAAAAGAAGCTCACAGCCTAAGCCAGTTATAATAAATAAATAAATAAATACAACAAAAAACAAACAAACAAAAAAACCATCCAGATGTATCATATCAAACAACAGCCAGAGATCCCAAGTCCACTAGTACATGTGACCAGGGACTTGGAGTCTGTGCCCAGGACTGAAATTGAAGACTTACCCCTCCCTCACTTAGAGAAGAAATATATCAGTGTTGCTTCAGTTGCCCTGGGTGCTGCCTAACTCACCATCCTTGGAGACGTTGCCCTGAGGAGCTAAGCTAAGTCTCAGGCTAGGGGAATCAGGAGCAGGAAGAGGCGGAGCAAAGCAGTGATCCAGGCCCCACCCCCACCTGCTGCTGAGGCCCCGCCCACCTCAGCCCCATGGATCCCTTCTCCCACTGCTCCTCCATCCTGGATATTGTCCCACTGAGTTTGGGACTCTTAGTTAAAAGTCTTGGGACATAATCACCCCTAATTCTGGGAACCAGCTTAAGGATTTTACTTTACCAACGTTTGCTTTTTGTTTGTTTCTTGTAATCTAGTACAAAGAAAAATGATCCATATATAATGGTGAAATTTGGAACTTGTCCCTACATGCTAAAGGTACTGTATATTTTTTGGTATGTAGCAATGAGGGGATATATCTTCCTGATTCAATTCTAATCATACCACATAAGTTGTTATCTGTAGTACTTTCTTCAAAGAGTCCAGTTGAAATGAATGCTAGGTTCCTGTTTCCCAAGTTAGAGAGCAGGACCACTAGCCGGCAGAGTGTTGGAGAGGATTGATACATCCCATGGACACAGAAGCCCCAAAATATACCAAAATGAATTCTGGAGTTTAGCTAAATGTAGCTAAATTTAAAAGATCAAAACATTTTTGGAAACTTTAAAGAAAGTATATGTGAATAGTTATTTCATCCTCAAATATAGCTAAGAATTAAAATAAATTGGGCAAATATGTGGAGATGATTAGATAATTAAAATCTTACAACCAAAAATTATAAGCACAATGAGAACACAAACATATGCTCCAAAAACTCATAGGAAAATAGTTGATCTATTTTATATACATAAAAAGCCTCATATAGGGGTGCCTGGGTAGCTCAGTCATTAAGTGTCTGCCTTCAGGTCAGGTCACGATCTCAGAGTCCTGGGATCGAGCCCTGCATCGGGCTCCCTGGTTGGTGGGAATCCTGCTTCTCCCTCTCCCCCTCCTTGTGCTTGTGTTCTCTCTCTGGCTGTGTCTCTCTCTTTCAAATGAATAAATAAAATCTTTTTTTAAAAAAAAAGCCTCATATAAATAAAAAAGAAAAGCATTAATATCCCCAGAAGAAAAATGCACAACCAATACAAAGCAATAATTCAAAGAAAAATACATGAAACAGATCAATAAAGAGAAGAAAAATGATCGAGATTCTAATCATCTAAAATGCAAGCTTAATTTGTAACAGTGTATGGCAGTGGATGTTAAAAAATGCAAATTAAAAAATAAATTGTCTCCAACTACAAAATTAGCAAAATTTCTGAAAGATAACATGATGGAATCATGCCAGGGAAGTTGCTGTGCTGCTGACAGGGATAGAGACCGATCCAGTGGTTTTGGATAACAGTTGTACAGTATCTATCAAGAGCATTAAAAGTGTTTATAGCCTTCACACTACTGAGTCTCTTGGGAATGTATCCTAAAATAACTAAAAACTGGGAAAAAAAAAGATTTTAAGGCAGCATTATTTATAGCACTAAAAAATACACCCTGAAAATATGCTGAAAGCCCTCAAAGAAGAAAGTGTTCAAAATAGAGAATATTTAAGGTAACAGAAAAATACTTAGGATGTAATTAAGTGGAAAAAGTAAGACACAAACTTGTGTAAGTTGTACAATTCTAATTTTGTAAAACTTGACAGAAAATACATAGAAATATTAGCAGTCTATAACTTTCTCTTGGTGTTGTCATTACACTTCAATTTCACTTTCTTCTGTGCATCAGCACTTAAAATGAGCATTTTAAAATTTTTAATTATGCATTCATACCTTGCCTAATTCCAAAATGAACTTCAGATTTAAAAATAGGAATAATTAAATCAGATAAAAAACACTAAAAATAATTAAGAAATTATGATGAAGGAGAAGATGCGAGGAAAAAGGTTACTATGGATCTCAGAATATCCCTAGTACAAAACACCAACCAATGTATTCTACTTAGAGGAAACCACAGATTGGGCTATAGGCTTCCTGGCAGTCCTCAGGAAGCATGGAATGCTTTTCAGTTACAAGATTCACAGTGTGTCTAAAGTGAAATGAAACCTTTAATTGCTTAGTAAAAATCATTGTGGTCTGAAAATGACCAGAGAGAAATGTTCCTTGTGGGTTTTTTTCTTTAAATATTTTGATTTATGTATTAGAGAGAGATAACACAAGCAGGGGGGCAGAGGGAGAGCGAGAGAAAGTCGCCCACAGACTCTGTGCTGAGTTTAACAGGGGACTCTACACAGGGCTCAATCCCACGACCCTGAAATCACCACCGGAGCCCAAACCAAGAGTTGGATGCTTAACCAACCAACCCTCATATAGATTCTTAAAGAGAGATACTCAACATCATCTTAATAATCATCATAGCAATGCTTTTTATTCAGCATTGCTTACAATGACCTTTAAATATGAGCTAATTCACCATACCCAGACATAAATCAAAAAAGCAGTTCTGATCCTTCACCTGTAGTCAGGAGTAGACTCTGGGACTGAGTTCTGCACATCCTTGATCACTGAGTTTTCTCCAGGAGAAAAGGATGCATTTCTGTGGCCCTAGGGAATGCCTGCGTACCCCACGTGCCTCTCTGAGAGTCCCAGTACATGATCACCAAATCCAGTTTATTTAATTTAGCATTGCCCAGATTTATTTGACTATTTTTTTGTAAGAATTCCTGTTAAGATCCACATGAACCAGCCATAGGTCTTTATCAGATTTTACTTTGGGAAAAATTCCCAAGGAACATTTATTGTTTTAATTTGTTTTTAATTTTTTAAATTTAATTTTATTTTTTCAGTGTTCCAAGATTCATTGTTTATGTGCCACACCCAGTGCTCCATGCAATATGTACCCTCCTTAATACACACCACTAGGCTCTGCCCATCCCCCCATCCCCCTCCCTTCCAAAACCCTCAGTTTGTATCTCAGAGTCCACAGTCTCTCATGGTTCATCTCCCTCTCCAATTTTCCCCAATTTACTTTTCCTTTCCTTCTTCTAATGTCCTCTGTGCTATTCCTTATCTTCCACAAATAACTGAAACCACGTGATAATTGACTCTGTCTCCTTGACTTATTTCACTCAGCATAATCTCCTCCAGTCCTGTCCATCTTGATACAAAAGTTGGGTGTTCATCATTTCTGATGGAGGCATAATACTCCATAGTATATATGGACCATATCTTCTTTATCCATTGGTCTGTTGAAGGGCATCTTGGTTCTTTCCACAGTTTGGCTATTGTGGCCATTGCTGCTATAAACATTGGGATACAGATGGTCTTTCTTTTCACTACATCTGTATCTTTGGGGTAAATACCCAGTAGTGCAATTGCAAGGTCATAGGGTAGCTCTATTTTTAATTTCTTAAGGAATCTCCACACTGTTTTCCAAAGTTGCCACACCAACTTGAATTCCTATCAACAGTGTAAGAGGGTTCCCCTTTCTCCACATCTTCTCCAACACATGTTGTTTACTGTCTTGTTAATTTTGGCCATTCTAACTGGTGTAGGGTGGTATCTCATTGTGGCTTGTTTTTTCCCCCTTGTTTTAATTTTTATTTTTTTTATTTATTTATTTTTTAAAGATTTTTATTTATTTATTTGACAGAGAGAAATCACAAGTAGGCAGAGAGGCAGGCAGAGAGAGAGAGAGGAGGAAGCAGGCTCCCTGCCGAGCAGAGAGCCCGATGCGGGACTCGATCCTAGGACCCTGAGATCATGACCTGAGCCGAAGGCAGCGGCTTAACCACTGAGCCACCCAGGCGCCCCTTGTTTTAATTTTTAATTTTATTTTTTATTACCATATAATGTATTCTTTGCCCCAGGAGTACAGGTCTGTGAATCATCAGGCTTATCAGCACTCATCATAGCACATACCCTCCCCAATGTCCATAACCCAGCCACCCTATCCCTCCCCCACTAACCCCCAGCAACCCTCAGTTTGTTTCCTGAGATTAAGAGTCTCTTATGGTTTTTCTCCCTCCCAATCCCATCTCATTTCATTTTTCCCCCAGCCCCCATGACACCCCCCACCCTGCCTCTCAAATTCTTCATATCAGAGAGATCATATGATGTCTTTCTCTGATTGACTTATTTCACTTAGCATAATACTCTCTATTCCATCCACATCGTTGCAAATGGCAAGATTTTGTTTCTCTTGATGGTTGTATAGTATTCCATTGTATATATACATACCACATCTTCTTTATCCATTCATTTGTTGATGGACATCTAGGTTCTTTCCATAGTTCGGCTATTGTGGACATTGCTGCTATAAACATTTGGGAGCACGTGCCCCTTCAGATCACTACATTTATATCTTTAGGGTAAATACCCAGTAGTGTGATTGTTGGGTCTTAGGGTAGCTCTATTTTCGACTTTTTGAGGAACCTCTATACTGTTTTCCAGAGTGGCTGCACAAGTTTGCATTCCCATCAACAGTGTGGAGGGTTCCCTTTCTCTGCATCCTCACCAACATCTTGTTAGTGTTCATTTTAGCCATTCTGACTGGTGTGAGGTGTATCTCACTGTGCTTTTGATTTGTATTTCCCTGATGCCGAGTGATGTGGAGCACTTTTTCATGTGTCTATTGGCCATCTGGATGTCTTCTTTGCAGGAATGTCTGTTCATGTCTTCTACCCATTTCTTGAATGGATTATTTGTTCTTTGGATGTTGAGTTTGATAAGTTCTTCATAGATTTTGGATACTAGCCCTTTATCTGATATGTCATTTGTCAATATCTTCTCCTATTCTGTCAGTTGTCTTTTGGTTTTGTTGACTGTTTCCTTTGCTGTGCAAAAGCTTTTGATCATGATGAAGTCCCAGTAGTTCATGTTTGCCCTTGCTTCCCTTGCCTTTGGTGTTGTTTCTAGGAAGAAGTTGTTGTGGCTGAGGTAGAAGAGGTTGTCTGAGTTCTCCTCAAGGATTTTGATGGATTCCAGTCTCACATTGAGGTCTTTCATCCATTTTGTCTATCTTTATGGTGTAAGAAAATGGTCCAGTTTCATTCTTCTGCCTGTGGCTGTCCAATTTTTCCAACACCATTTGTTGAAGAGACTTTCTTTTTTTCTATTGGACATTCTTTCCTGCTTTGTTGAAGATTAGTTGACCATAGAGTTGGGGGGTCCATTTCTCAGCGCTCTATTCTGTTCCACTGATCTATATCTGCTTTTGTGCGAGTACCATGCTGTCTTGATGATGACAGCTTTGTAATAGAGCTTAAAGTCTGGAATTGTGATGCCACCAACTTTGGTTTTCTTTTTCAACTTTCCTCTGGCTATTCAGGGTCTTTTCTGCTTCCATATAATTTTAGGATTGTATCTTCCATTTCTTTGACAAAAATTGATGCTATTTTGATAGCCCCCAGTTTTGTTTTTCTTTTTCAACATTTCCGTAGCAACTCGGGGTCTTTTCTGGTTCCATGCAAATTTTAGGATTGTTTGTTCTAGCACTTTGAAAAATGCCAGTAGAATTTGATCGGGATGGCATTGAACGTGTAGATTGATCTGGGCAGGATGGACATTTTAACAATGTTTATTCTTCTGATCCATGAACATGGAATGGTCTTCCATCTTTTTGTGTCTTCTTCAATTTCTTTCATGAGTGTTCTGTAGTTCCTCGAGTACAGATCCTTTACCTCTTTGGTTAGGTTTATTCCAAGGTATTTTATGGTTCTTGGTGCTATAGTAAATGGAATCTATTCTCGAATTTCCCTTTCTATATTTTCATTGTTAGTGTATAAAAAAGCAACTGATTTCTGTACATTGATTTTGTATCCTGCCACATTACTGAATTGCTTTATGGGTTATAGTAGTTCGAGGGTGGAGTCTTTTGGGTTTTTCATATAAAGTATCATGTCATCTGTGAAGAGAGAGAGTTTGACTTTAAAGGCAGAAGAACATCAACTTAACAATAAAAGAGGAAGGTCCTTGCATCATGCAGTGACCATACATGCAGTTTTGAAGATACCACATCCTTACCCTTGCATTAAATCCTACTAAGTTTTACTCTATAGTGCTTCCTAGGGACTCAGGCTCATAGGAACCCCACTTAGATTGGGTGATTCTTTGGAGTTTTTGGTTTTGTTTGGCAAATGTTCTGTCCCTTGAACGCCCACCCCTCCCACCCTACCTCATCCTGGTTTCACGCTTAGTACACTGCTCCCTCCTACTATTGGGCCAAGATCCAAACAGGAGGGTGAATTTTTATTATTATACACGCTAGCTGGAGTGGTGGGGTTGCAGAGCTGGAGAAGGTGGTGAGACCTTGATAGACATGGAGTAAATAAATCAGGCCTCTAATTAGATTTACATGATAAATAAATAGGTTGTCTCATTTATTTAGTAAACAAATTTAGGCAGATAATGAGATTTTTACTGGAGGCCGTACAATGCCCCAGAGGCGTATGCCAGCTCTCACCCTGTTAACATTCCACGTTTCTGTAAAAGGGTTTAATCTGGCTCATCAGGTGGTTGTGTCTGCAAGAGAAGGGGGCGGGATGAATGCCAAACAGCGAGGAAGAGACATCCCCAGTGCACACAGGGTGTCCAGCCACAGAAAAAATCAGAGAAGATCACCCAAGAAAGGGCTTTTAGGGAAGAAGGAAGCAGATTTCTCATGGTAATTGGAACAGGAAAAGGAAGAGGACAGATGGAGCATTTTCATTTCAACGTTGGAAATCAGGAAACGGAGGTCATGAGGGCTTGGAATTAGAATGAAGTGTCTGACTCACGCTCTCCATTCAGGGCTCCGCTGTGACTGGAGGTCTAGCAGAGAGCAGAATGTTCAGTGGCACAGGGCGGGGTGGGGTGGGGGGAAGCTTTTCTTGAATTCACAGAGGCAGGCTGTGGGGTTTCCCACTAGCCAGTGGTGTAGCCTTAAGCAAATCATCCTGTGTGTGTGTGACTTATTTCTTCATCTCTAAAGAGAGACTAAGAATGGAGAAGGGATCACCAAGCAATTTTAAGACTCAGAATGCTTTGCAAATTTGGAAGCATGATGCAAATGTTTAGTTTTATTATAATATTATGTAAATAACAGCAGGAAGCAACATGTCATGAAAAAGAACAATTTCTCTGAATTAAGAAGGAAGCTGGGCTTGAATTCTGACTTTTCATTCTTTTCCATTGTCTGAAGATGATGTTGGAAAAAAATCCTGCCTTTCTCTGATTCCGTCTGTCTTTCTCTGTATCTGTGTCTGTACTCTGTCTCTCTCTGTTTCTGTCTGTGAAATCAACTTGACCACTCCTTGGAAAGGAATCTTGATGCCAGACTTTGGAGAATTCCTGTTCCCCCAAATTACAGTGAGGTTCTTTATAAAGCTCATCAGCACAGAAGTGAACGAGATGAGATCGCATCGCGGTGTCCCTTTAATTTGCCAGCCTTGTAGCCCCGCCGCAGCCTGACAGATACAGGACAGGTGAGAATATGCAGCACAGGGTTTCTGAACAATCTGACACCCACCCAAACTCAATTTTAGGTCCTAGTTATCAGACTGGTCCAATGAGCTGCTGCCTCAAGCTCTCTCTCCAGGTCTTGTTATTAAAATACAGAACAAAACCCAGGGTGCATGGCTCAGTCAGTTAAATGCTGACTCTTGGTTTCAGCTCAGGTGGTGATCTCATGCGGGGTGACGCTGAACCCCGTGTTGGGCTCCACAATCATTGGGGAGTCTGCCTGAGATTCTCTCCCTCTGCCCGTGCTCCCACTCCCTCTCTCTCTCTCTCAAATAAATAAATAATTAAATCTTTAAAAAAAAAAAATACAGGGCAAAATCCATTTTGCATTTAGGAAAAACAAAAACAAAACAAAACAACAAAAAAAGCACCTACATAGAAGGAAAGCAAGATTCCCATTCTTCCAAGGTTTGGGATGGCACTTCTAGGGTCTGCTCCAGTGTCTCCCTCCCACATGAGCTCTCAGGATTATCCTGGCAAGAAGACCACACTTGTCTGCTGTACCTGTGGGTTTTCAGCACTCTTCGGCACTTGTCCCACCCTCTCCTCCAGATAGGGTTCTGTCTATGCGGATCTCCTCATCTCTGAGAAGTGCAAACATCGCAAGGTCAGGGACTCCCTGGGAGGCAGAGCTGTGCCTTTGTCGCACTGGCGCAGTGCCTTCCAAACAGGGCCTGATTGCCGCTTGTTGAGTGAATGTTTGACTTGAGTCTGCACTCTAGATGGGGGAGGGGTAGAATGGCACAAGGGCCCACCACCTTGCAGCCTGCTCTGCACAGGCACCCGTGTTCTCCCGCACCCACACTCCCTGTCTCCTGGCTTTCCCCACCCTTCTGTCTGCCTGAGAGATAGGAAATGAAGCAGAAGAGGCACTTCAGCTCTCGGGTGCAAAAGCTTGGCAGACCCTAATGCCAGTCTTCTCAGAAATTATTCTAATTTGGAAAGAAAGGAGTATAAAGAGAGGAGAAAGAACTCTTGATCCAGGAGTCCAGGGACTAGGGTCCCTGCCTGTCCATCGCTACTCTGGTCAACTCTGATGGTCCTCATTTCCTGCAGCTCTGGCTCTTGGTCCAGATGACTCTCACCTCCAGCCTTGGCCAGCAACCTCTAGACCTCGAGGGGCCCCCAGGCCACAGTTCCCTTGCCTGTCTCTCTGTCCTCCTCCAGGGCTCTGACAGCGGAAAACCGTAAGCAAAGCCTGCTGGGAGACAGGCCCACAGAAGCAGTCCTCGCCTCTGTTCTCTTGGCTCTGGGGCTGTGGATGGAGCCCATCAAGGAAGACCCTCCCCCCAAGCTGTTCCTGTGCACAGGCTCTGCTCCACACGGTTCTTGGAGGAACCACACAGTAAGGCCGGAGAGCCGCGGGGAAGACCTTGACCTTGGGAAAAGAGGCACCATATGTTCAGCGAGTCCGGCTCCTCTCTTAGTCCTGGCTTTGACACTTCTCTCTGCCTGAGACATATGGAAACTAAGACAGAAAGGGCACTGATGCTGTCATTGAGCAGAACGTGACGAGCCCACTGCTGCTGGGCCCGGGGACGCGAGCCTGCCGCTCATCCCCTTGGACTTGCCACCCGCGGGCCACAGGACAACAGAAAGAGCCCCACACCATGCCAGGGCCTGTCTCTGTTCCAGCTGAACCCGACTGTCACGCGGATGGCAACAGGCCCCTCCACATCTGTTTAGCCTAATTTGAAAATCACAGCCCTTACACCTCGGCGACTGCTCCACATGTTGTTCATCTTCCTTATTATCCCAAATTAAAGTGTTGCCTGGTGTCTGGGTTTCTGCAGAGACCATAATAATGGAGCTCTAATCGGACTCCCAATCAAAGTTTGGGAGAAAAAGCATACTGAGTCAGAGGGGGATTATGTAAACCTGATCTCCACGTGGCCCCAGCAAAGACGGCCTCTGCCCTGGCTGGGCCCAAAATCCCAGGCTTCGGTGATAATGACGTTCAGATGCTAGCGCTGGCCTTGGTCTGGCTCCTGTGCGTGACAGAGAGAGGGAGAGCCAGAGAGGACACCAACGGGAGTGCATCTGGGCTTCATTAGTTGCAATGTAATTTACAAAAGGCAGCTTTTCAGATGTTGGGATAATCAGCAGGCTGTTAGCGAGGTAGTACACGGTAATCAAGGGTTGACTTGAGCAATCCATGCTCAGTGAGATAAATGGGTTTGACTGGCAGGGCAGCGGTTGGACTTTAATAAAAAACAAATTGAATTTTTTTTTCCATGGCTTAATATGAGAATCATCTGTACATATGCATAAAACCCACACAGTAGCAAAAAAAAAAAAAAAAAAAAAAAAACCCTGGGAGAAAGAAAATGCCACAGCACTGGGTCTCTGAGCCAATTTCTCTTATAAATTCTGTGGCTGTTTGGGCAGTAGTTGGAATGGAGGGGTGGGTGGGGTGAGGAGGAGAAAGTAAGGCAGGGACCTCCAGCCCAGTCCCGGCATAAATCACATAATAATGGACAAGTAATTTAATACCGTTCTGAAGCCTCAGAGTGAATCATTGCTTTTTCCTACAATGAGTCTGGGTTCTGGTGGGTGAAGAACTTGAAACTGTTGACTCCTAGAATTATGCCCTCTTTGGGGGCAATATATCCACGTGCTTAGCTTAGCCAAGACTGAAGACTCTGCTGAGGGGTCTGTTAAACTTTCCTTTCTATAGCCAGTATCCAAGGCACAGGGAACTGCCTTCAGTCTGCCATACGCCCTGTCCCCACACCCCTAAAGAGTTCCATGGGGGCTCACCCATCCTTCAGAGCAGCTGTTTCTTAGTCTGACTAGCTGGCGATACGCACAGTTGTTCAAGTCTGGCACGTAGCAGGTGCTCTTGGACATGCCTCGGGATGGCTCATGGTTGCTAAGTTAGTTTGCAGGTCACAGAGGAAAAGAGCAAAATACCAGCTAAGAGCGCAGAGGACATGCCGAGGATGCGGGGTTTGGGGGGTTTGGGGGCTTTCTTTGAGTAGAGCAATACAGGTTATCATCAAAGCCGGGCTGAACATTTTCTATCATGTCACTCCCACAGGGACCAGAATGTCACCTTTTTGAAGGTCAGATTAAATAAGGGAACATTTAAGGCAACTACCTGAAGCTTGTGACACCTATTTTTTATAGCAACGTGATTGCAAACACAGACATGGGTGCCAGGTTGAGGTCATCATTAAAGATGAGAGAGAGGCTAGAATTCTCAGGCTGGAAGGGTCTTGGAAATAATCTATCCATAGAGGAGGGGATGCAAAGACATAATTACTTACCCGGAGTCACGTGGCAAACGGAAGGCAGAGGCAGGGCTGGACTCCTGGGCTCTGGATTCTCCGGCGCTGCCTCAGGCCCCGGGGAGCCCCAGACCCACTCAGCAGGGGTGAGGAACTCCCCTGACGTCTCTCTAGGCACAGCCGCTGCTTCCTGGAGACTGTGCAGGTGGCACTGCCTCCAGCTCCCACATTCCCCCGGCCAGGACGGCCCTTCTGGCATCAGCAGCCAAGAAAGCATGGAGGGAGCACAAAGACAGCCTGAAGGGCGGGGCGGGGCAGGGCAGGGCAGGGCAGGAGCTCCGCTAACCAGCCAGGGTCCTTCTAACCAGCTGGGTAACCTTGGGCAAGTCTCCTCAATTCTCTGGACGTGAACGTGGACATGGATTAAAACACCTCTGGGGCTTTTGTAGCTGTTTTTGCTTGGCTCCGGTAAAACCCTTTTATTCCGTATGAAGCCTTCATTAGCCACACACCCCAGCGTCAGGAAAGAGATGGAGAGGAGTGGTTCTGGTCAAGGGCAATGGAGAACAGGCGCTGTCTCAGAGTCCTGTCCAGCTTCCTCGGTGTGTGATTCCATAATAGCCCAGACTCAGGTGTCTGAGGCACTGTGCCCTGTGACCCCTCCTTGAGCTGTTGCAGATCAAGACCCTCTCTTGCTCCTCTGCCCAGAGGAAAGAGTTCCGGCAGCCAGGGGGTGCCGTCCTGGCCTGCCCACGTCCTTGCTACCCAGCACCTCCTCTTGGCTTTCCCCTGACCCAGGAAGGCAGCGTAGCTTCAAGAACTGCGGAGCCCATTGTGCAGGAAGCGAGATCTTGGAAGTCATGAGAATTAGGTTGGACTGTTCCTTTCCGTTGCTGGAAAATATTCATCACCTGCCAATTCACGTGAGAACTGGGGCAGAGATTCACTGAGCACATGATTTGCTCTCAGAGGAGTGTTTGAGGCCATCTGGGAAACAAGGAGGTTGGGAAGAGCTCCTGTATTTGCAAAGCTGGGGCGGAGGGCGGGGGGAGGAGGCTAGAACGACGGGCCTGGGATGGGCAGTGGTGCGCAACGTTGCAGCGTCCCCACGGGTTGGACCCTTGACTCCTTTCTCTGCCTCTGCTAATCCTTCACCATCTCGGCCCCAGATCTGCTCTGTGTGGACTTACCGACCCTCCCTTGCACCCCCGTGAGGGTGTTACGTGAGGCAATTAGATACACTCCCAACCCTGGACTGCTCACCGGATCCCTTCTTGCGTGTTTTCACACCTCCGGAAAGGAAGCATGATTTATTCAGTGAGCGCCGGGTGGGTGCCATCACAGGGCATGTGGGGACTGCTACAAATGTCATCTGCTCTAAGATCCCCTGGAAGGGGTATCTTTCTTTCTTTCCAAGTGAGGAACCTGCAGCTCAGCGGGGGTAAAAGGGCTTAAAGAAACTAAAGGGTGGGCCCGAGATTTAAACCTAAACACACCACCACGGTTTATTTTACGAACTTCCAATGCCACTTGGTATAAGAACAAGGATAAAGTCTTGGGCTCCTGAGGGGTGCGGGGGGGTGAAAGGCAGCCAGGAATTCCTCCTAAGGACTCCAAGTTGGGGCTGTCAGGGCCTCCACAATCAGCACGTAGCTGCTCCGAGGACAGAGCATGGGCTGGGCCCATTTCCTGGGCATATGTTGACAGAGCACCTGCTGAGGACACATGTCCCTCCCTCACCCACGCTGGTATTGACAGTGGTGTGGGGGGATTGCGAGCCAGCCTGTAGTCAGAGCGCACTGCGCAGGGTGTTAAGAAGGAAAGTGAGGGAGGAAAACAGAGCGTTTCCCAGCCTGGAGCCTTGGGCCCTGGCTCTAGAGGAGGCAGGAAAGAAGGACTTGGAGGTTTTGCTCCTGTTCCAAACCTTTAAAGGGCCGGTGAGTTTGTGGCAAAGCATTCTTGTAAACTGGGCCACTTTTGAATGTATTGTGGTTATTTGGAGGTATATAAGCTGCCTCCCCTTTTTTTTTAGCACACCGTATTTCTCCATTTCAGTCATTTGAGAGTCTTTAAAATGTACTTCTGTTCTGAACAGCAAATTGGTTGCTCAGACCCTGACTCTACACCCCTCAGCATCTGCCATCGAATAGAAAAGGGCATTATATCATAATTCAGGGGTCTATCCACCAAGAATCTAACAATTGCAAATATTTATGCCTCCAATTTGGGAGCAGCCAAATATGTAAATCAATTGATAATAAACATAAGGAAACTCATTGATGATAATACAAAAGTAGGGGACTTAAACAGCCCCCACACAGCGATGGACAGATCATCCAAGCAGAAGATCAACAGGAAACAATGGCTTTGAATAGCACACTGGACCAGATGGACTTCACAGATCGATTCAGAACATTCCATCCTAAAGCAGCAGAACACACATTCCTTTCGACTGCACATGGAACATTCTGCAGAACAGGCCACAGATCAGCCCTCAAGTACGAAGAGATCATAATCATACCCTGCAGTTTTCCAGACCACGACACTATGCAACTTGACGTCAACCACAAGAAAAATTTTGGAAAGACCACAAATCCCTAGAGGTTAAAGAACATCCTCCAAAGGAATGAAGGGGTTAACCAGGAAATTAAAGAAGACATTTTTTAAAAGCTACATGGAAGCTAATGAAAATGAAAACACGGCAGTCCAAAACCTTTGGCATGCAACGAAGGTGGTCCTAAGTGGGAAGGATGCCGAGATACAGAACAGGGGGTCATGGCGATGCCTTCTACTACCGGCCGTTCTTCATCTCCACCTCCTTCAACCTAGAGGCAGACAAAAACGCGGAGGCTGGAAGGGCGCACCGTGGGTTCTCTGCTGTGACACTGGAGTTGTCGGAGTGTGCCACTCAGGAGAACATCCACCCTGTCCCTGAGCTGAGGCCCCCTGGACCCCTCTAGCTTGAGTGTTTGGCGAGCCTGGCACTAGGCAGACTTGGCCAACAGAAACACCATTCTGGGGCCACGGCCCTGCACAAGAGCAAGCTCCGTGCCCAGAAACTTTCCAGAAGGCTGGGAACTCACTTATCTGCCGGCAAAATTGCCAACTTGGGGATTCAGCGCTGCTTCTCTGGAAAAACAGGCGTCGAATTACCCCACACTTAACAAATGGTTGCCCTGTTCTCCTAAAGCTGCCAACACAAATTGAATTGTATTTTTTCATTGGTGTATACGGTGGGTGTGCTCTCGAGCCAGCACTAATTTCCCCCAAGCAAGATAAATGCCCAGACCTGAGCCTTCTTACTTACATTCTGTCTCATTCTAGCAAATTAAAATGTCACAGAGCTACAGCCTTCCTGGAGGAAGACCCGGTCACATGGCGGGGGGTGCGGTGGGGGTGGGGAGGCCATCATTTGATTTCCCACCCCAGCTGCCACTTAGATAACTAAGGAGAATGAAAACCGATGACGACCTGGTTGAGACACTCACCGTTTGCCATAAAATAGGAGTGCGCCATAGAAGGCCATGTTGACTGAATCTTGCAAAGAAGCAAAACCCTATTATTTGGCGGCTTCCTTAAGAGTGATTTTTACATGACTGGGATCCTCTGATGCATTTTCACTCTTATAACCAACCACAATCAATGTGATTTCATGGAGTTCTGTGAAAATTTTCTCCTCGAGTGGCCATCCTGCAAATCGGAGTTCAGCAGCGAACAAAGGTCATGCGACCAGAAACATCGCTGGATTTCCAGAGGCTCCCTGGGGTGCCTTGCGGCAGGAAACTGAATTGTTTGAGGCTGGAGGGCCACGGGTCACGCCTACTGGGATTTGCCCTAGTGGCCGAAGAACCGATGTTAATAATGTCGACAGGACACTGCAGTGAGCTTGCTTTCGTCCCAAAGGTGTCCTCTTTGGAAGGGGTTGGGGGTCCATGCCCATCCCACTTTATAGAGCAGGAAACCCAGGTGCCTAGGAAGCTCTTGAGGACCTCGGGGGTGGCTGACAGAGAAGCCAGGGCCAGCCCGTGTCCTCGCCAGTGGCACGGTGGAAGCCTTGACTCTCAAGTATCGGCCTCAAAGCAATCCTGCACAACTTTTACCTTTTCCCACCCTGGTGGCGGGAGGTCAGGCTTTTCTCACCAGATCGTCATTCACCAGGGTCTGCCGGAGGGCCCTGCATGTGAGAAGCAGCCCTGAGCTGCGGTTTAGAGGCTGAAATACGAGACTTTCTGGGACATTTCAGTGGTTTATAGGGCCAGCTGGACTGCCCTCTGAAATCAGAGCAGGCCTAGAGAATTGAGGGTGAATGGCAGCCCGTGCACGGGGGACCTACAGTCAGCAGCAGAGATCACCCACGGAGGCAGGCAGGTAGGCGCCTGTCGTAGTGCTGCTCCACACCCCCCCCCCCAACCAAAGCACACTGCACTTTAGAAGGAGCCTGTGTGTTCATGATCTCTCCAAACAAGCCGAGGTGGGCTGGGGAGACCCATCCTGCCCAGCTTCCTGGGACCGAGGCCCAGGGACACGGGCCAGAGCAAGGCTCGGTGCGGCTGGATCCCATCAGAGCTGTCCCTGCGACTGCCACGCACCCTCTCCAGACAGAGGCAGCGCAGCCTGCGGGTCTCTCCCAGCAGCAATCAGTGTTGCCAGGAACATTTTCAGATGGAAGGTTCTGGCCGAGGACCCTCCTCCCTTGAGGTCTTTACACATGGTGCTCCCGAGCACCAACCATCCCAGGGCTCGTCCTGTTCTGTGCTCCAGTGCCTGCCCACCTGGGTCATCTTGCCACCTGCCCAGGCCCCTCATTTATCTTCCTCCATCTCTTAAATTTTTCTCTGTAGCATTTCTCACTTTTTATTTACCAGGGACCTGTTTCCTTCCTTTGAGTCTAGCTGTGTGACTTCACTGGGACTGTTCCTCTGTCCCAGGGTCTGGAACAGGAGTTGGCTGCCCCTGGGAAGGGCAGATCATGAATCGTTGAGGCTTCGGGGGCCATGTGTTCTCTGTGGCGGCCACTGGACTTTGCCCCTGTAGCGTGAAGGCCACCATAGACAGCACGTGTGGGAGTGGGCATGGCTCTGTTCTGATGGATTTTTTATTGACGGACCTGGAAGTTTGAATTTCATGTGATTTTTACATCATGAAGTATTCTTCCTTCTCTTTTCCTCAAACATTTAAGGACATTAAAAACATTCTTACCTGTGGGCCACGCAGATAAGGTGTGAGGCTGGATTTGACCTTCTGGCCACAGTTTGCTGACCTCCGGTTTGGATCAGTGGCTGGCTCAGAGGAAGTAGGCATGAAGTCGTTGTTGGAGGGGCCACCGAACCTATATGTGACTTGGCTATATCATGCGGCAGCATCAAGCAGCCGTCATTGGCCATCAGGTGTCTACGAAGAAGCTGAGGTATGCTGGAAGTCAGACATGGCCCTGTTCACAGACAGCCCCTGTCCTGTTTTACATGGAAGGGGAGGAGGGAGTGGAGGGAGCCGTAGGAGCTCTTTGTCAGGACAAGAGGAAGGCATGGCGTCATCCTTCTCCCCCAAAGCTTACCCGGAGATTGGGTCCCCTTAATAAAAACCTCTTTGGATCTACAGAGAGACAGGCTGATGAACCTAGAAGGCAGGGCCTGAGGGGAGCACTGTTATCTTGGGGGCCTAGTTTTTCGGAGACAAGAACTGCAGAAGCCTCATCCCGAAAGACACAGAGACAGCCACTGGGCTGCTTGTCTGGGGCTGGGTGAAGGGATGCACTGGGTATTGTGGGAAAGAATGGGAGAGCCCCCTCCCACAGCCTGGGGAAGCGGGTAGATCAGGGCTACATTCTTAGCAAGAAGTATTTGAGAGAGGCCCTCATTTGTATGTTCAGCTGCCACATGTTAAGAGACACTGGGCCAGGAGATGAAGATAAAGACTTCGTGGACTTTGCCTTTGGAGAATTCACAGTAGCAGGCAGTAAATAGATCTTAACCATTATCTCATTAAATTGGTAGCAGGTATTAAGGAGAAGAAGCAGAGGATGCTGTGAGACTACAATAGACACCCAGGCTAGGTGCCAAAGAGGGTATGTGTTTGTCTGGCGGACAAGGTGGGGAGGAGCATGCCGGACATGTAGGCACGTGCAAAGGCCCAGGGGCAGGAAGGAGTCTTCAGTAGGGCTGAACTGTGAGCTGTATGCTGGAGACTGGAGCAAGGGCCTTCCCATGAGGGAGTGCCCAGCAACCCCAGGCCTTGAGTGCTACACTGAGGTGTTTGTATTCCATTCTGACAACTAAAATTTTTCATTTCAGTGGCAGCCAGCCACCTCTCTGGATGGCCTAAAATCTTGAACTCTCCATCAAGAGTTCAAGATCTCTCATCAAATCTGCCTCACAAAGTAATTTCCAAGAAAAATCCCTATCTATACTCAGGGTTTAACAAACCCCAAATGGCTGTAAGTGATACCAGCTAAGATATTCTAAACAAAATGCCACAATTTGGAAATGACTCTTTAAACGTGGGCCTATTTTTCTTTAAAATGGGAAGGGACTCCAGCCGTGTTGCTGGATAAAAATTTCAGAGTTGTCTCCAGTGAAAGTGAGGATGAGATCTTCTCTCTCATGATAGTTCTTAAACTTTT
This sequence comes from Mustela nivalis, assembly GCF_964662115.1. Classification (NCBI taxonomy): domain Eukaryota; kingdom Metazoa; phylum Chordata; class Mammalia; order Carnivora; family Mustelidae; genus Mustela; species Mustela nivalis. The sequence goes on along the minus strand of NC_139027.1, from coordinate 22,858,693 downwards.
CGCCCTCATTCTGGTAAGGTCCAGCACATTCTTCAGCTGGAGTTTCCCTGCATTTGCTGGTGTCCTGGTTTATAAACCACCTCAGTGCATGGCTGGGCCCTGTGTGGCCCTGAGTCCCTCTGAGTGTGTGGCTTTGTGTGGCATCACGCAGAACCCCCTCAGACCTCTGTAAGGGATGCCTTTTCATTTCTCACCCTGACAGGGAAAGAAGAAGTGTGTGATGCTGCTTCCCCATCCGGCTGAACCCATCAACGATCTGTGTTCCGCTTTTCTATTTTTCTCTCCTTCAACTGTCTCTTTCCTCTCTACTCTACCCGCTCCCCTCTCCCTGAGTCTCTGCTCCATAGTTATCCATAAGACAAACAGAGCATTCTATTATTTTATTTTAATCATTTGAAAAGATGTTATGTTTCCTGCTTTGAGTTTAAAAAGCTGATGAGAAAGTGGTATAGTCCTTTCTCAGAAACAGGTAAATACAAGGCTTTCTTCATTGAGGAACCCTCATTAGATAAAATGCTGTCCATCTGCTGCCTGTACAAGGATGCTCGGTGCCTGGGAACGTGGTTCTCATCAAAATCACTTCCAAGCAGCCAGCTTTCCTGTGGAGAGAGTGAAAAGTCCAAAAAACATACACTCTGCCTGACAGAGGTTCTGAGGAGCCTTGGTTGGGAGCTGGAGGTGACCAGCTTCTGACAAAGAACTTTCCACAAGGACTTGGCCTCAGAGACAGCTTTGCTGAAACCATTTCCATCTCCTGGGAGACCCCGTGGTCTGGACTCAGTCACCCTCTGGGCCCTTTCAGCCCAGAGCCCTTGCTAAACACAGACCCTTTCTGTTCACACATGTCCCTCTTGGCATACAACGCTTCCAGAATTCTCAGATCCTTGAGCACTGGCTGTCTGACCTGAACAAACTCACCAGGGCCCCTCGGCAAAGAGGTCCCTTTAGCCCTGTGACCTGCATAGGCAACTCTACGTACACACATCATCCCTTCTTTAAACACCACCTTCCAGGCCTAGGCTTTCCACAGTAGCTTGAGAATCGATCTTCATCGTTTATCTTCTCGTTCTTTTCAGAAATCTGTTAGAATCCCAGGTTTTACTAGTTGTTTCCTTGATAGAAGGCGTTTAATTGTGCAGTTCTTAGCATGCCCTGGGGAGTCTAATGAGAAATAAATAATCCTAAATAGACTCCCTTAGGGATGAAGGATAAACTCTTTACCCAGAGGCCTCTGTTCAGGAGATTTGCTAATTGTTTCAGCAGTGGTAGCTACTCCCCAATTAAGTAGGAGATTCCTTCAGAGCCAAGATCATTTTTTATCCTACTCGGGTACTCCTTAAGTCCTTAGCACAGGCCCTGGGGCAGAAAAGGGATTCTGTGCTGTCCCCAGAGCCATTTTGTGTCTCCTTGAGCAGACAAGCCATGGCTAAGGAACTCTGTTAGTTTCTTCTTGCTTCCATGTCCTCATCGGTAAAAGGAGACCTCATCTGGGGAAAGAAAGGGGAAAGCGAAGGAAGTCACCTTTACTGAGCATGAAGGACATCCTGTGTTAAGTACTTTCCCATCTGTTGTTACCCCTGATCTCTACAAAGCACATTTTCGTATCCATCCCATTTTATAGACAGGGAAACTGAGACTCGGTGGTGAGGTTAAGTGATTTACCCAAGTAACGTAGTTATTTAGTGATAGACACGAGATTAAGTGGCTTCGACCAGGTAAGGACCTGGAAGGGCAGGGAGAAGGGCTCAGTAGGTATTGATGACTTTTAGGGCCACTCCTGTGGTTCCAAAGGCGGGCTGTTTGATTTCCAGGCTCAGGGTCTAAGAATGAATGAGAGGAAACATGAGGAATTCATTGAGCCAGGATGAGGAACCTCACACACTGGACAAAATTCAAGTAGTTTAAGCCACATACAGGTGCAAATCAACAGCCAGTGTTCGAGGGCTTAGCAGGGATCCCTATAGTCAGAGGTCATCTGAGCACTCAGCCTCTGGCCTCCTCCATCAGGTGGAAAGAAGGGGGGTACTGCTGGGGGCCCAGGCGACAGTCTCTCTAGATTCATCCTCCCCACCCCCAGCATAAGGCAAGAAATGGAGAGAGCCCGTGTAGCTGGAAAGTGCTCCATCGGTCCCTCCTGTGGATGTACACAAGAGCCAGGTGGACAAGATGTCCCTGCCCGGGCCCGAGCTGTGCCTTTTCCTACCCGGGCCTGCCAAAAAAAACACTGGCAGCACACACCAATTTTAGGACGCAGAGAGGAAGAAAGACCTCCCTCCAATTCAAGTTAGTTCTTTTCCCTTTCTTCACAATCTCTGCCAACCTGGGGCCCTCCCCACAGCTTCTCTTTCCTCAGTGAGCAAGTAGAGCAAGGAGGAGAGGGGGTAGGGAGACCATCGAGCACCCAGGTTCTCGTGGCTGTGCCGAGCCCAAGGACCACTGGGAGCCTTCACTCGAAAGGCTCGTCCTAAGCTCTGAGCCACCACCCCTGGAAAGCTCGCTGCACGCTCAGAATTACTGACCGAAACCAGTTCTCAATTTGATTTTCTCTGCCCCTTCTCATTTCCCTGGCTAGACTCGGGCAGTTACACTTGTTGTCACCGCTACAAAATGTGGCAGCAGGGAAAAAAAAAATGTTTCTATGCTGTTGACAAAAGAGGAAAGTCACTCTGTTCAATCAACTGTGGGAAAGACTGAATTATTTATACTGCCTTTGTCAGTCACTGGGAAAGGTAATTTCATTGCTGAATTTTAAGTTTTTCATTAATTAACCACTTTTTCAGTTCAGTGCCTCGCAGCTAGGCGTAAACCCACGGCAGAGCCATTGGGTTTGGGGAGGGGGGGGGCAGTTGGGGGGAGTTGGCTCCGGCCCTGCTGCTCCGGGTGACATATGGATATTTTCGTGTTTTTGTTTTTTTGCAGTTTCATGGGCTGTGTGCTGGTGCAGATATTGGATGTTTCATTTAAGACTCAGAATCTCACCCAAACTGTCTGCAATTTAATATGTCACAATATATACGTGGGTAAATTATCTCTGTGTCATCTTTCTCAACATTCTGTTATTAAAGCCCATTTTTCATGGTAAAATATTCCTCCAAGAGATGGCATGAGGTACACGCGTCTCTGCGCCTAGTATTTAACACTAATAGGCTAAGCCTCCTCTCAGAAACTAAACTAGGAATTGAGAAAATGTAGCAGAATGAATCAGGAAAATGCTTTCCTGGAAATGGAATGAGATTTAGACTAGAAAGGAGATTCGGAAGAAAGCTGACATTTTACCTGAACTCCCCAGATAATTGCTTCATCTTTTCCACTTCGCTGGAAAAGTAGAAACCCGGTGAGACTCACCTAGGGGACAGCGAGTTCCTTGTTTCCAGGAGTCTGTGCGGCGGTACTTCGCAAGGCAGAGGCGTGCAAAGTTTCCAGAACTTGATTTCCAGCGTAGCAGTAAGTTGATGATGTTGTGTGATTGCCAGACTTCGGTCTGAAGACATCTTTTTGGATAAGAGTCTTTGAAATGTCACTCCCGTGAGAAACAGAGACCAGATCCAAGCTCAAGCTTGGTCAAGTCAGAGGGTATTTGAGTGCCTACGATGTGCCAGCACAGGACAGATGCTGGGCAGGTGGGGAAGAGCATGGGCTTGACCCCTGTCCATTTATGAACGACTATACAGAGATGGAAAATATCAGCGGGTCTTGCTTGCTGGTTCTTGGCAAGGCCAGGGTTTCTGTGCCCTGATCTCAGGATCCTGTCTCAGTATCAATACTGTATCAATAAGCCATAGGTAATCCACCCATCAGCAAGGCTGTATGGCATATCTAGTGAGTCCTTACTGTTGGGGGAACACAAGGCCGTCACACAACCAAGACGCGCTATCTAGTTTCTGTTGCCTTTGGTCCTGGAGCCGCTGGATTTTCTCAAAGGTCCCTCTTGTATTGTGACTTCTTCATTTACATAAAGCACCACCAAGAGTTCCTCACATCTTTAAAAAATATCACTTTTATAGTTTAATTTGATTAACATGTCCATTGTAAAAATTTGAGAAAATGACAATCGGCATAAAATGCAGAAAAGTCATTCATAACTTGATGACTTCAAGCTAATCATATTAGCATTTTGGTGCATGTCCTCCTAGTCTCTTTTCTTTCTATGCATATATTTACATACAAAGTTCATACATCATAGGGCAATTCTGTTTTGTGACTTTTTTTTTTATTATATTGATATATGTCATGGTCATCTTCAAGGTTACTACCGATTGTTCTCCTCCAGTCTTGTCTCCTATATTCCCATTGTGTACATGAATTATTTCACTTAACCATTCTCCTTTACAGGCTTTTTCTTTTTTGTGTGTTTTGCTCTTATAATCAATATTTCTTAGGATATTTTAGAAACTTAATTTTTGCTCACTTTCATATCATTTCTGTTTAAACAGATTTTGAGTTTTGAAAACTCAAAAAACTGCATCTCCCTCTCCCCCGCCTCCTTCCCCTTCTCCTTCCCATCCCCCTCTCCTCCTCCTCCTCCTCCTCCTCCTCCTCCTCCTCCTCCACCTTCTTCTTCTTCTTCTTCCTCTTCTTCTTCCTCCTCCTCCACCTCCTCCTCCTTCTCCTCCTTCTGTAACTGCTCTAACTCAATCTCACCCAGTGTTGAACTCATAGGCGAAAGGCAATAAAAGCCTTTTAGGAGGAAGACAGACATTATGTTCAGAATAACAACGTGCTGGTTTTGCAAGGTTCTGGGAGGTCACTGCCATGGGACAGGGGCTGGAGCGGGTGAGTCTGGCTGCCTTTGTCTTGCCACCTTGCTTTTCCATGTGAGAAGCCGAGCCCAGGGAAAGGCGGCTGCTGGTGATGACAGGGGCTGGGCCACTGCTGTTGGGGATTCTCCATTGAATAACCTCCCCGAGAAGTAGATTCCTCGGGCTCCTCTCATTTGGCTCTCCTGTTATTTATTCTGTAGCTATCAGATATTATTTTTCCGTAATGCACTTGCTTAATGCCTCTGTTATTTTCCTTTGCTTCCTTTTGTTCTTGCTACCCTCCCCTCACTAACTAAGCTTCCCCGAGGCTTGCTAAGCAGCTAAACAGGGTCTTGGGCTATCTGTACCTCTTTATCTGCGTCCACATCCAGCTGTCTACCTAGCTACCTTGGCGTCCTTCCTGCTCACCTTTAGGAAGCTATGTGCTCATAGCTTTAAATCTCAGTTCTGCCATTTAGGATCTTCTTGTCCTTAGACCTGAAACTTCTTTGCCTCAGTTTTGCCATCTGCAAAAATGGGTGTCATAATCCCATCCAGAGATTTCTGTAAGGATTGAGTGAGAATGTATTAGATCATCTTGCCATGCGGGGCCACAGGAGCTCATGCCCCCAAAGGGCACATTTCCCATCATCAGTTTGAGTTGTTCCTTGCAACCACCCCTCCCGCAGCTCCAGGCCAGGCACAATAATGGGGCTGTGATTGTCATTTCCTGAAAACAGCCTCAAGTCATAGGCTGGATTGTGGACCCCAGAAGGTGTTCTGGTGAATGTCCCTGGGTATACGTGGCCTAAAAATTTGGGGTTCTAGTTAGAGGTTAGCTATGCTGCTTCTGGAAAGATCTGTGCATGTTAGACTCCAAGGCAGACAAAGGCTTCTCCTTCCTAAGGAAAGCCAAGTGCCGTTGAGGGCTGGCTCATCGCATGTCCATTGTTCGGGCAGAGCAGTCTTAGAGAAATGCTGCTTATACCCATGAGAATACAACTGGTTGCCTAGCCTGAGCTGCCCTAAATTCCCATAAGCATGTAGCTGAGGTGCACCCGGACCCCTTTGGTCAGATGTCTGGGTAAGAGTTTGGAACTGACCCATCAGACTGCAGTTCTTGGGTCTCTTCTGGGAAACAGTGCTTTGCAACATTTCATCCCAATGGTTTTCAGTGCTCATTTGAATCACCTGGAAAATTTTAAAAAATTCTCAAAGCCCACGTCTTACCCAGACCAGTCCCACCCAGACTGGTGGGACACAGATACCAGTGTTTGTTTTTTGTTTTTTGTTTTTTAAAGCCAGCATGGCAGACCAGCTTGGAAAGCACTGGTTTAGCTTACAGTGGGAAGAAGGTCAAGGCTGTGTTGAGCCCAGCATGGTCTCTCCCTGCTATTAGCTGGCCTGCCATAGCATTCCCTCTCCTGAGTACAATTGCTGGGACATTTGCTGTGGGGTTTGTTTCATTGCATTGATCGTGATGCTGTTATGTCTTTTCCTAAAGCCACCTTGCCACATGCATCATGGGCACAGCATCTAATCTGTATTTTCCTGGGAAGGACTCAGAGGATGCTTTGCAAAAATACCATAGTCAGAGCCTTAAAAGAATGTAAACCAGAGTAAAACTGCCCTCAGCAGACAGAACTCCCTTCCCTGGTCTCTCTGTAATAAAGCAAGAAGACACAGGGGTCCTCTCAGATCAAACCCTGGAAAAACCATGGAAAAATCAAGTTACAGCAGCACAAACCCACCAAAAACTATGGAGCAGCAACCTGCCCAAGAATGGCCCCACCTGTCTCTGACTCAGACCTTCAATGCCGTCTTCCTTCTGGGGCCTCGGGTTCCTCCCTTGTGACCATCTCGATGGAGCCTCTGAGCTCTGCCAGTTCCAGGATTCTGGAAATATGGGTGATTTTTATTATTTTCATTTACTTGTTAGGAGGGAAACAGAGAAAAAAAGGAAGTGGATGGGAAGATAGGCTGATGAACCTCGTGTCAGGCACCCTCTCAGCATGACCATAGTAGTGACAAGAAATCGTGGAGGAGGTGGGCACTTTGCTGCGTGGGAGGTGGCAGTGGAAAGCCTTTGTTTTAGGCCAAGTGCTCTATGCTCATTCATTTTTGTTGAAACACCCATTTAACAGTGCCTGTTTCTCTGTTGATTTGACTTTGTTTCAATTTTGATAGTTAAATAGGTAAGATCAATAAGAGGAAGTGCCACTGGCCTTACAGTGTTCGGGTTGGAATGGCCCATTCCCAGGGTTCAGAAGGAATTTCCCCTGGGAGGGTGTATCACACCAGTGGGTGGGGAAGGCAGCCCCTCACATCAGAGGGGCTTGTGTATGACAAAATCATCAGTAGCCCCCCCATGCCCCTTGCAGCCCCTACCACGTGTGTCTGTAGAATTCTGCTAATTTCGTGTCATTAGGGGATGCAGGAAGTCTGAGAAATAGTCCTACTCTGTGAATAGTCTCAAGATCAGGCATCAGGCAGGAAGACTTGGTGTTCCTGAGTTTTTCTGGTACTTGCCTGGGTCTTCTCTCAACTCCAATATCAACCCTCCTTCTCCCTGGAGTCCAGTGATCTTTTCTGAATCACATTCCATGTCTCTCTTCTACTCTGCAGTCCAAGTTACACCACTGCAGGAAATTGACAGTGTTTATGTAATAAGCCATATGTGAAAGCACCCTACTCGGGTATCTAGCATAAAAGTGAGCATTTGATGTATATAAATTGAATTTGAAATGAATTGTCTCTGGAGACAGGTGTGGGTAATTAAGCCAGCCAAGAAGCAGATACTATCTACCACGTTCTGGGCCCTGGGGCAGCACCAACGAGTCAGATGTGGACACCGCTTTCAGGGAGGCCGTGTTTTTGTGAGCAAAGCCACATAAGGTCCAGCTTCATTTCACTGAGTGGGATTTCAGTGGCCTCTCCAGACAGGAGATGTGATTTGTGTGTGTGTGTTTTTTTTTAAATTTTTAATTTTAATTTTAATTTTTAAAAAATTTTTTACTTTTTAAAATTTTATTTATTTATTTATTTATTTAAAAATTTTTTTGACGTGATTTGCATTTGATTTAGGCTTACCTTTGGGAACCAAGTCATTTTCCCAAACAGAGTATACCCTACCCAGGGTGGACCCAGCTCTTACAGATCCGCTAAGCCCTTTGCTGAGTATCGTCACTTTGCGCACATTGCCAAACTTCAGTGGCGGGGTGAACTGAAGATTAATGGAATAATTAATGTGCAAATTTAATAATATTTAATTATTTTCGTGATAATGATCGCAAAATCATGGTGGAAGATTAATAGCTAAGCAATAGGTTGAAACAATGGGAATCCCCTTTCTCTGCCCCTAATCCCTCTGTTCTCATAAACCCGGTTGACGCTCACTCAGATGAGTGTTTTGTGACATGCCACACTCAAATGTTAAAATTTTACAGATGGAAAATTTTAGGAATCTCACTTTCTTCCCCCGCCCCTATCCTCTTTCCAATTGTTCTGCTGTTTAGCTAGCATGGTGTGGTGTTGCGTTACCAGGAGTGTAATGGCCTTATCAAGGAATGTAATTGTCCTGCTGTACTCAGCCCTGGGCAGACACCATCTGGAGGCTGAGCGTCCAGTGTCCGCATTTTAAAAGGGAAATTGACAAATTCGTGCTGAGAGGTGGTTATAGGCCTGGAGAGGGGACCATGCTGGGAACAGATCAAAGAACAGGGGCTGTAGAGGAGAGAAAGGAAGAGCCCAGAGGTCCTGATAATTGTTTTCAAATAATGGAAAGACCATTGTGTGGGGAAAGGGTAGCCTTCATTAGGCTTGTCCAGGTGGCGGGATAAGACTGCAAGTGGACACTAGCAGTGGATTTGAGCTTGGACTCGGAAAGACACAGCTCCCAGTTAAAGCCTGGCCAGCACAGCCGAGTCTCACGGGCTGTCGGCAGTGTCCTCTCGAGGATCTCCAGCAGATGCTGGATGGTCGCCAGAGAGAGCCGAGGGCAGCTCCTGCCTGGCTGGGACGGGGATTGGGAAATTTGAGGGGCTTGTGGAAGTCTGTGGTTCCTCCTTGTCCATCCCTTCTTCCCCCTCTTTCTATGAACCCAAAACTCTATTATTAAATGCTTGCGGAGCAAGGCCCTGAGTTGGTGACTTTCAGGCTGGCCTTTATTAGAGTAACTTTAAACCTTTCAGAAGATCATGACCGGGGTGCCTGGGTGGCTCAGCTGGTTAGGCTCAGGTCATGATCCCAGGGTCTGGGATCAAGCCCCACATTGGGCTCCTTGCTCAGACGGGACCCTGCTTCTCTCTCTGCCTGCCACTCCCCCTGCTTGTGATTTCTCTCTTGCTCTCTGACAAAGAAACAAAATCTTAAAAAAGAAAAAAAAAAGATCATGACCAAGGGGTGCCTGGGTGGCTCAGAGGATTAAGCCTCTGCCTTCGGCTCAGGTCGTGATCCTGGGATCCTGGGATCCAGCCCCGCATCAGGCTGAATGCTCAGTAGGGAGCCTGCTTCCCCTGCCTCGTTCTCTGCCTACTTGTGATCAATGTCTGTCAAAAAAAAAAAAAGTTTATGACCAAAATCCCACGTGACAATCCTGCGTTCTCCCCCTCCCACCCCCACCCCAGGCTATTAACATCTACCCTTCCAACATGCTGTATGATACTGTTTTTAAAAAATAAAATTTAGTTTTCTCTTAATAAATTCGTAGCCCTCAAGCTTAGCTCCTCCTAGATGGTTTTAGTAGCTTGTAACCTTAAATTATTTTAGCAGGTTAACACTGACATTGAAAGACATGTAGGGTATGTGAGCAGGTAGTTATACAATGAACATAATCCATCGCAGGCATGAGCGATGCTCTCCTGACAATGCAATGGTTTTCCCCTCATGCCTGTGCCTCGGCTGGCGAGGGTCACACCTTTGTCAGCACCCAAGCCCCAGCCCTCTTCCAGTGAGCGGAGTACTGTCATGTAGTCAGTCAGTCACCAAAACAGCTACAAACCTGGCCATTTCCTTTTGGTTTTGTGTCTTTTAAGGGATGCCAGCACTCTGCTCTTCTGTGGGGCTAATTGTGAGCCAGGAAGAGGGGAAGCACTCGCTCTGGAATTTAATGGAAGTATGGGGATTGCTCAGTTGGCATCACCGGACCATTGAAAGTTGTGCTGTCCGATAGAAATATAATGAAAGCAACATACATACTTTGAAATTTTCTAGTAGCCACATTACAAAGTAATAATAAGCAGGTAAAATTAAGCTTAACATATTTTATTTAACCGAATATATCCAAAACTTTGTAATTTTAACAGGTAAACAATGTAAACATTATTACATTTAAAATTACATTGGAAATATTGCATATTAATGACATATGGAGTATAATTTACATGTTATAAAATTTCCTCATTGCAGGTATAAGATTCAGTGATTTTCAGTAACTTTATTGAGTTGTGCAACCACCCTCATAATCTAATTTTAAAACAGAGCCATCACAGGGTGCCTGGCTGGCCCAGTCGGTAGAGCATGTGACTCTTAATCTTGGAACTGTGAGTTCAAGCCCCAGGTTGGGGGTAGGGTTTACTTTAAAAAAATAAAACAAAGTGGTTCCATTACCCCAAAAAGAAGGGCTCAACCCATTTGAAGTCACCCCTAGTTCTTATCACCAAACCTAGGCAACCACTAATCTATTTCCTTTCTCTGTGGCTTTAAAGGTAATTATATGTCGACCTCTATGTTTGGCTTCTTTCCCTGAACATAATGTTTCATCCGTGTTGTACCATGCATCAGTCCTTAGCTCCTTTCTAATCCTAAGCAATATTCCATTGTATAGCTATGCCACCTTTTGTTTATTTGTTCATTACTTCGTAGGCATTTGACTTGTTTCCAGTCATTCGCTATTACTTATGGATAAAACTGCGATGAACTCAATGTCCAAATTGTGTAGACCTATGTTACCATTTCTCTTGGATAGTATCTAAGAATGGAATTGCAAGGTGTATGTTAACCCTATGTTTAACCTCTTAAGAACCTTCAAAACTGCTGTCCAGATACTGAGATATTTCACATTAAAAAAAAATTAGTCCTCAAAATGTGGTATGTGTTTTACACTTATAATATTTCGGTTTGGACTAGCCACATTTCAGAAGCTCGGTAGCTTCCTGGGGTGTGGGGTTACTGCATTGGACAGTAGAGATCAAAAGTATGTCTGCCTTGACATCCTGTTCGAGGCCCAGGCTTGGTCAGGAGAATGTGTTTTGCGGGCTAATGCACACACATGCGTGCACATGCACACACACACACACGCACACACACGCACACCTGCATTTCATACACATTTATACGCTCACCAGAAACACATGCATAGCCATTCCACCCTCATTATTCTTCATTTATGATTTATTCATTTGCCTTTACCGAATGTTGTAATAATTAGATTGTGCTAAATAAATATGCTTTACAATAATTTATCCATGGCTTGCTGAAATACGTATCTCACGGGACCAAAGGTGATAAATTAACAGAAGTATATCCCCCAAAATGAAGATATAGAACCTCATTAAGGGTTGATGGCAAATATTAAGAATATGGAGAGACAACGAAGATTAGAAAGCTGAACATATTAAAAATTGTGTCATAATTCTGGAGATCTCTATTACTTGTCAGTGATGACAAGTGTTCAGCCAGCGAGCTTCTGTCAGTAAGCGTTTGGGGCTGCTTCTCTTACCTACTCCATCATTTCTACATAGTTATTCAAGATTTCAAGATGTTTCATCCCTTAGCTTTCTGAGTCTCTAACATAAGACCTGAATGTAACTCTGAGTCTCCAAAACTGACAGAGTAAGGGTTCCAAGGCCGTCAGATGGGCCCCCGTTCGATACAAATTCTTAGAAAGACTGTTGAAATTCAGCTTGGGGTTCTCTCTACCACTTCATGAAGCAAAGCGAAAGTCCATCCAGCTGTCCGGGAACTCTTTGCTTTCAGATCTGGGTACACCTGTCTGAATCCTTCTGAGTGTATCAGGTACAGGATACATGTTGATGAGAATGTTTTCCCACCTGTGCATGTATACGGCAGTTTTATGGACAGGAAATTATAGGCTATCCTCTTGAAACCTTTGAAGTTGATCTATTACAGCAATTAGTAGATGAGTTCACGTTTCTAAACCTGAATTTCCTATCGTTTTAATTCAGGAGTCACTTATGGGTATCTACTGTGTGTCAGGGCTGGGATAAGTGCTGGGGAGAATGAGTGAATGAATGAGTGAACGAATGTATGAATAAATGTTGAATGAATGAATTGTGATCTGTACCCTTGGAGAGAACACAGACTAGCTGGAAACACAGGTACATGGGTACACAGTCAAAATAGTGCACCAAGTTTTGGGAAATAATAATAATAATACACAAGCTTATGGATGTAGGAAAGAAGAAAAGACTAATTTTGCTTGAAGAAATTGGTGCAGGCATGCCAGAGGAGATAACCCTTTGAAGTGGCCCTGAGAGGTGATTAGGAGATTTCTAGGTAGACAAGGGGAGGAAAGGCCTAGAGGGGATGGTCTGTGCAAAGGCTTGGTGGTACCTTCAAGGTACCTTGAATAGCAGTGACTAGCTCTGTGGATTGGGGGCTGGGTCCTGGAGTGACCCAGGGTCTGAGGGCATGGAAGCGTAAAGAAGATGTGGGCCAGGTTGAAGAGATTGGGCTTCATTCTGTAGGCAAAGCTAAGTATAGAAAGGACTCTGGAAGAGGCAAATCCTGAGCATTTAGCCAAAGACTAACCCTGAGACGAGCAGTAATATGTGAGTACAGAATCAGAAATCTCCTTCCAAGATTCCTTGCAAGTCTAAAGTTCCCTGGTTTGGTGAATGATCTAAAATGTTCTTACTCATGTCATAAACAGGCAAGACCTGTTTGAAAATAAAGAAGAGATGATTAAGGACAATGATGTAGTGTTTGTAGGTGTCATAAAGAAGGAAGAACATTTCAGACCAGATTTGGTTGATACCCTTCTTTTCCAGCAACCAGAAGACTATAGACACCGTTGGCCAGGCATGGAGGGAAGGAGGAAACAGACTTTTATATATATTTTTTTTCTTAAAGAGTTTATTTATTTATTTAAGAGAGAGAGAGAGAGAGACTGAGATAGCGAGGGAAAGTACAAGTGGGGAGGAAAGGGAGAAGCAGACTCCCCATAGAGCAGGGAGCCCAATGCAGGGCTGGATCCCAGGACCCTGAGATCATGACCTGATCCGAAGGCAGATGCTTAACCCACTGAGCCACCCAGGTGCCCCCAGCTTTTTAATCTCTTTAAAGGCACTAGGACCTGTTGGCCTAGAGGACCCCTCTGCCAGAGCTTCGAAAGAGCACATACACGCAAGCTCAGACTCCCTGAGTCCCCTTGGAGAAGACAGGCAAGAGATGACATATGCAAATGTCCAACCTTCACCCACAACCTAAAATCCAAGCATGGATTATTTTGCAGTTCTTTGGCACCTATGACTTATCCACGCCTATGGTTTTTTGTTCTTGCTTTTCTTTCCTCTATACTCTATGTTCCCTGATGACCAGGAAGGTGTATATAATCCTTTAGGGACATCTCCACCCCACTCAATATAGTGTTACATATAGTAAAGGCTTAAAATCTATCTTGTAACCTACCAGTGGTTATTTCAGATGGAGGAGAATGCTTTCATTTGGAAGCCCTTCATCGGTTTTGTCTCATGCCCAGCTGTGAGTTAAAAGGTCAAAGTGAAGGATGTTGCTGAACCTCTACTGCCTATTCCCAGCCTATCAACCCTCCAAATGCCCCAGGATCTGAAACCAGTGAGCTCTGAGCCCTGACAATCTGAATGGAACAATTTCAAAAATAGTTCCCTAAGACAGTGTTAGCATCCTTGGCTATATGGGAAATACCTACATTACTCATGACCATTTAGTTCCTGAAAACCAAGCATTTTCAATATGTCTTAGTGTTTCCAAATAGGCTATTTGATGATCTGCTCTAGGCTACTTACAAGCAGAATTTAGAGAATATGTCTCAATTTCAGAGTTATGCTTAGTTCCCTCATTCTTTTCTTTTTTCCATTAAAAAATGTTTGCATTTGGTTTTTTCAGCTGTCAATCACTCATTGAACATCTACCTGTATAGGACCTACCCAGTACTTAGAGAAAAAAGTGTATGTGATATTATTATGCATTTAAATGATACATGTTCCTATACTTAGAATAGACCACATGCTGCATGAAATATTGTAGAAGGGAGCCAGATAATAACACTGAAACATTTGTAAAGATGTTTCTGATTTTGCCAGATAGTGTTCAAAAAAGGGAGAAATCAAAATTGGAAGTGTAATTTACTACAAGTTGTTTGGGTGAGAGATATTTACAACTTATAACATAGGCTAAATGGTGTAAGATTATAAATTCCAAATGAAGGCTAGCTCAGGCCCCTTGAGGCTTAGTAACAAGCCTTGGGAAACTTGGGAAATGTCATCAGCATAAACCTGCACAGGTGGAATATTGATCAGAAAACCCGAAGCTGAATGTCACTTCCAGGTTTTAAATGAAACTTGGATAGCTCTCATAGGCTTCGCTAAAATCACCCACAAAACCTAAGACTTCTTGATAATAACTTATGTATAAAGAAGAGTGAACTTATGAAATCAGAGCCCCAGGCCTGGTCCACCCCTATTCAGGCCCCTCCATGGTGACCGTGACCTTGAGGTTTTGTCCCTGTGGCATTTCTTGTCTCCCTCATCATTGAAAGTTGTCTTGACAGCAACAGAAGTGCTTAGGACAGTCTTGTTTGCAATAGTGATGATTGTGATGACAGTAATAATGAGAGTGAACAGATATTGAACCCTTGCTGAATACCAGAATGTCTGCTAAGTGCTTTTACATGGTTTTCCGCTATAAATCTTCACAACAAGTGTTTAAGAGGACCCCATCCCTGTCCTCTTTTCCAAATACCTTGGAGTGCCTCTTTACCTCATTCTATAGTAAGATCACACACCACATACTGCAGAGCCAGGATTTGGCCCAGGTGATTAGAGCTCCAAGTGCAGGGGCTGTGTCTGGGCTGTGTATCCCGGGTAGGCTCCCAGGTACCAGCTGGTACAGAGCTGAGATGCAAACTTCCCTTTGGGGCCAGTTTTGACCATCTTCTCATTCAGTGAGGCTGTAGCTGCTCAGGATCCTTTTTTTTTTTTTTAATTTAAAGAGTTTATTTATTTATTTGACAGGCAGAGATCATAAGTAGGCAGAGGAGCAGGCAGAGAAATAGGAGGATGCAGGTTCCCTGCTGGGCAGAGAGCCCAATGAGGGGCTTGATCCCAAGACCCTGGAATCATGACTTGAGACAAAGGCAGAGGCTTTAACCCACTAAACCACCCAGGCGCCCGATGCTCAGGATTCTAATCCCCTTCTCCCATGTCAGGATAATTCAGCCTCACCCTTAAGGTAGTTCTTTTTCCCCCACAAACTTTTACCTTTAACAGCCTGAAAAGCCATTTCTTTCTTCTACAACCAAATATTTTTTTTCTAACTTGTATTTATAAATATGTAAAAGTTCTCCTTTTCTTTTTTTCAGTCCTTGGCAACTGATTGAACTTTTTTTTCTTTTCCCCCCTCCTGATTTTTGAAACCCAAAGCATTCTTACTTTCCAAAGAAATAGAGAGTGTGATGAATGGATAAAGAAATGATATATATGTATATGCTTAAATATTACTAAGCCTTCAGAAAGAATGAAATCTTGCCATTTGCAATAATGTGGGTGGAGCTAGAAAGAATTACACTAAGTGAAATAAGTCAGTCAGAGAAAGACAAATACCATATCATTTCACTCACATGTGGAATTTAAGAAACAAAACAATCATGGGGGGAAAGACAGGCAGACCAACAAACAGACTCTTAACTATAGAGAATGAACTGATGGTTATGAGGGAAGTTTGGTGAGAGGATGGGTTAAATGGGTGATGGGGATTAAGAAAGCTACTGGTGATGTACTGTATGGAAGTATTGAATCACTGAATTGTATACCTGATACTAATATTACACTGTATATTAACTAAATTGAATTTAAATAAAAACTTTAAAAAGTAAAATAAAAAAAAAGAAAGAAAGAAATAGAGAGTGTGCCCCTAATATTTATCATCATTATCTGTGGCCATTAGGATATAAGATACAAGATGCCAGTTTCATCCTCAGATAGTCACAATGAGTGTCATTTTACTATTCTTCAGATGGGCTTTAGTTACAGAATTTCTGAATTGAAGTGCATATGAATCGTATTCACTAGGTCTAAAGCAAGGGAGTGAGAAGGAGAAGGAGATGGAAGGTAGGGTGGGAAGCAGGTAGCAATTTCCACTTATAGCCATAGGTCAAATACTCGAAGATTGACAGTTCCCAGTTCAGAAACCATGGCTTTACCCTGGGAACTTCATAGCTTTATGGTTTGTTAAGACTACCAAGTGGATTCTAGGAGCCTGATTTGGTATCCCAAACCAAAACACAAATTCCCACAGCAGCCTAGCAGACAAAGTGAATGAGTGAAGTGGACCAAGAGCAAGATGCTAAATAGCCATTGATCCTCATCCTCCGTGATGGGACATCAGGGCATGGTGGGGACTGTGGGGAAGGAAAGCACATGACCATCAAGGGGTTAGCAGATAACTCAATGCCAACCAATTATTGTCACCAAAAAGCAAGTCCCTTGTTGCCAGAAGTTACTTTTTTTTCCCCCCAGAGCAGCTAGATATGCAGATTTTCATGTGATTGATGTTTCTTGACTTTTGAATGTTGACTGCTAATTTCCATTTAAAAGCCAGTGTTGACCAAGATGTGGGTCAAAGGAAAGCCCACCTATGGACAGTGGCCTCTGAGGCTGATGATTAGCATGCTGGTTCATACTCCCTTTTTCTCCAGATCTGACTATTGTTTTGCAATTTAGATCTCATTTGAAATTTAGGGCTTTTTTCTCTGTCTAATTGTAATAGCTAAAGAAGCTCTAAAGAAAGCTCAATTTACACTATAAATTCAGTGACTTCTCTTACATTTCTTTTTTTTTAACTTAATGATTTCTATGAATATAATTATGCTTAGAAGTTCTATCTAAAGACTCAGAATGCAATTGGTATATCTTTAAGTAAAGTGATTATTCTTATCAAATATTATTGAAAGTGATTCTATAGAAAGCCATTAGAGAATATTCAAATTCATCAATATAGTCAAATTGATAAACTTTATATATAAGATCTTGATAGCATAAAATTGTTTGAATATTTTTACATTAAAAACAAAATTAAAAAACAAAGAACAAATGAGAGGAATTTCTTTTAGCAAATAGAAAAGACACAGGGTTAATAGCCTTGTTTTTTTAAAGAGTTCCTACAAATCAGTAAGGAAGTAACCTTGCTATAGATGGCTGAACAAAAAAAATGAGCAGGCAATTCACAAAAGAGAAGAAATGATTAATTGAAGAACATATGGGGAGATGACTCAACCTCACTGGTAATTAAAGAAATGCAAATTGAAACAACAAATATTATCATTCCCAATGCAGCCAAGAGTGCAATGAAACAGGTATTTCTATGCATTATTGATAGACAAAGTAGAAAGCCTGGTTGGTAAGCAGTTAGTTAATAAAAATCAAGAGTTTGGTTCTGTTAAGCAAATACTGAGCTCCTTCTCTGTACTGGGAATTGGTGTATGCAGATGACAAGGGCCCACACATCCTGTCAATGAGTGAGCATGACTTGTGTGAGATACTTGCACAGATACCTCCATCATTAGGAGGTAAATGGCAGAGTCATGTAAAGAATGGAGCTAATGCAGGAATAAGACCATAGCCCAGCCTGGAGGGTTTGGAAAGATTATTTGAAGAAATGATCCTGAGATGACTCTTACAGGTTATGAGAACATGGCTGGATAAAGAAGGGCGATGATAAGACAGAAGAGAAGGAAAAGAGATCCCTGCAAAGGTAGAGCCTCGGCAAGTATATAGTGTCTGCAGGAAGGCTGGAACTCCTGGAGCACTGAGTGTGATAGGAGTCTGCAGAGAGAACCTGGCCCACTCATGCTTGGGTAGTGTGAATTTCATCCCAGAAGCAGCCCAAGGCAGAGAGGCAGGAAAGAATACAACCAGATATGTATTTTTTCTAATCCTACATAAAAGTCACTGTGGTTTATTTTTCCAATTTAAAAAGTAAGAGATGAAAACAAACAGCACAATTAAGACTTGGACAAAGGACATGAATAGACATTTCTCCAAAGAAGATTTACAAATGGCCAATAAGCACAAGGAAAGATGCTCAACATCATTAGTCATTAGGGAAATGCAAATCAAAACCACAAAGAGATACCACTTTATAACAATTAGGATGACTATTATTTTAAAAAGAAAAGAAAAGAACAAATATTGATGAGCATGTAGAGAAATCAGAGTCTTCATACAGTTCTGGTGGGAATGTAAACTGGTGTGGCTGCTGCAGGAAACAGGCTCTTCCATAGAAGGTTAAACACAGAATTCCCATATGACCCAGCAATTCCACTCCTAGGTATATCCCTGGAGGAACTGAAAGCAGGACTCCAACAGATACTTATACACGCATGTTCATGGCAACATTTTTCACAATAGCGGAAAGGTAGAAACAACTCAAATGTCTATTAACAGATGAACGGATAAACAAAATGTGGTCTATCCATACAATAGAATACTATACAATCTTAACAAAGAATGAAATTCTGACACATACTACAACATATATGAACCTTGGGACACCTGGGTGACTCAGTTGGTTAAGCATCCACCTTCGGCTCAGGTCATGATCCCAGGGTCCTAGGATCAAGTCCCACATCAGGGTCCTTGCTCAGTAGGGAGCCTGCTTCTTTCTCTGCCTGCTGCTCTCCCTGTTTGTGCTCTTTCTCTCTCTGTCAGATAAATAAATAAAATATTTTGAAAAAATATATGAATCTTGAAGAAATTATATTCAATGAAATAAGCCAATCACAAAAGGACACATGTATGATTCCACTTATGTGAGGCACCTAGAGTAGTTAAGTTACCAAGGGCTGGGGGAGAGGGGATACTGGGAGCTTCTGTTTGAAATGATGAGAAAGTTCCTGGTTAGATGGTGATGACAGTTGCACAACATTGTGAATATCCTTAATGCCACCGAATTTTACATTTAAAATTGGTTAAAATGGGGGATGCCCCGGGAGGCCTGTGTGGCTCTGTTGGTTAAGCATCTGCCTGTGGCTCACCTAGTAATCCCAGTGTTCTGGGATCAGGCGGCTGCTTCTCTCTCTCCAGCTGCCCCTCCCCTCTCTCATGCACGCTCTCTCTCTCTCTTTCTCTCAGCTAAATTACAATTTTATTTTATTTTATTATTATTTTTTTTAATGAAGGGTGCCCAGGTGGCTCAGTCTGTTGAGTGTCCAACTCTTGGTTTCCACTCAGGTCATGATCTCAAGGTTGTGGGATCGAGCCCCACGTCGGGCTCCGTTCTGGGTGGAGATTCTGCTCAGGATTCTTGTCTCCTTCTCCCTCTGCCCCTCCCCCAGCTCGTGCTCTCTGTCTCTCAAACAAATAAATAAGTCTTTTAAAAAGTGGTTAAAATGATAAAGTCCATGTTATGTATATTTTAGTACAATAAAAAATAGTCAAAAAGTAATAGGAACTTTGGAAAATTCAAAAAAGTACACAGAAAAACATTCTATCCCCTGGAATTACCCACTTACCCTTTTGGTGAATACCCTCAAATATTTTCTCTTTTCATGTGCATACTCATATAGTTATTATATTTTACTATGCTGGGGTTACATTATCCTTGCTGTTTTGTCCTTGCATTTTCCATCTAGTGATAGACCATGAACACCTTTGGTATTTCTACAGCACGGGGGTTAAGGAGGTAAGCCCTGGAGACAGACCCCCCAGGTTTGTGTTCTGATTCTGTTGCTCACTCAGCTGCCAGCTTGTTTCCTTCTCTGTACAAAAGATATGGGTAACAAAAGTACCAAGCACGTAGTTTGTTAAGGGTTACATTGATTCTTAAATATGTATAAGCACAGGGCCCAGCACTAAATAAAGAGAACTGTGATCATTATTGCTAATGGTAGCTAATAATCCTCACCTGTTCTACAAGATGGGCTTCTTTTTTAGTGGCTTCCTAAAGTACTTTAGCACATGGCTACACCATACATTACTTAATGAATCTCCTATGTCCAACACTTACCATTTCTAAATATCAGCTCACATAAATAATGCTAAATGACTTTGCCATGAAGTCTAGATAGATAACTCTGTTTTTTTAAAGCAGACCCATAGAAAGGCAATTGTTGGGTCATGCATGATTTAAGATTTTTGATTCCTGTTGATAGACTACCCCTCCAGAAAGACTATGATATGCTGAGGAGCAAGAGAACAATATTATCTTTAACAACAAAAAATTGGAAACAACCTAACTTTCTAAACTAAAGAAATAGTTGAAATGTGATGTCCACTTATTGGACTATCATACAAGTATCATAATAAACATATTTGCAAAGCCTACTTAAAAGCATAGAAAATGCCTATGACACAGTGTTAAGTGAAAGAGTAAGGAAAAAATTATATTTATGAGATTATCAACTTTAAAAATCATATGCATATTGAGGAATAAAAAAACCAAGTCAAATAGAATGTTTGAATAGTAAGACTCTACATAACTTGTTTTTTCTTATTTTTTTTCTAAATTTCATTTAATGAGCATATACCGTGTTTATAATAAAAAAATAATTTCACCGGGAAAGGATGATTTGTCCCTGTCTTTGAAGCTATGATTGAAATTTAGTTTCACATGGCAAGTAGATCTTTAAATAAGCATCCATAGTAGGAAGCCCATATTTCAATTTTCTGGCTGAAAATTTTTCAGATACAAAGTCACCTTCTTGACCTTATCTATATATTCAAAGACTGTGTGGTGCTTAGAGATTTCTACTGTATGGTATTGGAATCAGCAGCAAGATCAGCAGACATTATTTCCCAAAGGAAATGAATCTAACGGGGCTCTGGAAGATACAGCTGCTTCTCTGTCCCTCAAACAGAGTCCAGCTGCTTTCATGAGGGCTGTAATCCAGGGAAAGGCCCTAAATCTTCAGCCATCTGTGTGGACCTCCTACACTCTGGACCCCTCTGACTGCACCACATTGAGCTGATAGGCAGGTTAATTGATCTCTCTGAGCCTCTGTTTCCTCATCTAAAAAGTGGATATAGGGGTGCCTGGGTGGCTCAGTGGGTTAAAGCCTCTGTCTCCGACTCAGGTCATGATCCCAGGGTCCTGGGATCGAGCCCCACATCGGGCTCTCTGCTCCACGGGGTGCCTGCTTCCCCCCTCTCTCTCTCTGCCTGCCTCTCTGCCTACTTGTGATCTCTGTCTGTCAAATAAATAAATAAAATATTTTAAATAAATAAATAAAAAGTGGATATGAGGATCATATACCTACTTAGCGGGTTGTTGTGAAATCAAGTGCAGTAAACCTTATAAGACGTTAACTCAGTGTCTGAAACGTGTTAGGCGCCCATTAAGTGTTATCCATCATTATACTTATTATCATCCTACATCTATATTTCACTCACTGTTATTAGAGATAACAGTGAAGCTTAGGGAGATGTGATTTGTTGTAGTTTAATGCGAGGAGCCATGGATTTGGAGTCAGATGACCTGGATCATAACAGTGGTTGAAGCACTTACTCATTTAGTGGCCTGGGGCAAGACACTTAATCCTTACAGCAGTGCTGTCCAAGAGAAATATAACAGGAGCCAAAAATGTAATTTTGGATTTTCTAGAAAACACATTATAAAAAAGCAAAAATAGATATTTTCTTTAACCCAACATACCCCATATTATCCAACATGTCACCAGTTTAAAATTATTGGTGAAGTATCGTATCTTCTTTTCCTGTCCTAAATCCAGTGTGCATTTTATACTGAAAGTACATTTCAACTTGGAAGCTACTTATTCATCTGAAATATTTTATCTGTATTTCCTGAAATTCATAGTTGAAAAATTAGATCGACATACCCAAGTTGTTCAAACATATTCTTCCAATAACTGAATCAACTGTCAGCTTTCAAATGTGAATAAATTAAAATTAAATGGAGAATTCAGTTCCTCGGCTGCATGAGCTACATTTTGAGTACCAGTGGCCAGGCTTAGCTGGCAGCTGGCATATTAGCCATAGCTACCATTGGAGATGACAGATCACTTCTCCTCCCAGAGCCACTCAGCCAATGGGATGTGGCTCTGGGATGAGAGTCCGGCCAATAGAATCACCATATATGGACATTTGAAACTTGAACACGATTCATCTTGAGCCTTTTCTTTTTTGTAACTGTGATCCGCAATAAGAAATATACTTTACATGACAACATGGTACACAATAACACATGTGCATCTGTGTTTGTGTGTGTACATGTGTGTCTGTGTGTCTCTGTGTGTATGTATGCACGTGTGTGTCTGTGTGTGTACATACAGGTCAACAGCCATTATTTCCCCAAGGAAAATTATAATGTGGGTCTTTTAAAATCCTACTCTACTTCTTCCTCCCCCCGATTTCCTCCTCTTTCTCCTTCTCCTCCTCTTTATTTAATGCTGGTCATGACCCACTAAAGTGATTTCATGGCCCACTAATGGGTTATAAACCACAATTTGAGAAACACTGATCTTAAGAGTCTAAATTTCCAGCCATCTTAAAAATTGATTTGTTTTGTGTTGTAAATAATAATCTTTCTATAGCCACCAGTCGGTTCAAAGGGAACAATGTTCTCCCCAATATAAATAAGAAGAATGACACCAGTCTAGATAAGATATACGGGAACAAATGACTTAACTGCTTTTTTGTCACTTGATCTGTTTGGCAAATAGTCACTGTGGAAGCACTGTCCCTGTCACTGTGGTAGGCACTAACAGCTGGCCCGAGACAGCCAGGATCCCTGCTCAGAGAGTCAGCTACACAACCACCAAAGCCCTTGCTGCAGAGGCTTAGCCAAAGAAAGATCTTTGATGCTTTGTTTTATTTTTCCCTTATGAAGACCAGAGACAAGCAGTGGTGCAGATGTCCAGCAACCCCATTAGTGACTCAACTCCCATTCTGTTCCACATGCTCTTGCCTGTCACTTTATGGTTACAAGACCGCTGCTACCCCTCCAGGCCTTCTGTCCATGTTCCAGGCAAGAAAAAGAAAGAAGTGGGGGATGGGGGAATGATATCTCAAAATTCTCCAGCACAGAGTGTTGCAGATAAAACACGGGATGTTCAGTTAAATGTGAGTTTTAGAGAAACAATAAATAATGTTTTCAGTCTCAACATGACCCATGCAATATTTGAGACATATTTATACCAAAAACATTATTCACTATTTATTAATGAAGTTCACATTTAACTGGGTGTCCTGTATCTTTATTTGCTAATTCTGGCAAACCTAGGAGTATGGTTCTGCTTACGGTTCCCTGGCCAGACTGTGTCACAAGGCCACTCCTATCTGTCAAGAAGACTGGTAAACACTAGTCATTTTTTAACTTCCAGTCTCAATAAAAGAGAAAGGCAAGAGAGGAGGAAGTTGGTCATGGAGTTGAGTTGAGTGAGCCAACCTATGGCATCTGATGCAGGTCAGGTCTGCTCTGGCCTTCTTTTTAGATCATAGTTGGAAGTTTGGATTTTAATTCACGGTCAGTGGGAAGCTATTGGAGATTTTCAAACAAGGGAGTAACTAACTCTATTTAAGAAGATGGCTCTGGCTGTGTGTGCAGAATGGAAAGGGGGAGGGTAAGCAAGAAGTGGGAAGACCAGTTGAAAGAAACCCAGCTTGTTTTAGAACCTTTGAGAACTCTGCTAACTACGTAGGCCCCTTGCTACACGTGAGTTCCCTCTTCTGAAAAACAAAGATTTGGGCGGGATGGTCTCTTGGTGCTTCACGCCGCATGCCCAGAGTGGCATGCAGGTGACACGGCCTCCTCTTGCTTTTGGCCTGCGTAGCTTGGTGATCAATGTTGGCCCATGTTTTGTACTCCTTCTTCAACAGAGGAGTGTCTGAGAGCCATAGTACGTGGAACGTCAGAGCTTATGATCATGAAGCTAAGACCCTGTGAGATTCCCACAAAGAAATGGGTAAAAAATTGCTTTTTAAAATTTTAACTTCAAAAATAATCAATGAAACGCACAGAAAAATAATAAAATCTGCTACCTCTTAGCAAAAATTTTAAAAGTAACATGGACGATTTTTATATCCTGACATCTGGGACTTAAAGCAAAGGCTAAATAATCTGATTCCAGAGTTAAGAACCAATGTGGATAAAGGAAAACCTGATTTCATGCTTCTCTCCCTCCAAAGTGGGTTTTGATACAACGAAGGCACTTTGGTCCCCTAACTCTCTCCCTTTCCTACCCCGCCAACAGCAGATAATTTTCTCTCTCCTTCCTTCTTCTTCTCATTGAATTAAATCAATTGTTAGTTTTCTTTTGGCTTCTCCTTTCTCCCTCTCATCAGATCAAGTGCTTTTCTATTTTCCTTGAGGATTACCAAAATGAGCTCTTAGGGAAAAAGAGGTTTCTCAGCACTTTAGCTTCTGTTCCTTCTATTTATTTGCTTTGCCTTTTATTATCTTTTTTGCTGACACCCCAGGACACGCACGCAGAATGTAGAGATTATTGGCTTTTCCCCTTTTTCCTAAACGAAACCTGTTGGTTAAAAACAAACAAAAAAAAGTGTGTCCCCAGAAAGATTTCTTCTTTTTAAGAGGGCCAGAGCTCTAATAAGGAATCTGTAAAAGCATGCACACACACTCACATACCCTTTTATAGCTATCTGTAGACATGCACACACAAATCTACACATACTTACTATACACACACACAAGCATCAGTGAACTTGGACCTGAGAGGGAGTTTGCAGAACTCCACCAAACACGCAAGTTGTACTGTGACTTTAGGTTACAACTGAACTCATAGTGTTAAGATTAACAGTACTGTCAAGGAAAATCAACTCCCCCTACCTTCCTTCCCTCCCTTAATGAGCACACTTGGTTCTTCTAATCATTTGATATCAAAAGCTGATAGCATTTCTCTTCAGAGAGCTTGGCAATGAAGGGACAGTAAAGCAACACGTTTAAGTCCTGGTGGCAGACCATCACAGCAGAGATGGTCAAAGTGCCCAGAGTTGGGTCCTACCATGGCCAGCTGCCCTTTCTGGAGTCCAACCATTCCCCTTCCCCCTACTGGATTGAGTTTCCTGCCCCGCAAGGTGAAAGGTGGCACTCGATGACCCTTAAGAGCTCTAGGTCTTTGAAGCTCTGAATTCCTAAGTTAACCCACTCTTAGGCCAAGCTCCCGAATGGGGATAATACCACCTATTCCTTCCTCTAAGTTTCAGAATTCTGGACTGAAACCTAACGCCTGAGTTGAGGGTAGGGTAGCAGAAGTTGAGTGTGAAAACTAAACAATAAGGAAACTCTTAATGTGGTACCAATGTGCTATGGCCACTTTGTAAGATCACATGAACAAAGGAGACCTTCAAATATGCCCAGCAACGGGGACCACCATAGCCCCCATGAGTGATTTCCAAAGGAGAACTCATGTGTCTGGGTCCCACCAGCCCACGCCTTGGTCTTTGACCTCTGTGCATAGTTAGATGATGGGCTTGAGACCATATGCTGGGCACAGTCCTCAGAGCTGTCAGGGTACAAAGAGGAAAGTAAGGCCTGGGGCATCAGGGTATCTCGCCAAAAACATCATCAAAGGTTTCTCTCCTAGACAAGTGGGGACTGGAGCTTCTGCTGGGAAGGGAGTCTGAGAACCTTGCTTCCAATTCCAGACCCACCACTGACTTGCCATGTGACCTTGGGCGAGTCCTTCACTTCTTTGCTTCTTGGTTTTCTCCCCAGTAGAGCCAGGGGTTAAGCTTTGTGACCACCACATTTGTCTCTGGCTCTGACATTCTGAAAGGCCAGACTTGGAATGTAGTGCTTTTAAATCCCATCAGGTAGAGAGACCTACACAGTAACGCAGGAGCCTCTCAGAAGCAGGATTCTGCCCTGAGGAGCTCAGTTCTTGATGAGATGACAATTTAAAGTCAGACAAACCAAGAAGATGTAAGATTTAAGAGATGCTAGTGATACAGATAGATCCTTTACCTTCTACACTACCTTTCTTTTTTCATTTTTACCTCTTTCTTTCTGCAGTCTCTAGCACAGAAATGCATTAGAGGCGAGTTACTGAGCACATTCTGTGGTACATTATACACAACAGCAAAAGAGTTCTGTACTCAAAGGAATCTGGGTAATCTTAATTTTATGTTCTTCTCTTAAAGACTCATGACTCTTTGACCTGCTAAGGTTCTAGGAAGCCCTGCAATGAAAAAGCCTATTTCCTTCCTACTTAACTTGATCCCAGAGCTTCCCCATGAGACCTGTCAGCCCTGCATGGGGCTGGTATTCTGTGACACGTACTCTGGGGGACAGCACAGCATTATCCCCTGACACCACAGCTAGTATGGCATGTGTCCAGAATGAGGCCTGTATGGGTCACATTGTACTCCTTCTGTCCATATTCCAGCCCATTAAACTTCTGCTGCTCCTTGGGTCCCATCAATATGATTGGCATCATGATCAATCGAATGAATAATAGCTTATAATAATGATTTAATGGTTTAATTGCAATATGGACAATTAGCCAATGGTGGCAGAGTTCTGTATGGTTTGTTGAGATGGAAGTCTGTCCATCTATCCATCTGTTTACCAAAGTTCTCTTTCAAAGAATATGATTAAGAGGCTTCTGCTTCAGGATGGTGGGTTGCACGCACGCTTGTTTCCTTCTCTCCTGAAACACCACTCAAGTGATGATCAAGGCTTCAATGGAGGGATAAATTCTGACTAGCAGGCAGAACCGGAGGAAACCCATGAGCGATTTTAAGAGCACATGGCTGGTGATGGAGAAGCTGAAGTTGCCATAGCTAAAAAGATGCAGAGAGTGTTTAGCGCAGAAGAGGGAACACATCTGCTGGGAGACACCACAGCTGAGCACTGATAAGGGATCCTCTGGAAGGATGGAACAGAGTAAAACTTGTCTGGAGTATGGTTACCCCATGTGTCTCCATCCCCTTTCAACCTCAGTTTTCCAGACTAAAAGTAATAGGATACCCAACCACAGGGGAAAGGAAAAGGTGCTAAGACTGCTAGCAGCAGTGTTCGTGCCCAGAATGATGTGTCCATACTGCTGGCATTGCGGAGCAGGCACCAGCAACGTAGCAGAGCCCTGACACCTGCCATCAGGCCAGTTCTGACAGGTCAAGCACCATCTACATGCACTGAAGCCCGATCAGCAATCCTTGTCTCACCTGTTTGAATATAAGGTGCTGATCCAGGATCAACCAGCCTATGAATAGCCCAGCAGCATGGAAAGGAAACACCAGGGCACCTGGGTGGCTCAGTCAGTGAAGCATCTGACTCTTGGAGTGGTTCAGGTTGTGATCTCAGAGTCCTGGGATCGAGATCCAAGTCGAGCTCTGCATTCAGTGTGGAATCTGCTTGGGATTCTCTCTTCCTCTCCCTCTGCCCCTCCCCACACACGTGCTCTCTCTCTTTCTTAAGTAACTAAATACATCTTTTTTAAAAAGAAGAAAAAAAAGGAAAAAGAAATACCAATATATAAAAAAAAATTGTTCCCAGAGAAAACAAGGATAAATTAGGTAACTTGAAAAGTAAATTTGAAGTTAATTTAATTTGAAAGTTATTAATTTGAAAAGTAAAATTTGAAAAGTAAATTTGAAAAGTAAAACTCTTCAGAAAAATTTAAGGTAGAGAAGAGGGGATAATGAAGGCATCAAAGAAATAATAAAACAAATTTACTAGAGATGAAAGAAGAGTATGTTTTCTGATTGAAAGAACCCACCAGATGCCAGGAGGAGTTTT
Organism: Mustela nivalis; assembly: GCF_964662115.1. Taxonomy (NCBI): domain Eukaryota; kingdom Metazoa; phylum Chordata; class Mammalia; order Carnivora; family Mustelidae; genus Mustela; species Mustela nivalis. The sequence goes on along the minus strand of NC_139027.1, from coordinate 22,831,022 downwards.
TATAAAGATCTGTACCTAGAGACATTGTATTGAAATTTTAGCAACTCAGCGTTAAAAAAAGATCCTGAGGGGCACCTGGGTGGCTCAGTTGGTTAAGCATCTGCCTCTTGATGATAGCTCGGGTGTCGATCTCATGGTGGGGAGTTCAAGCCTCACATTAAAAAAATAATAATAACAAAATCCTGAAGACCTCCAAGAAGAGAAAAGAGACAGATTGACTACAAAGAAATTAACAATAAAACTAGCCTCAGACTTCTCCTCAGTCACACAGATGCTAGACAACACTGAAGTAAGGCCTTCAAATTTCTGAAGCAGAATTTCTAATCTAGAGGCTATTTCCAGAAAAGCTGTCAACCAAGTGTGAAGACAAAATAGAAATAATTCAGATATTCAGAGATTCACAATGAGTTTCCCCTGAGGAAGTTTCCTGAGGACGGTGGCTGATGGAAGAATCCCAGTGAAAATAAATCCCAGAATAATGGCTCTGCAGGAAGCCCAGAAAACAGCTGGTCCAAATTAAAACAAGAAATCAGTGTCTTTGAGAAGAACGGAGAGATTTTTCAAGGAATATGTAAAGGTGTTAGTGATACGGTATAAAAGGCACATGGAAAATAAATAGAAAAAGGAAAGAAAGAAAGCAGATATAAAATAAAAGAGAACAGCAACTAGAAATTTCTCGAAAGACAAACTGCGCAAGAAAATCTGGGCTTAAACATGAGGCAAATTAAGACAGAGAAAGAGAGAATATTCATTTGATTCTGATGCTAGGAACATTCTTCATGAAGTAGAATGTGTTGTTTGGACCTATGGAGAAGGTCGCAAATAGAACCCTTCTTCACTGCACTGGAGAAATATATGTACATCAGTGTAAAAGTTCTGCTTACTGATCGTCAAGGTTTAATATCAACCTGTAAACTAAACACAAGACTTAATCGCTCTTGGGCAATGTTGACAATGTGAGGAAAAGCCCAGCTGACACACGAGGTGGACATGGACAAGGACAGAAGGACTAACAGCCATCTTCTAGTGAGGAGAGCCAACGGAATGGTGTATAAAGTGGATGAATAAAGTAATACAATTGTGATGGAAAATTAAAAAGGCAAGTAATAAAAAAGTAAAACAGGATTTAAGAAATAAAGAATTAGAAGGGGGAGAGTACCATTTTTCTAACTGTCCCCTGGATGTAAGCCTGAAAGTTGTTGCATCCACAAGTAACAGGATGATCGCCATATTTAGAATCCTGAGGGAGGACACCAAAGAAATGAGAAATCCTTAAATTATGTTTCCAGGACTTGGGGAGAGGAGCAAGATTGAGGGATAGCTTTGAGAAAATTATGATTATGAACCATTCTGGACTGTCTGACTTCGGGCCACGTGCATATATTACGTTGACTCATTGAAGTCAGTGAGTACCTTCCCTGTAGCAGGCATTGTGTTCAATACCAGATATTTGGAGGTGGTACCAGCCTTGTAGCAGAAGCGTCTACAGAAACAGATGACGGGAGTTTAGGAGCCCTTCCCAGGGATGTGTTTGTGGAGATCGGAAGAGAAGAAGCAGGGCAGGAAATCAGAGTTCACAGAGAATTCGGCCAACCAATTGAAACTGTTGCTATAGAACTGCCAAAGAGGCAAAGCCATTGGGATTTGGGGACTTGGGGGATTCACATGATTCCTTTAGACTGACCATATTCTAGGCAGGCAGATAGAATTACTGACAGCTTGGAGCTGGGAGGGTCCTTAGTGAGATCTATTCAACTCTTTCATTTTACAAAGGAGGCTTGGTCGTGGCAGAGTTAGTCCTCCTGATTCAGTCCTTCTGACAGTGAGTTTAGGAATAGCTACAAGGAGCTTCCCATGAAGACACCCCTCAAAGCAAAAAATCGACATCTCTCACAGACCCACAGAGGCTAGGCACCGCACTGGCCATGTCACATGTGTTAATCTCTACAACAGCCACATGACAGAGGCTAGACACATTACACTCGAGCAAACTAGTGTTTAAAGAGTTTAAATCATTTGTCTGAAGCTTAGAACCAGACAGACACAGAGCCTGGATATGAATGAGTCTGTCTGACTCCAAGGTTCACGCCCCTTGGTTTCTGGCCCGTAATTTGCACCCCGCTGACCGTGATAAGAGCTACATATCCCTATATTGGTGACTGAGGTAAAAAAAAAACTAATAACCATTTCATACTTAACCATGGAACATAACAACATGATCCGCTAGTGAGGGAAACAGGATCGCAGCACCATCTAAGCAAGGCTCACTCTTTGATCTGCTTCTCCACTCCCCCATGGCCCACCTTGGGGGAGGGTCTGTGAGCTGCCAGACCATCCTTCTTAATTAGAAGGGACCCCAGGAGCCTCTGAGTAGCCCCAAGCTATTCTGAGCGAAATAAACAGGAAACGGAAAAGAGGGAGGGGAGACAGAAATGCTCACTGACTTTAAAAGATTTATACTGACAATATCCCAAGGAGCTTATGAAATGTATTTTTTCCTTTTTTTTTTTTTTTTTTTTTTTGGAAAGAGGAAAGCTGCTGATGAAGAGATAGCTCTCAACTAGAGTTTCATTGACAGTGAAAATACTTTAAGCTCAGGCTTTTATTGATAGCCCAGTTGCACAAAATAAAATTCATATAAACATCATCTCACATATTAGAACTGGAAAAATAATCCATCTTCCAGTCAACTTTGAAAGAGTCCCATTATTGAGCTACTGAATTAGGACAGAATCCACATGTGCTCCCAAACCCAGGAGGGAGAAACAGTGGTGCAGGGGGAGCCCCAAACTTAGTCCCTGATTCAGCTTGATTTTTCTCCCGCTGGGAACTTGAGTTTCCCCTGGGGATGTGTCTGCACACATGCACGTAATCCTTCTAAGAAGAAGGAAAACACTGCCTTTCTCTTCCTCACATTCCTTCCCTCCACAGCTCCCAAACTGGATTTCAGTATGACTTTTCATCCACTTGAAAACATCAGAGTAGGGTGTCAGACCAGGGTCCGGTAGTTACTCCCCTCTGTGTGACAGGCTGGCTCCATCCTAACCCCAGACTGTGCCCCAAAGTCTCCGGAGCAAGACTCTGCCCCCAGAGATGCTTCCAGGATTCTCACCTGCTGTGGACAGACCCACTCATGTAAGTGTTGGAAACCCCTGTCGATCCCAGAGTCCGTCCCCCACATGGCACTTCTGCTTTAAAAAGTAACGCTCTAAACACGCCCCACTGGCATTTAACTACACGCTTTCCCCGTGTGACTGGTGCTATAGGACGAGGTCGGGTCAGTAGGCTCCTTTCCACCACCATCCCAGATTCATCTTCCTAAAGCACTGCTCTGACGACCTCACTCTCCTCCTCAAAAAGCTCTTCCAAAAAAAAGTTGAATACCTTCAGCCAGGAATTAGAAGTCCTGTAGGATCTGCTCCCAACCCCACTGCCCTCCCCTTGCTTATACCCCAGCCTCGTGTTCAGCTGTCCCGCTGTGACCCAGTGTGCCTACGCACTTCCTACATTTATGCCTTTTCTCCTCTTCTCTCAGGTTCCACATGGCCAGTTCTGCCAATATCTTTGTCTTTCTCTCCCTTTAAGATCTAGCTCAGAGATCATCTGCTTTATGAGTCTTCCTACCTGAACCTAATGTCTTCTTCCCACAGCCTCTGAAAGTGCTTCCCTTGTATGTGTCTTACGACTTTATAAGCTCTCCTGTTGATGGCTGTTCTTCCCGGGCCCTCATCCCCCTATGGACCCAGAGTTCCAGAACTGTGTCTGGTTTATGTCTGTGTCCCCAGGACAGAGCCAGTGCTTGGATGTTTGCTCGACATTGGCATCCAGTAAATGAAATTTGAGGGCAAGAAAGAGCGAGCAAAAGAGCCAGTGAAAAATGGATTCGATCCAGCATCCAGCTATCTGCCTTTCTCTCTTTTTCCTCCTCTGAGTGTCTAAGCCATAAAGCTTGGCCACAACGCACCCTCCTCGTATTTTAGGATAAGGGATATGATAGGATAATGAGAAAGATACAACGAAAAGAGCTCTGGTTAGAAATCCCAACACCTGGACTCTGGTCTGGAGTTTCATATCAAGATGTTAGACAAGTCATTTCCCCACTCTGACCTGCAGTCTGCTTCTCTAGGTAGGTGAGGGCTTCCTATTAGATGATCTTTAAGTCCTTTCTAATTCTGAGTTTTTTATTCTATTTTTATTTATTTATGTATGTATTTATTTTTATTCTATATTTATTTATTATTTCTTCTACTTCTGTGATGAGAATCTCTCTCCCATTGTAAAACAGGGTCATAATGTAGATTATTTATTGAGGTTTGTAGAGCACTTTTCACTGGCCCATCTGCCATGTCTGAAACTTTCCAGCAATCACAGAGGTTTCAGTCTCCAGTGCTAACCCCAGGACCCCAGTCCCACTTAGATACAGTCTTGTGCTGACCTCACCCTGATGTTACCTGGAAGTCACAATTCTCTACTTCCGGAATTTTGCAAATCTTCCAATTCCTGACATAAAACCTTCTCCTTGAAGAACGGGTCCAGTAGGGATTCCTTCTTTTCATCTGCATCATTCTCTGCCCCTGACTGCTAGCTCATTTCCCTACGTGGTGAATTGTGCTGTCTGTAGAAAGAGACCAGTTCGAAGGGCTCTGGAGTGATTTCAGTAGGCGACTGAGCACTCATTAGCTCATTCCCAGCCGAGGAGTCGGGGATCTTGGAATAGGCTTCCACTGCAAAAGAAGCAGCATCAAATGGCTCAAAACTTCAAGGCGGAGGTATGGCAAATAAAATTAATGCATCAGAAGGAATGCCTGAAACAATAAAATGGTGCTGTGCTTTTATGCTGACAGTAAGCCCCATGGATACAGGTTTCTTATAGATCACTTGGCCTGTGCTACTGGAATTAGGCTTGACTTGCCCCAGAGGGAAACTCTGCTACAGGCATGGCACCAGGGGGATTTGTAGGGCTTTCTTTATGGAGACCAGTTACAGATTCACATGACTCATAGACTCAAGAGCTGAAATGGATCTTAAGAGTTGATTGAGTTCAGCCAACCCTTTTCACCCTGTTTTATAAGCAAGGAAACTGAAATCCAAGAAAGTTAATGCTTCACACAAGATCACCCATCCAGTAACCAAAGGAGCAGGAGCCATGAATGTGTGACCCAAATGCTGCCTCTCCAAGCCACCCACCTCTCAAGGAAACATTTAACTTGTCAGCACTATTTGCGACTGTAGAGCCAACCCATACATTCCTGAGAAACTCTGACTTGACCATAAATTGAAGGCCAAGTTGGCTTGAAGGCAATATGGAGAGCTCAGGTCAGCTTTTATTTGAAACTGGCCTGTTAGGTGGCCTGAGATGCCCCGGAGTGTGCCCTGGTTCATGGGGTGTGGAAATACCTTACATGGATATTGGCAAGATGGCACTGATGTCTTTGCTCCACTCTTGGTGCATTTATAGAGTCAGTGACTGTTGAAGCCATCCGTCTAGACCAGGATATAAGTCCAGCAGAATGTCTTAGCACCTAGGTTAGGTTTCTGATGCTGGTTACTCTTTGGGGATATGGGTAATCCCCCATATTTTTCTCCAGTTTCCTGTGACACCTCGTTAGTTGTGCCCATTATAGTCTGGCAAAGAATCTGTAGCTATCATTTCTACTTTGACGACAGTGGAAGTCAAATAATTGATTATTTAATAGGGTCTGTCCTCTCTACACACAACTGGGTAAAGCACTCTCTATACTTATGTCGCATGATCCTTACAACCACCCTTTGGAATAGGTGTTTTCACTCCCATCTTGCAGATGAAGACTTGAGACGCAAGGACATAGTACTAGCAAGTTGGGGAGCTAAAGTCAGAACCTTAGTCTGCCAAACTATAAAGCCCAAGTCCTGAATTACCATTCTCTTGCCTCAGGCTTTGCTTTTCACAGAGATAGTATTAGAACAGGGAAGGAGGACTGGTGTATGTGAAGAAGGTAAGAAAGTCCTCCGGCATTACTGGCTTGGGTGCCAGTGGTCTCTATATCCAGCCACAGAGATGGTGCTGGTCCTCCTCTCTGGACACACCTGCAAAGTCACCTTCTCTGTCTCTTGCCAGGCTCCTTCCTCCTCCTCAACACCTCCGCAAACTCCAAGCACACCATCCTGAGCCCATGGATGAGGAGCAGCAGCGAGCACTGCAGGCTGGCTGTCTCCGTGCACAGGCATCTACAGCCTTCTGGGAGGTATGTCGCCCAGCTGCTGCCACACAACGAGCCTGGAAGAGAGATCCTCCTGGTCCCCACTCCGGGAAAGCATGGGTAAGTCCTTCCCCATGTCCAAAAGTGATTCTATAAAAGGCCATTTGGCTTTGGGCTGCAAATTTCCAGAGTCTGTGACATCTACTTAAAACTCACCATTGTCCTTTAATGGGTAGGATCCAGATTGGGCCATTACTGCTAATATTCCCAAGGTAGTATCTCAGGCACTGATCTGTGGGGCCCTCTGACCGCCCAGGCTCGTGGTCCTACCAGAGGCCAGAAGACCAGCTGGCAGAGTGGGCATTTAATGAGCGGGTGTTAAAGATATTTATTTCCCAAAGTACAGATGGAGCCAAGAAGAAAACAGCCAAGGGGAGTGTTAAAAGGCCAAAATGAAAGTAATTTAATATGCTGGAAACTGGGTTTTATCAGCAGGACTTTGGCAGGAAGGGAAAGAGCAAACTATTGGAGGCACCCAAGCAGGTGCGACAGGAGTGCAGGACCTCAGAGCAGAACTGGTCAGGGACATCACATCAGTATCAGTTTCATGGAGATTGGGACAAGATTTGTTCCAGAACCTCTAAGGCTTACAGGGTCTTGAAGTCACACCAGATGCCCACGCCAGTGAGCTCAAGCTTCCAGGAGATACTCGATTGCTTACTCAGCAATCCTCTGACCCTCTAGAAGTAGTGACTTTGGAAAGCAAACTTGAACCAGGGTGTCTGTGTGCATACCTATTTTCCTTATTCCACAAGAATAAATACCATCATAAGACCCCAGATTTGAGGGGCCCACAATCTGAACACTTCAGATAATCAACAAGGTTAGAGATCTTTCTTTGTGACATATTTGCAGAAGAAAGACCTCAAATTTCTAAGCTTAGACTTAACTTCTCTCTAAGAAGAAACCCTTCAGAAAAGTCCCATTCAAACAGTGGTGTTACCCATTCTTCACCTCCATAGCGTGCTGGATCAGGAGGGGAGATTGCCTGGTTACTGACTTTCCAACAAAGCTCTATGGCCTCCTTACTAAGTTCTTGAAAGTCTTTGCCCTGCTCTCCTACTACTGACCCACCTGTCTTTAGTTGTGCTTCGAAGAATTGCAAGCTGCTATGGTCCTAGCAGGACTGAAGCCTTGGCTTCAAGAAGGGTGCTGTACCCATACCTAAACCTGCCATCTTCTTGTCTCTGAAACGCCTCACTGGGCTCTGTGGGAGGGTCCCAGCCCCAAGTGCCTCTTGCTCGGTTCACCAGAAGTTTGGAATTTTGGGTGTCTGGGCTACCCACTGTTTTGGATGAGCTGTCCTCTGGGCTAAACTCCCCTCCAGTATGGCCTTCCTTTCTTGTGAAAAGCCCAGATGGGAAGGCCTCCCACCTGTGTCCAAGGGGAGTGCCGGCCTCAGCCGAGGTGTTATCCTACAGGCATCGGCCCCGCCTCATGAGCACTTTATTCTGACTTCTGCAGTCAGCACTCTTGCCCCACCGAATTCAGCAGAGACCCAGTAGTGCTGCTCAGGGCTGCCGAGATTCACGTGGTTCATCTGTTCGAGTGTGCGGTGGGGGACTGGGACCCGTTGATGTCACAGGTGGAGGTGAAGTACAGAGTCTCCCCGAACTGCAGGCTGAGCATGTGCATGGGTGTGAAGGGAGGGTGCCAGAGAGATTTCAGTGCTTCCTGACTAGCAGAGCCTGGTCCCCTTGATAGCGTGGGCAGGAGACCAGAGCTCCTCTGAACCATTAGACTTGGAGGCTTGCAAAGATGTTTCCCATCTTTATCTTTCCCGTGCTTGCAACTACTCCATGAGTTACCATTTAACAGATGAGAAAACCGAGGCAGGGAGTGGAAATAGGAAGTGATATGGCCCAAAGTAGACTCCAGAATTTTCTCCCCTTTCCTCATTCCTGTACTTTCCAGGAAACACATAGCTTCTCAGCAGGAATTCAGGGCAAAAGAGTGGGGTCAGAAAAAAGGACATGGACAGTGATGGAATCTTGCAAAAAGAGGTGATCTAGTTTCTTTGGTGCGTCCAGACAGATGAGCACAGGGGGCATGTGCCCTCCCAGAGAGTGAGAATAAGGAGAGGAAGGCAGCACTGTGTGGGCAGGCTGTGAGGCCACCATCGCTATCAGTCTCCAGGTCCACCCTCCTGGCCATTGTGTCACATTCCCATCGCCTGAGTTGGCCTGTTCCCTCAAGAGTGGGAGTTGAGGCAGGAGAGCGGAAGCAGGTGTGCTGGGGCAAGCCCGCTGACTTGATGGCTCTGCCTGGGGCTGCCCTCCTTCTACAGGGGCTTCGCCTTGGGCTGGGCTTCATGCAACCCCGGGCAGAGATGCTCTCGCCCCGCCCTGGCAGAGCCATCTTGGAGCTTGAGGATGAGCAGGAATGATTCCAAACTGAAACTAAAGCTGCTGGCGCCAACCTCTCCACCTCAAGCAGAATCGATGGAGTGAGGGAAGAAGGCAGCAGCTGAAGGCCAGGCCAGGATGCTCCGCTGCCCCAGGCATCTCAGCAAGCTGCAGGGCACGGGCACTCGTCCAGTACCTCACAGGGCCCCCAGCATTTGCTTTGAGCTGGGTTGGGGTTGCTCAGCCTCTGCACTGTTGACATCCGGGACCAGAGAATTCCTTTAGGGGGCGCTGTCCTGAGCCTGGCTCCCAGCTTCCCAGGCCTCTACCTACTTGATGCCAGGAGTACGTTCCCTGGTTACAGCAACAAAAGTATCTCCAGACATTGCCACATGTCCCCTATGGGGCAAAATTTCCCCCACTGAGAACCACAGAACTAGCTAGAACATTTTGGAGCTGGGAGGAACACCGAAATGCACCTGGTTCAACCTTGTCAATTCACAGGGGTGGGGACTGAGGCCGCATCCTATGGGATGCGTGTCAGTGTTGGTCAACGGGTGTTTTGAGCCCTATACTCACGTCTGTGTGCCAACCTGGGTTGCAAAGATGTATAAGGCCCAGTGTCCATGCTCGAATGACAGTAACTACTACTGACACATAAACGTTCTCTAGATGCGCTGACTGGTCAATGCTGTGCCCTTTGTGTGCATTTTCTTATTTAACACTTGGTAACACAGAGACTCAGGTACCGTTACTATCTTCCATTTCACAGATGAGGGAATGCAGTGGGGTCAGATAACCTTCTCTGAGGTCATCAGCTAGACAGGGTACAGGGGAGGTGTCTAAACCCTGCTGGCCTGGCTTCAGACTATTTTTACCCATTGCCGGAAGAGCTCACTTAGACCATGGTGGTGAGGAAGAAAAACTAGTATGCTTGCAATTGATGCCCTGATTTGGGTCCCAGGGTCCCATTCAGCAGTCAGTTAGGGAAGCGTGATTCACTGGGTACTTCCTATATGTTGGGGACTGCACCAATGCCGGAGATACAGAGGGCCAGCCTTTGATGGTCCCTAGGAGGATGTTCATGAATGAGCTCTGTGACTTCAGGTAAATCCTACTCCCTACCAAGCCTCAGTTCCCCCATCTGTGAAATGGGGATGAAGATGGCAGCTTTGCTCCTGTGGTGCTGTGGGGTCAATGTGATAAAGGGTTTTCCACACGAAGCAGGATGCAAATGTGAGAGGCCATTATTTAATACCCTAGTCTGCTCTGTTCTGCTTAGAACTGGGCCTCAGAAAGGACGGAGACTCATCTCCTCTTGGATAATGGGGTCAGGGCCCATCTCAAGAAACCTTTGGTTTTGAGATCTGGAGAAGCCTTTGCCTCCCTGAAGCTCACTCCCTTTAAGGTCAGAGATAACCCAGCAACACAGTGCTCCACGTGGAGAGGGGAACACGGTTAAAGCCTGGTGCTGATGACAGTGAGGATAAAAACAGACGGATCATGGTTGCTTGGGGATTCCCGTTTGCAAAACAACATTCAGCGATCGTAGTAACACGGGAGGAGGCTGTCCTACACAGCTGGCCGTGGAAAACTTGACTCATAGGAGTGGGCTGAGGCAGGACAAGCCTGAGGCCACTGAGTTCCCCAGAAACCGAGTCGTGAGCACGAGATGCGCCAGGGGAGCAGCAGCCTGCCCGGAGATGCTGGAGGCAGGGGAAGGCAGTCGGGGAGGACCAGCAGCTGCTCCCTTCCTTGTCGCCTAGAAAACAGCCACATGCACGAGGTCTCCTGAATCACGGGGCACGAGCAACCGCGTCTGCCAAGGCAGCCTGGCTTCGGCCGGGGTCCCCCAGGGGACACACCGTGATGAGTGCCCGGTCTGCTCATCTGCTTTCATTTCTCCTGCCAGAATGGCCGCAGGAGCAAGGAAGCGGAGAAAAGCTCTGTCCAACAGCCCGGCCCTGCTGACCCCAGAATCCAGCAGGCCTGGGATATCTTAACTAGAAGTCGGAGGTCACGAAGTCCCTGTGCACTGGACGAATATGATGATCCCTCTTTAAGGGTGAGCTGTGAGATGGCGTGAGGACAATGGTCTGCACTGTGCCGGCTGTAGCAGTACGTACTTGGCACATGCGAGATGCTTCACTAGATGGTTTTCAGTGCCTCGATCCGTGGACCAGCAGCCTCCCATCAATAGGTGTTGGGAATACGCAGCTGAGCATGGCATGGCCATGACTTTCTAGGAGCATCTGGTCCAGTAAGGAAGACTCAGCCCATACTTGGGAGTCGGCTTTAAATGGGGTCCCAGAAAGAGTCAGAAGCTGAGCTGAGCTCTGCGTTGCCCTGCCTTTCTGCAGAGAAAGATTTCAAAGGAGCAAGTGGCAGCCGTTGGTGGCGGGAAGTCAGTGCCCTCCTAGGCTCAGGACCACAAACTCAGGGGCTGAGGGGCTGGGGTCTGTAGGAGTGCCTTCACCCCTCCTTCCCAGACACCCACAAGTCTTACTTCCTCTCCAAGCACACGGCTTTCTCCAGCATCCCCTGGTGTCTGGGGACTTGATTATGTGTGACCAGAACTACAGTGTGTGGAGGGAAGAATTGGGCCCTGAGGGGATAGAAGTTGCTAATCATTTGAATTACTAATACTTGAAAAGATGTTTTAAACCTAAAGGATTTGGTGAGACTTGAGCTTGAGCCAGGAAAAGCTGTTAGGGCCGTTGCATAGCACAAACAAAGGTTTTTTCCAGAAGGGGGCAGAGAAACAAGGTTCCCCTCAGCACAGAGCTTCACCATTCTGCAGGATCTTTTTAACCCCTACCCTCAGAGGAGGTGTGAGTTCTTTCTCTGTCAGTGTCCTGATGGGGGAGGAAGCCAAGGTCCAGAGGCATGACGTGATGTGATGGACAAAGGGCAGGCTGCCGGCCACGCCAGGACCCACGCCCATGACTGCCCTCCAGAGCCCGCCCTCCTGTACTCCCGTCTGTCTGTCTTCTGGCTGAACAGCTGCATCAAGAAATCCTCAAACTCATTGCCCTTGGTTTAAAATCTGTAGCCCCGGAGCGCCTGGGTGGCTCAGTGGGTTAAGCCGCTGCCTTTGGCTCATGTCATGATCTCAGGGTCCTGGGGTCGAGTCCCGCATCGGGCTCTCTGCTCGGCGGGGAGCCTGCCTTCCCTCTCTCTCTCTCTCTGCCTGCCTCTCCATCTACTTGTGATTTCTCTCTGTCAAATAAATAAATAAAATCTTTAAAAAAAAAAAATCTGCAGCCCCCCCTCCCTGGGTGAAGAAAAACCCATGTCCATGCTGGGTACCCACAAGGCTGCCACGTTTATTTAAACCCATCAGTCTGACCAAAGATCCTAGCTTTCACGAGAACCATCCTGATGGGAGACCTGCCCAAGTAATTTAATCCAAAGCAGTATTTACTTGTGGGCTCCGAGGCGCCGTATCAGTCCCAGCAACCCTACCCGTTTGCAGCTCCTCCTGGCCTCAGATTCTCACATCCAAACCAGAGATTCCCCCTGTAGTCTGTCCCCTTCCATATCCTGCCATGGCAGCCTCCTCACCTCAGGGGACCACTGAGGGCTGAGGTGGCAGGAAATGATTTTCCGCACACCAGGGTCCCCAGTCTGGCTCACAGGACAGTGACCCCTCCTGGCACAGAGACCTTCTGCTGCCCACATACAGAACCACGAATTGTCCTGTAAAAAGACCGGCTGGACTCAGCATGCTGAGCGGGGTTTCGGCTCCGGGCAGGGCCACGTGGAAAGATGCCACGAGGCATTTGCTTCTGAAAAGGTGCCCAACTGCTGAGCTGTCGGCCCATGGCAGTGGGCAGGTCTGGCCAGCGCGGGGCAAGCAGGGGCCCATGGCATTCAGCATGCTTCAGCCAAAGTTCTCCATCCGGCCTATGTGATAAACGGGATAGGGAATAAAAAAGGTGATCATTTATTGAAATTGATGCCCTCGAGTGGCAGTGTCACAATGATTTAATTTCAGGCCCAGCATTTTCTCCCTTTCAAAGTCATTCAGATTGTCGGTTTTTCTCTTTTTCCCCTTGGTCTGAATAACACACTAATAAATATACAATAAGGGCTTTAATGTCTGGGTGATTTACACTAAAAAGAGAGAGCCATTCAGAGGCTTTAAAGCTAATTTTTAAAAGCCTTAAAACTCACACCCAGGCTTGTCAGGGGCCTACTTCCAGGGCACCTGCCCCCGGGAATAGTCATGCAGGTTGGTGTTCTTTGAGCACAGTGCTGTCAGGGTGTTAACGTGTGCATGGAGGTCACTCCCTCCCGCTGTGTGAGTTTAGGCAAGTTTGTGAATCTCTAGGAGCCTCAGCTTTCCTATCTGTAAATGGTAATAATGGGTGCGCCTCATGAGGTTGTTGTGAGGATTAAGCTAGGTGACAGGCAGAGCAGGTGCTGGTAGTGCTTTATCCCCACCCCCTAGGCTGCCCCTCAAAGGGGTCCAAGGCTGGCCTTCCTCCAGGTTGCTCTGGGCTATGTGGAGGTGGGCACAAGAATAACCAAGGTTAGCAATTTCTGTTCTCAAAGTGACTGCTTGTGTTCCTCTACGGCCCCAAAATACCAGTCCCACTGGCTATGCCTGGAGGCACCATATGTATCATCCCCGTGAGTAGTACTATTGAAGCAACGACTAAAATGCTAGTCCTCTCTAGAACACCTGGACTTGGAGCCATTAGTATGATAGGTCTCAAGCCTTGGGGGTACAAATCAGAACTGCACCTTCTACAGAATCTATACGGCTTAGTCCCATGCACAGTGATTCTGATTTTAATTTGTCTTGAGAAGAGGCACGAGCATCAATATTTCTAGAAAGGGGCACAAGGGATTCTGGCATACATCAGCAATTAAGAGTCATGGCTAACACCATGGCTTCAGTTGGTTGATCACATATGCTAGTAACTTTCTACGATCATTCCCTACACACTGAATACAGAAGTTAAAAAGAAAGCTTGGAGAAGCAAGTTGCACTTGTATAGAAATAGGGTAGAAAGTCCTATTTCCTTCTCTGGCCTGGTCCTGCCCCCATGTGGAGCAACTGGGTGAACTCAAGGCCTTGTATGGGACTGGTCTCCACCAGTGGATCTATGAAAGAAATATCTGTGATTCTCTCTCCAGAATTACTGTGGCTTTCAAGGCCATAGGAGACTAAGAAGAATATAGAATGGACTAGAGAGAGCTGGATTTTTTCAGAGTCAGATAGAGTCTCCATCCATTCATCTGTCCGTCTCTATCCATCCACCCATCCACCCATCCATTCACCCATCCATCCATCTACCATCCACATCCATCCATCCACTGTCTACATCCAACCATCCATCTGTCCATCTATCCATCAACTATCCACATCATCCATCCATCCATCCATCCATCCATCCATCTACCATCTACATCCATCCATCCATCGTCTACATCCTGCCATCCAGCCATCCGTCCATCTATCCATCCACTATCCACATCATCCATCCATCCATCCACCCACGCACCCACCCACCGTCGGTTCATCTCTGTTCTTCAGAATGTCATGTGTTGGCTCTCATCTAGGTCCCAGGTTAACGGCAGAGCTGTGACACTCCTTTTTTGTTCTCAGGAGGTAGATACTATGCTTTTAATACTCACAGAAAATCTCTGTACAGTGCATGTTCAGGTTACCAGGTGCATCAGCCACCATCAATCCATCAATTTATTTCATCTTCACTCTGATCTATGTCATATATATTACTATCCTCGTTTTATAGATGAGTAAACAGAATCTCAGAGAAGTTCAATGATTTTCCCTTAGTCTTAGGTAACACACAGGGAAGCGCATATCTTTGGGGCCTTTTCTTTTTTTGTGGGGTGGGGTTCCTGTTGTTTGTACAAGGAGGCCTTATAGTTGAACCCTGGTGTCATGTTTGGCTCTGAGGAGATGGACACCTGTTCTCATCCAGTCAGGAAAAGCTCTTCTCCAGAAGACTCAACTGATACTTGGTCATCTGATTCTGAGCCACAAGCCCTGGAGGCAGAAACTCAGGCTTACATATCTTCTTAATCCTCGCAGTGCCTGACCCAGCGCCTAGCACATAGTAAGTGTTCTTTGTTGGGTGAATGGACACCAGATCAATTTATGGTAGTCTATGATGCAACTCTTCTTAAACCTGAGCTCTGAGTCTAAAACATAAAGCCCAATCTGGGATCACAGAAGGGTCTCCAATGAAAAGATGAAAAGTATTTTCTACCCACCCCTAGCCCACATCCAGGGAGACATGTCTAATCCTCCCTGGGGCTCAGGAAGCAGCTGTCAGAGTGCACCTCAACTGTGAAGGTTGCCACTAAGTACAAAGGACAATTCCTCTCCTGGCAGGTACAACTTTTACTCACGATTTCTTTCATTGATGGGCGTCAAGAAAAATAAATGAAAAGACCATCGGCTTCTGCCAGTTTTGACCTTAGAGATTTGACAGCCCAAGGCTTGTAGTAGGGCTCTTTTGAGCTGGTTGCTTTCCTTTTCCCACTCTGCCCTGGATATTTGATGGACTGAACACTGGGAAGTTTAGAGAATTGTGAATACCTGTAACCCCTTGGCTTGTCAGAATGGCATCTTGGAAAATCCCATAATGATAAATATCTGTTATATACAAAAAGAAGTCAAAAGGCATAAAAACAATCACTTCTCATCTAAGAAATGTTTATTGAGCCTCACCTTTTCCCAGTGGGGAGGGAGGTACTGAAAATTGGTGGAGGAATTTAGGCGATGGACCTCTAGTGTCAAGGAATTCACTCATCCATTCCCTCATGCGTTCCATCAACAAATGTTTATGAGTTTTACTCTCTCCCAAACACTAGCTGGACTCTGACGGCTCATCCTGCCTTCAAGGGGCTCACAGTGAGGTTTGGTGGTGGATAACAAGGGACAGCTGTGATGCTCTGAGGACAGGGTTTGCACACAGGGTGTGTACAAAGGGGTGTGGAGGAATGTATGCCAGATGGCTTGTAGGCAAGCTGGCGCAGAGAAGACAACTTGAGCTGGCTTTCAAGGGAAGAGGGGTGTAGTCAGGCAGAAATTGAGATGAAGGCCTCCATGCATGGAGGGACCGTGTGCGAGGGCCTGGCAGCTGGAAATGTAGGTGGTGCTGAGGCTATCTCATCCTGAACCCCTTGCCCCCATCTGGTCTCTCAGGGCACTCACTTTATCCGTACATACGCACGTGCCACCAGCATATGTAGCCATAGTACCCGTCCCCACCGAGGCAGTCTCCAAACACAAGTCTCATCCCTGTCCCCCCTCCCCCACCTCCAGCAAAGATCCTGCTACAAGTGCTCCAAGGATCTCGCCCTGACTCTAGGCTCTTCTCTGAATTTCTCTCCCTCTGCAGTAGCATCTTCCTCCTGAAAGAGGATTCCACTTTCCTATAGACAATCCATGTGAGCAGCTGATTTCTAACCCAGCACATTTCCATCCTCACAGTACTGAAGAGGAAGAGGAATGTCTGGGTGCATTCGGGCTGCTCTAACACAGTACCCCTGCCTGGCGGATTCACAAACAACAGAAATCTATTTGTCACGGTTCTTTAGGCTGGAAGTCCCAGACAGGGTGCTGACTCAGCCATGTGCTGGGTGGACCCTCTTCCAGATTCCCAGCTGGCACTTTGTCACTGTGACATGGTGAGAGGGGCAGGGAGCTCTCTCTGGAGCCCTTTTTATAAGACCGCTAATCCCATATGTGAGGGCTTCCCCCTCATGACTCAACACCTCCAATGACCTCGCCTCCTAATGCCATCACTGTGGGGGTTTGGTTTCAACCTGTGAACTGGGGGGAGGGAAGACACATTCAGACCACAGCAAGGAGACAGGAATAGTTACTGGGTGCTCACTGTGTGGTGCCAAGCGTTGGTTGGAGAGCCTTCCACGTGTTGTCTCATGGGATGGCATGCCGTTTTATTACCTGCATTCTATGGTGAAGAAGCTGCACCTCAGTGAGGTTAAGTAACTTGCCCAGAGTCACACAGCTCTTAGGGAACATCCAAAGATTTGAAGCCAGGCAGACTAGCCCCACAGTCCGCACCCCTACTCACTGTGCTCCAGGCCTTCCTATCACCAACCGATAATTAAGAAGACATTATTATTTCCATATGATGATTAACCAGTGTTTACTCTTCATAAATACCTAGTGCACATTTTCTGTGGTATATATGTCATCCATCTCATCTGAAAATAAAGGGCAAAGTTCTAAGGCCTTGGGCCACAGAAGAAGCACATTTTAGAGAGCAGACAGCCTTAACAATGGGTACTAGAAAGCCTGGCCCTGTAGCCAGGTTCTAGAAAGTCCAACCCGGTAACATGGTCCCAGCTTCCCTGTTTCCTGAAGCTCTTGGGCCATCAGAGCTCATTTGCCTGGGGACATCAGGTCTCTTCTGGTTGTAAAGGAGACAGAACCAGGTGATGGAGTGACCTGCTCTTTTAGTTGTAATACGAAAAGTCTCGGCCACCAGAGCTGACCACTTGTGAGTAAAGAAACAACCCAGCTCAGCTTTGTAGTCAGTCACTCCAGGCCCAAAGCAAAGTGCCCTGTTCTTCATTACCTGGCCTGCTTCTGAGTTTTCTTTTGTCCCGTTTGTTTTGCTTATAGTACCACATTCACACATCTACCTAAAATCCTTGTTTTTATAACAGAAATTCATTTTCTTATGGTTCAGAGTCTTAGTTAAGAGCTGAATCAACCATGGGACTTTGCATTTAAAAGGCTTTACAAAATCTACACACGGATTTGGTGCGATGTCTATTCCTGAGATGATCTTACATTACTAAGCTCCAAGAAAGTGTGTTCCCACTGCTTTCAGCTTGCTGATTGCTTTTCCTCTGCCAATGGCTTAGTCTTGCGGTGGGGAGAAGAGGGAGGGCGTGCAGTGAATACCACAGCTTTTCAACTGGGAGCAGACTGAGAGAACAGGCAGGAGAACCACCAGTGAGGCCAGTCACCCAAGGACATCAGGTTCCCTGAGGGTCTGGACCTCCCTGCACCCCTCAGGGCAACTTTGAACAAACAATGGTACACAGTAGGTATCAGTAAAGAGCTGTATGCTGTGTTTTTCTTTCCTGGCCCCACTTCTAGACTCAGATTTTGTTCTCTGTTGTATTAATAACTCTGTGGAATGTTCCTTGAAGTCTTTGAGAACAATAACTTCAATGACAACTCCTGGGCATTGGGAAGTCACCAGATGGAGCCAATTGAGAACTTGATGAGGGAGCTAGCAGGTGAATGTTGCAGACCACGAATCTTCTGCTTCATACCATTCAGTAAATGCCTGCACATCAAACCCAAGCTCCTTCTCAGTAGGACGCATGGCCCAATCCAGCCCTCCCCTTCTTGAACCAACCCCATTCCACTGGACCCAAACTTCATTTATCATAACTCTTCACAATCACCCTAACTGAAGCAAGTGATTTCAAGCCCTCATACCTTCTCCGACCACTCTGACCACCGAGTAAAACCCTTCTCCTCCTTCAAAACAGGAATCCCATAGCTCCCAAGCCTTCCCTGAGACTCCAGACCCACTCCCACCAGTGCTGAGTATACCATCCTTTGCAGGCACCTCTCTGGCCTATTTCATCTCTC
The DNA here is from genome assembly GCF_964662115.1 of Mustela nivalis. Lineage (NCBI taxonomy): Eukaryota > Metazoa > Chordata > Mammalia > Carnivora > Mustelidae > Mustela > Mustela nivalis. Next base: position 22,812,816 of record NC_139027.1, on the reverse strand, counting down.
TGTTAGTGTTCTCAGGCCTGCACCACCTTTGTTCTTTTACACGTCTTTTTCGCCAATGAGGTCCCCTAAGAATAGGGGTGGGCATTATTGATCACTGCCTCTTAACTGCCTTATACAGAGCCTGACTTGCAGCATGTGCTCAAGAAGTGTTTATTAAATGAACAAATCCCAAATTAATTGGACCAGGAACTTTTTGAGAACTTGAGATATGGTTTTAAGGGGGGAAAAATGCTTCTGGAAAGCTCTTGACCAAAACTCCATCTCTATTCTCCATAACATGTCACTTCCTTCTACCCAACCCCAGGTAGAAGGACAGTCTGTCCTCAGCCTGAATCCTCTCCATTTATCTCTGTAACCGTCTCACACCACTAGGCAAATGCTGGGATATATCAACCTTGGAAACAAGATGGTTCCCATGCTTCCTGATTGCCTACTCTGGGATCGTCTTAGCCCCTCCAATTTTCCAGACTATTTCCTATATATTTTCTATATGTTATCTTATCTTTCACAAGAATATTCTACTTGGTATCCCACCGCCCCCCCAATTTATCCCTCTCCTTAGTTTACTTGTATTTACACTCTCACTTACATTCTCTGACTCCCATTGAGTTTTTATCTTTTCAGATAAGCTAGGATGAATTCCAGTTGTGGTCTCTCCAACTATTCCTTAAATATTCCCTCCAGTATTTTGTTTTTCCCTCTCAGGACTAAAATTCCTCCCTGACTGCATGAAATTCTAATCATGATTTTATTGGTTGTTTACTTACAGGCCTCAGTGTGATTCCTCTGTCTGGACTTTCTTCTCCTGGTCCCTTTGCCTGGAAGGCCTCTTGGTACCCATGAGTCTTCCTCCCAGTAGAACAGATGATTTCCATTTCTAAAAATTCTCACTTGTCTATTAACTTTCTTGATTAACTCTCTGCCATCCTGTCTAACTTAAGGCTGACCTCTGGGGTTTGGGGTACTATGACCATCGGTCCATCATGTATGGAACTGAGCCAAGAAATTTGATGATTGACAAAGCCAGAGTCCAGATGGAAGTAAAAACTTCTGTATTGCACTGTTTATCCATGGTCCTTGAGTCCTTAGTCTTCTGTGGCTGGCTTTCCAATTTCACATTCCCACATGACCATTCATGCTGATTTGGGTTAAAGGCATAGTCGATCCAACAGAACTAGAAAAATATTTTAGTCATAGTCTCATCAAGCAGAAGAGAACCTTAAAAGTCATTGAATTCAGCCCCTTTACCTCAACCCTAAACCAGTGCAAGATCTTTTTCCAAAGTTCATTTGATACCAGTTTCCCTGGTCCAACCAGTAGGATGCTCACCTTCTTGAAGAGCAGATGGCCCCTATGGGGCAGCTTTTGCTGCTAGGAAGAACTTGTTAGTAACCCACTGCCTTTGCAATCTTGAAACGCTGTTGAATGGCTCTTAAGAGTTGTTTAATTTCTTCAAGCCTCCTATATCTCATCCATGAAATGGGACTAGTAATAGCTATCTTGTAGGAGCTTTTAACAATGATAACTAATATGCATGGAGTGTTTCCCTTGTTCTTAACACTGGGGGATTTAATTCCATTTAATATTGCAATTTTCCTGGGAAGTAGTACTACGAACATGCATATAGAAGGCACCTAGAGTCATTTGAGCCAATTTTGTATGTTAGTTTCCTCTCCTGTTTCACTAGATTTTCACCATTATCTGGTTGATCTTCTGTGTCTTCTTTGGAATCGCATAGAACAAGCTTACTTTCTCCTCAGAAAGCCATTTTTCATTCCTCTGAGAATAGTTTTCATGTCTCTTCTTAAATTCTTCCCCCCAAACATCTTTAGTTTCTTGTACAGCATATTTTCCAGAGCCACATTCTTCCCAGGTGATCTTAACCAGCTAAGGGGTCAGGAGCCCGCTCTTCAGTGATCTGGAAACCTCTACCCACCCGTGTAGCTTAAGTTTGGCTCACTCTTCCACCAGCTCCTTCCTGCTGCTTGAAGCCCAGGCACCCTAAAGTGAGTGACCAGGGACACGGCAGGAACACTTCATCAAAACCATTTTCAAGACGATTTGCATATTTTCTTCCCGATAGAGAATCCTCAAGTGTCCCATGCGGGCAAAGGAGGCCTTTATTGTTTGCTATTGACATTCCCCAAAATATCTGTTTCAAAAAGAAATTTAATTTCGTCCCCAGCTTTCACATCATCTTGCTTTGTTTGTCATCCTTGTGGTCCGCCAGCTTTGCCCCTTTGTTCCCCTAATTGCCAGAGACATTTTTATACTGAGTAAATTGCATCAGGCTCACTGCAAAATGAATCAATTTGGGAAGAGTATGAGCTGCTCTGTTGTCTTAAGTGTGCATTAACATTTAGATGCGTTATTTAAAACGGGTCTGGGGTTAGTGCCAGGGAGATAGCTTCATGACTATTCTGACTCATTCACTGCAGTCAGACTCCACAGAAGGCAACTGACGAACCCTGAAACCCATCCTGGCCCTGTTGTTTTCTCTATCCCTCTAGGGAGGGCTTGAACTAGGTGAGATCTTTTAAGAGCGCAGATTTGGAAATTTGATTGACAGACTGGGATTGACTTGGTGATCTCAGAGCGGAGCATAGCCGAGAATAGGAGACAATGGAGAGCAGAGATCCTCTTTCTTATCCTACATCAGGCGCACACATGACATCTAGGTTTAAGTAGAAGTCAGATGGCCAGAAGTCTTTGGCAGTAAAACAAAGCTCATGCATGCACACGCGCGCGCGTGCGCGCGCGCGCGCGCACACACACACACACACACACACACAGACACCAGCCAGCCCTCTCTTGTGTACAAATTAAACAATGTTTTGAAAGCCAGTGAAAAGGAAAAGCTGCAATCCAGATGATCCTGTGGTGATTCAATGAGCTAATTCTTTTATCATCAAGAGAGTGAGGTAATATCTCCATTAGTAGCAGAAGGTTTAAAAATTGGAGAGAGTGGCAACACCAGGACAATTGCCTGATTTATGCTTTTTCAATCACCTGGGCTCATAGCCTAAACTGGTAATGGACTCCATCCATCAAAAAATTATTCCATCTGGCATCCTGGTTTCTGAAGAAATCTGGACGTCCTCACAGAGAATTGGCCAAATGATATAATGCGCGTGAAAGCCCTTAGCACAGTAGCTCAGTAAAAGGTGGTCAAATCTGTTCAGTCTATTTTATGTTCAGAGGGATGACAGTGCGTTAGATACACAAGAGGAATAAAGCGTCCATTGCAGAATGCCCTAATGTAGATTCCGAAGCCCGAGACGCACAGCCCTGGAGATTGTGAGGGTGGCACTCTCCCCAGGGGCTCTCCCAGATGCCTCTGTCCCTGGGCATCCCTTCCCTCTCCTCCCTGAAGGCCCTCTGTAGGGAGCAGGACCAATCACGTGGAAACTCACCAGCTTTGCGCATTTCTGCCCAGTTTTCCCACTAGAGTCTGAACTTCAGGCAGGTGCACACTGTGCTTTCATTTCGATGTCCTCCGAGTCCCAAACAGTGCCTGACACAGACCCGGCATCGAGTACTGTGTGTTGACTGAACAAGTAGAGCTCAGAAAACATTGTCATGCTGCTTTCTGAGTTGAAGCAGATGATGACTATCTCACCCCTGTGTGCTGGGCAGGCCTGAAGTGGTAGGATCCCTGGCCAGAGATAGAAAATGATGCATAAGGACCCCTGAAAAACGGTGTAGTGCTTTAAAATAACAATAGCTACCACGTGTATAGCAGTTACTGTACAGAGGGCATCCTTCTAGGTGCCCTAACCTGTAGTTATGCATTTATCTTCACAATAGTTCTATGAGGTGACATACCCTTTTTATCCCCATTTGTGGGTAAAGACACTGAACTTGTCAACGGCCGCACAGCTAGAAATGATCAGAGCTGGAATTTGAACCCACGGGTTCTCACTCCACTGCCCATGACCAGCACACTATACGATGTAACCTCTCCAAAAAGGGCTCCCCCCAGGCTTTCCCTGGAAGCTCACAGGTGGCCCCATCAGGTGACATGTCAAGGAGACAGGGGCATACACCAGTGAAAAGAGACCATCTTCTCTGTGTTTCACCTGAAACAACATCTCCACCACCTACCCAGGCACAATACTGCCCAGGAGAGGGACAGGGGGGCCCTTGATTCAGCTACCCTTAGCCCTGGGAGGAGGACACTATAGAAAGCCTCAGGTAGGGTGCTGGTTTGGGGGAAAAGGAGATCAGAATTGCTGCAGGCTTTCCTGCTGAGCAAGAGAGAAGTTCCCTGCACAACCCAGTGTCCTGAGGACATGAGTAGAGAGACGGAGGAGGCACGTCAGACCTGCCCTCCCACCCCAAATCCAGTTATGCACTTAGCCCTTCTATGCGTGGGTGGAATTGAATGACAAACCAGAAGCAGAGGGACACAAACATAATGTATTGCTAGATAAACTGAGCAAGATGGAAATAACATAGTTTGCGTGTGTTCTGCCCCTGAGCTGGGCTCCAGACTCCCGCTTTCTCACTGCCAGAGCCCCTACTCAAATCATTGGCCCCTGCTCTCTCCTCAGCCCTGCTCAGCCGGGCTTGAACTGGCCTCGCGCATCAGTGTGAATGGATTTCCAGAAGCTCTAGAGGAAAACTGAAAAACATCTCTCTCCTTTCCAGTTGGCTTATGAAAATATCTTCCTCTAATTGAACTTTCCCCTCTTGCTTATGCCTTTTGATGCCTTCATTTAATTGCCTTTAAACAGAAAGCTGCTGTGATCAGAGATCACATCTGCATCTTTTGTGCTGAAACTGTTTTACCATCTGCCTCTGAAGATGAGTATAGGTTGATTTTGATAAGAGCAATGTAGGTCCCACCAGTCTTGCTATAATTGGTTGTCTGGTTACATGATTGGAGAAAGAAAATTATTTATTGATTCCTGATCCAAAAAGCAAATCAACAAACATATTTCCCACAACCATATGATTCCATTCTGACCTCTCTGTCTTGGGGGGATTGTGCCCCATGGTCACCCCTTCCCCTCTTCCCATCCAAGGTTGCCCTTCTCTTTGTCTTTGTTCGTTCATTCATTCATTCATTCATTCATACATTTGCTTAGTAAATACTAAATGTATTTATTATTCCTCTACAACATGCAGGGAAGTGTGCCAGGCAGTGGGAATTGAGCTGGGAGCAAGCAGAAACCACCGCTGTCCTCATGAGGCTCACATTCTAGGGGGGGATTGAGGGTTAGATTACTAAGGACATGTATTGCCCTGTAGTTACCATAGTGATACATGGCAGAGTACAGGTTCCTGGGAGCTCTCATAAGAGGAGGGGCTGATCCAGGCTAGGGGATTAGAGAAGCCTTCCTGAGAAAGTGGCATTTGAATTAAAGTCTGCAGGAAGAGTGGTAGTATGACCATGGCAAGATGCTTTCTGGGAGTGGGAATGGCATGGAAATGTCCAGAAGGGAAAGAGATGTGAGAAAATCAAGACAGACTTGTGCTTGTGGGCCTGTAGATGAAGAGAGGTCTGGCTGGAGAGAAGGATGGGGAGAAAGACATGCAGAGTGGGGATCAGGCACATGCAGGGGTACAACCTTTATCGTAAGAACCAAGAAAAGCTGCTGCAGAGTTTAAAGGATAAGACTGTGAGTAAATTGGAGGTAGGGCAGGGATGGCTAATAGAGACCCAAAAGCCAGAAGGGTAGTCCAAAAGGACAGAAGGGTAGTCCTGACTTAAGAATGCAGATAGAAGGCAATGGCCTTGTACGTATCTATGTATAAGGTGCAGTAGGCAGGTTTAGTGATGGATTGGATACAGCTGGGAGAAAGAGGAAGGTATGTTTGCCTTGACCAACAGGGTAGATGGAATCATCCACTGAAACAGGCAAAAATGAAGGAGGCACATGTATGGAAGGAAAGTAGAGAGTGCAGTTTGGAAATCTTGAGTCTTTAGTAACTTATAAACATCCAAGTGAACATGCAGGTGGACACAGGAGTCTGGAGAGCAGAGAAAAGTTCTGGGCTGGAGAAAACAAAACTAGGAACATATTAAATTCCTAGGGAATTAACTGGTAATGCATCACAGACCTAAGTGTAAAATCTAAAACTATAGAGTTTCTAGAGGAAAACATAAGAGAGCTCGCAAAGATTCTTTTAGATGGCACACAGAAAGCATAAACTATAAAACAAAATGTTTATTGGTTGGGTTGGAATTTATCAGAATTAAAAACTTGCTCTTCAAAAGATTGCATTTAAGAACTATAAACCCATCACACAATTGAAGGAAATATTTTGAAATTTTATATATATATATATATATATATATATATATATATATATATATATATATATATAAAATCTCAAAGGGCTTGCACCCACCCATTTAAGAAATGGGTAATATATTTTAATAGACACTACAGAGAGACATAAAATGATCATGAATCATGTAAAAAGATGTTCAATATCACTAGTCATCAGGAAAATTAGAATGACTAAAATTAGAAAGACTGGCCATACCTAAAGTTAGTAAGGCTGAGAAGAAACTAGAACTCTCATATACTGCTAATGAAAATGTAAGACTGTCTAACCACTTTTGGAAAGTAGTTTGGAAGTTTCTCTAAAAATTAGACATATGCCTACCATCCAACCCAACTGTTTCCCTCCTAGGTATTTATTCAAGAGAATGAAAACATAGATTTACACAAAGACTCGCACATTAAAGTTTACAGCAGCTTTATTCATCGTAGTCCCAAAATGGAAATGACCCAGTTGTCTATGAACAGGTGAGTGGGTAAACACACTGTGCCTTGTGTATACAATGGAACACTATCCAGCAACAAAAAGAAATGAACTTACAGCAACATGGATAGATCTCAGAATCATTATGCCAAGAGAAGGAAGCCAGCCACAAAGACCACATCGTGTGTGCTTCCATTCAAACATAATTCTAGAAAATGCAATCTAATCTACTAACCTACAGTGACAGAAGCAGGACAGTGGTTTTGTGGGAAGTGGAGCAGGACTGACTCCAAAGGGGCAGAGAACCTTTAGGGTTTGCTGTGAGGATAAAGGAAACATTCTATATTTTGAATGTGGTTCTGGTTTCCTGGTGTAACAACCGTTTAAAACTCTTTAAATTGTGCATTTTAAATGGATGCCATTTATGGCACATAAATTATACCATAATAAAACTGACTTAAAAAGTACTTGGAGACAGAGAGAATCCAGTGGGAAGGCTAAAGAACAGAGAATAAAGGCAGTGGAAGGGAGCTGGGGAGGTGGGTGGACATGCGCACACAGGGTGAGAACTTAAGTGTTGGGGGTTGGTGAGAGGTGGCAGCAGAAAATCAAGGCCACTCATGTCCTTTCCCACTTGTCCTTCTGTCTGACTTTTGTCAGACACAGCTAGTCAGGATGGAGCCCCTGACTCATGAATCACCAGCCCCAGGAAGGCTTCCCAGGGGACTTCAGCCACTCTGTTTTCATCTCTTCTCAGCTCTGTACAACTGTCTAGACCACAGAATAACACTCCAGTGTCCCATCTGGTCAGATAATGCCTGTAGGTTGCTATCCTCCGTCCTTGGTTTCCTTGGTCTATCAATATCCACTGCTGTTTTTGTTTATAAATTGTTCTGTGTAGGTGTTTATGGTTTCCCCAGAGACTCTTCTTTTGCTACTAAATATTGAATTTTTGCCATAAGCTAGACACTTTACAAATATTGTACATATTGAATCCTTGTAACAGCTTATGAAATAAATATTGTTAACTTCCTTTTACAGGGAAGAAAACAACTAAGGCTCAGGGAAATTAAGTGATGTTTCCAAGCAGCAGATGTGGGATTTGAATTTAGGTCTTTGTGAGTTCTGAGTTCTGAGTTCTTTCTGAGTGCTAAAGCCTGTTCATAAGCACTGTAGATAGGGCCTCCTTCCAACTGAGGCCATTTTTTATAATTACTGTATATACCTTTGCAACAGGTGTGGTGCTAAACATACTTCAGATAATAAACCGGTATTGATTTATTCATTGATCGAGTCCCTCAATTAATACTTTAATGCTTCTTTAAAATAGTAACTACCTGCCACCCAGGTCTCTTAAAGGGCCTTAAGAATGTCAGTTACTAGGTCCATTTCATCTTGCTGGAGAAATTCACTAAAAGATCCCCAGACTTTTTGCCATTGCCTGGTAGGAGAAGAGAAAAGGAGGTCAGCTTCTTTCTCTCCATTCATTCCAACTATCCTTTTTTTAAAAATTAAATTTATTTATTTATTTATTTTTAAAATATTAATTTATTTATTTTCAGCGTAACAGTATTCATTATTTTTTTCACCACACCCAGTGCTCCATGCAATCCGTGCCCTCTATAATACCCACCACCTGGTACCCCAACCTCCTACCCCCCACCACTTCAAACCCCTCCAACTATCTTTTTGTCCCTTCTCTTCAGAAGAAGCCACAGGAATGTTGGGGAATTGTTGTCAGTTCCACTGGTCACCTTGGGCCAGACCCAATATAAGAGCTTCCATTATTTCTATGACCCCATAGGGAATCCCTGAACAGGGAGTGGTGATTAAAGCCGCTGCTTGGTTGGTCCTTCTTCTTTTTTTTTAATGTAGTTTTTTTGTGTGTTTTTTTTTTCTTTTTAAGATTTTACTTATTTATTTGAGAGAGAGAGTGTGTGTGTGCACAAGAGCATGAGGCAGGAGGGAGAGGAGAAGCAGAAGACTCCATGCTGAGCAGGGAGCCTGACACCAGCTGGATCCCAGGACCACGGGATCATGACCTGAGCCAAAACCAAGGGTTGGACGCTTAACCAACTAGGCCACCCAGGCACCCCAGTTAACCTTTCTTCTGACAGCAAAGTGACAACTATCAAACTTAAAATGCAAATAGACCACAATTGCTAAACATAAAAATTTCCTTTCAGTTGCTTTGCACATAAAGCCCCCTCTAGTTCTCCCTCTTTCTCTCCTTTTCAAAATGTCTCTCTCCAACCCTACCTTCTTTCTGCTTCTCTAATGTCCCAAAAAGGCTGCATTATACTTGCTTACCTAAAAGGTTCTTTTATCTGTAAAAAAACATTCTATGAAGAAGACATTGGAACTAGACTCCAATTATGTGTCCTTGATTTTTGCATAATTTAGTGTGAGTTACTGTTCTTTGAATCAGTGGGGGATAGGAATTCATTCACGAATAATGGTTTCCAAAGATGCATGAGGACCCAGATGAGGTACTTGCCTAGAAGGTAGAAAGGCTCTTTTCTTCCAGATTTCAGAATTCATGTTCAACGAAAAGCAAAAGAGTAGGAGGTACAGAAAGGGATTGTACAGGCAAGTGCAGAAAGCTTTTACTAATCTAATTCACTCTTAAATCAGCCTTCTCCATGGTTGAAGGAATCCCTGTTCTCCTTAAGCTTTTCTATCTTGGATACATTTTTTAAAAATAAGCTTCTTTTAATGTATCAGAGGAAACCAGGGATATGTTTAAGATGCTTCAGTGAGAGATGAAGCTGAAATCAGTAAGGCTGGAAAAGGTCAAAGCCAGAATTGTTATTTAAACGTTGAATACCCCAAATTTGCTGCAAGTTGCTTATCAACATTCACAAAAGTCAGTGTCCTTTTCCTGTACAAGCTTTTATTACAAGGAAGCCTCCTGCCCATGAACATTAGCCCTGTGGTCTGTGTGTGTGTGTGTCTGTGTGTGTTTGTGTGCGCATGTGCGGGTGTTCACACATGTGAAACAAGTGTCTTCTTTTTTTTTTTTTAAAGATTTTATTTATTTATTGACAGAGAGAGATCACAAGTAGACAGAGAGGCAGGCAGAGAGAGAGAGGGAAGCAGGCTCCCTGCTGAGCAGAGAGCCCGATGCGGGCCTCGATCCCAGGACCCAGAGATCATGACCTGAGCCGAAGGCAGCTGCTTAACCCACTGAGCCACCCAGGCACCCAAAACAAGTGTCTTCTTATAGCATGACTTGAGTATCCTTCTTCCTGACTGTTTAAATGTGGGGGTACCTGCACATACTACTCACGTCCCATTTCTAACCTTTTCTCCTCCCCATTCAAGTACAAAAATCTACTGAATCAGAATCACCAAGTGAGGAGCCTGGGAATGTCTTTAATTACCCAGCCCAGATGGCTCCCACAACTGGGAAGGCTTGGGAAACAGGAATTAGAGGGTCTGAAGCAGAGCTTCTCAAGGTTTGTTAGACATTTGAATCACCTGGGGACCTAGTTAAATGCGGATTCTTTTTCAGTAGGTCAGGATTGGGCTGAAAATCTGCATTTGTAGCAAGGTCCCAGATGATGCTGGTGATGCTCCAGCCACTCTGTGTAGCAAAGGTCCAAAGGAGATGCATCCAAATGTCCAAACAGATATTAGTTGGAGCTAGAGACAGGAACAATTAGAGAAGGACCTAGACCACCTTCTGCTCTTCTGGCTCATCTGATGTGTGATGGTAGAAACAATTTTTGAGAAAGCCAGTAAGGCCCCATGGGGCAACAGTTTCTCAGTGCACTCACCAAGTTCTAGGTCAAACCTTGGTTTTGCAGGGCCAGACATGCTCAGGACTCAACCTAACCATGCTCCCTGAAGACGTATGTAAGTCATATATGCTAATATTTAAATGTCCCATAAAACATGTAATGATTGGTGAGAATCCCTTTGGTGGCCAGCCGGTGTGTTCTCTGCCTACAAGCAGACCCAGAGGGGCAGCCAGAATATTAGATTCAAATCAGCAGGTGGCCTGGCAAGCCGCTTGGCCTGCCTTTCCTGCTCCTATTCTAAGAAGTTGTTTCTTTTCTTGAAGTGTTTGGGTTCAGAGCATTCCCTCATCTTTTAAACATGAAACCCTCCTAAGCCCCAGGTGCTGTGCAGGGCACTGAGGTCACAGAAATATTAGTGAAAATGAAGCCCTGATTTGTATCTGGAAGCCATCCTGTCTCTTACTTTTTTAGTATGTATTTTCATTTTTACTTTAAAAACTTTTAATAGCAGTGAAATACAAATAAAATTTACCATCTTAGCCATTTTTTTTAAAGATTTTATATATTTAGAGAGAGAGTGGTGAAGGGGTAGAGGGAGAGAATCTCCAGCAGACTCTACCGAGTGGGAGAGCAGGATGATGAGGGGATGGAGGGGGTGGGGAGGTGCAGGGGAAGAAGGAGAGTGAGAATCTTAGGCAGACGCCCCACTGAGTGCAGAGCCTGACACAGGGCTTGATCTCACAACCCTGGGATCACAACCTGAGCCGAAATCAAGTGTCGGACGCTTTACCAACTGAGCCCTCCCAGGTGCTCCCATGTCCACCATTTTTAAGTGTACAGTTGAGTTGCATAAGTGCACTCACATGGTTGTACAACCATCACTACTATCCCATCTTCAGAAGTTTTTCATCATCCCACACTGAAACACCATATCCATCAGGCAACTCCTCAAAGATATCCATGTTGTAACATATATCAGAATTTCATTCCTTCTTAGGCCGTTGTATGTACAGACCTCATTTTGTTTGTCCATTCTTCTATCCAGGGACACTGAAGTTCCTTCTATACTTCGGCTACTGTGAGCAGTGCTGCTATGAACACAGGTGTACAAATATCCCTTTGAGACTTGCTTTCGATTCTTCTGGCTACAGACATACCTTGCTTTATGGTGCCTCACAGATATGTTTCATTTTTGTGAAAATGGCAACTCTGCATCAAGCACGTCTGTTGGCAGCATTTTGCTGACGGTGTTTGCTCACACTGTGACTCTGTGTCACACTTCGGTAATTTTCACAATATTTAAACTTTTTCATAACTGTTTTATTTGTTATGGTGATCTGTGATTATAACTTGCTGAACACTCAAGGTGATGGCTAATATTTTTTAGCAATAAGTCATTTTTTAATTAAGGTGCATACACTTTTTAGACATAATGCCACACTTAAGAGACCACAATAGAGTATAAACATCACTTTTATGTATAGTAAGAAACAAGAAATTTCATTTGACTTGCTTTATTGTGATATTTGCTTTATTGCAGTGGTCTGGAATTGTTAGGTCATATCATAATTCAGTTTTTGATTTTTGAGGATCCACGGTACTATTTCCATAGTAGTGGCCCAATTTTACATTCCCATCAACAGGACACAAGGGTTTCAATTCCTCTATCCTTGCCACTACACCTGACTCCTGCTTTAAGTGACTTCCTTAGCTGTAACTTGGGCTATTGTCCCAATGTCCCACCTGAAATGCTCTCCTTCTTCTCTGTCCTCTCCAAATCCTGCTTGCTCAACCTCTAAAGCCAGGTCAGGTCACACATTTTCTAAAAAGTCCGATGACATTAGCCCCTGATGAGCCCTCTTTGTCTGCCCCTGAGACCATTTTTATTTTTCCTTGATAATGACAGTCTTGTTCTTGGATTGTCTCCCCATTGCTCCCAGGTGGAGGTCATGTTCTATGCTTTTGGTTTCACCTAGCAATAAAAGCAATTGCTCTCTGTTGTAACTTGTTTGATAGAAAAATATAAAGAAAAGCAAGTACGCAGTCTGAAAAAGGGGCCAAATGCCCAAAGCTTGGTTTCTGTTCTGAGAACTCTTTACATGAAGAAAAGAAACTGAGTCCTGTTGCCCCAGAACACTGTCTCTGGTGGAGACTTACTAAGCGCCTCTGCACCCACCTAGCCAAACACCCTTCCCCTAGGATGTCATCCTCCAAGGCCATCGTCACCTTGGAGACACCAACCCTAAAGATGATCAGATGAGAAGAGATGCCTCTAGGGGAGGGACTGGCTCTGGGAGGGCTAACCACAAAATTGTTGCAAACAAGAATTCATTAGCTCAGGGGATTGCTTTGGGAGTTCATGTGGGTTTTATTACAATGTCTGCAACCACTTACATTACACAAGGGCTGAGTTTTCTTCCATGTCTATTCACTTCATGGTGGATGTCTGTAAACAGTCCCAGTGGGACTGCTGCTGGCTGCTGAACCTAAAAAATGTTACTTTTCCCCCCCAATTAATCTACCCTCATATGAGTTTGAAATCTTCTCGACCTTTCACTGTGTTCTCATTAGGGATGCTATCATACCCCTTGGCTGCCTTATGTTATAGGAGGAGCTTAAACCACCATGTCTGGCTAGAAAACTCTTCTGATTGAAACTCCCTCTCTTCTCAAAAGCCTTTCCAGCTTCACCGAGCAGTTAGTCTGCCGGACTGCCACGTTCCACAGTAGGGTGCCCATGCTTCTATTCTCGCTGTTGGCAACTTGGTTGTCATGATTTATTTTCAAAATGGTATCCTCTGAATATTATGATATCCCTAAGGAAAGAGATTATGTCTTCTCCATCTCTCCAACCTTCCCCTATAATCAAGTAACAGAGCCCTGGACCATAGTAGTTGCTTGAGAAACGCTTATTGGAAAGACAAATGAACTAAGTGGAAGGGCAGTCCCTGGATGGAAATTTAATAGGCCAGATTACTAACCCCAGCTGCTCCCTGGTAGGTCATCTGAGTGACTCATGCCACTTTGTGTCTCAGGTTCTCCACCTGTAAATTAAGAATAATAACTCACTACCTACCTATCTCAGATGGTCAAAGACTAGAATAGTAAATATGAAAATAATCTGAAAAATATAAATTCATTAACTTCAAAAATATTTAGAGTCCTCACCTAGTGTGATGGCCCCTGGGTTACAAATAGGAAGATACAACCCCTTAAAGGTTCTACTTCTTCACGATGGCATTACTGTCAGTTAGCCACCTATCATCAAGATATGCCTACTTCATCCCATTGTCCTGTTGTGGTTGGCAACATTTTTGCCCATGTCCTTTGTTTTTGAATTCACCACATACCTCATATTATGGTTTTACTAGAGGTCTCTGCCTGTTTTCCAGCTGTAATCACAGCTGAACGATTCCCTACCAGTCCTGGTTCCACTTCAGAAGAACCATCAGCCGTACACACAGCACCAAGCCCATCCATCTGTGTAAGAGATAATGTAATTCTAAGACAATATTTAACAATGTGGGACGAGGCATAAACTCAATATGTTTCCAGGCAGAATAGAAAAAAAATATGTGCCCCATCTCATTAATCACAATAAGAATGAGGGATGGGGCAGATACCCAGGCTGGTGCTGTTCCCTCCAAGTTAATCTGTCTTAATACTAGGCCCTTGATAAAAAGAATGCTCATGTCGTCGTTCTGCTTGTTCAATGGCAATTTACATTGGGGAGCGAAAGATTTATGCCGTAACAAGACTCTCTCAGTAATAAAAACTTGAGTGATCCATGCTGTGTTTGGAGGTAGCTTCTACAGCAGACACTCTCTGGGGACAAAACTTCAAGAGAAGGATTTCAAGATATGTATTGACAAAACTGATCCTATTCACAAGTGCTCATTGGGTTCATTCATTCCCTCATTCAACAAATTTCTACTGGGCACCACCCCTGTGCAGAAGGCTCTGTTAGAGGTTTGGGACTTCACAGGAGCCAGATATGGTCTGTACTTTCCAGGGACCCTCGTCGGAAGAGATGCAACTCACACCCAATAATGAGGGTGCCACATGGACCGTAAGCTCACAAGGACAGAGACAGTGTCTATTTACATTCCAGGGCATACCAGTGTCTATCACAGGGCCTTGCGCAGAGAAGCTCATTAAAAGTTTATTAAGTGACAAGTGCCCAACAATGGATGAATGGATAAACAAAATGTGGCACATACATGCAATGGAATATTATTCAGCCTTAAAAAGCAAGGAAACTCTAACACATGCTACAACCTAGATGGACCTTGAAGATGTTCTGCTAAATGAAATAAGCCAGTCACAGAAGTACAAATACTGTATGAGCTCCCTAATAGGAGAGGTCAAATTCATAGAGACAGAAAGTGGGATGGTGTGTTGCCAGGTGCTGGGGCAGGAGGACATGGGTTGTTTAATGGGTATAGAGCTTCAGTTTTGTAGAAGGAAAAATGTTCTGGAGATGGATGGTGGTGATGGTTGCAGACCAAGGTGAATAAACTTAATGCCAGTGAACTATACTCTAAAAAATAGTTACAATGCTAAACTGCATGCTATACATATTTTACCATAACAACAAGAATAAAAATCTTTAAAGGGCTAGCAAGAAGTCCAGAGACAGCTTGAGGCAGGAGATGTAATGGAGTGTCCTGAAGAGAAGGGACCAATGGAAGTGTATGTGCTTTCTGAGGGAGGGAAGAAGAAGAGGGCATAGAATTGTGCTGAGGACTCACTCCAGGGGTGTCATGGAAAGGAAGCCAAGGGAAGTATGTTAATAACCTGCAGGAGCAGGAGCAGCTCCAGAACCTACTGGACCAAGTAGAGACATGGAAAGGAAGGGTCAGAGAGTTCCAAGAAGGGCCTTTTAGAGGATGACAGTGGTTGACCAAAGCCTTTGGATTTGACAGTTGGGAAATAAGGGGCAACCCCTAGTAGAGCAAGCATCTTCGGAGCATTGTGAGCATGGCAGTGAAGACTACAATACCAAGTGAATGAAGAATAAGACATTGAAGTTTGATTGTAAAGGAAGGAAAATGATCGCAGAAACTGGAAGGAATCAGTGGATGAGAGAGAAGAAAGACATGGCAAGGGACAGAGGTATTGAAAGAGAAGGAAAGAATGTTCTGGAAGGATCTAGAATGGCTGGGAAAGATGAATTGGGGATTCCTTCTCCCTTTGAAACAAGAGGGCAGGATGAGAAGATGGAGGAGCTATCAGGAAGAAATGCGTGAAGAAGAGGAAGCTCCAGGGCTGCTGCCTCCTGAGGGGGGAGGACATCAGAGCAAGTGCTCTGAAAATACACCACAGAAAAGTCAGAGAGTTTGAAGATGGTGTCCTAGGGAATTCAGGCAGGCACATAATGGGGAATGGTGGAGCACTGGATCCAGCTAGGATTCAGAGCCCCGGTGTATGTAAAGAGACCAGTGGGCTGGCCTGAAGGAAGGGAGCAAATAGCATATTTTCCCAATGGGGATGGGGAGGCAGGGTGAGTGGCAGGCCAGAGAGACCTTCTTCATCAGGAGGGCAAGTGTGTGGAGAGAACCGTTGTCAGTGAGGTCCAGGCTGGATGGCAGGGAAATTGGGATCCAAGGAGGATATGAAGTCAAGAACTTGAGTTCATGATGAGGTTGAGGAGATGGTTCTGGAAGAAAGAGAAGTTGGGCCACAGAGAAATTTTGAATCTGAAATCACGATCAAGGGGCTGCTATGTGGGAGGGCAGGGTCCAGGAGAGTGGTGCTGACCAAGAGTGGACACCAGCCAAGAATAAGTCCAGGAACTGTGAGGTCCAGGAATTTGTAGAATGTTGAAGTGCCCCCCAGGGATGGTGACAGGGTGATGAGGTGGAGACAAGTGTTAGATGAATAACAAAATCAGTCACTGGGGCGAGAAGATGGAAAGGGAAGGGAAA
This sequence comes from Mustela nivalis, assembly GCF_964662115.1. Classification (NCBI taxonomy): domain Eukaryota; kingdom Metazoa; phylum Chordata; class Mammalia; order Carnivora; family Mustelidae; genus Mustela; species Mustela nivalis. Next base: position 22,796,430 of record NC_139027.1, on the reverse strand, counting down.
GATTTGCTTGGCTAGCAAGTATAAAAGAGGAGCTTGTTGAAAGAGAGCGATGCCGCCATGAAACCTGAAGAGCCTGGAGGACCCTGTCAGCCAGTTCGTCAGTCAGTCAGTCAGTCAGATAGTCAGGAAGAAATGGACCAGAATGGGGGAATCAACTTCCACTGGTGAGGGTTCTGTGTGGGAATGGCTGAGAACACCCATGAAGGAAGGAAAGAGCCAGATTTGGAATTGATAGCTTGAGCGAGAATTGTGAATAAGCTGGACGATGAGCGAGGCTAGAGGGAGGAGCAGAGTCAGGGAGACGCAAGGCAAGGAAAACATCCAAGCTCCAGGGGTCTGTAAAGTGGATGTCAGGACCCCCGGGAAGGAGGCCTAAAGCAGTCATGGGGTATGGGATTCTCAAGTGCCACAAAACCGGGGTGCGCAACATATGTCTTGGGAAGGAGAGGCTCCTGCTTCAGTGTTCCCGTGCCAGCTGCCACCAGCCAGCTTTACGAACAGAGCAATAAGCCTGTTTTTGAAAGCGAGGAGATTCACTCTGAGTCTTAGACTCATTTTCTGCAAAATGGGAGGATTGGGGGTAGGTGACCTTCCAGCTTCAGAATGCTGTGCTCCTGTGAAGTAGTGTCCTTGGCCTGTCAGTGCCTCTGCTTCTGACTGTGTTTCAGTTTCAGTGATGACCCACTCCACATCCTCTCCATGGGTGGGAAGGGTAGACATTGTTAGGAAAAAGTGGAAAGGCGGAGTGATAATATCATTACGTACTCAGTTGGGCTGGTTGCTAGCCCAACAACTCCTTGAAAATTGGGGAGGTGGGCAGGAAACAAGCTCTTGGCAGACAAATGAGCCGAAAGGCCATGATGTGGCAAGTGGGACCAAGCTGGGCCAGGGGCCCCTTGTCCCTGTCGCAGGCACTCCCATGCAGGCCCTAGCCTGCAGCTGCAACCCAGATTTCAGACCTTGTGACAACGGAGGTGTCATTGACGGCGACTCAGCACTCCCACTGTAGGGATGAAGACATCAGCAGGTGGAAAACCTCAGGAGTCCTCCTTCTACTCCCATACCCCGCCCCTTCAGGCTTTAAATTCCTGAAAAGTTTTCATTTCAGAATTATTCTGGTTTTCTGCATTTTTTTTTAAATGAAATGAGCATTTCCTTGCCTAAGCAACTTTACACTTAATGGAGACTCTCTCCTTCTCCCCCCACAACCCGGTCACTATGCTTCCCACCCTGTTTTGGAACCATATTTGGACATTAATCATATTACCCACAGTCAAAACGCCATCTCATCTAGAAGGAGCATAGCTGCAGTATTAGGAAAGCATAGAATAAATACTGAAGCCTATAATTCTCTATCATCCTCTCCGCTCCCATATGCACTTACTGAAATGCATTTGGTCAAATGAGAAGGGGGGAAAGAGAAATGAATCCTAAAGAAGTTAATAGTAATAGCATAAGAAATTATATTTTGACTGATAATATTAGTACTTATTATAAGCGATAGTATGATAAAGATATCAGGAGCCCTCAATTACTTTTGTGTTTTTCAGACTTGAGAAGAGAGAGGAAAAAAAATTTAAATTTACTTTCTGGACCAGGAGAGTAATAATCCTTTTATGACTATATTCATTTTCTCAGCCTCAGATGAGAAAGGTGACCAGGGACTAGGTTAAAATAAATGACGGTGCTTTGTCAAGGCCCCTGACATGACCAAAACAGTATGGCTTGGGGTGTTCCCGTGGGAGCTGAGTGTTGAACCTGAAGGGAAGACAAGATCCTTTCTCCAGAGGATTTGTCTCCACGATGTAAATCCAGGGCCTAGACACACAAATGAGTTAAAATTAGTTCTACAAAAACTTACAAATCACCACCCAGTGCTGATTAGTAGAAAACAGCAGAGCACAGGGCTGGGCAAAGCCTACAGAGGAGAGAGGGGAGCTAAGGGAGCTGGAGTGAGTGAGGTTGTGAGGGAAGGTGGGAGCCGGGGTCGCTCCAGGTCTCACGCCCAGTGTCTGACGCAGACCAAGGCTTTCACGTTCCATCAAGGTCTGAGGCAAAGCACAGGCTGGTGGAGAGGTGGGAGCCAGCCAGTGCCAAGAGAGGGACTGGTACGCCAAGGACATGGAGAACATTCCCAGAGCCCTGGGGGAAGTTTTATGTCCTTACGTAACAGCAGTCTTCACCACGTTCCATGCCCTGTAGATCCGTCATCTTGAGATCCTTACAAGCCTTGTGTAAGGGGTTGTAATGCAGTGATGGGGAATGGGTGTCAGCCAGGATGCCAGACCTTTTGGGCCCATGCAGGACATGGTATGGCTTGCATCCAGGTTTGGTGAGAAAGGGAGTCACGATGGGTTACAGGCTTCTGCCATGGGCACAGAGCGTTGTGAGACCCACAGCAAGTGTTTCTCATCTCGGTTCTCCAGAATCTCAGTTGATTGGGTTAGGGAATCAGGGTTCAGTTACAGAGCTTTCATAAATTCATAGTTGCTTTTTGTGGAGCTAGAAGAGGGTCATATAAGGGAAAAGCATCCCTTCCTCTAGATACTTTACTTTCATCTGCTATAAAATTGTTGTAATACACCAATTCGAATAGAGCAAGCCACTCTCCTACCATCTTCTGGAATATTGTCATAAAAAACAGGAAGATCTACAGCATCTGTGGTAAAAATGCCTTAGACATGGCCCTCCTTGTGCAAGGCACAGCTGTCCACCGTGACCCTGAACCAGGATTGAATCAAGATGGACTGTATTTGTTTTACTCCCCTCTGCCTTAATGAAAAAGTGAGGGAGTTGGAGAGGAAAGGCACTAAGTTTTTAGAGGGCCTTAAAATTTTACCTAAAGAGCTTGGATCTGATGTAATAGGTAATAAGCAAAAGGGCTGTTTATATGCATATGCTTCCCTTAAATCAGATATTTGTAGGTTTAGTGCCTGTAATGTTTTGCATTTTGTCAAGCCTGTGATGCTCTTTAAAATACTTCAGCTAAGTTACTTCATTTGATCTACACGTGGAGTTCCAGTAGATTCCTGAGAAGGAACCGGCATCAGTGGGTGGGGAGCGCATGTTGGTAAGAGCATTGGCCGGGGGTCTCAGAGCAGGAGTCACATGGAGCTTCCCTCTTTTAAAAGCTGTATGCAAGGTCGTGCTCTCTTGCTCTTTTCTTTAACTGGGTTTGGATTCTCTTAACCGAAACTGGAACGTGTGCTCTACATTTATCAACATCTCTAGAAGACTTGCTAAATCATAGCTCCCCTCATTGGCTGTGCCAGCATCATTAATTACACTGTGATACTCCAGACAGCATTTTTCAGGGACTTAGGGAAAATAAAAAAAGACTAAACATCAGAAAACAGGAAAATCTGGGTTCGTTCTCTTTATATCCCATCGCAGCGTTCCGCAGTTTGTTACCTGGCTTCCTGCAGTTGAGTGACCTTGGGCAAGTCACTTCCTAAGTTTTGCCCTCTGTCAAAATGAGACGTTTGGAACAGATGATTTTTGTCCTTTGGGGTCGCAGGAGGAAAAAGATGGCAGATTCAAACTGGATAATTTGAAGTGCGCTTAAGAAAGGAGATTCTTTAGGAAAGGTGTGGGCAGGGTAAGGAAACCACAAGGGATAGAGCAGTAACCCAGGGCAGTGACCACAGGCCATCGCCACCCCAGTTCTGAAGGGGAAAGGGGGCATGGTTACTCGAATCCAGAGAAAGTTGTAGAGAGAAGTCAGCCTTGAGGAGGCAGTAAGCTTTGCAGAGGGACAGACTGGTGATGCCAGAGCAGGGAAGTAAAGAAAGAAATTCTCCAATGCCATCCCACTACCCACCGCCTGTCCACTCTTTCTATTGGCCAAACCCAACCGGAAGCCGAAAAGCAAGGGAGCTGGGGAAGTACTCACGCAGCTCCCACCTGCTGCACGATGCAGGGAGAAGGGCAGAGAGCAGACCTGGGGGTGGGCATGAGATACCCTGCACACCCCTGAAGTCCCACTCAGCGATGTGTATGTATTTGATGTACAGTAAATTAAGTATGCAAAATAGAAACGTATGAGAAGAATTTTTTTTTTTTTAGTAGAGGATGTGCTAGCAGGTTAGGGGAATATAATATAAAACATATTAGGTAAGCAAACTATATTTATAGAACAAAAAATAGGTGAAAGAAAAAATAGCTTTAACTGAGGCCCAGCAGCAAAGAATGAGACTACACACACACACACACACACACACACACACACAGAAGCACACATGCAATCTCTCTCTCTCTCAAGAGCTTTGAGCTTCTAAAAATAGCATGGAATTTACTAGGTAGTGAGTCGATCTTGAGATTTCAGCCTTGAGACAAAATTATTGAGATCCCCGAAGGGCCCGTTGTAATGCCATGTTGCAAGACCGCACATGCCAGGAGTCCTGAGATTTTAGGTCTGGGGAGGACTTGGGGGAACAACTAGCCCAGCCCACCCCTTGGTGTTCCAAAGTGGGCCGGTGACTACAGAAGGGTCTGGATGGGGCCGAGCCTGTGCTGCACCCATCAGCCCCCACGTCCCCACCACCCGCTTTGGGACTCACCATCTCACTCCAAAGTCACAGCTCACAGTGATTGTGGGAAATGTTGCTGGTTTTTCAGATCTAGGAGCTCTAAACTTCATGAGCCTCTAAACACACTCTGTTTTGCAAGCTCTCTGCAGTTTAAAGGTTTTATTTATTTATTTGTCAGAGAGAGAGAGGGAGAGAGAGCGAGCACAGGCAGACAGAGTGGCAGGCAGAGGCAGAGGGAGAAGCAGGCTCCCTGCTGGGCAAGGGATGCTCAATCCCAGGACACTGGGATCATACCTGAGCTGAAGGCAGCCGCTTAACCAACTGAGCCACCCAGGCGTCCTAAGCTTTCTTCAGTTTAGCCTTCGCTGGGGCTGACCGAGATTTTTGTAGCTGTGCTCTTCCTCATGGTAACGGAGAGCCTGAATGGACGCATACCAGGTGTGAAGACTCAAAGGCTTCAGCTGTTCTTTAGATTATCATCGCTATAAGTCATTTTAAAACCTGCCATTAATTCAGCATCTCCCAGATGCCAGGCTCTGATCCAGACCATCTCACATAAGCTAACCCTCTCCAAACCCATCAGGTTAGGATTCAGCTTCTTATTCCTCATAGGAGGACGCTGGGACAGTGTGCCAGACACTGAGAAACCTGCTTAAAATGCCACGAGTTAGTGGGAGTCCCCGTGTTATCTCTGAACTCACGCCACTACTTCCCTTCTGCTCTGCCAGCGTCAAAACCCCTCACCGGTAGAAAGAACCTGCTACTTCACCATCAGGCGGTTTTATCCTGGAAGTCACAGCCTTGCAATAAGGGACTCGGAGGGCAGCATCACTAAGCCCTGAGGTTCTGCAGGGCACCGGCCCCCTTGATACACATCTAGGTGCCGGAAGATGGAAGGGAACTAACATTTATCAAGGGCCTACACTGTGCTTTGTGCAGTCAAGAGTGAAGTCAGTTCTGTTCTGGAAGTTAATGTGCTTTCTGTTCTACACTGCTCCCTCAGACGGCCTATCGGAAGAGGAAACGAGATTGGCTTACATGCTCCCTCAGACGGCGAACCAAGAAAGGGTAAGCGGGAAAGCTTCAGAGAGCATCTGAGTCAATGTCTCACTGATACAGCGAACTTCTAGAAAACGTTCTGACTGGGACCCTCACTGCCCTCCCGAGGCAGCTTATTGGATCATGGGGCAACTGGAGAAAACCGTCACTCTGACAGGATATGCCTTTGGCTTTGGCTGGGACAGTTTTAGAATGAGGGAACACCAGGACCTGGACCAAAGGCGTGCTCACAGCCCCCAGAGCTTCAGGAATGTCAGGAGTGAGCCACCGAGGGGAAGCCATGGGGAAAATCTGATTGGCGAGCCTTCCAGGGTCCATCCCAGTATTGGATGAAAACCTCCAGCAGCACATAGCCGTGGACATTAATCCTCACTCCTTTGCTGTTGACGCTCGAGTAACTATAAATCCACTTAATACTGTTACCAGCTAATCCACATCCATCTCAGTATTCAAATGGAGAGCAGGAGACACTGCAGCAAAGGCCGGAACGAGTTGCATGTTCTCTGCTGCATTATTGCCCAACCTGCTGTGTGCCAGGCCTATCGGAAGAGGAAACGAGATTGGCTTACATGCCTTGTTCTGAGTTTACCCACCGTGTCTTTTCAGGGATCCCCGCGTTCTTTTCTAAATGCTTCCAAACCATCTGGTTAGAAATCTGTTTTAAAATTTGGCCAAAGACCCATGCCGGTATTGCCACAATGAAGTTGATTTTTAAAATCAGAACACTTGGGGCACCTGGGTGGCTCAGTGGGTTAAGCCTCTGCCTTCGGCTCAGGTCATGATCTCAGGGCTCTCTGCTCAGCGGAGAGCCTGCTTCCCCCTCTCTCTCTGCCTGCCTCTCTGCCTACTTGTGATCTCTGTCAGTCAAATAAATAAACGAAATCTTAAAAAATAAAATAAAATCAGAACACTTATCTACATGTCATCCACAACAGGCCTCTGCACAACCACACAGCCTGGGACCACCTCCCCAGCTGAGCCAAGCACTGTCTCCATGTTACTTCCAGCCTCAAAAACCATCTCAAAGAACCTCTATGAACAGAAGAACAGAATATCTGTATTCTTGGTTTCATGCTTATTAGGCAGAGCCACTGGCCCAACGTGAAGTCATAAAACTTCTGGTATGCACCTACTGTGTGCCACACACTGAGCCAGGAACTAAAGAAACCCAGAGCTGAACAGTCCAGGCCAAAGTGGGGTCTCGCCCTACGGCGCTGAGCCTCTCCTCCCATTCCTGATGCCTCTCTCTCCCTCCTTCAAAGCAACTCTACCTCACACTATTGTCTCTTCTGTCCTCAAGGGCAGGGACTGTGTTTTATTTCTCAGAGCGTCCCCAGTGGTGAGCCCCATGTCTTCCATGGAAAGCACAGTCAGTACACACTTGTAATAATGATTAACAGTGTTGACAATGAGTTGGGGCAAGAAGACACGGCCCAAAGAAAAATGAATTTCTGAATCAGAAGGAAGGGGTTATGAAAACACATTAAGCATAGTGTTGCCAATTAATATGATTGAGTATTAAAACAGACCCAGCAACACTATAATTTGGAATGGTAACCATGGTGTATTTCTTTCAGTCAGGCCAAGGGTGATATTTTTCATGATTAGTTTTTGATTAATCCTATTAGATAGATACTTCATTTATGGCCTATACATTTGTTCTTAAGGGTTTAATTGCTTGTGCAATTTATAAGCATTAGAATTGCTGTTATGTAAATGAATTTGCAGCATCCAATTCACCTTTAAGGTAATTAAATTAAGTGTGGTTAGTTAAGAACATTAGACATCTATGAAAAGCCCCTGAGAAAAATTTGGTTTGTTCAGATGGAGAGGGTCGCCTTCTGTGTTTCTTTCTTTTCTTTTTTTTTTTTTTTTCTACATTGTATCTCTCCCAGTACCTGGGTCCTCCACATCCCCCCCTTCCCGCTCCTGGTAGTCCTTGCCTCCCTCCTCACCTGCTGGCACCAACTAATTTGTCAGTTAAAGGATACATGTTGAGTGAAAATAACAACCTCTTTCATAAACAAGTTCCTCTGTTTCCAAGAGAAACCAGAGGGACTCATGTTCCTTGCTGAGATGCTCCTCTCCTCAATTTGTCGAATTGTTTTCCAATTTTGATAGAATAATGTTGCTCATGGTATGTATATTCAGCATGAATGTTAGAATCAAAGCTCAGCTATCGGGTCCGGCAGATCAGGGAACTGAACTTGTTTGTTCCTGCCTCCTGGGTAAATGAGGAGAAATGTCCCATTTTAATAGTAGCGCAGAGTGGACGGAGGGAGTAGAAAGAGCATGGACTTTTCAGGTAGGCAGGTTTGGCTTTCGTTCAGTCCAGTTAAGTTCACTCACTCATTCTTTCTCTCATTCATTCAGCAAATACTCAATGAGCACATAGTATGGGCCTGGTCCTATTCTGGGCGCACTGGAGAGAAACTAGCTCATTATTCAGGAAAATCTGATTCCAGTGGGGCTTTGAATCAGCACTACATATCATTGGTTATGTTTCTTCAATTCTCTGAGCATTAATTTCCCCATCCATAAAATGGGAATATTAAAAATAGGATTGTTAAAAGAATAAAACAAGATGATGTTTCTCAAATATTTATCCCAGAGGTCTTAATCCTGTGACTGTGGACCCTTAGAGGACTATAGGCAGAATTGAAAGGTCTGTGAGCTGGGGCACCTGAGTGGTTCAGTGGGTTAAGCCTCTGCCTTTGGCTCAGGTCATGATCTCAGGGTCCTGGGATTGAGCCCCAAATTGAGCCCCATATCGAGCCCCGCATCGGGCTCTCTGCTCAGCAGGGAGCCTGCTTCCCCCCTCTCTCTGCCTGCCTCTCTGCCTACCTGTGATCTCTCTCTCTCTCTTCAAATAAATAAATAAAATCTTTAAAAAAAAAAAAAGAAAGGTCTGTGAACTGGGATGGAAAAAATGTATCTTTATTTTTACTACTTGTAATAGAAATTTAGCACTTCCTTAATTGTGAATGTAGGTAATAAATCTACCGCTGTGACAGTAATAAAGGCGGTTGTGATTTTGTCACAAACACAAATCTCATTACAGTTGTTGCAGACATTATACTATTTAAGCTCATCACTACTTCAAATTTACATATTAGATCTGCCATGAGATAGTTATTAAGTGCATTAATAAAGAAGCACGCATATGACCACATCATAACTTTTTAATTGTTTCTGATAACTGTATTTCAGTATAATTCATCTTCTTTCGGACACATTTCTCTCTTCCGTGGAGCCATATCATTTTCAGAACACCTGTGTAACCAGCTGTCTATCTGCTTGTCCTTCACATACCAGATCCTGGGCCTTTCCCAGTCTCAGCACCTGAGACAGCTCCCTTGGAACGAGCTTCTGGGTTCAGTTGCGCCTGCTTCAGTTAACCCATCCTTCTTGAGTCTACTGTGACACATCCTGTCGTGCCCCCAAAAACATATGTCACGCTCTGTTAATTTTGGGCAGGATCAAGCATTGTATTAATATAACATCTTTGGATGTGGTTACATGTATAGAATATTTAGCTCAATTAATCACTTATTGAGTATCTATTAAGTACTAAGCATCATGCCAAGCCTTACAGATAGAAAGGTAAAAATATAAATAAGATACAGACCTTGTTTTAAGAAATGTGCAGACTGATATGAGATATAAACATAAATAAATAATTATGGGCTTTTTTCATCTCCTTTGCCTATTCATTTGCATAGTTCAGCTCTAGTTATTACTTCAACTCTAAATCTTAGATGGACTTTTTCTTAAATCCTGAAGATGGGCATTTATGAGTTCTCCTTTAGCAAGTCTTCAGTCTTCTGGCTTTCTTCTTAGAGTTTGTAGCTCCATTTCCTACCCCAGGGATCACAGTGATCATTTGGATTGAGTTGGCTAATAAAGTGATACTCCTCTCCTTTGTTCCCTGAAACCAAAGTGACGACCTTGGACAAAGACAAGAACCTTCCCAGATGGAAGAAAAACAAGTTGTGATCAAAAGCAGCCAACCAAATTCACTTTATCTAAGCCCACCTGGTACTCCCACTGCCATTGTCCTCATCCCTCTTTGAATATACTCCGTGGTTATGGGTCTCCATGGGTCTGAATAATTTGAAGTTCTCTCTATAGACCATCACTACTAAATGGGAGGTGAAGATCATGAGTAAATCATGAAGAAGAGAATGTTAGAGGTAATTTTTTTTCAGTTCTGAGCTTTTTCATTGAACCTCAGCAAAATTTATGAAATACAGCCATAAAGGCTATCTGGATTCTCACCAGTATTATTTGGCCCAAGCCAACCTATAGCTCTGGTGTGATCGGTCGTGTTGGGGGTCGTGTCGGTCGTGTTGCACGGCTTTGACATGCCCTCCAGTGGTGCTGCTCTGCTCCAGGGCTGCTGTGATTAATTAGATGTTCAGGAGAGCTGATGAGTCACTATGTTTGAATATCAGTTTTGGGGGGTTAGGGAGTGACCCTAGCATTCTGCTGAATATAACAACAGGATGAAACGCAATTTATGTAATGGGAACTAGGCACCATCTGATACAGCATGGTGACAGATTATCCAGAAATAAACAACAGGAAGTTGTCAGTTGCCTAAAAAGCAGCCTGCAAAACTAAGAGAATGCCAGTTTAGTCATTTACATAGGCATATATTAATAGCACCTGCTTCGTCCAGAGAACTGTCCTGGGATTACCTACAAGTGCATATGAGATGATCCTCACTGCTATAAAGTTGAGTCTAAGTAGGGCAGACAGAACATGGAGGGCTGTTGGCGTGTGTGTGTGTGTGTGTGTGCGAGTGCGTGCATGCGCGCGCATGTGTGTATAGCTGTTGTGAAAGCATCCAGCAGAAAAAAAATAACAATGCAAAAAAATGAGCTCAGCAGAGAAGACCAAAATAACTCCAGTCACACTGGGCCCCTCTTGCCTTTGAATATGGGCTGAGCTCCAGAAGCAAGCACGAGACAGCACACGGTCTTCAGGGATGGGGGCAGACACACACTATGGCCCTGATTTTATCTCAGTAAAATAACGATTAGACCAGTAAGTGGGCAGGAAAAGAAACGAAATAGTCTTTAATATCTGGTGAAGTGACTGGTACATAGCAGGCATTGAGTAAATGTCTCCTTATCCTCTGAATCATCTACCACTAACCCCATTTTACAGATTAGCAAACTGGGCCTCTGAGATAAGTGAGTGGCCCCGAGGTCACAGAATGTTAAGCCATAGAGATGGGACTTTTGACCTTGAATCTGATGCTCTGAACACTAGGCCACATTGCTTCCCATTTCACATTTGCATGGTTAAGCCATCTCAAGTAGGGTGCTTTCTTTAGCCAAAGCTGGAGTTCATAAGTAGGAATCTTAACAGAGCGCACCTGCCTTTCCTCATTGTCAAAGAAGGACTTGGGAAGACACCCCCACTTCATTATCTAACCTGAGCCTTCTTCCTGGAGCTATAAATTCAGCCACATCCACAGAGGCTGACGGGGTTTGGCACTTCCCTCCACCCCACCCCACCCCACTTGCTGCCCTGTGTGCCTACAGAGATCCAGTGGGAAGCCACGACTCATTCTCCCCCACGTGGCAATCTGTTTATTTTAGTACCTTTTGGACCATGATTCCAAGCTGGCAATCCTTAGAAATCCAATTTTTGTTTACTTTTTTGATGACTCCAAAGTTCAGAAAGTTAGAGTATTGCTTTTTAATTAATACTGCTTTTCCAAAGTTCAAAATGCATCGTTCTGCTATTAGCAATCCCCTCTAACTCTACTGAAAAACGGATATGGACCTGTTAGCTGGCATTGCTTTTAGTCATTGTTATTCTCTTAGGACTCTGCTTCAGAAAAACTTGCATTTTTAAAATTGCTGTCATTTAATTCCATAGGCAGTTGATTTAAGTTTCATTTTTTTCCATTAAATGAAAATTAAATTAAGCTCATTATTGTATTAGACAGGCATTGATTGCACTCACTTTGGTTTTAATTAAATGCTACTATTCATTATTCCCTCCTGTGTAGTGCTTTTAATTTTCTTTGGTATATGATTTGGGGTAACAACAGTATCAGTAAATTATCCTTCATAAATAATATTCAAACAGAAAGACATACAAAACACACTGTGAAAGCAATTTGAAGGTATTTGCTTATTGTTTTTAATTTACTGGTAGGATATTTATCAGAGAATATTTTCCATGTTGCTCCTTTGTGATAAAACAGGGGATGTCCATATCTCTCTAATGCAGCTCTGACTTTTGCTGCTAATAGCTGACTTCAAGACGCCATTGATCTTAAAAATGTGCTGACTTTATGTACAACACTGACGTTACGGACCAGGGGTAGATGTTTGAATTTAAGTCTAAGAACATTATCAGAAAGGTTCAGAAAAATGTCCAGAGAAGCTTATTTTGTTTTGTTTTGTTTTTTCCTATAACACTGTGAAGCACTCATTTCATGCCCTACTATCTCCTGGGTCCTGGAAATGCATGGGATGATAGAGAACCACAGACCTTGTCCTTCTGGTACTTGTATTCTAAAGGGTAGGTGATAACATAATATATACTAACTCCAGCTGTCTGAGAAAACAGGATTCCCCATTAACCTGCTGACAGTGCCTGGGCCATTCTCTGCAGATCAAGACTTTGAGGGAGACTGGGTATTTCATATTCCCCTCTTCTAAATGTATCACAGTGATAGGTATGGAATGACATAACTGAGTTCAAAAATGCAGACGCCATCTCTCAAACCCAGAACAGTAATGGAAACTAGTAGGCAAAGCTGTAGCCCCAAAGAGCTCTGGGGAAGAAAGCAGTCCATTCAGCTAGAAATTGGGCCTCGCAGAGGTAAATAGGAGTTCTCCAAGAGGACAACTCAGTGCTCAGTCCTTACAGCCAGGGCTGACATGGAATAAGCTCTCCTGATGATGAAAGGAGACGAAAAAGTGCCCCTGAGACCACCATTTTTAGCAAGCTGCCGTCCGATGGACAACATCTTGTGACCTAGAACTGAACCAAAGTGCCCAGGGACTGAATCTGTTCTGGCCTTGAGGGAAGAGCCAGCAGGGGTGACACAAACACGACGAGGGAGGGTGAGCCTGGCTGGCAAGGGGGTTTCTGCTAACAAACACCATCACTCAGATGGAGGCTGGCCTTCAAGTACAAAATCCAAAAATGTAAAGATAGGCCAAGAAGAAAGCCTACAATCATTGATTGTATGATATGAATGTTCCTCACATTAAAAGAAGTTTTTGGGGGCACCTGGGTGGCTCAGTGGGTTAAGCCGCTGCCTTCGGCTCAGGTCATGATCTCAGGGTCCTGGGATCGAGTCCCGCATCGGGCTCCCTGCTCAGCAGGGAGCCTGCTTCCCTCTCTCTCTCTCTGCCTGCCTCTCTGTCTACCGTGATCTCTCTCTGTCAAATAAATAAATAAAATCTTAAAAAAAAAAAAAAAGAAGTTTTTGTACCAGTCTGAATGGGCTGTAGAATGAGTACGTTTAGGGTCTACTCACATAGACACATGAAGAAAAACTTCTGTTTAAAAAGTCAGGAAACACGAGTTAGGAAACAAAAGCTGGCTGACATTAAATGAGACGGGAATATGGAAAGGAACTGATTTATAAAGCCAGAAATAAAAAATGAAGTAAATATCAATCTTTAAGTCAGATTTAACGGCTCGATAGATGGGACCAACTCTGGAATGGTCTTGTTCAGGTGGAGAATCAAAGGATCAAGATGGTTACACTCAGCGATCCCCCCAGCATGCCACAGAGACGAAGAGATTCTCTATGCTTCGGAAAAAGAAAAAAAAAAAAAAAGCAGTTAAAAAAAAAAAGCTATTTAGAGACAAGGGAGATAGAGAGGGTCTTCTGCAGTCTAGCAGGATGTCAGAAGAAAGTAGAAGGATCAAGGACAATAAAGAGAAAAATTAAAAAGCTGGAAGAATATTTTTATTTTTTTTTAATTTTTTTTTTTTTTAATTTATTTAGTCAGAGAGAAAGAGCGAGAGCGAGCACAGGCAGACAGAGTGGCAGGCAGAGTCAGAGGGAGAAGCAGGCTCCCCGTGGAGCAAGGAGCCTGATGTGGGACTCGATCCCAGGACGCCGGGATCATGACCTGAGCCGAAGGCAGCCGCCCAACCAACTGAGCCATTTTTAAACAGATTACATGTAATCAGCACAACATCAAACTTCTCATTAGCAACAAAAGATACCAGGAAGCAGGAGACATGGTATTTTGGAAGTGCTGAGGAAAAGGAGTTGTCAACCTAGAATTTTAAAGCCATCTAAAGTGTCATTAAGAAATAAGGCCAGATGGAAACTAGAGTGTATCATGCTTAGTGAAATAAGTCAAGCAGAGAAAGACAACTATCATATGATCTCCCTGATATGAGGAAGTGGTGATGCAACATGGGGGCTTAAGTGGGTAGGAGAAGAATAAATGAAACAAGATGGGATTGGGAGGGAGACAAACCATAAGTGACTCTTAATCTCACAAAACAAACTGAGGGTTGCTGGGGGGAGGGGGTTTGGGAGAAGGGGGTGCGATTATGGACATTGGGGAGGGTATGTGCTTTGGTGAGTGCTGTGAAGTGTGTAAACCTGGTAATTCACAGACCTGTACCCCTGGGGATAAAAATATATGTTTATAAAAAATAAAAAATTAAAAAAAAAAAAAAAAGAAATAAGGCCAGGCCTTATTTGCTCTTCTTTCTCCATGTCCTTTAGGTATAAGGTTAGCTTGTGCATTTGGGATTTTTAAATTTTTCGAGAGAAGCTTGGATGTCTATCTATTTCCCTTTTAGGACTGCAGTATCCCATAGGTTTTGGACCAATGTGTTTTCATTAGTTTCCATGAAATGTATAAGTTGTTCTTCAGTTTCCTGGTTGGCCCAATCATTCTTTAGAAAGATGCTCTTTAACTTCCAAGTGTTTGAGTTCCTTCCAAATTTCTTCCTGTGGTTGAATTCCTGTTTCACAGCATTGTGGTCTGAAAATAGGCAAGGGATCATCCCAGTCTTTTGGTATTGGTTAAGACCTGATTTGTGACCCAGTATGTGGTCTATTCTGGAGAAAGCTCCATGTGCACTTGAGAAGAATAAGTATTCTGTCGTTTTAGGATGAAGTGTTCTATTTATATCTACAAAGTCCCTCTGGTCCAATGTGTCACTCAGAGCTCATATTTCTTTGTTGATCTTCTGCTTAAATGATCCATTGCTGTGAGTGACCACAAGGGACGGGAGGGAAAATGGAATGGGGAGAAATCAGAAAGGGAAACGAACCATGAAAGACTCTGGACTCCAGGAAATATACTGAGGGTTACAGAAGAGAAGTGACTGGGGGCATGGGGTAACTGGGTGATGGACAGTAAGGAGGGCATGTGTTGTGATGAGCACTGGGTGTTATATGCAATTGATGAATTGCTGAACACTACATCAGAAACTTAAGTACTATATGCTGGCTAACCAAACATAATAAACAAACAACAACAACAAAAATGAAATAAAGTTAGGTGGTGGTGGGGGTGGCCTGGTTAGCTCAGTTGGTGAGACTCTTGATCTCAGGGTTATGAGTTTGAGCTCCACATTGGGCATGGACCCTACTTAAAAGAAAGAAAGAAAAAAAAAACAGTCAGGCAGGATGAACACACATTTAGAATTATGAGAGTTTACAATCCATACACTCATGAAAATAACATTAAAGGATGCACTTCATCAAAAGGAAAATAAACCTAGGGGCGCCTGGGTGGCTCAGTGGGTTAAAGCCTCTGCCTTCAGCTCAGGTCTTGATCCCAGGGTCCTGGGATCGAGCCCCACATCGGGCTCTCTGCTCAGCAGGGAGCCTGCTTCCCTTCCTCTCTCTCTGCCTGCCTCTCTGCCTAGTTGTAATCTCTCTCTCTGTGTCAAATGAATAGATAAAATCTTTTTTTAAAAAGAAGGAAAATAAATCTAGAGGTCTAGAGGGAAAGTACAGGACGCAAGAAACAACAGATAGCACAGAAGTGATTAAACTATGCTGGTAGATTTTATAACGTTCTCTCGTGGTTTGTCTTCCTCTCTGATTTCTTGCCAATCGGTTTTCCCCTCCCTTTCTCTAAGATCCTCTGCATTGTTTCTTATATTTCCAAAGCATTAAATATTCCAAAAAATAATAAATGAAAAATAAATTAGGGGTAATAATAATAATAAAATATAGTTAAAAACAATAGCAACATAAAAATGTCTTCCTAAATAACTCAAGGATAAAAGAGACAATCACAGTGGAAATTGCTAGATATTTAGAATCAAGAGACATTAAGATTACTAATCAAAACTTGACCATGAATGTTGAGGTCAGCACACTTTCCAAAAAAAAGTTGTAAGATGCAATTCAACGGGCTATAAATATAAAATCTAACTAGATTTAAAGAACAGATAAGAAAAAGCAATCAAAAGTAGTTAACAAAAGCTGGTTCTTTAAAAATAAAAAACTTAAATCAAACACCAAAAAAATAAATAAATTAAAAGGAAAATCAGGCAATAACCATAGCTACAGTAAAATTTTAAAAATAAATGAGGTCAATAAACAATTTTATGTCAATAAAATTGAAAACTTAGATGAAATGCATCTTTTTCTAGAAAGATAAATTAGCAACATTGACTCAAGAAAAAATAGAAACTGCAAATAAACTGATACGCATTAATGAAAAAGAATCAATAATCAACCCATAGGACATTCTGCACGAAACACGAGATCCAGATGTTTTTTCTAAGCAAGCTTTTTTATTCCTCCAAGAAACAGTAAAATAATCCTATCTCTTACCAACTCTTTCTCATTTAATATGGCCAGCATGTTCTTGATGACAAAACTGACAATAAAAGAACAATTTAGGCCAATCTCATATAATACCATAAGTCCTAAATAAAATACACAAGCAACTAAATCCAGCAGTGGATTAAAAAAACATATGGGTATAGCTATAGACATATCATGGCCCATTAGGATTTGTCCCAGGAGTACAAAGGTAGATCAACAATGGAAAATGTATTAAGTAACCAAAGCCTTCTTATGCATCTATCTACCCTCTGCCTTCCTATCTGATTATTTATGCCCATAATAATAGTATAAAAACATTCCTGAAATAGAAAAACACCGAAGTCGGGATAGTGACTGTTTCTATGAAGAGGGGCGGGGGAAAAGACAGTATTCAGGAGAAATACATAGAGGAACTTCAACTTAAAATATATGTTATTACGTTAAACAAAATCTAAAGCAAAAAGGATAACCACTAATGATTTGATAGCACTGACTTGGGTAGGGACACCTGGGTGGCTCAGTTAGCTAAGTGGCTGCCTTTGGCTCAGGTCATGATCTCAGGGTCTTGGGATTGAGTCCTGCATCAGGCTTCTTGCTCGACAGGCAGCCTGCTTTTCTCTCTCTCTCTCTCTCTCTCTCTGCCTGTTTTCTCTCTCTCTCTCTCTCTCTCTGTGCGTGTCAAATAAATAAAATCTTAAAAAAAAAAAAAAAACCTGACTTGGGTACTTGGGGACATGGGTGTTACATTCTTCTCTAAGTGTTTCTACATGTCAAAAATATTTCAAAAATAAAAATTAAGTGTCATCTGTCTTGGAGCTTCTCAAACTTGGATGGGCGTATGAGTCACCTGAGAATCTTGTTAAAATGCAAATCACCATTTTGAACTGTATATTTCTAGAGTTAAGAAACTAAAACATCTTGCAGACCAGCACCTCCCTTTTATGAAATCAAGGTGCTGAGCATGGGCAACTTTCCACACCCGTGGCATGCCATGCATTGGTATAAATCCTACCACTAGAAATATGTTTCCAAGCCCAGAGAGAGCATTTATGTTCTAATGCTGCTGGGGTTTTCATTTCCAATACTAGCCTCAAACCAGGAATGTCTCAAGGGAAAGAGGCAGTGGCCGGTCAGAATTTACCCGGAGGTTATTCTAAAGCTTGATGCTTTGTCCATTTGAGATCTGTGGTCACAGGCAGGAAGGGAAAGCCACAATTGGCTTCATTAAGTTTTCTAATAGGCACACTGCCCTGACCATGTTCTTTCTTCTAAGGAAGGTAGGAGGTGGGGCAATTAATCTATTTCTTTGTGGTAAGAACTGAGGCTTAAGAGCCTTTGAAAATCAATCTACAAGTCATTCTGTCGCTGGATTTTAAATAGTACCTTGACCCTCTTTCCTGAATATAAAGTAACTACTGTATCAATAGTCCTTCCTTTTACTTATCACTTTTCTGGGCAGGAAAGCTGTGAACCATGTAAAGAGAAAAATGACATCTGGAGAAGAGTCCCAGAAAACCATATTTAAGGTATACAAAGAAGAAAATTTTAGACTCAAAAACCATTAAAACTGAAAAGACCTTCGAGGCAGTGGATCCAACGCCATTTTTAGGTGGAGAAATTGAATCCAAAAGAAATCGCTTTGCCAAAGTCAGAGATTCTTGAAAGCTAAAGAAAGACAAGGACCTAGCATGCAGCAGAGACAGAATAAGCAGTTAAGGTGGGCCTTTATTTGTGCAATGTGTGCTGATAAAATAGTACGTATAAATCAATTTTTGGTAAAATCAAATTATATGTGAGGTCTATTATGGGAGCTTGCGGTTTGTAGGAACGCTATGATCAGGACTGAAACAATTTTTTTCCCTTCCCCATTGCTCTTCTATTTTTAAATCTGGGTTAATCTACAGGGGAGTAGCTTTAAACCAACTCTATTGGCAATTCAGTGAATTCTGACTGCTGGAGCTTTTTCTTACTAAGATGGAAATGATGAGATGGTAGAAGTTAAAACACTGAACTACAGATCAGGAATCCAAGTTCCGGTCCAGATCTACCACTAACCAGCTGTGCGGCCATGGATGAGTCACTGTTTCCTCCCTAGCCATTCTAGAATTATCTCTAGGACCTCCCCTTCACTAGATGGGGAGCTGACCCCCCTGGCAGGGGAGCTCAGGCTCCTGTTAGGGAAACACACCCAAGTGTTATGGACCCAAAGGACCATATCGAATCTCTTTTTCCCTCTTTAGGACCTCGTTGCTCAAAGTGTGGTTCTTGCCCCGCAGCAGCATCCACAGCACCTGGGAGCTCATTAGAAAAGCAGAATCTCAGGCTCAGCTCAGACCTGCCAAATCAGAATCTGTGTTTTAACAAGTTCTTTAGGAGATTTATACCCACATTTAAGTTTGAGAAGAGATGAGCTTAGGACCCCTCCAGTTTCCCAGATGACAGAGGCTCTTCGTTGAGCTTCCACACTGCCCACTTTTTCATCCATCTATGTGGGGACAGAAAGTAACTCTAGGGCTCTTGCCCGTCCCAGCCCCACTCCTGCTTGCCTTCCTGTTCTGCCTGGGCTCCCTTCTGGGCTGGTGTGTAAAGGAGGTGGGTAGGTTGACTGACAACAGCAAGAGACGTCAGTGTGTCCCTCGGGCAAGGGAACAGTGAGAAGCAGAGACCAGAAATATAAACAGACAACCTGGGACCTGTTAGTTTAGAGGGAAACAGTTCCGTACCACTCAGCAAACCCTGAAAATACAAGAGAGGGGCTAGTTATGTCTATTTAAGGAGTTGTTATGTGAGTTTTTCTAGCTCAAGAAGACAAAGCACAAAAGATCAACAAATAAAAGAAAAATAAGAATGTGAAGAGGCAGTTCACAAAAGAGAAGGTGGAATGGTCGATAAATTTGTGAAAAGAGGCTCAACCTCAGAAAATTCAAATTGAAGGAAAAAATGCCATTTCATACCTCTTCGTATACGTTTTATTCTTCTTAAAATAATATTTTACTTTTATTTGTGAAATATTGCAGACATAAAGAAAATAATATACCAAGTATAAGAAATACCCATGTACCTACCATTTGAAATTAATGTTAACATTTTGCCCTATTTCCCTTCGTTCCCCTCCTTTTTATTTTATTTTTTAAAAAGATTTTATTTATTTATTTGAGAGAGAGAGAGAGAGTGAGAAAAACCATGGAGCTGGGAGCCCAATGAGGGACTCAATCCCGGAACTCCAGGATCATGACCTGAGCCAAAGGCAGTTGCTTAACCACCTTAGCCACCCAGGCGCCCTCCCCCACTTTTTAATAAAGGTAAAGCCACAGTCCATTTCCCCTTCGCCCTCCCCTCCTCCTGCATTATTCTCCTGAAGTTGCTGAATGTTATTCCGTGTGACACTTTATATTTTTCCTGTATATGAGTGTGTCCACAACCAACTCATGTGCTTGTTTTGATCCCACTGTATCTTTTGGAACTTGTGTTTCTCTAATTGGCATTGTTTTGGGCATTTATCTTTGTTGAAATGTATAGAGTTCATTCATTCTGTTTAAATTGCTGTTTAGTATTTAACTGAATGAATAAAACACTGAGGAGCCATCAAGCTGAAGAGAATGAGAAAGGCTGGTTAGAGAAAAAACGAGTTTTAGTTACGTGTCTCATGTGTTTTAGGTCAAAAATTTTCTGTACCTCATTGCAAGAATCCCATGCCCTTTCTCCTGATCTAAACCTATTCCTTCTGTCCCTGAGAAGACTTTGTCCACACCCTTGTCCCAGGGTCACCGCCAGCAGAAACACCCCTGCCTCTAAGTGGCAGTTGAAGGGCAGAGACCTGGAGACCCGCAGGGCCTACAGTCACGCCACCTCACATCATCCTGTCTTACCCCACAGTCTGCAAAGTGCTAGGGATTAGAGAAGGCCCAGTTCCCCCGCACCAAACAGTACATGGAGAAAATGCAAACACTTTATTGCTACAATTTATCCTAAAGGAGATTTGCAAAGCCGCATGCCTGAGATTTATGGTGTGACATCCCAAGATTTCATACACTGTATTTCTCATTTATGGGCCTCAATTTAGTTAAGAGAAAAGAAGCTTTCTAGAGCAAAAACACCCTAAAGCTTTGGTAAAATGGGATATTTAATTAATTCCGAAATCACCAAGCGGGTAAAAAGGAAGTTTCAGACCTGTGTGTTCAAGCATTCCCCAGGCCTCCTGATTAGCTCTCGCCTGGGTCTTGGTCTCGGCATCCAGAGCTGTGCACTGAGAAGGACTGAGGCTGTGCTTAAGGGCTCACATCCCACAATCTCGGCAGCCCTCAAGCCTAGGGAGCTGCAGGTTCTCTAGGAAGAACCCTGCCCCTAAAAAACTGGGTGGTGTGAATTCGTTGGCATATGCAAACAACTCACTCCTAATCAGTCTGCAGTAGCCTTGAGAGCACAGAGTAAGAGGGTTAGTGGATGGATGGATGCAGTGGCCAGCCGCTGGGGAGGCAAGTCCTCCACTGTCCCTGGCTGTTTCCACAGGCATACCCAGGTGACAGCACCTGCCCCGCTTGTTCTGGAAGGAGCTCATTTGATACGTGGCAGACAAGGGATGTGAGAGCTGTCTTCAGGCTACAAGACACTTTACACAAAACAAGGATCATTATAGTCAGGTGTACAGTCTAAGGCTGACTCTGAGTAAGGAATTCGGAGGGAGAACTGTCCTTCCCCAGAGGAAGGAGGAAGGAGGAGAGAAGAAGACAGGTACCGTGTTCATGTATGTGTTTATGTTTTATTTGTAGGGACATATTTATGTTCATCTGTGTGCCTTATTCATAGTTGTGATTTTGTTAATATTCATATTTCTGTCTGTTTGGGCTGGAGCCAAAAGCAGGGAGCCTGGGGATCTCGGAGAAGCTAAAAGTGACACGGTCTCTTCATTTCTTAGGGATGGAGACACATACATCAAGCAGGGTCACACTTTTCACAGCTTATCAATACTGAACTCAGACTGGAGAAAATAGTCTTTTTCTCTTTTTTGTTTAAAAATCAATGTTTTATCTCCTGGCAAGAGACCTTCACTGGTCTTGCCTGTGTGCTCCCGCACAGCGCCTCCTGCTAAAACCCAAGCTGCTAAATCACATTCAGATTCGGCTCACGCGTGCGGACCGCAGACCGCGTGCTAGCTAGCCGGGTAAGCAACTGGCCCGAAGTCATCCAGCCGCATCTGAAGTGCCCATGTTTCTTGTGGCCCCTTCCCACAGAGAGCCCTCCGCATCCCCTGGTCTGCCATCACTTCGCCTCTAACACTGGGAGCCAGTTACAATCTGACGTCCTCAGAACAGCTGTGTCCCCGAGCAGGAAAAGCAGGGACCTTTGGAAAGATCACCCTTTTAGCCAGTGACCTTCAAAATCTGGGATGCACTCTGGGTTATTAAGAATCCCACGGTGCCTCCAGTGTACCAGCCCAATCCCGGGGCTGGGAACTTACTGACTCACTTGGCTGGCAAGGAAAGAAAATCAACATCAGGGAAATACACGTTGTGTGACAGGCAAGTCTCCGAGGCGATTTCATGGTTTCCATCTTCCTAAACCCTCGCCGCAATTAGAGAGCTAAGTATGGCGATTTATCTTAGGAGGTGGAATCTCAGATCTGCTAACCGAGTGCCCCCAACCACGCAGCTGGTAAGCAGCTGAGCAGCTCTGTCCATAGCGTGCTACTGCCTCTGGAGAGTGGGATACGGTGGCCCTCGGCATGTTAATGACAACTCTGTAATGTGCACGTCCCCTGGCTCGTTCCAGGCTCTGTGGCCCACTGAGGTCTTCCACAGCTCACTTACCGGAACCTTACCTCATCTGCACCACTCAGTTCAACCCTCCTTCCTTGACTGCCTCCTCCTGTGGCTTTCTATAGTCCAGTCTATGCCCAACCTAGACCCTCCTGCATCCTCTGCCCACTGAGGGGTTAATGGAAAGCCATGGTGGAGCCCCGATTGAGTGGGCAGAGTGAGCAGAGCCCAGGAGGCACTGGATGCCATTTGTGGCTTTGGATTTGGCTGGGACTCGCTATTCACATTCTTTTATTTGGCTCAAAAGTCTATCATTGGTAACAGGAAGGAATGACGCATAATGAGCCTTATCAGATATTTGCATCATTCTTCGAACTTTTTTTTTTAAGGATTTTATTTATTTGACACAGAAAAAACACAAGCGTGGTGGTAATGGGAGCAGGGGAAGCAGGAGAGGGAGAAGCAGGCTCTCAGCTGAGCAGAGACTCAGTCCTGGGATCATGACCTGAGCTGAAGACAGACGCTTAACCATCTGAGCCACCCAGCCACCCTGCATTGTTCTTTGATTTCACTTTATGAGAATAGTTTTGATCAGGAGAGGAGGAATCAGTGTGAGGTCCATGGAGCTGCTCAAGGACCATGAGAAGAAGGGAGAAGGAGTTTGAGAGGGAGAGAGGTCAAGGTTGTCCTCACCCTCTTGCCAAGTTTGTCTAAGGGTCTGGTGGTTGTTGACTGATCTGTCAAGGATTCCAAAACATGCGAAGTAGAATTCTTAGGAAGCATCCAGGTCTGTTTCCAGAAATGACCAAGAAATTAAGGTCCAAAAGAGGCAGCTGTCATCTCTTTAAAACACAAGATCTGACCGAGTCGTGCCGGGACCATGAGCTCTTCCTCACCATTGGCCACAGCAGCCAGGCTTTGATCCCGACAGGCATCGCTCCCACATGTGACATGCACCCATGGGCATATGCAGATTGTGACAGTTTTCCCATTCATTACATAATTCTTTAGTGCCTGTTCTGTTCCAGCTCCTTTAGGAACCATCTAAAATATAATTTCCTTGGCAATTTCTTCGTGGCTCCTGGCCTCATTAGCCCTCCCCATGAGGAACCCCTGTACTATTCTTTAATAGTATTCTTAGCGCTTATAATGAAATATTGTCAGCATGCTTACTCGTTCAAAGTCCCACTGCCACCAGACTGTATACTCCATGAGGCCGGGATGTTCATCTGTCATACTGAAGTGTGCCGATTGTCCAGAACGTAGTAGACACTCGATAAATACTTATAAATGAGTAAATGGATGAATAAATGAAGCGTGCAAGGCACTGGGGACATAGCAGAACTTAAGACAGGTGTGGACTCTGCCCTCTCAGGGCAGGAGGGATGACACAGCAGGTAATCATCACGGGGCGGAAGGGACATGTTGAGGCTCACTCCTGGGGGGTGGGGGGCACCATCTCTGCTCTGCGCCACCCTTTCCCCATCCGCTCTGGAAGCCAGCCAGCATGGGAGTGAGACAAAGTGCTTAGTGACCACTTTGGATCTGCTCTGTTGTAAATTAACTATAAAAAGCCATGTCAATCGATATCTGAAGGGTCATTAGTAACAAATTACCAGCAACCCATCTCACAACTAATTTCTGCAGAGGGATACCACATTGAGAAAGGCCACAGGATGGGATCCAAGTTGTGTGCAGATACCAGGGGTTCCTTTGCAATCTGCCTGACCTCTCTTTTCGGTGTCTTCTTCCACACCATCCCCCAGGGCTCACACACATACAACGCTGTCCTGCTCTTTCCTCAGGCTCCCCCAAGGAAGCACTGCCCTCCTCTCCACCTGGAAAGACCTCTCCACTGCCTGGGCCAGTCACTCACTCTTTCTTCGGAGCCCGTACCCACTTTCTGCCTCTTCTACTGCACTGACTCTGGGTTTATGAGCTCTAGCTATAACCCTAAATGTATACTATGGCTGTCTCTGGAGAGCAGTATGGTGTGTGGTTTTTATTTCCTTCTTGATATTTTCAGGTATTTTCTTTTTTTTTTTCCTACAAGGTTATCTTTCCTACAATTTTCTTTGTAAGTGGAAAAAACAATTGTCAGTGTTAAAAAAAAAATGGAGGTTATTTTATGCCTGTCCCTCCTGCTATACCAGGGGATTGTCAAGGCCAGGAACCAGGTGTTCTTTGTTTTATCTTCGAAGCTCAGAACCTATTGTGTGCTAGTTGTATGTCAGGTGAATGAATGAATGAGAAAGGACAGCAGTTGATTTGGCAATGAAAGACATGATCCAAACTTCAGTTCATCATCTGGAAAGTGCGTAACAAATTCTATTGGTCTCAGCTTCGTACACTAATAAGTTGTCCCTAAGGCTTCTCGTGACCACCGTCTCCCACAGCAAACACTGGTGGGGCCCAAAGCTCCCTGGCCGGGGTCTGTGACCCACTGTCCCCAACAGGTCTGTCTGTCTGAGGCCATCTACCTGGCCCAGCTGACACTTTCTTTCAGTGCCGGTGTGGGTCTCGATGTCACCAGAGGCATTTGCCGCCTGTCTGGGATATTATAGACATGCCTTCTCTGTTTATTGTGATGTCAGTTTGCACAGTTTCTCTTCAGGCGCTCAGAGCCTTTCAAGCATGAAGCTCCTAGAGATGAATGAGCTTTTATTGGGGGCTCCCTGCTCTTTACTCAGTGGGAGCCAGCTGTGCTCTCTGCTGTCTTAAATTTCCAGCCAGATTTTTCAAACCTTTGACTGAGGGTCCAGGGCCAAAGAGAGACTGGCCCAGAGGGTTCGGGGATATGTCCCTGGTGTCAGCAGGGAGTCAGCCACTCACTAAGGGGAAAAAGAAGCTGCCTCGCTCCCCGCTGGCTCCGAGGGCCTAGAGATGTGGTCTCCTGCAGCTAACCCAGGGAGGCCCAGAGTGTTCAGCGGTGTGGGAATCTGGAGAACGGAGGACCCGGCAGAGTGGCGAGGGGCCCTGGGATAAGGCAGGAGAGGGGAATTCTGCCACCGGCACATTGTGGCCTCAGGCAGGGAACTTGACCTTTCTCAGCCTGTCTCCCCATAAGACTACCTGAGATCACGTGGGATACAGTCATAGATACTCAATAAAGGGAAGTTCTGTCCCTTCAGTGCTGCCCTCGGGCTCCTTGAGGCCCATGTTGTCCCCAGATATGCCTGTGGCTCAGCCAAGAGGGGATTTCTCCAGGGCAGGCTGCAGGACCTCTGACCTCAACCCCGCCTTCCTCATTTCTTCTTCACTCTGCCCTCTCTCCACTGAAGTTGGGCACTGCTACTCCAGAAGGCGAGTGGAAGGAATCAGAGGTAGAGTGGATGGCTCCATGGGGGGGACCAGAGGGGATTTCCGATTGGACGGAAGAGTCGTAGTGTCTGCTTCTGCGGGAACTTCAAGGGTCTCCTAAGGTCTCCCTTCAAAGTGATACGGAAGCCTGGGCCCCAACAAGTGGCAGGAGTGGTGGACAGGCCTCGACTCGGAAAGCATTTTGAGCAGGTAATTAGCTCAGGCTTCTGTGCTGTTCTGTCTCGGCCTTTCAACTTGATCTGATGAATCACCCTCTCCACAACCATCTTTCTCCCTGCCGCCACTTTTATTCCTCCAGAAAACCAAGCCAAACTAAACCTCCCCAAATACGGAGTGAATTTAGGAGTAAGTTTCAACATTAGGGTACCAATTTTGGCTCAGCCCTGAATTCCCAGTTTGCCCCCAGAGACAACAGAGACAGGGCTGCTGCTGAGTTAGTTACATTGTGATACCTGGAATTCCATATGTGACATCTGCATGGAGACCACCCTTTGGGGGTTCGGCAAAAACCTGTGTCTGCTTAGGATCAGAAAGTCCTCACTTTTGACATCAATACTTTCCAGCTGTCTCTCATGTGTTTTCTTCTTTTTATGTTTTTTTAAGTCTTTTGATGAACTATAACATACATACACACACCAGTGGATGAAATTTGATAAAACAAAACCATTCATACTACGACCAGGCAGACCAAGATATGTAACATGAACTAACATGTGAGAAGGCTCCCCATGAAGATGGACTCCTTACTTTAAAGACCATCATTATTTGGACTTCTTTCCCTATAGATTAGCATTCCTGCTTTTACAATGGGTATAGTTTTATATGAATAAGTATATGAGTATTATTAACTACTTTGTCTCTGTGTGATAGTTGGTAGTTGCCTTTAGTTTTCATTATTATATAATATTCCATTGTGTAAATATACTACAATTTATCCAGTGAATTAGGTTGTTTCTGTGGATATCTTTTGGTGCACATATGTCTGCATTTCTCTCATATATTTACTTGGGGGGGGGTGTCAAAAGTGTGTGTCCATTCAGCTTTAGAAGATACTGCTGAACAGTTTGTCAAAGTGGTTCTATCAATTCACAGCAATATGTGAGACTTCCAGCTGCTCTGTATTTTCAGCAAGTTGGAAGGGTCTGTTTTGGAGGGGTTTTGTGGCTCTTCGTTGTTGTTCTGTTCTGTTTGTTTTTAGCCATTCTGGTGGTTGTGAAAGTAGTATTTCATTGTGGTTTTGATTTGCATTGCTCTGACGAATAATGATATTGAACATCTTTTCATATGCTTTTTGTATCTGTGTAAGCCTTTTGCTCTTTTGTTGTTGTTAATGTATTATCTATATATTTCTTACTTGATTTTAGGAATTCCTTATATATTCTGAACAAAACTGCTTTATCAGATATGCATTGTGAATACTGCAGATATCCACCCCCCGCAACCCCAAGGCTTGCCTTTCCATTTACTTAATAGAATCTTCCAGTAAGAAGTTTGGAATTTTTATGAGGTCCTGCTTACCAGTTCTTTAATTAATGTGATTTGTGTCCTGCTTAAGAAATCTTTACCTACCCAACATCATAAACATTTTCTCCTGCATTGTCTTCTAGAAGCTATATTGTTTCACTTTTCATATTTAGGACAATAATTCCCTTAATATGGATTTTGTGTAAGTCATGGAGTACAGATGCATACTCACTTTTTCATATAGATATCCATGATCCAACACTATTTGCTGAAAAAAATTATCCTTTCCTCACTGTGGCAACTTTGTTGTAAATCAGGCAATTCTAGCTGTGGATTTGCTTCTGGACTCTATTCAGCTGGCCTGTGTGTGTCTGTGTTTGCATCTTCTTCGAAATTGTCTTTGCCATGCCTAACCCTTTCTTTCCCATTTTAGAATCATCTCATGAAAGAAAGAAAGAAAGAAAGAGAAAGAAAGAGAGAAAGAAAAAAGAAAACCTGCTCAGATTTTGATTGGGATTGCACTGAATCTATAGATTAACTTGAGGACAACTGGCATTCTTTCAATATTGAGTCTTCCAATCCATTAGCATAATAGAGCTTTCCATTTATTTAGGTTTTCCATAATTTCTTTCAGTAATATTTTGCGTTCTTGCCAGTCTTTGTTTAGACTTAGTCCTATGTGAATTGTAAGTGCTTTCGTAAAAGTTGTTTTTAAAAATTCATTTTTCTTTTGTGGCTGGTATTTTAAAATATACTTTTTATTGTATGTTTACTTTGTATCCAAAGACCATGCTAAATTTACTTATTGATCCTCAAATCAATAAGTAATAGTTAGTTATTGATTCTCAAAATTTATAGATTATTTTGGATTTTCTATCCTGGTATCTGCCAAAGTTGAGGTTTCTTTTCCCTTTTCTAAATAGTATGCCTTTTCTTTCTTTTTCTTGCTTTATTGTATTGGCTGGGGGAGCCAGTTTAATGTGTTTTAGGAGTGGTGAGAATGAGTATCATTGTTTCATTCCTTAACTTAGAGGAAAGTTTTCAGTATCTTATCCTTGAGTATGATGTTAGCTGTAGGATTTTCAAAGATGTCGTTTATCAAACTGAGGGCATTTTCTTCTGTTCCAGTTCCTGTGGTTGTATCCTAAAACTTAGTGGCAAAAAATAACCATTTATTATCCCCCACAGATTCTGTGGGTCAGGAATTAGAGAACTATCTCTGTTTCACAGTGTCTGTGGCCTCACCTAGAAGACTTGAATTTGAGGGGATGGAATCCTTTGGAAGCTTGTTCACTTACACATCTGGTGGTTGAGGCGACCTGCAGCCTCTCTATTTGGGCTTCTCCCTACAGGCTCTTCATCCAGGCTAACTCGAGCTTTCTCATAGCAGAATACTATGGAGCAGAGACTCCAATAGGGAGTATCCTGCAAGAGGGCAGAGTGGAAGCTGCATTGCCTTCTATGATCTAGCCTCGAAAGTCTCACAGGATCATTTCTGCTGCATTCTACTCAACAGATTTCTGCAAGTTCTAGAAGAGCATGTGGAAGCAGAAATGTTGTGGCCATTTTGGGGAACTAGTCTAACTAATACAATTCCTATATCTAGTGTATGAAGACTTTTAATCATGAATGGGGGATGAATTATATTGGGTACTCTTTCCATATCTATTAAGTTGTTTATAGAATATTTATTTTTTTCTATTGATGTTTTAAATTATATTGATTGAATTTTGAGAATTAAACCAACCTTATATCCTGACGTAAGCCAGCTTCCTGTAATGGATCATCCATTTTATATGTAATTCATATTAATATACTAATGTTTTCTTTAGAACTTTCAGAAATTTGCATCTATGTTCATGAGCGAGATTGGCCTGTCATTTTTCCTTTTATAAGCTTTCTTAGCTTTTGTTATCAAAGTTATTCTAGTTTTATAAAACAAGATGGGACATCTTCCTTATTTTTCAATATTCTGCTAAGAGTTTGTGTGAAATTGGCTTTACTTCGTCTTTAAATATTTGGAAGAATTCCCTGGCAAAGCCATCTTGGCCTGGAATAATCCTTGTGAAAAATGATGTACTCTTTTAACTTGTTACTTACATATTCTTGTAAGATGCTAGTTGTTACCCTAGAGATCATTAGAGTATATCTTAAATTAATATGTTTACCAATCCTCAACAAGACAAGGACCTTAGATTACCTAAATTCCACATTCCCTCCCTGTTTTTTGTCTTTTTGTTGTCACATATATTATTGCCTCACATATTTTAAATCTTGCAGGACAGCTGTGTTAAATACTCAAATTTGTGTTAAATACTCAAAATTCATTTAACTATTTTTCCATATTTTCCCTTTCCAGTGCTCTTTAGGCCCTTGCATTACTGAGTGTCTATCTGGGGCCATTTTCCTCTCGCATCAAGCGCTCCCATCAGTATTTCTTTCAGTGAAGATCTGCTGGGGGGGGGAAGAAAACAACTTCCCAGGAGATGTGTCTGAAAAGGTCTTCATTTCACCTTCATTTTTCTAAATTTTGTTTAATTATATTTTTTTGTTCCAAGATTCATTGTTTATGCACCACACCCAGTGCTCCATGCAATACATGCCCTCCTTAATACCCACCACCAGGCTCACCCAACCTCCCACCCCCCTACCCCTCCAAAACCCTCAGTTTGTTTCTCAGAGTCTGCAGTCTCTCATGGTTTGTCTCCCCCTCCGATGTGTTATTTTCACCAGGTAAATAATTCTTGGCTGGCAGTCACTTTCCTTCTGTACTTTATGTATATCACTCTGTTCTCTGGCCTCCATTGCTTCTCTTGGAAAGTTGGGTTTTAGCTTTATCGATGCTCCTTCGGAGGTAATGTGTTTTTTCCCCTCTGGTTGTTTTAAAGATTTTATTTTTGTCTCCAACTTTCAGCGGCTTTATTATAATGTAACTAAATGTGTTTCTCTTTGTATTTATTCTGAGCCAGTACTTCTTAAAATATTACCTCACTCTTTTCTTCTCTCTTCTCTCTTTCTGAGACTTCGACTTAATCTGTTTTTAGACATTTTCACTGGGTCTCATATGTCTCTCTTTTCTGTATATTTCATCTCCTTTTTTCTCTCTATTTTCAATCTGGATATTTTTCTAGTCTCTCTTCTAGGTTACTAATTCTATCTTCTGCTGTGTCCAAGGCACTATGAAATCCATCTACTAAATTATTGATTTCAGTTACTAAATTTTTCACTTCTGGAATTTCCATTTGATTCTTATTTAATAGATTCATTTTCTGTGAAAGTTTTAGATTCGTGCTTATGAAAATTCTTCCTGCTTCATTCATTTTCTTGAACTTATTCTTCAGATAATCAAAGTGTATATTTGATAAGTCTAGCACTAGACTTCAAGTTCTGTTTTTCTCTGCTGTTTTTTTATCTTAGCTTTGGACCGTTTGACCCTGTTTTCTGTATTCCTGGTAATACTTGATTGAAATTCCAGAAGCTCTGGATCATTTTGTTGTTCTTCTGAGAAGTTTCATTTTATTTTGGCAGGCAGATCCCACTGATCCAATCAAGGAGTAAATGATTCAAGGCTGTGGAGACTCAATGAAAGACTGGTTAGATTTGGCAGGGATCACCAACTTACTGAAAATCCAGAGCTAGAGGAAAGGGGGTGGTTGGGATCATCAAGAGAAAAGAAGTCAAACACTCTAAGCTGGGAACTTCAGTGACCAGGAGGATGATGCTGTGAAGAGAGCTGCAAGGAAGATAAAAACTGGGAAAGAAAAGGGAGAGATTTGACTGCCACAAAGTTGAAGATACTTGTGAAAGGATGTTGGGACTAGATAGACACACTGGTTTTGGCTTTTTGGGAAAAAACACCTTGAAATACAAGTCAAAAAATTCATGGAGAAGGACCTTATCAAGATACTTAGGCTAATAGAAGCTGTAATAGCTAAAGACCACCTACAGCTTCCTTATTTGATGTTCCTACTGATATCACTGTCTTTTCTCAGTCCCAGTCAAACTAAAAGATCTGAGTACTGAGAAGTCGATTGCAGAAGCTAATGGCTAATGATCACCGATTTGTGTAATTTTTTATGCTTCTCCAACATATCCACAGATATAAATAGATAGAACACTCATCTCTTCATTATCTTGTTGACAGGATGCCTGTTCTTTTCGTTCAGATTGGCAGTAAGAGTAGCTTCCTTAGGAAAGCTTCTTAGCACTATCTCTACTTTCCCAGGCCTCATTAGGGCTGGCCCCTTCCAAGGTGCATCAGTCTGTGACATTAGTGGTATTGGAATTACTGTACTTTGCTTTGTGCCAAATCAGTCTGAACCAGGAACTTTTCATCTGGAAGAAGAGAGAAGAGAAATGCATGTTCCTGAGTTTATACTGTCTTCACACCCCTAGTAAGCTGGCACTTTTCTAATCTGTATTTCCGTGATTCCTCAGTTTCATCGCAAAAGGTATCTATTAATCCACTAACTGCTCAGCACTGGTCTAGATCAGGCCTTGAACTTTCTGTCTCAAAAACACTTTGCACTCTTGAAAAGTATTTATGTATATAGTTTTAATTTTATTTTATTTTTTCAGTGTTCCAAGATTCACTCTTAAAAATGATTAAGGATTCCAAGGAGTTTTGTTCACATGGGTTAAAGCTAGTGATTTTATTTTATTACATTAAACTGAGCAATTTTTAAATGTTTATTAATGTACTTGAAAATAATAATAGACCTATTCATTCTTAACACAAATAACATGTTTTAGTGAAAAACAACTATTTTTACCAAAACTAAAACTAATTGAGTGAGAAGAGTGGCATCGTACATTTTTGCAAATCTCATTCATGTCTGGTATGATAGAAGTCATATGGCTTCTGGAAAATTCTACTATTTACTCATGAGAAACTGAGAGTAGAAAAGGCAAGTATATCTAAATACTATTCTGAAGTATATTAATTTTGTCCTTGTGGACCACCTGAAAGAGACTCAGGAGCACCCAAGGATCTCTAAGCCACAATTTGAGAAGCAGTGATCTAGCGGATGTGCTGTTAGACTGGAAAGAGTGAGGAAATTCCAAGTTCTGGTCTTCACCATACTCTTCTTTTTAAATGATCCTCTTGGTTTCCTAAATCAGAATTAAAAATGGATTTTAATTCTTTCAAATGACAGAAATTGAAAATAAACTAGGTGAAAAAGGAAGATTAATTGGTTCACATAAATAGAAAGTATAAAGTAATGGGACTGAACTTGAGAATTTATCCTATTAAGGGGCTCAAGAATTCACTAGAATGTAAGCATTTATGGGGCTTGTTCACTACCATATCCCTAAAGCCAAGAACAGTGATAAACACAGTAAGCACTCAATATATATTTTCTAATTATTATACAATAGACAAATTACTATTAGCAGAACTCTGTTTCTATGCCTCAAACTTGCTTGCCTTTTATTTTTTCTATTAGCAGTAAGACTTCCTGGCAAGATGGCCCCAGGAAGCTCTGGTAAAACAGGGTTCTTAGTGCTCACAGTCCCAGAGAAAAAGTAATCCCTTCCTTCACACAGCATCCATATTATTCCACAGAAGGGAAGATCATTAGCCCTTTTTGAGCCATGTGCCCATTCTAAATTAATTACAGTCTGTGAGGGGAATGGGTATTGCCAGCTCAGAAGGGGAAGAGTGGTAAAATTATTATCAACCCCACCAGAATCAAATTGAGAATGTAGCAGTTCCCAAAAATAAGGAACACTGAGCACATATCACTCATGATTACAAATGTCCACTGAAAATATCATAATAACCTGTCAACAAATGACTGGCTTAGCTAATCAAGTGTAAACTCAAATTTTCAGATGTATAATACCTGGTCTGGTCATCTTATTGATCCAAACAGAGAACAGTAGGCCACCCAAATTAACAGTTAAGTGATTGATTTGCAATTGTTCAATTTAGTTTTAGTCACTGAGCTTCAGAACAAATTATTTAACTTTTTCCTACCTCACTTCCATCAGATATGGAATGTGTGAGAGCATTGTTGTCATATGTCACACCATTCAGAAACCATCAGTGATTGCTTGTTATCTATAAGGAAGAGTCGCAAACTCTCAAGGCCAAGCTCTTCAATCTAACACAGTGGTTCCATGGTTCCCAGTCTTTATTTTATTTTATTTTATTTTTTTAAAGATTTTATTTATTTATTTGACAGACAGGGATCACAAGTAGACAGAGAGGCAGGCAGGGGGTGGGGGGGAAGCAGGCTCCCCGCTGAGCAGAGAGCCAATGCGGGGCTCTATCCCAGGACCCCAAGGATCATGACCTGAGCTGAAGGCAGAGGCTTAACCCACCCAGGTGGCTTAAGCCACCCAGGTGCCCTGGTTCCCAGTTTTTATAAAAGCCCTTTTTATGACTCCCATTTAGTAGACATTAATTCTTTAATGATAAACATTAATTGATTTAAAAAACACATAATAGCAACTCCTATCAATTCAATAATACTTTAAAATAAACTTGCAATATGAGAGCATCCACATGTGTTTGAATGTTGTTATACATATATCGTGAGGCATATCTGACCGTCAGACTCCAAATAAAGTTTGGGGCGTGTGTGTGTGTGTGTGTGTGTGTGTGTGTGGTTTCCATGACTCATTAAACATAGAGTGACAACAGATACTGAGAATTAAGGTATAAACACTGTGACAGAGGTTTAGAAGTTCTTTTCTAAGGTCTGTACTAATGTTTTCATGACTTTCTAAAAAGTAAGGGGGAGAAGCCCTGGGACCATAAAGAGCTTCAAATTACTTGAATATTGTTTTAATTCAATTTGACTTCACTTATGGTTTATTAGCTAAGCCTCCTTGTTTTATATCTTAGTGCCTTGGCTAAGGTTTTTATTATTCAACTTAAAGTTATCAAAATCTGTCTGCAAATAATATCCCTTCATGCGCAGTCATAAGAATGCTGTATTAGGATAAATCCAGTCCTCATCCTTCAACCCTTGCACAATTGTTGTTATACTTTTCCTTTTACAAACGTTAGAGACCCCACAATACATTGTTATTATTTTTGCTTTAAACAGTGAATTCTTCTAAAAGGATTGAAGTCAGACAAATGTCTCTTTTATTTACCTACATATGTACCATTTCTGGCATTCCTCATTCCTTTATGTAGATCCAAATTTCCATCTGGTATTATTTTCCTTCTGTTTAAAGAACTTCCTTTAACTTGTCTTATAGTGGAAGTCCCTTGGCTTCATTTTTAAAGGATATTTTTGCCAAATATAGAATTCTACGTTGACATTTTTTTCCTTTCAGCACTTTAAAGATGTTGCTCTATTGTCTCTGGGCCAACATAACTTCTAACAATGAGTTGGCTGCCATTATTATGTTTGTTCCCCTGTACCTAATGTATCCTTCTTCTCTGGAAGCTTTAAAGATTTTTTTTTTCTTAAATCACTGGTTTTAAGCACCAATTTGATTATAATAGGTCTTAGTGTGATTTTCTTTATGTTTGTTCAGGTTGGTCATTAAGCCTCTTGGATCTGTGGATTGATAGTTTTCAGCAAATTTGTAAATATTTCTACTATTATTTCTTCAAATAGTTTTCCCCTTCTCTGGGACTCCAATTATAGTTACGTTAGATTGGACTGTTTGATAACAATCTCATAGTTCACTGACACTCTGTTCATTTTTTTTTCCCAGTCTTTTTCTCTCTGAACTTCATTTTGGATAGTTTCACCCTGCTTTACATACTCGAACATATTTATAAGATTTATGATAGATGTTTAAGGTCATTGTCTACTAATTCTATTGTTTCTATTACTTCTGGGTCTGTTTCCATTGACTGCTTTTCCTCTTGATAATGGGTTATATTTTCTTTTCTTTGATTGCCTGGTAAGTTTTGGCTGGCTGTTGGACATTGTGATCTCCATTGTTGGGGACTGGATATTTACTATATTCCCTGGATGAGTGTTGAACTTTATTCTAGTGTGCAGTTAGGTAACAGTTTGATCCTTTCAAGGATTACTTTTTAACTTTTGCTGTGTCAGGGTCAGAGTAGTTCTTGTTCTGAGATGAATTTAACCCTATTACTACTAAAATGTGATTCTCCTGAGGACTCCACTGAATGGTCTTGCTAGATTTCTCTGCTCTGGCTGGTTGGAACACAGACTATTTATCACTCCAGCTCCAGAGATGTTTAGTCCTTTGCTTCCTGGTGCTTCTCTCCTTGTCCTGTGGTGCCTCATTTAGCAATCAGCCAAAGATTCAAGGGGACCTCTGCAGATTTCTGGGGTGTTCATGCTCTCCTCCCCACACACCTCCTCCCTCCAATTTCTCCAGCATTTTCTCTGATATTGTACCTGGAAATTATAGCAATTTGTTCTCCCAGAACTCCCATCTCTGCCTCTTCTACTTGGAAAAGTCACCGTGCTCTGTTTGGGTCTACTCTGATTTTCAGCCAGGAAGCAGCTTCTGGGCAATGTCTGGGAAATTATATGGCTCATCTCATTCATTTCCTTTACTTGGTGGATCACAGTCTTGTGCTATCTGTTGTTAAGTGTCTGAAACCCACCACTTTATATAAACTTACAGAGATTTTTAGCTGTCTAGTTGTTTATGACAAGAGGTCAGTCCTTGTAGCAGTTAATCCTCATGGGCAGACGTGGAAGTCTCCATGAAGCGCTTGGAATAAAACAAAAAACCTGGGAGACTTTTCCATTTAAAACAATTTGCAATATGAAAACTACCACACCTGCCACTGTGGATCTCTGAACCACAGTCATCATTTTCTATGGAATTTCAGGTGATTGGAATATTTGGAATACTTCTGTTTGCTTCAGGAGTGAATCCAAAACAAAGGAGTGCATAAATACTAAATTCCTTGTCAGAGAAGTGAGCATCTAAATCACCATCTGAAGTCTCAAAGAAGCAAGTATAATTAACACTCATTACATGTTTTTGGTTTACTGCTGTTAGTGTGTTAGTTTGAGGTCAGATTTATATGGTGTAGATTTTTATGTTTATATGTTATATGACTACTTTGATTATACATATGCCCAAATGTGCTATAATATGTTCAGTATATTTATTCCCACTTTATAGGACTTGGATCATCATTTTATTATTTCAGATGATGTTACATTTTGCTCTTGTGCCTTGTTATTGGTTATATTTATAATTAATTGGATCCTATGTCTTTGGTTAGGAATATAACTGTTTTATGACATAATTCTTATGGGAGAAATAGGAATCATTTTATAATGATTTGCTTTATAACACTGTTCTCAGGGACATATTGTAGCAAAAAAGTAGCCTTTGCCTTAAACAGCTCTAGTTTAACTCTTGCATTGCTCCTCAACATGGTATGTATGTCTTATCTCCTCCAATAGGTAACAAATGTGCTGAAAGGAAAAATCAAGGATTCCAGTTGTTTTTATCTACAATGCCTTACATATAAGAGGAAAGCTGTATGGCATAATGTCATTTTATTTTAAACTATACTTTTTTAAATCAGCAGAACCCTTTCTTTAAATTATGTCTTAAAAGAAAGTTCAATTTATAAAAATAAATCCATCTGAGTTCAAGTCCAGGACCCACTATTTGCTTACTGAGAGAATTGGAGCAAGTTTCTTAACCCCTCTAAGGCTGTTTTCTTAAAAAAAAAAAAAAAAAAAAAAAAGATTTTTTTTTTTTTTTTAAGATTTTATTTATTTATTTGACAGACAGAGATCACAAGTAGGCAGAGAGGCAGGCAGAGAGAGAAGAAGAAGCAGGTTACCTACTAAGCAGAGAGCCTGATGCAGGGCTAGATCCCAGGACCCTGGGATCATGACCTGAGCCGAAGGCAGATGCTTTAACCCACTGAGCCACCCAGGCACCCCAAGGATAAGGATTTTAATAATTATAATACCTCTGTATTATTTAGGGATGTTTTTAGCTGAAAGTTCTAGAAAAAATCTAATTTACAGTAACCTAAAAGCACAGGTTTATTTTTCTTACATATAAATGAGTTCAAGTGTATGCAGTTTCCAAGGTTTTTCTTCACAAGTTCAATTATATTATTGGAGACCCTGGTGCCATTTATCTTTTTTTCTGCTTTACCGTATTTAGCATTTTGGCTTTCATCCTTATGCTCATTACTTCAAAGTCACAAAATGGCCATTTATTTATAAGTCCCAGAAAATAAGAAGGGGCCGGCATCTACCTCAGGAAGTTGTTTGTTTGTTTCCTTTCTTTTTGTTGTTGTTGATTTGCATATATTTTTGTTTTTAGCAAATTAATAGCTGTACTAATAATGAATACTGTTATGCTGAAAATAAAAA
This sequence comes from Mustela nivalis, assembly GCF_964662115.1. Lineage (NCBI taxonomy): Eukaryota > Metazoa > Chordata > Mammalia > Carnivora > Mustelidae > Mustela > Mustela nivalis. Next base: position 22,759,208 of record NC_139027.1, on the reverse strand, counting down.
ATAAATTTAAAAAAATTATTTTTATTATGTTTAGTTAGCCAACATAGAAGTACATCATTAGCTTTTGATGTTGTTTATCTTTTAATTTAGGAACGGAAATTCTCCCCAGAATACTCCTTTTTATACTCATTAATCAGAACAGGCTCATGCTCTGCCAATCAATTGCTGAAAGTAATGAGTTTGGACCAATCAAAAAATTTCCCCTGGGGATGGGATTGGGACCCACGTTCTCAGGTTTCCTGGGCTCTCCACCTACCACACGAATGCATTTGGGTCCCGATGGCAGAGGAGAAGCAGCAGAGGAAGAGTGCTCACTGATGTCTGCTGTGTCTGCCCCCATACCTGCCTGATGGAGTTCAAATGACTGGTATAACCTTCAATTAGGATATATGTGGAAGTGATTTTCCAACTGTCAAAGCACCCTCAAATAAGATCCTTCACCATGTTAACTTTTTGGTGGATGTTTGAGAAGTGAATGGAGGCGGGTATTTTAGTAGAGAATAAGAATGGCATCTTAAGCCCTAAGTCAGTGGTGATCAAAGTAGACTTGTGTGATGCCTACATTAGACTGTATCAGGAAGATTGATAGTTAAAACTATAAATTCAGACCTATGAAGGTGAACCTTTAGGTTGGTTCTAGGAACCTATACTTTAAAGCATTTCGCAAGTAGTTCTTATTTCCTTTAAAATGGAAAACCATGGCCATGCATGACTGGGAATGACCCAGTAGAGTAGAAGCAGGTATTCTTGGGTAGATGTGCCCATGAGAGGGGACACTGAAAGAGCAGAATGCTGAACAGCAACCCTCCTTTCTCGGCAGCACAGCCCCAAACACAGTAAGCACTCAGTAATGCTGCCCCCCACCTTTTTATTATTGACAATTCTCGCCAGTATCAAGAGACCCAGATCTTAATGGATGCCTCAGCTATGGTTCAGTTTTCCAGTCATTGTGAAATCAGTTCACTCTCACCCAAGTCTGTGTGTGGTAGATGCCACTGAGGTCTCCTAATTCAACCCACCAGAACAATAGGAAATGTCCAGTGCATTCTCGAGGGCATTAAAATTTTCAAGTTTCAAGACTATTTTGAAGGTATTTGTAAGACTGACATAATATCTTTAAAGGGTACAGAGTCCCGCAAAAGAAAGAGGGCCTAAAACAAATTCAAGCTATAATGATTAGTGGCATCTCCTTAGCCCAGAGTGTTGGGAAGGGCAGATGATAAATTACTATAAAACCCTTGGCAGAATGCTGAAAAGTTATACATAACATAACAATGTAGCATGTCTGAGGCTAAGTATCTGGGCGTGATTGAGCAGATGCTTTCCTGGTTGATTTTGGAACAAATTAATCAAGTTATAGATGATCCTTCTAGACTGTGTGTTCCAAGTTACACAACTGGGCCCACACATATAGATATATACATATACATACACATACACATACGTAACTGCATATATGTGTGTATTTGTGTATACACACACACACACATTATAAACATAATATGGGAACCACATAGTCAAGAGGGTTATCTGTTTAAAAAGTAGATTGCAGGGGTTCCTGTGTGGCTCAGTGGGTTAAGCCTCTGCCTTCAGCTCAGGTATGATCCCAGGGTCTTGGGTTTGAGCCCCGCATCGGGCTCTCTGCTCAGCAGGGGTCTGCTTACCCACCCCTCCACCCCGCCTTCCTCTCTGCCTATTTGTGATCTCTCTCTCTCTTTTGTGTCAAATAAATAAATAAAATATTTTTTAAAAAGTAGATTGCATAGTTCCATTTGTCATTCTTTTAACTTTTTTTCCTATAGGCTAGACACACCCCTAGGATTTGTACAGAGTTTATTTGTAAGCATAGCATCTGAGACCTTCCTAAATTCCCTAACAATAATACTTTCAAGATGCTGAACAGATAGTGAGGGGCAGAAGGAAAAGTCCATGGAAATAAAGATTTTTTTAATAATTAATTCATTCATTCGTTATTTTGGACCAGGCACCTAACCTCTGTCAACTTTAGTTACCTCATTCATGAGGTGGAAATGATAATACCAACATCACTAGATTGGTACAAGATCCAGTGGAATAATGTATATAGAACACTACTACAGTTTCCAAACACATTGTAGGACTTTAGTAAATCACAGTTGTTTTTACTGTTACTACCTTCTATATTTAGATGTGACAAGTTTAAAGAAGCAAGTTGAGCCCAAGCTCCTGAGAGTCTGAGAAGGAGGGACAGAGTCCCAGCCCAACCTGGCCAGGTATGTAGAAGGCTCAGGACCTGGCATGGGCTCCTGAGGGAGGAGTTTTCCCTGACTTGCAGGCTGCAGCCTCTCCTCCAACCTGGAGGCCACAAAGGCATCAAAGTTGTATTTGGAAGAGGCGCTCTTTGGCGTCACCCCTTAAAAGTCCATTTCCCACCAGCTGCGGAAACCCTCCCCACTCCTGCGTCAGACAGGACCTGACCTCAGCTTACCTCCTCATCCTGTTTCCGATCATCCTGGATCCTTCTGACCATCATTTCACCACTCGAGCATAGCAAGGCAGGTGTGGTGACTTCCTGATCAGAAATTCCATTCAGCATGATGGTTCCCACACCCGAGTCAAGTTGGTGCTGAAATGTCTGTTGGCAGTGACCTAGGCAGGCAAGGATGCTTTCCTTCACTTTTGAGACCTAGAAACATTTTTCTCTATTCCTATTTTAAACACAAGAGAAATTTACAATAGGTCCCCAGGGGCTCCTTTCTGCATTCAGTTGGTTTCAAGAAGTAGATTATTCTTTGAGCGTAAAATGGAAGGAAGAGGGGTTTCCAGACTGACCTATAACTACTGTCTTCTTTCTTTGAGTGCGATCGTCTTTATGTAGAAGTGTTATTCTATCCATCTCCGTCTGTGTGTTCCCTCTTCCGTGAAGGCAAGGAGAGGCCCTGTAACACTGTACATGCTGTATGGAGAGGGAGACTAATATATGTTACACAGCTACTATGTAACTTGCATTATTCTAAGCTGCTTCACATGTTATCTACTTTAATCTCCAAAATAACCTCGCAAGTTGCATGTTTTTAAGTTGTGGTAAGATATCCATAACATCAAATTTACCATCTTAACCATTTTCAGTGTAAAGTTCACTGGCATTCACATTTTTGGACAACCATCACAGTCATTTACCTCCGGCACGTTTTATCTTCCCGAACTGAAACTTTGTGCCCATTAAACATCAGCTCGCATTCCCCCCTCCTCCCAGCCCCTGGCAATGACCATTCATTCCACTTTCTGTCTCTGTGAATTTGACTGCTCTCCGTGCCCGCCCCCCATCTAAGTGAAATCACGCAGTGTCTGTTCTCTTGTGTCTGCTTTATCTCACTTAGCATAACGTCATCAGAGTTCATTTATACTGTAGCATGTGTCAGGTTTTCCTTGCTTTTTAAGATGAATCATGTTCCATTGTATGTATAGGCCACATTTTGTTTACCCAGTCATCTATTGAAGAGCACTTGGGTTATTTCCACTTCCTGGCTATTGGGAAACTGTGGCTATGAACATTGGCATACAGTATCTGTTTGAGTCCCTCCTTTCCGTTCTCTTTGCTATATACCTAGGAGTGGAATTGCTGGATCCTATGGTGGTTCTGTGTTCAACTTTCTGAGGAACTACCGCACTGGTTTCTCCCCAGCAGCTATGCCATTTTATCTTCCCACCAGCCATGAGGCTTCCATTTCTTCCACATCGTCACCAACGCTCGCTATTTTCTGCCCTTTGGTTGTGGTGTATAATGGCCATCCTGGTGCGTGTGAGCTGGCATTCCCAGTTTATTGGTGAAGAAGCTAAGATTCAAACATGAGAGGGTAACCTCTTCAACCTCAGGCTGTTAGCAGCAAACGAGGCTTGATTCTACTCCAGAACTCTCAGACCTCACACTCTTTGCTGAGCTCCTTGCACCAGGATGGTGCTTGACCTGCCGAGCCCTTGAGAAAACCACAGAGGAGGGTGTCCCTTTAGAAGAAGAGCCTGGTTGAGTCTGTTTTTATTCCCACGAGCCACCTGAGGATGGACAGCCTGTTTCTGTGATGTAATTGCCCACTTAAGAACAGAACTCAGAATTCCAGTTTCCACAGTTATACACTGAGGCTTTTGAATTTCCCTTTCTTTTACTTCTCTTGGTCAGTCAAGTGCTCTCTAACCTTTTCTTTCTTACATCCAAACTAAGGTTCCCCCTGGAGACATCGTGCATGTTCCTTTCTGCAGCCAATTAGATTGTTTTGATCATGCAGTTAACACACAATTTTTGTTTGAAAACTCAGAGGGAGAGAGAGATGCACACACAGAGAAAGACGGCAAAATAGAGGCAATGAAGGGGAGGAAAAAAAGATTATGAGGCTGATGTGTGTAGCATAGCACCATACTTCTGAAGGTTAAACCAGCTCTGTAGGTATCCTTGGCATTCAGGGCAGCAGGATCTCCAGCAGAGACCAGACGCAAGATCCCACATCCCTGCTCTCCTGGCACAGGAGGGGCTTCCATATCTTCATCATCTGACAGATGGCACAGCCAAAGTTCAGACAGAGCAACTGGCTTTCTTGACCAAGATCCTACAGCAAAAATAACCTGAGAGGCCAGAAGGGACTCCAGCCTGCAGGTGCCCGCTTCGTGCACACGCTTCCCGCTGGCCTCCTGTTCCAGTGTTTCATGAGAGAGACTGGCCAAGGGCCTCTCTCTGAAAGTCTGGTCTGTCTCACCTGCTAATGTCTATTATTCTTAGCATGAAACATGGGGCAAGGCCGCGTGGAGTTTAAACGAAGTTTAAGACCCTTTTCAAGAGTGTTGGATGAGAGAAAACTGGACATGAGTTTCTGGCTTGATGACTCCAGTGCCATCTAAATTAGGACTGGTGATTTGCCTCTCTGGGCTTCATTTTCCTCATCCGTGAAGCAGAAACATTAACTTAATCCTGAGCTGTTTTTATTGGGAACAATTAAGGAAATCGCTATCTAAATGCTAGGCACACTATTAGTTGTTGATAGGTAGAATTAAAATAATATTCATCGATGAAATTTCACTCCTTCTACTAGAAAGACAACCCAAATTTTGAACCCTTCTTAGGTTCTTCGATTTGGAGGACAGTGAAGCATGTAATTTTAAATATCCTGCAGTTGAAAATAGATTCAGTTCTGTAGGTCATCCCAGTATGCGCTGCGTTTCACTGAATTAATGTCGCTCCAATTTCCAACAGTCTACAGAGACTCACTTACCCAAGCTCTCAGAACCCAGGCCTTACTCTGGGCCAGTTCCTTTTAGCAGTCAGCATTATTAACCTGCCCACCAGAAGCCAGAGAATTCTCTCGGGAGGGCATTGACTGTGTTAATCCAACCATTGCATTTAATCCAAGTCATTAACTACTTTAATTAAATCAAATTCAATAAACGTGTGTTGAACCCCTAAAATGTGACATGTGTACCAGGTTCCAGGGACACAAAGATGAATAACCACGGCCCCTGCCTGGGGATATCCCCCAAGCTTTTTTGTGTCCATGGCTGTGGCAGATGCTGTGAGGGAAACTTTTCCTTTAAGACCTTAATGGTCTGTTACTTATTTCATATCTTCTTCAAGGGACACCTCAAGTCTTCCCAAATCCTTTCTTCTCACACACGCCTTTCTTCTCATACTTCCTCCATCTCTTCTCCCCCTACCCTTTGTCCTTCACCAGTTCCTGCTTCCCTCCAGCCCATCCTTCTTTCTTCCTTCTCATCCTTCCTCCCATTCACAAATAATTAGTGACTATGTAATAGCTACTGTTCTAGAACAAAACAGGGAAGCATCTGCTCTTAAGAAGCTTATATTCTTTTAGGAAAATATTTTGTTTTGAGATAATTTTAGACTTACATAAAAGTTGTATAAAAAAAAAAATACAGAGTTCTGGGGCGCCTGGGTGGCTCAGTGAGTTAAAGCCTATGCCTTTGGCTCAGTTCATGATCCCAGGGTCCTGGGATCAAGCCCCGCGGGCATCAGGCTCTCTGCTCAGTGGGGAGCCTGCTTGCTCCTCTCTCTCTGCCTGCTTCTCACTTATTTGTGATCTCCGTCTCTCAAATAGATAAATAACATCTTAAAAAATAAAAAAAGAAGTTACAGAGTTCTTATATACCCTTCACCTAACTTCCCCATCTGCCAACATCTTACATGACCATAGTATAAATACTATTTACACTAGTATAATGTTTATATTTATACTATAAATATCATTTATATGATATATAAAATAAATCATATTTATATAATATATAAGTTATATAATTTATATGTTATTAACATTATATATGATGTTGTATATTATATATATATATAATTTCCCTTATCATAATTAACATAGATAATATTGATGCATTTATAATAGCAATCCTACAGATACTACCAGGATGTTTTCCTACTCCTTTTTTTTCTGATCCAGGAGCCAGTCCAGATCCCTGTATCATGTTCAGTTATCACATCTCCTAAGTTTTCTCTAGTCGATGGCAATCCTTCAGTCTTTGTCACCTTGACACTTTTTCATAGAACTAGTCAGGTGTCCTGTAGAACATCACTCAGTTTGAGACTGTCTAACACTGTCTCATGATTAGACTGAGGTCCTGCAGAGCTGGGAGGATACCACAGTCATGATGCACTTCATGTATCATAGCAGGGACATACATGATGTAATGTCTTGTCATTGGTGATGTTAATCCTGGGTGACCCAAGGAGACGTTAATGCCTAACAAAGATGACGTCTGAGAGTTTTCTCCTCTGTATCAAAGGTACCATTTTCTTCTTTATCATCGGTTAGTGACTTGCTGGGAGATGGCGTGAGACTATCGAAATACCCTTTTGCTCATCGTCCTTTCACTCACTGATTTTATGACGCACTGTTTGTTGAATGCTTTCTTACTCAAGAAGCTCACCTTCTATTTGGAGTAACAAAGAAGCAATGAAATAAATTAGATGATTTTTCGATAGTGAGAGTGTTGTAAGGAAAATAAAAGAAGGTGGAGTAACAGGAGGTCTACTTCGATGGTATGTCAAGGGAGACCTCTTGGCAGAAGGGACATTTGAGCTGAGACTTGAATGACAAAAACCCGGCAGAGTGAGATGTGAGAGAATAGCACTCCAGGCAAAGCACACAGCCAGAGCTAGCATGATCAAGGCCTGTTTGAGCAAGGGAAATGAACCAGGCATGACTAGAGTGAGTGAATAAGAGGCCGACCTAGGGCACTTTGGTAGCTCAGTCAGTTAAGCGTCTGCCTTCAGCTCAGGTCATGATCTCAGGATCCTGGAATAGAACCCTGCACGGGCTCCCTGCTCAGCAGGGAGTCTGCTTCTCCCTCTCCTTCTGCCCCTCCCCCCATGTGTGCATGCTCTCTCTCTCCCCCCAAATAAATAAACAAAATTAAAAAAAAAAAAAAAAAACTAAGAAGCAGAGTGATTGATGGGCACTAAGGATGCCCAAGTATGGAGAACCGGCTCAGCTGGAACTTGAAGGCAGGGTAGAGATTTCAAAAGTTTTCTAAATGCAGTGTAACTTCCTTCAAGAAATACGGTGTCTCTCTGTGCTGTCCCATAGGGTATTTACTAGCCACATCTACTACTCACACTTAAATTTTAATGGATTAAAATAAAGTAAAAAAGAATTCAGTTCTTCAGTCACCCCCCAGCCATATTTTAAAGTGTTGCGTAGTACACTGTTGTGGTTAGCACCCTAACCACTGTTGTGGTTAGCACCCTACCCTGTTGGATGACACAGAGACAGAATATTTCCATCACGGCAGAAAATTCTACCAGACAGTGTGTTCTTCTGTATGCCTTCTATAGGTCATTTGTTGTGTTCATTTCTATGGGCAATACACAGTTGACCGGGTTAAGAGCCCTTCAAGGATGGTAGGCAAGTGTGCAAATAAACACCATCCCAGTAACATGGATGTGGCATGGGAGAAAATGCCGTAGGATTTGGACAAAGCACTGACAACTGGAAGATCAGAAAAGGTTTCATGGGGAAACAGCACTTCGATATCTAGGCTAAGATCCTGATGGGTTGAGACAAGGAAGTCATTCCTGATGAAAGCCTTGGTATGAGCTGAGGTTGGGGATACATAACGTACAAGACAAAATTGACAAGTAGTCTACACGGGCTGGAACTTGGGTGTGTGTAGGAGAATGGGAGGGCAAGACGAGCAGGAAGGTGGGTGGTATTGGAAAAGGCATTGGAACAGTCTAAGGAGTTTTACCGTCATCCCTCAGACAGTGGGGAGCCATTGATGATTTTTCCCAAAGGAGTAACCTTATCACACACAAAGGTGTGCTTCAGAAAGCTCGACCAGCCTGTGAGGTATGAAGAGGTCTCTAGTTGGGAGAGACAGACCACAGGGGGAGGGAGGGTTGGAAATCCATTTGCAGTGGAACAAACCTAAGCTCATCCCTTTTCCAGCATATATTTTTCTAAAACCCAAGCATTATCAAGAGCTTAAAGATAGGCTGCTTGAAATATAACATTCAGAAACAAACTGAAATTTTAAAAGATACCACTTACTCTTTATAGCAAACAGACATGTTCTAGAACAGTAATATAAATACCGAAACCGTGAAATTAATATTAACATATAAATCCCATAAGATTTGGTATGGATATTTGATAAACTGGTGCTCTTTGTTCAAGTGTATTTACCCAAGTCAGAGTTTTTAAAACTTCAGTGTTCATAAAAATCACCTGGGCAGCTGGCTGTGATGCCGAGTCCTGGGCCCCACTCCAGAGGTTCTGGTTTATTCGGTATGGGGTAGGGCCTAGGAACTTGTATTTTAACATAAAAGGAGCAATAATCTGAGGAAAGACACCAGAGAAAAACTGACCAATCCCAAGAGCTTGCTTTCTTCAAGTGAACAGTTTCCCCTTCTCATTATTTATAGGCTGTAGTCCTGCAGATATAAAAACACGTTCCTCTCCCATCATGCCCTTTTCTCCCACCTCTGTGGAATAGTAGAGCTGAGAGAACTGTAACATATTTCTCCACTTGTAACTTCTTTTTATTTTATCCACTCAAAACAGGCTTAAGGAGGTGCCTGGCTGGCTCAGTCAGTAGAGCATGGAACTCTTGGTCTTGAGGTCATGAATTTGAGCCTCAAGTTAGGGGTAGAGTTTACTGTAAAAAGGGGGGGGGGATCTCAAAGAAGTATCCCTTCTAAAAAATTAAAAATTAAAAAAAAATTTTTAATTTTTTTTTAAAGATTTTATTTATTTATTTGACAGAGGGAGAGAGATCACAAGTAGGCAGAGAGGCAGGCAGAGAGAGAGGAGGAAGCAGGTTCCCTGCCGAGCAGAGAGCCCGATGTGGGGCTCGATCCCAGGACCTTGGGATCATGACCTGAGCTGAAGGCAGAGGCTTAACCCACTGAGCCACCCAGGTGCCCCCCCCCCAAAATTTTATTTTTACTGAAAAAGAATGATTCCTTCATTGCCCTCTCATTCTTCCAAGTGCTCACTTCCAGAGATTGATCTGTCTATCCTTCTCCCACATATGCCTTATATTGACATTCGTTTTGATATGCCCTGTCTGCCCTACACAACCAAAAATCCCAGGAGGACAAGAACCTTGTTGGAGCTACTTCCATGAATCCATAGGGCTCAGCTGGTGTCCTAGGATCATCCCAGGTAGCTGGTACTTGCAGGACCCTCCTCAGAGCTGTAGCCCACCTGCTATCCCAAGGGTTCCAGTGACCCTGCCAAACTAGAGTCATTACCAAAGCCATTCCACAGATGAGGTCACTGAATCTCAAAGGGTTTCAGTGGCATCTTCAAGGGCATGCAGTAAATATCAGAGTGATTTTGAACTTAGACCTCTGAGCCCAGCACCCCATAGGTTTTTCTCTTCATCACATGGCCCCAGACAAGACAGGTGGTGATGCCAATGGCCTGGGTCCATAAGAGCCTTGTGGTCAACAGGGGAGCAGGAGAGTGAGCAGGATGCAGAAGAAGCGTCTTCCTTTTGCCCTCTGGGGTTTGCCTCCTGTATTCACTTCCAACTCCAGCACTTTCTCTTCCTATCTGTCCAATGCCAAATGCCCAGATGCGATCTGCACAGGCAGCTGTTCCATTAGCCCTTTGTCAAGAGGAGTGTTCCTGATTCACAGGTACCTGGGGAAGTCCAGAGGGTGGTAGTTAAGGACCTTTCCTCCAATTCCACACAAGGAAGGAGCTTTCACAATTTAACATGGTCCCTTTGCCCTAAGTGGGTCACACTGCACACAAAATGCTTGCAAAAGGAGCCTCGAGATTTCCTTTGGCAAATCTATGCCTCTGCGAAACAGACGAGGGTTTTGACACAGAGTTTCATCAGCATAGACAGTCCCTATAAGGAAGTGACTAGGATGGGGGACAGACAGCCATGAACCCTCAGGTCCTGCAACCAGACCCTTGGGGGCCATGTCTTTTCTCAAGGGCTTCCTTGCTCCAGATAAGGACCTCCAGGCTACACAACCAGGCAAAGAGAGCTTGGTCTGGACCAGGAGCAGAAAATCCCTAACAGCAGTAACTGTTAGAGCCTGCATTAATGGAAACCTGACACAGTGGCTGGGCTGACACCAACATGCAAATCTGCTAATGAGGAATTCACCAAGAAGCTTAGAGAGCAGGTAGGAAGCGTGCAGCCTGCAGGGTCCATGACCAGAGCTACCACCCTGGGAAGCTGTCTGTGCTTCTCCTCACCTTTCCACCCACCGGATACATAAATGTTTTCCTGTAGGCCCCCAGAGGACATTGTTTAGACCTTTGCTCAACACAGTGAATTCAAATTAGTTCATTGGGTGTCTGCTTCCCTCTTATATGGTGAGCGGGGTTCTATGTCTTATGCACCTCCTAGCCCTAGACCCTGTTTTCTGGCACATGGTAGGTGCTCAAAACATGTGCACTTCATGAATGAACAAAAAAACAAATTCTAGGCCTGACGGGATGACAGCTGTCTGCGACTATTGGAAGATTATCACACACAGAGGGATCATGTTTACCCCTCGTGCTGTCGTGGGCAGAACTAGACTAGAACAGTAGGTGCTATGACTTTAACGACGTGCAGATTTTGTTTTGTTTTGTTTTTTTAATTGTCTAGACACTGAGAAGCTGAATGTGTTAATTGCTTGCAGGTAGTGAGATCCCCATGGTGGAAGGGATTCCAACCGGAAATATGAGAATATGCAAAGATGTTAAGAGGATTCAAGCATGGGTGTTTGGACGGGTGGCTGGTCTAGACACCTTTATGGTTTCTCCCAACCCTGAGACTCTGATTTCAGGATTTGTTTTTATTCACCTGCATAGCTGCTTTATTGGCCTGAATATATAGGGGAATATTTTTCATCTTCCAAAGTAATCTGAAGGCAGCCTCTCCACTTACCTAAGGAGCTTTTGGTGGGCAGCGTGGATTGACTTATAGTGGGGCTGCCTTGCATGTTCGATGATTCACGGTGCTCTGTAGCTGCCCCCAAACACGTATATCATTGTGTCTGCTGTTCCAAGATGACACTGTTATTTCCCACCTGTGCAAATACAGCTGTAAAAAATGACGCATGGCCAGCCGCCCCCTCCCCAGAGTACGGACAGGGAGCACGCACCCTCTGGCTTAACACGCCCATGAGGCACACACACCCTCTTCTGAATTTCCACACTCATTTCCAAGCCTGCTAAGAAGGGGAGAGAATTGCAAATGAACTCACATTACCAGCAAAACCAAGCCAGCCTCCCTCCTAAATTACTTCATATATTAAGCCTGCGGACTACAGAAACCCCTGCATCTTCTCTGGCTTCCTAGAAAATCAAAATCGGTTTCCAGCAGTTTCAGCAAACAAGCAGGCTCTGAGCCTTCTCTCTTTGTTAGAGATTTGATTCAAACTGTGTCCGCTAGCAATGAAATACAAAGGGAAAGAAAGTCAGTATGGTTTAACTTTGAAATTTTTAGCAACCGCCACAGGAAAGAATAATAAACCACAAATTGCTGCATCTGGCCTTAAATTTATAAAGAAAACAATAATGCGAGAAACCAAAAAATGTTACTCTCCTTTGTCATTTAAAAAAAGATCGTTTCGATTCTTTATCACTTTTTGTTCACCCTTTTACTTCACTGATTGTGAAAGGGCATCAAAAGCACCATCGGTTTCTTGCCAGCTTCCAGAAGGCAGAACACTTGCGCTGAGAAATTCACACAAATTCAAGGATCAAGGAGACTAACTAGGGAGAGTCCAGAGCGGTAAGGCCGACCGGCCCAGAGAGACGATGCGTGGGTGGGTTTCCAGTTAGGAATCAGAGCCAGGAGCTTACCTGGAGGACCTGTGCCACTGAACCTGAGATACAGAGTGTCTACCTGTGTTCAAGGTGACATCCTGGCACGTGTCCCCCAGCCGCCCTCTTTTTCCCGGAGGTGCCACTGAGTCGTGTCATTGACGAATAGAAGCAAACTGCGGGGGGGAAGGACGGGGTCTGACTCCATTTGCTTTTCCTTTATGTGTGCTCAGCAAACCAGGACCAATTCTATATTTTGTTCATTCGGGTCAATCAGCTCGGCCCACATTATCATGAGCACAGAGGACTTTTGTCCCCTCCTGAAGCCACCGCTTGCCGTGCTGCTCAGGATAATTTCCCAGGCTGCCAGGAGCACCCCGTGTCAGCAGACCCGTTCTGTGTGCACTCTCTGCTGCCGGCCGAGAGGTGCTGGGTCTCTGCAAGGGCTCGGCACGAGCCGCCCTGATGAGCAGCAGCAGATAACCTCTGGGTGAGCAGGAGGGCTGGCCCCTGGATAGTCAGGGTAAGTGACATCCATGCCCCGCTCGCTCCTTCAGTCCAGGGAGAGAGGCAGGAGGTAACCAGGTGGCTGGTCAGCCTTGCAGCTATGCTAGGGCCACAGGGAATGAACCAAATCAGGGGTATCTGGGGGCAATCAGAGAACACAGAGAGGGTCTCTGTGCAAGGGAGCAACCTCACCTCAGCTCCCTGCAGCCTGGCTCCTCCAGATGCCCTGAAAGTAAGGATGCCTGGGTCATCCCCCCAAGATCCCATTTAAGTGGTGGGGTCAGAGCCTGAGCCCTGATAGGCTTCACTTATAACCCCCAAGTGATGTTAGTGTGTAGCCAGGCTTGAGAACCTCTTGTCCAGACTCTGGGGAGCGGGGGAGTGACAGAGGGTTGCACAGTGCCCAACCCAGAGTTCAGAGACCGTACATGTGAGCTGCTCTCATTACTATTGTTATCATTCATACAAAGGGTGGTTGCACATCTGTGTAGCACCTATATTGCAATCCCTGGAGGGGAGGGCCTTGTCCTAGAAATTTAGGGTCTCCTTGCTACTTCCCACCCAGAGCAGGTGTTCAGTAAACATAGTCTGATTTGTTTAGATGGCCCAGAGGAAGTTGATCAACTGGTTATTTTCTTATACTTCTGGCTGGGAGCCATGAGCATTTGTTATAAAGAGTCCTGGAGTTGGGTCAGGGCACTTGGGTTCTGGTTCTAACCCTATCACTTTGATCAATTTCCTCTCCATCTCTTGGCCTCGGTTTACCCACTTGTAGAACAAGGGTGTTGGGTTATGTGATCGATCGCTAAAGATTCACCTGCTTTCACTTTCTCTGGCTTTAGAAGCCTATGTTAACAAGACACTCCTGTTTGTCTACCAAGAGGAAACCTGGGCCAGGAATAATGACGGAAAGCTCTTTGGTATTTGGGAAATAAGCAACATCATAGGCACAGAGCAAGGGGAAGAGGTAATCATGTTTGGAAGAATAAAAATATTACACGCTGAACCCCTGGGAAAAGTAGAGGGCTCCCGTAAAGAGGAAGAGGGAGAGATTCTGGGGGGGGAAAGTCGATCGGGGCTAGGTTGTAAAGAGAGTCTTGAGAGCCTTGGCCAAGTATTTGGACTTTATTCAGGATGGCATTGGGCACACCCCATGAATGTGCGCCAGGAAACTGAGGCCCCAGCTGTGTTTTAACAGGCAGCCCTGGCCTCCACATTGCCAGGGAGGTCCTTAAGGAAGAGCCGGCATCTCACTCCTCTACTAGTGAGTTAGTACCTGGTACCATCATTGTTGGATAATTAATGGACAGAAGACTTAGCTGCTATCAGATCTCCTGATGAAGACTAAAAAACTGTAATATCCAGACAGCCGAAAAGCCACACACTAAACTCTAGGTTCCCTGACATCTATATATTTTTTAAACATCTGGAAGGGAAACTGAAGTTTAAAATATTCTTCCTGATTTGGGGGACGATATAAACAGCCTTTGGCCACCAGATTTTTCTAAGCCAACACAGGGACACTATTTGCATGTTATTTTGCATGAAATGTAGTCATTTACATACATTTGCATGGCGCTTTCAAAAAGCCTTAATTCTAAGTATGTCAAATAAAATAAAACAAATTAGTGTAATCTACCACCATTGTATGGCAGCCCCGCGAGGCGATGGTGGTGGTGACGGGGCCAGCGGCTGCGAGAGCAAAGAGGCAGCTTTGAGGGAGCCGTGACCACCCCCGATCGGTGTATCTAGGAGCAAGTGGATGACAGTAAAGTCTGAGAACAGGAAACTCATGAGGGGCAGGGGAAGGTCTTAAGCAACCGGACAGTAGTGTGCACAGTAGTGGGGGGATTGCCACGGACTTGATTTGTAAGAGCACAAAAGAGGGGCAGTGACTTGTCTGTGACACACCAGTGAACGGTCACGCCCAGACAGAAACCCCGGACTGTCCCAGTCCATCCAGGCCTCTTGGTCCTCCAGAGGCTTGATGCTCTAAGAATGGATCTAGTTCCCTCCAGAAGAGGCAAAATGTCCCCCCTTGCTGCCATTCCAGCTGCTCCAGGGTGGTGTCAGCTACCACCCTGCCTCTGGGACACTGGGCAAGGGCACCCCTTTGGGCTCAGGGATGGTGTCGCCCAGCCTGTGATGCATCCGGCCCTAAGTAATTGCCTTTTTATCATTCGAGACAGATATTTGAAAGTTACGACAATGGGGTGAAAATATAAGCAGCTTACAGTTTACTAGAACATTAATCCTCTGAGGATGATTTCTTTCTTTCCTGTGAGCTTCTCTGTGGGACCTTGTTCGTTGCATTATATAGAATTTATTTTTAGACTTTTCTCCCCACGATCCACCATCACCTCTCCACCCTTGCCTAATTACCAATTTCCATATTTGCTAAGCTCTATAATATATATGATACATATACATATATCTGATGCAAGTCCTCGAAGTCCTCTGGTCTGGGGCAGTGGTGTTCAGCAGCAGGAAGTAGGAGTCAAATCATGGGGTTGGAGCCAGGCTGAGCTATGTTCGAATCTGGACTCCTCTACCTTTGATGACTTGACTTTGGCCTCTTTGAGCTTCAGCTTCTGTGAAGGTAGTGGTGCCTCTGCACTTCCTAGGAGCTCATACCGATGCTTTAAGGCTGATCCCCTAAGTTTGGGTAAGCTAAGCCTGGGCACGCTTGGGCCGACCCGAGGGGTCAGTCAGCTAGTGCAGTCGGCAGCCTTGGGAGGCCGTAGGTGTCCCCGGAGGACACCTCACAGAAGGCACCATGTCATGGGGGTTTTTAGGGCCCCAGGGAAACATTTTAATTTCTTTTAAAATCAGAAGGGGACAAAAGGAGCTTTTAGGTAGAATAGAATGGTTTCATATATAATATTAATATATTTATCTGCATACCAATGCAATTGCCAAATAAATTTTTATTTTTATTTTTATTTTTATTTTTATTTTTATTTTTATTTTTATTTTTATTTTTATTTTTATTTTTATTTTTATTTTGCTGGAGAAAAGGTCCCATGAAGGCAAAAGTACCTGAGCCCTTGAAAGTCGTAATACAGTCTTGGATGCACCCACCCAGCCCTCTGTTTTCCCCTGGGCACCCATTCTGCTCAGTTTTCGTCTGTTCATTTACAAAAGAGCATCCAAATTGGGGGCCTTGAGTGACTTAGCCCCCAACATGTCAAGGGCATGTGAGAACCCCACCTCTCTGTGAAGGTCATTTGTTTTGGAGTGTGGTTGACGTGTCCTGACTCATCTACTTGCTTTCCCTGTGTCTTGCTCCAGCCACTGTCATTCCACATTCCCTGTTGCTCTCGTGTTCCTGCCAACAACCTCCTGAATGCCAAGAACAAGCCACAGGACAGAGAAGGGAGACGGTGCTTGGGAAACGGGGAGCTCCTGTCTCCCTATCCCATGGCACACCACTTCCCCCCTCCCCTTCCATTCAGAAATCCTTGGAGCAGCACAGATGAATATTTCAACAGCTGTCCCATGGTTCTTTATTGTAGCTTATCTGTCGCAACCATTGAGAAAATAAGAAAACCAATTTCAATTCGTGATGTGACTTTCTCCTTTCTGTGCCTCAGTTTCTGCACATGGAGGCTAATGAGAGCAGGCATGGAGGGGCAGTGGGAAGGGGAATGTAATTACATCTGAGAAGGTGCAGATGCTTCAAAAAAACATTCCAGCTGAACTAGGAGTTATTATTAGGTTGATTACCAGGGAGCTCAAGCCTCTCAGAGCACCCAGGGCAGAAGGACTTCCAGTGTTTCCAAGGCTGACTATCCTCCTCCACTTCCTTCCTGAATTACCATCCATTAATTTCGTCACTACTGAAAGGGCCCTGATTTTCGGTTCACACCCACTCTCAGTTCACACCCACGACCTGTGAAAGACTGAGTGAGCCAGCAGTCGGTTGAGCTTGCAGACTTAGCCATGCTCCTTCCCAACCACTTTGGAAAGGTTTGGTCAGCCTCCTGGTGGGCCTAAAATCCACGGGGCTGAGGACATGGGAGCGAGAAGGGAAGAGCATGGGGAGAAAAGGAAGCTAAAGGTGTTACAGTGAAGGGAAAGTCACCCCTTACCCCTCCGGGTGTCACTCCAGGCCTGTGCCCTAATTCTCCACCACATGCCCATTTTCTGGGCAGGACACTAAGAAGTGCCCCCAGGCCCCTGCACCCTGGTCTCATTGCAGCCACCATGTGGCCCCTAACCATACCTAGGGGCAGGGCCATGGCTTTGTCTCTTTCGGGTTCTCAGAATCAGAGGTCTTTGACCTGATAAGGACATTGGAAATCATTTGTCCAACACTGCCTTTTTACAGATGAGGAACTGAAGCCCAGAAACTTAAGGCACTTGTCTAAGTTCACACAGCAAATAGGTCAGGACCGAACCCCAGGTGTTATGCTCTCCAGTCCATTGTCATTTCACTGCAGTGCATAAGGTTTTTAGGTGTGTGCATGTATAAACACACACAATTACATAAATACACACACACACACACACACACACACACACAGATTTCCACACACTGGGAGGGGTCTAAGTGAGCTGTCATTATTTTATGTATCCTTACAGCAACCAGGCCTGGAAGACAAATAATATATCCCCATTTTTACCAATGAAGGAGTTGAAGCTCAAAATGGGGGTAGGGGGATACTCAAGTTCACCCAGGTCATAGCAGGTCATTGTAGCAAAGTTGGTATAAAACCCAGTCTCCTGACTCCCAGACAGTGGACTTCCCAGATGCCACACTGCCCGGGAGCCAACTGTCCAGGGCTCTTGGCTATGGCTCTTAGGAAAGAGCCAGGAGTCCCATCCATATTTATAGGGAAAACTTCTGGCTCAACTGTATTTCACGCTTAGAAGTCTCAACATTTTTTTTTTTTTTAATTTATGAGAGGAAAGAGAGTAACAATGGAGTTGATGGGCAATTTGTGTAATTAACGCCCCAAAGTTACTAGTACTATAAGGTTTTTGGATTCAGTGCATTCTCCCGACAGATGCTCCTTTACTGGTCAAGTGCATTGTCACAAGGATTACAACGGAGGGGGAAAGACACCTGCCAGAGGAGAGTGGAGGGGAAGCCTGATTTGGGTTTGGCGTAATGATCGTAGGTACACTTCACTGTACCTGTGAGCCTGCTTCCTGCGAAGATTTGAATGATGGAACCAGAGAGTTCCACACAAGGAGTCAGACATCTGCTTCTCAATTAGTGCTAATTTAGCTTGTTTAGAAATGATTTGTGCCTCTACAAGACAGATAACGGAAAGTTGTTTGCTTTCCTATGACCGTAACTTTTTACTCCTCTCACAATGGTCCAGATGGACGCATCCAAGGGGTCTTGCGGGGCTGCTGCAGAATGGTGGCTATGCCGGTTTCTGCCTGTGTTTGAGAAGTCATTGTTACTGTACAATCTCAGTACAGTCGTGTAACACCCAAACCAAGGTCTTGAGAGATGTCTGATCCCTTCTAAAGTACTTTGGAAAACACATGATTGGCTCTTCTCTCGTTGCTAAGCCAGGACAGATATTCAGGGAGCCCACACCACTACAACTGTGTTGAGTCTTAAAACATTGATGTTTTCCTGATCCACCAGAAAATAGCCTCTGGGCCGTGCAAATGCTCACTGACTTCTCCAGCTGCCCCAGACTCAGGAAGACCAGATGAACCCCAACAAGGAGCTGCCCAGGCACTCAGCCCCTTGCCACCTTGCCAGTCAGGCTCCCATGGCTTCTGTGGGCCTGCCTCATTCCTGTCTGTCCCCCAGCCACACAGCCGTGGCCCTGCTGAGGGAGATGGCACTCCCAGAGGAGACTGATTGCTGATTGGTTGTACTATCACACTCTATGTCCGGATTTCTTAGTGATGTGCATAAGAAGGACAGTGTTTTTTGTTTTTTTGTTTTTTGTTTTTTTGCTTTTTTTTTTTTTTTTCACAGAGAGCTCTGCAGGTCTGGGGCCAGCTGGTTGGCAGTGAGGTTGACATGGCTGGCCCTAGAGCCAGGCATGGCAAGCCCTACCTCTTAAAGGGGTCAGGGGGCTGATGTTGGAGGCTGTTTGCCTACACCCTGACAGCAAAGCCCAGCTAAAGTCCTGTGTGGCAAGGAGCAGAAATCTAATGTATCTTTTAAAGCCAGAAGCTCTTGATCCAAGAGTTACCGCCCAGGGCCCAGGGCCCAAAGCCAAACAAGAATCAGAGAACCATGGGAGACAAGAGGGAAAGAGAAATAACAAAATCTAGATATTTCTGCCCCTCCGTCACAGGCCATCGACATACAAGGATCTGTGAGTTCCCTCTGATAATTTAAAGGATCTGTTTTCATTTTAATGAGAATCAAAGTGAAACCAAAATAAAGACATCTTTACCTTTACCTTTGAGCTTCTGTTTTCAATCACTTTGGCACCAATGAGTGGTGCTTTCATTGTGATGACACCCAAAAAAAGAAACAAGGCAGCCTTGGCAAGGGTTCATGCCCTTGATGGCCAGTGAACCAAGGGAGACCTGCTAAAGAGAAGGATTTGCTGTAGTTGGCATCACATAACCTCTTGGGAGAACTGATTCATCAGACAGCCCATGTAGGATGGGCATGTCCAGCTGGGAAGCCCTGTATTGGTTCTTTAAGGCTCTGTAAGGAAATACCACAAGCTGGATGGCTTTATCTTCCACAGTATTGGCAGCCAAAATCAAGGGGTCAGCTCCCTTGGTCCCTCCAAAACTCCTGGTAGAATCCTTCCTTGCCTCTTTCTAGCTTTTGGAGGTGGTTGTTGATAGTTGGCCTTCCTTGACTTGCACCTGCCACCGCCCAATCTCTGGTCACTTGACATCTCTGGGCGGCTCTCCTTTTTCTTCTTGTAAGCACACCAGTCATATTGGATTCAGGCCCACCCTCATGACCTCATCTTGGCTGAATCAGCTGAGACCCTATACAAGGTCACATTCACAGGCACCAGGGGTTAGCATTTGAACAGATCTTTTTGGGGGACATGACTTGTATGTTTCCAGGCCTGAGCAAGAGCAGTGTTTGCCCCCACTGTCGTGGGAGCAATGCTGTTGTTTGCACCCACGGCACCTGCCATCTCATTGAATTGATCTGCACATTTGAATTGCATGGTTTTGTACATTTGTTTGTATCTGCTTTGTAAATAATTATTAGATTATTTTGTTTGGTTTTAATAGTCATACAAGAGCTGTAAGGGTAAGGAGATTATACCCACTTTTATGTTGTACGTTTTTAAATAACACTGTAATACAAATAATTTATCACCTCAGGTAGTCCTTGACAATTTTCCTTTGTTCTATTTAAAGTAGCTGCATGTTGTTTCAGTACTAGAGCCCCTGGGGTCTCAGTGAATTCCAGATGTGACAGGAGACAGTGCCTTTCCAAAACTCATACGTGTGAATAGATCTGTTAAAAGGAGCTTTCTTGGGCATATGGTCAGATTTCAAACTCCCTGAAGGTCTGTATGCCTCCTATGACCAGGGTATGCCCTGAGGTTATTGCTGGGGTTTGACATGGCATGGAGTCAAGGTCAGTGGTATCAGGGACCTTTCCTTTTCCCCCCACCTCTCAGGAGTAATATCTGAGCTGGAGAGGGGCCAGATTGTGGCTTGCGTCCCATAGGGAGGGCAGGTCTGGAGATACCCAAGCTCCAAAAAGTTGGGTGGTCTCTTGAACTCTAGAGAATATCTCTCATCTCAGACAAGTCCACAGCTCCCCTTCCTCAGAATCAGTAGGGGCCCCAAGGGACACTTTACCTACTCCATTGACCCTCTGAAGACAGGATTGCCCTCAGCACTCCAATAAGAGAGCTTGAACAGCAGCCCAAGGTGTTTGCTATGCTCTGTGATCCAAAACCAGATGGATGAACATCAGATGGAATTCTCATCATCAAAATATCCCTAAGTCCAAAGTATCCCTAAGTCCAGACCCCAGGACGGTGGGGCTGGGAATCCCAGAGCGTAGCCTTAAACCCCTTGTAGCAAATAATGAATGTCTATGCTTTCTTTTCATCTTTAAATTTTTCTTGAATTTTGTTTAGCTATAAAATGTTAAACCTCATTCTCAAAAAAAAAAAAAAAAGATTATTTATTTATTTGAGAGAGAGAGAGAACATAAGCAGAGAGAAGGGACAGAGGGAGAAAGAGAAGCAGAAATCTCCCACGGAGCAGGGAGCCTGATATGGGGTTCGATCCCAGGACTCTGGGATCATGACTTGAGCTGAAAGGCAGATGCTTAACCAACTGAGGTACCCAGGTGCCCCTAAACCTCATTCTTTGAAAAAATATTAAACTAGTTTCCTTAAAACTCCTTGTAAAACAGACGCTTCTGAAGAATATTCCAGCCTCGTCCCCTTCTCACCCACAATCTCCAGTTCCACTAAGTAACAGATAGTTGAGGGATGTGTTTCCTCTACGACCGGCCAAGAGGAAAAACCTCTGAATGTGGAGCAAAAACTCTGGCTCAAATCCAGATTCCTTGTCACTCAGCCACCAGACGGTGTGAGAACGCGATGGCATGGCTGGACCTCAGAGGTGCGATGCCCAGAGAAATCGGTCACACAGGGAAGGACAAACACTATATGATTTTCCCCATCTGTAGGATCAACAGATCAAAGCAAATAAACAGAAGAGAACCAGTCTCACGGATTTAGAGAACAGACGGAGGGGGAGGGCTTGGGTGGGGGGAGGATGGGTAAAAGAAGGGAGATGAAAAGGTCCATACTTGCAGTTATAAAATAAGTAAGACATGGGGATCCAGTGTACGGCGTAGGAAATACAGTTAATAATGGGGAGCAGCTTTAATGGTGACCAATGGTAGCTAGATACCTCAGTTAGCTAAACCTCCATTTCCTAATCTGGAAAAGGGGTTTAATAATAATAATAATACCTGCCTGCTGTCCTCATTGTCACGAAGATTGAATACAATAATACAATAATGGGTGTGAAAGCTTTTTACAATGTAAATTGCATTTCAGGCTGAGTTATTTTTGCCATGTGTCAATGCCCTTTAGGCAGAGACCACCAAGAATACACCAGTAGTTAAACAGAGTTGAGTTAATTATTCGTTGTAGTCCAGATGAACAAACACCATAGAAAGCTGTAGGGTGTCTGGGTAAGAGAGTCTCAGAGGAACTTATTCTAGGATCTGGGCTTTGGTTGGATGGTGTGAGAGGAAGTCTAAGGAACCAAGGGTTTGCTTTAAATCAGATGCCGTCAGAAAGTGGGTGAAATTCTATGACTGGAAATCTCAGTAAATCTTCTCTATCGGGAGGGAAGACTAGAAGGAGGATAAAGCTGTCATGGTGGCTGGTAAGGAAGCAGGAGTAACTCACAGTCGAGAGAGGGGGTATTCAGTATTTGGTATGCAGCACGGTAATCGTGTTTTTTTCTGTGCTTGGAAGTGGCCTTGCTTTGTCTCTTTTTATCACGATCTCAGAGTAACCTTGTCTGAACTCAGTACTCTGTGTTCATGTCTGATAGGGGAATAACATGGCTGAGCTGCGAGTGCCGGGCCAGCTTCCGAATGTCAGGGGCTGTTTATTTCTTCTCCCTCACATTACACGTGTTCACACCAACAGGTACTCTGTAGAACCACGGGCCTACGTGGAGTTTTAAAAATAGAGGCACATAGGTTAGGTAACAGAGAAGGAAGAAAGGAGAGAGAAAAAAACAAGGAGAAGGAATAAGAAATGTAACAGGGAAAGAATCTGAGAGGCTGGGGTGTGCACATTTGCTGGTACTTTGGGAGCAGAGGAAGAGTTTGGAGGACAGGACAGAGGATTGAGTTGATTCCATTTCATAACTGGCCGCCACCACCAGAGGCAGCATTGAAAGGCCAGCCTAGAAAGCACCACGCCTCTTGAGTCCCTTAAAGGGACACCAGTTCCATCAAATCCTGGGATTGGCTATGGATTTGGTCCTAACATCCTCTCCCATTTCCGCTAGATTCGGTCACGTGAATCTTGGGAGCTATGCTTCCTGAATGGTTTGAGAGGGATCCTAGAGCCATATTTCTCCTGTGGCTGGTCTATGATCTGAGTGTGCAGATGGTTCATAAAACCTAAAAATGACTAAGCCGTGTACCTCAGGTGGTTAATCAAGCAGGTTGAAAAAATTCCAAGGTATCGAGGAACCACAAGTGCAGAGTGGAAATTGAATTGCGGTCACAGATACGGTTTGGCCATTAAAAGCTGAACTCGATGGGCTAATAGAGAGTTATCAGCTGATGAGCGAACATGACTATGATAGCAACAGAGTTGGCCTTTGTTGGAAGGGGCTCTTCTGAAAGACCTCATGATCCCGGTAGAAGATGAACTCCTGATACCTGCTCCATTTCAGTTAATAGCTTCAGTTGAATCAGATTAATTTAAAGGGGCTAATGAAAATGATGTAGAAGAGAAGAGTTTGGAGGTGATAATTTGATGTGAAGACATCAGCTAAAGGATGATGAGATTATGCAACCAGTCCCCTGGGGAATGGGCAGTGGGCGCTGGGAAGTGAGTTCACCTGGCCTCACTCAGACTGGAAGATGTGGCAAACTCCTTGGCATTTCTCAGTAAAAGAATTTTAACTGGCTGTCATATTTCTAAGGAATTCAAGTCTTACTGATGGTTTTATAATATATAGATTCTGTAATTTTTTTTTTTACGTTAGTATGAAAGTTCTCTGGCTGTACTTGCTGTGCCTTCTTGGTCTCTTCCTATCATTTTGGGGGACCAAAGTTGTACTCAGAGGAAAATATTAGCATTGTTCGGGCCAGAATGCATTATACATTATAGAGGGGGAAAAAAGTGCCTAGGATAAAAATGGAAAATTAAGTAGTTAACAAGTAGGAGGAAAGAATCGTGATGGCCCGTGTATTCTAACTTTGCTGTGTCTTTCAGTGTATTAAAGATGCTCTAACAAGAGCACCACAGACTAGGTAATTTAAACAGCAGACATCTCACAGTTCTAGAGACTGGGAAATCTAAGCCTGGCAGATGTGGTATCTGGGGAGGACCTGCTTCCTAGTACATAGACAGCTACTTTCTTGCTGTGTCCTCACACCTGTGAGAGAGGAAGCTCTGATCTCTTGATCTCCGTATAAAGTGACAGATGCCATCATGATGGCTCCACCCTCATGACCTAATCATGTCCCAAAGGTCCTGCCTCCAAATACCACCATCCTGGGAATTTAGTCTTCAACCTGTGCGTCTGGGAGGGACACAAATGTTTAGCCTTTTAGCACTAAAAGACCAAGAAGGCACAGCAAGTACAGCCAGAGAACTTTCATACTCATGTTAAGGCTTAAAGTGAGGTTCTGTCTAGCTAACTGTTCTTGATGCAGTTCCTCAACAGAATTGACAAATATAGGGCAAAGCATATACTGCTTTTAAGGTCAACTTCACCTGTATTCAGGTCTTAGCTCCAGCTTTTCTTACTCCTGTGACCTTGAATTGGCTTCATAAAACCTTTCGAAATTTCCATATTCCTATGTTGTTGTTGTCTTTAATATGGGGTAGGAAGGTAGTCCTTCACTGTGTTACTGCCAGAGCCAGGGGAGAACATGGGTCTGAAAGCACCTGACGTGGCCCTTGGAGGCCCAGAAACAACATGTTGTGTTGTTCTCAGTTATTCTCTTGTTTATAGCACCTGATAGGGCCACCTCTGACAGGTGCATAAAATTATTACCCTTGAGTTAGATTCACCAGAATGGTTTTTAGTGGGGCTCCACACTCCTATGAGTCTTTCTGTTGAAAAATGAGCTTCAAAGTCCCAAGTAAGAAGGTTCAGTGACCCCTTGGGATTTTATCATTTGAATGCCTGGCACATAGTAGGCTCAGTATATATTTTGTATAATGAATGGATATCAGATGGTAGGGACTCTGTTTCCTTTAATCGATTAGTTAATTTCCACCCTGTTTGGAGTCAAAGCCACACAAATCTGTTGGTAGAAAGAGCAATGACCTACTGAAGTGGGGACTCCTGAGGACATTGCTTGAAACAAGGCAGGTTCTTTCTTGAACTCTACTGGCCTAACAACCAAGGAGATCTTGGCACTTAAAATAGTAGTATAACCTGGGCAAATAGTTCTCTAGGTGTTGGTGTCCTTATCTGCGAAATGACAGCTTTGGGCTAGAAGATTTCTATTATTCCCTCCCAGTTATAATGATCTGTAGTCCAAAATTGACTGTTTCCTTGCAAATGGATTCCCCACTGATCTAAAGGGAAAAGATACCATTGCCTCGTCACTCAGCCATACGTCCAGCACTGTCCATTAGAAGTGGAAGGCGAGTCTCCATTGTACGTGGATATTATATGTGTTGGGAACTGATCAATTCCTTTCCTTTGTGGGTGAAGTGTTAGTTTGATAAATGCCTATCTTATGAATTTTAATCATGTGGATTGTCAGTGGTCCTCAAACTCTAAAGACCAAACTATTATTATTACTTATTGACTGATTTAGAGCCAGGTCAAAGAAACAAGTCCTAAACATTGGCAGCTGAAATATTTATGATTCAACCAGCATTGCTTCCAAGTAATGCACACTATATTCAGGAAGAAACACATTATGGAAAGCAAGGGCTTAAATTGATGAACATGTTTCCATTTTAGCCATGCAAATCATTCATCAGAGAGCAATCAATACAAATTGGATATTCCTAGGAGACAAAGCACAAACTGAAGTGTGCCTTGGGTCCTATTCTGCTTTCTTGACTTTCAGAAAAGGAATAAGCTATCCTTGGTACCTCACTGTAGACCCAGTCCCGTTTGTATCAATCTATTATGTTCTTCCATCCTCTTTTTACTTGGAGTGTGTCTTAGAGATATTTAAGATTGAGATCAAGAGTTGCTGAAAATATTCAGCTAAAAACTTTATGCATTCCCTTTCTAACCAAGGATAACCCATGAGGGTTCTTGTATAGATTCAAGTGTTGAAGTGATATGGAAAGCATCCTTCCTAAAACTGAGACAAAAGCATACATCCCCATGTCCACTGCTTCTCTACACTTAATAAAAAGTACATTGACTGATTTCCGGCTATTGAGTCGTTAGGGTCAAGGAAGCTCTGAGTTTTAAAGTATCTTGTTGGCAGATATTCCATCAAAGTTGGTCTAACAGATTTAGAAAGCCTTAATAGGAATTGCCAGCAGGATGGCATGTGATCCTCCAGGTAAGGGAAACCTTTGGACAATTATTGCCTTAGGTAGGAAGGTACCTTTTCTCCTAACTTTTAACAAGAGTAAAATCTATCAACCAGTGAGCCGCTTACTAGGCACTTCCTTTGAGCAAGCGCTTGGGGAGAACATAAGTTAGTTGAAATTTGGTATTCTTTCAGATGTAGTAGCAAACCTCCTAATACCTCCATGATTTCATGTCTCCTCCTCAAAACCCTCTGGAAACTTGCTGCTCAAAATGTGGTCATCATCAGCATGACTTGAGAGCTTGTTAGAAATACACAATCTCCAACCCCACTGTAGACCTACTAAATCAGGATCTGCATTTCAACAAAATCCTCCTGTCACTCACATTAAAGTTTAAGAAACATCACTGCAGACCAGAGGAGTCTGAGAAACAATCACTTAGCCAATCAAAGGGTACTCACCAGGGGCATCCTGAAGTTCCTACCATGCATCCAATAGTGTCATAACAGCCTCTTATAGTCATTAAACATTGCCTGGTCACTTAGGAAATAATTAGTGATTTTCTCTACAGGTCTGATAAGGAGGAAATTTTTGTTGATTATGTGAAATCATAGATGGTGCAGCTGGGAAGGATCTCCTGATAGAAATAAGGAAACCCAGAGCTGGGAAATGATCCACAACTAAGGGCTAATGAGTAGGAGAGCTGGGGCTAGAGCTGAGGTCTCTGAATTTCATTAGCTAGGGCTTCTTCACCCCTACTTCACTCCATTCCCCCTCCACTGCAGGGCATGTCTCCATGAATCACAAATCAGTTACTGCCCAATGGATCAGATCAATCAGTTTAAAAAAAAAAAAAAAAAAAAGACTACATATAATTTACCATTGGGTGATCCGTAGTTTAGAGTCATATTCTCAAGTGGAGAAAATCGAACCATAGGAACATGGCCCTTTTGTACCATAGCTGTTGCCATGGCATGAGTCAGGGACAACATGCAGACTGACCAAGGTTAATCATCAAATAAATGGCCTAGTTATCATACCACCTAAGGTTATTTGTTCTGTACAATCCCAGACAGTATGTCAGAGAGAGACCTACTTGTAACCTAGGCCTCAGGGATTGAGGGGTTCACTTTAAGTTCCTTTTGTGCTAGAATGCCTTCCCCTACCCCATCCTTCAAGGACCAGCTAAAATGCTGCCTCCTCCACCTAATGAATGGGAATGAGAATGGGAATGGAATAGAATGGAATGAGACAGTGCACTCTCTTTTCTACTGGCCTGGGAGCTCCTGAAGACATAATACACATCTGATTTGTATCTGGGTCCCCACAGCACCTAGGACCTCATAGGCCCTGAATCCTTACTTGCCTGGGGACACTTCCTCCTAAGGGCGCTCTTTCATAATCCACTGATCAACTCGGCCTCCATCGTGAGAATGAGTGACACAGGACCTTCAGCTTCCACTGGTGGCCATCACCAAGGGATCACCCCTCTGTGAACATCTCCAAAGTACTCTCTGCTGATCCTACTTGCTAATGCCATGGCACACACACCTGTCAGTCAGCTGAGTCAAGAGACAAGCAAGCAGTTTTCATGGAATCCTGAGCAAGATGGAAGGTTTCACCAAATTGATTGGTCAGTCCTTAGGTACCTAGAATACATAGGTCATAACAAATGAAAAAAGTAAATCATTTTGCTCATTTCTTTTTTTTTAAGGTTTTATTTACTTATTTGACAGAGAGAAAGAGATCACAAGTAGGCACAGAGGCAGGCAGAGAGAGAGGGGGAAGCAGGCTCCCCACTGAGCAGAGAGCCCGATGCAGGGCTCGATCCCAAGACCCTGAGATCATGACCTGAGCCAGAGGCAGAGGCTTAACCCACTGAGCCATCCAGGTGCCCCTCACTTCACTGATTTCTATTCATAATTTAGTTTTGGCTAAAATTCAGAATCAGTTGGTTACAGGAGTCAAGAGCATTGACTCCCATCTCCTACTTAATCCATTAGCCTGAATGCTCTGCTTTTCACATTGTTGTTTGCTCTTATAGACATGGTCTTAAATGCGTATTAATGACTCTTGGAGGATACAACGCGAGAGTGTGTTATCTTCCCATATTTATCATTTGGTTTGATTTTCCAACCTTGTCGGTCCCTTTGTGTCTTATATCAGAAATCATTTGATTGAATCACCTAAATCAATTTCTCTTCGCTTTCAGCTAGCTTACTGTTGTCCTTTCCGGCTCACAGCTTATAACGATTCTCTTATGTTTGGCATCTCCAAATCTGTCTTTGGTGGAAGTGATTATATTTCCAAGAACTGTTATTTTTACCCCCCAATCACAGAAAAACACTTTTCCCTTTGCAGTAGAGCCTCCTTGTCCTCGGCGTGCCTCTCAGCCCAGCCTCCTTCCCCAGCTGGAGCGCTGATGGAGCAAGCGCGCCCGCACGGCCCTGGCTGGGCTCTTTTCTTCCTGAAGTTCCAAGCAGAGCTGCTCCAAAACACAGGGCATTTGGAGATCTGTGAGGAATCTAGAATCCAAATGCATGCCAGCGATGGCACATGCTGCCCTGCGATTATTATTTCCAGTTGTCTCCATAGGAAGTTGGCTATTATCACCACCTCACCCGTGAGGAAACAGAAGTCTAAGGTGTTCAGTGACTTGCCTGAGATCTCACCTTTACCAAGTGTTGGAGCCAAGAGACCAAACCAATTCTCCCGCACTGAGACTCTCCCCACATCGCCCTTGCATCTCTAGCACTCAGTGTGGCTCTCTGGATACAGGTGCCGGCAGAATGAATGAAAAAAAATTATAAGTGAATGAATCGGTAATTGAACTCTTGGGCACAGAAGCCTTGGAATGTGCATCAATACATGACTACTGTTACTCTTTCTGCATTTTGCTTTCCACTGCATTGTTGCACTTTGACAGAAAGCTCTCTGCTTTTGCTAATTAGTCCCGATGGCTTAATGGCAATCATAATACATAACAACCTTGATCCTAAATCCATTACATTAGCTCGATGCGTATTCTACAGCCACAGTGTTCAGAAGTAGAACACAAAGCTCTCTGGAATTTGCAAAAGGTCTTCCCTTCGAGTTTATTTCAGTGACAGATTATAGGTGGTAGTGTTCTGTGCTATTAGATTTGGGCACAATTCCTCACTTTGGCTGTCATTAGGTCGGTCATCTTCTGTGCTGCATTGCTCAGAAATTCAGTCAGTTACCCCATTCATGCTATGCTAGTATCTCAGTCTACTTCTCACAACTACCTCTAATGCACTAAAAGTTGAATCAGTAACTTCATTCCAAAAGGAGCTTTACTTTTTAAGTTCCACTTCTTCTTTCTTCTCTTTTCTTGTTTAGAATTAAATTTTCATAAGCCAAGTAATGCATGAATTTATTATCCTTGTGAACATTTCTATGGATACATATTTGCGTGTGTGTGTGTGTGTGGTGTGTGTGTGTGAAAGAGAGAGAGACATAAAAAGAGGCCTGCAAAGATCTACTGAAAGCGACATCGTAGTTATCTCTAGGGATGGCAAGGGGAAGTGGAGGAAGGGGGCCTGCTGGTCAAAGAGAACACTAGGCTTATCTGTAATGTTTTACTATTTTACAAGGAGAACGTGCCTTCCTCCTCTTTGTTCCCTTTGCTTACTGTCATCTTGGAGCAAATACATGAGAATATGCATACCCCCACATATATATATGAAATAAATTCAGCCAAAACCTCCTAGTGGGTCCCCCAATGGCCAGAGAAATCACTCACCCCTTCCTAATTGGTGTCTCTCAAGTAGGAGAAATGGGGTACCGTTCTTCTTGCCTGTGCCTTTTTTTTCTACAATGTATATTTCCTATTAGCTTGGTCTGATGTGGTTTATGGCAATTTTATTGCTTAGATTATTTGCCAGCAAACACCAGTTTGATCACGAAGGAGCAGAGGGAATTGAAGAGGTACTTCTGAAGGCATATTCTGTTCCCAGTCGTTAGTCACATCATTGCTTGGAGATTGAGCCTGGGCAACTAACTCCTGGGAGCTGGTGTGGCACCATCTAGACCTGCATTTCCACTGTCTCCTCAGAGGACACTAATTGCTCCCATGTAATTAGTCCCAGAAGGATGCAGATTGTTGGTTAGGTCAATGTATGTGGTGGAGAGGGCAAGGACCCTGGGGGATTGATCCTGAAACAAATCCTAGTTTGATCTCTGGCTGATGGGCTCACAAGCAAGTCTCAGTCCCTTTCAAGTCAGTTTAAGTTTCTGCCTCCTCCCTTTATCCCTCCCTTCCAGAATTAAATTAACTGACCCAGGAAAGAGCTGAGTTCCATGCATGCTGGGGTACATGAAGGTGTTCTGTGACTGACTACCAGTTTCCTTTCCCTCAGCTAAGACAGAAAAAAATTTCTCATTTTTAAGGCATTAATGTATCCTCTGTTTCTCCTCCTAAAAATATAGGGAGCAATCCTCACCTGTGCCCATCCCTCCCCCCAGCACTGTTGGTGACACTTACAGGTAAGATCCCTTAGACTGAGCAGAAAAAACAAACTACCAAATGTTGTCCTGATGGAGGCTTGGAGTTGTCACAGATCCAGGCACCACTTTTGTTTGTTTGTTTGTTTGTTGTTTTTAAGATTTTATTTATTTATTTGACAGACAGAGATCACAAGTAGGCAGAGAGGCAGGCAAAGACAGAGGAAGGGAAGCAGGCCCCCCCACTGAGCAGAGAGCCCGATGCAGGACTCGATCCCAGGACCCTGGGACCATGACCTGAGCCGAAGGCAGAGGCTTTAACCCACTGAGTCACCCAGGCGCCCCCAGGCACCACTTTTGAAGCAGTTTCTAAAAAAGCTTCTAAGATGAAAGATTTCCAGTGTCTGTAGAGCAGTAAAACCTGGGCACTTGAGGAGCGATAACCCTGGGCCATGCCAAATGCTCGCATCCTCTGGATAGGGGCTCTCATGGAGAAACAGCACCTGGCAGGAGATGTCACTAGCATTCTTATTTCTGTGTGATAAACTTGGTGTGAAGTATACCTAACAAGTCCCCCAAAGAGGGAAGAAGCCATAAAAACTTCTTGAGCATCATGTTGCTTTCATTACACATTTCCTCAGAAAGCAAGTGTGAAGGGAGCTGAGGAAGGGAGAATGAGGGTCATGTTGGACTGACGCCTGGGGAATCACCCCAACTTAGAATGGTGATACTCATCATTTGTGGTAAGAAGCCTGGGACTCGAGAGGCCTCCCATAGGATCAAGGATGAAATTTTCTCTGAGTGTGTACATCCCATCAATTTGCAGCCTGCAGTCCATCCTAAGGCTGGCCCCAGGCCAAGGGGGACTGGGCCTTCTGTTAGTAAGAAAGTCGAGAGACCCCACTCGCTCTCCTGAAACTCACCTGATTTTTGCCTGGGGCCATTAGCTTCTCCTGAAAGGACTTGCTTATCATTAGTCAGCCATTTACTTCTATGATCCTGGCCCAGAGGCGCTGAGTCGCACTCAACTACTTCTGTCCTCCTAGCAGACCACCCTGGTTTTATTCTCCAGACTCATTCCTTAACCCAAGGAGCCTCAATATATAGGCCTTACTATAATGAAGTTTTCTGGGAAAATTCTTAACATTCTTAAATCCTAATCATTCTTAAAAGTTAAGAAAGAAGAAGTTGGCAATTAAAGGAGTTGCTTTTTTAGAATTTCTAGCAAACAGGGGTTCTTCCTCGAGACATTACAAGGGTATATTCGGTAGAGTTTGATTTGCAGAACGGGGCTTTGCTGGAAGGTTTGAATATAAGAGCTCTTCTCTACCCACACTGTGGTTGCCATCTGGACAGAGGTTACTTTAGATGCCTGATCACGGCCTAGCACTGAGGATTCTCCTGCCCAACTCAGTGCTCTGGCTTTCTGAGACATCGGAGGGAGCCAGGCTGAGCCCTGCGAGTCAGGACCCACATCTCTCAAGCTTTGCTCATCTCTGGTGGGGTCGCAGAACCCAGTCACTCACCCGTAGACTGTTAGAGTGGGAAGGGACCTTAGAAGTAATGCTCAGCACCTTTGCTTTTAAAGGAAACAGGCCCAAAGGGATCAAATGGCCTTCCAGATGCCTCCTCTCCTAGTACCGGTGAGGGGTCTCATTCATCTTTGTGTTCGCAGCTACCAGCGTGCTTCCTGATGCAGGCTGGGTACACAGCAAATACGGAATGAGTGAGTGTACATTGTGCTGGTGACTCAGTGGTCCAGCTAAATTAGCACAGGACTCTCTTTTCCATGCTGTCCATGAGTCATCGAAGCATCACTGAGCACTATTTCATCAACAGGTTCAAAAAGTCACTTGGAGCCAAACACAGAGTCAGAAAACTGGCCTCCTGCCTGCACTCAGTCTGGACAGCCCCTCCTGTGGTTGCTCCTGGGTGGGCGGGGCTGCCGCGCGCAGATGCCCCTGGGCTTAAGGAATGGACGGGAGCCAACTTCCTCTCTGGATACTGGGGAGGATGGAAGAACAGTGCTTTTCAGCCAGCGCCACCCTGGCGGAATAGGGACTAACGGTGTGGAAAAAGGAGGGGCGGTGAGCCAGAAGCCCCCATAGCCGTTGCTTTCCCCGGCAAGTTCCGCGCTGCGGTCCGGCATGTGGCCTCCGTCCCTTCGTCGGTTCTCCTGCTTCTACTGCGATTCCTGGCGGGTAGGCTTGGAGGGGGCAGCAGAGGGGGCAGGCTTGTCACTGGGAAGCCAGCATTCCATTTCTCCAGACTTTTTAAATAACAGGCTGCGGGGCTAGCCGTTCTCTTCTCTGTGGTTATTATCTGTTACTTTTTGCAAAGCAAGACATTCCCGTGAAGGGCGCTGGGACCGTAAGGCGGGTCATAAAGGGTGACAAAGCAGAAAGAAAGTCGCCCGCAGTCTCCTCTGCTGGCGATTCACTCTGCCTGGTTATTCATCCGCACAGAGGAGTCGCGGGCCTCACTCTTAAATGGCTTCATTCATGATGATTGACTTCGGAGATTTGCCCGCGTCTTTTGCAGAATGTTAAGCAGGAAAGGATTTTTCCCTCCTTTGAACCAGCTATGTTAGGATGCTGTGGTTTCAAAGGCCTGGAGTGGGAGGCTGGAAGGAAAAAAATCAGCCCTCTGCGGGAATGCAGCCCTCAAATGGGAATCATCACCGAATAAATATGGTAATGAACCTGGGAGCAGCTCCATGGGGGGAAATTGATGCCTCTGGGGACTCAGGTGTTTTTCTGACCAATTCTCAGCACCATCTAAAACCTTCAAACGCCAGTCAAAGTTTGTTTTCTTCACATGCCTTCACTCCCATCTACTGACTACCTTTGGTCTGTATATTACAGAGGTTGGGGGAGACATGAGCTTAATCACAGTTCTTTAGAAATTCAATGTCAGATATGTTCATGTCCTGCCTTCGAGACCTTCCTGGTGGAGCCCCCATCTCTCTCGCCCTACCACCAGCACTCGAATTCAAGTCTTACTCCCTAAACCTTGGCACTAGCATGAGGTGCCCATCACTGATAGGTCACGGCTCCCCCCAGCCCTGATCCCTGACCCCTAAATATCTTCATTATTGCTAATGCCAAAACGTTTTCCCTATGGGCCACTTTACTTACATAACTTCCCTGGTGATGGTAAACTTTCAAAGCTCCCCACAGACCCTCAAACAAAAACTGAACTCCTTCATAGATCAGATAAAGTCTTTTGTTTTGTATCATATTAATAATGCTCTACATTCTCCACTCCAGCCAAGCAAGTTCACTCCTTATTTATAATGGACCCTCACACCTTCTCACTCTGCAACCTTTACTTAGGATTGTTCCTTCACCTGGAAGGCCCTCACATCCCATCTCTGCCTGTCACATTCCGATGCATGCCCTAGGGTCAGGAGATCTTTACTGAACTTCTTGTATTATAAACATATTAGAAAAAGCTCATCTTCCCCACTGGGATGTAGCGTTATTGAGAGGAGGGATCATGTATTTTTTTTTGTATTTCTACCCTGCCCCCTTGCTTTTAGTAGCCCACAGCTTTGCATGTCCCATATACTTAATACACATTTTTTTAATGATGAATGAATATATAAGTGAATGAGCGATCAACAAATTTGTTAACTTGCTAACTTATTAATAGTGGACATACCTTCCCTTAACCCCTGGTCTCTATTTTCCTATGCAACCCAAAACAAAGAAGCTCACCTCTTAGTAACATGATTTGAAAACCAAGATTATAAAATATCTGTTACTAATTATGTTTTTTTTTGTTTTTGTTTTTTTTTTTTTCTGAAACACTTGGTTGCAAAAATACTTGAAAAGAGTGGAACATGAAAACTTGGAACTAAGGGCTGGGTTTTCTGATCCCAGGAGTCCCCAAGGAGTGCTGAGGTGTAGGGATTGGAAACTATTAAGAATTAGACCAGCCAGAGCACACAAAAGATTGACTGCTTTTTGGTCTGGGTGAATATTTTTCAATTGTAGAGTTGATTCAGCTCTCAAAGGTCAAGAACTAGGAAATCAAGCTCTCCGTGGTTTTACTCAAATTAAAGGACTAATTGAATCTAGCCATTAAAAAGCAAGCCACTTCTTATGGGTTGTAAGTATAGGGTAAGAAAAAGAAGCCAGGAAGCATGAACTTAGAGGGGTGCCATTCCCCTGGGTTGTGAAACATTGAGGTTTCTTCTGCTGATTTTCCCAAATAGAATTCCAGTGATACTTGTGAGGAACAAATACATAAAATAAACATGTCATGAAGCATATAGTTTATAAGCCTGGCCACCTGGGTAAGTGCAATCTCGGTCTTAAGCATGGTGTTCAAATATATTCCAGGACATGAGACCATGATGCTTAGCAGCTGCAAGAATAGAGCACAGCAGTCCTGGTCCCTATGCACTTAAAGCAGAGAGGGGACAGCCTTGGGAAAGCGTCTCCTTTCCTGGTGTCATATCTGGGTTTTTTTTACTTGGGTTGGAAATTCTCTAGCTGGTGAGCACAAGATGTATGCTAGAGGCTGTTTAATCAGCAGAAATAGCCTTGACTTGGGATGAACATAGTCTGTCTTGCTGTGTGATCTTGAACAAGTCACTTCCTTCTCCATCAGTCTCTAGCTGGTGAACTGAGGCATTAGAAAGAGGGTCTCTAGGTCTCCTTTCAACCCTAGAGCCTCCTCTTGTGAAGGAAATTCCAGGAGCCTATGCATCTTTGTTCTTCATAGCATCTTCAGGACGATTGCTTTGCAGTACAAATTTGCCTCTTGAGATACTCCAAAAATAGGTTTGGGAATTTTAGGAATGGAGAAAGTGTTTCAGAAGTTGATCAGCAAAGCAAAGAAAGGATGCTAACTTTGATTTGCAAGAATGCGTAAAACGCACCAAACAGGAGTACCAAGTAAGGAGTAATTCTTGTCTTACGAGCAAGTATTTACTGACTGCCTATTGTATTGCACATCCTGAACCTGGTACTAGAGGTGCAAAATTCTGTAGTTGGAAAAGTTGACCTTTAGCTTAAGTAATCGGCACAAGGTCACGTGGCTACTGGTGGGTGGATTGTTCCTACTGTGGCAGTTCCTCATGTTGCATCCTGGGAGCTGAGACAAAAGGACCAAAGGAGTAGTGTCTGGAGCTGGAGACTGGGTCTGACATTCTTTGCTTTATTTCTAGTGAAGGCACCACAGTTTTTTATGCTTCCTGACACTATCCCCAAGGTCCAGTGGTCTCTGAAAATTCCTCACTTTCCTTAATAATTTTTGCAGAAGCATATCCTGTAAATCATGCTAATCCCTTGGAAAATCACTTCTGGAAAACTCAATACTAGGCCTCTGAAGCCTGGCCTTGGGCACCATGCTTAATGCTTCTAGAAGT
The DNA here is from genome assembly GCF_964662115.1 of Mustela nivalis. NCBI lineage: Eukaryota > Metazoa > Chordata > Mammalia > Carnivora > Mustelidae > Mustela > Mustela nivalis. The sequence goes on along the minus strand of NC_139027.1, from coordinate 22,723,455 downwards.
CCTATTTCAGATCACAATCAGGTACTTGAAAAAAATAGCTGAAAGGTGAGAGTTTCGTCCCCTAATCCCCTTCCCCAGAACCCCTGGCTTCTTGTTGGATTTGCACATCAGTGTTGGGGCAGGCCTACCCCACTCTCCCACTGGTGACTTGCAGCTTTCAGGCCTGTGTCCTTAACAGTTACTCTGACTGGGGACCTTGTTCTTTCCGAACCTTGAAGCAGTGTTGTACCATCCTAAGGTACCTCCTTGCCCAATCTCTCCTGTAGGGCTGCAGGGCAGATATCTGGAGGTTCAAAAGGATTGAGGTGGAGGCTGGAAGAAGGCTAATGACTTGAGTTTAGACTCCATTTTATCTTAAAAGGGGACTAGCGTTCTTGAGGGGAGCAAAGCAAGCTTTGGCAGAGACAAGACTAGGGATAAAAACCATGCTTTGGAGTCAGAGTGGAAAGATAGTGGGTTTCAATGTCAGCTCAGCATACAAACCACGTACCTTGGATTACCAGGCATCAGGTATGTTCCTCCTGAATGAGAATAATAACAGTTCTCTTGGAAGGTCATGAAGAGAATTACTAACATAGAGCAAAAGTCTAGTTTACAATTAAAGGCACTGCTATTATTTTTGCTTTATTTGTATTATCCTTCATGGATCAGGTGAGATGTCAGACCCAGCATGGTGACACTTGAAATATCTGGATGGTCACTTGTTCGGAAGGGAAGGGGAAGCTTACCAGTGAACAGAAACATGTAACTTTGTTTTCTGTGTATGTCTGCATATATGTGCGTGTGTAAGTGGGCACATACCCTGTGTATGGACGCATGCGCGCACCTGCCCTTGGATGTGGAGCCATACCTCCAGGCAGCATCTCCTGAAGTCACCGGGGGATTGTGATACCCTCCCTTTTCATGCAGCCCTGTCTTCAGCGTGGCAGTTGAAGAATCCCAATTACAGACTCTTGTCTCAAAACAGCCTGGAAAACATAAAGACAAGCCTCACAAACATTGTCTCATTAGTTCAGTAAAACCTTACTAATTTACCCTAATTGTGGGGAAAGATCATTTGCATGCGGGAAATGTCTGGAAGGGGTCTGCTTTAATAAATAGACAGGACGTATTTGTAATTAGTGGTGCCCCTTGCACACAAACAATCAATGTGCTCGAGTCCTTAAAAACAGTTTGTTCTTGTAAGTGGGTTGCTCATTCCTACGGTCATCTTGAAGCTGCTAATGCAAGAAGTGACCTGGGAGCAAGGGTCCTTTATTTTCCTTCTTATTTCCAAGTAAACAACAGTCTAACAGATGGTCAGGGGGTTGAACGAGGGCCTGCTTGCAGGGAGAGAGGGAGGTAACAATGGCCAAACAGAGAGTTTTAGCAAGAGTCGGGGCTGGGAGACCTAGATTCTAATCCCAGCCCAGTCCCCGGACTGTCACATTGCTTTATCTCTCTGAGTCTCATTTTCTCATCTCTCAAAAGAAGAGTTTAGTGGAATGGTCTCTCAGTGCTTTTAAATCCTATGGTTTCAGAGCTCTAAGACATTGTGGAGATTAACTGATTCAACTCTTGATTTACATATGAGATAGGAAAGTGTTCTTACCATACTGTGCTCCTGCGGGGGTTCCTGAGCTACAAATTATGAAGGTTGAACATATGTTTAACGATGTGTACTACTGAGATGAAGATTCAGGCATGAGGGTGGGACTGGAAGAACTTGACCCAGGTCAAGGTCCAAGCAGAGAACAGATGAGCTGCCAACAGGCTACACAGAGAAGCCAGAAATGAGCAATGGAGGAGAGAAGTGGGCAGGAGACTCCAGATTTCAGTGAGCAGAATAGGTCTGAGATCACCAACAGAGAAGGCAGGTGGGAAGCCTGCTAGAAATTAAGGACCTGGATAAGAGCCTTGGCAAAGAAAAGCAAAAGTCAGCAAAAAAAAAATGGGCCATCAGAGAGGAGAATGAGACTTGATGGGGAGCCATGGCCCCAGCCAGTAGTGGTAATTTCAAGACTGGAGGTCCGAAGTCTTCTTCTCTTCTCTGAAGCCCTGGGCTTGTGGATTGTTTCCTGCGCTCTGGAAACATGCAGCTTAATGGATGGAAGGACTGGCTGGTTGACTGAAGGGAGTTCCACACAGTGGAGAGCATCCAGGTACAAATCGTTCAAAGCAGCAGGAAATGCAATACTTGTGGCCCAGGTGAGCCCTCGGATCAGAGCTGGAGTGGACAGTCCTGAAAGCCATTCCCACAGAAGGCAGCACTGAACCTGTGAGAATGGACAAGCTCTCTGCAGAGAGCAGAGGGAGAAGGAGAAAGGTCAAAGACAGTCTTAGAGAACACCCCCATTTTGACTGAACAAATAAATTAAAAAGCACCCTATTTTCTTACCTTACTTGAGGCCAATAGTGAGGTATATATTGAGGACAGGTGAGAGAAAGGAAAAGTAGCATTTTAGAGGACACAGGAATAAATATGGGCTTTCTTCCTTGAGTTGCATATTATCAGATCCACCTGTCTGTGCCTCTCTTTCACTTACGTTATTGTTCACTGATGAGATGGCATCCCCATTGTCTCCAGAATGCAAACAACAAAATAAGGCCCTGGTTTTCTTTTCCTTCGGGGCGGGGGCGGGGGTGAGATGTGGAAGCCACAGAAATAAATCAGCCCCTCGATGTGGGTGTTTGCATGTTTCCTTCTCCCTGGACAATTCCATTCCAGAGAAAATAACAGCAAGTCCTGCTTTCTTCTTGATCTGGTTTTCTAATTCAGCACAGTCATGGTCAAAACGGGTGACCTTGACATGGCCGGCTATGGTCGCAATCTCAGAAGGGTCCCCCCCGCCTCTCTTCTCAGCATAAAATTCATAGAATTAAAAATTATCTCATCTCCCATCCCCCACTGTGTGTGTGTGTGTGTATGTGTGTGTGTGTGTGTGTTTTAAACATGAAAAACCATTAAAATGGCTTGCCCAAGGTCATTAGTGCCAAGATGGATTAAGCAATATTTCTCAAACCAGAGTATTGTATGAGCCCCTTTTAAATTAAAAAAAAAAAAAAAAAAGATATTTTATGAGTCCTGGAGGAATATGCTGCTTATCCCTTCAGGTAACCTGAGACTCCAGGTTAAGAGTCCAAAGTCTAGTTCAAGGTGACTGGTGATGAAGGGTTGTCTCCTGAAGAGCCTGGCTGAGATATGTGGCACGTTCCTCTCCCATTGGCATGTGCCCTGAGCTGCAGTTGGCTTGCCGCCCTTCATGAGCCACCCCCATTCTGAGCTCCCGGCAAGTTCTATAAAAAGGTATTCCTAAAGTACTTTTGCCTCCAGGAATCTTCACAGACCTCACCCCATAGCCTGCTCACTCTTTCTCCTTTGACCCTGGTGCTATATCTTTCTCTGCCTCTGATTGTAAGGGTCTCTGTGGCTTTTTGGCTTTCCAGGCCACTCTACTAGGATTTGGATCTTATTTGGTTCCCCTCATCTCTCACTTCCACACTCATGCAGAAGGTGATGGCTGGGTACCACGATATGGCTCATGGAGAGAAAAAGTCAGTGGCCCAGTAGGAAGAGGGAAAAACCTTGGGCAGCTCTGAATGGCTTGAGGATAGAAAAGCCTGTGGGTCAAAGAGAGTGTGTGGGGACTGGATCCATAACATTTAGGAACTAGAGGGGCATAGGAAGTCCTAGACCTACCCCCTTATTTTGCAAATAAAAAAGAAACGTAGGCCCTGGAACCTAAAGGGGCTTGCCTCATTCCACATGGTTTGGGAGGCAGTGCAGGTAGCAGTTAAGAGCAGTGGATTTGGGGAACCTGGGTAACTCACTGGGTTGGGCCTCTGCCTTTGGCTCGGGTCGTGGTCACGGGGTCCTGGGATCGGGCTCTGCTCGGCGGGGAGCCTGCTTCCTCCTCTCTCTCTGCCTGCCTCTCTGCCTCCTTGCAATCTCTCTATCAAATAAATAAATAAAAATCTTAAAAAAAAAAAAAAAAAAGAGCAGTGGATTTGAACTCAGGCAGACCTATGTCCTCAGTCCCAACTTCACATCTGGGACTAGTTGTGGAATCTTGAACAACTCACCTAACTTTTATCGATTCCTATTACCACATCAAGACAGTCCTACCTCATAAGGTGGTGAAGGTTGAGTGAAAAGTGGATAGGAAGTGCTTACCACACTGTCCAGCACTTAAAAAGAACTCAATAAACATTGGCTGCAAATAGTAACAAAGGTAGACTTAGAGACCCAGGTGCCCTGAAGACCTCATGTAGGGTGTTGCAACATCTCACCCAGAGGAGACAAAGCAGATTCACAGACTCATGTACAGTTGAGGCTGGTGAAAAATATGTTGGCCAAGAAGATGAACTTGCTCAGAAAGCTATGAATCCTAGGCAATTAGAAGTGTTGACCACAGAGCCGAGGAAGGGTCCTGCTGCCCTGGATGGAGCAGGCAGTGTGAGTATATACTTGGGACTCAGTGCACAGAATAAGATGTGTGGTTAATAGGGACAGCTGACACAGACACAATCAATGGGCCATGGGATGAAGAAGTAGCAAGTCCTGCCTCCTTTACTCAGTCCACTACTTTCCTGAAAATTCTGTTTTAACTTCATCACCAAGAGGGTCCATGAATTGGCTAGCCCTCTCTGTTGCCCCCAGGCTCTGCTAATGAGAAGATGTATAATCAGTGATCAGTGGGCTTGATATCAAAGGTACTGGTCATCCCCCAAGTAGAGAACTGAATGTAAGAGGGACCTCATGTTTACTCAAGGCAGATCTGAGGACAGGCTGGAAATAACTCACTCATAGCCTCAGAGATTCTCATTCCACCTCAAACCCTAAGGAGTCTCAGTGCAAAGGGGTTGTGGGTGGGAGGAATGGAGAATGGAGTGGTGTGGAAAAGGAAGTTCACAGGGTCAGAGTTTCTAGGGAATACTGGGGAGAACGCGGAATGGCAGATTTGGTGGCACGACGCTTTCATTCCTTCGGTCTTTTCTGTAGAAGATCCCCTACCCTTCCCTGAATTGCATCCTGGGGAACAGTAGGGGTTGACTTGTCCCAAGGTCATGCTCATCAGCGATGGGGTGGAGACATGTCACTCCGAGCCTGTTGGCTCTGCAATTATTCAAATGCTTTGCTTAGAATACAATCACAGCTCCCAGCTCTGATTATTGGCATCATCAACATCATCTATTAATGGGTTTTGAAGTCCTCTGGGTACAGGGCATTGTACAAGATGCTAAATAGTGCCAAATACAGATTCAGAAAATGAAAGATGGAAAAGAGCAGAAAGTGGACCCGGACCAGGGCTCATTCTGAGAAGCAAGCTCTAAATCAGCCTAAAGGCTTTGATGTGAGCTAATCTTAAAGGGCCAGGGCTCCTAAATTCAAGAAGAGCGTTCATTATTCCAGGGTCTTCCTTATCATTCCCGTCTTCATTATTTTCAGTTGCCTATTTTAGCCAGAAGTATTTAAACTTCTATTAGATTTCCTTTTATCCTTCTTGTTAAATAAACTTTCCCTTTATCACCTATCGGCCTCTTCCAATGTCACTGTCTGCAGGGGGAGAAGTAGCAGAAATCTACCAGAACGAAATAAGAAAAGGAGGAGTTGCCTCCAAACCTGCCAGACCTCGCTGTGTTTGCCCGGTGGGCACCTTGCCACCTGGCGTTTCTACTCGATGGTACCTTAGGAACTCAGCTCCAAGTGAGGAGACACACTTTGCTGAGAAAGCCCATCACCCCGGCAGGAAATGGGCTACATCCACTGCAGAGCTGCAAACATCTGTTCTGCCTCTTTTTGTGCATGTGCTTTTAAGCTGATGGTGGGAGACAGCCTGCCAGAAACGTCTGAGTCTCCACCAAAGACATATTGCAGGTTAGAAGGCAGACGGCTGCCTTTGTCTCGAAAACCTGTTCATCAGAGTTTCCAAAAGGAACAGATATGAAAGGTTCAAATGAACCCTTCGGTTTCTCCATCTAACCAGGTCTGAAGCTCTGCCTCTCATTAATCTTTAATGAACAACAAAGAAAATGTGTCGCTGGCTAATTATTGTGTAGGATGGCAGATGCTGCACGAGGAAGTGTCCCCAGAGTCACATCATTTAAAGGGACACTGTCAAAAAGGAAGGCTTACTTCAGAATGGGTTCCCTGACCTGTAACATGATCTATTTCTTGTTAAATTAGAATTTGGCTTCTCTCTCTCTCTCTCTCTCTCTCTCCATTCTTACCATTGTCTCTATCAGGGGGATTTGAGCTCTAAGAGCCTGGAGCAATTGGGTGACGGAAACCCAAGTTTGTTACCCACACAGGGAATTCTCACCCCTGCTCCCAGAAGCCAGATGCAGGGACTTGCGTGCTGCTTTGGTTCCTATCCTGATGCCTACCTGGAATGTCTTTCCCTGGCCTCCACTTCCTTCAAATTCCTCTTTCCCCACTTACTTTGAATTTTCTCAGCACTTAAGCAGTCTCAACCCATGAATTACTCAATGTAACTTGCCTTCAGGCAGGAACTATGTTCCAGTCTCCATGTCCAGGACCTACCTCTTGCCTAGTGTAGACTACGTTGCCTAAGTCTTGGTCGAATTCAGTAAACTTGCCTCTATTTGACTTAAGCTTATTTGTTTCTCATTCTGGATGATCTCTTTAGTCCTCACAACTGCAGATTCCTTGAGGGTAGGATTCTTGTCCTGCTCCTCCTGTGCCCTACTGCTAGAACACTTGCTATGGATTTATGTAAGAAGGATTTACGTATGGATTACGTATGGATTTATGTGCTCGATGGCCATGTTGTTTGTTTTTAAAGTCCATTTTTTATACCAACCCAGCAAGAGCTATAAAATGTCCTGTTGGAATAGATTGTTATATGCTCTCTCTATAGACGAAACTAGGCTCGTCTGAGTGGACTTCCTTTTATAGCCAATTTTATTTTTAGATTTAAAATGCAAAGATCTCAATGCTGTATTTTTAGGATTCTGTTTACTTGAGGAGTGAAACTTCTTTTTTTAATTTTAAAATATTAATCCTAGTCAAATTTTAAACAAGCTGCTGAAGAAGTGGCTTGCAGTGTTTCCAAGAAGCCAACACAGGCTCACCCAAAGCAGGTCCTGGAAGACACCTTCTTCAAAAAAGCTGTGTGTTGCTGAGGGTAAAGGGGTGTGAAAGACACCGGTTCTCTTAATTTAAGCCCATGCGTTTGACAGTGTTTTCATTGATACTCTGGTATGCAGGTCTGCAGCAACCGAACACTTGACTCCAAAGAGGCATAGTGAGTGAGCCTTGTCCATAGGGAAGGGATCTCCAATAAAAACAGTAAAGGCTCTTGCCTTGACCTTTGGTTCTGGGATGCTTTTGCTGCATGCCTGAGATGGTTGGTAGAAGGAGAAGCTAACATTTGCTCAGCCCTCCCGCGTGCCTGCCAAGCTATGTGTTCATTATCTCATTTCATAGGAGGCCTGGTCTTCTGATGATTCCAAGCTTGGTAGGAGAGCTAACACCACAGGTTAACAGACTCTAAATTCTGAAAACCAAGTCAGTTGAAACTGGTTGCAGAAAATGTCATGGCCCTGCACTCAGGTTCAAAGCAACCCACTTCTTTGAGCCACAACCTATAGGATCTGGCAGCTTCTGGGGAAAGGAAAATGGGTAATCTGGAGTGGGGGGGATTCTAGTTGATCACAGTTTAGCCTGAAGCCATGGGGTGCCCCCGCATATGGTATGGTACCACCATTGTCCTAGTATCCAAGAGCTGAAAGAGCTTTAGGGCTCATCTAGCTTTATTTTTGTTGACAAATTTTAAAGGAATAAACTTAAAATAAGTCCTGAGAGGAGAATGACCACATAGAGAGGAACATCGGAAAGCAAAATGATAGAAACCTGTTATAATATATATTTTCAAAGCACTCTCCTAGTCATTCCACCTTTTAACCCTTCCAGCAATCCTGTGAAGGAGGCATTAAAACCGAGGAACCATGAATGGAGAGATGGAGTGACTTCCAAAGCCCCCAAGTCAGTGAAGAAGCTAGGTCCTGAGCCAGGATCTTGGGACTCTCACTCAAGTGCTCCTCGCCAGTGCCATGCCCCCTTTCCAGGTCAGCTCCCTGGCCCTGACCCCTCCCCGGGCAACTGCTGCCTGCCTGGTCTGGCCCAGAGCAGTGACAAGGCAGGCAAGGGCCATCGACACCTCTGGCTTCCAGCAGCACTTGAGCTGGGGTTCACCGGGCAATGGCTCTGCCAGGTTTTCACTCAACACCGCTCTGCCAAGCCTGCCCTTGCTGCCATCACCGATCTCTTGCGAAGCAGGGGCTGTAAAACACGAGCAAATGCAAGCCTGCAGTTTCCTGCCAGCCCGTCCCTGGGAGCTGCCCCTGCTCCCAGAAACAATACCCTGGTTATCATTCATTATTTCTACTTCTTAGTATTAAAACCCTTTTAATATGGCATTGGAGACCATTGGGGGGTTTTAAATTTCATGTCAGACCAGGATTTATGGGCCAGTTCTGAAATTTTACCTCTGGGCTCAATAATTGCAATTCTCTCTTAATCGCTCTCTTAGACACCTCTGTTAAAAGACTGCAATTATTTCCACACAGTGGCCCCCGGGGTTTGGCCGATCTGAATACTCAACTTATGTCACTTCTCTTTAGGAGGCCTGCACGTGAGATGTTAGCCATGTCTCCTGGGTCAAGACACCAGGTCTTACAAGCAGTCCCACCAAAGAGCCTGGGGTTCATAGGAAAGACATCTTCCCACGCAGGAAGTGGAGGCTGGAAACCACATGGCCATCCACCCCTGCCCTCCCAGTCCTTGGGAGGAAGCCATAGATGGATGCATTAGGATGTGAATGTTTGCCATGCTTGTGGCCCAAGCAGTAAAACCCTGAGAACAAAAAAATGCAGAGTGGGAGCCCTTCCGTGGAAAAGAGTGTAAAGCAATGTGATTAGGGGCGTCACTGGAAGGACCAAGGAGGGGAGAGATCCTTCAGCTGAGCCCCAGAGAGCCCTGTGATGCTTTGGAGAAAGTGAAAGCAGATGCTATCAGAAGGGATATGCAGTATTGGAAAGTGAACCCCACCCCACCCCCATCCCCACCCCCACCAAGGAGAGAATGAGGACACTGGAGCAGCAACATCCCGCCAGGGCAGCTAAGTCCCCAAGAGAGAAGAACCGGGTTCGCAGCAAGCTCTTACCTTATTCCATAGACCCAGCAGGACAGGGTGTAGTGAGGGAGACTACAACAGGATGCTGGGATGAGAGTAGCTAAAGGAGCCACCTCCAAGATGTCATTTAGTGCTTTACTATCTGGTGACGGCAGTTTGTATGGGAGAAATGCGTAACTCTGTATCCAGAGTCATCCGTTGCTGAAAGGAGATTTACTTATGGACCAAAAACATCTGCTTCGGTTAGGAGATAGGGGCTGGTTGGGGGCCAGAGCTCAGGCTGAGAAAGGGGGAATTCACCAAAGAGATTTGGCCTCATACACCAATATTCTGAATCCTGTCCTCCTGTAGAGGCACCCAAGAGGGAATGAGACACCCCCCCAACCTAAGCAAGGAGATGCCCTCAGGCCCTCTGTTTGCAACCCTTCCCAGGCAATATACTCATCTGTACTGGGAGGCATGTTAAGTCAAGTTAAGTGACTTGATATTAAAAGATTCAGGGATATCTGATTTAATTCAATATGGGCTCCAGCCACAGGCCCACCCCCAGGCATACGCCCATCAACATATGGGCCAAGTCATGGGTGTGGACAAAAGGGCCCGTTACCTTCACTCAATTCAGTAGGACACTACCAGGATTAGGCACCAGATGCTGACCCCAAGGATCCTCGTGTCTATGCTCTTTTCCTAGCTAAAAAACTGGGTCCCCTTTCCTTCTTTTTCCCATGCCTTGGTTTTCTCATCTATAAAATGGGAGCGTCATGTATTATCCCTGTACTATAAGAACTGACGTTTATTTTCACCCTGTGAAAATGCCAGAGAAGGAGGAAACTCCCAACTTAGATTTGTCCTAACCTTCACCCCCCCCCCCCGCAATACACATGCCTCCCATCCCCTGCCAGTGGATGGCTCTAGAAACAGGAAGACATCATCAATCAGGCTCCACATGTACCAGCACCAAGCAGACAACATGGTGGCCAGTCTCCACACTATGAGACCCTTCCTGCTTCCAGTAATCTTCAGGGGATGGATAGGAAAGCACCAACCTTGGAATCACAAGACCAGGCTCTACCACTTCTTAACTAGTCCTCTGAGCAAGCCTTGTAACTCTTCATTCCACTCCACCTGTCTGTGTGACTAAGAAGATAAGAGAGCCTGTGTGCTTGTTGCCCCAGGTGACAAGGAGAGGGTGTGTGCAGGGATTTGAAGCCCCTCAGATGGGAGTCATTGAGCTCAAGCAGATGTCCCATGGCCATCCCAAGGAGCACTAGCGTCATGAACCTGAATATTCTGGAAGGAAAGTCTGTTTCCCACTGAGTCCATCTCAGGTTCAAAATCTGATACATGTGGTAAATGATATGGTCTGCCATCATGGACCCTCAAGAAACTACCACATCTCAGCCTTCTCAGGATACTCCTTGGCTCTGAAACTATGGGATCTTTGAGTGCCTGAGGCCATCCTCCCCTAGTTCTTAAAGCAGCCCGATTGCACCCTGCCTCTGTGGGAAGTTGAGGCAACAGAGACAGTCATAGGCTTGGAGTCTGACAGACCTGGGTTTGAATCTCAGCTCTGTTACTTATGAAGTCGAGAGAGAAATAGTTCACCTGCTGGGATCTCAGTTTCTTCATGCATACAGTGGGGCAACAGCATCTTCCCCTCACAGCTTTGAAAAGGATCAGATGAAAGAGCTATGACGAATTCACAGTGTCTGGCACACATAGCATTAGTGCCCAAGGAGTGGTAGGCATTATGATACTTATAATCATCTAATAGCAGTATAACAATTACTACCATCATTGCCTGGATGACACCACTGGCAATTTTCCAAAGCCAGAGATGCTAGCCGAACACCGATTCCGCCCACATCTTTCAGGATCTACCCAGAGCAGCACGGGCCACACCCTTCCTGCTCTGTGAGCACGAAGAGCCAGAGGTGAGTGTCCACCACCTGCTTGGTGCAGAGGCCATCAGCCCCTTGAATCAGAGGATCATAGCTGTTTTGAATGATATCTCTGAACCTGTCTAGAGCTGTTGGAAGAGCCAACCAACGGAGCTCCCATGAGCCAGGAGCTCCTGAGCTAGACTTTGTTTCCCAGCCTTTGTCACAGTTCATTCCCACATCCTCTGTCCTTTGAGGATGCTATACGCTGGAGAGAAAAAGAGGGCTTCTGCTGTCCCTGCTGGTTCCGTGAGAAACATGCCAAACAATGGGATAGACTCCAGTCTCCATGATCTATGAGTACAAGGCCTGAGCAAAGAGATGGGTTTTACAACCTCATCTCTAGGAGTCAGTTTTTATTGACTCTTTGGAGGTTTCTGCTTGGTTTCCTTTTAACAAAACTGCATTGCAGGCTTGCCAGTGGCTACGGTGACATTTATAATACAGTGGAAATGCAGGCAGCTCTTTCTAAGACACTTTGCATATATCTCTTGGGAGGCAGGTAAAGGAAGATGGGCTATTCCTGTCTTGTAGGTGACTGTTCCCCAAGCTCTTATTGATTAAATATATCACTGAAGGGCTGAACCAGCCAAAAAATAGGAGCCTGCTCTTTCCAGAAAATTGCAGCTTCCAGTGTATAGGGTCAGGGACAGTGTCAAAAGATTCTGAGCGTCCCAAGCTTTCTGACTGTGAATATTCAAAGTCTGAGATGAATCAGGAGAGGGGAGAAAAAAGTTGGCACCAACCCCAGCCCAGAACTTTCTGGCTCCCCCATGTGCCTCTCTTTCTAGTGCAGGCTCAGCATGTCTTAAAAGTTCCAGGTCACAATTTTGAGCTGACCCTTTGGTGTTGGCAGTTTCAGCCCAGAAATTGACTCCCAGGTGGACACAGCATTGGCACAATCTCATGGCCTCTCAAGTTGTTCTGGCTGCTGGGTTCCAAAGAGTTCCCCCATGGCTGACATGGTAGAAGCCCAAAGTCCAAATTCCATTAGTTTCCTTGAGCATGGCTTAAAGGTATGAGTGTTACCCAGGCAAATCTAATGGGCCCATGGGTTATTAGCAAGTACTTCTAAGTATCATTCATACAGTGGATCTCCCTGAAGGCAAAGGTGATATTATTCCCCTGGAAGACAGAAATAAGTTGTAGGAAAACTTCCTACGTCGTTTCTGGCCTCAAGGAAAAGGGAGGTTCTTTGTTAGAAATGAGTTGTTTTTTCAGTAGACTGGGTTGCCTGTCCGTAGGCTTCTCTTCACATAAAAAGATAACCATTCATATGTAGCTGGTGAACATATTTTTAAAGTTTGTTCCTTCACTTAGTTGGGATGGTTTTGAGCTATCCAACAATATTCATTTTCTACAGTGACCATAAAAAAGGACCACAAATTGGAGGACTTAAACAATAGATCTTGATGGTTCACAGTGTAGAAGCTAGACGTTTGAGCTCAGGGTATCAGCAGCTCAGTTGTTTCTGAGGGCCGTGAGGAAGAATCTGTTCCATGCCTCTCCTAGCTTCTGGTGGCTTGTGGCAATCTTTCAAACTCCTTGGCTTGTAGACATGTCACCCGATCTCTGCCTTCCTCTTCTCATGGTGCTCTCCCTGTATGTTTCTGTCTCTATGACCAACTTTCTCCTTATTACAAGGACACCATCATATTGGATTAGGGCCCACCCTAATAATCTCTTTTTAACTTGATCTCCTCTGTAAAGACTCTGTTTCCAAATAAGGTCACATTCTGAGACATTGGGCATTTGGATTTTAACATATCATTTTTCGGGGGGGATACAATTCAATACATAACACTACCCTTTCTGTCATCCCTTCTTGGACGAGAGTGGACCAGCCAATAATAACAGATGTCACATCCTTCAAGAAGCTCTTCTAAAAACCTATTGGGCAGAGGTAGGTATGTGTCACCCTTATTCCCCTATAACAGTCACCCAGTTCAACCTGGGAGTCAGATGAGTAAGGGATACCAAGTTGAGTCTTGACAGTGAAGAACAGCCCAGCAGAGAAAAGGCAGAAAAGATATTTGGGGTATAAGGGACACCCTGAGCACATGTACGGGGCAGGGAAGAACTGTGACCTGCTCTGAGAAGCACAGGCAAGTCCTGAGGGCATTGGGGAACATGGTCATGATTCAGTTTTAAAGATATGATTCAGGACGCAAGGTATAGAATGGAACTCTCTTCTATCCATGGAGGGAGGTACATAGTTCAGGCTTTCTCTGTCCTGTGAAAAGAAGGCACATAGTGATTTCCAAGATTCATGCCAGTCTTCCATCTTTTGACCTCACAACAACATCATCATCCATAATACTTGCAACCATACAGTATGGCCCCTGTAGCAGGGCCAAGCTCCCTGTGCACCAAGGAGCTTAGAACATGGTCTGTCAGTGCTTCCGGCAATTACTTCTGCATCTGTGGATGGCCGGATAGCCACCCAGCAAAGGGCTGGGGCTGGTACAGCATGTGGAATGGAGGAATCATCTCCCATGATTCCCATGACAAGTCCTGGCTATCCTGACCCCACCTGTCTGGGCCCCTCCAGCTTTTTCCAGCTAACCACTATCCCAGCCCCAGAATTTGCTTACAGGACTGCAGTTTATGGTCAACACTTCCCCACCATATGGAGTTTCCCCACAGGGTGGCTTGACTTGGCCAGAGATTTATGACTCAAATGGAGCCTCTGAGCTTGGGCGTCAGTCAGCATTTTGCTTAGTGTAGAGGCTTGCCTTCGTATTGAGCCAATCGATACATCAACGCATTAAATGGTATTTAGGCTGGCTCTCTAGAGAAAGATGGACAACTGGCTGTCATTTGAGCATGGGCAAGGAGGATTGCTTTCAGGCCTGGAAAATGATGGGTGTCCAGGTGGGGGCACAGGATAAATGCCCTAATCCTAGCCCCACTCAAGAATCAGAGCTCAAGCAAGAGGCAGACTGTGCCAAAGGAAGAATCCTACAGAAACAGTTACATTCCAGGTTTTAGTGTTGTCTTTATCCTTTCCCCAGGGGAGGATGTATTATAGGAAAACAAAAACAAAAGGACTACCTGCATTGAGTTGGTTTAGGAGAAAAAGAGGTGGTATTTGGAAAGAACAGATGGTGGCAAAAAGCTATTGGAAGGAGCAGAGTTGGAAACCAGATTCCAGATTCCTACTGTCTGCAGGTGGGTGCAGAAGGAGTTTGAAAGGCAAAATGATCACCTGGGGCTCTAACCTGATAAAATCCTTGGCCCACCCTGCCAGAGAGATTGTCTGACGAGCCTATAGAATGGGGAGCCCCACTAGGATCCCCTCTGGCGCTCACTTCTGTAATTTTAAATGATTCCTGGAATGTGGCTACAACACAACCCCCTCTTCTTCCCCATTCCTTGCCCAGAATCCAGCTGAGTCCCTTCCTGATGGGGAATGTTCAGCAGATGCTAGAGGAGGTGGTGGCTTATGTGGGAACTAATCCCAAAATGCAGAGGAACTCAAAGAGGAATTTCAGGATCTCAGACTCTCTACTCTTGATTTGGGTTTTTCTCTCCCTTGGTTTTTTGCCTAGTAATCAATGGGACCTCCTTTAAAAGAAGAAAAAATACCAGTAAATCCTCCATTTTTTTTTTGTTATTTATTTATTTATTTATTTATTTTTTAAATTTTTTATTTTTTATAAACATATATTTTTATCCCCAGGGGTACAGGTCTGTGAATCACCAGGTTTACACACTTCACAGCACTCACCAAAGCACATACCCTCCCCAATGTCCATAATCCCACCCCCTTCTCCCAAACCCCCTCCCCCCAGCAACCCTCAGTTTGTTTTGTGAGATTAAGAGTCACTTATGGTTTGTCTCCCTCCCAATCCCATCTTGTTTCATTGATTCTTCTCCTACCCACTTAAGCCTCCATGTTGCATCACCACTTCCTCATATCAGGGAGATCATATGATAGTTGTCTTTCTCTGCTTGACTTATTTCGCTAAGCATGATATGCTCTAGTTCCATCCATGTTGTCGCAAATGGCAAGATTTCATTTCTTTTGATGGCTGCATAGTATTCCATTGTGTATATATACCACATCTTCTTGATCCATTCATCTGTTGATGGACATCTAGGTTCTTTCCATAGTTTGGCTATTGTGGACATTGCTGCTATAAACATTCGGGTGCATGTGCCCCTTTGGATCACTACGTTTGTATCTTTAGGGTAAATACCCAGTAGTGCAATTGCTGGGTCATAGGGCAGTTCTATTTTCAACATTTTGAGGAACCTCCATGCTGTTTTCCAGAGTGGCTGCACCAGCTTGCATTCCCACCAACAGTGTAGGAGGGTTCCCCTTTCTCCACATCCTCGCCAGCATCTGTCATTTCCTGACTTGTTGATTTTAGCCATTCTGACTGGTGTGAAATGATATCGCATTGTGGTTTTGATTTGTATTTCCCTGATGCCGAGTGATATGGAGCACTTTTTCATGTGTCTGTTGGCCATTTGGATGTCTTCTTTGCAGAAGTGTCTGTTCATGTCCTCTGCCCATTTCTTGATTGGATTATTTGTTCTTTGGGTGTTGAGTTTGCTAAGTTCTTTATAGATTCTGGACACTAGTCCTTTATCTGATATGTCGTTTGCAAATATCTTCTCCCATTCTGTCAGTTGTCTTTTGATTTTGTTAACTGTTTCCTTTGCTGTGCAAAAGCTTTTTATCTTGATGAAATCCCAATAGTTCATTTTTTCCCTTGCTTCCCTTGCCTTTTGCGTTGTTCCTAGGAAGATGTTGCTGCGGCAGAGGTCGAAGAGGTTGCTGCCCATGTTCTCCTCAAGGATTTTGATGGATTCCTTTCGCACATTGAGGTCCTTCATCCATTTTGAGTCTATTTTTGTGTGTGGTGTAAGGAAATGGTCCAATTTCATTTTTCTGCATGTGGCTGTCCAATTTTCCCAGCACCATTTATTGAAGAGGCTGTCTTTTTTCCATTGGACATTCTTTCCTGCTTTGTCGAAGATGAGTTGACCATAGATTTGAGGGTCTATTTCTGGGCTCTCTATTCTGTTCCATTGATCTATGGGTCTGTTTTTGTGCCAGTACCATGCTGTCTTGATGATGACAGCTTTGTAATAGAGCTTGAAGTCCGGAATTGTGATGCCACCAACGTTGGCTTTCTTTTTCAATATCCCTTTGGCTATTCGAGGTCTTTTCTGGTTCCATATAAATTTTAGCATTATTTGTTCCATTTCTTTGAAAAAGATGGATGGTACTTTGATAGGAATTGCATTAAATGTGTAGATTGCTTTAGGTAGCATAGACATTTTCACAATATTTATTCTTCCAATCCAGGAGCATGGAACATTTTTCCATTTCTTTGTGTCTTCCTCAATTTCTTTCATGAGTACTTTATAGTTTTCGGAGTATAGGTTCTGTGTCTCTTTGGTTAGGTTTATTCCTAGGTATCTTATGGTTTTGGATGCAATTGTAAATGGGATTGACTCCTTAATATCTCTTTCTTCTGTCTTGCTGTTGGTGTAGAGAAATGCAACTGATTTCTGTGCATTGATTTTATATCCTGACACTTTACTGAATTCCTGTATAAGTTCTAGCAGTTTTGGAGTGGAGTCTTTTGGGTTTTCTACATATAGTATCATATCATCTGTGAAGAGTGATAATTTGACTTCTTCTTTGCTGATTTGGATGCCTTTAATTTCCTTTTGTTGTCTGATTGCTGAGGCTAGGACCTCTAGTACTATGTTGAATAGCAGTGGTGATAATGGACATCCCTGCCGTGTTCCTGACCTTAGTGGAAAAGCTTTCAGTTTTTCTCCATTGAGAATGATATTTGCGGTGGGTTTTTCATAGATGGCTTTGATGATATTGAGGTATGTGCCCTCTATCCCTACACTTTGAAGAGTTTTGATCAGGAAGGGATGCTGTACTTTGTCAAATGCTTTTTCAGCATCTATTGAGAGTATCATATGGTTCTTGTTCTTTCTTTTATTGATGTGTTATATCACATTGACTGATTTGCGGATGTTGAACCAACCTTGCAGCCCTGGAATAAATCCCACTTGGTCGTGGTGAATAATCTTTTTAATGTACTGTTGAATCCTATTGGCTAGTATTTTGTTGAGTATTTTCGCATCTGTGTTCATCAAGGATATCGGTCTATAGCTCTCTTTTTTGGTGGGATCCTTGTCTGGTTTTGGGATCAAGGTGATGCTGGCCTCATAAAATGAGTTTGGAAGTTTTCCTTCCATTTCTATTTTTTGGAACAGTTTCAGGAGAATAGGAATTAGTTCTTCTTTAAATGTTTGGTAGAATTCCCCCGGGAAGCCGTCTGGCCCTGGGCTTTTGTTTGTTTGGAGATTTTTAATGACTGTTTCAATCTCCTTACTGGTTATGGGTCTGTTCAGGCTTTCTATTTCTTCCTGGTTCAGTTGTGGTAATTTATATGTTTCTAGGAATGCATCCATTTCTTCCAGATTGTCAAATTTATTGCCGTAGAGTTGCTCATAGTATGTTCTTATAATAGTTTGTATTTCTTTGGTGTTAGTTGTGATCTCTCCTCTTTTATTCATGATTTTATTTATTTGGGTCCTTTCTCTTTTCTTTTTGATAAGTCGGGCCAGAGGTTTATCAATTTTATTAATTCTTTCAAAGAACCAGCTCCTAGTTTTGTTGATTTGTTCTATTGTTTTTTTGGTTTCTATTTCATTGATTTCTGCTCTGATCTTTATGATTTCTCTTCTCCTGCTGGGCTTAGGGTTTCTTTCTTGTTCTTTCTCCAGCTCCTTTAGGTGTAGGGTTAGGTTGTGTACCTGAGATCTTTCTTGTTTCTTGAGAAAGGCTTGTACCGCTATATATTTTCCTCTCAGGACTGCCTTTGTTGTGTCCCACAGATTTTGAACCGTTGTATTTTCATTATCATTTGTTTCCATGATTTTTTTCAATTCTTCTTTAATTTCCCGGTTGACCCATTCATTCTTTAGAAGGATACTGTTTAGTCTCCATGTATTTGGGTTCTTTCCAAACTTCCTTTTGTGGTTGAGTTCTAGCTTTAGAGCATTGTGGTCTGAAAATATGCAGGGAATGATCCCAATCTTTTGATACCGGTTGAGTCCTGATTTAGGACCGAGGATGTGATCTATTCTGGAGAATGTTCCATGTGCACTAGAGAAGAATGTGTATTCTGTTGCTTTGGGATGAAATATTCTGAATATATCTGTGATGTCCATCTGGTCCAGTGTGTCGTTTAAGGCCTTTATTTCCTTGCTGATCTTTTGCTTGGATGACCTGTCCATTTCAGTGAGGGGAGTGTTAAAGTCCCCTACTATTATTGTATTATTGTTGATGTGTTTCTTTGATTTTGTTATTAATTGGTTTATATAGTTGGCTGCTCCCACGTTGGGGGCATAGATATTTAAAATTGTTAAATCTTCTTGTTGGACAGATCCTTTGAGTATGATATAGTGTCCTTCCTCATCTCTTATTATAGTCTTTGGCTTAAAATCTAATTGATCTAATATAAGGATTGCCACTCCTGCTTTCTTCTGATGTCCATTAGCATGGTAAATTCTTTTCCACCCCCTCACTTTAAATCTGGAGGTGTCTTCGGGCTTAAAATGAGTTTCTTGGAGGCAACATATAGATGGGTTTTGTTTTTTTATCCATTCTGATACCCTGTGTCTTTTGACAGGGGCATTTAGCCCATTCACATTCAGGGTAACTATTGAGAGATATGAATTTAGTGCCATTGTATTGCCTGTAAGGTGACTGTTACTGTATATGGTCTCTGTTCCTTTCTGATCTACCACTTGTAGGCTCTCTCTTTGCTTAGAGGACCCCTTTCAAGATTTCCTGTAGAGCTGGTTTGGTGTTTGCAAATTCTTTCAGTTGTTGTTTGTCCTGGAAGCTTTTAATCTCTCTTTCTATTTTCAATGATAGCCTAGCTGGATATAGTATTCTGGGCTGCATGTTTTTCTCGTTTAGTGCTCTGAAAATATCATGCCAGCTCTTTCTGGCCTGCCAGGTTTCTGTGGATAAGTCAGCTGCCAATCTAATATTTTTACCATTGTATGTTACAGACTTCTTTTCCCGGGCTGCTTTCAGGATTTTCTCTTTGTCACTGAGACTTGTAAATTTTACTATTAGGTGACGGGGTGTGGGCCTATTCTTATTGATTTTGAGGGGTGTTCTCTGAACCTCCTGAATTTTGATGCTCGTTCCCTTTGCCATATTGGGGAAATTCTCCCCAATAATTCTCTCCAGTATACCTTCTGCTCCCCTCTCTCTTTCTTCTTCTTCTGGAATCCCAATTATTCTAATGTTGTTTCGTCTTATGGTGTCACTTATCTCTCGAATTCTCCCCTCGTGGTCCAGTAGCTGTTTGTCCCTCTTTTGCTCAGCTTCTTTATTCTCTGTCATTTGGTCTTCTATATCACTAATTCTTTCTTCTGCCTCATTTATCCTAGCAGTTAGAGCCTCCATTTTTGATTGCACCTCATTAATAGCTTTTTTGATTTCAACTTGGTTAGATTTTAGTTCTTTTATTTCTCCAGAAAGGGCTTTTATATCTCTCGAGAGGGTTTCTCTAATATCTTCCATGCCTTTTTCGAGCCCGGCTAGAACCTTGAGAATTGTCATTCTGAACTCTAGATCTGACATATTACCGATGTCTGTATTGATTAGGTCCCTAGCCTTCGGTACTGCCTCTTGTTCTTTTTTTTTGTGTTGAATTTTTACGTCTTGTCATTTTGGCCAGATAAGAGTAAATGAAGGGGCAAGTAAAATACTAAAAGGGTGGCAACAACCCCAGGAAAATATGCTTTAACCAAGTTAGAAGAGATCCAAAATCGTGAGTGGGGAGAAAGGGGATAAAAAGAGGTTCAAAAAGAAAGAAAGAAAAAAAAAGAAAAAAGAAAAGAAAAGAAAAAAAATTTTTTTTTAAAAAGAAAACACCTGAGAAAAATGTAAAAAAGAAAAAAAATATATATTAGATAAACTAGTAAAAAATCGTTAAAAAAGAAAAAGGTAACAGTTAAAAAAAAAAATTTTTACCTGAAGGCGAGAAGAAAAAAAGAAAAAAAAAATGAAAAAGAAAAAATTAAATTAACTGCAAGACTAAAAAAAATCACAGGAAAAAAGCCATGAGTTCCGTGCTTGGCTTTCTCTTCCTCTGGAATTCTGCTGCTCTTCTTGGTATTGAAACCGCACTCCTTGGTAGGTGAACTTGGTCTCGACTGGATTTCTTGTTGATCTTCTGGGGGAGGGGCCTGTTGTAGTGATTCTCAACTGTCTTTGCCCCAGGCGGAATTACACCGCCCTTACCCGGGGCCGGGGTGAATAATCCGCTCGGGTTTGCTTTCAGGAGCTTTTGTTCCCTGAGCGCTTTCCGTAGAGTTCCGGAGGACGGGAATACAAATGGCGGCCTCCTGGTCTCCGGCCCGGAGGAGCCGAGAGCCCAGGGCCCCACTCCTCAGTGCGCCCTCAGAGAACAGCGCCCAGTTACTCCCGTCTGCCTGACCTCCGGCCGCGCTCCGAGCTCACCGAGCCTGCGACCGGTTCAAGGTAACACCGAGCTGTGAGCTTACTGTCGGCTCTGTCTCTGCAGCCGGCTTTCCCGTTCCAATACCCGCAAGCTCAGACACCCCCGATCCTTCTGTGACCCTGCGGGACCTGAGGCCACGCTGACCCCGCGTGGGCTTCGCCCCGGTTTAGCCTCTGGTGCGATGTCCCTCAGCGGAACAAACTTTTAAAAGTCCTGATTTTGTGCGCGGTTGCTCCGCTGCTTGCCGGGAGCCGGCCCCTCCCCCCGGGGTCTATCTTCCCGTTGCTTTGGATTCACTTCTCCGCCGGTCCTACCTTTCAGAAAGTGGTTGTTTTTCTGTTTCCAGAATTGCTGTTCTTCTTCTCTTCGATCTGCCGATGGATTTTCAGGTGTTTGCAATCTTTAGATAAGCTATCTAGCTGATCTCCGGCTAGCTGAAGCAGTCTCAGCTTGCTACTTCTCCGCCATCTTGACTCCTCCCACCCATTTTTTTTTTTTTAATAGAACCGAGAGGAAAGAAGCCCTTTAGACAACAAACTTGGGACCAATAGTTGCTTGTGAATCAAATGACATCCTTAAACATTTGTCTTTCCTTATGACTTCTAGATACCTGCTCAGTCACTAACCTCTTGATGTAGGGCCAAGGCCTTTGCTTCCAATATGGGCCTGTTGCCTGGAGTCCTGCTTTGTCTTGTCATAAAGTGTTCATGACACCACAACACCACATCCATGATTTTCAGGTTCAGTTCCTCTAAAACGGAAATAATTTTAAAACACCTGGGAAATAACCTGAAAACTTCTCGATTTTAAAGATTTTTTTCCCCCGATCTTTTCTGTTGCCCAATATATAATACCAATTTAAACAGCAGTTATCTGTAGTGATTTATCACTATCCATCTTTACAAAGAAATTCAGATTTTTCTTGCTCGTGTTGTGTCAGCTGAACGAGCACAGCTGGCATCAACAGGCTTGGGAACAAGCCTAACTGACTCTCCGTAGGCGTCTAACTCAGGCAATGGGAGTAGAAACTGGAGGAGTCTTGAAAGGTTAGCGGGAACATCCAGGAGGCACAGGGGGGTTCTGCTGAATGTGCAATGCAGAGATTGGGCTAACCCAGCAAGCAGATTGGTCACATGGCATCCAGTCAGGAACACTTCTTCGACCATTGTTTTCCTAACAGCTGTGGCTATGACCAGTCTACACTCCTCATGATTCAGGAGCTAGCTCAGTAGAGGTAGACTCCATCTCCCCTTCCTGGCCTGTTATAGAGAATGAAGGAAAGCATCTCAACGAGGGACCATGTGGGTGCCTGCCTCCCACAAGCCTGCGTATTCCAACCGGGATTAGAATGATCTGCTCGGGGGGTAGGAGGTTGGGGATCCAGGTGGTGGGTATTATAGAGGGCATGGATTGCAAGGAGCACTGGGTGTGGTGAAAAAACAATGAATACTGTTACGCTGAAAAGAAATATTTTTTAAATATTTCTTTAATATTTAAATATTATTTAAAAAATAAATAAAAATAAATATTAAAAAAATTTTGAGAATTGCCAGGTACAACATAATTTCAGCCAAATACAAAAATTTTGCAAAACACTTACTTAAGTCACCTGATTATTTTAATTTAGGCTATTTCAGTAATTAATATACAGAAAAACATACTGTTGTAAGTAAAAAAAAATAGTGTGTATATAAAGGGTAAAATAATAATATATTTTTAATTGGAATAAATGGTGTAACTCTGAGAATATTTGGACTAAACTCTGAAAGTGAGTAAAAAGTGTTCCCTGATTTCATGTAATTAGTTTTGTATTTCTTCTATGTATAACAGAAGAGGTCATAAACAGAGTAATTTCTATTTTGTTTTAGATGATTTGTCATAGAAGTATGAAAAACATATCCAGGCTTCCTGCATCCTGTGTAGGCTACTCAGTTGACAGCCTAATTCCTGGCTACAACACACAAAGATAGTCAATTCCTGTCACAATAAAAATGTGTCTTGAGATCATTTAAAAAAAAAAAAAGAATGATCTGGGGTCTGAAGAGGGGAGGAATAGGTTAGTCTGGGGCAACATCTAAAAGAAGCCAAAATATTTCTTGGATGCATCCTTTGCTGCACACCGTTGTTCTTCAGGGACTAACCACCCTCAACCCACTAAAAAGCCTTTCTAATCATTTACGTTTAGCATAAATGTAAACCTGTGTGCCATGTAGTGGGAAGCGTGAGCGTTTTGAGATAAAGTGTCTCGGGTTCATATCACTTCTTACCATTTACTACATGAGCAAGTTGTGTAAGCCTCTCTGAGCCTCAATTTTCTTACTTATGAAATGGGGGGTGATACTCTCTGTCTCATGAATTTATTGTGAATATTAAATGAGATAAAGTAAAACAGCTTTATTTATGGTCTCCCTTAAGTCCCTTCTGGAAAGACAAAGAACTTAAATAAACATGTGCATAGACCCACCAAGCGCTGAGCACATGCTCCCTGGAATATCTGCATTTGTACATTTTGCCTCTTCGCCTGCCCAGGAGGGAATGGAAGAGGCCTCAAAAATCCTGGTATTCTGGGGTGGAAGTCTCACTCCAAATTTCCCAAATCCCACCACATGGTCAGTTTCCTATCCCACTTTCTTCTAAGGTCTCTCCCTGAAAGGTCATCTGCCACCCTGGGTTTAGGAGAGAAGAGAAACATGAACACAAGGGGTGTCAGCTGAGTGCCCCCCATGTCTTAACTCGTGCCGTCTGCCCAGCACCTCTGGAAGGTTCTATTATTATCCCCACGTCTTAATGACAGAACACTGGCACCGACATGCTGGGTTAGGTACCTGGTCAAAGGTCACAGGCAAAAAGAGACAGAATAGAAATGATAAAACCGGAAATCTGGCTCCAGAGTTTGTGGTCTTAATATGTTTCCTCGAAAGGAAGAAAAAGGGAAGGAGGGAGGAAAATTAGAAGACGCTAAAGGGAGGTCAGGATAAGGAGCCTATTCATTTTTTCTTTGCTCAAAAGCTTGATGGAGGAATTAGGAGAAACAAGCTTGGGAACATTTTCTTGGCCCCCAATCCAGGAAAGCCCGGCAAACTTCCAGACCCCTGTCACCTGTACAGCATGTCTGATGTAAACCAAAACCACTCTGCAGCTGCCAATGCTAAGTTCTCAACCAAGTCCTCCTGGGGCCCCAGTGAGTACCCCCTTTGCTCTAGCAGAGACATAAGCCACTCTTGGCCTCCAGGCAGCTCTTTGCCACCATGGGCCAGTGGGAGCCACATTCCAGAATCGACCTGAAACCTCATTTCGACCCAGACCTGATCCTCCCCAGGGCACATCCGTCTAACTCTGAGGAAGCTGTAAAGGGCAAAGGAATAAGAAAGCCAAGGGTGCCTGAATAAAAGACCCCATGCCCCATACCAAGTCTTACTAGTATTATTACAGAAAATTAATAAGCAACAAAGGACTTCCACTAAAATTTACATTGATCTGGCATTTTTTCCCCTGCTGTCTCCCATAAAAAATGCTCTAAATGCAGGCTGATTTAATGGAAACGATAAAAAATAGTGCTGAATGGTTTATATTTGCTGCAGAATTTAAGGTATATTTTAAGGAAAATTTGAAAGGTAATTGTGTGTGTGTGTGTGTGTGTGTGTGTGTGTGTGTTTCTTTAGGATAAGATGAGGGAGAAAAGTGCAATTGGCTTTTTTTTTTTTTTCCTGTATTGATCTAGACGAACTCCCACAGGCTCAGTTTCTTGTTTCTCAAGAATCTTCACACCTTCACACGCACGCCTGGACACTCGTCAAGAGAGTCTTAGCAGAGAGACACACGAAGGAATGTCAGCAACAAGGCCTGAGCCTCGACAATGCTACACTCACTAATGATGATAGTTGTGGCACTGAGCTCTACCAGATAGGGACATGCTGGTTGTTTAATTTATGTGGCTCCCATCATCCTCTGCTTAACCCAGGGGTTTGGCTGTCTTGGCAAGGGGCCTGGTCACCACATGGGTGAATCTGCTTTCATGACCACTGCAGAACATGCAGATGACCACATCTTTTGGCTTCTGGCCCACGTTGTATTCACCAGGGCCAGCAGTGAGAACAAAGCCTCAGGAAGACCCAGTTTCCAACCTCAAGAAGCTTAAAAGGGCAGTTTCAGATAGTGTACCTAAAGACTAATGGAGTCGTGCTCCATTTAAACTGAGTTTAAACCTCAGCTGGGAGGACACCTGGGTGGCTCAGTCAGCTACGCAGCCGACTCTTGGATTTGGCTTAGGTTGTGATCTCCTGGTTGGGAGATAGAGCCTTGCATGGGGCTTCCTCTTCAGTGGGGAGTCTGCTTCCCCTCTCCCTTTTCCTCTGTCCCTCCCTCCACTCATGAGCTCTCTCTCTCTCTCTCAAGTAAATATATAAACCTTTACAACTCAGCTCGAAGCAGAGTATGCTAGAGGCCTCCAATAATAGTAACTGCTGTTGCTGCTCTCATTGATATACACAGTGACTTGGCGTAAGGTTGACCTGCCTTGTAGAGGACATTCCCACACCAGACAGGACCTCTTCTAGTGGAGCACCCAGATCCCTCCATGTCTCAATTACTTTAATTCTCTGAGTCCCTTCTTGGGTTCTTGGGTACTTGAGTAAGAGCTAATTTGACAGCTGCTTCCCATGGCCCTGCCCCTTTAAAGAATGGACCTGTGAGGAAATGGGGAGCCAAGAGCTATGGGATGAAGCAACCTGCAAACATCCCTCAACCTCCAAACTTTCCCAGTCCTTAGATTCCTCCTTACAGGGAAGGCATCATTATTAGCTGAATGGACGATAGCTAATGAATAATGAATTGACAGGAACTTTCAGATGAACTCAGCTCCACTAAAACACAACTTTTATCCAAGAATGTCATAATCTTGTCTGATTTAACAGAAATGTGTTCATGTATTTGTTCTCTTGTTCAACAAATATGGCATCTAGAGACACAATGATGAATGACCTACTACTCTTAACTTTATGGAGGAGTGTGAAAGACTAGGGGATCTCCTTCCTATATAGACCAATTGAAACCATTGACTCCAGGCAGCCTAGACCTCCTGTTCTCAGAACACACAGTCTATATGGCCTCTTCTCATGTGCCCATACCAACCTCTCTTTCTGCATTGCCCTTTTCCCAATTCCTGCCCTCCATAACCCATCCTCAAGTTACACCTCTCATGATCACCCAACCTGGGACATCACTTTGCCCTCTAAGCTTTAAATGTACATAATGCCTATGCCACTCACTCAGTTTTCTATACTGCCATTCACTATAAATGTTGGTATTTACTTACTCTTTCTCACTAGTCTGTGAGTTCCAAGAGTGCCAAGCTAAATCCTAAACCCTTAGGAACCCCAGAGCATTTAATACTTTTTTTAGTGTGCAACAAAACTCCAAAAAATACCTGAGAAATGGAATTCAATCCAACAAGTTCTAACCAACATCTAGACACAAGGCATCTTTCCGCATGCCCCAAGAAGACAGAAAAGTAAATAAGAGGCTTTTACTGTAAAGTGAGATCAGTCCCCCTGGAGAGCTGTGCACAGAATGTTGACCTCCTGCTGTAGTCACTAATATGTTTTGTTGTATGGGTATTTCAACACAGTTTCTTTGGGCTGTGCTTAACACATGAAGATCTGTTTAAAAATGAAAACTTCTTTTCTGGCTTAAATAAATAGGGTGTCTGCTATTAATAAATTACAAATGCTTTTCTCCCTTTCTTTTTCCTACGTTCCTTTCCCCCTTGAGTCTTGTAGATGAGTGGAGATGCTGATAGTTTCATGGACCAGTGCCATTCCATAAAGAAAGCTGTGGTCTTCTATAAAAATAGCTTCCGCTATTGAGATTCCCAAAAGGATGTTCCTTTGCATACCTCCTTCTGACAAATCCTCACAACAGTCCAGTGAGCTAAACATTATGATTTCCATCTTAAAACTAAGGAAACTGGGGGCTCCTGGGTGGCTCAGTGGGTTGGGCCCCTGCCTTCGGCTTGGGTCATGATCTCAGGGTCCTGGGATTGAGCCCCGCATCAGGCTCTCTGCTCGGCAGAGAGCCCACTTCCCCCTCTCTCTCTGCCTGCCTCTCTGCCACTTGTGATTTCTCTCTGTGTGTCAAATAAATAAACAAAACCTTAAAAAAAAAAAAACTGAGGAAACTGAAGATCAGAGAAGTTAAATTATTTGCCAAAGTTCCCTTAGCTAAGTTGGTAGTGGAGCTGAGAACTGACTCCAGGCCTCAGGACATTCCAACAACTAAAACCATCTCAGAAAGGCATCCCATTGAATAGCAAGTAGGGTTCCAAGGCTTAATTTGGGAGCCAACCCCATGTCAATATCACACCCTTTAGAATAGCACACAGCAGCAAAGTAACACACATTCCTCTCTCTTATCAACTGCTCTGTATAGTCCTCAGAGGCTATCAAAAATTTCCCCTTCCCCCTCACTTTAAATAACTCTGTGCCTCCGTCCTCTGTGAGTCACGGATGCTGACCCTTCAGTCTCATCAGCAGCTTGCTTCACATCAGATGTGCTGATGATTTCCTTTAAACATGTACAAACTCACCTGGTATGGAGTGGGCAGAGACCTGACGATGCCCCTGACCATGTCAGAGCTTCTTAGGATTTTCTGGTTTGTGTGTGCATTTTCTGATGATATATTTTACTATGTGGCCTGCCTGTGTATCCTTAAAACCCAAACTGGTGATTCTTCTAATAATGCAAAGTAGACATCTCCCTTTTTGTTTTCAGGATTCCAGTGATATGGAGTGGTGACTGAATATACAGACTGAACCATAGGTTGCCTTGTCTCTTGTCCTTGTAATCTGGGCACAATAATATACTTGACTTTGACCTTTGGTATTCAGGTCACCAAAGGTGTGACCTTGGGCAAGTTGCTCCATTTCTCTGAAGGGCTGGAACTTCATCTCTTTATAGGTGTAAATCTATAATTCTTTGACTAATCATTTCTTCCACCTTCTGTAGAACATTATTTGTGCATTACAGCTTTCAGGGCTTTCAGAAAGTTTCGTCACTAGGCCTCCTACAAATTGCTGGAGAAGTATAAGCACCAGATCAGTAAGGGACCCTGGAGAACTTTTGATTCAATCCTTGCATTTTGTTAACAAAGAAACTAAAACCCAAGGAGGTACAGGAACTTACCCTAACCTGTGCAGATACAAAACCAGAACCCAGGACTCAGCTCCCAACTGAGTGGCCTTTCTATCTATTATTTTTAGTCTCCAGGTCAAAAATGGACCTTGATGGGTGCCTGGGTGGCTCAGTGGTTAAGCTGCTGCCTTCGGCTCAGGTCATGATCTCAGTCAGGGTCCTGGGATCGAGTCCAGCATCGGGCTCTCTGCTCAGCAGGGAGCCTGCTTCCCTCTCTCTCTCTCTCTCTGCCTGCCTCTCTGTCTACTGTGATCTCTCTCTGTCAAATAAATAAATAAAATCTTTAAAAAAAAAAATGGACCTTGATATTCACAAAACAAACAGCCCTCCTAACTTTTTTTTTCCATGAATTCTAATTTATTCAGTATGAGATAACCACTCAGCAAAAATGTGTGGTCTAGTTTGTTTGGTTTTTTGTTTGTTTGTTTTTCCCCTTGGCAAATTCACACAAATTTGGAGACACTTTCTCTGGTTGAGAATACATGGATCAGAAAACGTGCAGAATTTCAGGCATTCAGAGTAAAGGGCCTTGTTCAAAGTCATCAGATACTTGAGGGGCAGAGCCAAAACTGGAAGTGGAGAACCCTAGAGAGACAACTGGAAGATAATGGATGGTGACAGGCTGGCCATTCAGTCTTTCTGGCTTCCCAGAATCCAGATGGACCCCCCACACTGTCACATTGATCGATTGGCGCACCAGGGCTAAGACAGCCACAAATCCCCAGCCCATGGACACAGCTGCCCGTTGGTCTCTAGGAGGATCTAGGTCAGAACATAACCCATCCTCCCGCAAACACAAGTAGAGTTGCCGCAGCCAAAAAGGGAAACAGAACCCGGATACAGGAGTTTCATGAGTGCTGGGATATGAGCAAAGAAAATGGAGTCAGAAAGAAAAGAGACTTGCCTTTGCTTTTCCTGGGGTTTCTGCTGTCTCTTAAACAAAACTGACCCTAGGTACAAGCTTGCCCTTTTCTTGTCCCAACTTCCCTGGTCATAAAATACATGTTTGGCAACTGCTTTGAAAGTTATTAAAGCTGCAGCCGTAAACTATGGGAGGCCAGAGAATTTCAGACAAAAGTTATTGCATCCGTAACTCAGAAACTAATTCCTAAAACTCTTGACACATTTATCCAGAGGGCTAGTGCCAATATAGAAATGGAAATCATTGTCAAGGGCCACAGTGTACCTGGAATTAAAATCCATCATTCCTTGCAGCAGAGAGCTACAATTTTGGCAGACTGTGAATAGTCAGGCGTTTCTCTACCATCTTTCCTCAAAAATAGGGTTCATTATTTTTTCAGAAGGACAAGAAAAATTCTGCTCTCTTTGTTTTCTTAAGAACCCCACGTTTACATTTTCTTTTCATGTATTTATTTCTTTGACAGCTCCACATTTAAACGAAAGGCCTCCTTTTGCTTATTCAAGTGCACCGGTTTTATTTTGGATAGAAATCCTGCTGGGTACCGTAACAGGGAACAAACTTTACAACAGCAATAATCCCTTCTACAGCGTCTATTGTGGGGAAACTTAATACACTTGTATGAAATGGCTGAGGCATTGGCTCCGGTGATCTGAATTAACTACAGAAGAGCATAGTTAGAGAACAAAACTACCTCCTTCGCTCAGCAGATTCCCACTGCGTGCCCCGCAACGTGGCAGGACTGGAGACTCCAAACAGGGGCGCCCCACTGAAAGACCACGGACTGCCTTAGGCAATGCCTTCATCACCTAAAGGCAGCAGAGACGGGAAAGATGAGATGAGATCCAGTGTTAACAAGCAGATGGAGAAACAGGCTCTCTGAGGCACTGCTGGAGGACTGACAATATGCTCAGACTTTCCAGTGTGCATGCACTTGAACTTGGGCTCTACGAATTTGTCCTAAGGCAGTATTTACAGAAGTGCACAAGGCTAGCCTCAGTGCGATCGCAAAGAGGAAAACTCAGAAGCAGTACACAAATCATTAAAATTGCAATCATTGAACTCATCACATGGTCTGTTTTTCTCATCTCCTGACATACCACTGAACGGCAAAGTCCAGTCACGTTGAGCACACGGGAGACGGTCTCATTTGCATAAAAGTGTAAATAAAAGGCTACACTGGGGTGTTGACTATGGTTATCTCTAGATAATGACCTTCTGGGTGACTTTTAGTTTCCTTTGCCAACTTTGCTGAATGGTTGGATCTTTAATATTTTTTTTTATGTTGAGCATCACTTTATACCTTGCAGGGAATGGGTGCTTTAAATGTTTGTTTGTTTGTTTGTTTTAACAGAAAGTGAATCTTCCCTAAATTCCTTTGCACTTGTACTGGCCAGCCTACCGCAGACCTTACATCGTGGTAGGATACTATGAAACACTGTGAGGGGGTTATGGGTGTAT
The DNA here is from genome assembly GCF_964662115.1 of Mustela nivalis. Taxonomy (NCBI): domain Eukaryota; kingdom Metazoa; phylum Chordata; class Mammalia; order Carnivora; family Mustelidae; genus Mustela; species Mustela nivalis. The sequence continues at coordinate 22,693,286 of NC_139027.1, read as the reverse complement.
ACATATATCAGACCTCATCAAATCATACCCTTTAATTCACCAAACTATGCATTTTTAGGACATGCAATTGATCGTATGTCAATCATACCTCAATAAAACTGTTTTTTAAAGGAAAAAAAATATGAAGTAGTCCAGGTTATTTCCATTCACCACACAAAATGTCGACATAACTATATATGTTTTAAAAAACCTGAATCAATGGCGGAAAGTAAATTTGATGTTTCAATCAGTGACAGGAGGTTATTCTAAGAGGTTAATAGCATGAGTGAGGTGTAAAAAATGTTCATTCAGCTTATTCTTTGCTCTCCAGCAGTGTCCGTATCCTTGATCATAGATGGCTGTGGAGCTCACTGTTCGACCTTCTTCTATCTTCTTCTGTTTGCACCTTTTTGCAGAGTTCATACCAATCTTAGGTACCTTTTCCCCCCAAAATACATGCTTCGGTGCACTCTAATTTTTCTAAAGTAAATAAATAGCCCTTGCTTGCTTCCCGTAAGTGACCACAGAGCAAACTCAAGGGTTATGAGACTTTGGGATCAGAATAAATTCTGAAAGCCAAAATTCTTTCTAAAGATAATAACAGGTACACTGATACATGTTTTTGAAGAGTATCCCTTCACTCTGCCAGCAGATTTTTTTTTTCTTTTTAAGATTTTATTTATTTATTTGAGAGAGAGAGTGTGTGAGAGAGAGCAGGAGAGAGCATGAGAGGGGAAAATGCTAGAGGGAGAAGCAGACTCCCTGCAGAGCTGGGAGCCAAATGCATGTCTCAATCCTGGAACTCCAGGACCGTGACCTGAGCCGAAGGCAGCCACTTAACCAACTGAGTCACCCTGGTGCCCTGCAGATTCTTAAGTACATATATTCTCTTCCTGTCAGATTAACTACTAAAGCAGCCTGAAGGTCTGCAGTTGCCTAAAAGAATATCGAAAGAAACCCCAGTGGCTACAGTGGGTTTGAGGAGCGGGTCTCTGGGTTAGCTGGACAAAAAGGAAACATTTGTGTTGCTGTCAGAGTTGTCGTTCTCAGAACCTCTTAGGGTTGCATCTGGTGGTGTCCACAAAGAGTGGACCCAGAAATCACTACAGAATCTCTGCACAAATTGGGTCTGCCTCTCATCACTGTTTCTCTCTGCTCTTCCCCTCTGCTTCCCAATGTGACCAGATGGACGGTGCTTCAGGGGAGAATTGGACGCCCAGAGAATCCCTTCCGAGTGGCCCTGGAATACATCTCGAGTGGAAACCGAAGCTTGTCTGCGGTGGACTTCTTTGCCCTGAAGAACTGCAGTGAAGGTATCTGAATCTGGCTTTCTCCTCCCCTCCTTGAGAGCTTGCTGTCTTTTAAGTATGTCCATAACCTGCCAGCACAATTAGCTGGGTATGTGCTTGCTGATCTAGTAAAGTGTACAGGGCCATGGGGCTGGTTCTGTGCATAGCCAAGTGCTCCACAGCCCAGCTGATCAACTTTCAAAGATTAAATATAACATTATTTAGACCTACTTACCTTAAAACATCATCAAACAGGATATAGTCTTTGTTAGAGAATGTATCATCGTACCTTCTCTGGCTGCCAGATGCTTTCAGCTATGTTGTTTTGGTTTGGTTTGGTTTGGGTTGGGTTGGGTTGAGTTGGGTTGGGTTTTTTATTGTGAAAAATTCAAATGTATGCAAATAAATAGAACAGTGCAGTGCCCCACATATACCCTCAACCCAGTTTCAAAGATTACCAACATTCTACCATTTTTCTTTCACTTGTATTTCTACCCACTCCTTACCCCACCAACTTGATGGTGATCATTTTACTTCTTTTTCCTGAGGCAAAGTTTATGACTAAGTATTTTTAATGACTTGATTCCTGCTACTATTAAGGGGTGACTTGAGAAATGGTTATATATGAAATCTTCTGCTTATTTTGTAAATACCATTAAGGCACGATCTGCTCTGTCATTGAATTCCTTTTGCGTAATTCTCATGTTCAAGATTTGTTACCAAGAAAAAGCAGCTGTCTCCTGAAGAATAATTTGTTGGGGTTTTTTTCTTTTTGCATTTGTTGCAAGGAAACTCTGAACTGAATGCAATACTCAATCACAGTAATTATATCTTTATAGGTTTTTGATAAGCTTATTCCCCCACCCTCTAAAGAGTTTTTGACCTTCTACTCTTGTTTTCAAGATCACCTATGTATCTTTCATTAGACAATGCTTCAAGTCTGATTGGTAAATAGGGGAAAATCAATCATCCATAGATACATAAGGTTGACCTTTGCTTGATTGTCCAGAAGACCTAGGGTCATAACATTAAACATCCTTTATTGGTTCCCACATGTGGAAGATTTAGGAGATGGGCTTGAATTATACAGATCTTCAGGAAGAAGTTCTTTTCATTATTGCTGCTCTTCTGGCCCTGCCTCTGCCCAGAGGTTCAGAGGGAAGGGAGCTCTTCTGTGTGCCGTGGAATCTGTGGTCTGAGAGGACCAAGAGTGAAGTATGGAAAGGAAGGAAGCTTATGGTGCTCCTAGACCGAAATTCTCAATTTAGACGGTTCATGAACAACCATGAAGGCTCATAACACACAGAAATCTATTGCATGTAGAGGCCCAGCTTTGAATCTTGGGCCTCTTAAAGATGCTATACAAAGGGGACTCCCCCAAGAGATCCCTGACCACCCAGTTTCCTGTACTGCTGTGCTTCTTCACTCATTGCTAGTCTTGCAAGAACTTTCACAAAGTGGTTTTTTTTTCCCCTTTAAAGAAAACGGTTTTATGTGTGAGAAAAAAGAAAAATAATCATAATGTGATAGATTGAACTTCAGTTCTAGTTGAAAAGGTGGTTAACCTGTGATGTGAGGCAATGTATAAGAAGCATGTGATTTGGGAGAAAGCCAGGAGCTTGTACAAATATTTCCATATCCACAAAGTTGATGGCTCTGGACATCATCAATCCTTGCTGATGTCAAGAATCTGTGTACCGTCCCAAAGAGGCCACCTGTTGAAATGGAGCCAGTTAACAGGAATGTGACGGAGAGAAGGTATCCGTTCCTCAAACTGGCCTATTCTGATTTGAGCAATGGCAGGAAAAGGGAATAAGAGACTACAAAACCTCAGCTATCAGGCCCAGCCCATCCTCCTGCAAAAATTCTTCATACCTCTGAGTCAAGGCTCTCAACCAGTTATGCACATTTTTCCTCCCTCCCCCCTACAACTCCCTTTCACCTCCAGAATTCTTCCTCTGAATCTTATGTTGCATTTGCAGTGAGTTTATTGTAGTGTTTCAAAGACCTGTTTCTTGTCTGCCTCTCTACCCTTATGAAAGCAAGAGAGTTGCTGTCTCTAACTTTCTTTAATGATCCAAAAAGTATGTCTTCTGGCAGGACAATCTCTTAGAGGGAGGAGAAGAGAAATCTGTTTCTAATTCTGTAGAGAAGGTAAATTGGCCAAGAGACTCAGGAAAGTTCTCGTCCCAGCTACCTTCCATCAGAGGCTCATGTCTAAGAACAGATTGTCTCCATGGAGAAGCAGACGTTCTCTGCACTCCTTCTCTGATTTGGATTCCTGTGGCCACCAGTGGCTATGAAAAGATAAGTGTGAATGTGTAAAGCACAGAGCAGAGAAAAACAAAGGGACTCCTGTGTTTCCTGAGAACATATAATTCTCCTTCCCATCGTGGAACAATTTCAGGTGCACATCAGTTGGTGTGGACAAGTTGCAAACATAAGAAGCATCCTAAAGCTACACTCACATTTTTAAATGGGAAGAGTTATTTCAGAGGTACGCTCAAGGCTTATTTGATGCAGACAAATGTCTGCATTTTCTGATGTATTGCTTTGATCAGGTCATGAAAGGAAAGAGATAAGGAGAGAGGGATATTATCTTTGAGGGGGTGAACAGGGATGGTAGTATATTAGCCCATGTTATAAAGAGGTCTACAGAATGCCAGGTCTATTTTCTGATAGTAACTTTGTCCCTCCCTGATAAGACACAGGCAGAATATGAAAGGAGACACATCTGTAGAACTCTACAACTCTTCCTTCACCTACGTAAAGAGAGGCGCCATTTTAGTTATCCAGAGAAGCCTTACAGGGATGTTGGGACAATTCTCCCTGCAGAGGAGATGATACTTATCTGTGGGTGTCATCAGGGCAGAGGCCCTGCCTCTTTCCTCTCTGAATCCTGACAGCTATCATAGTGTGTAACGCTTAATAACTGCTCACTTAAGAAGCAATAAAAGCCAACGTCAACAGAACCCTTACCATGTGCAAAGGGATGTGCTGATCCTTCTAAGTGTGTTATTTCCTGTGACCTTTACCATAATGCTATAAAGCAGGTTTGTTGTCCTCATTTATAGGTGGGGAATCTGAAGCTCATGGAAGTTTCAAAAACTTGCCCAGATCATTCAGTTAGGGAAAGATAGAACCAAACTCAATCCCAAGTCAGTCTGACCACCAAGCCGATGTTTTTGTCCACAGTGTTCTGTCAGCTTACTGAGTGCCTAGAGGCTGGGGTTTTAAATTCGTTGCCAGAATCTTAGAATTATCTTTGACTCATTCTCTTATTCCTATATCCAAATGAGCAAGCCCTGGGCTCTAGACTTGTGGGTGCTTTTCATCCTATCCGTTGCTATCTAGATGCTACTGTTGCTGTCTCTTGAATTTATCCTTCTGACTTCATTTCCTCAGCAACATAATTTTCCCAGGCCTTTGTTGTGCAGTCGTGGACTCTGACAGTAGCCAGCTGGTCTCCCTGATATCACTACCCATCCTTCACACATTGCCACAAATTTTCTTTCCGTGTGGCACTTTCATGAGACCTCAGTAACTTCTCATTGCCTCCCACATCAGAAATATGGGGGCTACTGGGCCCTCTCACTCATTCCTGGGTCCAGTAAAGTGATGGGCTAGAGATCAGCCAGCTGGCTGGTGGTAGAACTGAAAGTGACATCAAGGCCTTCTTGACTCTGACATTGGTATTTTTGCTACTGCTCAGTCCTGCCTGGAAAGCTCCCTGTGTCTCTGCCTGACTTCTAAGCTTTACAATCTGGTCTCAGTACCTGTCCAATGCTATGCCTTCTGTTCTCCCACATCCCTGGCCCTCTAGTCAGACTGATACAGTCTATAGAAAACCAGCTTGGTCCCTTCTGTTTTGAATGCAGATTCATCACTTAGGATCCAATATAGGGCCCAAACCCTCCAGAACATCACTCACAGCCATAGAAATTCTTCTCTGAATACTTTGCTCTCTACATCTAAATTTAGTAGTTGTTTTACAATTACTTCCCAGTTAGTCATTTTGGGGCCCTAATTTGAGGTTTGGCATCTTGTCTTATATTTCTTTTATTTCCCCAGGGGACAGTTAACACAGTGCTAAACACATAGAAAATACTACTTAAATACTGGTTGACTGATTGTTAGTTAATCAATCAATTGATAAATGCGGCTCCTGCTTTTATAGCTTTGGGCTATTACCCTACTCCTGCCAAAAAAAGGTAGCAATAGGTGGAAATTGCTTAGACGAGGTCTTTCCCTACTCGTAAAAAAGCCAGTATGTATATTTGGCAGTGATGCGAAGGATATCAGCCCCCAGAGACCCATGCCTAAAGAGACCAGGGACCACATCCCTAAAGAGGTCATTGCCCATGTGGCAATGATCAGGGAACAGGGAACCCTTCCCTGTTCTATCTAGATGCTACTGTTGCTGTCTCTTGAATGTATCCTTCTGATTTCATTTCCTCAGCAACATAATTTTCCCAGGCCTTTGTTGTGCAGTCGTGGACTCTGACAGTAGCCAGCTGGTCTCCCTGATATCACTACCCATCCTTCACACATTGCCATGTGGCAATGACCAGGGAACAGGGAACCCTTCCCTATTCTATCTAGGGAACCCTTCATCCATTGACAAAGAACTGTCTTTATCAGACAGTCCAAAGCAATAGAACTGTGCAGGACACTCACCAGGATGGCTCATGTTCAGAGGAGCCAATAGAAAAACACATGTCAAAAAGGGCAGGACTAGCTTCTTGAAAAAGATTTGAAAAACACTGCGCCTCTGAGAAGCTCATAGCTGGTGGGGAGGGTACTTGAGTGTCTCAGTCAGTTGAGCATCTGACTCTTGATTTCAGCCCAGGATGATCTCGGGGTGGTAAGATCAAGCCCTGTGTCAGGCTCCACGCTCTGCAGGGAGTCTGCTTCTCTCCTTCTCCTTCTCCCTCTCTCTCCGCTGCACTCCCTGCTCATGTATGCTTCCTCTCTCTCTAATAAATAAACAAATAAAAATAAATCTTAAAAAAAATAAAGAATATGCATTCTTGCAAACACCCATCTCACACCTTCTGTGTGCCAAGCCCTGTTCTACACTTGTTGCATATAGTAACTCACTTCATCCTTACAACAGTGCTATGAGGTATGTGTTATCATTATCAGCGCATCAATGGGGAAATGGAGGCACAGGGACTTAAGTAATTTATCCCAAGTCTCACAGTTGATATTAGAGCAGAGGTCATCTGCTCCAGCATCCATACTCTTCTGCCGCGTGTTACTGCTACCTGCTGGAAAGCATCTCTTCTGCCTCGCTCACCAGTAGAAATTGAATGAACAGACCACTCAGTGATTTACCTTAAACTCTGACACACTAAATGACTGACTGGCCCAGTCCCATGTGATTTCTACCTTCATGTCATGATTGTCAAGTTCTCGGGGGATTGTGTGTGTGTGTGTGTGTGTGTGTGTGTGTGTGTGTGTTTAATTTATTTATTTATTTATTTATTAATAAACATATAACGTATTTTTATCCCCAGAGGTATAGGTCTGTGAATCGCCAGGTTTACACATTTCACAGCACTCATCATAGCACATACCCTCCCCAATGTCTATATCCCCACCACCCTCTCCCGTCCTCCCTCCCCCTAGCAACCCTCAGTCTGTTTTTTGAGAGTGAGTCTTTTATGGTTTGAAGTTCTTGGTTTTTCTAAGAAGCTAATTCAGAACTTCCCTCTCCCTGCCTTGGTTGGTCAGAGGTAGTTTAAGTGTACCGCTGCCCACTGGCCCGCTGGTGGGCCCCTCCACCCTCCGTCCATGAACATGAAGGAGCTGAAGATGACACCTGTGTGAGCCTAAATACATTTTCCCGCCGGTCCCCATGGTTTCCATCCTGTATCGTGAACCTACAAGAATCACATCTGAGATTTCCTGGGTCAGAACCACTTTGAGCTCACGAACAGATTTCTCAACAAGAAGCACTCTTGGTTTCTTACCCTACTGAGCTACTTTCATACACATTACCTCCTCTGATCTGCTCAGCAGAGAGGATGTCATAATCCTCGTGTTCCCCATGAGGGGTTATTTCATTAACTTTGGCCGTGTAGGAAGGGGAAGGAATCCACAGCGTCAAAAGCAGTCCCACCCCCACGGATACATTAAAACACATGTCTGGAAAGAGCCAGGGATGTGAAGATCTTAACCTCTCTGGGCCTAAAATGCTGGCATTTAAACTGGATTTATGGACTTCAAACATTTTTTAGAGGCTGAATGCTTAATTCAAATAAAGTCCTGGATAGAAATCCAGTATATAAAATTAGGCAAACAGAGCTGCCCAGGGGAAGTGATGGCAGGGGGTCCAGAACCCACTTTTGCTCCATAGCCCTTGACACCCACTGCCCCACCACCACCATGGGGTTTCATAAAATACAGTTTGAGAACTGCTGGACATTCTGATTTTCAACTCTACTATTAATTCCAGCTTTATGATCACAACATTCTGTGCTTACACAACACGTGATAGCCAAAAATTGTTACATACCTATACCTTCCTTAAACAATTAGGACTAAGTACAAGGCTGATACACCTTGGTGATGGCCCATCTACACAAAGCAAGTTCTTATCTCACTGGGTCCTACTTTTGAGATCCTAGATAAAGAGCTAGTATAAACACTTCCAATTTAAAGAAAAAAAAATGTGTGGCATGTCCCAGCCTGTCCCCTCTATCTCCTATTCCACCAAAGACAATGATGGCCAGACAAGAATGCCATCCTTAGGCCAAGAAGGGGACAAGAAGAAATGAAAGAAGCTGAACAAACAGATTCTCGTCTTGGCCAGCCACGTGGAACCAATCAGCCTCTGGAGTAGACTCCAAAATCCAGCTGGGTACAATCCAGCCCCTCCTGGGCTCCTGGACATTTTCTGTTCCAACAGCAAGCAGCACTCCAGCAGGATCTTCAGTCCATGCTTGTAAAACAGAGATTACTGGAGCCCTCTCTTGGGGCTGCCAACAGAAAATGCTCTACGTAGCAGAGTCATCCATCTACCCACCCGTGCATTTGCTCATTCATTCGACAAACATTTACTAAGCACTTACTAAACTGAATGCACAGTGACACCAAATATAAACTTGTTTCTGTCTTCGGACTAAGTTTTGGTGTAGTGGCCTTAAAATCCCATCCGACTTCACACAAAACTGCTCCCCAAAGGACAGCCCACAACTTACACTGAATCCACACCAGAGATATTGAATAAATGCACCATTTGTAGAGATCAACTTCTTCTGAACTGGTTCCCATGTCTTTCTCAGAAATAAGAATGAGCCCTGAGCCAGCCATTGGGGGATTGAAGTCCCCTTTCTACCTTTTATTTACGAGAGTCTCATCAACTCTTTGGATCAGAAGGTACATGAAAGTTCTCTATCAGAATTGGCACGCTGATTGTTTTATTTAAAACGGGAATAACAATATGTCAGTGGTGGTCCCAACATTGACCTTCATCGTGAGGGTCCAATGAGAAGAGGGCTGTGGAGATGCATTGTACATGATCCCCTGAGCTACTGGACCTATCTGGAGCTCCCTTGGCCTGAAGCCTCTAGAAACATAACTTCTCCCTCCCTGCTGCTCAGTTTCTTATGGAGAAAGTGCTATTCATAGAAACAAATCAGCTGTTCTAATGCCTCCTGCAAAATTGTGTGATGCTAACAATAACCAAATGTCATGTTGGTTTTGAGCGCCACAGCCCTGCCAACGTGACGCCAGCAATGAGGTGGCCACTGCCCGGGTTGGTCACTTCAGGGGACTGGGTCATCTATGCAGAGAGGGGATCTATTGCTTGGAAGTGAGAGCCAAGGAGCTGTAGCAGCCACAGCCTTGTCCATTTGCTGTCGTTGTGCCCTTCCTTAAAGGGTGAGGCCCATCCTTCTTAACTACCAATTTCTAAAATTTCCCACCGTAATTTATCCGTGGATTGTTCTGTTAAAAATTAAGCATTAAAATTGTGATTTCCTCTCGTACTTCCCAAAGTCCTCCCGTCTCAAGCTTTGGTTCTAGCTATGCCCCCTGTCAAGTGCCTTCCCACTCACATCCCCAATATCTGTCTCCCCACGCCTTGCACTTCTTTCAGCTCTCAGCACAAATACAATCTTCTCCAAGAAGTCTCAGTTCAGAATTATGTCTCCATAGATTTCCGTTTTAGAGCCGTCTACTTCTTTCCAGAGTTATTTATGTATCTTGCTCAATAGATGCTAAATTCCTAGAATCAAAGACTGTGTCTTTTTCTTTTTAATCTCTGTACCCCAATTAGCAACTAACAGTGCTTTTCTTGGGGTAAGCCCTGAATAAATGTTTTCTAGTTACAATGTAGGAGGGAGATTATAGGCTTTGGAATCCAACAGAATGAGAGTGAAGTCCCAGGTCTATGGCTTACCACCCTTCTGAGCTCAGAAGAGTTTTTTAAAATCGTTGAGTTTTGGGTTTTCTCAATAGTAAATGGGGCTAATGACACATAATTATAGGTTTGTTGAGAAATGAAAAACTGATATTATGTGTAGAGCCCCTGGCACAGAGCTTGGCACAATAAATACTACTGCCTTCTCCTTTCCTCAGCCCCTGACTGGGCTGTATGTCCTTATTCTGGAACCAGGATGGAATAATTCATTCCAGCTAGACCGGGGTATGTCTGCAGGTTCGCACCTACCTTTTTCTTTCCATTTCCACCTTGTCTGAGCCATTGGGCCAAGGTCAAGTTTACCTCCCTTCCATCAGAAACTCTGAAAGCCCAGATCTATTTTCTGATTTCGAGGGCAGCTGCTTCTCTTCTCCTTTCCCCCCTCCCCCACAATCATGCTTTTATCTCTGATAAAGTCATTTTTCCCCTTGTGACTGGGTGCCCAGAATCCAATGTGCCATGCAAAGGAGTAAGACTGTTTAATCCTGTGGGGATGGGTAGTGGCCAAGGAAAAACGTAAACATCCTGTGATATGCTTATCACACTGCATCCTTCTGGTAGACCAAGGATGGGGTCTAAAGCAGCCAGGCCCCAAGCTGAGGGGACCAGGAAAGAGATTTTCTGGCCCCTCCTTTCCTTACCCGTGTACAGCTGCTGTTGGCAGAGACTTCCTTACACTGGAATGGCTTACTCATAATCGCTAATAAAGCCAATTAAAAAATGCCCCACAAAGTACATAGGAACAATGACTGCTGGGGTGACTATTTTAAATATTTGACCATTGGAAATCACTCAGAAATGGGGGCAGAGAAAAAAGATTTTTAAAATATAAATAAATAAGGAACCAGTGTGCGGAGGTCATTGTACTCCCAGAAGAAAATTACTTTCAAATTACAACTACATAAAAGAAATAATTGAAAAGATTAATCACACTAAAATAATTGGTCTATTTTACAAGTAATTTGGAGCAATATTCAGTCATTGACATAAATGTCTAGTAGTAAAATAGTAATGAATTTCATTCTCTGACTAATGTATTTATTTTATTAATGGTACTAAATGGCGTTGTTACTGCTTATAAATATTTCATAACTTTTAATTCATTAAAATGTTCAAGGAATTTCCAAAAGTATTTATTAGTTTTAAATCATCCTTGGTATTCAACATGCGATTGCCATTCTGCCTGGGTAATTAAAAAAATTATTGTTTTGGGTAATGGGAGTCTCTTTGAATGTGGAGGATTAAGCCCCAGTTATTAATGAGATCAAGGCTCTGGCTGGTGATGAATGAGAGGCTGGGTAAAGCTGTGTTCCCTCCCCTCTCTAAGGCCCCCCTGTAACCATTCCTTAAAATCTGTCTCTGTGAGGAAGAACCAAATAAATAAATTTCAGAGAAAAGAGAAATGTCCGTTTAGACGCTGGTTTCCGTCCCCCACCTCTCCCACATCCTCTTTCTCTTCCCGGAACAGCCAACAACAGAACCCATCCATTCTGACCTCATCTCCTGTCTGTTTCGTTCATTCCTCGATAGAGGCAAAGGAGGGAAATGGGCAAAAGATGTGACAGAAAAAAAAAAAAAAAACAAGGGGCACTGCATCCTGAACAGTGGGCAGATAATGGGATTTGGATAAGAGGAACGTGGATTTGGATCCTAACTGAGTTGTTTGGGTGCTACGTATCTTTCACACTAACCTTGCAGTGCTAGGTAGTTAATGCGTGGAATAGAGACAGTGGCACTACGCCACGTAAGGGTTTAATCCGTGTAAGGATGAAATCTGACGGTGTGTGCCTTCTGTGACACAGTGCCTGCGACCCAGTGGGAAATCAAACAGGGTTAGTTCCACCCCTCCCTGACTCCAAAGAGCGTATCATAATGATGTTGATCCAATGGCCTTGGCAACTTTTAATTAACCGTGGAGCAAATAATTCATATGAGTCATGAAGAGAAACCAGACCAACAGTGAACTGTACAATTTCAGGGGCTTGACGAAGTCTTAGGACATCCCCTGGAGGAAGGACAGGATGTTTCCACTCTCAGTGCCCTGCCGCACAGGGCTGAGATCAGGCTCACTGCCATGCCTCCCAAGCCCCGTCCACATAGGAAATGGCTAAAGGCATTTCACTGTGAGAAAACTGGGAGGGGCCGAGATCCAAAGAGTGGGTTGGGATAAAGGGGCAGGTGTTTTTCACAGCTGGACACTTATACCTTAAGGATATGAAGTAGTGTTCTGGGCATAGGTAGTCCCACAGAATCAACATAGTACATGTTCCCAAAGCTTCAATTTTACCAAAATATTGGAATAGAGGGGTATTTTAATATTTAAATGAACATGGCTACATATTGGGCTTCAATGCAAACTACACACAGATTTTAAGATAAAACATGAGCTTTAGGATCTTTTCTGCTAGAAATGATCCCCTAGACTCTGGAAGGTGACTTCACCCTTCTCTGCCGTTTGAGGCACATCAGAGGGGATATTTGAAGCACAACTTTAAAGGGACAGAGGGACATGGCCTAAGAAAAAGAGGTACAGCTTGACCTGGAGAGCTGGAGCCAAATGGAAGGTATCTTTTCAGTTGCAAGCCATAGGGCGGCAGGATGGGAAGCCAAATCCCAAGGTGGCACCAGAGACCAGCAGGGGGGCCCTAACCTACCAAATCAGTCAGAGAGGGATTCCATTCCTAAAATTTAAGTACCAGGTCAGAGCCAGACTAACCAAATATTAGGTTTTAAAATCCCTTGTGCATTGGTCTAAAGCTTATTTAATTTCCCCCAAGAAAAAATGGATCTCAGAATTGACTTTGTTTTGTTTTGTTTTGATTTGAAGGGGGATAGGAAGAAAGGGGCACTAAGTCTCTTATCTGAAGAGCTGGGAAACATTTTACTTCCTCTCTGCCCAGACGCCTGGACAAAGCTCCTCAACACTAAGGACTATGGGAACCAAAGGGCCAGGTCCTCCAGAGTGGAGGGTGAGAGCTCCCAATGCCAGGGTGGCGTGCTTTTTCTTTTTACTCGTGGTTATTTTGAAGTCTTTGGATTCTCTGTCTTCAGGTTATGCTATGAGCATGGAACTTTAGTCTGCCTTTTTTGGTCATGATTTGTTTTGGGAGGAAATTTGGGCAAACAGTTGCTTGATGGGTGCCTAGAAGGTCCCACAAGTTCAAAGTTTGCAAATCACAGGGCAAGCGATCGCTGCCATCCCTCCTTGCCTCCACTCAACATTCTGGGATTCTATGAGCAGCATTTGGATGGAAGTCTTTTGGCTTTTGCTGCTTTTGCTTCATTTAGCTCTTAGCCAGCATTTTTGTGTCTATAAAATGCTTAACAACATTGACTAATTACCCCTCATTAATCATTCATGCAACTGGTAGACCAGGGGTCTTATTTCCTTCAAGAACACAGGTGCAATATCCTGTCTGGTTCCCAAGTCACACACAGGGGGGTGATGGGGCTATCATGGCAGCACTGGGATCCTCCCAGGCTCACTGGGGGAGTGGGCCGGAAGGTGGGCACAGACTCTGTGAGGCTGCAACCCCTGTTTTGCTCTGATGAACAGGAAGGATGAGCCACATTGCCGGCCAATGGCAGCTGAGAAGCAATAAGCCTTAATTAGAAGCTTCTTCCTGGAAATTCACATGGACATAATAACTTTCTTGTCTTAAAAGGCCCAGAGAGGTTAAATGCCTCAACTTTCTTTTGTTTTTATAAGCCAATCCTTTCAATCATTCGTGAAATGTAAATATAATCAAAGCATTGGCACTGATGAGCTTCCCCATGCTATAGGGATAGACAACCTAAGTCTAGGGCCAGAGGCAGCCTGTCTGTAGGTTTATGGTTCAGGAACACGGATGAAGGAGCTGTCACGGCTGGGAACAGCAGTGGAACAGACCCTTGGAGAGGGTCTCATTGGTCTCTGGGAAGGCTAAGCTTGGAAAAGCTCCCTGCACTCTGCTCCTAGAGGTCAAGGAGAACATGGGAGTAGCCCAAAGCCTCTTCCTGTGGACTTGGGCTTGTGAGTATGTAAAGCTGAGGTGACAGAATTATAAGGTGACAGAAAGGAGAAGAAGACAGTGAGAGATGTTCACTGTTTTCCTTCCCATACATCTCAGGACTGATAATCTGTCTTGTCTGTGCGCAAATACAAACCCTAGTTTGCTGCAATCCGCACTCTGTCGCACATATCCCACGCGCCTGCATGCATACGGATGCTAGAGGGCTGCCCACTCTCCGCCATCCTTCCCCTGGCATGGCCCTTCCCCCTTCCTTTCTTCCCATTCCTCTCCTGTGCCTATTTGTCATGCCAAAGCGTCTCCTGGAAGCAGAGTCATAGCATTTGCTTGTGCTGCATGAGGCAGACGCGAGGCAGTACGTGAGGCCGACACATCATCCCCATCTTGTTTGTTTTGGCATCTTGTGGACAGCCGTTCCTACATCTCTTTGCCCTCAGCTTCCCTTCCCTCTGTCTCTCCCAGACTCTAAATGCCTTTGTCTTTTTGCTTATCTGTTAATTCATTTTCTCTTCTCAACTTTCTTTCTCTCTTTCTATGCGGAGGAAAAAATTGGGCCGTGAAGTCGGCCATCTGATTGCTGGGGCACCTCGGAAACCAGTGAAGCCTGCTCTGCTTGTACTCCAGGCACATAGACAGCAGCTGAAATGCCCAGACTGGCTGCTCAGGGGCAGATCTGGGGTGTGCACACAAGGAGTCTTCCTTCCTTTTCTTCTTATTCTAAGCACAGATTTTCTCCTCCCCTTGCTTTTCTCTTCCCCTACTCTGCCTCCTTTCCCTTCATGTACCTGGCATCCTCCCATGAGAAAGCCCCCACTCCACATGCATACACATGGGGACACAGGCATATACATGCTTCTCAACAGTGAGGGATTTTGTGGGGGCATTTGGACACGGTGATCCTAAAGAAGACCTCAGGGGCAAGACCACAGTCTTTAGTTGAGAGTGAAGTCTTCCTGATGTCAATCACATGGCAAAGGCAAGGATCTAGATAGGTAAGACGGTCTAGCATTTTCCTCTAGGGGTCAACAAGTTAAACTGGAGTGAGCTCTTGGGTAACGGCAGCTGAAGCTACAGTCATGACCAGAGAAGACACCAGAAGCTAGGAAGGAGAGTCTTGGGAAAACCCTTTCTCTTCTCTTCAGGGGTCAGGAAAGCACAGAGTCTAAGCTCATGGTGTGCACTAAAGATGTTTTTCCCCTTATTTTTCCCTGTCTTTAGTAAAGTCACGTTGAACATTCCGGCTTACTTTGGTTGTATTGCAAGAGTTTTGTCTGGGCTTCGGTCAGGGTTTTATTTTTATATTTTTTAAAGATTTATCTATTTATTTATTTGAGAGAGAGAGAGTGAGAGAGAGCATGAGTGAGGAGAAGGTCAGAGGGAGAAGCAGACTCCCCGTGGAACGGGAGCCCGATGTAGGACTCGATCCTGGGACTCCCGGATCATGACCTGAGCCGAAGGCAGTCGTCCAACCAACTGAGCCACCCATGCGTCCCTCGGTCAGGGTTTTAAAGGCTTTAAATATCACAGTTGTGATCCATAGGATTCTCCAAGGAAATAAGAGGGAGGAAAGGAAGGAAGAAAAGAGAGAGGTAGAAAAGACTATGAGGTCTAGACACTCCACCCACCATAAAACGCTCCTCTTGTACCCAACTAGGAAGTGCTGAACTTGCATTAAGGAAGATGGAAACTTCCTACCTACTGCCCTGGTATCTGTCCCAGTGCACAAACTGGGCTTTCCGGTTCCCCACCACCTAGTAACTGGACTCCCTGCTTCCAGAACCAAGGCTGGAAAGTTTATTAAATAACCCAAACTCCTTGGGATTTAAAAAAAAAATCACATTTTCATTTCCATGTTATTATATTATCTGGTACAACATTATCAGAAGCCATACTAACATACGAGGCAGCACCTTCTCTCATCATTGGTTGTTGCTTTTCAGAGATAAAAGATAGAAAGGAGTCACTGGCACCTGTTTGATGGGTTCTTTTGTCAGATGTAAGACTCCTCCCAACACACCCCTACCCCAGCCCTTGGTTCCAGCCACAGACAACCAACATCATTAGGTGTAGTATGAGGGGCAGACCAGTGCGCTGTCCACAGAGCTCCAGCTAGTGGCTGGATCCAGTGGCTAGACTGGACCATCCAAGTACCGTAGCTCATCTGACTTCTGCTTCTGTTATTTTCCCCTCCTGCTAAGTTGTGTGCTTTCTACCTCATCTCTGCATCCCTAGTGCTTGGCTTAAAGCCTGACACACGATAGGGGCTCCATGAGTTTTTGTAGACTGTTGAATGAGTGAATGTATAAATGAGTCAAGAGGGAGCAGTGTGAGAAAGTGTCTATGAATGCAAAGCAGAGTGGAAAATTGAGATCAGCAGCAAGCAATTGTAAACAAGGCAAATATGTCAATATTTCAAGTGGTTTCAGTTATCCACTTAACCATCGTAGGTGGGCATTCTGCTTTGTAAGTATAGGCAAAGACAAATAGCCACTTACATCCCAGATTCTCCCCTGCCAAAATACTAATACTAATACTAGTACTAGTACTAATACTAATACTAATACTAGTACTAGTACTAATACTAGTAATGATTGTAGGAGTAGAACCTCTGGTATATATCAACTAGCAACTCGTTCCCTAGGTCCTGAACACTGCTAGGATGACCCAGATTGGTAATGACTGACATACTCACCCCCAAGTGATTTGCTTGAGGTAAGCCTTTGCCTCTGCTCCAGAGTCATTACAACAGAATCAAACAGCAAAGGTACTGTATTTGCTGTATTCTATGAACTCTTTTGCCTTTGGGGGCTTTCATTAACTATACCAATCTTCACTTTTAAAAATCACAAATGTCATATAATTTAGCATCTGGAAAAAGCCTAAAGGAATTTTTTTTCCTCTCTTCCTTAATTTTACAGATTAGCAGACTGAGGCCCAAAGACGTTTAGGTTCTGGTAATTACCAAATGGCCAAGTTGTGACTTTTTACCTCTTATTCTAGTTTTCCTTCAACCTCTTCCTTTTATTTCTCAGCCTTGGAAGGATTAGAAAGTGTCTTTAACACCTATGCATTTCTGTTCCCCACTCCATGGGGGTCTTGTCCCAGATCCTCACCATCCTGCATAGAGCCTGGCACAGACCAGATGCTCAGTGTTCTTAATTGAAGTAAATGGCATACATGCCACCCAGATAAAGTGTTAAATGAATGATAATCATACTGGAACCGTGTATCTCAACTTGTATATTCAGAGAGAGGACCAACCCATGCTCAGGCAGGAAAAGGGTATGCTTAAGAAGAGAGCTATATTGGGGCAGGGAGACCCAGACCAGTTGTTACATAAGAGAATTGGCCCATTGGAAAGGATTGTAAACATCATATAGAAGATGTAAACTGTAGAGTCCATATGCAAAAATTGAAAATGACACATGACTTGGCTCTTAGGAGAAGCCCTTATTTCCAATGATGGCAAACAGCTTACTTTAAGGTCAGGAGTTGAAGTCAACTCTCAATGGGAATTTTTAAAATCTCTTTTGGATAGATAATCAGACTGTTCTGAATTCACCCCTTTTCCACACTCCTTCCCGTTCCTTTGGGGAGCAAGTAAAAATGGGAAGGGTTCTGTGCCATTTGGTGATGAAAGAGCCATCCTTTCTGGCCTCCTCTGAGAGAGTCACTCCCTGTCGTTCTTCAGTCATCAGGTCAACCCCATGATTGTGACCGAAGGAGTCCTTGTTTGTAGGCCATCTGGTCCACCTAGACCATCCCAGCTCCATTCACAAGGCCTCTACAGGTCTACCCACACTCTCTTGGCCACCTCTGGGCCCTTCTCAGGAAGACACTGAGACCCTCGACACTCTTCCATGCTGCTCTGGGTTCAGGCCCTTTCTACCTACAACCTCCCAGATTCTCCCCTGCACTCTTCTGATTCCACTGAAACAGTCTAGAGCTAACCCAGCATTCATATACCTTTAAAAAAAATTTTTAATTTAAATTCAATTTAGCTAACATATAGTGTATTATTAGTTCCAGGGGTAAAATTTAGTGATTAATCGGTTGCATATAACACCCAATGCTTATTACATCAAGTGCTCTGCTTACTGCCTATCACGCAGTTACCCCAGTCTCCTACCCATCTTGCCTCCAGCAACCCTCGGTTTATTTCCCACGGTTAAGAGTCTCTTAAGGTTTGCCTCCCTGCCTGTTTTTCTCTTATTTTATTTTTTCTTTCCTTCCTCTATGTTCATTTGTTTCATTCCTTAAATTCCCATATGAGTGAAATTATATGTTATTTGTCTTTCTCTGGCTGATTTACTTCACTTAGCATAATACCCTCTAGTTCCATCCACATCAATACAAATGGCAAGATTTCATTCTTTTTGGTGACTGGGTAATATTCCATTGCATATCTATACCACATCTTCTTTATCTGTTCATCTGTTGATGGGCATCTGGGCTCTTTCTATAGTTTGACTATTGTGGACATTGCTGTTATAAATGCCCCTTTGAATCGCTATTTTTGTATCCTTTGGATAAATACCTAATAGTACAGTTACTGTGTCATAGTGTAGTTCTATTTTTAACTTTCTGAGGAACCTCCATACTGTTTTCCAGAGTGGCTGCACCAGCTTGCATTACAACCAACAGTGTAAGAGGGTTCCCCTTTCTCCTCATCCTCACCAACATCTGTTATTTCCTGAGTTTTTCATTTTTGCCATTCTGACCAGTTTGAGGAGTTATCGCATTATGGTTTTGATTTGTATTTCCCTGATGGCTAGTGATGTTGAGCATTTTTTCATGTGTCTTGTATCTGGAGAAATGTCTGTTTATGTCTTCTGTCCATTCTTGACTGGATTTTTTTGGGGGCGGGAGGTATTGAGTTTGATAAATTCCTTTCAGATTTTGGATACTATCCCTTTATAAGACAGGTCATTCAGGAATATCTTCTCCCATTCTGTCAGATGCCCTTTAATTTTTTTGATTGTTTCCTTTGCTGTGCAAAACTTTTTATCCTGATGAAGTCCCAATAGTTCATGTTTGCTTTTGTTTCCCTTGCTTCTGGAGACATGTCTAACAAGAAGTTGCCCTGGCCAAGGTCAAAGAAGTTGCTGCCAGTATTCTTCTCCAGAATTTTGATGGATTTCTGTCTCACATTTTGGTCTTTCATCTATTTTTGTATAGCTCACGTGCCTTCTTGCTTACAAGTCTTCTCAAACCTTCTGGTCTTTATCTCCTTCCCACAACCCAACCAGACAAGTCCCACCAACTATAGGAAATGCACAGACTTTGCTATCTTAACTCTCCTTTTCTAATTTTCTCTTTGTTCCCAATCTGTGGGGTCTATTCCACACCCTTCTATGTTGTCCCTCACTCTGTTTTTTTTTTTTTACTTATAAACCTGTTTTGGGGCCTCTCAATTCTTGGTTCCAGATACTCAAGACTTAACTTTTTTTTTTTTTTTTTTACTCTAAGATCTACTTTGCTCTCA
Organism: Mustela nivalis; assembly: GCF_964662115.1. Classification (NCBI taxonomy): domain Eukaryota; kingdom Metazoa; phylum Chordata; class Mammalia; order Carnivora; family Mustelidae; genus Mustela; species Mustela nivalis. Next base: position 22,674,095 of record NC_139027.1, on the reverse strand, counting down.
AAAAGTCCAGATCTCACTGTTGAAAATCTATATTTTCAGGTATATATGCCCTTCCCCAGCCAAGGCAATACAAGGGCTGATAGCAACTCTGAATGGAGGAAGGTGGAGAGAGTGAGTCTATGAAGTTCGGGAAAAAAGAAACTTCAGATGACTATCGTATTTTGAATCATAATTATCATAATCATGATAATATTATTGTATTATCACACCCCTCCACTTGGGTTGTCCAACTGCTTCCAGCTAAACAGTCACCAGAGAGAGCTATCGATTGCCCCTTTTTAGTGACTTCATGGAAGGAGTTTCCATAACAATTTTGATAGGAGACAAAAAACTCAAAACATTTTAAAGTCTAAGATGTTCCAACAAATACTCACCACTTCTAGGTACAGATTGTAGTCCTGAATCAGGCTCAGAGCCCCCATAGAACTACATGTGAATCTCTTTGGTTTTTACTTTCTTTTCCCCTGACAAAAGATCATGACCTAAGGCAAAATCCCTCCTGTGTTCTGTTATAGCCAGATTCATTTTTTGGAAGCACCTCTTACATCTTTTTTCCTGCTCAAGATCACTGTCACCTGTAAAGTTCAAAGAACGTGAGGCCTTCTTTCTCTGGCCCCATCCTTCCTGTCTAGCCCTTTCCGTCTTGGCCTCTGACTAAATCCCACACTCCAGCCCACCAGATCAGTAATGTGTTCTCTGAACATGCCAGGGGTGGTCATTCCAGCTGTTCCAGTCCCATCCATTCATCAAAGGCCATCACAATGCTCATTTCATCCATGAACATTTTCCATGGCATCACCATTTAAACTCCTTTTTTGTCACTAACTAGCCTTAAGTCATTCTGTATTCATGGCTTCTTATAGAAAGTGATTTCATTTTTAGCCTTGGTCTATGTTTTGTGTAGAGTCTACCAGCTTTTGGTTCATGCAACACACAAGAATGCATGCCTGCCTGCCTCGATGGTGAGTTCTCTGAGGACAGTGCACTACAGTGAAAAAGATTTTGGAGCTAAACACAGCTCCTAAATTAATTCTTCTAAGCCCTGGTTATCTGCCATCATAAAATGAGAGTCATTGTAATGCCAACTTCAGAAGGATGAGATTAGACTCAGTGAGACAACATCAAGGGTTAGCACAAGAATCTTCAGAGTTGCCTAGGTGGCTCAGTTGGCGAAGCTTACGACTCTTGTTTTGGCTCAGGTCATGATCTCAGGGTCATGGGATTGAGCCCCACATTGGGCTCTGCTCTCAGCATGGAGTCTGCTTGTCCCTCTCCCTCTGCTCCTCCTCCTGCTTGCTCATTCTCTCCCTGTCTCTCTCTAATAAATAAAAAAATAAAATCTTTAAAAAAAGGAAATCTTCAAAAAAGTTGATTTTCTTCTTTCTTTCTCCTTTGAGTTCTACCTTTCCTCCCCTACCCCACCCCCACTTACCAAAATGGAACCTCTCAACTCACATGATTACCTAAAACCTGGAGCTTAAGAAATCCTCAGTAAGGATGAAAGATAAATGAGTGAATGAGTTGATGGGAAGGAATGACATGTTAGGATTTCTCCATTACCTGCACTTGCTTTCCTTTCCATATTCCGTCTTCACCAGAGCAACTTCAACCAGCTTCTGGGAGGTCTCTGACCTCTGCCCCAAGCCCCAGCTCTCCTTTGTCCTTTTTGCTAAGGGAGAGGTTAGCAAGGATCCATAAGTGGGCCTTCAGTTTCCTTAACAGTGAAAACCAGGGCACAAGTAAGGAATGCTGAATCTTTCCTCAAGGACAGTGTGTCCTTCAGAAAAAAATGGCAGGATTTCTGTCAGAACCACATTTTCTCTTACTGCAAGTATGCTAGGGTTTTCCAGCTTTTCTAAGCAGTAGCATGAAGCCCATGTCAGGCCAACGTCATTATCTATCTGGCCCTTCCCCAGTTCAACCACTGCCCTGCATTTCAGAGAAGTCATCACAGCTCCTTGCACTGCTCTATTTCCCTTTCCAGAGTGAATAAGGAGATGTACCCAAAACCAGAGCCTGGCAGCCAAGCTATCTATTATCATTACCCAAGCTGGGCCTTTCTTTTCCTGGTCTAAAAATGCCAGGTGTCTGCCACGGAGGTGGGGTAGCTGTATCTGGATAGGAAACCTCCCTTTAATTAATCTCTAATCATGAAAGACTCCGATTTAAAGTAGAACATTAACTCAGTAGTATTTAGATTTTCCCCATGTTGAGTTTGTGTTTATAGCTCATAACAATGAGGGACTATGAGGTTGGGTGACATTTTTAAGGGCTTAGATTTATTTCAGTGAGACCATTAGAGCCTTTCATAATCTTAGTCCCAAAATGGAAGGAAGAAGGAGGTCTCTTCAGGGAGGGGGGTACCGATTCACTCCACTGTTCCTCCAGTTCCCTGCTAAGGTATTATATTCTCCTGAATTCTCCTGATGCTTTTCACAAACAGATTGCAATCTGGTTTCCTCCATACATTCCTTAATAACTTTTCTGAAGAGATGACGGAGTCTGAATTGTTGACTTAAATTGTACCAGCTTTCCAAGAATCCTGCTCTCAGAGGTGGGAATGATGAATTGAGGAGTTATTTATTGTGATTTTTTGAATATGTCCATCACTGAGGTCCCTGGGCTTGTGTGCAAAGATCAAAAGACTCAATTCCCTCAGAAAAATAGACTGAGTAACCGATGTGTAGACCAAGCAACTATAGTCCAGACAACCATGCAATCCAGACATGGTGGGGGACCCCTGAGACATGTCCTGATAGAGGTGAAGGTTACATGAGAGTGTGATAGATGAGGCCAGGGGACTTCCATGTGTGCTTTAAAGCCATGACACCAACATTTTGGGGGCTGAGTGGTGTGAGCTCTGAGAGGAACCACTGCTCTGTGTGAAGGCCATGCCTCCAGTTCCCTGGATATGCTCCTTTCCAAGAAATAACCCAGCAGCTATGGATGCCAGCCCCCCAGGAAGAAGGGAGCCAAAGTGGGGTCCGTGCTCCCAAGAAAGAGATTGTCCCAGGAACCACCGATCTACAGTAATGCACACCCCAGGCTCTGACTGAGAGGAGATCCCCGAAACACCACACCCTTAGAAAAAGGTTCTAGATGGCCTGAATGAGCGGAAAACTGAGGCTAACCCACGTCTACTCAGGCCCCCAGAGGGGAGGAAGAGGCAGATACAAAAGAAAGGAGGGAAGCAGGAGGAAAAGGCAAAGACATGGAAGGGAAGGCCTGGATGTTGATAAAAGCATTCAGAGAAAAATCTTTCTCCAAAATGGTGGTGATGTGATGGAAATTGTGGCCTGGGAGTTAGTCACCATGGTAACCTATGGATATGGGAACCAGTAGTAGAGTTGTTACATGTGCCTAACATTTCCATTCAATGGGCTTTTGGTTCAGGTTTGGAGTTTTTTTTGAATCTGCTATTTGCTAGCAATGTGCTAAGTCCCGGGCAGTATAAATATAAAAGCAATTCAACCAAGTTTCCTAGCCTTAAAGAGCTCAGTCTAGTGAGTGAGAAGGACATGTAAGGAAGTGATTACAACACAGTGAGGTGAATGCAGATTTGCACAGTGCCATGGAAATGCAGAGGATGGAGCGACTAGCTCAGGGCCCGTGTGAAGGGAGATAATTCAACAGAGCTATAGAGAGGCTGCTGTGTAATAGAACAGCACAGAAATCCTTCTCCTCTCATGAGACCCGTCCAGCTCCGTGAAGCCTGTCTGACCCTCCTTCCCTCCTCGCAGTAGAATCGATCCACGCTCCTTGCTGCCTGCACACCCCTCCAGTGCTCGTGTTTCCACACCTTGTCACACATTAAAATCTCGGCCTCCTTCTAATGTGCTGTAAACTCCTCACATGCATGGACCATGTTTTATTCATGTGTGCATCCTTAGCACCTAGAATATTGATGTAGAATATTGTGTGTCAGATCTTGACTTGCTAATTAGTGTTTGTGGGAAGGAAGGAAGGGGGGGTAGGGAGAAAGGAAGGAAGGAGGTAGAAGGAAGGAAGGAAGTCAGTTTCTCCAACATCCAGGGCATCTTTCCATAACCTCCTGTCATCTGCCTATATTTGGCCTCCTTCCAATAACTTAGGCTCAAAGTCTGTCCCTCTTCCACCTATTCTCTTCTAATCCTTCCTCCTCACCCACCCATGCCTGGGCCCTCCCTCTTCCCTTCCTCAGCCCTGCTCCCACTTCCTGTTTCTTGTCCATTTCCTGCCCCTTTCTCACTTCCTCTTCTACCCCTGAGCATTTGTGGTTTTTTTCTCCAGCCTTCTCTCCCTAACTTTGCATTATCCTAGTGAGGTCAGAAGGCTGATAGGGATCCTGAAAAACAAGATAGCGAGGGAAAGGATGTGCCAAATATAATTTGTTTCAAAAGCTGCCAGTCTCCTTAGACCTCGGGTCAGTGAGGAACAAAGAAGAACCGGGCCCAGTGCCTCCAAACCGCTGTTCTCTGCGGTTGGCGGCCGTGGGTAGGGCACAGTGTCCAAGGACCACGTGGCCAATCTGTTTTGAGGTTTCAGCCCAGCACCAGAGTCATAGAGAGCCCACGCTCTGCCGATACAGAGCCCACACAGTGACCCCAAAAGGCAGATCGCACCAATCCCAGCCTCCTCACGCACGCTGCAGCTTAGGAACCCCGGGCACCGGAGAAAGTAAGTGACTTAGACGAGGTCACACAACAAGTCATGGCAGAGCCAAACCCGGAGCCCCATCCCCCGACAAGGAGTGCGGACTTTTTTCCGCAGGCCAGGATGGAGGCGGCTGCCGTGCGCACACAGACACACGGGGACTCATTCTTCCTGCCGAGAAATGCATCCAGTGACGGGGAGGAAGGTGACAGCTGTTTAATAGCAGCTCTGTGGGATGGTTCTGGACTTAGAATGTGGAATATTATCTCCTGCTAATGCGTTAGCGGAGACGCAGGGAAACAGAATGTAATTACCCAAACGGCTGTTTTTCCCGGATACCAAAACTAATTCTCCCGCCTGGTGAATAATGCTGAGGGGTCTTTACCAATTGCTTTATGCCCCGTCTGAAAGCTGTCACCACTCCTAATAGCACAGGGACCCGTTCTGCCAAGAGGTATCCATCTGAGGAGGTCTGAGAGATCAGCTCGCATGCTCCTCAGTTTCCGGAGGGGCCCAGAGAGTCTCTCCAGCCAGGAGGACCTGGAGAAGCCGCTGCTCAGCTTCTGACAGCGAGGACTCAGGGGGCCTCCCTCAGATACGCCGGTTCTTCTCTCCATCTCCCGCCAAGCCCCTGGCAACCCATTTGGTTCTAGGCTCCCATACCAGGGGGCAAACGGGGCATGGGGCTTTAGAGAAAGACTCTAGCTATTCTTAGAAGAACCCAGAACAAGTGGGCTTCCTGCCACCCCTCTCTTTAAACAAACCTCATAGACAAGCATCTTGACTATAAAGCACATAAATTAAGCATAATTAATTCACCCTGTCAACCTAGAAATAACTCCTCCTCTAAATGTCTGCAGGCTTTTATTTTTATCATCACGACGGCACTTATGTTTTACCACAACCCCTAGCTATTTGTGCCCCTGTCACATCTGCCCGAAGATCGCTGCTCCTTGAGGATAACCGTCAATGAATCATTTCTGTATTTCCACGGCACCTGACACCTACCACAGGAAAGATGCCCCACGAATAAAACCTTCGTGGGGAGCAACTGACAAAAGCATGTTTAATACGTGGCTTTCCAGAAAAGCCACGCAGGGGGGAGCCTTGTGGAGGGAGCCTGAACTATGTGTGGCCTTTGTCCTTCCCGCTCTGCTGAGGCCAGGACTGAATCTGGGATAGGGCTGGGTCGGTCGGCCACATTCAGAACAGTGCGCCAACCCTAAAACTCCATAGCAGCTCCTAATCGGAAAGGATGGAAGCACGGCCCTCTCTGGGGTAAGCGAGCCCAGAACCCTGGAGCTCCCTTGTGGCTATGCAGACTTCACCCCGCGAGGGAAGGTCAGTGCGGGGGGAGCCAGAGCTCTTTGAGACATAACCCCGACTCATGACTCAGGAATCTGGTCAGGCTTTCAGACTGTGGACACTTACTGCCTGGGATGTAAGAAGGGAGTTGAAAAGCATATCCTGTCCCCCCTCAAGTGATGAGGAAGCATTTGGACAAAGTCTGTGAAGATGCTGGCACCCCTCACGGGCCGAGCTCCGTAAGCTCCATGTCAGGTAGAATGGTCTCCAAGGTGGAGAGAGGAAGTGAGCAGGCGGTGAGACCCCCTGACCAGACCGCCTTGCTCAGAGTTTCAGTCTAGGGATGAGTTGGGCAGTGCCGGCTGCCCTCTTGGAGGTAAGCCGGCTGATGCAGTCCACTACATGATACACCGAATTGAGTCTCTGCAAGTCCAACTAGAGACTGTATTGATCCCAAAGTCACCCTCGGGTGAAACAGCCATAAATTACCAGTCAGCTTTTATTATGTGAGAGACTTTCACATTCTAAGAGTTTGACTTTCTCCCTTTTATTATCCTAATGAAATACCATGACTTGGCCCAACCACAAGAAAGCATCCAGTAAAAAGGGAACGGGATTTCTGGGCTAATTGACTTAGCTCCTCACTGAGCACACTCGGATGCCAACCCTGCCAGGAGTCCTGCTGCATGTGGGGGACAGTCTGCAAGGCTAGGGCTGGAAGAAGATGGAGATCTGGAATCAGGGTGCAGAGGAGCGCTAGGCCAGCCTCGGCAATCCCCTCTTCAGGGCTTGGGGAGCTGGCTGCTGTACGGACCCTGATCTGATGACCCAAGGACGACAACAGAACCACTTGGTATATGTGTGGAGACTCCAGGGCAAACTCTGAAAGGCTCCTTCAAAATTCTGCTGCACCTCGTCCTTCTAGATCGTCTTACTTGCTCATCCATCCGTTGGAGAAGTCCTATGCTGGAAGCATTTATTTACTAATTTCCAACGTTTATAAATCATCTGCATAGTAGGGAATCACTGATCCTCCCAGAGCTTGTAAGGTAGTCAAGGAGAAGGATATATGACAACTAATTATGATGGAGAGAAGTACCACAGGGGGTGGGGGTGGCGGGAAGCTGTGGAAACAGAGAAATGAGCAGATGATTCCAAATGGGAGAGATGACTTTGGCGCCTGCCTCTCACCAAGACCACACACAGTTTATTTTATGGAGATGCAGATGAGAAGCTGTACTGAAAAGTGGGCACCCAAGGGCCGAAGAAATCCATTTGCAAGTAGGATTGTGAACAATCGGCTTTCCCAACCCTTGAGCAAACTGGAAATCAAAACAGTTCCTCGGGAGACCTTGGGAGAATTCGCTGCCAACCAGACTGCTTCCTGGGGGCCAGAAGCCAGAGACTTTTGTTCTTATTTGGAGATAGACAAGTCTAAGAGCCTGAAACAGCAGCGGGCTGAATCCCTAACATTCTGTGTGAGGCCACATATTTATCTGAGGAAGATGGGTTCTCCAGCTTTATTTTACAGCTAAGACCAGAACATTTATTTAAAATTACAGAATTTGGTCAGTCTGTCATTCCTCATTCAGAGATTCAAATTTCCAAATAATAAGATAAATTATCTTCTGAGTACAGCGTTGCTCATTTCAAAGAACAGCACTTGTCTTGATCATTGTTCTCTTTTGCTACATTTGCACGTTTCCTTGCATAAGTTGCTTATCCCTCTCTCTCTCTCTCTCTCACACACACACACATACACACAACTTCCCCTGACAAACTCAATATGATATTGATTAAGAACTCTGGTTCTAGAGTCTGATGCTCTGAGTTCAAGTCTCCTACCTGCTGTTTCCCAGCCATGTGAACTGGGTCAGTTCCTTCGCACCTCTTAGCCTCAACGTACTCATCTGTAAAATAGTGATAAATGTGTCTATCTCCTAGAGGTGCTGAGGGGAGTAAATAAGAGAGGTCATATTCTGTGTTTGCCACAGTGATTAGTATGTAGGGAAACTTGATAACTAGAAATTATTCTTGTTTAAGGGCCCAGGAAAGAGCCAAGCCAATGAGCTATCATGAAGCATCTTAGAAATTGAAGGTGTAGTTTCTGAAATACACCCTCGAGCACCATATGCAAGAAGAGAATTCTCCCTACCCACCCTATCCCCACAGGAAGAGGCTGCTCAGTCAGCCTGGGATGCTGACAGGAAAGAATGCACCAGGTTGAATCCCGGTGGGAGCCTGGTACTTGACATGGGGACCATGAACAGCCCAAAGGACAGGGCGACGAAGGGGATGTGCCACGGAACATGAATGCCAGGAGGGCAGAATGGGTAGCAAAGATGTCTGTCATGAAAACTTGCCAAGACTACTGAGACTTTAGGACTAATACAGCTGGTCTTTCTAGAATCTAGAAGCAGTGTTTTAACATACTGTGTGGAGGGAGAGAGGCTGCCTCTCCCTGGATGTGCCACAGAAGTCTTCAGAGACGACCCAGGGGCCCTGCCATGCATCGGAGCTTAGACTGAGAGAGATGGGAAGGGAGATCCAGATGCAGGGGACAGTGAGAATGTTGGCGAGGAGGGGACGAGGGCAGAGCGGTAACATCAACATCACCGCCATGTTTCACTGCTACCATATTTTGTCCTGGCCAGGACTTCAGGTGGGTTATCTCATACCCCCTACCATAACCCATGTGGTAGCTCATTGTCCTAGTTTTAGACACAGAGGCTGCCACTAGAACTAATGGGTCAGAACAAAGGCGACAGCTGTGGCCCAACTGGAACTTTTCATTCAATTCCATGTGGAAAAAGTCCAGGAGGGCTTGCTTAGGAAACCCTGAGTAGCGTGGGGTGGCTGAAGGTCCCGGGACTGGGTTGGGAGTTTTGAGGAAAGGTAGACTTGGTGCAGTGAAGGGCAGGTTACAAATAGCGGGGAAAACCCTGGGCACTAGTAGGTTTCAGCTCTTACTCAGGAACCTGGAAAATTCTTTACCCTTAGCTCAACTCAGGTTTCTCCTTCTCCGTCCAGACAGCCCAGAATAAACAGCACCCGGCAGCTGTGTGGGAGCCCGTGCTGTGCTGGGCCCAGACAGTGAGCTTGATTTTCTTTATTTATTTAGATGTCATTTTCAGTGTGATTGAGTGATTCCACTGCCTCAGCAGGTCTGCTCAGTCTCCCGTCCCAAACTCGGGCTGGAGGAGTGGACCGATGTGGGGGCTTCAGAAGTGTCCTTATTGATTGGGCCGACTCCGATCAAGCAGCTTTTGCTAAATTTCAGAACCAGAAGCAGCAAAGGGCAGGAGGGTAGGAGGGAATACTCAATCCTTCGATTCATACTTTAGTGAAAATATTACTTGATTTTCGAACTTTTTTTTTAACCTGGGAATTTTTTTCCCAAGTTAAATCAGATGCGGTGAAGAAATAGAGCACAGAGATTGAGTGTAGGGCTAAGAGTCAGACTACCTGAACTGAGATCCTGGTGCCACCCTCACTGGCTGGGTGATCTGCGGTGAGTTACTTAACCTCTCTGAGCCTCAATGTTCTCATGTATAAAAAGGCAGTTAATAATAATACCTACTCTTAGGGTCTTGAGATAAAATGAGTTAATACTTGTAAAGTCTCAGCATAGAACTTGGCACACGTTCAGTGCTAATTCAGGGTGGCTACCATTGTTCTGTGGAACAGGACAGAGGGGCCTGCCTTCTGGTCCCATCAGCTGCCACCCAAGCTCCCTGTGCAGGCTCTCATGCTACCTCTGGGGAGCCCTGGGCGGGGGTGAGCTAACAGATACTAACAACTGTCTCTCCAGAGGGATAGGAGAGAAGGATCTCTGCTCTTAGCATCTGCCAATTTCTGTGTGTAGATACTCCCAGTAATGGCTGATTTTAAGGTGGCCCGTAAGGTCACTGGACTCAGACGTGGGAAGAGATGCTCTCACACGGCTGACTCCAGCATACCACTGGCCCTAGCACTCTGGAAAACCTAGTGTGGAAACCAGAGAATTTGGGTGGTCCCTCCTACCTCTGGTTTTCTATTCTGTATTCTACCTCAGGGTAACCCAAACTTTGGAATTAAGCTTCCTCCAGCGGTGGGCAAATGTAAAGCAGTGGGCAGAGATAGGGAGCAAGAACAGGCTGGAGAGTTCAGGGTCTTGGTTTTATGCCTAATCCAAAAGGCAATGTGTCTGACAGTTCAGTGACTCTTAATTAGATGAGATTGAATCAGCACAACTGCTTCCTGTGGCTAAAAAGCTTTCCCTTTGAGTGCAGCCATTCAATTACTTCCAGGGCCCATTGGGCAACAAGCCTCAGCTGAGAGATGGGAGCATGACCTAATGACGTGCATTACAGAGACCTTCAAGGACACACTGGGTGAGTGTGTGTGTTTGCGCGCGCGCGTGCATGCACGCAGGCGTGTGCTGGAGAAGCACAGGCCAGGATGGGCTGAGAGCTCGGACTTGCAAGTTCAGGAGTTACCTACTAGAAGATGACCCCAGAACTAGAGAGATCCCATAGAAAAGCCCTGGACTGGGATCCAGGAGCCTGGATTTAGGACCAGTACCGTTTAACTTTGTGTTCCCTTCCGAAAATATGAGAAGTATGATGCCTGCCATGTCTTTTCCACAAGAGTATTAAAGGATCAAGGGAAATAGTATCTGTGAAAGCTCTCTACAGACAGACAAGATTAAACCCTACTCATCAGAGAAGTGGCCAGACACCCATGGGTTGGCCTAAGGCCTCTGAAATCAGTCACTTGCTAGGACAGGTGTCAGAACCCACTTGTGTTGCCACCAAGAAGGGTGGGAACATTGGAAGCGTGCTCACGACCTAGGACTGGAACTGGAAAGCTCTAGGCACCCAGAAAGTGACTCTTCATCTTACTCCTCAAGGGAGTGGTGAGAGCATTTCATCTGCTCCTGTGTGTTAGGGATCATGAAGGAATCTGAGTTTTAGCTATTCTGTGTCTACCATTAGATGAGGAGAAAAAATAAGGAGTAAGATGAAGAGGTAGTTGGCATGGTGTCTTGTGCATAGTCTTTCTGCTTCTCCTGGGGTCCTCTTCTGTTTTCCTTATCATCTTAACCTTAGCTGAAGAATGACTCAAAAGGGCTGCCTTGGCCCCCAAATCCACCCTAGGACCTTTCAGCTGAACCACTGCAGACAATAACTACCACCTCAGTTTCCAGTTTTGAAGAAAGACCCAGATTGACCTTTCAAGCAAAGCCATATAAATCAAGGGTGGCTGGCCAGCATGGGGAAAGGCTGCCCTTCATTCGCAGCCAGGAAGGGGTCACACAGCACAGAGAGAACTTGGCCACTCAACACAGGGAGGATTCCTTTAGGAGCCAATGCAGAGAACAGACCATACTTGGCCTCTTGGGTACATCCTATCTTTTTCTGGACGTGTTTCCAGTCTTTTAATGGCCCCTTTACACCCCCAGACATAAAATTCTGAAGGACCTTGTGTCTGACACATGAAACCACCCTGAAGCTCCTACCAAAGGTGCACATGTTAGGAAGGTGGTTTGGGGCATCTCAACCGTAGTGAACAAAGCACGTCTGTCTCAGAGTTAAGTCTCTCTTGTAAATAGGGACCAAAATGGCAGCCCATTGTTGAAAGATTCAGTACTCATCCATTTCTCTATCTTTGAATTGCATTATAGACCCAGACTTGGCCAGGCCACCCAAGCTCTGTGTTCTCAGATTGGAAAACTTCAGAGATGAGTCTTCTGTTGAATTATGTTGGGATTTTTTTCCCTCTTTTCCCTGGAAATTGGAACAATTGGAAATGTAAATACACAGAAAGTGAAAAATTGATGGTTGATCAGGAAGAACAATGCATCCAGCTCATTATCTTCCCCTGGAGCGGCATTCAGCCAGCCCTGCAGTTCTTGCACACACAAGGGGCTGATGGAGGAGATGGCCCATGGGGCTATGGGGTAGCTGGGTAGCAGAACATGGAGGATGCAGGCCTGGAAGCCAGGTCAGCTGTTAACAGCATGGGACTTAGCCCATAGCCCCTTCCCCTTGCTAGGGCTCAGGTTTCTCAGCCGCAAAATGAACTCTCAGTTAGATGTACCCTCACTCCTGCTCAGCAGCAACAGTCTCAGGGACAAGGGGGCACATGGTCAGGTAATCTGGAACGAGAGGGGGTGGCCAGGGTGAGTCCTGCACCAACTGTGAGTAAATGAGTCGTCCCTGCCCGCTCACCACCCCACTCTTGACCCCTTCTCATTCTGTGCCCTTCCCAGACACCCCTTCCAACGGGATGCTGTCGGGCTCTGCCCCCTTCCCACATTCTTCCTATTCCTCATCACCCACCCCCCAGCCATGACCCTCTGGCCTCCCTTCTTCTTGCCCATCACAGTCTAGGCACCTTGAGGTCACTACTCATAGATGGATTTGGAAGTGCCTGACTTGCTAATTACCAATTAATTAGTCAATGTCACAATGTCTCATAACCTCTCCAGGCCTCAGTTGTCCCATCTGACATTCTGTCCCCCCTGCCTTCACTTGAGTGTATTTGATACCGCCACTGGGCAGGCATGTGACATTTGGGGAACATGAGGGAGACTGAGTCTTGGGTAGGCCTCGAGCAGGGCCTTCTCACGTGGCTCCCCTGAGTAGCAGCAGCTCCCCCATGACCTTTAAATGCATCTCTAACTTTCTTTTTTACCTACATTTCCACCACAAATAATAGTAATAAATCTACACTGCTTATAATAACTTACAGAGGGTTTTCATACATGGTATCTCCTTTGCCCCTTCCTACAATCCTTGTTGATTGTGAGCAGTGGGGGATGTGAGGGCACAGCAGACATAATAGGGGTGGCCAACAGCTAAAACCAGATTACTAGCTACTAGCCTGCGGCTATCTCTATTTCATGCCTTTCCCTGTTCTGAGACAGTCACCATTTCCAACTCCTCATGCCAAGGGAAGCTGGAAGAAGAGAGGATGACTCCCAATGTCAAGGATGATGGTAGAGTTGGCTTTGCTGTGGCTAGGGCTGAGGAGGTTCTGAATACCCAGGGCTGTGGGGACCCTAATAGGAACATTCTTGGCTCTTAAAGCCAACATCTGCCCTTCACGTGCATTAGCCCCAATTGACCATCAGTCCTCTCTCTGGCTCTTTTTGTTCTAACTAGAACATCTACTTAAGGAATAAGTATCTGCATCCCCTCCCCCAGCCCTCCTTCCCTCGGAGGTAACTGAATTGCACTTGACCCACCCTGGCCGCTGCAGCGTCACTCCCCTCCATGACTTTTCAGCTGCAACTATCACCATAAATCATCAGATCTTCTTGTGGGTGTGGTCAGACTTCCCCAGCTGAGAATCTGATGCTCTAGCTTATTTCTTTAAGTCATAGCATGTAAATCACAGGTGATAGCTAACCTAGGAATTGGTTGCTCCTGGATCCATCAGATGTGGCTCCGGCGAGTGTCGTGTGATACAGAGGTGGCCTTCCAGGATACCGGGACTTGGGACAGTAAAGGCCGCAGGACTGATGTCTCCAGTGCAGATATGTTGCTGATGCCCTGATCTTTGCCTGGGACACCTTCCCCTCTGTCCTTAGCAGGTGGTCCCTGCTGATTTGTCTTGGCTTAACCCAAGTGTTACCTCCTTCATGAAGTCTTCTGTGAGAATGTCAGCTCTCCCTCTAAATTTCCATACATCCCTCCTCAGTTTCACATATGTCTTAACCCCTACAAGAATAGAAGATACCAGGGGCACCTGGGTGGCTCAGTGGTTAAGCGTCTGTCTTCACCTCAAGTCATGATCTCAGGGTCCTGGGATCAAGCCCCATGTCAGGCTCCCTGCTCGGCAGGGAGTCTGCTTCTCCTTCTCCTTCTGCTCCTCCCCCTACTCATGCTCTCACTCTCATTCACTCTCTCTCAAACACATAAAATCCTTTAAAAAACTATTTAAAACATTACAAAAAAATTAAAATATTTTTATCTATATTTAGTAATTCTATTTATTAATTTTTCTTAAAAAGTAATGTATATAACTCAGTTTTCCCTAGCATCATTGGGATGAAAAAGTGCCACATCTTCAAATACATGTAATCAATGTTGAGTTTTAAAATGCCCAAATTTCTCTAGCACAGGACTTCTCAGAGCCTTTGATTTGCTAATGTGCATTGTAAACTCCAATGGGAAAATAAAATACATAGCTTTCCTTTACCATGAAATTACTTTTTCGGGAAGCACCAAAAACAAGTCCCAGAACCAGTGTTTTCTACAGAGAACAGCTTGGGAGACACCAAGGTAGCAGAAGCTGCTTAGACTCAGGTGTAGGCAAGTCATAGTTCAAATTTGGCTCAGTGACCTTGGACAAGTCACCTAACTTTTCTGGTCCTGGGTCCCTTCATCTGCTCAAAGATAGTGATACCTACTCATAGGGCTGATGGGAGAGGAAGTGGCATATGCTGAGTGACTTCCACATTCCTGACGCTGAACTGGTGCTCAGTATGTGGCCACTGTTAGTTTCTTGGCATTTCTTCACTCCTCAGCTTACTCTAGGGCAGGCCCTCAGGAGATGCTCTTTCAGAAGTATAGCATGTTGGAGAAATCTAGAAGGTTCCTGATAGCTAACAGAAACCCAGCAAGGCCAGAGCCAACTACAACCTTGCCTTTGGGAGACTCAACCCTTCTGCTCAGGGCAGGGATCTTCCTGAGATTTCCACCTCTGCCCATCCCCTCACTAGAGCTAGAGACCTCTGATGGACTTCTAACTTCTTTCTGGCCACAATAAATACCCACAGGCTCTGGGGCACTCTCATCTAGCACACTGAACAAAATAATAAAGTTACATTTGCATGTTTCCTTCAAGTTCACAAAGAGCTATCCTTCTTAAAGCTTCTGTCTTATCAGGTCCAATAGACCTCAACCAGGTCCAATAGATCTCACATAGAATGCCCTGGGAGTTGTGCAGCAGGATAGGTCCCAGCAACAGTGCAGGATAGACAGGACAAGGATTATTTATGCCTATCAAAAAAGAAGACTTGGAAAAAATAAGCTAGTTGCCCAAGCCTTTGCCCTAAGATCAAGGATTCATCGGCTTTGGCTACTAGACATGCTCTTACTGATTCTCAGTCACCCTCTAGGGCTCTGGGACCTTCCTCCTTCCATTCTGAATATGTGATGTTCCCGCCTCAGTGATTCCTCCCTTGCCTAAGCCAAATGGCCCTCCTGACCAGCCCCGTCTGGTAGCCATGGTGACAGGGACCCTGCAGGCACTGGTTCTATTTGCCCAGCTTGGAGCCTTCCCTGCAGACCTCACCATGTGTCCCAGGCTGCTCTCTGCTGGGCGTGGATATCCCCGGGTATTGACTGTGTAAACCATGTCTCCATCATTCTCCTTGCTCATGTGGTTCCTCTCCATGAGCTGTCACCCAGCCAACCTCTACTTATCCTTCATGGCACCTGCAAGGTGTTCCTCGAGAGCTGCAAAGAAGGAAAAGAGAGGTCACAAGCCAGGGCTTAAGCGGCAATCTATTTTTGCATGCGGAGGTTGGAAACAGCCTCAGTGTGGTAGAACCCTGCCTCCTGGGTATGGAGTTCTTTTGTGTCTATATAAACCTCTCTTCAGCCACTGCCCCTGCCCTGGTGGGCTCCGCCATGCCAATTGCCGCCACATAATGTACTCTAATTTCCCCACTGTGACTCAAAATGGACTGTTAAGCCAGTGTTGCCCCCATGAATCTTAGACTATGAGGCAGCAATCACAAGCAAGCAGTTTGAAATGACTTTCCCTAGATTAGACCACAAACAGAAGCCAAAACCCAGGCTTGGGCCTATTATCAAGACACCAGTCAGAGTGGGGTCAAGAACGAAGGGGTAGACTGTCCCATAGGCCGAGGAGACCACTACTTCCTGGTAATTAGGACCCAGCAAAGCCCCATAGAAGAAGGCGGCAGAGAGGGTGGCCCTACAACCAATTTAAAGGCCGGCGGGGTGGTGGGGGGAGTGGCGGGGATGTGATAGAAACACAGCCAGCATGTAAGTTTTCTCCAGGCCAGGCACCCTTGAAAGCTTTAGGGATTCTGACTCTTCGGAAAGACTGGATGAAGAAGGTACTCTCACTTATCCCCATTATATACTTGAGAAACCAACGCTTAGCAAGGATAAGCCACATGGCTAAGCTTACAGAGCAAATACATAACAGAGCCAGAGTCAAATTCAGGCAGCCCGTCTTCAGCACCCAGTTCAGGACCCACTCAGGCGTCCTGATGAATCGGGGACCCCCTTGTGGAGCATCTCAGTGGCCACTGTCTGTCCTGGCAGAAGGAGCTGTAAATAGGAGAAACGGCGCTGCCTACAGCTCTGCCTTGCTGCTTCTCCATGATCCAGGCAAGAAGCAAACCTCTTCATGCTTTATCACTACCTCACACAATAATTACAAAGATTGAGCCTCATCATGGGTGTCAAAGTGCTTTGGAAACCATGATGCTGAGCACGTAAACTGTTGGGACTTGCTATCGTTAAGAAGCAGCAGGAGATGAAGAAGTCGGTTGCTGACTGGCCAACTGCAGGGGCCCAACAAGCTGTGTGAATGGCACATCTGAGCTTTGGCTCTCCAACCACAGAATGGCATGACTGACACATGGCCACCTTCTCCCCTCGCTTCCTAATGACCTAATTGTCCAAGCCTTAAAAGCCCCAGTGAGCTGTGGCCCAGGAGAGCCCTGAGGACACACAGCCACCGCACGAAGGGAAAGCATTTATTATGATGGTGATTGCACCACGATGCCCTCTCCGAAGAGCTGCCAGGACTCAACCAACACAGTTCATTCATACTTCTAAGCAGACCCAGATGGACCACCCTGAGGGACCATCTGGCTGGGTAGATGTGCCAAGTCAGCCACGGAGAGATGGAGAGACTCTGGCTGAGTTGCATGGTGGTAAAATCCTGGAACTCCTGCTTTCAACCCCTGTTCAGCCTGGCACAGACTGTGGGCTTGCCCCTAAGAGAAAGGAGTAGACCCTTTCACTCCCAAACTTCCCCTTGTCCTTAAGGAGCCCAGTTTGCCCGCCCACATCAGGTTAATGGGAAAACCTTCAAGATGACACAGCAGACCCCAACAGCAGTCCCTCACCAACCAACCCCTTATAGCAGAGGTTCTCAAGGTGTGGCCCAGGACCAGCATTACCAGGGTTTGCCTAATTAGAAATATAACTTATCAGGCTCTACCTTAGACCTACTAAATGAGAAATTTGGAGGGTTTTAATAAGCATGATTTTGATGCATGCTGAAGTCTGAGAACCCACTTTCTTGGAGTAAATCCCAGTTGCAGGTGGTTTATTTCTGGCTCATGGAAGGCACCATCTGCAGATGTGTGGGTTAGCTTTATGACAGCTCAGTTTCTGAGCAGTCGTTATTCCCAGGGCTGGAGCCTGAATTAAAGCCCCCCACCCAACCATTACCATCCTGTTAGTCCCCCTTACTACTCAAGCATCCACTGCATTTTAGGAGTGCATTGGACCAGATGCCAGTTCTTTGATAATGAGTAAGATGTAATAAGAGAGAGGCTTCCCAAGTCCTTTTGCCCGAGAATTTAGACCTTAATCTCCTCTCTGTCCTCTGAAAAAGCCACCAAGGTCTCAGTGGCAGGCAGACCTCAGCAGCTCAGAGCCTCTGCCCTGCCACCTCCTCCCCATCCCATCCAAACCAAACAATTCCCTGTAGCGATTCTGCTCAGTATTTCTCCTAAGTGCTAACAGAACTGCTCCCGTATCTCATTGCTAAGTAGAGAACTCTGCTCTGACAAGTTAATTGATAATTGGGATGTGATCAGAAGCAAGCAGGCACACTTTCTGTTTCACCTGGTCTCCCCCAGCATACTGACATATCTGACTGGGGAACCTCAGCAGCAAGGACCATGCAGTATCTCATTTATCTCTGCAGTCCCATATGAACATGTGAGAGGTGCTCTGCAGTCATTTTGATTGGGGGGGGGGGTCTTCCCTGGGTTCCCCAGAGGGTTCCCTGCAAAGTCTGCTTTGAAGGAACACAGGGTGTAGTGCCCAGCTATGTCCCCGTGGCTGACAGACAGCAAGCCTGGGGAGGGTTGGAGTTAGATGGCATCAGTGCCTGCAAAGATGTGGATCTGACTCCTAGTCCACATCAGGGAGGGCTTGAGACTGGCCTGGGGTAAGAAGGAATTGCTACCAGGGGAATGTTGGCTATGGTAGAGAACTCAATGCCATCCTACTGTATTCATCATCAAGGACCCCTGTGCCCATTAGGGGACAGGGGGCAAGAGAAGGACCCCAGGTTCTGTAGCCTGAAGGACAACTCTAGAAACAAACAACTGGGTCATCTTTGAAGTGTTACTAGACCTTTTTTTTTTAAAAAAATTTATTTTTAGTATAACAGTATTCATTGATTTTGCACCACACCCAGTGCTCCATGCAATCCATGCCCTCTCTAATACCCACCACCTGGTTCCCCCAACCTCCCACCCCCCCGCCGCTTTAAACCCCTCAGATTGTTTTTCAGAGTCCATAGTCTCTCATGGTTCACCTCCCCTTCCAGTTTCTCCCAACTCCCTTCTCCTCTCTATCTCCCCATGTCCTCCATGCTATTTGTTATGCTCCACAAATAAGTGAAACCATATGATAATTGACTCTCTCTGCTTGACTTATTTCACTCAGCATAATCTCTTCCAGTCCCATCCATGTTGCTACAAAAGTTGGGTATTCATCCTTTCTGATGGAGGCATAATACTCCACATCTTCCTTATCCATTCATCCGTTGAAGGGCATCTTGGTTCTTTCCACAGTTTGGCAACCGTGGCCATTGCTGCTATAAACATTAGTAGACCTTTGACGAGTGTTTTCCATCTAGAATATGGAGAGACCAAACCTGAATTCCAGGGTTGCTGTGAGGATCAAGTAAGCCAGCATATCTGAAACACCTCATCACACAGGCGACCTCCTCGTCTCTCTGGTTCTTCTTAGGACTCAATACTTGGAGGCAAGGACATAGGAATCTGGGAGCCATAAAACTTGAGGGGAAAATGGAATGAACACAGCTATCTGCAGAGTAAGGTTTGTGCCCAAAAGCTGGTGGTGGCCACTGGCTAAGTGGTATGGCCTCTCAGAAGTTTGGCAGGAGTTCCTCCACCCGTAGATGCTGACCGCAAACAGATACCTCCCCGTTGCTGTTCCCACCCAAGCCTCCAGGGTCTGGGCTCTAAGCAAATGGATAGCAAGATCAAGAATGGAGAAGGAAACAGAGAAGAGTCCATAGCATATGGCTGCATGCATCTAAAATGCTAATTAATCTAAAGTGACTAAATGCAGAGCAGTAGCCTCCTAGAGCTGGGATAGAGGGAAGGGGACATGAGAAATTTCTGGGGACAATGGAGATGTTTGGAGTTTTCATTACGGTGATGGTTGCACAGGTATATATCAGTGCCATCGATTTTGTACCCTTTAAGTGGATGTGATTTACTCTATGTAAAATATTCCCTGATAACATTGATTTAAAAAAAGAAAAGGAGAGAGACCTCAGGCCCCCCCAATCATCCTACAGCTGGTTCAGCACATGAAGATTAGAATCTTGTTCTGCCATTTTTACAAAGGAGAGACAGGCCTCAAACAGGTGTCTGTGCCTGTTCAGAACATTGTTCGTAACAGCCAGAAGGTGGGAGCAGCCCAAGTGTCCACTGGTGGATAAACAAAATGTGGATTATGCATACAATGGTTCATTTGAATAATAAGGACAAATGCCTTAAAAGGGAAAGAAATTCTGCAATATGGTGTGGCAGGGATAAACCCCGAAGCCACTAAGCTAAGTGAAGAAAGACACACAAAAGGACACATTTTGTGATTCTGCTTACCTGAGGGACCTAGAATAGTCAAATTCACAGACACAGTAATCAAGCCATAGAGGCGGAAGCTAGGAGGGTAATTCTCTGGGGTTTCAGGGGGTAGGGAGTGGGAACTTAACCTCTAATAGACACAACCTTTCAGCTTTGCAAGAAAGCCAGAGTTCCGTGGCTGGAGAGTGGTGATCGTTGCCACACCAACGGGGATGTACTTGATGCCACTCAGCCATGCACTTGAAAACAGCTAAGATGGCAAAATTTTTTGTTATGTGTATTTTACCATAATTAAAAAAAAAATTTAATATAAAAAAGGGAGAGGCCCCCTGCCAGCTGGCTGGGAGTCACGCTGCCTGGTTGGAGTATACAAAAGTCTGCTCAGAAAACCAGGTTTTAGCAGAGGGAGGTGACTTGGGCTCCAGAGGAGCGATTAGAGTCCTTCCTCTTAGTTCCGAGTCAGAGACCCCACCCTTAGAATGTTCTAAAAGGTGTCCAGACAGGTAACCACGAGACCACCAGTCTAGTCTCTCTCTCCCCTTACCACCTGTCTGACCTTGAACCAACTTCCTCATCTGTAAGATGGAGGTGACAGTAACATGTAACAGGGTTGTCAGGACCCAATGAGACCATTTATGTTACTGGACTGCAAAAAGTGGAGGGTGTGTCTTTATTGTTCTGAGCCACTCATCCTCAAGGGAGCCAAGTGAGGTCTGGGGAGCAGATGTAGACCAAGTGTGACCAGGTCAAGAAACTATGAGTGAACTTATCCCACTGATTGTAATGGAGCCCCAGGAACTGTGCTGCAAAGTGTATAACCAGCTCTTGGGGGCTGCCTGGCCAGGTCAGCTGCCTCTGATTCATGCCTCTCCTCCCTGCTCAGAGATCCTGACAGATGGAGGCAGGAATTGCCTCCTAGTTCAGTGAGTGAAATGGACGCGGTGAATAGTTTACAGTTTACCCCCGAGCCAGTAAATCCAAACTCCCCTGCACTGTATTATGCCTGAAACACATTAAATCTGGCATAAGATGAGACAAAATATATCGGAGTTTAGTTGATGTGTTAATTTAGCTGTCAATGGAAATCAGATGTCGAGATTCACTGCAGTGCAAAGTAGCAATTTGTGCCTCTGTCAGAAGTGCAGGTCCAAACCGTGATTTAGAAGGCTTGCCAGAGCACCGTGGGCGTCTCGGGGATGAGGTAACCCTGAGAAGCGTCAGCAGCTTGGCGGTCCAGCCCCGGGTAGGGTCCACCATCCCATCTCTACCACTGTCCTCCCTGTTCTAGCAGGGGCTTCTCAGGTGTGGTTCTCCGGGTTGTAGATGGGGTGTGTGGGTTGTAGATGGGGTGTGTGTTCCTAAAAATAAAGCAAAGACTCCATTCCAATAGGACTTTCCTAGGGGTCATTGTTCCCCTCTAAATATGGAAGGAATCACTACCTTGCCTGCCTTCTGGAGTGATCGTGAGACACTAATGCGGTAATAGACATGAAAGTGCTTTGAAGACTTTCATGAATAGAAACTCAGATGGTTTGGTATCCTTTAATGTAAACATCGGACTAGGGAGAGAGAGAGGATTGAGACGCCATGGCTTCTTGCAGAGTAACTTTACTTCCTTTATTCTAATTATCAAATTATGTTATTATTATGTGTGTCCATTATAGATCACATAAATTCAGAAAGGCATGAAAGAGAAAACTCAAAGCATTCCTAATCCTCCAGCTCAGAGGGAGGTTGGGCTAACAATTTGATAACATTCCTTCCGCTTGGTCTTTCTGTGCATATAAATGGGTTTTGCCCTGCTGTTTTGAAAGTCTTACCCACAGGTGGTAGGCATGGCAGGGTAGTGAACTAGGTCAGCACACTCAAATTCCACCCAGACTTTGGTGCGTTTATTTTTTAGTTAATTTATCATGAAAATTCTCTCTTGTTAGTAAAAGCTCTTCAAAAACATCTTTGGGTAATATGGGCAGGCTGGCTCCTATTAGCATTCTGCCCATCATTAGACTTCTTTCTTTCTCTCTTTCTACTTTTATGGTGTTCTAATCTGCTGCAAATACCTTTGGGTCTAACTATCTGTATAATGCTCTTTCCCCAAGGACATTTCCTACAAGTGGAACTTTGGAGTCTAAGGGCCCAAACAAATTGTTTAGTTTAGTTTAACATATTGTCAAATATTTCTGGGAAAATTCTATCAGCTCACATTCTCACCAAGGGTCTAGGAATGTCCCTAACTCACTACATCCTTGCTAGTACTGAATATTATTTTTATTTAAATTCAATTAACTAACATATAATGGATTATTAGTTGCAGAGGTAGAGGTCAGTATCCATCAGTTGTATATTCTACCCAGAGCGCATGGCATCACGTGCCCTCCTTAACGCCCATCCCCTGGTTACCCCATCCCCACACCAGCAATCCTCAATTTGTTTCCTATTGTTTAAGCGTCTGAAACCCCAAACTTTTAAATCTAACCCTCAGGTCAGTTACAGGCTTTTTCCCACTCTACAAAAGGACTCAGTGAACATGCTACTGTATTGAGTAATACACGAGCAGGTGACAATGTTGTCATTTATAACATTCATGAGGACCCACAAAACAATTTCTCGAGGAGCTCAATGTCAGGAACGACATTCCTTTTCCTATGAACGAACATCTTGAACCTTCTCACTGATCCTGTTTTCCTTTTGGCTTTGGCTTCTATGAAGCCCGGAAGTGTACTTAAGCTACATTTTGGTTCTCATGTAGAAATCTGATTGCACCTTTGCCCTAAGATAGATCAGCCTGATTCATTTATTCATATGCTTTTGAGATTTGTCATTACGTGTCACCTCAAATCCTTTTTTGAACAATGCAGAAATAGTTTAAGCTTTTCCTCTGTTACCTGCAAAGACTTGAGTTTGTTTGCTCTCATAGAAGAGAGTAAATCTGCCATCTGTAAAATGACTTTCTGAGAAGTTCTGATGAGTGGTCCTCCTTTCCTTTCTGACACTTGAACTCAGAGAGATGCACGCTGAGACGCCCAGTGCCAGAGTCTGGCTGGAATTGGAATGTGCTGAACTAGCCCACCACCCTGCCATGCCTGCCCTGTCCCTTTCTCTCTCTCTCCTCCTCCCCTTCATCGGCAGGAGCCCTCAGAGGTTTGACACGAACGTTGCAGCAAGTAGGATGCTTAGCTCAAAGAGGTTCAGTGGCCAAGCATCTTCCTGAGGGTCTTTTTTGCTGAGCCAACTTCTGGCATAAGACATCCCAGGCCAGCAGATCTGGCCCCGTTAATGACTTGGATGAGCTCCAGTCATCAGCATTGGTGGTGCTGGTCCTTGGCCCAGAGTCTGCAGTCGGCAAGACGACTGCTCTGCCAGCACGTTGGCAGTGTTCAGGGTGGGGGTAGGGGGTGGTCCAGAAATGGCTCCACATTCTAGGATCAGACTGCAGAGCTGCCCAGACCCCTGCATCTGAGCCAGCATCCTCCCTACCCTCCCTGGCACCTGTCCTCTCCCCTGGGCTGTGCCAAGCACTTCAACAGAAAACCGCAAGGGGAAGCCAGCTTTCCCAAGCCAGGGCCTGCAGTCGTCCACCAAGAGGCAGGTGTGTGTGAGCAGAGGAGGCCGCTCTCATCTGCCCAGAGAGTTCGGCTGACAAGGTGGGCCAATGGCTGCCCGTCTGAGCTCAGAACAGAGCTCTCTGCCCAGCCTCCCCATTGCTGAGATGGATTCCCAGGTGGAAGGACTGGACCAGCCTCTCTCTGACTGCCTTCCTGTTTAGGAAACGCAGCTGAATCCTTCCAATGACCCTGCAAATGATAAAAGACGTTGTCTCCGTTTTACACAAGAGGAAACCCCATGGCACAGGCACGTTTTGGGATGGCTGGCCTCACCAACTGTTGGCAAGCAGTGCAAGTGGTGCAGAGCAATAGATGGACCCTTGGGGCAGAGGAGGGAGGGAAGAAGGCATCCCTCCATCTTCAGGCCAATCCCAGCTTCACGAAGAATCTACAGCACCTAATCCTTTGTGGTGACTGCAGGGTGGGGAGGGCCTGCGGACCCATCTTTCTCGGAGCCTCAGCGACTGTCGTGGGGTAGCCGAGGGAACAGGGAGCAGAGCTGGCTGGGTCTGCCACAGCTTCTGTGGCCAGTGCACCTTCCCAGAATGCACCTCACCTCAAGACCGTCTGGGACAGGTGGCCAAGCCCTGGTCAGAGTCCCACTCCCCAATTCCCAGTGCACCCCTGTCCCCTGTGCCTCCTTGACACTACGGCAGCTGCCCTCCGAGGCCCTGGAGACCCTGCAAGAGAACGGAATGGGGGTGCTCCATGGCCCTGCTCCTGCGGTCAGTTCCAGCAGGCAGCTGCCCATTCCTCTCATCAGCCTCTACCGATGAAGGTCCACCATCGCCGAGCTGCTTAAGCTGCAGTGCCATCCACTACTTCCTCCACCATCCTACAGTCCTAAATCTACCTCAGAAATACCTCTCACCAGCCCCCTCCTCTCCGCCCACAGCCCTGTTCTGACTCTCTCTGGACTCCTGCCAGGGCCCTCTGACCACCAGCATCTCCAGTCCCCTCCCCTCTGCACCCCACACCTTTCTCCAAACCCCTCTAGGACATAGAGGGTTTGCTCTGGTCCCGTCCCTTTCAAAAGTGTTTTAGATATTCTTTTGTTACCTATGAGCTTGCAGTAGTCCACAATCCTCCCTCTTAATTTATTCCTGAGCCTTCAAAAATGACCTCTTCCACCTGGCGGGTCTAGCACGTTGATTAACAAAGAGCATGGGTTTTGGAGCTGGGGAGACCTGTCCAAATCCTGGCTCCGCTAATATGGAGACTCTGCCAAGAGTCTATAACTTTACAAATCCTCGGATCCCAGTTTCCTTCTCAATAAGATGGAGACAACAGCTACTTCATGGAGTTGCTGAATGGGCTAAATAAGATAAAGCCTAAAGCCTGAACTCTTCGGTCGGCCATAAAAGTCTTTCACAAATTGCTTCCTGCATGTTTTTCCAGATTGCCCTGTGGCCAGATCACACTAGGGGTCATCTAGACATCCCGCTGTTTTCTGAGCACACCATCCTCTTCCTGGTGTCTCCTTGTCCTTTCCCATGTTTGATGAACTCTTGTCCGTTCTTTGAGCAGAACTCCGTTATCAGCTCTTTCCTTCTTGAGGCTTCCTTTGGCCCAGAGGCAGACATCTCTCCTCTGTGTGCTGGTCATTCATACATTTCAGTAATCTATTCCTGAATAACAGATCCTCCTGAGTATAGCTGCTTAAAACAACAACAATTATATCTTGTGGGGCAATAATTCAGGCAGAGCTCAACGAGGGAACTTTCTGGACAATGTGGCATGGCTGGAGATGATGCACGAGTACTCAGCTGGCAGACCGACTGACTTAGCTTACATACCTGCTGCATTTGCAGAGATGGTTGGGAGGCCAGGTTCAGCTGGGACTGTCCCTCATGGGCCTACCTTTCACCTCTCTGGCATGGTAGCCTTAGGGGAATCAAACTTCTTGCATGGAAGCTTCAGGCTCCAAGGCCAAATGTCCAGGAGCAGAGTGGGAGGTGCATAGCTTTCTATGATCTTGCTTTGACAGTCACATGGTGGTTCCATTGTGTGCTGTTAGTCCAAGCAGTCAAAAGCCTGTGTAGATTCAAGAAGAGATAGACATTTCCCACCCGATTATTAAAGAAATTGCAAATATGTTGTAAAACTCTCACAACATACACCTAATTTAGCACTCTCATGATTATTATTACTATTATTATTTGCTCACACACCTACCACAACATACAAGATGGCCTCAAGAGTGGAGACTGTTTTCTCCATCATTCACCATTTATTGAGTACCTACTATGTACTTCTCACTGAGGCTTACCTGAAGTTTTTTTAAGCCTGAAAACAGCCCCGTGAGATAAATGCTGAAACTTTAGGCAGTGGAGTAGTTGGCCCTAGACCACACAGTGGAGTAAGAATTCAGTTTTCCAAAACCAGTCTTATTTCCTTAGCTTCTGCACATGCTCAGCAAACTACAAAGACCAATGGGGATTCAAGACAGACACACAATTAAAAAAACTTTCCACTGGACACCAAATTCTATGTAATGGGCCCTGTTTCCTTCTTTGCTATGGCCACAAGGAAGCGCAGAGACAATCATCGCCAACCTTTAGGAAGTAGGCATTTGCATTTCTGTATACCAGTCTTACCATAGATTTATTATTTTCCTTCCTGTAGTGTCCCTTTGCCCTAATTTCCCTTGTTTACTTATTTTAGTTACTTTTTATTGTACATATTTTTTAATTCAAATAATTCACATAGAGTATATTATTATTGTGTGTATTTTTAAACCTACTCAAATCCTTGATGCAAATAGGCAGAGTATATTAAATACAATATAGTCACTGTGATTCTAATTAATTTATTTGGCAAAAATTACTAAGTACATGTTGTATTACCAGAACTATTGTAGGTCCTGCATATTAACAGAAATGTCCAAAGTAAAAACATTAACATAATCATAAAAAATAATTTTTCCACGTGGCACCTGGGTGACTCAGTCAGGGAAGTGTCTGCCTTTGGCTCAGGTCATGATCTCAGGATCCTGCAGTGGAGCCCTGCATCCCGCTCTCTGCTCAGCAGGGAGCCTGCTTCTTCTGCCTCTCCCTCTCTTCCTCCCACCTGTCGTGCTTGCAACTACTGTTTTTCTCAAAAACAATTTCAGGGTTTTGGAAGGGAAGGGGTGGGGAGTTGGGAGGGCCTGGTGGTGGGTATTAAAGAGGGCACGTATTGCACTAGGTGTGGTGCATAAACAATGAATCTTGGAACACTGAAAACACAAAATTAAATTTTAAAAAATAAATAAATAATAAGTAAATTAAAAATAAAAAAAAATAAATAATATCTTAAAAAATAAATAAATAAAGCTTTCCACTGGGTCCATTTAAATCAGGCTATCCTGATATTCCCAGGAGCTCGATGGAAGAACTGTTTTTCTCTGGGGACCCTTCCTGAATGGAGAGGCCGTGCGTGTCTGTGCCCCTGTGACTTGGCCGGTCTGCCCGAGACCTGTGGGCATGAAGACAACACTGTAGGTGTTCTCCAGGACATGTCCCATCAAGTCCTGTCTCCTTCTCACCTGTTTTCTCAAAATGAAATTATAAAGTCCATTCAGCAGCGCTTCGCTCTCGAGCACACAGCACCCGGCAGAAAGTCCCTGGGGGTCCAGGAAATACTCATAAAGGTGGAAATGGAGCTCTGTGTGCCGGGGACCTGCTGGGCCTGAAGCAGCCCTCTGCGTGACATGCCCCACATTTAATAGCAAGAGCGGTGACTGAGAGGATTCTAGCTGAGCTGGGAGTGTCCCCATAAGCTGTCCAAATTGTCATCCACATTTATCACTATTACCAGACCGCCCTCCCCTACCCCTGCACCTGCCCTCCCCTATCCTGCTGCTTCCTCCTACGTACTGAACTCTTCTCCCCTGCTCCCTGCTGTTAGCAGAGACCTCAACCCTCAGGAAATGTGGAATCGAGGCCCCTTAGAGCTCAGCCATCGTTTCACAGCTGACCAGACTGAGGCCGAGAGAGCACATGTTCCCGGTTCAATGTCACAGGGTGGGCACCTAGCAGTGTCCACGCAGATCTGAGGCCTTCTGACCACCAGCCAGGTGCGCTCTGGCGCTGTCCGCTGCCTCACAAACCAGCTTATCCCACTGGAAGCCACACAGAAGGGGTATTTAAAGGAAGAAGAAAGAGAAGAAGAATCTGACCTCCTTGCAAGGCTCCAGCAACAAGCTTTACCCGCAAGGAACACTGGTGTCCTCTTGCCCAGCCATCTTAGCTAGGGCCTGGTTTTAAGGTCAGCATAACCAGTCATCATCTTGTTGTTTAATCGTGGTAAAACATGTATAACATAAAATTCACCATCTTAACCGTCTGTAAGTGTACGGTTCAGTAGTGTTAAAAATAGTCACGATGGGGCACCTCGGTGGCTCAGTGAGTTAAAAGCCTCTGCCTTCGGCTCAGGTCATGATTCCGGGGTTCTGGAATTGAGCCCCACGTCGGGCTCACTACTCTGCGGGGAGCCTGTTTCCTCCTCTCTCTCTGCCTGCCTCTCTTCCTACTTGTGATCTCTGTCAAATAAGTGAATAAAATCTTTAAAAAAAAAAAAAAATAGTCACGATAGGGCACCTGGATACCTCAGTTGGTTAATGGTCTAACTCTTGATTTTGGCTCAGGTCATAATCCCAGGTCATGATCTCAAGGTCATGGAATGCAGCCCCACATGGGCTCTGCACTCAATGGGGAGTCTGCTTGAGATTCTCTTCCCCGCCCCCCCCCCCCGCCCCTCCCCGGTGCATACCCACACCATCTCTCTATCTAAAATAAATAAATTAATCTTTAGGGGGAAAAAAAGACTATTCACAGGGCCTGGGTGGCTCAATCAGTTAAACATTTGCCTTCAGATCAGATCATGATCCCAGGATCCTGGAATCGAGACCTGTGTCGGGCTCCTTGCTCAGCAGGGAGTCTGCCTCTCTCTCTCTCTCTCTCTCTCTCCCTCTGACCCTCTTCCCTGCTTGTGCTCTCTCTCTCTCTCTCTCTCAAATAAATAAATAAAATCTTAAAAAAAAATAAAACTATTCACATTGTTCAACCAGTTTGTAGAATTTTTTGACCTTGCAAAATTGAAACTCGGTACTCATGAAGCAATTCCCCATTTCTCCTCCTCACCCCCCATCCCTGGAGACCAGCATTCCATGCTCTATGAATTTGACTACACTAGTTAGCTCATGTAAATGGAATCATACTGTATGTATCTTTTTTTTTTTTAAGATTTTATTTATTTGAGAGAGAGAGAGAGAGGGAGAGCAGGCAGGGGGCAAAGAAGGACAGGGGAGAGGGAAAAACAGACCCCCCACTGAGAAGGGAGCCCAATTTGGGGGCCCAATCCCAGTGCCCCAAGATCATGACGTGAGCCAAAGGCAGAGGCTTCACTGACTAGGCCACCCAGGCACCCCCAGTATTTGCCTTTTTGTAACTGGTTGATTTTACTTAACATGATGTTCTCAGGGTTCACCCATGTTGTAGCAGGTATCAGGATCTTCTCCCTTCAGAAGGCTCAGTGATATTGTATTGTGTGTATAAACCACACTTTGCTTATCCAGGCATCTGCTGATGAACATTTGGGTTAGTTCTGGCTATTGTGACCAATGCTACTATGAACATGAGTGTACAAACATCTTTCCGAAACCCCGCTCTCAACGTTTTAGATATGTTTATACCCAGAAGTAATTGCTGACTCATACGGTGACTTTATTTTTGATTTTTTGAGCAACCACCATACTGTTTTCTGCAGCAGCTGCTCCATTTTCCATTCCTGCCAAGAGAGTATGAGAGTTTACATTCCTTCTCCATATCTTGCCACCACTTGATATTTTCCTTTTATTTTTTTTTTATACTTACCATTCTAAATTGCTCCCTTCTTGTGTATTTCAGTTGTGTTCGTTTAAGGAACAGGTGAAAGATGATACACACAAAAAAGGCTGATACACAGTAGTAGTCACGGCCTATTAGTTCATCTTCTAATTACTTCTCATCCTTCCTCCCTGCCTGTCACCAAGCTTTCCTCCTTCACTAGGTTTCTCTCAATGTCCTGGTTCTGAGGTCTGACTCTAAGAGGAGGATCTTACAAAAGAACTAAACACTAAAAAATACAAAGAGAATCTTGACTCCTAGCCAGAGCAAATGACCTTGATCTTGTCATAGGAGACTTTATCCCCCTTCTAGATTTCTGCATATCAAACTAAATAACTAAATAACAAAATCAAACTAAGAAAAATCAAACTAAATAACACAGTGTCCTCCAAGGACACCGACTTTCCTCTTGACTCTGCCCAGAAGTGGCCCGTCCACACAACACTGAGAGCTGGGGGCCTGGTCCTAGCCTCCTTCCTCATTTGGAGTCTGGAATAGAAAGTACTTTCTGAGAGTCTCACTCCTCACTGTGAATTGGCTGGCACTTCTCCCTTCTGTGTGTGGTGCTCCTGGAAGCCTGTGCCTGCCCCAGCTTCCTTACCTCCCCAGTTCCCGTGCTCCAACATGCTTACGCATATGCAGCCATCGTCCCGAAGGGGGTGGCAGCCTGTGGCAGAGAAGGCCACAGCCACTTCCATGAGCCTCTACTTGATTTGCTTTTTATGCGGACAAATCCCAAGTGTGTACATATATAGCCATGGGAGGTGGGCCTCCATGGAGGTCCTCTTCAGTGAAAGGCCTTTTCTCTGAAATACCAGTCGTAAACTGTGAATAAAACAGAAATCCCACTTTCGAATCTATTGTCAAAAATGGCTTATTAAAAACATCTATTTACCTGTTCTTTCAAGAAACATGTATGAACCACCCACTGTAGGCCAGGCAGTGTTCTAGGAACTGGGGGTTCTATCCCCTTAGTGTGGGTGGGGGAGAGACCAGCAATAAGGGAGCTAATACGGAAAGTGTCCACTGCCCCATTGTAAGTAGAAGGAGAAACAACACAGCAGAGACGGGACATAGGAAGTGTCTAGGGTGGGAGCAGGGGAGAGATTTTAAATAAGGTCACCAGGAACGCCTCACTGAGAAGTTAACATTTCAGTAAAGACAGGTAGGTGAGGGAGTGAGCCTCTTACGATTTTGATGAGATCCTGTATGAATGTCAGGTGGTTTAATTAAAAAAATTAAAAAAAAAAAAAAACCTTAATGATTTGCTAGCATTCCATGGTTTACAAAATACCTTTCCTTAGGTATGTGGCCCCAACCACCCCCAACAGAGATTCTTGCCTGACCCAGGCGACAAGCCATGAATCCTGATAGTCAGGTCTCATCTTTTCTTCCCCTCGTGTCTAGACCCTGGCTTAGCATCTACGTGGGTATATCATCTCCCTAAAAAGGTATTCCCAGCCCTTTGAGGGACTAGAATCCAGTCCCGAATCCCAGCCAGCCTCTCTCTCCACCCCTCTACGGCTCTCCGAGCCTGCCAGCTCGCCTGCCCAGCCTGGCTCCCTAGCCAATCGCATACATCCTCTCGCTGGCTACAGTCCATGCAGGCCCCCCACTAGCTTGCAGTCCATGATCCTCCCTCCTGTGTGTCCCTGGGGCTTCTAACGTGGCCTCTCCACCTGGCGGGTCTAGCATACTGATGAAGAGCGTGGGCTTTGGAATCAAGTAGACATAAAATCCTGCCTCTGTGACCTTGGGAATGTTTTTACAATCCTTGGGTCCTGGTATATAAAGCTGTTAAGATAGTACCTAGGACAGGCACTAGATAGAGTGTGAGG
Source organism: Mustela nivalis (assembly GCF_964662115.1). Classification (NCBI taxonomy): domain Eukaryota; kingdom Metazoa; phylum Chordata; class Mammalia; order Carnivora; family Mustelidae; genus Mustela; species Mustela nivalis. The sequence continues at coordinate 22,643,017 of NC_139027.1, read as the reverse complement.
GTGGTGGCTGTTATTGCTGCAATTGATATCTACCTCCACACCCAATGGCTCTCTTGTCTCTCCATCAAGCATCCATCCCCTCCACCACCACTTCCATGGGTCAAATGGAAGCAAGACGGCCCCCCACCTCTCTTCCAGGGGCCCAATCTACCCAGCTCCCCACAGTGGAGTTGTTGCCCCACGAGGCCCTTCTCCCCATCAGTGCTGCTGTCCTCACCCCTCTGTTCTCAGGATTCCCACTCACCTTTGCTCTCTGTTGCAGGCAACCCTCTCTGCCGCGCAAACTGCGTTGTCCCTCCTGTGGTCTCGGTTGTCGCTGTAATTTGTGTTTGTGATTAGTGCTAATTCTCCAAGGTGTGCCTGGAATTGCTCGTTGTTTACTGAACAAACAAGAGGAGAAGACGACATATTATATGGGGAGCTGTGGTGCAGCATGGTTAAATACCACCGCTTTTCAGGGAGATTAATGGTAAATGTGCACAGAGGTCATTTATAATATTAAAAATAAAATTATTGCTGGCTCTTTTCGGCAAAGCAATGAAGATAAATGTCGCAGAGAGAAACCTTGGGGAAAGGGCCATGCAGCAAAATCAAGGGCCTGTTGAGGCTGCAGAGGGATGAGAAAATTTTTAATTTCTTAAAAGAGCTCAGCCATGAAAACACAACACAGTCAGCTTTCCTACTGCTGGCCTCCAGGAACTTTTGTGCTTCTTCCCCGGTTTATATGGATGGAGACTGGCATTGTCTGAGGACTTGGGACTTTGAAGCCAACTTTCAATATCTCTGTCGCATCAGCTGGCAGCCATGGTCTCTGTTGCCTCACCAAGCCATCCTCTCCAAATCGCTCTGAACGATCTTTAAAAAAAAAAAAAAAAAAGGAATCAAATTGTTTTCAAATAATTTGAGACTTAGGGAGATTAAACTCCCTAAGCAGTATCCATACCCCCTTCACCGCCTCCAAGGTCCTACCTGACTGGGCTGCTGCCTTCCTCCCCATGGCTCTCCCGATCCTCTGTGACCCTCCAAGCCACACTAGGCTTTGCTCTGTTTCTAGATCACAAGCATCCTCTCCATCCTCTCTCAGGAGCTTTAGTGGCTCCTCCTCCTCCAGAGCTTTTCTACGTGGCTGACTCTCTCATACCCTTCGGGGTCGGCTCAAATATCACCTCCCCAGAGAGAACTTCACGCAGCCCACCTGTCAAACTAGGTCACCCACATTGTCCTCTAGTCACCACTCCTTACCCCAGTGCCAGGCTCTTAGTAGAAGCTCTGGACTTAGTTGTTCAATAAACAGAAGACAGAGGTGGGTGGCAGGGGGTTGTCTATGGTGTAACCTAAAGGAATTAGCAATTTCCAGAATGCAAGGAAATTCCACCTCGCCCCTTTCTTCTGCTCAAACTTGGTGATCTATTCTGCGCTCCTTCCCCACATATTCATTAGTGCTTACTATGTGCCAGGCACTCTCCAGGAGATCAAACAGGGAAGACAGACCCCCTGCCTCCAAGAATTTAGAATGTAGTGAGAGAAACTAACAATGTAGACATAATCGCCCAGTAGGGGAGGCAAGTACACAGTTAAAGGTGTGGAGCGTTTACCAGCGTACCCCAGAGGGAGGCACACGTCTTTCTTCAAGGGAGAAGAACAAGCAGTTGGGGAAAGTGACATGTGAGTTAGGAGGAATTGCTCAGACAAAGAAGATGATTCTAGACAACAGACTGGAGTTACGCAGAGGTCATAGCCATGGCTGCCTGTTAAAGAACCCACAAGCCGTGGTGTTTAGCTCAAGATGTAAAGGAACATGGTGAAGCTGGAAATGTGGGCTGTGCTGGCTGGGCAAAGCCTCAACTTGGTTCGAATGCCATGGAAAGCAGCAAAGATGGAGGATTCTGACCTTAACGGAGCTGGGGTCAGAAAGTTAACTCCAGTGGTGGGGTGAGGCCAGAGTAAATCATCTTGAAAATTCATCATTGCCATTCTTTTTCATAGCTGTATTTGTTTGGATTTGTTTGGCACGTTGCTGTTGGGTTTGTTTCTATCATTGCGCTGTAGATGTTTGCCTCTACTGGGATGAGCGATTCCCAAAGGTGTTGTCTGACCCCAAGACTGGGACTGTTCAACCCCTTTGTTGACCTCTCCCCCGCACCCTCTATGGCCAAATCTCCCCACCTCCCTGGGATACTCTGTGAACTTAGCTCAAAAGAAGCCCACTTACTGTGTTATTGGTCCAGTTTCACTCGGTCCCCACAAAACCCCTGTGGACTAGATAGCAGCCACAACTTACACAAGGGAAAGGCCCTCTAAACTGTGTCGGAGTCTGCACTCCTAGCTAGTGAGGTGTTGGGCCTGCTAAAGGACAACAGAGACAGAATCTGGGTGTGAAGGGAACTCTGAGAACCCTGGACCGAGGAGGAAGTCTTCATGGTGAGAGAGTGGGTGGTGTCAGGAGACTCAGGATTCTTTCAAAGGGAGAAGGAACTAAATACCCATTTATGTCTCCAACACAAGAGGTTCTCCGACTTTAGCATCCCAGTTGTTGCCCAGGGAGCTTGTGGAAAATGCTGGTTCCAGAGTCTCACTCCTAGATATTCTGACTCTGTAGGTCTGCAGTGAGGCCCAGGAAGTAAGATGGTTACCAAGCTCATATGACTTTGATGCAGTGGGCTAAGCCCATGGTAAACGCAAAAATGGCTGGCTGTAGAAGGTCTGCAAACAAGGAAACTGAGGCCCAGAGGAGCGATATGCCCACAAAGTCGGAGGCCTAGTGACAGATCCAGGCCCCCAACCAGCTCTCCTGACTCCCAGCACCATATTTCTTATCCATCCCACTGGGGCCCTCCATACCCAGGCCCTTTCCTCCCCAGTTTGCCTTTTGAGCAGGAACCCAAGATGCCAGTTCTTTAACGAGGTTGTCCAGCTACAATTTACGAGGCCCGAAGCCCTCGGCAGGACTGTTCTCTGCCAGGCTTAACAGTTCCAGGTCTTCCAACACCCCCATTAACGTGAGCATGGGCGGAGGGGTGCTATTAGTCTGTGCACTCTGTCTGACTACACCCTCACCGTACCCCCATCCATTTTCACATCTCTGTGCTTCTTTCCCCTTGAGCACTTGATTCTCCTCGTCCTGGAAAACATGAAAGTTTCCACCGGCAGGTGGGAGCTGGGTGCCGCCTCCAGGCTCTAGCTATAGTCCCCCTCCTGACCTCCCCACCATCGGGAAGCCAGCCTCCTCCCTCTCCCCTTTAATTTAAAAGCAAAACCCCCCTTCTCGCTGACACAGCACTCAATTTTTCCCCCTTTAATGAGTGGCATCGGTTAGGCAAGAGCAAGCAGGTGGGAGAGGCCTGAAAGCTGATACAAATGTGCCTTTTTTAATGCCGCATAAATCACCTTAATTAAAAATTAATTAAGCGCCCTAAAATTTGACATTCATTTTAAAAAGAAATTTGAGTTAAGAGAGATGTGTCCATTTCAGAGCATCAAATCTCCAAGACATGACTGAAGGAGGAGAGCAGGTGTGGGTTTCTGTTTGGAATGCACAATTAGGGAAAAGGAGTCATTCCCGGAGAGCAAACCCACCAAGTCTCCCGTGGGGCAGAAGAGCGCCCCGTGTAACCTGACCCGGGGCCCATGTATCTCCTGTGCAGATCCAAACTCATTTCTACCACACCCACAGTGGAGATAAAAGGCCAGACAAATGGTGGCATGCTGTTTGTTGTTTCAGGAGAGATGTTCCAGGATGCCGATGACAGATGACCAAGACAGGAAAAGTCAACATGAGACAACCAAGGGAAGCTTGTAGGCAAGTGAGTGGCTCAGTAGAGAGACAGAGCAGGGCAGCAGGCTTCAGGAGAAAATCATTAAGGGTTCAATGTCAATAAAGATGGAACCAACTCTATCCAATCAACCTAGGAACATAGAGCCACCAACAGCCATTGCTGGCACCCTAGAATCAGGATGTTGAGGATGGAAGGGGTCTTGGCGGTTGGATTTGAGGTTACACATTCTTTACCAGGGGGCCCTGGAGAACCATGGAGGAACAGGACCCACCTAACACACATAGATCCTCCTGCACTCTGAGGAAGTAGTTCTCAACCCTATGAGAATCACCCATGAAGCTTCTAACATCACCAGAACCAAGGGCTTCTTCTCCAGAGAGACTAATTTCACTGATCCAGCCAGAACATCCACAGTATTTCTAACTTCCCAAGTGACTCCCTTGGGCACTCAGGGAGCTGCTCCAGGAGGTAATGTCATCTGCCTCCTGGGAGAGGGATCACACCTGGGACCAGGTGACCCAGTTCTGGGCCCTTCCCCTGAGATTGTCTAGCTGTTGAGACCTCAGGCAAGGCACCTCGCAAGTAACCGGTTGCGTTTTGTTGCGCCTTACTGTTTAAACAACATTTCTCACTACATTATTTAATCTCTCAAATTCCCCATCTTTTGATTAATCAGAAGGGGATCATAAAAAATGTTCTGCCCTTTGTTTATGAGATTCGAGCAAAGAAGGATTAGGAAGGCACATAGTAAGGTGTTCAAATGTTCCACAAAGGTAAGGAATCATGACAGTTTACTCCCCCAGTGCCCGAGATGTTGTTCTGGGAAGAAATGCCTTTTTGAAGGTAATGAATAAATTCCCAGAAGGGATGACCCTGATTAACAAAAGACCCTCAAGCACCAGCTCTCCCCAGAGTTGATCCTAACTCTTCACAATCTCTCTGTGACTAGGGCATTTGACATTTCAGCAGTTACCAGGAATCCCCGGCGCTATGGCCGGAAGTGATTAGGAAGCGCCAGCAGGAAGCACCTTTCTCATGGTCTGGAGCTGGCTCTGACCATCCAGGCCTCAGGTTATCCTACTGCACAAGCTGGGACATCCACTTCACTGCCACAGAGGGGATGCTGTTAGGGAACTCAGGCCCTTGATTAAAACTGTTCACCAAGGGTACTTTCCTCCTTGGAATTTATGGGCCCCATAAAGAGAAGAACTTGGGAAGACAGAGCGGTTGTTTTCTGTCGCGCCTCATTAGTTTTGAGTTTAGGCTGGCAGTAGAGATCAGAGTACCAGGCGTCCATCTAATTGAATCTCTCGCAGGCATAAAGTTCCCCTTGGTACAGGGGAGGAGGGGGTGCCAGGGAGTCTGGAAGTCTCCAGCCAGGAGAGGGAGGGAGGGAGAAGTTGGTAGAAGCAGGGCTGAAGGAGACAGCTTCTCTGGGTTGCAGCTGTGCAGCAGAAAGTTCCTGGGGATAAACTCTGCGACCTCCAGAGAGTGAAAGCAGCCCTCCCTTCCAGCTACTGGACCCCGCCTTTGTGGAGGTTTATGGTTGCAAGGGAGGGAGACTGACTTCCTGCCCTTTTGAGTACCCGCAGCAACCACTCCTGAAAACCCCCATCACCCAGGGGGACCCCACAGACAGACAAAGTACAAAAGGCAGAGAACAAGGTGTCAAAGCCCTGGGTGAGCCATGTGAGCACTTCGAACCTTTGTAATCTCCACTATAAAAGAAACGCAAGACACCGCCCACCCATGATATATCGTTTCACTTCAACTCTCTAATATTGGGGTGGAGAGATCTCTCTGGAGGACATTGTTGGAGACTCATGCGGATGAGATTTGATATTCTTCAAGTCTCTTACCGTTTGCAGAGGAAGACGGGCATACAAACAGCGAGTTATATATAACACGAAGCAGAATGTCCGCCATGTTCAAGCGAGAAGTCCAAGAGAAAGGACCGTTTGTGAAAGGGGGTGAATGGGGCCCTCCATGAAAATGCCACAGAGGAGCTCGGGAAGTCTAGAGCCCATGGCTGCAAGCTGGGCAGTTGGCGGAAGCTGTTCCCAAATGCCGCGGCAGCCTTAGCAAGGGGAGGACAACCCTATGACAACTAAGAACGACCTACACATTGCCTACTGGCCCCACATGGAAGAAACTCTGGAAGCATAAAAGACAGTGATCACCAAGGAAGGTGTGGATAGTTCTGGATGACATACAAGTTTACAACTACGTATCAAGATGCATTATAGGTAGAATGAAAATGCACATAGAATACTGGGGGAAATCTTCAAACATATAACCAGATGTCTCACGTCCTTATTAATAATCTTATACAGGGGCACCTGGGTGGCTTGGTGGGTTAGGCCTCTGCCTTCAGCTCAGGTCATGATCTCAGGGTCCTGGGATCAAGGCCTGCGTCAGGCTCTTTGCACGGCGGGGAGCCTGCTTCTCACTCTTTCCCTGCCTGCCTCTCTGCCTCCTTGTGATCTCTGTTGAATAAATGAAGAAAAATCTTTAAAAAAAAATTATTATCTTATACTCTTCAACAGGAAAATGTGAAGAACCCAACAGATACACTGACAAAAGGAAGTGGGCAAGTCCCAAAAAGGGTAAAATAAAGCCAGTAATATGCAGGAAAATATCCAGCCTCACTAACTATCAAAAAAATACAAATAAAACAGCAGGGAAATACTTTGAGTTAAAAATAAAAACCATGATAATACTTGGGGTTGGCCAGGATGTAGTTAAGAGGGGTGTATGTGTGTGTGAACACAGCTGGTGAGAGTGGAAATTGGATTAACTTCTAGAAAGCAATTTGGCAATATGTATCAAGGGCCTTTAAAATGTTTATACTCTTTGATTCAGTAATTCCACTTCTGGGAATCTATCCTATGAAAATAATCTGAAATGCGGGCAAAGGTTTACGCTCAAAGATATTCTTCAAAGTGTTCTTCTAAACAGTCTAACAACACAGTCCTTGACTAATGTTTAGATAAGCAATGGTACCGATCACAAAGGATCGTAGCCGTTAAAAAGTGTCCTTACGGGGAATTTTTTTTTTTTTTTAAATGGGGAATTTTTAAAGCCTGGAAAAACCTTGTGATATAACCTAATTATTTTAAGGCCTATATACATAAGATACAACTATACACACTTGGAAAGCGTCGGCCAAAAACATTATTGAGAAACCTACATTAAAAATGCTGGCCTCTGGGCGGTGGAATTCTGGGCATTGTTTTTGTTGCTTTGTACCCTGGTTTCAAACTTTTGACAGTAGACCTATATTTTTCAAATGAAGGAAAGCAAAGCAAACTAGGAGACATATTCAGGGAATGACAAGCAACTTCTTCACGTGGCACGCACGTGCTCACAGTTCTACACGCAGTGAAACGGAAGGACTGATCGAAAGGTGTGAAGCCAGCATGACACGATTTGGGTCGGGAGGGACTTCACAGATTTTTTTTTATTTCGCTCATGTTGTCTTCGGTAGCTCTGGGAGTGAGGGGAATAAGATCCTCATTATGTAATGGTCCCATAGAGGGCATAAGAAGAAAAGGTTTGGGAAATCACCAAGCAAGATCAAGGAGAATTTTTTTCTCATTATCCTAAATGTCCTTGCGCTGAAGGAGGGGCAGAGTGGACAGGCAGGGTGGCCAGCAGGCAGGACACAGCAGTCCGCCTTCAGGAGCCGCACCCAGCTGGGGGCCACATGCCTGGCAATGCCCTTGGCCCTCCCTTAGTTGGGACTCCCCCCTCATAAGTGGGAATGACAGAGCCGCCCTGTCCTGGTGGTTATAAGGTTTGTGCACAAGTGGAGGAAGTGCCTGGCGCTGTGCTCGGCAGGGAGCTGGTGGGCGGTGTAGGACACCAGGTGTCCTTGCTGGGCCCCTGCTTCCGGGGACCAAGACTACAGCCATCCCCAGCCAGTCTGCCTCCGTCAGAGCTTCAGGGAGCACACCCCTCCTCCAGCTCTGCCAGGGTGGGGAGACTGCACTTTCTAGGGACTGGCACCAGTTCCCTAGAAGCACCGTGTTGCCCAGCTTTCGAGATGCCAGGACTCACAAGTCCTATGCAGGATTAAAGCATTAAAATGAATTTGGCATTTTACCCTTGAAAATGAGCATCGTGTCTCCTGTCGTTCCTTCTGTATTTTGATCCTGGGAGCTGAGTATTTGGAACTTGGAGGGATGGGGTGGCTTTCCGTGGTGCAGCCCCCTGCCCTTGGATGGGGAAGGGATTTGGAGGGAACATTGTCTCCAGCTGTCTCAAGATACGGGGATGGAGAGGGTGGCCTTTCTCCTTCTGTGTGGGAGGAAAGGCAGAGATGTCTAGCCCAGGGAACCACAAAACACAAAACAAGCTAAGGAACAGAGGGGTCCATCTAAAGCCACACAGGGCCTCAGCTGACCGAGCCCATGGCTGCAGCTGGCATCAGTATTAGCTGGTGTATTCACCTCCCGGGCGTGCTATGACCGACCACCAGAAACCTAGTGGCTTAAAACAACACCCATTTATTCTCTTCTAGTTCTGAAGGGTGGAAGCCCAAAATCAGTTTCAGTGGGCTCAAGGAGCAGGGCCGTCTCCTTCTGGAGGCTCCAAGGGAGAAAGAGTTGTCTCATCTTTTCCCACTTCTAGAAGCTACCTGTGTTCCAGATGCTTCTAGAAGCTGCCGGCTCCTGACACCTTCCTCACATTTCTCCAGACTTGCTCCCATGATCACATGTACAGCTTCTGTGACTCTCTTGCCACCTTCTTCTAAGAACCCTTGTGATCACACCTGGGTAATCGGATACTTTCCCCATCTAGAGACCTTTATCTTGGTCACATCACCAAGTCCCTTTGATCACATAAAGTAATATTCACAGGTTTGGGGGATTAGGATATGGATCTCTGGGGGTGGGGGGCGTTACTCTGGGGGTTACTGCAGGCAGGTAACCTCATGTGCAGGCTTTTCACGAATGTTCCTGGAGCCAGGCCCCGATGAGGGCTGTGGGGACAACACACAGACACCCAACAATGTGGTGAAGAAGATGGGGCCACGCACACATGTTCTAGAACCAGAGGGCATGGAACCAACACCCAATGAGACTCGAGCAAAGGGCTGTCGGAGAGACAGAGCGAGGTGAGACAAGAAAGGAAACTGAGCACAGAAGAGCACAGAAGACCTTGAAGAGCAGGTTGGAGAGTTGGGATGTGAGTCCCTGGAGGGCCTGTGATTCCCATGCCCGGCAGTTACAGAGAAGCCCCAGCGAGGCCAGGGACCCATCTGGCAATGGGGGCGACCATGTGGCACCCACTAACAAACTGAGCCTTACCTGAGCTGATCTGTGAAAGAGGCCCCGAGGCACTTCCAGCGCTCCCCTTCCATGAGATGGAGGGAGCAGCTTTACAGTCTGACAGGCTGGGTCTACACCCCTCTTACCAGCCTTAGGGAAGTCACTCCGCTGCCCTGACTCAGTTTCCCCACTTAGGAAAGGGGACTCTTAAGACTTGCCTAGCCTCTTCGCAGAGCCAGATGTGCTGAGGTGCGCAGCAGACTCTTGAAGTAAACAGCCTGGACTTGATGTTAGTTTCAGCGGGAACTGAAATGAACCAGAAAATCACGGCACTCCAGATAGTAAAGATGATCTAACCTGCGCAGTCCTGCCTCACAATCAGCTGGGAGGTTTTACTGAGATAAAATCTAATAAAAGGAAGTCTAATCTCACAGCCAGAATTGGAGAAGCCCACCCCTTATGTAAAGCTCAGAGAGGCTGTGGGAATCAGCCAAGTGGGGGGTGAGGGGTGTCACCCTCTCACCCACCCAGCTGAGCATTGAGGGGGTGGGATCGGGATGCAGAGACTGCAAAGGCACCAGCCATCATGGGGAGAGAGCAAGAAAAGAGGACAGAGTAGAAGGCCACTAGATGTGGCGGTGAAACCAGGTGCTCCACAGGAGCCAACGTTTTCCCCCATCCCACAAAAACCGAGAGCTGGAGGGCAGGAGATACCCTCAGAAACACAAGCCAGATGCTTGCTAGGTGTCTCTAGGCAAAGGCCCCCATTTAGAAGGACAGCCTGGTGCAGGCCAACTTAAGCCTGGTTCTCTGGGGTGAAAGGTTAATTCACTATCATAACCCATTGTTCTCGATACAGAAATAATGGCTATAAATTGCTCCTTCTCCCTTCTGCCACTGGATAACGTGATTTATATGAGATTTATGATTTATATAAAAATTCCAGAATGGACTTGAGAAATATCATCAGAATCCCTCCTTTAATAGATGGGGAAAGAGAGGGCCAGACAGAGAAGGGATAGGGTCAGCTTCACTCAGTTGGTCCAACACTAGAAAGTGCTGCATGTTTCTAGCATTATTCCAGTGGTGAACCTGGGGTCAAGAATACATGGGAGATACACTGGGTGAGATACACAACAAATCTGACCTTGCAGGTAGAGCTGCCTGTGTGCAAATGAGACTTGACCCACAGGCTCTCCACCTGGCACACTGAAGCCAGGGGTTGAGGACCCCAGAGTGTTGAAGGAACGTGGACCAAACCTAGGGCCACTCTGCTAGTCACCATCACTAGAAAGTGAGGACTTCCCAGCAGGCTAGGGAATGGGGTGTAAAGGCTTTAACATCCTCTCAGCCTCCTGGTGTCGGCCCTGCATGTAACCAGATTGAGATGTGGGCATCCCAATGGGATGCAACAGGGTTGAGTGAAGCTGTCCCAGAGCCTTCCCATAGGGCCATCCAAACTAACCAAGGGCCTGTGTCTCTGTGTGCTCTCCAGGAACATCTCCAGGCTCCAAGATGGCCTTGCAGAGCTCCTTCACCTGCTGGAACGGGACCGTCCTCCAGCTCGGGCAGGCCTGCGACTTCCACCGGGACTGCGCCCAGGGTGAAGACGAGGGCCAGCTGTGCAGTGAGTAGATGGGGCTTCCCTACCCTCCCCAGCCCACGCCTACAGCCCCCTGCCCACCTCACCCCAGGCACATGAGCTTGGACACCTTCCCTCACGTTCTGTGCTACTCGCGCCCTCTCAGTGGTGACTTCCAAAAGCTACATAGTCTTCAAGAGACAGAGCTGAGTTACGACCCAAATAAGATCTTGTAAGTTATGCTGGCAGCATCCTTGTAGCACAGAGGAGATGTGCAGCATAAAGCCTGACTCAGGAACATGACATTAGAAGCCCTCTGTACCCACACTCCCCTCCCTCTTCGGGCTTTCTCTTCCGCCGCCCACCTGGACTGCCCATCCGCTCAGGCTTCCATGTGCCCCAGCGCCAGGTGGGTCAGACCGCTTCTCCGTGGCTTTGCTCGTGCAGTACCCCTGGCCCAGAAGGCCCTTTCCTTCTCTGGTCACATCTGCTCTTCCAAGACTCACCTCTAGGGCACCTAGGTTGCTCAGTGGGCTAAGCATCTGCCTTTGGCTCAGGTCAGGATCTCAGGGTCCTGGGATCGAGTCCCGCATCGGGCTCCCCGACTCAGCAAGGAGCCTGCTTCTCCCTCTCCCTATGCCCCACCCCCCCCACCACCACTCATTCCCTCTCTCTCTCTAAGAAATAAAAAATAAAACCTTAAAAAAAAAAAAAAAGACTCCCCTCCAGAGTCAAACTTTCTGGGGAGGCTCTTCTGATCATTCCCACAAACATCTCCCCAACACGGACAGTCATTTCTCCTTCCTCTGTTCCCCTCCATGGGCTGCATCCATGCACCGCCCCCATACGTCCATTATTTATCTGCTAACAGCTTTTTAGAACTATAATTCATATACCATTCAAGTCACCCATTTAAAGTACACACTTCAGTGTTTCTTAATCTGGCCACCATCACCACAATCTAATTTTAGAACATTTTTATCACTTCAAAGGTAACCCCGAGCCCTCTTTCCTCGTTTCTCTCCAATCTCAGCTAGCCCTAAGCAACCCCTAATCTACCTTCTGTTTCTATAGATTTGCCTATTTGGGGCATTTCATATAAGCGGAATCACTCGGTTTGTATTCTTTTGTGGTTAACTTCTTTCACTTGGCGTCATGTTTTCAAGGCCCATCCCTGTTTGTCCTGTGTAAGAACTCCCTTACTTTTTACTGCCAAATACTGTTTCTTTGTACGGCTACTCATCTGTTCATCAGCTGATGTCCATCTGCGTTGGTTCTACTTTCTGGCTATTATGAATTAGGCCGCTTTGAACATCCGGGTACACATTTTTGGATGGACAGATACTTTCATTTCTCTTGGGCATCTACCTAGGATTAAATTGCTGGGTCAGCTCTGCATTTAACACTTCTAAAAACTTCTAGGCTGTTTTCCAAAATACTTAGGCCATCTGACCTTCCACCAGTAACGTATAACGCTTCTAATTTCTCTGCAACCCTGTCAGCACTCATTGCGATGTCCTTATTTGTGCCAGGCTAGCGGGTGTGCACAGTCCCATTTCACCGAGGTAGTTTCCATGTCTGTCTCCCTCTCTGTGGGCAAACTGAATCTGGTAGTGTCCCCCATACCAGTATCTCCTGGCACACCATGGGGGTCACTAACTATTTGTTGATTGAACATGACTAAATGAGTTGGGAAATTTGGTCCCCATAGACAAAAACCACTTGCTGAGGTCAGCTGGGGACAGTTAGACTCCTAGGCTAGTGCGCACTCCACCTGAATCCGGTGTTCTTTGCAGTGGCCTGGCTCCGAGTATACACACGTGTACCACGGGAACCACAAATACTTATAAAACCCACACATTATGAGCTAGAAAATGTACTAGAGCTTCCAGAAGAGATGAATAACACAGGCCCCGTCTTCAGAGTGCTGAAAATCCAGCACAGGCACAGGGAGTAAGACCACAGAGTCGGAGTAGGGAGCGGATGTATGCCTGGGGCCCAGACACAGGAGCAAATGCCTCGCCTCCCAGATACACTGGCCCTAAGACACTGTGGCCTGCAAAAGGACTTTAAAAATTAATGGTATCCCTCACATCATCTGGAAGACAGATTTTTCCCTTGGGGGGATCCAAGGATTTATTTATTTTCTTTTAAATGAAGCAATAAGGAAAATCCATTTTTCAACTTGAAAACTTCCTTTTTATATAAAACTTCCTAATGAAGTTTTCTGGTCATGATGGAATTGTGGCTGTTTAGATAAAACTTAGTCAAGACTTGCAGGTAAGCCCTTTGTTTATCCCACACTGGTCCTGGCCTTTCTCACAAAGCTCTCATGATTCACTATGCATGTGAATCAAGATGAAGCCAGCCCACCCGCGTTGCCCTGGGCAGGGGTCTGTGTGTGTCTCTCTAGTTATTGGCCCCTGCAGAATTTCCAGCAGTGCATCTGAGCTGTGTGATTTTGGTTTTCCCTTTTTAAAGGGAAAACCCACTTTGATACCCACTTCCCAGCTTGGGCACAGGTCAGGACAGCCATACCCTGATTTACAGTTGGGTGAACGAAAGCACAGAGAAGGTAATTGATTTGTTCAGGGTCACACAGCATGTCAGAGACAGAACCATGATTAAAGCACTGAGCCTGTGGGATCCAGCCCATTACTGTGGGCTCAGGGCATTTTCTTACCTTTCTGGGCCCGCCATGAGTGGATTTCCAGGGCCAACTCCAAGCTTGAGGACAGCCTATCTCCTGTATGGAGGGCAACTTCCTAGGGCCCAGAGGTCTTTCCAGCCACACTTGAAAAGCTGCTCTGACCAGCTCTCAGAATGACAGCTCCACCCCGGAGGATCCCCCCACTGAGTTCTTTGCTACAGAAATCACTTGCTAGGAGGAGAAGTTCAATTCAGAAGGAGGGTTATTTCAATCTTTTTCTCCTCTGATCTTGGCAGTACTCTTAGCAAATATCCTTTTCCTTTTTAGCATGCCCCATTCTGTGTGGCATCAATACAGCTTTCCCTATCACATTGATTGATGTTGATTCCAGAAAACATTCCCATAGAGAAGAAAAAAAATGATAATGACGGCGATGATGATGATGATGATGACGATGATGGCTAACATTTATTGAACATTTTCTGTGTGCCAGGAACTGTCCAAATACTTGTCATGTATGAACTTATTTTGTCCTCAGAATAATCCTATGTGATGCTATTATACCCATCTTAGAGATGAGGAACCTCAAGTCCATGAAACTGTTAGCCAGTGGCTGAGCAGCAGCTCAGACCCAGTCTGAACCACTGTGAACCAGACTCATTTGTTATATGAGTTTCCAGTGGTTGGTTGTACCAAGCACAACACTAGCTACATATCTACCCAGGAAGAAGGGGAAGAAGGGAAAAGTCAAGGAGGGTCCAGAGCTCTGCCACAACATTCTCCTGTGGGGAGAAGGGGGCTCAGATCATTCGTCTCCACCCTCTGGGCCTATTTCCTCACCTGTAATAGAACCTGTAACATGATGCCCACTGATGTGTTGATGTTTGTGTTGCATTTAGGACAATGGTCTATGACATCACCTGGTCCTTCCCAGCTAGTCTGGAACCTGTTAGAATGTCTTCTCTGAGAAGGTGGTCACCCAAACTTGTTGGGAATGTCCAGTTCTAAGGAACCGCCCCATGAGTGAGGGTCTCTGGCCAGGGTAGTCCACTAAGAGCTGCCATCATTGAAATTTGGAGGGGAAAGTAGGTTGGGTCCCATGAACTCCGAGCCTTAGCTCCCCATACTTGCTCCAGAAGGAAGTCCACACACGGCTTTATTCAGATAATCACACTCAATCCTGAGCACCATTGCGAGCCAGGACAAAGAGGGTACCTGAAGTGCAGGGGGCATTGCCTTTGCCTTCCTGCATCCATCATGAAAATCCATTCACATCACATCCTCCAAACCACACACCACATGCCATCCTCCGTCCCTCCTTCCACTTAAACATTGCTGATCCAAGTGAGATATCCCAGCATTCAGGAGCCCACCAAAGGATGACTTCAGGGTTCCCTGTGAGTCAAGCCATAGCATCAATGTCATGTGACTCACCAGAAAAGGGTCAGGATCTCCCCATTTCCTCCCCTAATGGGTCATTGACTCACTGAGTAATCTGGGCAGCTTGCTTCCCCTCCCTGTACTCACTCACCTCCTCTGTTTCGTGGGGACACTCTTCCTGCCAGGCCAAAAAACAGTTTTTTAAAGTTTATTTCTTTATTGTAAAATAAAACATATGGCCTGTAAAATATTTGGAAAATCTAGAAAAGTACACAGGAGAAAATAACTATCACCCATAATCCTCTCAGACATTCAGAGATAACCATAATATGGTGATGTATTTCTTCTAGCATTTTTTTCCCATGACTCTATATTTTCAAGGAAACATATAACATGTATTTATCAAAAATGTTAACAGAGCTGTCACACAGGAAGGAAAAGAAGTAGTGTCATTTGGCCTGGAGTTTACACTTGGCAGCTTCCTGCTGCTCCTGCTGAGGCCACATCTTTGTGACTCTCCCAATCTGTCTCTCTTACACTGGAATCAGGTGTCATAATTGCCAAATGTTGCAGGATTGATTGGCCCCCACGCAGGCTGATTTGGCCATCCGGCCAATGAAGTAAGAGGTTCCGTTAGGGCAGTGTTTCTCGGCCACTAAAGTGCATAGGAACCACCTGGGAAATGTTAGAAATGTGGATTCTCACTCAGCAGGTGGTGATGGGGGGGCATGGCCTAAGAGTCAGCACTTCTAGCTGTTTCACTGGTGATGGGGAGGTGGGTATGGCTGGTCCCTGCACCACATATGGAGTAGAAAGGGGTTAGATGAGTGAACCCATGCCCTTTTCATTCAGCAAATAAGTATTTCAGTCCTACAGTGTGCTGAGCACTGAGAGGCACTTGTGGTGAATGAGAGGAGAAGGCCATGAGTTGAAACCATTGGACTCAATTCTGCACACCAACATTGGCCCTGCACATCAGCCATTGGCCCTGGCAGTAGTGTTCCAAACCTGGCCTAATCCATCAAGGGTCTTTGTTCGGATGCCCCCCACCCCACCGGCTTCCTTAGAAGTGGCTTCTCATTGAGCTCACAATGGGTTATGTTGGCAAGAACAGCAATCCTCTCCTCCTATATCCCCTCCCATCCTGCAAGGTTTTTGGGGTCACATAAATTGTCTGTTGACCCAACTAGTTCACCTACCTCCTCTCCCTTTATTCAAGCAGCCAAAAAGAAAGGGGCTCCCAATCCTGGCTCACCTGGATCTTAGCACAACGATGGGCTTCCAGAAGGTGGAGAATGCCAGTGGCTTTCCTCTTTCCTGTCCAAGGAGGAAGGGATAGGCAGAGCTACGATGGGCATTTCCAGAAAGGCAGCTGAGGCATCTGTCTTCGCCCCCAGGACAGTGCTGGCTGTTGCAGTTCGTCCTCTGATGAGTCCCCTGCACCAGGAGTGATTGGCGATTAATAATGCCACCACCACTCTGTCCACTAACTCCATCTGCTTACAGAACTCCACACTCTCTGCCTTATTTGACCCTCACAACAGCCCTGTGAAATAGACACTCATATCACCCCAGCGTACAGACGATGGAGCTACGGCTCTGAGGGAAAGAGGTGACTCACACGGTAGAATCCAGCTGGTTAAGGTTAAAGCCAGGTGTCCAGATCCCAGGACTGTTGAGGCTAACTGCTCTGTGTCTGCCTCCTAAAAAGGGGAGGAGGGAGTGGTAAGCTGTGAATACTTCAACCCAGCCCTGCCTCCTCTTACTACCAGGAGCCATTGCCTGCTAGGATCTTCCTTCATGGTCCCTGGTTTAAAGCACACTTGCAAAGGACGCTTCGTGGAAGGTCACTTCCAGCTACCAGTTAGTTTTTGCAAAAGAAGTGGATGTGGGGTCCCTTGAGAGGGCATAAAAAATAAAACAGAAAGATCTCCTTAGCTTTTGGATTTTTAATCAGAGGAACATGCGGGGCTTGGGGGGAAAATGATTTCTTCAGGGGGGTATAAATGGGAAGAGATGCTCAAAGTCAGTGACAGCTGGTTTTAATTTATAATTCTGCCTCTGTGTGAAATGCACGGAGAATCAGGGGGAAATGAGTAATAATTCACTAAGGTGCTGTCAGAGCCAGGAAGCGTTAGGGTCCTCTTTGTCAGCCTGCCATTGCCGGGAAGGCTGAGACAGAGGAAGGACACAGAGAGTGGTGGGTCCAGCTAGAGCCCCTTTCCTCCTGCTCAGAGACATAGTCCTGCTCCTTCTCCCCCAGCCTGGCCTGGGGCTGTTGGTGCAGTTGGTGGAATAGCCTAGAATGGCCCACTAGCTCCTTGGGGCTGAGTGCCTTCCCTGCAGCCATTGTTTGAGCGAGCCGCAGAAAGTGAGCTCTTTCTGACCCTCTTCTCCTTCCTTCCTCCTTCTGCAGGCACTTGGGAAATATATGGTCATAAAGCTGACTGTGGTCTTTTCAATGGGACCCGAGGTCAGCCTGATGTAGAGAAAAGGGTAAAAGGGCCCTTTATGCTGAGACAACAGATGATATAAAGGGGCCCTGTGGCTGGCCTTGCTCGGCCAGGGTAAGGTAGATTAGAGCAGTAATAAACCAGCCCCAAATTTCAGGGGCTTAACATAACATTTACAGTATTTGCGCATCAAAGCGGGGGGCTCCACAGGATCTCTCGGGGCCCCAGGCTGGCAGGGGCCCTGTCATCACACAGCAGCAGTCTTAGGAACAAGAGCTCTTCTTGGCCACTTCAGCAGGGAGAAAGACTGAAGAATTGCATGAGGGGCTCTTTGCAGCCTCAATCCAGAGGCGACACACATCACTTCCACGTACATTTCTTGGGCCAGAGCCACTCATGGTGGCGTCTTGTCACTGGAAGGGAGGTGGGAGATAAAGGGGGGGCAAGTAGAAAGTTTGAGCAATATGTTTCTCTGCGGATGGGAGTGATTGAGGGACCAACACTGCCACTGCCCCCATCACATTCTTGTCACTGTGTCGACCATCAGAAATGTATTCCAGTGCCTTCTCCCAGGGGCACATTCGTGGTGAATCAGAATAAGGAGCACATATTTAGAAGCAGATCATCTGTGTTCAAGCCCAGCTGTGTTACCTACCGGCTGTGTGACCTCAGTCAGATTGCTTAACCCTCCTGAGCCCTTCTCTGTCATGTATAAAACTGGGTTATTCCCCTACTACTGCACTATTATTATTATTATTATTATTATTATTACTATTTTATTTTCTGAAGATCACGTCTACATGTTAGGGACTGGGCCTTCTTTTCATTGTTATCAGTATGGTTAGCCATTGAGGGTCCGGCCTGGGAGCTGTAGTTGATGAAGATACTTACTAATGTTAGTTGACATTAGCGTCTTTTGCTTTCAGCAGTCCCGGAAATGACCGTGCCCCTCTGGTCTCCCTGCAGGTAAACTCCCTGCTGGTTTTTACTGCAACTTCGAGGATGGCTTCTGTGGCTGGACCCAGGGCACACTGTCACCTCACAACCCCCGGTGGCAGGTCAGAACCCTGAAGGATGCCCAGGACCAGGACCATCGAGGTACTGCTGCTCTCTACCCTTCCCCCTGGTGCACCTCTGTCAAGACAAGAGATGTAGGGCCCTACCCCAGAATAGCTCGGCCTCCCCACCACTGCAGGGCAAGGCCAGGGGTCTCCCAGAGCTTACCTGGGGTGCTCGCTCACAATTCCCTCTTTAGACTTTCCGGGCTTCAGAATGATCAAATCAGGCCAAGGTAGATGTCACCTCTGATTCCCTAAAATAAGAACCTGGATGAAGGATTAGCTAAAAGATGAGAAGAGTGGCAACAATAGTAGTCATTCATTCATTTACTAAGTGATTGTTGAGAACCTACCTTGTGACTGGCATGTATGTAACTCACTGAGAGGTAAGGAAAACCCTTGACCTTGTGTCATTGACCCAAGATCGTGCCCTGGAAACCCAGCCCCACATCTGGTCCATTCCCTGGAGCCCAGCCTCCTCAGCCATATCCCCCATCCCGGCCCAGCTCAAGCTGGCAACTCCCACCTTCCAGTGCCAGAGCCCAGCCTCCCTCTGCCCCTGCTGGGCTGCCAGAGGGACAAAGCCTCCACACACTCAAGAGATGGCCACCCACACCTGGGTGAGCTGATGCCCTGGGAGACATGGCTGGGGCATGGAATGAGGGAAGAATGAGGCCGGGCCTGTGAGGCCAACACAGCTCCCAAATTTGGGCTGCTGGAGAGGCCGGACCACCCAGCCATGTCCCCAGCCTGGGGCTCTACCCAGTGGCTAGGCAGGATAGAGCTGGGGTCAGGGCCGAGGGCCCTCTCTCGCCTTCTCTCACCTGCATTTGTCAGCTCTTTGTGGAGCTAGAGCCCCTGAACCAAACCCCTCCCTTTCCAAGTAAAGATCATACGTACATCCTATGGATCCCTTTAAGAATTAATAATAGTAATAGTGAAGATGCTCAAAGCATGAGAGAAGGCAGTGTCCAGCGCTACCACCAGGGATACCAGAGCCCATGCAGTCCTGTCCTTGGCCCTCAGAGCTAACCGCACCTGAGCAAGCTGGCTTTGGCCCGTGAGGAAGACGACTGGGTTATTGAAGCCATGGAGACGAGAGGGACTCAGCAGGGACGAGAGCCCAGACCTCCTACTTCCCCTCCCGGCCTCCTCACCATTCAGCATCACCTCAGCACCTTGTGGAGGAGAAGAGAACAGAAATGGAGCTCAAAGCAAGACCTGATCTTCATGTCTCTGCTCTCAGCTGCGTAGCCTCCCTTGGCACCCATAGCAAATGGATGACATACGTCTAGGGACAGGGCCCTCATGGCTTCCTAAGGTTATCCCTTCCATTGATGGCTGCAACAAAAGACCAGTCTTCCTTTCTCAGAGATAAGCTTCACCTCCCTATAAATTCTACTTATGGATCGTACTTTCTGTCTCCTGGAGCCCCTAGGAACTGTACTCTTCCTTTTCTCACCAGAGAAGCCCATCAGATATTTGATGACACTGCTTGTGTCTTCACCGCTGGGGGCCTTTCTCTCCCTAGTCACGGGTTCTTCCTCAAGG
This sequence comes from Mustela nivalis, assembly GCF_964662115.1. NCBI lineage: Eukaryota > Metazoa > Chordata > Mammalia > Carnivora > Mustelidae > Mustela > Mustela nivalis. The sequence continues at coordinate 22,623,294 of NC_139027.1, read as the reverse complement.
ATGGGCCACATGTGTTCTAGGCTTTCTGGCCTGTCTTGAATACTCTGCTCTGGACCCACTTGAATTTGTTACTTAGTAGTAACCCCAAAACAGACTTTACTAAGAGAGAAAAGCAGAAGTGAAAAACGTCATGTGTAGGGTTCTGTGGGGTAAAGATTTCGGGAGCACCCTGGCACCCATTTCCATAGCACTGACCACCCAAAATGCTCTGTAGTCCCTGGAGGTTTCCAGATGCTTTTTCCCTACCATGTGGGGTTGGGGGCTTGTGTTCTCCCAGGTTTAAAGAAGGATCATTGAGAACACATAAGCAATAGGACTTCCTCATCAGGTCATGGGGCACAGGATGACCTGGTGGAAGAGAGTGAAAGTCGTGGAGACCAGGGGAGGGCAAAGGGCTGGCAGGGCCAGAAATGGGAGGGGTGGAGGAGGGGGAGTCCAGTGTGCTTCAGACTGCTCCTGGGCTGTGGGCTAACGCTGGTGACCTGGGGAGATGAAAGGTACAATAGCCTGGATGTATGATGCTGGGATATTGCAGGGCACTTGGAAACCTTTGCATGAGCCAAGTTTTGTTGACAGTGACAAGTCGACTGCCTTACCCATTGGACAACAGAAAGCTGTGTCCTCAAAGATGTTCCAAGTCTAGAGAAGAATGATGCAGAGCCCATTAACCCTGCACCCTGAGGCACTTCAGTGCAGGAAGTCAGTGTGTTTCTGACACTTTTCCTCTCTGCCCCAGGCCATGCCCTGTTGCTCAGCACCACGGACAGCCCTACTTATGAAAGTGCTACAGTGACCAGCGTGACGTTTCCCGCCCCGATGAAGAACTCTCCGTGTGAGGCAAGTCTCAATGTCCCCCTCATTCTTGGACTGGTCCTCCCACCCCTCACTTTGGGTACTTCCAGCCGAACTCATAAGCAAAGTAGCCTGAGTAGTAGGGCTGCTTGTTCTCCTGGGGAGAGGACAAGATGGCATTTTGGTCATCTTTGACACGGAGTACATACACCTGGCATTTTGGTCATCTTTGACACGGAGTACATACACCAACACGGTGAAGTCCTATCTGCAGAGAATCTGGCCTTAAACACCCATAGCACCCACACTGGACTCTTTGCAGTGGGGTCTTGATTGAAGCAAACCCAGAAAATATTTCCAAGGCATAACACGGGAGGGTAACAGTGATCTACAAAAGACCTTCTGCAAAAGCTTTTTCATAAACATGAAGCTCTTGTGATACATTTTAAATTTTATAGTGCATCAAAAATTTTATCTATGTAAATTTCACTAAGATATGGGTGGCATTCAGTACAGTACCTCCAAAGCCACTGACCTGAATGGTTCTTGTGGCTGTAACATCTTTGGTGTGTGGACTGAGAGGCTTGACATGTTCTTTTTAGCTTAAGGTCATTATCTCTAGAGAACAAAAAATGTGCTTAGACCCAAACGTGGCCCAGTGATTAAGCTCATGGACTCTGGAATCAATTGCCTGATTCCAAGCTATGTTCCACCACTGATCAGCTGTACCGTTTATTTGGGAAGTTAATAACCTTTCAGGGCCTCAGTTTTCCCACCTGGAAAGTGGGCACAATAGGAGTGCGTACCCTACAGAGGAAAGGGTTAAATAGGTTAGTATGTCCTCAGGGCTTATTGCAGCACCTGGCACAAAGTATTCATGACAATAGTTAGCCAGCAGTGCCTGGCACCCTGAGGAAGCATAAGTAAGGAGAATGGGGAAGGAGGGAAAGGACATGAGCCAAAACCAGATTCCAGGTTCTTCGAGAGCTCTGCACACCTCTGCTTCTTTTGCACCACCATCAACATCTTACACTGTGTAGAAAGCCAGCACGTACTTTAGATTTATCCAGTCTTCTCTTTCTGGAAACTCACAGGAGAAATCCCTCCCTGGCTTTGTTTCAGAAATAGCTATGTGTCCCCTGAGCAATTTGTTTCCTTCCAAACTGTGGCCTGTGTGAAACTGACCAGACTCGCTTCCCCTGCACCGGAAGCCCCGGGGAGATGTGGGGAGACAGGCTTCTGTCGCTCAGCGACACAGCTCAACTCAAGCCCTCCAGGCTTTTTGTGAGATACAAACCCACAGGCAAACACAAATAAGAATGGGGAAAGACGAATCCGTGGTGATTTGTTTTGTTTTTTTAATTGGAAGAATGGTCAAATTAAATCTGAAGTTCCCCTCTTAGTAAGCAAATAGGGGTTCATGGTGTATAGTCTGTGACAGCCTTTCTCTTAGCTGGATTTTCTAAACCAGCGTTTGGCCAATTTCTCCCCCTCTTCTAGTTAATTTATGTTTCCTTACTAGATTTTATGTATCTCTGTGAGCCACCTTAAGTCCTTTTTGGAAGAAGTCAGGGCACAAATAAATAGATTCATTACGCGGAATCACATCGCTGACTGTGCCTCCCAGCAGACCCCCAGGAGGGAAGGCTTCCGAAGAGGGAAATCTAAATGAGGAGAGGTGGTTGGCCTTCCAGAGAGTTCAGGGAGATCCTTAAAAGCATTTGATTTTTTTTTAATTTATTCTTCCATAGATTTACAATGAACCTAATTTTGGAGTAAGAAATGTCAAGGTTAAAAATGCTATTTTTCTAATACTTCATCATTTCCCTGATAACCTTTGGTTGATCAATAGCTTAAACAGGTGTTTTGTTTTACTGGCCTGTTTTATTCTCCCTCTAGTCAAATTTGCTCTGGGCTATTTCTGCTATTTCCTGCCCTTTTCCAGAACTTGGCTCAGCAGGAGTAATGAAGGGAAAGTAGTGAGTACATTCCATTCTTTGCACACAGCTAGTTCATATTCAGGTTTGCAGACCATTCATCTAGTGCTGATGGGTCCCGAATCTCCAGTGTTGGGGGAAATGTTTTCATCAGAAAAATAAATAACCAAAATAGAAATATGCATTTCCAGGTTTGTAAGCCTTGCCATTTATTTTACTCGGATCCTAAATGCAGAAGGCGGCAAGTTGATTTCCTCCTCCCAGGTTGCCGAACATCAGTGACAGGGGATGGTGCATTGCTGTATGAACTGTGTGGGATTAACTCGCGGCCTTCAAACACCACCAACTCGAAAGGGGCCTTTGCTGGCCTTGGGGACAGGTCCAGGAAGGGGACACGAAGCAGAGATGGGGGAAGGTCTCAGATGAGGGTTAAGCCCATGGGGGCCAAGAGGCTGGCCAAACTCCAGGGCTGCCTCTCAGCACTGAGCATCTCCTCTAAGCGCAGACCAGTCCTGGAAGCCCTTGGGTTTTCCCAACTCTTGGGAGTTGAAATAATTGCAAGATATCTCAAAACGCTTCCTCAAGAAACCCAACAGCCATCAGTGGGTCCCTGAAAGGGAGCTGACATCGTCACCTTCTGTGCATTTCCTTGAAAATCTAGATATAACCTGACTAGGTAGGCCTCTGTTTCTCCGGTCGCCAGCACTTAGAAAATGCGATCATTGCTGATTCCTAGGTCTTACCCCAAGCCTCCCTGAGGACACCCCAGAACAGGGGCCTGGGAATCTGCATTTTCCGAACCTACCCCCGCCAGCGATCTGGAAGCACTCGGAAATAATTGGCCAGAGATGCGCCTGCTCGTTGTAACCGAAATTCATTCTGAGTCCGTGCAGAGAGTTTTCCTCCACTACCTGTGATGTAACTTGCCTTTTGGAAAGATGAGTCAGAAGTGGTGAGAAATGACAGGATGGGGGACAGAGAGAGAGACAAAAGGGGCAGGGAGAGTAACACACTGGGAGGCAGGTCAGATGCCCACCGATCAGTCACGGAGATGTAACCAGGACATTCCTCTGTGCTAGTCGGCTTCCCGGGTATTCCAGAAGGCCGCCAGCTCTAGCCTCCTGCCCCCCCCCCACATGCCCGCAGTCACCACCCCTGGCCCTGCGCGTCTCCCTGGCCCGCCTGTGCGGGCCCCGCCTTCTCCTCCCTCCCCCCACACAAATGCATACGGGGCATGAATATTTAAAAACCGCTGCCTAGCCCAGCTACAAACAAGAGAGAGGGTTGTATCTTTTTTTTTTTTTTTTTTGCCTCCCCCAAGCTATTCTCTGCGGGAAACTGGAGAGCCACTTACAATATATAGGTTTTATTTTTATTTTTATTTTTACTTTTATTTTTATTTTTATTCTGCTGAGCTCCAGTTCAAATAATTAAAGTTGCCACGGGGGAGGGGAGCCTTGCGGTGGCTTTCGTGTGTTCGCTCACTGTCAGACCTGCTCTGTCCGCCTGGGCTGGGAGACACACTCGGATGTGTCTAGCATCGCAGCTGCTGGTAATAAAGAGGACGGGGCGAGTCGGGAGGGGGCCTGTCTCCGCCCCTCCCCCTGCCTTTCACACAGCCCAGAAGCCTGAATGTCTCAACAAGCCCCGTGCGGTTTGAAATTCTATTTTATTTGAATAGCCTGCCTGTGACTGGAATATTTTAAACCGTGTTCTCAGGACAGAACAAGGCCTGGGGAGAGAAGAAGTAGGCTTCCCTCATTCGCTTTCCCTCTCCAAAGCATGGATGCAACTTTCCTTCTCCGAGCTGCAGGAATGGAAAGGGCCCAGGAAGTGGGACAGGACCCACTTGATGGGTGGTGACACCCACGAGCAGGGGGAGTTCCCAGCTGCTGGTCTTCTGACCTCGCCGGAGCCGCAGCCACCTCGCTCCTGCCGCCACAAACATGTCCATGCCCAGGGACATGCCCCCGGGGGCCTTGCCTTTCTGCCCCTGATTGTCAGCCCTGTGGTGATAATGGGGGCAGCTTCCATCAGGCTGGGTCTACCGGGATGAGGACAGAAGGCCACCAGCAGGCCTCCTCGGGTCGGCGGGGGAACTGGCCCGCAGGGAAGGAGCTCTCCATTCGGTGTCACTGAAACCAGTAAATGTGGCCCAGAGGGACGTGGGAGAGCAGCCTGGCATCTGAACTTGCCCTCCACCATCGGCTAAGCCTGGCACAAAGCCCCACTGAGAAGGGCCTCCTAGGGTAGTTAGGGCCCTGAAGGCTGGCCGCCAGGGAGTTTTCCAGCAAATTGCTCTCTGGTTGACTTGGTGAGACTTTTCAGGGTGGCAGACGTTATTCCTGGACACGGGGCCCGTATCCAAAAAGTAGGTAAGCCATGCCTGGTGTCCTTTAGGTTTATGTAAGCTGACCCCAAGCTCTCCCCAGGGGGCAGACGATTCGGACTTTCAGACAAGATGCAGAGAAGTGCTTTTCTGACTGTTTTAAGCGTGTATTAAATTCAGTGGCAGAATCCTCCGTGGAAAGGCAAAAGACAAGGATGAGCAATCATAATTATTATAGGATGGCTTGAGGTAGAGGAGAGAACAGAAGGAGAAGATTCTTCTTCAGCAGCCCCCGCTGATTTCTCGACAAGGGCATTCTGCTCCGCTGGCTTTACGGAGCCGGTCTGCGTGCGGGCGCACGCGGGGCCGCCCAGGGTGGGAGCCGGCCTTCTCAGCCAGGCAGGAGAGGAATGTACCCAGAGATGTCGAGCCAGGAAATGCAAAAACAAGAGCAAACCCAGACCTTTCAGCCCAACCCTCATGCTCTTTCTGTCACATTGCCCTGCCCCTTGGGGCTGTAGTGTTGTTGGAGTTGGGAGGGCACCTTCTCCACTTGCGGGGCGCTGGCTGCCGTGGGCCTTACTCAGAGCCCCTGCCTGCCCCCCACAGACCCCTCGTCTTTGGAGGCAGGAAGGAGACACCGCCCCATTTTGTAGCAATCCAGTCAGCCACTTAGCCTCTCCCCAGGCCGAGACCAGTCGCTGGACCCAGTTCCTGAGTGGCCGATGGGACATTGTTACTCACTAAGAGGACCCAGAAGATGTGTGCCTTGTGGGGGCCTTACCCTTCACCCCGCGTGGCCTCATTTGTTTTAGCAAATCAGGAAGAAAAAACTATTCCAAGAGGCTTCATGGTCTTGATCCTGAAGGAGGGTGTCGTTTCCTGGATCGGTTCCCCTGTCGATAGAACACGAGCCCATCTGGGGAGAAGGAGAGCCTCTCCTCTCTCTCCACTCATCCTGCGTCCAGGCTGACTGCTGACCATCGTAGGGCAAGGAGGTCCTTACCAGGCTCCACCTGGGACCACCCTGTGCCCTTGTGTGGCCAGGCAGTGCTGCACAGACACCTCAGGGTGGCTATAGAAATCCTCTTTGTAAATAGGGACCAGAGCCACACTGGGGGCATTCCAGGAAGACATCATCCCTAGCTCCCCACACATAAGCCCAAGCTCCTGGGGTCAGGTAGGTGGGGACTGGAATCCAACCCCCGTCTCACCAAATGCTGTGACATCCACTGCAGTGACAGAATGCTCATGGGGAAGACCAGCTCGCTTGTGGACAGCTCCAGACCTTGGCGCTTGCAGGATTGCCTGCGGGTTATTTTCCCCTCTCTGTTCTCTGCCCCAGTCCCCTTCGTGATGGGAACCTTTGGGGAGCCGGAGTAGGACTCATAACGTGCTAGCTCTGTAATATCCAGCTGGGCTGCCCCCTGGATATTCTCTGCCCAGGGAGACATAATGACAGACCCCCACAGCAAGCACAGTGCCCCTCGGGCTCCCTCCTGCCCGGCGGCCCAACACACGTGCCATCACGCATGTGCAAAGGAAGGCAACTGGTCACGCAGGGCCGGGACAAAAGGAGCATCACCAAGGCAGTATAGTGTGACGGGGAGAGCAGCTCCTTGGGGCCGCTTAGACCTCAGTGGGGCCCTGCCCCTTCGTACTGGGGGGATCTTGTGGAGATCACTCGCCTCTCCTCAGCTTCGGGATTCTCTACAGGTCTGTCAGGAGAAACTCATAGATGGGCATCAAAAGTGCCCAGCATAGTGGATGCTTAATAAATGGTGCATGTGGTTTCTGCTCGTCTACTGCTGCTGCTCCTATCACTACCTGACTTTGTGGCGAATCCAAGATCAGAGAGAGGCTTGGCGGCCGTCCTATCTGAGGGTCCTGAGTCTGGAGACTTTGACTCTGCCCTGCCCTGGCTGACCTGGCCATAAAGGGGAAGGGGGCTGTTACCCAGCTGTTACCCTGGACTGGAGTCCAGGGAAGCTAATGCTCTCCCAGAGACAAACGAACCCCTCACCCCTTCCATCCTCCCGCCGCTCCTCTCCCCACAGCCAAGAGCCGGGGGAGCAGCCTCTTCCAGTCTAGTGAAAGTTCCTTTTCTCCACTTTCTCCATGGCCTACCCCCACGCCCACTTCCAACCTGGCTGAAGACACCTAGAGATGATAATGTCTCTCTTTCGCAAATGAGGAGGGAGCCCACAATCATGCACGGCTGGCCACAGGTCCTTAAGACATTTCCCCTGGGGGGCCCCTTGCAAACGGACAGCTGCAGTATGTAATGGGATGGTCTAAGAGAGGAGAGGAGGCACGGAGGGGGTCTGGCCAAATGACCCAGAGCAGAACATCACATGCCTGACTTTTAACATCTCTTTTTATAACTTGAGAATGAATGCCAGTTCTCTATCTTACTCTCTAGCTTTGCCTGTTTGTTTGGATTAAAAAACATGACTCACTACTTAATATGGAAAGGCTAGAACTTCAGGAAGATATACCCTGTTTATCTTGTGGTTTGGGTGTCCCCTCAGGAAGACCTGGGAGGCATATATCCCCCAGTTTAAGAAGCACCAAGGAGCCTTAAGCTGGGGTGTAAGCATCGGTTACTTTGCATCAGAGAGGAAGTAGGTAGAGGTTGGAAGTGGTTCCCAGAAGCGTTTTCCAAAAGGCTTTCCCACAGACCCACTGGAAACCTAAGAGATTTGAATCCTGCGGTCAGTCTCATAATCCTATTAAGAATCCTCTATAGGGGCGCCTGGGTGGCTCAGTGGGTTAAAGCCTCTGCCTTTGGCTCAGGTCATGATCTCAGGGTCCTGGGATCGAGCCCCACATCAGGCTTTCTGCTCAGCGGGGAGCCTGCTTCCTCCGCCTCTCTCTGCCTGCCTCTCTGCCTACTTGTGATCTCCGTCTGTCAAATAAATAAATAAATCTTTTAAACAAACAAAAAAAAGAATCCTCTATAATGTCGAAGACCACAGAGCCTGCCCATCTCCACAGTCACCCAGTGAGGTGAATGGAACCTTCCACATTCTACAGAGGAAGAACCTCAGAGGGCTAAGGGACACCCCCCCCCCAAGGTCACAGGCTAAGGCGAGCCGAAACCAGGACTCAGATACTAATCTCCTCACTTCAAAGGCTCCCCCCAAGGTAGTCAGGGGGTGGCCCCCTCAGCCTGCAGAGGGTGGGCAGCTGTAGGGACAGGATTAGAGCTGTAGCTTGGAGCCTGGCTGGGTTGGCTGGGCACGCAGATGCCTGGCAGCAGGGAGGGAAGGAAGGGCACCGAGGTCTCTCAGTCAGGCAGTAAACCAGCAAGTACTCATTTCAAACCCACCATGTGGCCAGCCATGCTGGAGATAGACCGTGAGAATCTGGGATCTCTTTGGGGTGCTTATTCGGCAGAAAAGTTAAAAATACTCTCAGTCTGACAAGTCCTGGTCTCCGTGTAACTGAGGGATCACTCAGCTGCATCACATTAAAAAGCAAGCCAAAATTCTTAACTAGAGCCCTCAAACACCCTAACTCTTTGCCCTCCTGGGAAAACGAAACCCTCTTTAGACGGATCTGAGGAAGGAGGCTTCCTCGCTGGTAAAAGCCAACTCCGGGAGCGTGTTTTAAATATCAATCCCTTATTGTGTGGCTAGGACTATGCTGAGAATGTCACTTGTTTTGTCTTATCACCAAAACAGACTTGTGAGGAATCTTTGCCGCCAGCCCCCCCCCCACCCCGCCCCGCCTCCTGTTCGCTGACGGAGACCATGGGACCCAGAGAAGTTAAGCGACTTGCCCCAGGTCACCCTGCTAGTAAGAGGCAGAGCCAGGATGTAAACCAACATCAGTCTTCCTCCAAAGCCAGATCTGCAAACACTTGAAGGTCACTGGACTGAGGTCACGTGTTTGAATCCCAGCTCTGCCCCTTATAATTCACTTGACCTCAAGCAAGTCACTCCCTGCTAACTGGGGATAAAAATACCTGTTTCAGTTGTTGCAAAGATCAAATGAGACTGTGAAAACTCTCTGTAATCCCTACAGTGTTTTATAGATGGAAACAATTACTATTATCTCCTCTTACTTTGCACAGGCAGGCAGAAATCAGTCCACCATGAATTCAGACATTATCTGTGGTCTTGTTTCTCTTCTCAGTCAATAGCCACATGTGGGGAGATTGGAGGCATGACTTTGCTCAGTGCCTAGGACTAGCATCAGAAGGATATGCCCCTTAATCAGTCACTGACTAATTAATTGCACAGCCTAACCCTGGTCCAGGATAGGAACTAACAAAGAGACTCCTCCTTGATTCTCAAGGATCCAATAAACATGGCCCTATTGAGATCTCTGAGCCAAAATAATTCTCCCCTCAGTATGCAGAGCTGGGAGGCTGCTGGCACCTAGCGTTCTGCCATCCCTTACTGATGCGGTTGACTCTGCCAGGACACATGCTAATGGCCCAAAGGAATCGACAGCAATTGTAACTGCAGTCGGACATAATTAATTTAATACCTTGGAGCCATTCAAAATTAATACCTCTCTATTACATGATGAAACTGAGGCATAAGGAGAATTACTATCAAGGCTCATGGGTATGGATAAAATCCTCCTGGGCACTTGGCAGAGATCTGGATCCTGTTCAGAATCCACCTGCCAGTCGTGGACCCTTGTAGCTCCTACGACAATCCTTATGACACATGCTAAAGGCCATATACAGGGGGGGCATCCTGTCGAAAGCACAGGCTCTCCCCAACTGCCAGAGTAAATACTCCCCAAGGAGCCCTGGGTCCCTGCAGACACTCATGTCCATAAATTCTGTAGGACTTTCATTGCACGGACTGGATCCCGTTCCCCAGCTAAAGGATTACAGAGCGATTTCGCTGCCTCGTCCCCATCACACGCAGAGAGACGGAGGTACAGAGCAGACTGTTAGCTCAAGATCATACCATCGCAGTGTAACTCAAAAGAAAATATCACCCTTTTCTTTCCTGAAGACGGGAGAGATAACTCTCTGGGGAGACTGGAAGATAGAACACTGAACTGAAATTTTTAAACACAGCAATCTTCAGGCTGTCCCTTTCTATTTTATTTTATGAGCTGTTTGTCTCCTAACGTGGTGTTCTCTGCCCACCCTTCCCGATGCAGGAGGACGGAACTAACATTGATTGAATGTATTTGGTAGCTGGTCACTGGCTCTTTAATGATCTTATTAAAAGTTCCCCAGCGACTCTCTGAGCAGAATATGATTGGCCCCATTTTACAGATGAAGGCTGAGGCACCGATTATGCCACAAAGACAGAACAGGTCTTTGATTTCATAGCTCATGCTCTGTCCAAAGCTCTCATTCCCCAGAAGCACCCACCTTCCCCGGTCTACCCACACGATACAGGCAAGAGAAACTTACCTTCCCCTAAAGGGGTGAAAAGAAAGCACTCTCTTTTCCCCCACTTTCAAATGATGTCAGGACCCTCCTTGCTGCCTTTTAAAATGTAGTGTTTATTGTTTTTTTCTGATACAGAAGTGTTCTATGTTCATTGCAAAACATTAGGAAAATACAGGAAAGCATGAAGAAAATTGAAATTGCCCACAGTCTTACCCTGCAATGGTAACCCCACTTACCACATTGGTACATTTCCTTCATGACACACAGATGTCAATTTGAGCAGAGTGAAAAGGGTTTATACAAATTTGGCATCATGCCATATGGGTATTTTACGTCTCCTTTCTTTATTTACTATTATATTTTCCTATATTAATATTATTCTTCATAAACATGCTTTTAATAGCTGCATGTACCACATTTATTTTATTGTTTTTGTTCAGGTTATGAAAAAGTAAGAGATGTTCATTGTAAAAAATTTAGGAGACCAAAGAAGGGAGAAAAAATATACTGATAACTCCATAACCTCACCAGCCAGGGATCCCACAGCTATTATTTTTGTATATACCCTTCATGTTTTCTTGCTGTGTTTTCACAAACGGGGCTTGCTTGTAGGTTTCCCTGGCTGGCTGTTTCTGGCTTCGAAGTGATGCCTCAGAAAGCAGGAGACATGGGGTGCTGTTTTCAGAAAGGATCTCAATCTTTTAAGTCCCCTGCATGGCCAGGAATTCAGCATTTCTTAAGCCTCTGTAATTGCAAGTATTTGCCAGCATATTTTATTTGCTTGTTATCAAAAGTCTGCATCTGGTCCGCTTCTTGCTGTGCTGGGTTGATTTTTTCATTAGGCTATTTATAGCTAGAGAGTCGGTATTTATTTTTTTTTTCCAGGTGAATTAGGAAGTGGCATACAAAAACACTGGGTTTTACAGTGAGTCAATACTCTCAATTAAGGTTAATAAGAGACCACGTGGATACCAAGGAACCCTTAAAGTTATCAGTTCACACCAGAATCACAGCCCCGTGGCAGCATAGGTGGGGAAGCAGCCTTAACCTCCATGCAGAGCTTGGATGTCCCCGACCCCAGCTCTGATCTTGGCTGCCCAGTCACTGCTGGATGGACTGGACTGCTGGGGAACATCGGGAGAACACACACCACCACCCCAAGCAAGCTCATCTTTGAGCATCTCCCTCTCTGTTAAAAGCATTTCCTTCTTTTGCAGTGACCTAGACACTGGAGCATGCATCCTGGCTTTGTCTATCCTGCAGGAAGTCACGCAGCCCTTCAGAAAGAGGAACAAAGGGCACTCCTTCCCCCTCGTGGCATGACCTACATTTGGGGGTGCTGCCCACAGAATGGACATTATTTGATACCACAGAGTCTCTTTTGTCCAACCTCAGCCTAAATTCCACGCTGATCTTTTTCTTTAATGGGTTCAAGAGATTGTTGTAAAGTTACCACGAGGTATGCATAGCAAACACGAGGCATATTCTCGACATAAAATTGCAGTAATTACCTCTGGAGGAGGAAAGGGCCATGAGAGAAATAATAGCATTAGCCCTAGCCACAATGCTGCTCTTGCCTTACGTACAGAACTTTAATTAATAAAATGACAAACACTGGTAGCACGTAATTGGAAAGTCTATCAAGACCCACTGAGTCGGGGGGAGCGGGGAAGGCCCTTGTGAAAGGGTCTGCTAGAGCCAGAAAATATAATTGCTGGTAGCGTGTTCCTGGCGTTGTCTCTTCTCACTTGTCTCATTTGCTGTCTGCATATCAAAGAGTTTATTAGTCAAAAGCTCTCATTTATAACCTATATCTACTAGGACATGTCTAGAAGGATCAACATTTTTATTGTTACAGCCTCCAACAAATGGTATTTCTCACAAACATTATTTAGAATTTTTAGAAGATGTCTCATATTTGTGTGAATACATTTGTCATATATGTGCGTGTGTATGTGTGTGCGTGTGTGTATGTAAACACGTGTGTGTGTGTGTGTGTGTGTGTGGAAACACTATATGTGTGTGTGTATGGAAACACACATGTGTTTCCATACACACACATATGACGACTCATTGTCTGGCAGAGACAAAGGTTGCAAATGGTTTTAAAGCCCTCTATCTCCCTAATTCCTCTGTTACGAAGGTATTTGTGAGCTATGATCTTGTTAGAATATGAATTCTGACTTGGCAGGCCTGGGGTGGGACTTGAGACCCTACATTTCTACTGAACTCCCAGGTCATGCCAATATTGCTGGTTTATAGACCACACCTGGAGAAAGAAGGATCTGGAAAACCTTCACAATACACCTCCCAAAGATTTAAGTATCATCAAAACATATTACATGTACGAGCCCTATCAGTATGGTAGGAAACGATACGCAGACCATAGCATGGTATCCAAGTCTGCAGCACATGGGCTCAGCGACCACAGGTGACTTCACCTCCCTAAGCTTCAGATGCCACATCTGAGAAATGGGCTTGATCATACCCACAGGAAGGAGTGTTGTGAGTAGAAAATGAGACAGCTTATGTAACAGTCAGTTAACAAATTATCCTATAGGACCTCAGATAGAAACTGGTCTTAGTAAGATCAAATTCCAGCAGTGTTTTTTGCCCACTCTGAGTACCTGATCCTTAACTGTCAGTATCAAGCAAGGTCTACCTGGCATATAATGGTATCAGAGGGGTTCTTTTATCTGGGACTATATTTATAAGGAAAATGGAAGTCTTGGAGAGGGCCTTGAGCATACAGTCTGCCCTAGAAACCACAAAGAGTCACTCTACACACTTAGATACAAATAATGAATAAGGGATACTCAGAAAGAATTGGCATCAGTACTTGAGATCTTCTAATAAAGAAATTGGTAAGAACCTGACCCTGTAGGTCCATGAGGATGGTTCTGGTCCCGTTTGCGTCGCTAGGTCATCCCTGCTCACCCTCGGGGCTGTCCTCTTTCTTGGCCTAGGGATGACATGGCAGCCACATGAAGGACCTCTGCTGGGGTCTGTGTCCTCCCCCTTGCAGGAAACCACTCTTTGCACACCTTGGTGATGGTGGGCATGTGTTAAGCCATTTTTTAGTGATTAAGAATTACCTCCTGCTAGAAGTCCCAGATAAGAATGGACCCCTCACCGAGAAGGCCAAGCTACTTCTGGCCTTAAGTAGCCCCATGTCCCCAGGGGTCTCCACCTAGGATGTGCTTTAGAACCACCTGGAGAGATCTGAAAACTGCTGATGCCCAGGACCTACCCAAGACCAATGAAATCAGGATCTCTGGGGTGGGAACTCAGACTCTAGCAGTTGGGTAACTCTCCAGGTGATTCTAATTTACAGCCCATTTGAAAGCCACTGGTATCACCATTTCATTCACCACAGGTGGGCTCTACTTCCACATTCCTTATGTTGGTAGAACCACATTTTAAGGTGGACTGGAAGGTTATGGCTATTATCATAAGAAAATGGAGACTCAGAGGGGATAAGTGCTTGGTTTAAAGCCACACAATTCAGTTACTTTGATATTGGAGCACAAACCCCAGGTTATCCCATTGTCAACAGGCAAACAAGATAGACTGATAAGCCACCCAAGAATGAATATCCATGTGGAGGGCAATTGCTTCCAGGGAATTCCGGAAAGGAAGTAGGATGAGTCATAGGAGCACAGGGGCAAGCGCCTAGAGGCTGCTTCTCTGCAGATTCTGATGCACTGAGTCCAGGATCAGACCAGAGATGCTGCCTCTCCCACAAGCTCCAGGTAACACCCGTGACACTATCCTGAACATCACACTCTGAGCAGCAAAGCGGTGACTGACTTTTACAGATAAATCTGGAATGACTGGGGATAACTACAGGTGAGAAGTAGGCCAAGTGAAAGACCAGAGGTTCTAGACTGCTTACATCTGAGGAAGAATTGTATCATCTAGATGCATCTCCTTACTACACACTCAGTGGGTGAAATAAAAGTGAATGGCACTTGCTTGGCAAGTACTTGGCACGTACCTTGCTAGCCCTTCACTGGCTGCCACTTTGTGATCTCATTCTAAACCTTTTGCATCTGTTTCTAGAAATAGACTTTGCTGAAACTTAGACAGTGCATGCCTTGACTTGAATTGTAGCTGTAGATACGTGTTTTCTGCTGTAAACTTAGGTGGTGATATTGTAAGATGAAAGGAAAGCCAAATTTTTCATTCTCCTATTTACCCATAGTTCTGAACAGTTGGATTAAGTGGTCATCTTGACCCAGGTTCTGACTGCCATGTCAAGTGCCTTGACTTGACTGTCTTTTTTTAAAAAAATGTTTATTTATTTATTTGTTTGTTTGAGAGAGAGAGAGAGCAAGCAGGGAGAGGGGAAGAGGAAGAGGGAAACAAGCAGACTCCCCACTGAGCGGGTAGCCCAGCTCAGGGCCTGATCCCAGGACCCTGAGATCACAATCTGAGCTGAAATCAAGAATCAGATGCTCAACATATTGAGCCAACCAGGTGGCCTTTGATTTGACTATCAGATGTTTTATGTCTTCACTGTCAAGTGGCTTTATTTACTTCCCTTTTTGCTACGTGCAGTACCATTGCAGTTACTCATTTAAATTCAGACTTCCTGGCTAGGTGATAAGCTTCATGAAGACATAGAAGATATATGTAAATGCAGTACAGAGTAGATATGTGTAAATATTTTTTGAATGAATAGATGATCATCTCAAGGACTGATTTAAAGAGGGATCCTGGTAGACCTCAGGAGCTACGGATGCCCTCCCTTGGCACCCAGTACTGTTCTCACTTCCCAGGCCTTTTGGCCTAAAATATAGTGCAGGAAAGTGGAGAAAGCTCAACAGTCAGCTAGCCAGTGGCCCTACTGTTGATGTGATGGCTACATCTCACTGACATGCTCATACCACTAGCAGAATCTACTTCAGACTGAAAGTTTCCTAACAATAGCTGAGACCTGGACCATTTCAACCATAGCCAGTTAGCTGCAAGATGCATGGATCCTCTTTCCTTCCCTAGAACCCAACCCCTAGAATGCAGGAAAGTGCTAAGGAACTTCACAGGTGTCAGGTTGGTTTCTGTCCATGAAAGGGGACCTGGTAAAGACAGGAAGCTCTTCCTGGAAGTGTATCCATCTTTATATATTCTGACACTGATCAGCTCCTCATGTGCCCTCATGTGCCCTCACTTGACAATGACTATGAAGACAAGATAAGACAGTCCCTGCCTTGAAGGAACCTGTGGTCCGAGGAGGATGGAGGGAAGACAAGGCAGCTGAACTATGTCCTATGATGATCCCAATAGCCTCAAGCATTACATTTCAGAAGAGGGGAAAGTCATTTCTGAGACAGATGATAAGAAAAGTTTCCCTGAAAATTAGATAGATTGAATGGTTTCTTAAGTGGCGAGAAGGATAGAAGAGGTAGAGGAAATGGAAGGATCAAAAGCACGAAGGCAGAAAAATGCATGTCAGGAGCAGAGCTGGTTTGTAGACTGTTGGGCCCCCATGTGTAGACTACTGGGCGAAAACTACTCATCTGGTTGCTCCAAGGTAATACAGTTTTCTGGTCA
This sequence comes from Mustela nivalis, assembly GCF_964662115.1. NCBI lineage: Eukaryota > Metazoa > Chordata > Mammalia > Carnivora > Mustelidae > Mustela > Mustela nivalis. The sequence goes on along the minus strand of NC_139027.1, from coordinate 22,607,315 downwards.
CTTCAAAACACAATGCAAAGGCTTATTTAGAAGCCAAAATGCCCATCTGGTCAGAACTTCAAACTTGCTTTGAAGTTAGGGCTTCTTGGGGCACCTGGGTGGCTCAGTGAGTTAAAGGTCTGCCTTAGGCTCATGTCATGATCCCAGGGTTCTGGGATCGAGCCCTGCTTCGGGTTCCCCATTCAGTGAGGATTCTGCTTCTCTCTCTCCCTCTGACCCTCACCCCTGCTTTGCTCTTTCTCTCTCTCTCTTTCTTTCATAAATAAACAAGATTTTTAAAAAATTAATTTAAAAAACTAAAAATAAAGTTAGGGCTTCTTTCTTTCCCTGCCATGCTTGGCCCTATTGCAGGGGAGAAGACTGAGACTGGGGAGAGGGTCTTTGATGTCTCTCTCTCCTTACTCACTCAGTTCTCCTCCTCTTTAGTCTTCTGGCTTAATTGTGATACTTGAAGATCTCAAGGGCAGGGAAAGGAAAAGAGATTAAGGGGAACAAGAAAACTCTTACACGACCAGAACTGTTGTGGTGATCTGGCACTGATATTCTCTGGGTGTGACCAATGTTTAGTGCCTACTGGTTTTCACAGGGGGCACTTTTGTGCTTTCTTGGGAGATTTAGCTTTCTCCTCATGCCTTCCACTATGGCTGGGAATCTTGCCGAGGGCCTATGTATCATCCCCGGTGGTCACTTACTCTTTCCTCTGTCCTTTGGCATCTTGAGATGCCTGTAACTTCTTTCTTCTGAGTTCTATATACCCCTTCAAGAAGCCCCCTTGGAAAAGATCTAAAATGACCCACGTGGGCTCCCATGTACATGGCTCACTCTAGTCTACGTGCGATGTTCACACATGTTGTATACCATCAAACTCCGGGAATGCAGGCCATTCAATGCTTCCACTTTACCTTTGTTCTGCTACCAGAGCAGCCAACCAGCCCCTTGTTCATACTTCGGATTTTCCAGGTTGGAGTGTTCTGTTGAGCTTCCTAAATTGCAGGGAATTAATTGATGATATTAGGGGGTATCATTAAGATTGCTCTCTCTCTCTCTCGACTTGGGATGAAGAGGGACCCTTCTCTGCAGGAGGGTAAAGTGCTATGGAACTCATGATATACAAAAGCACACTCTAAAAACTCTCTCCTCGTAGTCAATCACCAACTTTTTTAAAAATCCAAAGAGATTAAGAATTGTGTGACCTGTTTTCATCCACCCCTCACAGAAGTCCTGCATCATTGTGCTCTCAGATGTTCCTTTGAAGTATGGTATCTGTGGCCTCAGTGCTTCAGCCAAAATGGCTTTTCACCATTTTGTTAAACTATTTGTCATCTCTCATTAAGTTGCCACTATAATCCTAATAGACCTATTCTCATCTTGGAGAATACGGAACTGAGCTGCAAAAGAACCAAAGTGACAAGAACAGTTTTTGAATCCAGATCTTTCTAACTCAAACTCTTATACCATTCTCGGGTGGAGGATACATGTGACTCTGTAAGTACTGAATACATATTCACTGAATGCCTAAAAAGCTTATTTTCTTAGATTATAGAGGAACACGAATGCCTTGATATTAATTGCTAGGGAGTGAGAAAGCACTGGAGAGTCACAGATGGCAGTGGTAAACAGGAAGACATGCTTGAGATACACAAAAGAATTTAGAAGGGAGAAAGTAAAGGGAGAGGCACTTTGAGAGACCAGGGAGAGAGTTGAAAGAGTAAGTGATAAAGGACACCGTGGATGCTACTTTGTCAGAGTAATGAGAACAGAAGTCAGGTGAAAAGAATTTAAAGAAAGAATGGGCAACAAGGAAATAAAAGCAGTTACATGCCAGTTATCCACAATGTTAACATCTGAATGGAGGTGCAGAAATAGGTTGCAAGTCAGAAGAGCTAGCAGGATCAAATAAAGGATATTTTTCTGGGGCAGATGAAAGCTGATATTATTTGTAGACAGAAGGGCCAGAACGCAGAAAGAGTCTGAAGATGCTGGATGGAGGAACAAAGACCAGGAGGAGGTAGAAACATGAGGGGCTAACGTAGAAGAAAATGAAGGATACATCTTCTGCTAAGACAGGAAAAGAAGAAGGAATATGGATAAAGAAAAACCTACATGAAGAAGAAGAAGAAGACGAAGAAGGAGAAAGGGAAAAGAAGGAAGAGGGGGAGGAAGAGGAGGGAGGGAGGGAGGGAAGGAAGAAAAAGAAAGGAAGGAAGAGAGGAAAGCAGAGGGGCTGAAGGAGCTTTCACCTAATATAGTAAATCTTTATCAGTAAAGTAAGAATCAAAATAATAGTCAGGAGAGTTAGGGACCAAGAGATAACAGCCTTAGTGTTTGAGGAAGAGTTTGAAACACCCACTGTGCTCTGTGCGTTCAGAAATCAACCATGGAAATCCACAGTGGCATGAGTAAGTACCAACAACAGTCCAGGGCAACATTGTGATTTCACAAAAGTCCAAATCAGCAATATTCTGTGGCCAGGGAGCAAAAGGAGAGAAAGGACATGGCAAGCAACATCCCAAGTTAGGCACTGAAGGGCATGGGCTAAGGGCTGAGAGAGGTTAGTTGGCACTGGTAGGATTAAAATTTCTAGCCATGGCATCCAGACTACACAAGGAAACCAAGTGAGGTCAGAAAAAAAAAAAAAACAACAGTTAACAGATTTGTTAAATTATCCTTGGAGTGCTCATTGGTGACAAGTATTTTTGCTACACTGGATTTGGGAAATGGGAAAGGTCTAAGGGAAGAGGTTATGGTTATAGACCAGGCTTACCTGCCTCAGATAAGTAGAACAGCACCTGGGCAAACCAGTGCCAGGTGTGACCTTGTTAGTGAAGAGGTCATGTGCAACAAAGTGGAAAGTTCATGGTATGTGACATTCTTGATCAAATTATGAGGAAACTTTGAGCTCAGGGACTGGGAGGAAAAGGAATGGTGATTTACAGAAAAGCAAGTCTTCAAACAACAAGAATGAAAGAAAAGGGGGTACCAAAGCAGATGAAAATGCTAGTTTTCCAGAAGACACATTTTACCTTCTATTCCACAATAGCCATTCTTTTGATTATAGGATCTGAACAGGAATATTTGGGGCAACTATATGCTTTAGTTGTCCTAAATTTTAAATGTTGTTTACAGACTGTTTCTATCAAACACAAAGACCAGAGATCTTGTTTATTGGATATACTGATTCTGGGCATGACTTCCCTTAAAGTCTTTTAGAATTATCAGCTGTAGTCCCTTTCGTATGTCTAGGGAACAATGCCATCAGAACCTTTAATCAAGCCACAATGAAAAAACATGATTGTAGCTTCCTTTTGTCAAAATGGATATCCTCATTCTGAAAGACAAGCGTATGGAAGTACCTCGATATGAGATTTTTATCTCACCTTTGCCTACCAGTGTCCACAGGTAGCAAGTCATAGCATCCCCAGTTAGCTAACACATGGTATGGTATCGTTCAAATAAGATTATTAGAGTCTGAGGTTAGGGGGGAATAAAAATCTATGCTACCCAAAGCATTAAAGAAATTGAGTCATAAAATCACTTGTCCAAAGGTCACAAAGTGAATTGGGGCCACAGACTAGAATCTTTGGATCCACTTTAAGAAGTTCCTTTACTATCCCATGGATCTTAATATCAGCTCCGACACAGAATCCTGTGAAGTATAGGATCAATCTAAAAAAATTCCAAAATTGTCCATTGTTGCCCCTGCTCCTTGAACCTTCATGAAAGCCATCTTGGGAGACTGAGCAAAATCAGACAGCCACCCGCTTTTCTTACTGGGCACAACTTGGCTGAGTCTCCAACACCTTTGAGAATTCCAGGAAGGGGACCTGAGGCTTCCTTTTAATATTAACAGCTCTCCTCTGGCTCTTCTCTCCCTTACAGCTCCGAATGTCCTGGCTCATCCGTGGAGTCTTGCAGGGAAATGTCTCCTTGGTGCTGGTGGAGAACAAAACTGGGAAGGAACAAAGCAGAATGGTCTGGCATGTTGCCACCAATGAAGGCTTGAGCCTGTGGCAGTGGACAGTGCTGCCTCTTCTCGATGTGACTGACAGGTGAGCCTCCACCCATTCCTGTCACTCTCTTCCTCTGTCAGCCAAAATACAGAAAGGGGTCATGTCTTCCCTCCCCCCATCCCTTCTACCCAAGATACACATGCACATGAACACATACATGGGCATACATACAAATATGTACACATGCATACATACACACATACACACACACTTTTGCAGACTTGTAGGGAGCACTGAGTTTCTCTGTGGGATTTCCATGCGAATGAGCACTCACCTCTTGCATCTCTGGCCTGGCCAGATTGGCTGCCTCCAGTGTCTGTAGCAGGAAGAAATAAAACTGAACAACTTACATTACTGCCAAATAATAATTACACTTTATAGGTATATCACATTTTCTCTTAATTAACGCATTTGCCTTACTTTCCCATTTGACACTATATTTATCCCTTATGAGCAACACAGTCTTTGGCATAGGTAATACAGACCTTATCATGTTCCTCATTCCTGACCTTTCACAAGATTCTCATTGGGAACCAAAGAGTTACCACACCAGCAAGTTGACCTCAGCATGAGGACTGGTGCTCAGGTCAGTCCAAGTCCGAGGCTTTGTGGAGTCAGGTCACTGATGCAGGTAGATGAGGGAAATGACAAATTCTTCAGTAAATAGAGGGGGGCTTCTCCCAGAGGTCCTGGCTCCTATTTGATTTCTATCACTAGTGGCTTTGTGACCTTGAACCTCTGGGTCTCAGTTTCCTCAACTTTAAACTGAGAGGGTTGGACTAGAAGATCATTGACTACTCCATGTGGCTCTAAAATGGAGCCATAACCACTGAGATCAGCTGCCACTTGTCTACCCAGGATGGCCTCAGTCTGCCACCTGCAGTCAGCCTGGGACAAGCAGTGCCTGGCCCAGCACAGCAGCTCACATGACTCCCTGATGCAGCATACTGAGTCCTCCATGATTGGTGCACTGATCTGTTCCAGATCAAGTAAGGCAGAGGGCAGATGGTGGGAGTTTTTTTCTATAAAGGGGGCAGATATATGGCTCTGGAGGGGGAAAACCACCTTTAATAGGCTAAATGTCAAACCCAGCAATCCAGCGCAGCCTCTGCATTTAGACGTTTAAAACCCACTCAAATTACCATCCTCATGGATCCACCTTTGATAAATGAGGACAAATTGCTTAAGGCAAGACAAGGGTGATGCCAGTTGGCTTGCAGCTTTGTAAGTATAAAGTTGGGTCTCAAATTCTTCACCCAAACTTCACAGAGTCTGCTGTTTCCAAGAGCTCGTAACATGAACTCTGCTGTCATGGGAAGAAGTGATTGTCCTCACTGAGCACCAGCTTCCCACTCCTTCAGATGTGTGTGGGTTAGAGATCAAAGCCTTTGGGCATCCTGAGGTGCAGTGCTGCCCCCAGGACAAATGGATTTAATTAAAGTGGAAGAAGGGGCAGTGTGGGCACTCCCTTCCATAGACTAGTCTTTTGTCCTTCGGGATTGTGGGGTTGCGTGAAGGGGATGGAGAACAGGAGGATAATGCCAGAGCCCTCCCTCCTGGGAGATGCTAAATTAATTCAGATGAATCAAAGGGCTTTTTTTCCTCCTCACTCTAGCAAGTCCTCTCTCTTTCATAACCACTCCAGGGGATTTAGAGCAAGTAAGATGTTGACTCCGTTCACTCCCATCCCCTAGAGTTTCGTTTGAAGGAGACTTTGTTCTCAGCCTCCATCCTCCCTGTTAAAGGCTGTTTACCAGACTGACATTTCCAATATTGATACTGAGACCAAACTGTCCAGTAGGAATTCAGACAAAGGCCAGCATGGTTTGATGATGCCTTGTGACCTAATATGTGCAATTACAGAACACATGAGTGCCCCTACTTACTGGGATCATGCCCACCACTGACATGCTCTAATGTGGGAAGCTACTCCCTCCACCCAGGGCTAGAGATGATATAGAAGGTATCAAGACCCAGAGGAAAATGGAACTGCAGGAGAATGGGCACGGCAGTTTTCAGTTGCTAAAATCACTTACCAGTAGATGTGACTAGCCCATAAAACTAAAACAGCACTGTGGATGAAAGAGCATAGATTTCAGTATCAGATAGTCCCAAGTTTAAACCTGTCCCGGCCACTCACTAGTAATGTGTCCCCAACCAATCACTGAACCTCTCTGGGCCTTGTTGCCTACATGTGTAAGGTAAGTATAGTAGCAGTACAACTTCATAAGATTGTTATGAAACTAAATAAAACAACTGTTAAAAGCATCTATATATAGTAAGTATCAATGAATTTTATTTCCCACATCTTCCAACATCATCCCTCAGGTAGTCTGAGATAACTGATTGAAAAAAAGAGCACAAGTCTTAATCACTGATCTTCCAAATTAAACCATGTTCTATAAAACAGACATAATAAAATTTACCTCTGAAGCTTAGGGAAGTAAAGCAGTTGGTAAACTGTCTGGCTTACAGTAGGTGCTCAGTCAGTGATAACACTAACGATAACTATAAAATGACAAAAATAGTATCTCCCCACCTAATGCCGCAGAATAGGCTGGGTTGGCCAATTTAGCAATAATAACTACCCATGCAACCCTAAGATAGGGGTGAGTGTTCTTCTGAATCTGCTACCGTCAATGCTAGGTAGACTTCTTTTAAAGAGAAGTCACTGATGGAGGAGGAGCAAGAAACACATTCTTCCTTTTCCTCCCTGGGAGAGTGATCTATAGCTGCCAGATTGCCAGAAAATGAAAATGGGAAGAGGGAGAGGTAGAAGGAAATATGTAAGGGAAAGAGAAGGGAAATGGATAAAAGACAAAGACCAACTCTCTTTCTCCCCACCCTGAGGTAGCCATTAACACCTTATAAGGAAGCATCCTTCCTTAAGCAGGTCCTGGCTTTAGCTATTCAGCACCAAAGTCCTGAACAGCTCCCCAACCCTGGACCTTGAAGGACAGAAACTACTCCCAATGCTGTCTCAAATCTCCTCCACTCCTAGGTTCCCCAACATTACATCACACTGCATACATCACAAAGTTTTTTGAAGCAACTTTATTAGGGTTTACAGATTAGCTCTAAACTGCTCCTAGATTCTAGACACTTCTTTGAATTCAGTTGTGCCTTGTTAGATTCTTACAGATGTTTGCACCTTCCATTCTCTCTACTGGAAATTTTCTTCCTCTACTTTCCTTCTCCCTAACTACCACTCTTCCTTCACTTTTTAAAGACTTCTAAATAGTATACCTACAATATTTTCTCATGGCTCCTGAAATATCCCTATAATAACTTGCTATTCTTTACTATCTGTTTGTTGTTGTTGTTGTTGTTGTTTTAAGTACCTGAATATATACACTAACAAGACAGGGATCAAATCTATCTTACATATCACTGTTCCTTGAGCATCTAGAACCATGACTAACACATCATATGCACAATAAATATGTATTTACAGAATGACGTGCTGAGAGACATTGCATACATTTCCAAATCCTAGCTGAATTAACAGAGAATTTCACTTGTTGGAATCTAGCTAACATTCTCCCTATGTTCCATCTAACAAAACAGATTAAGTCACATTACAATAAGTACCACTGCAAACTGTTCTGTATATCAAAGCAACACCTATGTCCCATCAGATGAACCCAAGCAGCATTTGCTACTCTTACGACAAGGAATTTTCTTTAGGGACTTGCCTGGTACCTGTGCTCTCATTGTCTCTGGTCACTGTTCTGTCAGAATCACTTTGTATGAAAGACTTTGATCTTAATTGTGTTCCCTAATCCTTGTGAGTAGAGAGAGCTAGACCTGAGCACATGAGAGTGAAGAGCTATATTCACAGTGCTGCCACCACCTACTAGTCTTTCCGTGAGGGCTCAGAGCATATGCCATCGGTATATAAAATTTGATGATAGGGAGACATTGATCCATTGAATGGTATTTCTTACATCCATTTATAAACAGGCGAAGGGATAGAAATAATGCCACAGTCCATCATCATTTTGAAATGTTATTAACCAACTAGGATATCAAACCATACTATAAAGAGTAACAAGAAAAATCTCCATGAGTAGTGCCCATGATGTTTTGAGCAGTGGCAGTGTCCCTGGAATACAGATATGTGCTTTCAAGGTAATTTTGAAGGACAGAACCAATTCAAATACTGACTTGATGTGTGCTTAAAAGTTATCTCATTACTTTACCTCTACCTCGTATAACTAGTTTTCTTCATTCCCTCCCCATTCAACTGCCCTTCTTTCTGTTGGAATTAATTCTACTTCTTCTCAAAATGGAAGAAAGGCATGTTCTCTCCCTTTAATCTGCCAGTCTCTTACAGGGACATAGTTTTCCTCTTTATAACCGTATATCCTAGTAAATTAAATACAATGTTTTAACACCATCTTAAGCTTTGACATGCTTACAGAGCAGAAGCAGGTGCTAAGTTTGACTCATTACAAGATGGATTTGGAAACACCATGGATCAAACCTTGTCCCACAAATCACTGCAACCATACAGCCAGAGAGAAAGTACATAACTTAACGTGCGTGTAGAGGCTCTCTTCCCCAGCACTATCATTATAAAGGCTTTTAGCTGTACCCTATATACATAGTCTAACAAGAAAAAATGTTCCCTCTGAAGATATTTAGATTTCTGTTCCTTCTGTATCCTTTGTCCTAAATGACAAGCAGTGTGTTTGACAAATGCATCTTTCAAATGGGATCTGTTAAACTGAGAGTTATGTCTTCATGTACTTAGGCCAACCTCCACAGAGCCAAGATTTTTCTCATATCCTATTCTTATTTCTCATCCACAGAATCTCCACTTTAGATGGGGTGCTATCAGTAACAATATTCGCCTTTTGTGTAGCATCTCTCTGTGATGAAAAAGGCATTTTCATTATTTACTCTTACCTGAGTAGAGAAGTAGTAACTTCCAGGGAGAAAAAATCCAGAAATTTCCAATGAACCTCAGTTTTCAGGTCTCAGCGCACTCCTAAAAAAAAAAAGCTGTGTTTAATTGATATTTTTGTAAATTGAATCACAGCTTCCTCCTAGAGCCACAAGCAGAGTTACTTGATAATGATAAGAGCTAGCTTTCTTTGAGTTCTTACTTCATGCCCATCACTGTCAAAAATACTTAACATGCATTATCTCATTCCATCCTTATAACAGCCCTTTGGCTAAATGCTATAATTAATCCCCCTTTTTATAAGAGGAATAAGAGGTCTAAGAGGTTAAATAATTTTCCCTTAACCTTTAGGCTAGATTACTTTATATATACATGCCTGAGGAAATGAAGGCACAGTACTTAGCATGTCGTAGAAAACTTGACAAGTGATTGCCATCGTTATGAATAAATTATTTTGGTTTTGGATTTTTTAGGCCACACCTCTTATTCATTTTGAGTTAGTTTATTGTCTTTCCTTTGCATCTTCCACCTTGGAAACCCATTGTCTGTTTCCCCAGTCCATTCCTGCTGAAGACCACTCCCCACCCAGCCCTTACCTGTTCTCCTTCTCTCACACTCCAGCCCAGGCAGCACCACCAGCCCAGTGGGAATGTCTCCTTGCTCTCCTGGGACACAATGGCCCTTTCCCCCACGTGCCTTTTCAAGTCACCACTCTTGCACATCTTTGACTGTCTCCACTTCAGAACTAGAGCATAAGTCCCAATAACCACTTTTCATTTGAAAATGTATTCATGTACCATGTCTAACAAAGGCATAAAAATAAAATACATTTAACAAATCACCCTTGAGTAGAAACTAAAGTTCACTTCCATTGGGGCCAACACAGAAAATCTAGGTCATACAATAGCTACACGGTACCCAGGAGAAACCAGCAGAGGGTCAGGCCCTGCCTGGGTTCTTCACCTTCTGCCTGCCTTCCCTTCCACAAAAGTTTCCACTTGTAGCTGCTTTGCCTCCACCATTTCCATGCAGGAAAGACACCTATGGAAGGAGTGGATGTCACCCCTGCAAACCCCCAAAACCAGTGTCAGCTGCTCCTCTACAAGGTAGGCTGTGTCAACTGTCACAGCAGCTTCTAGAACTCCCTGTACTCTGTCCCATATTCCTTGTACCCACAGCAGCCATGCACTCTGAGGCAGAGTGCTTTACCCCCTCACAACTCTAGGTATCCACTCTGTCCCACACTTCTGGGTAGCTGGGACAGATGTCATCCCCCATTTTCAGGTGAGAAGATGGAGGCACAGAAGTGTTAATCAAGGTACAGGTAGTTCATTAAACATAAAGACTCTTCCTCAGAGCTCCTTCCACCTGCTTCCATCCTCTAGTGTAAAATGGTACCAACCTCCCAAGTCACCCAGATGTTATGTGTGTAACCAGCCAACACTTACTGCCCTACTTGATGCCACACAACAGTCTTACCTGGACAAGCAATGTATTTCAGCCCTCTAGGAATGTCATCTAAGGGGAAGTCTGGTAGGAAACCAAAACCTTTGCATCACAAGGCAGTCAAGGCCAGGAAAGAAGAAAGCACAGAAAGAGAGAAGAGCATGAGGCTCAATCAAGCCACAGCTTCTGGGGCTCCTTACTTGCCAATCGGGCTCCTCTCTGGTAGCCAGTTTGGGGTTCTCCCTCTGCCAGATATGCCCACACTAATGGAAGCAGAGAGAAATGACTGTCCTCCTGGGTAGTTTGCATTTGTTCATTCATTCACTATCAACAGAAGCACATCAAGGACTTGCTCAGGAGTGGCCCCAACAGGCCCCAAAGTCAGAGGAGGGCAGTGGGAAGGGGAAGATCTCAAGGCTCTCTTTCCCAGGCAGCATCTATCCCTCCTGAGTGAGTCTGACTGCCCTGAGTCCATGTACACAGGCAAAACCCAGCACTTCCAGGGCCCTCTTCCGAGTAGGTAAAGAAACAAGATGTTCTCTGCCCCTAGCCAGCTGTGGCAGGTCAAGTGTCCCTTCCTGAAGCTACAGGGGGTGGGGATCACCACATGCTTATTAACATCAACCTGACTCAGTTCTTTGAACCAGGAGAAAATGGTAGGTTCCAGTGTGATTTTAGACCAAACAGGGTGAATAACACTGATAAAACCCAGCAAGCTCAGGGCCCTTCATGGACAACTTGACTTTGCTCTTCTTGCCTTCCCCAGAGAGATGAGAGAAATAACATCCCAGAGCACTAGACCAAACTCTAGTTTGGTCTAGTCCACCTTGCCTCACTCAGGGGTGTCCTTAGTCCTGGAGTGGTATAGGGTATGCATTGTAGATGAAAGGGAAGGGTTCTTCAGAGTCCTGCAGCCAGCCAAGGGCTAACTTTATCTGTCATCCTACCTCCAGGAGGGAGTTAGTCATCAACCCACCTATGTCACATACATGAAGAACACCTAAGTAACTAGGTCTGCGCTACATGAGATGTTAGTTGGGTAACACTACGCAGAGTATCATGAAACCTCCAATCCTCAGGGATACACAAAAAGAAATGTATTTCTCGCCCATGTGAAATCCAAAATAAGTGTGCTAGTTGGAGGGTGGACTTCCATCTTGTCATCCAGGGGCCCAGGCTCCTTCTCCCTGAGGCTCAATCCTTTTCTCCAGTTTTGGAATCCTTTACATTGAGACAGCCAATGGAGAAAGAGCATGGGGGGAATCTCACATAGATTTTTGTGAGTCGTCACTTCAGTTCAGTTTCCATTGGCTAGAATTCGGTCACACGGCTATGCTTACCTACAAGGGATACTGAGGAATGTAGTTTAGCTGTGAGTCCAGAAGAAAAGGAAATGGATTTGATGGGGAGAAAGAGAAAAGATATGTTGTGTCATGGAATATAGCCCCATCTCTACACATCTATCAAAGTGTCACTTGGGAATACCAGTTCCTTATTTAGCTACTCCAAGCACTGATCAGTCTTTTCCTAGAACTTTCATAATTCAAGGATGAAATCAATTCCAGGATCTATCCTAAAGCATTAATATTTCATTTCCAAAATTTTATGATGTAACAAAACCTTTACTTTCTTGCAGAAATCACTCAGAATTTCCCTCATTGAATTTTTCCTTTCTCAAATCAAAACATAAAACAAAAAGTATTTTTGAGAAGGCTTAAAACTAGCAGGATACCATAGGACAACAGTTGAAAAACTTAGCTAACTATTTTTCAAATTCCTTTTTTATTTTATTTTTATTTTTTAAAAATTTTTATTATGTTCAATGATTCATTAGTTGTATATAATACCCAGAACACATCATAAGACATATCCTCCTTAATACCCATCACCTGGCTACTCCATCCCCCCATGCCCCTCTCTTCTGTAACCCTCAGTTTGTTTCCCAGACTCCAGAGTCCCTCATGGTTTGTCTCCCTCCTTAATTTCTTCCCCTTCAGTTTTCCCTCCCTTCCCCTATGGTCCTCCATGCTATTCCTTATGTTCCATGTATGAGTAAAACCATATGATAATTGTCTTTCTCTCTTTCTTTGCTTGACTTATTTCACTTAGCATAACCCCTTCCAGTTCCCTCCAGGTTGATGCATATGGTAGGTATTCATCTTTTCTGATGGCTGAATAATATTCCATTGTATCTATGAACCACATCTTCTTTTCCCATTCATCTGTTGAAAGACAGCTCAGCTCCTTCCACAGTTTGGCTATTGTGGACATTGCTGCTATGAACACTGGTGCTCATGTGCCCCTTCTTTTCACTACATCTGTATCTTTGGGATAAATACCTAGTAGTGCAATTCCTGGGTCATAGGATAACTGTTTTTAATGTCTCGAGGAACCTCCATACTGTTTTCCAGAGTGGCTGTTCCGGGTTGGATTCCCACCAACAGCGTTATAGGGTTCCCCTTTCTCCACATCCTTGCCAACATTTGTTGTTTCCTGCCTTGTTAATTTTTGCCATTCTAACTGGTGTAAGGAGGTGTCTCATTGTGGTTTTGGTTTGTATTTCCCTGATGGCTAGTGATGTTGAACATTTTTTCATGTGACTTTAACCATTTTTATGTCTTCTTTGGAGAAGTGTCTGTTCATGTCTTCTGCCCATTCTTTAACTGGATTATTTGTTTTTTTGGATGTTGAGTTGAGAAGTTCTTTCTAGATCTTGGATATCAGCCCTTTTCTTGTCATTTGCAAATATCTTCTCCCATTCCATGGGTTGCCTCTTAGTTTTGTTGACTATTTCCTTTGCTCTGCAGAAGCTTTTTATCTTGATGAAGTCCCAAAATTTCATTTTTACTTTTTGTTTCCTTTGCCTTGGAAACATGTCTTGAAAGAAATTGCTGTCAGCGATGTCAAAGAGGTTACTGCCTATGTTTTCCGCTAGGATTTTGATGGATTCCTGTCTCACATTGAGGTCTTTCATTCATTTCGAGTTTATCTTTGTGTATGGTATAAGAGAATGGTCTGGTTTCATTCTTCTGCATGTGGATGTCCAATTTTCCCAACACAATTTACTGAAGAGGCTTTTTTTCCTTTGGATATTTTTTCCTGATTTATCAAAGATTAGTTAATCACAGAGTTGAGGGGCCATTTCTGGAGTCTCTGTTCTGTTCCATTGATCTGTGTGTCTGTTTTTGTCCCAATACCGCGCTGTCTTAATGATCACAGTTCTGTAATATAGATTGAAGTCAGGCATCATGATGCTTCCACCTTTAGTTTTCTTTTTCAAAATTCCCCTAGAAATTTGGGGTCTTTTCGGGATCCATACAAATTATAGGATTGTTTGTTCCAGCTCTGTGAAAAGTGCCAATGGTATTTTGATAGGGATTGCATCGAAAGTGTAGATCAAATTCATTTTTTTATAATGCAGAGCCCTGGGCTCTAGTCACAGAGATTCTAACTCAGGAGGTCACAAATGAGGCCAAGGATACATTTTTTTTTTTAAGTTTCTTAAGTGATTTTGATGTTTGACCACATTTGGAAGGCACCAGCATAAAATGTCAGCTTCAGAGATGTCTTGTGGACAAGACAGGGAATTGAGTGACTAGGGAAGGATCGCTGTCACATTGTCAGCAAACATATATTAAGCCCCCATCAAGCACATAGGATCGAAAGGTGTGTGGGACCCAGCCTCTTGCCAGTCACAGGCCTGCACGCTGGGGATGGGGACAAACACGGAGCATACACACTGAGAGGCAAACAGTAACACATGCGGTATTATGCAGAGTCTGACAGCATGGAAAGCGGTCAGATGGCGTGGTGGCCTCCCTGTCAGGGTGGATATCATGGAGAACATAGATTCCTATAAGACGGACCTTGATATATATCTGTATCAATATCAACATCGATATATAGATATATAAATTTAGATCTTCCAGAAGTGGGACAGGGACAAGAGCATTCCAAAGAAGGCCATCAGGGTGAGTGGCGGCTTATAGGCAGGAATGTTTTATGTGGGTTCGTTCAAGAAGAGCCAACTACATTGTGTCAGAGAATCCTTGGGAGAAGGTAAGCATGGATATTGGGCCACATAGTTTGGACTCTGCACTACAGAGGATGGGAAACCAGAGCAAGGAGACTATTGAAAGCTCTGTGAGGGACCAAATGTGAAATGCTCTGAGCCTGGAAGTAGAGCTCAGAAGGAGGGGAGAGGGGCTGGAGGAGAAGAGGCCTCTTCTGTTGCCACCTTCTATGGTGCCATTGGCTCAGGAAAGCCTTGGGCCAACCCTCCTAGAAGAGAGGGAGAGATGTGGCTGGGAGCTCAGCAGCACACTGTGCAGCAAGGCATAGATATATACAAATCAAACATTCATAACTATGAAAAGATCTGGCCCTGTTTCTTTCTCAGAAAATATCCCAGATCACTGGAGCAAGGACTAGATTAGCAATTCTGAGCTTTAAATCCTATTTCTAACACCGATTTACTGTGACGTTTGGGACACGTTGTTGCTTTTGATTGCTAAGTTTCCACAATCAAGAGTGCAAAGCAGTGAGACAGATCCTGCCTGTGAGCCTGGTTTTAAGAAGTAGTCGCTCAAAATGGCAATAAGTGAACCCCTTTAGAATAACAGGATGTTTGGATCTGCTCGAGATTTCCTCGGTGATATCCACAGCTCAATATTCAAGTCAACAGATGCACGTGTTTTTCATAACACTTAGTGCCTCTGAGGATGTAGACCTAAGTTCTCGACCTTTCTCTCCCCAAGCCCAAAGTTTGGAATTTAGGGGGAAACTGGATGCTGATATTTGGAAAAAAGCAGAATCCAGTTCTATGCATGCTGTTCTCTAAGATCTCATCGATGTTCACCACTTCCACTCTCACCTCTGTGCAGGTGACACAGGGTCCTTATCTCACCTGAGTCTCATACCTGGGTTTCTGGCTGCCTGATTGGCATCCTTCCCATGCTTTCAATATGCCCCCAACACCCCGCTTCTATGTGATTCTTCTGTCCATAGCCCTACCATTATCCTAGACATTCAGTTCTTCAGAATCTTTCTTGACTTCTCTCTCACTGCCCAGATTCAATGTTTTCCCAGGTTGTACAATCTAGCTCTATGGGGGCAGAGCTAAAAAGATGTATGGAAATCTCCTAGTCACTGAATAATATGAGTCACCTATCATCTGAATTCCTCAAGGTCAAGGTCGATGTCTATACTCCCAGCTGCAGACACAGTGCATGAACACAGAGTAGGAGCTCTAATAGTCTTTACCCAAAGGCAGAAGGGGAGATACAGAACTTACAACACTGCTGAGGAGGCACAGATTTCTAATAAAAATATAAAACAGGAACAATGAACTAGAAACTAGAATGCTAAAGGAAAGCTTCCGTTCTTAAAAATAGATTTATCTACATCACAGAGTTGTGTGTGTGTTTTCAAACCAAGATGTTGCCTAACAAATTTCTGTGACTTGCCCAGGGTCCTACCAAGTATGTAGCCCAGTCCTCACTCCACTCTACCTTTTGAAACCCAGCCCTCAACAAGCAGAGAAAGCTGCTAATTCACCCTCATAAAGATATTTCTGTCAGTCAGGAAAGAAGGGAACCAGCAACCACCCTTTTCCTGGGTCTTCTCACCATGAACAGTGCCTCTGTCTCTGGCATCCTCTCAGCCCTCAAAGCCATAATCCCACACAGCAGCAAAGAGTAGAGGAAGAGACCAGGGTTGGAAATGTCTTTGTGTCCTGAGAAAGGTACAGTAGATGTCTCAGTCTCTTGAGCAGAATGGATGCAGGTGTCGTCTAGCTCTGGATGGCCTTCCAAAGGACCCCAGTTGTTCCAAGGGATCCCTGGGCCAAGGGCATGACTCCTCCTTCCTCAGGGCACCTGACAGTTTGGAGCCTGCTGAGCAGGTGTATCTGTGCACAGAACCACCCCTCCCCCCCCGCCAATCCCCGCCAGGTCAGGGCTCCGAGAAGCAAGATCTGCCCTTCTCCTTCTCCTTCAAATTTAGGGCCCAGGGAGAGCTCCATGTGCACGATGCAGAATGAGAAAATGAAAGCGCAAAGTGGGAACTTGCCAGAGTAGAGCATCTTCCCGCCCTGCAGTCTGGTGGAACACCCTCGTGGGAGGCCTTGCTGACTGGTGGCATGCCAGGGCAAACGTGGGAACCAGGACCATTAGTCACACACAGCCAGTGCCTGGAAGCCTGGGACTGAGATTGTTGAAGAGTGGGAGTGATTTTCTCTGCTTGCTAAGCTTGGCTAAAAAACTCATTTTCTCCCCTCTTCCACCCCATAGGGCTCCCTCACAAAAGCCAGTTCATTGTGAAAGATCTCTATGGCCTTTGGCAACCTGGGAATCACTCTGTAGTGACTCCCTTTCACTGCTGTGGGGATCATGATCCCCGGAAGGGAAACCAAGTCAGAGGATGGTAAATTCCTTCTGAGAGTTAGGGCTGAGCAGGAAGAGAGGGTGCTTTCAGCCACTGAGCCTGGCCGTTAATGTCCAGACCCACTTTCCTATCTCAGAGCTGACTTCCAGAGTCAGGCCAGGCACCCATGTCCAGTGCGGGTCATGGTGATCTGAGCCAGGCTGGTCCCGGCAACCCAAAGCCGGCCGTCAGCCGCTCCTCTTCGACCGGTATCCGAAGTCAGTTATGCAGATAATAGGATGGATGCTGCAGGGCCTTCTCATCACATACATTATTCTAATAGAAATGCATAACGCGACCCGAGCTCTGTGACAGTCCATTTTAGAAGACTTTTGCCGAGCAAATCAAGTGCTCAGGGAGAAATTGGAGAAAGCATTTTTCCTCAGCAGTATCTGCCAGCTCGATCCTAAGCAGCCAGAGCCCAGACAAGCCCCAGCTGCGAAAAGGGTTGCGGAACACTGCCCCCCCCCCCCTCCAAGCCCACTAAATGGTCCAGAGGAATCTGAGATGTGGTGCCCATCCGTTAAATAAATGCCTTTTACCCAGGCGGGCCATTCTTTCTTGCTCTCTCTCTCTAAAGCCTTGCTATTCCCCCAGTCCACATTCAGACACACACCTTTTTGTCAGCTACTTAAAATCATTAAGTGAACTTAATTAGGTTTGTCCATCCCCAAGGCTGCCACGGTGGCAAATAAGGCATTATATTCACTGTCCATTAGCAGTCTGTTGCCTGAACGAGACTGTGCCTTTTTGGAGCGGTGCATGAGCCATGTCAGCATTTCCGATGCAGAGATCTGCCCGGTGAGCCTGGGAGACAATCAGTTTCAAGGCTGTCCCCTCCATACCTGGCCCACTGCCCCAGTGGCCACCTCCCTTAACCACCCCCCACCCCGGGACCAGTTTTCAACAGGCCTCTCTCTAAAGCCGAGCAAGAACAGAGTCGAGGGGTACGTTCTTTGTGCGAAGACAGGCTCCAACCGAGATCTCAAGCCAAGTCTGTTTTATCAACAAGTTCCAAACCCCACCAGCTGGAAAAAAAGAAAAACAACAATAATCCATGCAATCAAAAGTGTCTTATTTGGAAAAACTGAAAGAGCTGAGCAGGTGTAAACTATTGAGGGGCAGGGAGTGGAATCAACTGCTAAAGGCTAGAAAGAGCTCAGCTGCCTTGTTCTTAAATAGCACGGAGTAGCGAGGGAGCTGGAGGAGACCCAGAGAGCTTGCTCCTCCCTTCTCCTTGACCAGGCTGCCCAGAGAAGGAGGGCTAGGTTCTCCTAGCCATGAGGGCTCAGCTTTCTTTCTCCACACAGGGCTAAGGCTTCAGGATAAAGAGCGCTGGAGTAACCAAACATTTGTTAAAACCACCTGATACTCCTAATCCTGGAAATAATGCAGCATGGACCTTGCCTTTCCTTAGACTCAGGGAAGTCCATCTGCTGCATGCTAGAACATTCCCTCAACCCTAGAGCAATCTAACTGGTGCATGCTAGAATGTTCCCTCAATCCTAGAGCAGTCTAACTGGTGCATGCTAGAACTTTCCCTCCATCCTAGAGAGTCTAACTGGTGCATGCTAGAACTTTCCCTCCATCCTAGAGAGTCTAACTGGTGCATGCTAGAACTTTCCCTTAATCCTAGAGAGTCTAACTGATGCATGCTAGAACTTTCCCTCCTCCTGGAGCAGTATAACTGGTGCATGCTAGAACTTTCCCTTCATCCTAGAGCAGTCTAACTGGTGCATGCTAGAACTTTCCCTCAATCCCAAACCACTCCACCTAGTATATACCTAGTATAGACAAGACCCAAGGCCACAGCTGACCTGGAGAGTGACTTGGTATCTGCACTTTTGGGGGAAAGCAATAGGAAAAACTGGTTGCATCAGAAAGACTAAGAACCTTAAGGAAATCTCACTCATCCTCAGCAGGGAGGGGAGAGAAGCAGAGCCAAGAGAATCTCTTCTTCCCCTGAGGTTCAGCTGAAGACACTCAACCAGGTACCATCCAACACAGAGAATCCCAAATCTCCTGAATCTGGGTGGCCCTGATGGCCACCGGCCTCTTGCCTGGTGCCCCGAAGAACAGAAACTCCCAGATGGGTCCTGCTGTCCCCTCCCTGCCCCTGAAC
Source organism: Mustela nivalis (assembly GCF_964662115.1). Classification (NCBI taxonomy): domain Eukaryota; kingdom Metazoa; phylum Chordata; class Mammalia; order Carnivora; family Mustelidae; genus Mustela; species Mustela nivalis. The sequence continues at coordinate 22,588,405 of NC_139027.1, read as the reverse complement.
CTGCCACTGCCAGAGACTATTCCCAGAATGCCTCTGCTCCATACCTGCTGTCCCCACACCCCAGCGTGACCCACCTTCGTCCCTCCCCCTCCGACCCCCTTCCTGCAGCCTCTGGAGACTGGGGCACTTGGGGCAGGGTCGGCAGGGTGGCCTTGTGGGTGGAGGGAGGCCTCGTTGCATGTTTACATCTGACTCGACATCTGATTGAGTCTTCCCTGATTGTTAGGAGTGTTCCTGACTCCGACTATGTGCAATTCCCTATGTCAATCAAACTCTTTTAAACAGCAGCTGCCACTGCTGTTGCCTTGCAGAGCACTTTAGAAACTCTTCTATTTAGAGACCATTCCAGCCCAGCCTGCACCATGCCATCCATGCTAAGAGGCCCAGTGGCGGGTGGAGAACCTTGCAGCCCTAAACTCTCAGTAATGAAGAAGGAGAGCAGAGGGAAAGGAGGGAAAGCAGGCGAGAGAGGGGAGCTGTGTATCTCCCAGAAAGGGCCCAGTTCGGGCAAAACAGGGGTTTTGTCCCTCTCCCCCGTGCTCAGCAGGTGCATACAGGTAATTCACTCGCTCTGGCAGCCCAGGCCGCCTGGAAGGGACACCCAGGATGCTCAGCACCTGGCCCGGCCCCTCAGCCTGTGGATGACAGATGAGGAGCTGGTGACCCGGAGTGGAGAAATGGGAAAGGTGGGCCGTGGGGCCTTCCCCACCGCTCTTCCACCCAGGGATGTGATTCTTTTTGTCGCCATCCCCGAGGGGCTCTGTGCACCTGTTCTCTTGCGGTCTGCAAGCAGCCTCTCTCCTCACCCTGACAGCTTCTGTAAACAGAACAAGACCACAGTGTCCCAGCCCCTGTTTGGCCCCTCAGAATGCCAGGCCTGGGTTTGTCCGGGCTGACCCGGGCTGGAGCTGGGGACTTATCCACGGGCCGCGTCCCCTGGGGAAATCTAAGGAAACTGTGACCTCACTGCAGCTCATGGAGAAGTCTGAGGCTGTGTGTACTCACTGGCCGCTCACCGCATCCTTCCGCACCCCTCACACGTGAACCACAGGGGCCCGGCCGTGTGCTGAGCCGTTCCTCACTCTGGTTCCTCCGCTGCAGGTGCTCTCCCCTCACTGTTCCTCGCCCCACATCCACGCCTCCCAGTCCTCGCCTTCCTTTGAAACCCACTTCAAGGCTGCCTTCTCTGTGAGCAAACCTAAGTAGGTTTACTATTAATCCAGGCTGCTCTGTGTTGGTTACAAACACTCCCAGGGATCAGAGCCAAATTATTTAATATTCAACAATGGGTCAGGCACCACACAGAGCAACCCCAGTGGAGACTGACATTGGCTAAGATGCCAGATCCTTGAGGAACCGCTCCCCCTCCCCCCCCCCCCCCCGCCACCGCTACACTGTGCCGGGGGTTAACCTCTCTGTTGCTAAATAATGAGAAAAACAGGGGGTACCCAGGAAGAAGCCAGGCTGCCTGAGGCAACAAGCAGGGGACACTTGGGGGACAGTGGCTGTTATCAGTTGGCACAAAGCTATTTTAGTAATGACTTCGGCTCCCTCAGGGAGCACCTGCTGAATATCAAGCTACCCATTCCTGCCCGCCCTCCCCACCCAGTAAGTGAAAGAGGTCTCCGAGGAGTTTCCGAGCCGTTTCAGGGAGCCCCGCACCAAGCCCCAAACTCCAGAACGGATTAACCTATGGAACAATCCCTCAGACAGGGAAGTAGAGGACAGCTCCCTTCTCACAACTGCTTGCCATGAAGGAAGACTGACCAAAAGGGCAGCTGTGAGCCCCTCATGGGCACACGGCCGCCAGACGCTGAGTCCTGCCAGGTGACCGACCCACGCCGTTCCTCACCCAGGGTCCTCTTACCACACCTACAGGTTCTGGCTGCAGATGGTTGCTTGGTGGGGACAAGGATCTAGAGCTACTGTGGCTTTTGACAATATCTCCATCAGCCTGGACTGCTACCTCACCAGTGAGTTCCCCCTGTCCCTGTCACTTGTCCCCAACCCAAGACGACCCACGGCCACACTCTCCCTCCTTAACCTGAGCCCACCCACCTCCCCCACCTCCCCTGGGCATATTTCTCTCTCTCTCCCTTAAACCGAGCCTCACTTAACTCAGCCCGTGGGGTCTTCTCTTCTCTAGTCAGTGGGGAGGACAAGATGCCACAGAATACGGCACCCAAATCAAGAAATCTGTTTGAGAGAAACCCAAGCAAGGAGCCGAAAGCCTGGGAAAATACAAGAGAGACTCCCATCTTTGACCCCACAGGTAAGGGTTTGACTTACAAACTTGAGCGAGGTCGTTTTGTTATTGTTGTTGTTGTTGTTGTTGCAAAAGGCAGAAGAAAGATACAGGCTGTGATGGCAGTAGGGAGCTGTGTTTAAAGAATAAAAGAGTCAACCGCTAAAAGGACCATCACCTACACCCTGGCTGTGTGGCTGTAAAAGAAGGTCATTAGGGTCTCTAATTTTCTGGCCGAATGGATCATCTGGAAGTTGAGCGAACTTCTCCTCTGTGCCTAGGGAGGACCCAGGAACAGACACTGGAGTACCAAGCCGATCTCCTTTCCTCAAACTCCGTCCCTTGAAATCACTCCCCCTTTACAGAGCAAAGCAAACCTTACACCAGATTTCTTCTCTTCCTAAAGAGTGTTGGGTCCACTGTGCAAAGCCGGGCTAGCCCATCACAGGTAAAGGCCCAAAATCTTCAGATTCAACACGATTCCCCAAAGCTTGGCTGCCTTCCAAAGCTGTCTGATTCAGCATCTTCTGGGCTGAAGGACTTCCCATGGGGGCTTCAAACACAGTCTTCTTCAGCTCTGGCTCTAAACCATGGTGTGACTTCTCAGCTATTCTTCGTACCAGGAGGAAATCTCTTAGAATCGGTTTCCAAAGCCAGTATGATGTTCCTGAGCAGATGCTAGATCTGTGAGCCTCGCCCCAGAGAAGCTGGGGCCTGACACTAGCAGGTCAAGGGGTTCCCCCAGGTGGTCTGGGTGCCTGGGTATGGGAGTGAGATGAGTAATCTGGAGAAGCATGTGCACAGCACTGTCCACCCACACCCTTTTTCCTATAAAAGATCACTTTATTAAAACCACAATAGATAAATGATAAATTTCTGCTTATAATGTGAAATCCTTGTTTAGTGCAAAGTACAAAGGAAAAAAAAAAACACGTGGAGACTTACACCTTCATACTGAATTCATTGACTCTCAACTTATTTCATAAATATCAGCTTTGGTTTATCTTCAAAGAAAGAAACCCCTTCCTTTCTCTGGTTGAAAAGCCACCCCAGGTGTAGCTCTCTCTGTCCCGGATTCCTGCCTGATCGAGCGGCCGGACCAGGGGGTAAGTGTTCGTTGCTTTTCCCCCTCACCTCTCCCCTCTCCTCCCTTCATCTTTAACTAAAACCTCAGAACACCCTTTCATTTGTCCACGTGAAAGGGAACCTGCTGCCTCTATTTCCCTACTCTGCCCCGTTGTTCATGAAAACGGCCAAGGTGAGGCAAGCGACCTTCTGTCCATCGTCCGCTGCCCCACCACCCCACCCCGGGGACAGACCTCCAGGACTCCCTGGGTCCTGGTCAGTGACTGCCTCCCTGCAGTGCATTCAGGACAGGTTCAGCAAACCTCGTGGCAGACCCTGGCCCCACCTTGCCACCAGCACTGATTACATAGCAGGGGCTCTGGGAACACCTGTGGATTGACGGGGAGTCAGAGGGTGGGGGGAGGCCTGAGGCTTGAGCTCAGTTCTCGGATTTTAGCAGCCAGCACTTAGCAGCCTGACTCCCGGTTTATTGCCATATGACTCCCACTGTCCCTAAAAGGCTCATCGATGAGGGTCTGCCCAGTGGCCAATCAGACTAACAAAATCATGAGGCAACTGGAAAGCGGCCATGCTCCCCACCACCTCCAAATAGAAGGAGCAGCAAGTGGCTGCCCGAGAGTCCGGAGCTTCCTCTGCTGCCCAACCCAGCCTCAGAGCAGGGGTCAGGGGTTTTGGGGGCGGTGATCAGCATTCCATCTCCAGACTCCCTTCTGCAATGATCCCACCTCCAAGGGAAGAGGACGCTGAGGCAAATTCAACCCCCAGCAGCCTCAGTGGGTTCCTTGGAAAGGCTTTAGAAAACTGAATACAGAGGCCGTGTTTTCCCAGGAACCCACTCTTGCGCTGGGGAGCTCAAGGGGAGGGAGAAACTGAGGTAGGCTCCCAGCTGACAGATGTCCCAGCCCCAGCACCCCCTGATTCATCAGGAAAGGCAGGAGCAGGGTCACCCTTCCCCACCCCCACAGGACAAGCCCATCACGCCCCCTGGGTGCCACTCATGGTCAGGGAGATCAGGCCACCCTGGGTCCATGCCGTGGCCCTCCCTCATCTAGCTTTCATCTAGAACTACAAACGGTTCCTGTACACTTCCTCTGTGGCCAGTTACGTGCTCAGAGATGCTGAGCGGAGCAAGACTCAGGTCAGGGGGTCAAAGAACTCCAGTCTACAAGAGAGCACGGATAGACGGGGAGGAGTTGCCTGTGAGCCGGCAGGTGACGGCCTGCGAGGTGAAGCTGGGCCCAGCTCTGAGCTTCTGCCTCTAAAGAAGAAGGGGCGGGGGGGGGGGGGCTGCAGTGTGAGGGGAGGGGAAGGGAAGGAGCTATCAGGAGCCCATCTGCCTGCTTGACACCGGGCCGGGTGTTTCATACACCAACCCATCTCGACTTCACTCTGGCCAGGGAGAGTGGTTGTCATTACCACTGTGGGATGAGAAGATGGTTGAGAGGGATGAGTCCCCCAGTGGGTAGGGAATGGAGCCAGGATGTGACCCTGAAGTCTACAATCTTTCAGCCAACTAAGCCACTCCAGGTAGCCAAGTCTAGAGAGTAACACTGAACATGGGGAAGAGCAGGAGAGCTTCCCAGACAAAAGGCCCAGCCTGTCCAGGAAACACATCAGTTCCCAGCCTTCCAGCCAAGGATGGGGGAGACCAGATAACAAGATGTCCTTGCCAACGTTCAGTTTCTGCGGCGCTGGGCCAAGGGCAGCTGGTGGCATTTCCACTCTCCTCCTGGCAAGCGTTAGAGCACCTCCTAAAAACAAAAAGGTTACACAGGGGCTTTTAAAAACAGTCACTCACAACACACCCAGGTCTCCCTAAACACTCTGCACATCCCCTGAGTCAGGCCTGCGATGAGGTCCTGACCTCCATCCAGCCCTAGGGGTTCCTTCACCCCGAAGCCCACAGGGCAGAGCTGAGCGCCTGGAGCTTCTAGGCAGGGGAAAGCCTGTCCAGGTGCTTCGTGGAGCTTTCTCGGAAGCCTGAGTCACTTTAGCTAATCAGATGAAGAAACTGAGAGAGAAAACGGGGCAAGTATTAAGTCTGGGAAAATTACATTTGTCAGCTTTGCACATACAATTATGTTAACCAAATGCTTGGGATAATGCAATCACAGGGCTGCAGAGCTCTCTCTCTCTCTCTCTGTCTCTCTCTCAGCAGTAATGAATGTGCAGGCAGGCTCTGTCACCAGAAAAGGACAGACAGGACCCTCAAGGCCCATGACCCTGCCTCAGCTTCCTTACCCCTCTCCTGTGAGCTCACGTGTTATATAGGGAGAGCAGAAAACTTACATGAGAACCAGCCCAAACCTTGGGTCCAACCCACAAGTATTAGTAGCTCACGGAGCCCTGGCATCAAACTACACTCTCGCCTCTGAGTTGGTTAGTGATGGTTGGTTTACTGCCTTCTGAGTTCTCATCTCTTGCCAAAGAGCAAGGGGACAATTAAAACTACATAGGACCATGGAAAGAGCACTGGACCAGGAGTCAGCAGGTCTGTGCCCAGCCTTGGCAGGCCTGCACTAGCAGGCTGTGGTCCTGGGGAGGGTCCTGCCCCCGCACAACCTTCTCTCTCCTCATCTAACAGCTGGGGCGTGTCAGTAAGGCCCCCAAGTAGCAGAGCTAGAGGAGAGCCGCTAATGCTAAGGCAAAGGCAAGAAAACTGCTTCTTTTAATAGTCCAGGTTTAAAGTAGACATCTCCAGGTCCCTCCCCATCACCAGCCCCACGGTTTTAAGAGCTGAAGGGATAGGGTGTAAGGGAGCCAGAGCTTCCTTGGTCCATCTCTCTAATGAACCCATGGCATTGTTCATGTGCCCAGAAGAAAGGGTGGCAGACTGTCCATTTCCACACACGCTCCTACGGTTCAAGAACAGATGCCAATTTCAATGAGAAAGTTTTATGTGTTTCATATAAATTGATTGAGTCTATTTCTGCTAAATGCATTATCCATTCACCACAGAACAACTATTAGAGTTAATAGAATTTGTAGTGAGAGCCATTATGGTCCACGCGTGCCCTTCTGGGGATGACAGCATTGTTGCAAGGCGGGCTTGCCAGGGCCCGGCCCCCTCGCTCAGAACCTGTCTTCTCGTTTCCACCAGAACCTTCTGCGTTCACGCGCTGCAGGCCGGGTCTAGCTCACTGTGGTGGCATGCCCACATAGTGGGGAGTTGCAGAGTTCCTGACCAAATAAATGTACTGTAATCCAGCCCCAAACAAATCATAGCATCCTGTGGGCACTGCTCATAGCTCCCTACAAGCAGCAGGGAGCTGGGGTCACTGCTTTTGCCTTAGCTCCTTACTGTGGGCCAGTTTGGGAGGCAGGAGGGGAGGACAGGAAACAAGTAAGAAGAGAAGCCCCGGGGAGCCCCACTCACCCCCTACAGTGGGGAGGGAGTAGGGGGGCGGGGTGGAGGGAACAACTCCATTCAGATGCTCGTCTCCATTGCATCATTAACAGCCTTCCCCAGGGATGCCCAGTGACAGAATCTGGGACTTCCTGAGGGCAGCAGGGACCCAGAGCCACCCCAGGCTTTCTCCCGCTGTGGCCTCACACCATCTGCTTCCGGTCACCTTGCCAGGGGAGGGAGGACCCAGAGTGCTGCTCCTTCAAAATCAAGCTTCCTGGTCCACAAGGACCTGTGGAATCTGAATGGCTAGGAAGAGGAGGTCACACTCTGCGTTTTTAACAAACTCTCAAGGAAAGCCTGATTTGAAGTAAAGCGTCACAACCCCAAAGGGCAGCCTGACCTCTTGAACACAGATGAGGAGGGGCCTAGGCCTGGGGAAGGGGAGGGGCTTCCTCGGAGTCACATGGCATACTTTTACGTCTTTCTCTCTCAGACAGCAAAGCATTTTGTCGTGTCCTCTTTTCACACCTGAAAACCACCAGTCACTGGGCGGGGCTGGGTGTCAGCAACTCTCCTGGGCTCTTCATACGTGTTATCTCGTTAGTTGGGACTCTAATACAATCCCCCTTGTACAGATGAGGAAACAGGCCCACAGGGGGTGAGTAAACTTGCCTTAAGTTATACAACTTGTGTAAAAGGCTAAAAAAAACATGGTGCTTTTTAAAATCATGTAGAGAAATTAAGTTTTCTAAGCCAGGTAACATTTGGAATCCCATTTTTTAAAAATTTTTTATTTTTTTAAGGTTTTATTTATTTGTTTGAGAGAAAGAGAGAGAGAGCATGAGCCGGGGAGCAGCAGGCAGAGGGAGAGGAAGGGCAGGCTCCCCACTGAGCAAGGAGTCCAATGTGGGACTCGCTCCCAGGACCCTGAGATGGTGACCTGAGGAGAAGGCAGAAGCTCAACTGACTGAACCACCCAGGTGCCCCGAGTTGTGATAAATCTTAAAGGAATTCTACCATTGACTAGTATTCTAGAGGAATCTCTTCTCTGAAAAAAAAAAACCCTCTGTGCCTAAAGATTTGCTTAGAGCGCATCTGCCTCTTCACCCATCCTCCAAACGGCACCCTAGTCGCATGATGTCCCCCCACACACTTAAGAAAGCTGATAATGGCAGCTAAATGGCTGCCCTGGCCCTCTGTGCACCCCAGTTCTCACTGGTGCACATGGGACACACTTTTGTCAGCACCCATTCGCCTGAGGGGAGCAGTTCCTTAGGACTTGGGCAGGCATGGGCTGTAGATAGAATCCTGGGGACTAGTTTGGGTGGCTGGCCATTTTCCTCTCAGCTGGCCTTTCTTTTTTTTTTTTTTAATTTATTTTTTATTTATTTTCAGCATAACAGTATTAATTATTTTTGCACCACACCCAGTGCTCCATGCAATCCATGCCCTCTATAATACCCACCACCTGGTACCCCGACCTCCCACCCCCCCACCCCTTCAAAACCCTTAGATTGTTTTTCAGAGTCCATGGTCTCTCATGGTTCACCGCCCCTTCCAATTTCCCCCAACTCCCTTCTCCTCTCTATCTCCCCATGTCCTCCATGCTATTTGTTATGCTCCACAAATAAGTGAATCCATATGATAATTGACTCTCTCTGCTTGACTTATTTCACTCAGCATAATCTCTTCCAGTCCCGTCCATGTTGCTACAAAAGTTGGGTATTCATCCTTTCTGATGGAGGCATAATACTCCATAGTGTATATGGGACATATCTTCCTTATCCATTTGTCTGTTGAAGGGCATCTTGGTTCTTTCCACAGTTTGGCGACCGTGGCCGTTGCTGCTATAAACATTGGGGTACAGATTGCCCTTCTTTTCATGACATCTGTATCTTTGGGATAAATACCCAGTAGTGCAATGGCAGGGTCATAAGGAAGTTCTATTTTTAATTTCTTGAGGAATCTCCACACTGTTCTCCAAAGAGGTTGACCCCCTTCCACTGTTGGTGGGAATGCAAGTTGGTGCAGCCTCTTTGGAGCTGGCCTGCTTTTTAACCAAGTGTTGTGGATTATCACCTACTAATAGCAAGGGAACTCGTGAGCACTAGTGAAGCACCAGCCTTAACAAGGCTCGTGGGCCCCAGTCCCGGCGGCAGGTTCAGTGCCCGCCGATTACCATGTCACTCTTCATTTGAGAGTGGCTCCCTTCCCTGGGAGCTAAAGCACCTGGGCTCCCAGAAGAGATGCGGCGTGGAACTAATTCCTGATGCATGGGCCTCACGACTGCCCTTCAAGAGTCTCTTCCAGTGCAAGAGGTTGTGTGTGTTGCAGACCCCGTCAGCACCCCCAAGATGTGGCCTGCTTGGTTGTCAAGGGAGAGAGATCCCCACGGGGATCTGGGGACAGCTCAGGTGGGAAGGGAGGGCTGAGCTGGAGGTTTGCTCGCCCCACTCCCCCCACCCCGAGGGACCCCCCACCAGCAACAGCTTCCGGGCCAATAGTTCACAGGCTGCCCCCTTGGATCTGTACCCCAGTTACTAAGCACATTCAGCTTCTTTCCTTTGGTCCTTACAGTGCCCCAGGCTCCCCGAGGATAGACATCACTAACAGAAAGCGGGATGGCATGGCTGTTTGTTTGTTTGTTGAAATATAGTTGACACACAACATTACATTAGTTTCAGGCGTACAACACAGTGAGTCAGCAAATCTATAGTTACGCTATGCCCCACCCCCACCCCCCCAGTGTAGACCCCACCTGGCACCACACAACACTATTGCGATACCATTGACCAGACTCCCTGCGCTGTATCCTGTGACATCCCTGTGACTTACTCAGTCCCTGACCAGAAGCCCGAACCTCCCACGCCGCTTCACCCATCCTGTGTCTGGCGTACTTTTCAAGAGCACAGACTCCCTGGGTTCACGTCCCAACTACGCCATTTACTTTAAGCTACTTCCTCCTCCTTTTTGTGCCTTTGCTTCCCCATGTCGAAAATAAAATTACAAATAATATAAAATAAAATAAAGTGAAATGAAATGGTGCTTTTCTCATTAGTGCTTCTATTTCATAGGCTCGATGACAGGATTAGGGGAGTGCATGCCTGTCCCAGTCAGAAAGAGCAGGACATGAAGTGAGCTGTCTCAGCCATGGCTGTTTCCTCATTTCAGAAGTGAGGAGACAGAATCAGAAAGGTTCTGTGGCTTGTCCCCCCCCCCCACCCCAGCCAAGTGCAGAGCCAGGCTCCAGACTCAAGCTGGCAACCTCCGGAGTCTTCCCTCTCTAACCCCATGCCCGCTGGGAGGAATCCCAAATACCACCCAGCTGCTGAAAAGGGAAAAGCTCTTGCTGCATCCAGATCGACTGGCTTTCTCTTTCCAACTCAGGAAATTCAGCTCAGCATTCAACACAGAAAACATTGCTGCTTTCTAGTCAATGTGATCTTAGAATTCCCAGAATCCCCCAAAAAAATCATGTAGGGCTGAGTTTCAATTCACCAAGCTTTACAAGCATGTACAGTATGCATGCTCTGTGCCAAGCCAGGTGCTGGGTGCCCCGGGGCCTGCTGCTGGGAGGGGACCAAAGCGCTGCTCTTGAAAAATGCACTACCCAGAGCCGGGTCCACAGAAGCCTGAGATGAAACCCCTGCTCTCTTAGCACGAGGGAGATCCTGGCTCCCTTTCCAGTTTATAATTCAGATCGCATCTAGAATTCAGACGGGTCTTCCCACTCTATGGCTCTGATTTTACCCTGTGCTGGATGGTGAGGAGGTCTTCATCCAAGATCAGCGCATTGCGAATTCTACCGAACGGAGCATCCTCTTTGAAAAGAATTCTAGGGTCCTTTGAGAAAGGAAGGATACTATGCTGTTACAACAGAACTTCCCAGCCCTGGGCCCCACTGGCCAAACAGCATGGCATTATCCAGCTCCGATGGCCTCAAAAACACCTCATGAACCCCCAGTTTAATGCTGTGTGGTGGTTGGAATCATGGCCAAGCTGCAGATAAAATGGCTTAACACCAGGGCATGGCTCCTGTTAGCAGAAGACAGGTCCACTGCCTTTCTCTCCTCCGGATGGCCTAAAAAAACATGTTGCTTTTACCCGTTTGTTCCAGGGAAAGGTTGTATAAGTGGGAGACAACAAATGATCCGGGAACTCTGGTCTCAGCACAGCTTGATTAAGATCATTTAGCTCCAAGACCAGCAGAATACAAAAGGCCCCTCCATCAGCGCAAATACATTAAGCACTTGTTTTGGGGAAAGATCATTTTTAATTATCGCCCTACTCCCAGACTTGCTGGATCAGCCTGCAGAGCAAACCTGCATACCTTGGAGCCTATTCAGTTTTCTGCTTGCTGCAGCAAAGCTTCAGTGGTCCTGGACAGAGAGATGTTTTGTTCTATTCTGTTCTGTTCTGTTTTAATTCATCTGAGCCCAGAGCTGGACAGAGAAGCTAAGAGGAGAAAGGGTGAAATACTAACTCTAGATCATATAAAGGGATGCCCCCTCCTCCACTTGCTCCTCCACTGGCAAGAGGAAAAGGAACAAGAGGTGGAATCACCCCAACCATCACTGAATCAAGAAAGAGAGAGAAGACGCCCGGAAGAATGCAGCCTAGCCAGGGTCCTCCACACTCGGTGCTTACACAGAAGATGGGGAGTTTTGGAGGTGGCTAGAGAGTGATCTAGTGCTTTATAACAAATTACCATAAATGCAGTAGCTTAAAACAACACACATCTGTTCTATTCCTCTCTGTGGGTCAGGAAATTAAGCACAGTTCATCTGGGTTTTCTGCTTTATCGTTTCTCATACAGTTGCAATCAAGGTGTTAGCTAGGGCAGGGTCTTATCTGAAAGCTCAAGCGGGGAAGATGTCCCTCCCAAGTTCACTCGATTGTTGGCAGTCCTTGAGAAGCCTAGGAAGAGAGGAGGAGGAGGGAAAGGGAGAAGGACAAAGAGAGAGTCTGCAAGCAAGATGGAAGTTACAATCTTATGTAATGTAATCATGAAAATGACATCCCATCCCCTTTACCATATTCTGTTGCTCAGAAGCAATGCACGGGTCTCACCCATACTCAAAGGACGGAGACTAAGCAAGGTGTGACTACTAGGACACAGAGATCACTAGAGACCATCTTAGAACCTCCTGCAATGGGCTTTTGGGTGCCAGAGATCACCTGATTACTGGGAAACTTTGAGAAATTGTGCAGACTCAAGCCTATCCAACACTTAAATATTCAGAAAACACCCCATGAGTGCCAGTCCCTAGCAAGATGATAAATGGGTTGGTCAAGAATCCTGGAGACTACATTATATGTTAATAAAATGCTAGAGGCAAGTTATTAAAACAAACAAACAAACAAACAAACAGAAAGAATCCTGGAGACTAAGGCTCTAGCTTTGCAATTTCAGTAGAATCAAACATTCTGGACCCCAGTTTTTTCCTTTGTGTGTAAAGCAGGGAGAACAGTTACCTGCCACACTTCTTTCTCAGATCTGGCTATTGTAGTGAGGAGGCATGTATCTCTAGCAGGCATGGAAGGGTACAAAAGAATATGCTAATATAAAACATTCTTATGATATTGTTATTAACATTATTATTAAAATATATCATGGAAAACATTGGGCCGGCTCACTCATCCCTCCATATGTTGTCCTCTCTAAATTTTCAGTGTATTTATAATCTTCCTCCTCCCCAAACTATGAGCTGTGCACCTTTTTTTATACATACTTTTTTTATACTGTGTGTTCTGACTATATTTTTCCTGAATTTTTTTGCAAAAGTTTCAAGCAAATCCCAGCTCTGTACTTTTAAAGCTAAAAAGGGTGGAGAGGTAGTATTTTGCGCTTTGGGTCCTTTTGTACAATCAGTTCAGTTCATCTTCAATTAAGCCCTCGAACTGCATTTGGGGGAAATACATGACTTTTGTGGGGCTACAGAGGATTGCCCCAAAAAGACCCGCTCACTGATCTAAGTTGAAAGAGGAATTTTAGTCTTTTAAAGCTCGTCAAAATCTCCATCAGATGAGGACTCCAGGACTTCCTCCAGGAGCAGGTTTTTAATCAAATCCCGAAAGATTGGATCTGAGAGGCCTGATTTGGTTTTTATAGCGAATATTGACAGTATCTTCATAACAATGTGAGCACATTTTACCCATTTAATTATTATTTTTTAAGTGACTGACAGATTGATCCCATTCCAAGATTAACGTTAACAAGTGAGGAAAATAAGGCATGGTTTGGGTTTGTCCAACAACCTGACAGAATCAGGAAAACTCCCCGGGGCCTCAGAATAACTACCTGGAAGAGAGGGCTCTTTTCCCCTCAACTGGTTTATGACTTTGGTCCTACTAACTAGTCCATACAGTCTCTCAGTTGACAGTTTCCGTCAACAGTCAAGTCAGTGGAGGGTCCACACTACTAAGGAGTAGGACCCAAGCGTTCTCTTCAAGACTGCGGGGCTCCCTTCTTTTCAGTCCTGCGGGTGTGGTTTTATGCCTGTGAGTGTGTGCTGGTGTCTGAATGACAACGTGGAGCTGTGTGCTGTCTCCTCGGGAGCCTACCCCTTTCTATTGTGTAGTCACGGCTCAGAGACAAAATACCTTTCCACAAACACCTGTTTCTACCAGGACTACCTGAATCTTTCCACCCTCTCTTGCTCTAAGGCTAATTCAGGAACACAAAGGGCCAAAGGCGCTCCCACCAAACCATGCGTGGTACCCTCAGCATGCACGAGCTCTTCCCCCTGACCCCTCGAGTGGCTTTGAGGGCTGGCATTTGGCCTACTCCCTTCTTTCTGTATTGTTTGGTTCTTCACGCAACAAAGGTATATTAACTTCCTCTTATGTGACTGGCACTGTTTTAGGCCCTGGAGACAAAGCAGTGAATAGCATCATCTAAGCCTCACGTAGGCTTACACAGCTTATACGCCAGTGAGGGTGAAGGGCAACGAACAAGTGTATGGGGATATATTTCAGAGAGTGATGTTCTGTGAAGAAAATGAAGCAAGTTAAGGGGACAGAAATGACAGTGGCAAAGCATATGTGGTGTGTGCATTTGTGCTATAATGATGGGGGTGTGAACAGAGAAAATTTCAGATTCCTTCAGGTGTGGGTCAGAGCAGAAACAGACGATGCTATTTGTTGCTGACACTGAAGTCCTACTTTTTACTCCTAAGCCGATGTGGCCTGGGAAAACCTCCAAGGCCCTCATGATATAGCTACAACTCTCATTAAGGTCAAGGTCTTGACTGTGAATTGATCTTGTGCAGAGACACAGCCAGGGGTGGGTGAAGAAGTGGGGGGCATGCCTGGGCTGAGCAGGCCAGGTGGGGAAAATGACCCAAATGCCTGGCTTCCCACCTGGGGAAAGGCAAGCTGAAGGCCATGCACGGTGTCTAAGAAGTTTTGGAAACATACTGCATCTCTAAGCCAGCATCACTGAGGGATAGCAGCAGGAGTTTCTTATCATTGGTGTTTTTACTCTAAGCAGGTGGGAGACATTGGTTCTAGAAGGGTCCATTCAGATTGAAGTAGGACCCAGACAATGGCTGGGAGCCCAAGGAAGGGTCCAGTGCCATAACAAAAGGTACTTTTTGATGATTGCTGACAATTAGTTCAGTGGCCTTATACATGACTAGTGTCATTAATTCAGGGCCTGATGATGGGGAGATGCACATCTCTGTGATCTTCTTGGCCTTTTCCCCATGTTTGTTTCTTATGATGCTGCATTTCTAGCCACCATGGTGGCATCAGAGGCAGGAATAAAAAAGAAGTATCTCTTCTCCCCTTTTCTCCAGCCCTCTCAGAGACTTTGCCTTCTCTTTTTGGCCTACCATTTGGTCCTACCTCTTCCCCGACTACCCCACTACTTTCCCTTCTGCCCTTGACATTTGGATTTCCCACCCTCTCAGGTGTCCTTTTCCCCCAGTTAATCCTAGAATTGGTCTAGGATGGATCTAACTGATCTTGGATGGATCCAAGACCCAGACCCCAAAGTCAGGACATTCGTTCTTTCTAGTTCCAAATCACTTGGCCAGTTGGGCCAGTGGCCTTCATCTGTCCATCCATCAGAAGTTTTCCAGTCACAAAGGCCTTGTAAGGATTTTACCCTTCATGACTTAGAACCAGGCAATAAGCAAGAACTACCAAGAATAAAGCAATGAAGTGTTCTATCCTCCTGTACTGTTGCCCCTCTCTCCTGAGGCAGTGAATCCTGTTAACATAACCCCCATGGTCAAGCACCAGACTAAGGTCATCTCTCCCCCCAGTCCATGGAGAAGAGCAGGTACGGGCAAAAATCAATGACTCTTCAGGCCTGCTTGTGGCAAGGCTGGTGTTTGAACCACCCCCAATTCCCACTTGAAACTCAAAACCAAATCCATTATGTGTAACCCCCAGATGGGTGCATATACAATACCCCTCTCCCTATCAAATACTTTATTAACACAACTCTGGCCTGAAGCCAACTGGGGAATAACAAAATTAGCCCTGAGGACTCCCTTAACTTAATTTTTACAGCTACGCTTTCAGGAGAGTGTTTTTCCTGTGACCTTTCCCTTCTCTCATGTGTTACTGACTTTCCCTCAGGGAGCAGGGGGTGGCTGAGAACACAACAAGCAGCCATCACAGGAGCCATTAAAAACTCCCTCAGATTGCCGGGTGTCAGAACTGTTTAGGGTAATTCTGTCCTGAAAACAGCTTTTATCTCAACAGCCCTGCCTTGTTGCCCATTGATGGGGAGCTGCCTCACTGGTTCCCTTCCATGAAGGGCTATCTGCCTCCCAGCAGAGAGGGACATGGGCCTCTGGTCTTTGTTCTCTGGGGGACCTCAGTATTTTTAGGCATCCTGCCTGTCTAGTGGAACTGTGTGAGGGGCAAAGGAGATGATGATATAACAGTAAAACACAGATCACGCGCAGAGCGTTTCTAGCACAGAAGACAGGGCTGGTGTTTTTAATTATTCTTACACTTCCTAATGTCTCATCAGCAGAAAAGAACAAAAGAGTAAGGGCCAGAAATCTTTGCCCAAATGAACATGGCTGTGTGTGTGTGAGTGTGGTGTGTGAATGTGTAGAGTGTGCAAGTGGGTCTTAAGTGTGGTGTGAGAGTTTGTGTGATGTGTGTGAGTGAGTGTGAGTGTGAGCATGTGAGTTTTGTGGTGGGTGTGTGAGTGTATGGAGGATATGTATGGTATGTGAGTGTGTGTGAGTGTTTGAGAGTATGTGTGTGAGAGTTTGCAGGGTGGGTGTGAGAGTATTTGTTGGAGTGTGCGTGTGTCATGCAAAGAAACTCAGTCTAAGAAGCAAACTAGAACATGGAAAATTCTGAAAACTGTGTTGTAGGAAGAGTAAATGTGACCAGCCTCTCCTCACTTAGCCCCAGATTTAACTTTTCTACATAGTCGCCTTCTGGTAAGATAAAATGATTCCTCCCTCTTCCCTATCTGCTGACCTAACATGGTTTTCAGGGGCTAAACTAGCTGGAGGATGGGCATGCTACATAAATGGGCTGTAATTAAGGCATGGAAATTGAAGGCCTTAAAAGTCCTGGCCCTGTTGACTCAAAATCATAGTAATGTCTTTCTACCTAAAGTTAGACTTCCAGAAACTTCCACCATCTACTAAATACAAGTACCAAAATATCAATATATTCCAAAACTGACATAAAGGCTTCCTGCAGCTAGTTGGTCCTCACCCTGATGCAGAAATAGGGGGCCACTCTCACACCCTCACCCAACACTGAGTATAAAATTATACATAGTAGAACATGCTGAAGCACTAAGAAAACATACATGATGGTGAGAGAGAAGAAAGTGAATTAGTATAAACTGTTTATATCTGAGGCCATTTAATGAAGGGACAAATAGCCGAAACAACTGGTTAAATCTTGTGTGGCACTATCAATAAAAAGTTAAATTATACTTAGTGGGCTCTATCCCAAAAAAGGCAGACATGATATAACAGCAAGTTCTAGGCCATGGTTTTTGGAGATGTCCCTGATATGTAGTCTGAAAAACCCTGCAGCCCCAGGAGTAGAAATGAGGGCGACAGACCTGACCAGAGAGATAATATAAAAGGGCTAATCAAAGCAAGTGACCTCAAGTGATTCTCGAGGATTCTGGGAAGATGGCAGTCATGGTGTGGTACCAGCATAGTTGTCTATCTTTCTGAATCTAAACGCAAAGCAACTGTATATCAAAACTGAAAACCCACGGATATTTACAACAAAATTTTTTTATTAAAAAATACCCAAAATAAAATTAATGAGGACAAAGTACAACCACCATAAGATCTGTCTGATATCAGCATCTGAGCAAGAAAAAGGAGATGAAGACAACAGGCTGTCTTATAAACCTAAGAGCATGAGAAAATCACTGACAGATACTTGCTGGAAATAACTTGACAGCTGATCTAAAAACCATTGTTGAATCTGGGAGAGGCTTTGTCCAGTCCAAGGATATGTGAGTATAAGGGGCCATGGTGATATTTGAAAGAGCAAGGGGGACTGGGCCATCAGGAAAGAGCCCATACTAAGAAGAAATTTCTGGGTGTCAAATCAACATAGGATAGGAGTAACAGATAGATAAATAGATGATAGATAGATAGATAGATAGATATCCAGATAAATATGAAGGAAAGAAACAGAGCCAGAAATGTTTGAAGGCAAACCTTGTATATTTCAACACTATATGAAGAAAAGAATAGAAGGAGCTCTGTGAAGTTAGGAAAGTCCTGAACTCTAAGAGTCCTAGAAAATTAGTTTCATGTAAAAATGCATAGGTATTATATGGTGACTAACATAACATAATTAATTGATTAACTAAAATTTTTTTAAAAATTAAAAATAAAAATTCATAGGTATCAAGACCAAATCCCGTCCACATTACAATAAGAATTTTAGAGGAGCATAAAGGACGAAACAACAACCCCACATTAAAGTGAAAGCATACCAGAAAGACACGCCTACAAAAGAGATCAAAATTTTAACCGATTTCCAAATGAGCTGACATTAAAACAGTGATACAAGACATGAAAAAATAACATAAGCCAGTGTTACAAAAGATCAAAAACTAAGTGATGAAACTCATAAAAGAATTTGAGATAAAAGGAAAAAATAATTTCAGAAATGAAAACTAAATTAGAAAGTATGCAAGAGCAAATACACACCACAGTTAATGCCTTACAAGAAATACAAGGTGAAAAGAGAAAAAATTTTTAAGTAAAAAAATGACATCCAGCAAGATAGGCAGAGAAGATCCAACATGCAGATAACAGGAGTGCCTGAAGAAAATTTGGAGAAAGGGAACAAAACAAATGCTTAAAGCTATAATTCAAGGAAATTTTCCTTATTGTATTTAATTATTAAAAGAGCACACTGCGTTACTAACCTAGGTGAGCAATACCTAAGGGTATTCTAGTAAAATTGCTGAAAATTAAAGAAAAAGAAGAAAAGGACATTGGGCTCCTAAGCAAAAATAGCAAGTGATTTATTAGAGTATGAAATTTAGATTATCATCAAGTTTTTGATAGTACTACTTTATACCAGAAAAAAGTGGAGTAATGTATTTAATATACTCAAGGGAAAAATATTATCAATATCCAAGAACTCAAAGAATATTATTCCCATAAGCCCTTCCTAAGGAATCTATGGAAACAAGCTTCAGACAACCAAAGTAACTAGAGATATTCAGCATGACTGTTAGGAGCATTAAACATACAGCACTTTTAGAAGTGAGACTAACTAAAGGTTAAAGAGGAAAAAGTATTGTATGTAATGGTGATATGTCCAAACAGTGTAGCTAGAGTACAACTTCAGGAAATTATAGGAGAAAGGATAGCACATACACCAAAACAAAAACAAAAACAAAACAAAACAAAACAAAAAAAAACTCCCCTCAGTTTTTTTTTTTTTTTATTCTATTTTTAGAGAGAGAGAATGCAAGCAGGATCATGGGGGAGGGGCAGAGGTTGAAAGAGAATCTGAAGCGGGTTCCATGCCCAGCAAAGAGCCCAGCGAGGGGCTTGATCTCACAACCCTGAGATCTCGACCTGAGCCGAAATCAAGAGTCAGATGTTAGCCAGCTGAGCCACCCAGGGTTTCCTGATCTCAGTTTTTATATCAATGATGGTAAAGTAGCAGTTACTATTATGCGTATTATGAAGGATAAAGTAACTGATTAATTATAGAATATTCTAAATCTATTATCCCCTGTGTTCGTGAGAACCAAGATTCTCAGTGTGGGAAAAAAAGCAGATGTAATAGAGAAGAGATTAAATTTAAAACGTTGTAGTCCTGAATTTGAGCTGAAAGTATCATTGTGAGCTCATGAGGTATTTTGTCATATATGTATGTATCTACTTCATGTGTATGTAGGTTTATACTGAAAAACATACAAGTATCTTAGCTCTATCTTCTAAAGAAACCTAGAAACAATCACCAGACCACTAACAGTAAGTGTCTATGGGACCTAGATTGTGTACTTAAAGGGTGTTTTTTCACTAAAAGAAATCAAAGCTTTTGAGAAGATGACTGAGTCCAGGTCGAGGGAAGGAATATTTCATCGTACCAGATAGCAGGGGAGAAAAATAACTCAGGTAGCTACCACTGAGCAAAAATGTGAGAATATGAACTTCTTTATTTTATTTATTTTATTTTATTTTTTAAAGATTTTTATTTACTTATTTGACAAAGAGAGATCACAAGTAGGCAGAGAGAAGTGGGGAGGAAACAGGCTCCCTGCTGAGCAGAGAGCCCCATGGGGGCCTCCCTCCCAGGACCCTGAGATCATGACCTGAGCTGAAGGCAGAGGCTTAGCCCAATGAGCCACCCAGGCGCCCGAGAATATGAACTTCTAAAGGATAATAATTGTGATTAAGTAAAACTCAGTAATATGTTTTAATTCACGGAGTAATAAATATACATAAATAACTAATTTTTTAACTCCAGAGGATGATAGAAAATGAATCCATCATCTTGAAAACTGTAAATAAGTTGAAAGAATTGAGCACCCTTCCTATATGAACTATACCACTTGGTAACTAAATAGTAGATGAAAGGAAACATCTCCTTATAGATTCCAACTAATAAATGAGTGAAAAAGATACCATTTGAATATCATTATTTTGCAATTCCCAATAAATAAATGGAGCTAAGCATTAAGTCTCAATAACTGCTAATGTTAAAAAAAAAAAATCACTGATCACATATCTAGAAGGGGATGCTGCTCCATTATTTAAAGATTTGAGACAGATGATAGAAATGTTTAATCTCTTGATGGCTATACTTGATGGTACTACTTTTATTTTTCCCTAATAAGGAGAACAATTTATAAATTTTCATAATGTACCCCCAAAAGCGTTACTTTTTCCAATTTATAATAAAAAGTGGTGTCATATACACTTATGGATGGTGAGTGATTATATTTACTTGGATTTGGGTCATGACTTTATTTAATGGTAACTACAGTGGCCATCAAAATGGCTCCATATGCCACAGTTCCCGTGAAGTTCAGCTCACTCAACAGATACAAATAGAATTCAATTCCATGGATCAGAATCAAAATGGTACCAAAATATCCATCTGCTGCATTGAGTGCTTCTCTGTGGTACAGTCATATAGGCCTTCAACGGGAGGCAGATTCTTATTATTGTGATTAATAGTAATGGTTGAAAACTTATTTTCCTTGGTATCACGCTTTATTTCTTTGCATTCAATTGAGCAGATAAGATGGCTTAGCAACAGTAATAAAACTAGTACAATCACGGTCTAGCCTATTTTTTTTAGCATTGTGCAGTATATTACTAATTGATTTGTTTCTTCTTGGAGGGTACTGCAATATACTTAAAATGAAACCTGGTATTTAATGGACATTTCCTTACTCAGCTGTCTATAACCAATCACTGTTTCGATGTTTGTGGGTTCTTTGTACAATTTAGATGTGGATGAGTATTAAACTAGTTTTCCAGTGTATGGTATAAGTAGGACAAGATAAAGCAGTTCTTTTTTTTCTTTCCTAAATGAGTTTTAATACAATAGTTTTGGTCTTATTTTTGTTGGGTTGATTTTTTTTTTCCCCCAAGAGAAAAGAACCAGAGCTCCTCCTTCCCCCACCCCCAATGCAGGCTCCTCCTTGGGGGGGCATTTGATCCTCCTGTAGCTCCACAGAGCCTCAGGGACCAATGTAGACTCTCATCTAGGGGGAAACAAGGACCCTTGTGCTCTCAGACTGGCAGCTCAGCATCAAGCCCACTGCACCACTATTCTAACTATGACCTTGATCTTCTTACCAAAAATCAAGCTTTTGCCTTATAGCTTCATAATCCGTCTCTCTTATATCTCTGTTTCCTGGCCTTGTAAACATCCCAGTTACTAGATTTTCCTTTTGACACTTCCTGTCTCTCCATGGCCTCTCTGGGGACTGGAGTCCTGATGCTGAGCACCTGTTTTCTCTGGCTTATGCCTATGACCGCCTAAAGCCTGCTCTTTGCTAGGCTGTGATACTATAGGGCCACAGTTCTGAGGCTGTGAGTCCACCCACCAGGCTATCCTGACCAAACTCTCACCTGTCCCCTCATGGTTGGCCTGCCTACTCTCTGGGCCTGAGAAAACTTGGTATGGTCTGTCCTGGTTTTAAGTGAGCCCAAGGCTTATGGAGTTAAAAGGAAAACAAAACAAAACAAAACAAAAAAACAAAACCAGACTCTCAAACAAGTTCTGTGAGGATTTCCTGGTGCGTCTAGCACCTCTTCAGGTCTTGAACTGGAACTCAAGATGATCTGTGCCTAATTCCCAGCTTGACTGATTATTCTATCTGCCTTCACTTAGAACAGATCTCATCCCTGGATATCTTGCCTGATGTTCTGCCAGACTCTTCCTGCTCCCACGGTACCATTCCAGATGCCTCCTCTGGGGCCCTCTTAGGCCCATGGCTGTTAATACCACCACACTCAGAGAAGCAGTAATTTACAGTTACATCCATGAACCTACCTCTCAAGCAAGGATCTGGACATTATTATGGCCTGCTGCCAGCAAGCCTTAACCCAATGCTCAGCTGAGGGGGGTCCAACGCTGTGTTAAGCACTTTAGAGGGACACCAGAAATAAAGCAGAATAACATTGTCCCTGTCCCCTTGCATAAAGCCACAAGAACCCACAGTTCTGGTAACCTTATCTCAAAAAACAGATTCAAGCATTAAAATCCTAGGAAGGACACAGGATCAGGAACTCATGTAAGGACAATCTGAAAAGGCTAGAAGTCTTCAGGACAAGAAGATGGGCTTGATCACCACCAAAGGATCTTTGGACATAGAAGGAAGAGCCTCCAATTTCTAGTTCTTTCTCTAAAGCTGATTTACTCAGAAAAATCTCCCATTTCTAGAATGTTCTTTCTCCATTTCAGCGATGAAGTAGGTGGACCTAGTTCACAAATCTGGTTGCTTCTCCTTAAAAAGCTTTTACAAAATGTAAGTAATGTCCTTCCCCAATCATTACCCAACCTAGTATTTACTAATTGGAATCTCTAGAGCTCTGAAATTCATACTTTTAAATGTCCTTAGGTGGTCTGGGACCACTGAATTCGGTGATCTCCAGGGTCCCATCTTGCTGTGACATTCTACTATGTCAGATTCCAGACAGAAAGAGCAAAGGGAACCAACAGAATGAAGTTTGAGCAAGGCAAGCCCACACACATAAGAAGCAGGAGAGCCCTTGGACAATGGGCAATGAACTCAGAAACCCCATGCCCCTAAGACGTAAAGCTGGTGGGAAACATAAACTGATTCCAAGCAACTTCAAGCAGATTTATAAGGGTCGGGTCCATCTGAGCCGGG
The DNA here is from genome assembly GCF_964662115.1 of Mustela nivalis. Taxonomy (NCBI): domain Eukaryota; kingdom Metazoa; phylum Chordata; class Mammalia; order Carnivora; family Mustelidae; genus Mustela; species Mustela nivalis. The sequence goes on along the minus strand of NC_139027.1, from coordinate 22,565,896 downwards.
AGGACCACCATGCCTCGAAGGCTGCTGAAAGCAAGAGAATTCTAGCTGTATAAATCATGGATCTGACCTGGGATGGCAAATCTGTTCCCATGGAATCCACTCTGGAAAGAATTTTCTCTCTGGACCTTTCCATCAGAAATCACTGAAAATAAAAACAAAATGTTGTGTATAGAAACCACCTGAGACTAATATATGTCCACTGAGTTGGGAAAATACTGATCCCTTTATTGAGAAAGAGCCATAATGTCCCCCTTTTATGGAATGGTGAACATAAATCTTGAGATTGGGTGTCTCTGCTTCCAACAGTTAGAAATTGAACAGGAAGTTACACAACTTTAAACTGTGTTCATCATGCATCTCTAATGCCAAATGTTCTTCTATGCACTTTGCTTAGGTCATCATTCAGTAGTCTCACTAAGTCCAATCTTGCTTCATTCAGATTAGGAGACTGAGACTCAGAGGGGTGTATGATTTACCCCAGGTATCATAGCTGGTCAGGGGCAAAATCCAGGTTAGGAAAAGTTAGCCCATCAAGATCCAAAGACCGTGCTTCTCTTCCTACCTCACCAAATGTCCTACCTGGTCAAGAACTACAATCCCAGCCTCTCTGGGAATGTCCCACAACATTTAGAGCAATGTTAACCCAGACTGAAGTTGAAAGTGGGTCCCACGAAAGGGAAAATGCTCAGGTAGTGTGCCATGCCCATACCTTCAGCTGCACCTCAGTGCACTCTTGAGGAAAAAAGAAAGAAAGAAATCACACATGTATATGCTTTAATTTCCAGGACTGAGTTAACTGCATGGATTGTCATGCCTCTGCCCCGGACTGAGAAGGCTGCCCGCAAACCCAGGCTGCTTGCTTTAGGCACACATTGAATCTGAGAATAGCTTTCAAAGAGTTGGAGATCATATGGACCAAGTGCATTTTTCTACTTCCTTTCCAGGATTATCTTTTTCTCTCTGTCCCCATTCTCATCCCCAACTCACTGAGTTTAAATCCCTAGGTGCTGCTGGTAGAGGATCCATGTTGACGGAAAGTCCTCTGGTCACATTTCCTATTTTCAAGAATAGCACCTGCCCTGGGTGTAGGCAGGAGTCATGGACACAACTCATATTTTTAGAGTTCTGGACTTTACAAAGCCTGTTATATCCCTTGCTTCCTTTTAATCCTCATGCCAATTCAGCCACTTTTATAGACCAAGGAACTCTATCAAGGTCCCACAACCAATAACTGATAAGACTGCCCCTAAATCTGTGTCCTTTTCCATTCACCACTTGAGGACAGCCCACACTTAGGATTTGGGTGCTGGACATATGGATAAAAAGGCAACTGGCCAAGAGAGTGCTGCTAAAATGCACTCAGTATTCAAAGAGTTAGCTCTTTGAAGTAACAGGTTACTCCTTTAGAGTATAGAAAGAATCAACCATTCACACCCAACATGAATGGATTCATCTCCTTCTTGCCCTTGAAACAACCTTCAGAAACCAAACAGAGATCAACATCTCCATTTCAAAAAGTGAAGCCAACTGAGAAAGGATTTGAATACACAGTGTTGTATAGCTTTATGCCTTGGAATCTCAGCTAGAACTTTGGTCTCTGACCTTGCGGTCAGGGCAGTGTCACAAAAGCCCCCACACACACTCATCAAGTTTCCAGATCATCAAAACTACCCAGTACAGTCTCAATCTGATTGCTTGTAATTTTAGCAGCCCAAATTAAGCTTTCATTTCCACATCATTAAATTAGTTAAAAGTCTTCAAAGATTTTTCACTTCAACGTTTTAGTGAGCAAAACTATACCAAATTAATTTTTTCACAATGTTTTCTATAGGTAGAATTTAACTTCATCACATTAGAGGGAAACTGGAGTCTATGTCCAATTTACTCTTTTGAGCTTCCCCAAGCTAAGAGGATCTTATATGCATATGCCCAGCCTTTGGGAGCAGGTTCAATGCAGTCACATTGCATTATGTCACAGTAGCATAGATTGAACACCTGTTGGTTTGCCCAGCATTGGGCCAGACTCGGTGAGAAACGAGGAGAGGGTCCAGCCACTGCCCACGCCTGTCTTACCTGAAGGGGGTCTTCAACCGAAGGGATTTTTTTCTTTACCGTCCTGTGTTTTAGATAGTTCCATCCCTCCTTCTTAAGACTGGATCAGTCAGCACCATCTGTGTCTCTCCCCTCATATCTGACCAGGCCCTGGCACAGAGTAGATCCTCTCCTCAACAGACATTTCCAGTTTGAATGGCTGATTGGTGTTTCTTGCCCGGGCCTTGATGCCATATTGGAACATGGGTTCAGGGCCATGGAGCGGACAGCTCAGAGGCAGCCCAGGGAAGCCTCTGGAGGAGGGAGGGCCAGGCCAAGTGAGTGATTACCTTTCCTCTTGTGCCGCAGTTCACTGGCTGTTCACCACATGCGGGGCCAGTGGGCCCCACGGCCCCACACAGGCCCAGTGTAACAACGCCTACCGGAATTCCAACCTGAGCGTGGTGGTGGGGAGCGAGGGTCCCCTGAAAGGCATCCAGACCTGGAAGGTGCCAGCCACCGACACCTACAGGTGCGTATGGGGGAGGGGGAGGCCAAGGGACAGATCTCCCCTTCTGAAGATGATGGGGTGCTGCCTGCGGGTGCATGCCCTCAGGGTGCCTGGGCACACCGAGGCTCAGAGGCCACGGACTCTGGCCCATAGTGGGGTATAAGGGCTGGAGATGGGGAGATTTGGGATAATGGGATATGGCAATAAAGATGTGTCCTCTGTCCTCAAGGAGCCCACAGTCTGTTTGTGGAGATGATATTCACGTGTGAGCTAGCTTCAGAATATTCTTTATTACTAATAATTGTAATTATAGTGGATTCTTTGAGTATTGCTTGATGCTGTTCGCATGAGTCAGCACATGTGAAATGTTTGGGAAACAGACGTACGATGGACATGAAAGATGATGCTCTCACCCTTGAGCCTCCTGCCCTGGGCCTTCACTATTCACAAGTAAAGCAGCTGTTCTCAGGTTCTTGTCCCACACCCAACCCCAACTACGCAGTATTCCAACAGAGCAAGGCCAGGCCAGAGGGAGGCCTGACTCAATGGGCCACTTTGCTCATACGTGAAGCTGATGGCAAGGCTCAGACCAGTGGTTCTCAATCATCGAAATGACTGGACATCTGGTTAATACAGATTACTGACCTCACTCACAGAGTGTCTCATTTCGTAGGCCTGGAGTGGGGCTCAAGGATATGAATATTAAGAAAACTTTTATGCTATCCATTTTTATATGAATGAAGCAAATATGACAAAATATTGACATTTATTGGATCCGGGTTGGGAAGGGAGACATCAGGGGTATTCATCACGCTGGTTGTATTCATTCATTGAGAACGTGAATTCCTAACAGGTTCCCAGGTGATGCTAATACGGCCCCAAAGAGTGACTGGATTAGGTTGAACCCTTGTGTGTAGTCCTCCCACAGCTCTGTGAACAAGGCCCGGGCTGCAGTCTTCATTTTACACAAGAGGAAACTGAGGCTCAGAGAATGGGGTGCCTCCCCACAGACACACAGACTCGCAGACACGCAGGTCGGATAAAACCTGAAGCACAGGCTTGCTGAGGCTCCTCCCACAGCGAACAGGAACAGCGAACAGCAGGCTTAAACAGGAAGCAGCTTAATCATGACCTTGCTGGTGCAAATGCCCCCCTGTGGCTGAACACAGTGGGATGTGAGCTCTCTTTCCCCTTCCTCAGCCCCCAACCCCCAGAAGGAAAGGAGCGTCTCAGGTTGCCTGGTTTTCTCCGGTTTTCTCTGTAGCCCCCCACCCCTGGGACCTCGGTATAAATGCATCTCAGGGGGAGCCCTAAGTGCTTTTTAAATGACATTCTGGTCAGGAATGCAGTAACAAGGTTTGGCTGCAATCAAATTAGCTGCTCTAGGTTCCACACTTCCCCAACAAATGGTCGCAGACACCCAGCCACCCCGGATCTGCCACACTGAGCAGGTCTCTCCCTCCTGCCTGGCTGAGGTTCCCCAGCTCAGTCACTGTCCCAGAGAGATGGAGAGGAGTGTTCACTGAGGACTCACCAAGTATTTCTCCCCCTTTTAGCAATGAGGCAGATGTCATTACTATGATTATTGATATTCCCTTGTTTCCATAGGGGGAAACTGGAGTCAGCAGCTTAGCAACAGACCAAAGGCCACATAACTGGTAAACCCAGGGTCCTCTGGCCCAAAGGCTGTGTGTTCTTTCCACAAAAGCCCACACCTGGACTCTGAGAGGCATTCAGGGGACAGGAGGAACAAGAAAGGGAAAGTAGGCCTAGTAGTCAGGCACCACCCACCTCCAGGAAGCCTCTGGAAGCGAAAGCCTGGGAGGAGAGGCCCCATCACCTGCAGGGATGCTGCCTGCCCAGCCCTGGGGGCAGAGCCCCACATGTAAGAAGCTGTGAAGGAGAGAGCAGAGGAGCTGGGAGACAGACTGACACCTCAACAGTGAACGCCCAGCAAGACCCACTGTCCCATCCCCATCCAGGGCGACTCTCAAGCCAGACGGGCTATAAGTCCCTTCCTGCCCCGACCACAAAGATCTACAAATAGGAGGCACCATGAGCAGGGTTCCTTTTGGGCTGCATTCCCCTTGAAACTGCGAATCAGACCCACTTCCAGACTCGAGCAGGTCATTGAATCGCTTGAGGCTCTGTTTCTGTAAAAGGCAGGGATTGAGGGTGTTAATATCTGCCCAGCGGGGATCTTGCCAAGATGACGTACAAGTGCCTCGCATAACACGTCTGCGCACTGGGTGTTCCCCGGCCCGTGGGCAGAGAGACCAGAGGGAGCAGGGAGAACATCTGGCTGCAGGCAGTGGCCGGAAGCATTTCCAGAACAGCTTGATCCCACAGGGTCTACTTCCTGACTTCTCTGTTTCTAAGGACTTTTTTCTGACTTCCTCACGTGGGCCCCATGTTTCAAAAGATCTCGCCTGGCAGACAACCTGTACTTATTAAATAAGCACTAATTCATTCCCCTCCTTTTTATTAATCACAAGCACATCTAAGTCTAGCCAGTTTTCTGATCTGCATGAATTGCCACGTATTGCCGCACTTCCCTCATAGAACCCCAGCCCAAATCGGGGCACAGTTTCTCTTTCTCTCTGGAATATTGAAATGAGCTCGCGGCCCCCACCATTGCTGGGCAAACGCTCATTGGAAACAGGGACAAGGAGCCGTCTTGCTGTTGAAGCGTAACACTTCAATGTGTCCAGGTTGACAAAGGGGATATTTTGATCTGTAGGACATAATGAAGCTAGCCTGAGATCAAAAGGGGAAGAGTTAAAACTGAAAAACATTAGGGTTTTTTAGTTGTTTTTGAAATCTTGGGATTTTTTAACTCTTCAAAGGCTGTAACAGATATTTCTGACCTTGACACTGGAGGAGGCTCAGGGCTTGGACAGTAATGCATATTGATTGTATAATTTAGTATCAAAGAACCAGACCATTTAATGATTTGCCTTTTAGACCACATCAAAACATCCCCACATCAAAATATCCATGTTGACAAGTCAGGTGCCCTCTTTCTGAAAGACATATTCCCCATATTAACTAATTCTGGTTTGGTAAGGGCAGTTCATCTAGTGAGAAAGACACGGGACACATCATGTTTTCTCAAGAGGTGAGAAAAAGGTGAGAAAGGGCAGGAGCGTTTCTTAGGCTCTCCCCCTGTTCCTGGAAGAGGGTGAGTCTGGCTGCTTCCTGAGGTCTGGCACCTTTATTGTTCCCACTGACTTCTCTATGGCTAATGAGAGAGGTGACACCATATGCCCAGTGTATGTCACGGTGGGGCCACCATTGTCTGGAGCTTCCTCGGGGATACACACGGATGAAAGTGTGCCCTTATCGGTCAGTTATCCTGGGCCCATCTCTCACCCTTTATTTCTTTGCCCACCACCACAAAGGAAGAAACCCAGAAAGAGGGAGAGGAAGAAGAGGCTGGGGGACAGGAAACAGCAGGCTTAAGGAGGGAAATTTAGGGACAACATCTAAGTCCCCATCGCCCCCTGAGCCGCCTGATTCCCTGCCTTGGGCTTCCCTTCCCCTGGATTTGCCTCTGTCAAAGTAGTGATGCTCTCACTCCCTCCAAGTACCTATGTCCCAGCATCCAAACCTGCTGCCTTCCGCTTCCCAGGTCTCTGTGGACGGCACTCAGCGCAGATTAGGACACTGCCTGGCACTAAGTATATGAAGGTGTACAAGGTCCACTCTGTGCCTACAAGGAGCCAGTGGGGGTGTCGGACATAGAAACAAAGCATTGATGCGCGATGTAGAAAGTCCTTCGGGGAAGGTTTGCATCAGGCACTGCTGTCAGAGGCCGGGAAAGGGCCTGAGTTCATGAATGGCTTCCACAGGGAGACAGAACTTGAGTTCAGTCTTGAAGGTGATAGAGTTATCCACAAAGAGGAGGGGAGGAAGGAGCCCCTGGGGCCGGAGCCTCCCATCCCGAATGCCGTTAGCGCCCCCTGGCGCCGGCTTGGGGGACATGCGCGCCTGGAGGCGGGGACCCGGGATGGAAAGGCGGCGGGAGTGGAGTCCTGAGGAGCTAAGCCAGGGGCAGGGAGATACACACGGAGGGACCCGGTGGGGCCAAGAAGTGTTTGGGAGGTGGAATCAGCGTGATTGTAGGACTGAGGGAGGAGGCAGAGCCCAGGTGACAGGCCGTGATTGGGGGCTGAGGAGGCAGGACGGCGAGTGACAGCTGCCATCTCCAGGAGCTTGACTGAGAAGGACAGGCAAGAATTAGGGCAACAGCCAGAGTGACGCCTGATGAAGGGAGATTTCTGGGTCACAGCACTGAGTGACCATGTCTTGAGTGTGCCTGGGGAGTGGGGGGAGGTGGCCAAAGTGGGGCACTGAAAGGGCATGGATGCTGGGGCTGTGGGGGGCTCCCCCTCACGGGGGAGCAGAGACAGACTGCTGGGGACTTGGTGTGACTCTGTGTGACCTACCCCACACAGGGCCCACTCAGTAGATATCGGCGGCCCGTCTCGCTCTTCCTGCCTTCTTCTCCCGTCTGTCCCTCCCTTCCTCCCCCCTGCCTGCCTTCCTGCTTCTCCAGGGCTCCGCATCTCTCCTCGCCCTCCGTCCTCCGCGGCCCCACCACCACACACACAGATCATTTATAAAAACATTTGTCAAGCACGGCCCACAGCTCCTGACGGCAGTTCTCTCATGGTTCGCTTGTTCCTCAGACATAACGTACAAGAGGTCCCGGGTCCCAGCTGGAGCCAGCAAATCCTGCCGGCTGACCCGGGCCACAGCTGTTCCTGATGGTCTCCATCACTGACACTCAATTTCCCCACCTGGCTCCGGGGACCGGTGTGTGCAGCTGGATGACACCGTCATTCAGCCCGGTCCACCCACAGCTGTGCAGCTCTTACGTGGGCCGATCACCGACTAGGCGCTTGCAAGAGGACTGAGTCTCTGGAGCCTCTCGCCATCTTTGCAAAGACCGCAGGGCAGAAAAGTTGAATTAACAGTCCACAACGCCAATAAAGTTCTAGACAATTGCAGCAGAGAGTCGCAGGCATGATCAATTGCCAGAGTAATTGTGCAGATAGCCATCGCCATGAGGAGCACAGAGCAAGGAAAGTCAGAGGCAGGGAGATTGCGCCAAGATTGATGGGCTGCAGGCAGAATGGGGTTCGGGTCCAAATTCGGCCAGTGACATCATGTGACCTTGAGAGTGTGCTTTCCCTTCTCTCCGGCGGCCCTGTCCTAGAGGGAGGGGCTGTAGAGGGAGGTTGCTGAGATCCTTTCCAGCGCTGGTATTTCTAAGAGTGTAGGACTGTACCTGTCAGGGAGGTTGGAGGAAGAATTGAACCATGAGCCTTGCTCAACGGAACAATCCAGGACAGAGCTGGGGCTACGAGAAGGGAGTGCCTCCTCCACTCGCCCTATACCGCCGACCCCCAGCGGGGTCTCCTGCCAGCTCCAAGGACCCATCTAGAGAACACAACTATACATCTAAACACAGATTTCCCATGCACTGAGCCCTTACATACACACCCCCACAAAAACCCTACGGGCTAGGACAGGCATGGCAGATCTTACCCCCGATTTTGCAGAGGAGAAAACCAAGAAGCAAAGGAGAGGAGGGACTCACCCAAGGTCCCACTGGGAAGTAGAGGCAGAGCCCAGAGTCAGGTACAGGAGAGAAATAAGGAGCTTCACGTAGCTCCAAGTGGGGTTGGCTCACTCCCGTCGCCACCCCCCCCCCCCGCAGTGTCCCCGCAGAGTCACGGCGCTGACAGGCCACCATGCCCCACACTAGCTCGCCGCCTCCCAGGATCCGGCAGGCAGCCACTTTGATTTGCTGCTAATTCTTTATTTTAAAAAGATTCACAACTCAATTACATCAGGTAACAATGGCTCACAGTCAATAATACAAAACGCAAACCCAATAAACATCCGTTCTGACCAGGGGGCACGGATTGAGATGAGGAAAAACAAAACCAAAAAAAAAAAAAAAAAAAAAATACTGCGTCAGCTCGTCAAGAACAGTATCTTGTAATTTCCAGTAAATTGGAAGCACTGCAAGTCATTTTCCCCAGTTGAGTGGCAGGTGTATTTGTTGTCATTTGTCAACCATCAAAAATCGTCTACAGGGGATGGGGTAGATGCTTTGGAGAGTCGGGCTGTGGTAATTATTCTGGCACGAGTTTGTGGGACATGAGTCACAGGACGGGGAGTCCTCAGACATGCCAAGGCTGCCTGTGCCCCCACTGGTCCTTACAGAGGTGGGTCCGTCTGCACCAGGGAGGAAGGTTCCTTACCCCCTCAGGGCCTTGAGCAACAGCTTGGGTTTGGACCCAGTTGTGTCTGCATTCAAGCCCATGCATTTCTCTCGGCGGCATGGCCCCCTCCAGAGATAAGCATTGTAAGCAGCATCTAGAAGCTTCCAAAGGAGTGCAGCGCTATGGTGAGATGTCAGGCCCCAGAGGGCTGGCGAGGGAGGTGCTGCTTCTCCTACAGTTAGTCCAGGAAGGCAGTCACCTGCCTGCTCCCCTGCCTTTAAGACAGCCCCTCCTCCAGGCTGGAAACGTGGGACTGAGGCCAACACAGGAAAGTGAAACCGGCTGTTGATAGCTGGTGGCCAAGCTCTACTGTCTACTCTGGAGAGCCCACCCAGCCTAGAGTCCTACCTTGCACTTGGCATTCCTATGCAGTCTTCTCAAATCCATTACTTCTCCTCATGAGGACCAGGGTCCTTGTCCTCATTTTTGTCCCTTGGTGGGGAAGCTGAGGCTCCTAGAGGTTAACCAGCTCGCCCCAGGTCACCCAGCCAGAGCGCCCAGTATATGGCTCTGAACTCGGGCCTCTTGGCATCGCGCCTCATTGCCAAGAGCTAGGACTAGACCTAGATGGGGCTGGGGCTCGTATTTGGGGGTGGGAGTGGCAGAAGAGATAGGAAAGAAGGGCTGGGAAGGAAAAAGGAGTCAGGAACAAACAGCTTCTAAAATATAATAATCTGGCTAAATTTAATCTGCCGGAGTTTCCGTATGATTCATAATGCATGCAGATTGATGTAAATGACTATGCAAATGATGCAGGAAGGGCTGAGCCGGGGTATAGCTTACCTCTCAGCCATAGCGCAAGTGGGCTGGACAAGGTCTCTGCCTCCGGCGGCAGTTTTCCAAGCAAACCACACCTTCAGGTTGAAAGGATTTTCTCCGGATAAAGCCCTGGAAATACCAAGTAGTGAGCAGAACCAAGGCAGGCCCCCCCTCCCCCGACCACACGCTCTCTCTAGATTCTACACAGTTCATCCCTGGAGCGGGGGTGGGGGGCAATGGGAGTGAGCCCCACCACCACCCACCCCTGCCCTAGGCTTCCCTTCTCTGAGCTAAATAATCCTGCTGCTTGCCTGTCACCAATATGCCTTCCTTTGCCTCAACAGTCCTGGCCACCTTCTCCATTTCTAATGGGTCAGGAGCGACGATGGGCCAGTAGCATGTGGGACAGCGCTGCCATGCATCCAGATAAGCCTCGCACCAGCATGTTGGAGAGAACGTGGCCTCTTTGAGGGGATGGGGGCTTGGACCAGGGTCTGCCAGTGACCAGCTGTGTAGCCTCCGATGAGTTTTTTGGTCTCTGAGCCTCAGTGTCCTCACCTGTCAAGTGAATTCCTAGCAGCTACTGTTTATGGCTACTGGGGAGATGCCCTATGCATTCACACCTGCCGCCTTGTAGGATGCTCAGGAACCAGCCCCTATCCCGTCCTGCAGAGCTGGGTCCTCTTGCTGCCCAGCTCCGGCACCTGCTGCAGCCACACCTACCAGAGGCTTCCCTGCCTCTTCACTTCCACTCACACAAGCCCGACTCCTATCCTTCACCTCTGTCTCCCTGTGTGACCATCCTGCCCATCCGACATCTCTACCACGAGGACAAGTTCAGACCTCAGTCCCCAACATCCAGCAGTGGCATGCCACTGCTCCATTGCCTGTCATGGTCCTGTCTCCCTTCCCAGCCCCGAACACCTATCTGACTTTCAGGACTTCGTGCCAAGATTGTCACTTTCTCGGGGCTTTCACCTATGATCTCCTTTTGACATTGAACCTCTCTGCTACCCTGTGAGTTCAGAGAAGATACAATTCTTCTTTGACTTCTGGGACTCTAAGAGGACACATAGCTAGGAAACGGTCCACTCTGGTCATAGAAACCCAGAGCCTCTCTGTCTCCCTAATACAGCCACTCTTAGGGTGAGACTCCTCTTTTCATAATGGTAACTGCCTCTCCAGTTTCTTTGGAAGCCCCAGGAGGGGCTGAAGCCCATTTCCAGTCTCCCCTTATGCATACAGCCTTGAGCCATGTCAGCTTTCAGTGAGCTCCAGTCCGTGTCTGGCCACCAACAGGGTGACAGACATCAGACTCTCCATGGCATTCCATGGAGATCTCGGGTCTTCACCTGCCGCATTAGCAATCAGCCAGCCCTCCAGGCTTCTCTCTGCACAGAGGGGCTTAGTTCTGCCTTAGGAGAGCCCCCAGGAGGCCCCTCGCACTTGAGACATGAGACGTTTCCTAGAATTACAGGTGGAGAAGCCACCACGTGTGCACATGTACAAACCGCCTGGCATCTCTTCCTGAATGCTTTCCATAAAGGACCTTGGATCTGAATGCATGGAGACATGAAAACCTCCCAAGACCCTTTCCCTGGCAGATGGTCTCTGGGGAGGCATTTGAAACTAGCGTGCAGCTGTCTTCAAGACATGCTGCTTTTCTGATAAGGTTCGCCAGTTGAGTTCTTCTCCTCCCGTCCTTGTGTGACTCCATCTCGACAACCTAAGAGGCACAGAAATAATCCTGCGCTCCCCCTCAACTCTGTTTTTATTCACCATGATTTGTTGTTTTCTGTATACACTTGGCTCTAGAAAGAGTTACTAGTGGGAATAAACAGTCTGTGCTCAGAAACCCTGCTCACCTCGGGAATGACCTCGGTCATTCCATGTGGGACCTCCTTGTGTCTAGACCCAGGGAACTTGAAAACTGTATACCCAGTCAATGACTGTGACTTCCACCATTAATAATAACAATAACAATAATAATACATAATATAAGTTGTAATAATTGTATGATACTATGGAATAACTTATGTGTCAGCCACAGTTCTATGGCTACTTGTCTTAATTCTTTTAATCTCATACACATACATGCTAGAATGTAGGTTCACTTATTATCCCCATTTTACAGATGTGGAACAGGAACATTAAGTCATTTATTTGTCTAAGGTCACATGAGTCCTTTGATCTCAAAAAGGGAAAGAAACCATAATGGGACATGCCAGGTGTTCAGGAAATCATCACCCCAACACCCCCCATGAAAACGGACTCTCCCTGCCTTCCCTCTCCTTCTCCCTCTCTTCTCTCTTGTACCCCGTACTGGTTCTTTACCTTCCTGGCCCTGGGAATGAGGCAGTTCCTTAGCCCTCTGTCAATAGGACTGTACTTTTCTTACTGTGGGCAAAGGAAGCCTCCTTGCTGACCTCATGGCTGACACAAGGTGCAGTAGGGGAAGAACCATCAGGACCACGATGGTGGGGCGCTGAGCCCCCTGGGAGCTCCTGGGTTGGCAGGAAGGGAATCAGTCTTCATGTGCTTTGTTCCACTGCAGCATCTCAGGCTACGGAGCTGCTGGTGGGAAAGGCGGGAAGAACACCATGATGCGGTCCCATGGAGTGTCTGTGCTGGGCATCTTCAACCTGGAGAAGGGCGACACTCTGTACATCCTGGTTGGACAACAGGGGGAAGACGCCTGCCCCAGCGTAAGTTTCCAGAACAGGGACCAGGATCTCCATCACAATCACAGAACCCCGGGCGGCCCTTTGGAGGGCATCAACCATGGATACTCTCCTTCTGGGAGCTCATATTTCAAAGATGGCGGGACTCACCCCTCGTTCTGCCTACACATGCCCCTCCCCTTCCAGGCCCATTTGGGTATGGCTGTTGGGGTTTCACATCCCCACGGGAACCAAGGAAGAGGCACGGGTTTTGAGAGTGACCCTTAAAACTTAAGAACTGGATCCGACTTGAGTGGGTAAATGATTGTTCTTCTCAGCAGACTACATGCTAAAGCCCATCTCCTACACTTGCTTGCTGGGGCACCATTGTCTTTAGCCCTATTATAAACAGGACATTTTACAGATGGGAAAATCAAGAGCACAGAAGGGAAGGGACTTTTCCAAAGCCACTCACAATGCCGCACGGAGGAGGGACTCTGGCTCCCGCTAGTGCCGTGCCCCATACTTTAGGGTGTTGGTTTCTATGCCCTTTTCCCCTTCCTCACTTAGAGCCCATCATCTGACAAGCCAGACTGCCACTCTCTGCAGCCCCAGAGACAGCCTGTCTTTCTGGATTCTGATCCCATTGGGGTATCCACCTGTCAAACAGTGAGCGCTCCCATGGCAGGACTTGAGAAAGCCAGCAGGGATCCAAAACCGCCAGGAGAATGAGACTCTGAAGACTAAGAATGTAGCAGCCGTGGAGACTCTGGGCATCCCAGTGGTTTGCCTCTTGTCTGGGTTGGGGGAGACAGGACCCTGGTGGTGTGGGCTGGCCTGGCAGGAACACGGTACTGTGAGGCCAGGCCGCACCCTCCCCTGAAGCCCAGCTTCCACTTAGGGTGGGGCCACGGCAGGGAGCTGGGTCCCAGGCCCCTGCTCCAAGAGCCATTCAAGAGCAGCCTTGGGAGACAGATGTGGGAACCAGGACTACCCAGGAAGCAGTACGATTCCACAAAATAAACTCAGGTCTCCTGAAAGCCGGGCCTCAGGCTGGGAGCAACAGGGAGAGTAAAGCTCGCATCCCCCACCCCCACCCCCAACCGCCGGCGCTCAAACAAAGCAACAGGAGTAAGCGCGGCAGGTGCAACCTTGCACGTGAGAAATGTCTGGACCGCAACTTTTATTTAGCAACTATAATCAGGACTTTCGAACCTGATATAATATATTAAGTCATTAAGTTACAGGCTGCTGTAATTTCCACAGGAATGTATCGAGTGCTAATGTAATTCTTTCATCTAAGCAGAGAGATTGCATTGACTTCTGCAAGGGACTTTTACTTGATTGGATTGTAATCAGTTATGTCTTTTCACAGGACTAAGTCCTTTTTTTTTTTAATTCAATTGTAATCTACTTGTTCCTCGGGGCTGCCGCACTTTATCATGTTATTAATCAACCTACTTGCTCTCAAACTTTGGGAATGCACCAGGAGAGTTCTAAAGAAGCCCAGGCTCAGCTGGGCCCCCTGCTGGTAGGGCCGGGGATAGCAGGGACGGGGAGAAAGGCGATATGGGGTGGGGGGAGGGCAGGTAGTCCTGGGTCTTCCCTGCGGCCCCACACCTCCTCCTGCAGGAGTCACTGGGAGAGAGAGAAAGAAGGATATTTTGTCACACTACTTCAATCTCCAGTCCTCTCTAAGCAGAAAAATGGTGCCTAAAGAGGATCCTCTAGTGAATGGAGTGCACTCTTAAGAATTAAACTGCAGAATTTGGCAGCTTTCCTGGTTCAACAGCACATCTGTGTGCAGTCGCTCTTCCTTTGTGCCTGGTCACACCTGAGCCTGACATGGGCTTCAGCCGCTGAGAACCCCCTCGGCTACTGCTCCTCCAGTTCTCCCAAGCCTCATCTGGTGGCATGACCACGCAGTCTGGTGGCACGGCTTTCTTGACATCAGCATTATTGGCATTTTGGAGAGGATGAGTCTTTGTTGTGGACAACTGTTATAGGCACCGTAGGCTCTCTAGCAGTCTCGCTGGCTTCTATCCCCCTAATGCAGGTAGCATCCTCCAGGATTAACGATCAAAAATGTGTCCAGATATGACCAGGTGTCCCCAGAGTAGAAAAACCACTGGCCTAAATGTTACATTTCACAACTTCCATCACTCGCAAGGCAGAAATTGTGAGGGTCAGCACCTACCCAGACAGCCCCCAATTATTCAAATGTATTCAGCAAATATCTATCAGTCACTGTTCTAGCAACTTGAGATATATCCATGAACAAAAGAAAAATCTTTGCTCTGAAGGAGCTAACGTTCCCACTGGGGGACAAGGGAAGAACAATAACTAGTAATATTAGCCATCAGAGCACCCAGAAGTGAAAGTGCACCAGTGAACGGAAGTAGGGTAACAAGAGTCAGGTGCGTAGGGTAAGTTGCGATTATAGATAGGGTGGTCGAGGGAAGCTTATTGAACAAAGCTGAGCATTTGGCCATGAAAGGGATCGAACCAGGAACATATCTGGGGATGGTAGCCAAGCAGAAGCCAAGACATTGAGGTGGGAGGGTTCATCCAGGGTAAGTAGGGGGAGCAAGAGTGAGAGTTGGTGAGAGATGAGGTGATCAGGCCACCATCAGGACATTTTTAAGCTATAGGAGGGTTTTGAGCCTAAAGGTGGGAAAAGGTGGGATAGGGAGCATCTGTGATTTATAAGACTCACTTTGGCCGCTGTACAGCAAAGAGTTCACTTGGGACCAAGGGAAGAGTCAACATAATGAATTCAGTGGTTACTTCATTAGTCCAGACAAGAGATGATGGTGGCTTGGGTGAAGATGGTGACATGAAGATGATGAAGATGGTGGCTGAATTCTGGACATATTTGGGATGCAAAATCAAAAGGATTTCCTGCCCAACTAGCTCAAGAACTGAGACAAAGAAAAGATCAAGGATGACTCCAAGAATTGCACTTGAGCCATGGGAATAAGGGAGCTGCCGTCACCTGAGCTGGGAATGGTGTAGAGGGAGCAGATTTGGGCGCAAGGTAGGAGAGGTCTGGTGGACAGCCTGGTGGAGACTTCTGGAAGCCAGCAGAGATGGGCAGTGGAGGATGGGCGAGAGTCTGGACTCTCATTAGAAGAAAGGCCATTCCCCAGCTCAACTGCTCCCTCCTTCCCACTTCTGCAATCCCAGACACCTCGAAATTCCGTTCACAGGAAGAGGGCATCCCCAAAGGGTGGACGTCCTACTGCCGCTGGACAGAGAGATGGGGAGCAGGGTGTAAGAGCACAGACCTTCTTCATATCACTGGTTCAGACTGGACAGCCCCTCGACTTACACAGGAAGAGGCAGGTCCAGGAAAGTGAGGTTCCTCACCCGACGTGACTCAGCAAATCTCCAGCACAGCCCATCAAGAAGCCAGATTGGACCCTGTATTTTGTGCTCCGCTGTGCCCAGTGGACATCCCACATTTGGGTCCCCTGGCCCCAGGCTCAGCCCTCCGGGCATGCCCCTGCCATCTCATGCCCACCCCCGGCAGCAGTTAGCAGGGTTTCCCACTCCCAGCCCATCCCCTCTACCTCCCACCTGGACAGCCCACACACACACACAGGAGAAATGTCAGCTCTCTACAATAGCAATTCAGAACCTTCCACCCGCACTAAATCCACTCTAAAAAATATCAAATTATTTCCATCATTAAATCCAAAATGCCATAAAACAAATTGCATCTTGGCTATTTATCTGGAAATTTCTGTAGCACTCATTGCCGGCACCCCTGAGTGCTTTAGCATAAGGAGTGGCTCAAGATGAATTGCCGTGTCCACTGGCTGGTTACACAGCAGCATTCAATGGAAATGTGGTGTTTTATTGGCCTTTTTTCTAATAAGTGAAAGAAAAGCCATTTTCCTCCAAAGTCGGGTGGATGTTTGGAGCGTTCTTCTTAGCTGCTGTGCCAGACAAACAGGCTGATTCTTCCAGAAGCTCTGCCCTCTTTATTGGGGGATTCCCGGATTCTGGGTCCCAGGGATTTCCTGCACAACCCCAGGGACTCCTAGATGCCTGAGCCTACACCGGGAGCACATGAAATAGCAGCAGCTGTTTATTGAGTCCCTAACACCTAGACACCCTAGACACCTCTCCTAAAGCCTGTGGCTGTGTGTACTGTGTGTCTGCATTCCCATTCCACACCTGGAGGTCAGAGAGGTTGGAGCACCTACTTCTCAGTCATCCAGGGGTATCTGCAGATTCCTGGGGTCCCACCCTGTTCTCCATCATGGACACAGAGAGCTCCATTTCGGACTATGCAGGGGATTTATGGAGGCAAGAAGTGGGATCTTAGATGGGAGGGAAGAGGTGTCCAAAATAGAGAAATGATTTTCCCAAAGGTGGGCTGGGAATAAATCTGAGCTTGGCCTCGCACTGCTGTGTCCTTTCCCCACGATACTTCAAAACTGAAACTTCTCAAAAAAAAAAAAAAAAAAAACCTTCAATGACTCACCACTGCCTAGAGAATGAAGTCTGACTGTATTTAAGGCTGCTGGCCATTATCTGACTGTCCAGTTGAATTCCCTGACTCACTCGCATTTACACTCCCTCCAGCCCTACCTCACCATCTAGGGCCTTTGTCATCCCTTCTTCAGAGTCTGGAGGATCCTAACAGGTCCTCCTAGACTGTTTCTCTGTCCTAAAATGGACTTCTCTGAACCAAAGAGACTCCTTGTACTTTTCCCCAAATTCCCTCCTCACCTCTTTCTCCCTGGGCTCATGATAGTCTCTTCCCCTCGAGTACTCTAACTTTGCTTCATTCTCTGTTTTAAAATCTCCCTGTCCTTCAAGGCCCAACTAAACACCACTTCCTACAGGCAGTCCCCCTTGATTACCAGTCAGCAACAAAGCTGCTTGCTACCCCCCATCTTCCCATGCATTTTCTATCAAAGCTGTCCTATGGTCCTTCTCTAATACTCTCTAGTGACAGTTATCTGCATGTGTATATATATATATTTGTCACTTCAGTTCTACCAGAACTATCTGAGAGGTCATCAGAGCCCATCATGAAGCACTGAAGGTCTGCTGGCAAGTAGAGAACCTTGGGCACCAACCTGAGGGGCTTTTTGTTTCACAGACAAACCGACTAATCCAGAAAGTCTGCATTGGAGAGAACAACGTGATAGAAGAAGAAATTCGTGTGAACAGAAGTGTGCATGAGTGGGCCGGAGGGGGCGGAGGCGGGGGCGGAGCCACCTACGTGTTTAAGGTAAGTCTGGCGGCCCCAGCTCACCTCGGGCATCACGGACCCAGGACGTGGGCTTCTCATGACAACCCTGGGAATGGAGCATGTCAGGTGTCTTTAGCCCCATCCAGAGATGAGCAAAACAAGGCCCAGAGGGATGTAGGGGTCCCCATCTGAATGAGAAGAAGCAGGTTCTTTCTTCTCTTGCCAATGTCCCAGTCCAATGGCCCCATGCAGGTGTTGCCGACCCTCCCTCAGAGTTCCAGACAGTCCCACGGTGCCCTCCTCTGTCCCACGGTGGGTTTTTCTGACATGATCAAAAGCAGGCAAAGGCTTCTGCTAGGTCCTCGCACCTGGACAGTGATGCTGAGGGCTTAATCTTGAAGTTACGGAGGTCAGAGCCAGAGGCCCCGGAGAGCAAGGAGGAATGGGGGTGCAGAGAGCCATGCTTATAAGCAACAGCGCCCAGTCCTCTGAGGCCAGGGTGAGCAGCTTCTAGAAAAGATCCATCCCACCTCTTTAGTGCTTTTCTTCTTGGACTGAACCCCGACGGGTATGGGAGCTGGGGCGGGGGATGGGGAGAGCGGACGGGTTGCTGCAACACGGGGTCAAAGCCCTCCGACCACAGGGATGTCACCCAGAGCCCAGCAAACACCCTGACACTCTGAATGCAGCAGTGGCTCAGGAGTCCCTGGAGTGGGAGCCCCGCTTGCTTTCTCAGTCTCTGGTCATCTCCCCGGACAGATGAAGGACGGCGTGCCAGTGCCCCTGATCATTGCAGCCGGTGGTGGCGGCAGGGCCTATGGGGCCAAGACAGACACATTCCACCCAGAGAGACTGGAGAATAACTCCTCGGTGCTGGGGCTGAACGGCAACTCCGGAGCCGCAGGTAAGACGCCGCAAGCCCGCGCCTCCCCCGGACTGGCCCCCGGGACTGTGTGCACTCGGGCTCGGCCCGGCATCATCACACGCCTGCATCCCGGTTGCTGGTGCTTGAGAAGCTGGGAGCTCTGGAGGCTGGTACCCACATTGAGGGAGGGAGGGCGGGCTACAGCCTGGGGACCTGGAGGTGTCTTTACTGGAGTGGGGTCTGAATTGCAGAGATCCCCATGCACAGGAGACAGGCAGCCTCCCTGGGACGGGCAGCCCAGCCAACCCAGCTTTCCTCAAATGCAGATGGACGTGAGCAGGTGGCAGCAACGTGGGCACAGTCAGGCCTCCCTGGCCCTGTGGTTAGCGCCTCCAGGCCCCAGGCCACCAGCTCGCACGTCTAGCTGGAAAAGCTCTTTCAGGAATCTCCTTGGTCTGGCAATCCATGCTCCCAAGTGAGAGCCAGCCACACAGAAATCGGAGACGGACACCGAAGGGGGTGTGAATTCGGACTCCTCGGAAGCCGGCCATGTCTGAAGAGAAAATGCGGTTCAGTTTTATATTTTCTTTTCTCCACAGTCAGACCAAGGATCTTGGGAGGCATTTAAGATTCGAGGTTAATTAAGCAAGTACTCAAACTTGCCCTCCTAGTGAGAGATGGCTAGAAGAGAAGGAAGCGTAGAAATGGGGGTTGGGACCTCAGTGAGGACGAGGACGACCCAGTGCTGGCCCTGGCGCTCTGGCAGTTTGTTTTATTTTCCATATATTTGCTTAAAAGCTCTAAGACAGACTGGGGGTGGGGGTCAGAAACCCCCCAGCCTGGGATTGCTCTGGGCGCAAGGTAGAGTCACGGGCACCGGTGGGGAGGTGGGCAGGGGCAGACACGGTATCAGGGCGAGGTCATCCTAATTTATTTACCACGCTCACGGCGCACTTCAGGTCCCTAATGTTGCCAAGGGGCCTTCCCTTTGCCCCGAGACATCAACGGCCCTGAAAGGCCCATGCGCCACCCTCTGGCTGACAGAAGGGAGGCCAGCTGCTTGAAACCCAGGCCAGATGCCACAGGCCTGCAGCTCCCAAAGCTGACTTTCCTGGGGGCCTCGATTCAGTTCTGATCGTCCCTGTTCTAGACCGAGCTTGTTCCTGACCTTGGCCTCCTGTCCTAAAACCCGGCTCCTTCTCTCTAGCACAGTAGTGATCTCCATCTTCAGATCCCACACCTAGACGTCCCTCTGCTGCCCCCTGGGGGTCCAGAAGCGCCTCTGTCACACATTCTTCCAGAAGGCCCTTCCAGGCCCATTAACCCTCGTGGTTCCACAGACCCACGACAGCTGTTTCTCCAGGTCCTCCCCACCCATCGCCTGCTGGAACGGAGAACATGGTGGGGTCTTCTGGAGCAGACTGCCTGTTGAAATGTCATATGGAACAATATAGGAGGACACAGAGAGGGCCCTGGAATCTCAAGGGCCAGCAGGAGAGATTGACTGTGGCTGGCCTGTGGCCTAAAGATAAAGTTGCCTTCGACCTCAGCTCTGTAAATAACATTTCCTCCCCGAGAGTTCAGAGCAGTCCCAGGCATTGGGAAGCACAGCTCCAGTGACTGTCATCCCGAGGGGACTGCCCACCCCTACCCCAACCCCATCTTCCCATCTTCCCTGCCCCTGACCTTGGAGCAGCTTTTTAGAAGTGGTCCAGCAAAACGAAGCTTCAGAGTGTGAAAACCTCTGCACACCGATTTTCTACCTCTCACGCCCAACCATCATGGTTTAGGAAGAGTTTGGCAAGCCCACTGTCCCCTTCGGTCTGAACACCAACCCAATGAGGCAAGTCTTACTATCCCCGAGTTACAGGTGAGGAAACTGAGGCTCAGAACGGAGAATAGCTGGCCCACGGTTTCAGAGCCAGTAACACAATAAAGCCCACTGGGTTGTCTGGCCTAGTCCAGGATCCGTGTAGAGGAACCCCGCCGCAGTGACCCCAGCAGGGTTTTGATGGTTGGCTGCCCACAGACTGGCAGGTCCCAGTCCTTGCTGGGATGCAAAGCATTAAGGAAACCAAGTCCCCACATGGCTGTGGCCAAAGCCGGTCTCACGAGGGCAGAGGGCACACTCCTGTTTTTCCAGCTGTGGATCCTGAAACCCGGAGCCCTCCCCAGCCGCTGGGCGCTGTTGCCGGAGCAAGCATCCTCAGAGTCCGCAGCGTCCTGCCTCCCCTGGCCGGCACCCCCTCATTTGGGGTTTTCTCCATCTCTTCCTGCAGGTGGCGGAGGTGGCTGGAATGATAACACTTCCTTGCTGTGGTCTGGAAAATCTTTGCTGGAGGGTGCCACCGGAGGACATTCCTGCCCCCAGGCCATGAAGAAGTGGGGGTGGGAGACCAGAGGGGGTTTCGGAGGGGGTGGAGGGGGGTGCTCCTCAGGTGGAGGAGGCGGAGGATATATAGGTAAAGATGATTCGTGTTCAAGGTGTCACTCCCTCCCCTCTTAGTCCTAGGCTCTCCCTGTCCTCTCCCTGGCCCTTGCCTGCCCTCCCCTGCCCACCCCAAGTGTGGACTGTGATGTCACCATGCACGCCTTCCTCTCAGCCCCATAGGACCAGCCAGAGGCAGGGTGTTGGCTCTCGCGCCAACATCCTGCCTCGAGGCTTCTATAACAACAGCTTTAAGACCTCGTGCATTCTTGATGACCCCCCCAAAGCCAATGATCAAAGGCTTTGATTTCCTAGACTATTCTCTGAGCAACCCCTAATGGCGCACCGGCACAAGAACCTTGGCAGCCACACTCCCCAGGCCCGTGCCTCCCTTTGGACGTCCTGGCCTGAGTCTCTGCCAAGCCATTTCCCTGAGGGCCTGGTCTGTGGCCTCTGGCCTCACCCTCTCCCTTCCCTGTCCCAGCCCACCAGCTTCCAGAACTTTGCCCCTCTCTATGCCGAGGGGCAGCCCCAGCCCAGCCCGTCCGCCAGCTGCCAGCCACTGGCCCCAGCTCTCCTCCGAGCTTCAGAGCAGAGCTCGAGAGCCTTCTGAAGCTGCGAGGCTGGGAGGCTGGGAGGCTGGAAGACGGGGGCTCCGTCATCCCCACAGATTAGGAAGCAATGCATGCCCGCACTGTGATGTTCTGTCTGTGTTTTGCTTTACGCTGTGTGTGAGATGCTTGTGTTGACCAGACGCTCTTCTTTTCCAAACTCTGGGTGGGAGGGAGGAGCCTGAGGGGGGAGCCCAGAGATCACCCAGCCCAGCTGAAAGGAGGGACAGGAGCCTCAAGGCACAGGGGCCCATCCCCTCCCCCCCATGCCTCAGCCTGACCCCATGGGACTGGAGAGCAACTCCTCAGTGCTACTGGCCTGGCCAGTTCTGGAAGAGGCAGCAAGGGGCCAGTCCAGCCTGAGGACACGAGACCCCTTCTGATTCTTGTTCACGTGACCTGCTTCCCAGCAGCCCCAGTGCAGCGGCAGGGCCTCCCCGGTAACGGGCTGGCCCGGACCTGGAGGGAAGGTGGCCCTGACACCCCTCATCTACTGAGCCCCTCCCCAAGTGCCACCCCTGTGCCCCAGGCCTCCCTTCCCTCCCCACCGCCCCACCCTGAGGCCCTTCCCCGCCCTGGGGGGCCCCCTGCATGCCCCGCTGAGCGCAGATGTGCTGAGACCTGGGCCCCCCGCCTCTCTGCGCTCAACTCTTCTCTGGTTTGGCACAGGCGGCAACGCGGCCTCAAACAATGACCCCGAGATGGACGGGGAGGACGGGGTTTCCTTCATCAGTCCGCTGGGCACCCTGTACACCCCTGCTCTAAAAGGTATCCCCTCCGCCAAGCGACACAACTGACCCGCTCCGGCCAGTTCTCCCGCCCAGACAAAACCTCAGGGCCACGGACACAAGTCCAAGATACAAAGGCACGATCACGGGTCCCTCACAGGCCAGGCTTCCCGCCGCTCATCTCAGCAGGATGTGTGGTCTGGTACAGACCTAGAGGCAAAAGACTGACTTTCAGGCAGGCCGGTCCTAGAAAATGCAACAGTTATAGTCCCCTGAGCTGGGCTAGCCAGCCCGAGGGGCTCACACTCGGAGCCTCCCCTCTGCCTACAAAAATGCATCCTCGTGTCTCCTGAGCTGCTTCAGATGCGTCAGGGACATCCCTCCCCACCGCGGTCCTTCAGGGGAGGGGGGACAGAGGGACGGGGGCCAGAGAACCCACCCCAACCCGCTAGAGATAAAGCAGAGACGCCAGGAGCAGGGTGTGGGGTGGTCCTCCCTGCCACAAGCCGAGGCTGATCCTCCCTTCTTGTCGCCAGTGATGGAGGGCCACGGGGAAGTGAATATTAAGCATTATCTAAACTGCAGCCACTGTGAGGGAGACGAGTGCCACATGGACCCCGAGAGCCACAAGGTCATCTGCTTCTGTGACCACGGGACAGTGCTGGCTGAGGATGGCGTCTCCTGCATCGGTAAGAGGGCAGTGAGCGCGGTGACGGGCCCAGAGTATGAACCGACGGTGGCTGCAGCTGGTGTCTGTGATTCTGGGACACCTCAGACATAGTTTTGTAAGCATCTGACCCCTGTCTGTCTGCCCCAATACGGGCGCTCTGAGGACTGGACAGAGGGTCCTGTGTGTGAAAGGCAGGCCGTGGCCGAGGAGAAAGCCCCAACATGTCCAGTCCCACTTGTAAGCCAGGGCGTGAACCCCCACACTCCTACCAAGGGACATTTCTGTCTACACCGAACACCCACCCCGCATGCCATGGACCTCACTGCCCCATCGAGAGTTTGCAAGCTGGACTTGCAAAACCTCTCAGGTGCTTGAAGACAGAGCTGTGTCCTCCTCCTGCTACAAGTCTCCAGATGGAATAAGGCATTTGTTTCCATCAGTTCACATGGGACACTTTTGTGTCTCCTCCCCATCCCGTGTCCTGCGTCTGCTGGCGTTCCAGTGACGGTGTCCTTGTGAGATCTAGTGTCCAGGACCAGGCAGGCTGTCCCGGTGTGGGCTGTGCAGGTGCGCACCCAGACCCTCTCTCCGGCACTCCGGGCCCAGTGCGCAGGGACCGTGGGCAGTAACTCAGCCGCCGGTGTCACTCTCAGGCACCCTCTGCTCCTGGGTCGTCCTGAGTCTGTGCCCACCTAAGGACTCTGAATCTCTTCCATAGCCATTCCTGGCTCACCTTCCTACCCTCCTACTGTCGTCGTGCCCTTGACATCTGGGATCAATGTCCAGAATTTGATATTTATCCCTGCCAGGAGTTCCCTCCACCCAAAAGCTACTATTGAAAGTCGTAAACCAGAATGAGCCCACTTCCTGCCCCCAGCCCTCTGCAGAAGAAGGCCTCCAGGGTGGGGGAGGAGCGGCTGGCATTGGTCCAGGTTGGGGAGGGTATTTCTCTCTGGGAGCTAGCTCCGAGGGCGATCAGCGATGTCACTAGTGCCCCGCTGGGACCTATCTTGCAGTGTCTCCCACCCCAGAGCCCCACCTGCCGCTCTCACTGGTCCTGTCTGTCGTGACCTCCGCCCTCGTGGCCGCCCTGGTCCTGGCTTTCTCAGGCATCATGATTGGTGAGTGTGCCAGAGCCCTGGGGCTTCCGGGGCGGCATGGGGTTGGGGGCGGGGTCATGAGGATGGCGGATCAGGTGGAACAGAACACATCTCCTGCTTTGCTGTTGATACAGAGGTGTCGCTTTGGGTGGGTGGTGATTAGAGCAGTCCAAGCCAGCCTCAATAGAAGACCCCTCCCCCAGCCCCCAGCACCACGTTCCTTCCCTAGAGGAACTGCTGATTCCATGCTTCGACCCCATATTGAGCCTTCTACAGGCACTCTGCAGAGGAGGACACAGTCGCTAAAGATTGCCTCACCCCCAAAGTTCACTTCCAGCTGCCATCAGACATAGGCTCCCGGGGACACCTGGCTTTGCTCACTCCCCAGGGAACACCCCCAGCCCCGCCCTTCCCCACGTCAAGCAGGCAATGCAAAGTTAGTTTATAAGTGTTTCTGTTAGGCCTGTGAGCCAAGGAGCTGATAGACAGGTCTCAGAGGGCTCACCGTGGTCAAGTCAGGCCCTTACTGCTGGAGGCCAGGGACATGAATGCAAGCAGAGGGAAGGCTCAGCAGGCTTTCAGAGCAGCCCCTTTGGGGGGCTGAGGGGCCAGTAAGGGAGTCAGGGGTGGACAGGGGGAGGGCAACCGGCATTGTTTCTCTATATGACGCCGTCTTTCCAAGAGACAGGATGATGAGAGCGTCCACTTGCTGCACACTTACCACGTGCCAGGTGACTTACACACTTTGGGTCACTGAATCCTCGCTTACCTCCAGAGCGCGGTTGGTCCATTTCAGAGAGGCGGGCCCTGAGCCCACAGCCGTTGATTTGCTTGCCCTGGCCTCTGACTAGGGCGGCTGGGCTTTCCAAACAGAAGCCATTTTGTGCATCCCAGGTTCGTCCTACCTCCCACGGACTTGGCCCTACAGAATGTTCTCACGGATGGACAGTAAGAGCAGGAATAATGGTCACCCACCCTGGTAGAGCTCTTCAGAATTTTTCAAAACCATCTTACATTGGTGGCTTCATTTCGTTATGCCATCCCCAAGGGTAGGGAGAGGGGGGCGGCGGTGCTTAGGGGACAAGCAGGAGTTACTGTCCCTGCTGGCAGAGAAGGAAGCTGGGCCCAAAGAGGGCGCGTGACCTGGTCGGTGTTGCTGAGCCTGTAAATAATGGAGGTGGAGTTAGAATGCACGCGGGTCCTCTGGCGCCGGCGGAGAGAGCTTTTCGGTCCCTGGCAGTTTCCAGCTGTAGGAAGCCAAGGGACCAGGACACCCAGCTGCACTCTCACGGCCACCGCCACGTTTGGCCCACCCAGCGACAGCGCTGAGCAGACTGAGGCAGGTCCGTCCCGGGGAGACAGGGAACCCCCTCTGAGGGCCGACTTTGTCTTTGGAACTTGCGGCAATCTTGCTGAAACTTGTTTAGACTGCGTGGCCCTCCTGGGTCTTCCCTCAACCTTCCCTCCATGCTCACACTGGGGGTCAGACTTTCACCACCGCCGGATGGCTCTCCCAGCCTGCCCCTGCCCCTCCCCACCACCACTCAGCCATTTCCTCTGATGAAATCCTTGCACGCTGAATCCTGTCTTGGGTCTGCTCCTCAGAGGACCCCAGCTGACGGGCTTCTGCATAGGAGACAATCAAATCTCGTCCATTTACTTGATTTTAAACTGTCCATCTCCTTTAAATGATCTTTCATTTTGTTATTCTTACTAAGTGTGATAGAAACGTTTAGATCCCCAAGGAGAAGATGGAGATCCAGGAGGGCTTCCTGGAGGAGGCAGCTCATCCTGGGCTCCAAGGGGCCAGGCGGCCTGGTCCAGGCCGCGTTGGGCCGCTTTGCAGCTAACCTTCGTCTGTGCATAGTGTACCGCCGGAAGCACCAGGAGCTGCAGGCCATGCAGATGGAGCTTCAGAGCCCGGAATACAAGCTGAGCAAACTCCGCACCTCCACCATCATGACGGACTACAACCCCAACTACTGCTTTGCTGGCAAGACCTCCTCTATCAGTGACCTGAAGGAGGTGCCTCGGAAAAACATCACCCTCATCCGGTGAGTGCCCCACTCCGGGCGGTGGGGGAGGGGGATGGCGCATGGGGAGGAGTCCTGGGGGGCTGGATGTCATTCCTGTACCATGGATTTTTCTAGCCACAAGAGGCGAGCAAAGCCACCTCTCGGGTCATTTCCAGCCCTCCCGGGAGAAGGCTTCATGTCCAGGGCCATTTGGGGAGGTATTAATTGTTTATTTCAACAGCCCATCTATTTACGGGGTTTGCAGTGAGAGGAGGGCTTGCCTCAAAATCCACTCTAGAGCTCCCTCCCGAGTCCTCTGGGCCCCACCTTCTCCAGGTGGAGCCAAGTGCCCCTCTCGCAGCTTCCAGAGCCCCCCATGCCTTCCTCCATCACGGACTGAGCACAGCTCGCAGGAGTGTCTGCCGGTGATCTGTCCCTCCCCAGGCGGGGGAGCCTCTCCCCAGGCAGGGCCGTGTCTTCACCTCTGCAACCCCAGCAGAGATCAAAGTCTTAGTCAGTCTTCATTGAATGAATGAACGTTCAACCAGTGTCCTGAATCCCCGGTTGGAACCTTTCTTACCGGGTTTCAGATAAGGTAGTGGAGGCCTGGGGTGGTCTAGTAAAGCCAGGTGTGGGGGGCGTTGCGTGTGTATGTGACCCCCTGCCTCTTGTGTGTCTCCTTCTCCTGCCCCCCACCTCCGCCGCTCTGCCTCACCCTGCCTTTTCCTGCGCGCAGGGGGCTGGGCCACGGTGCGTTTGGGGAGGTGTATGAAGGTCAGGTGTCTGGAGCGCCCAGCGACCCGAGCCCCCTGCAAGTGGCCGTAAAGGTAAGAGGCGGCCCCACCTTGGGCCTGACCTTGGCCGGCAGTCTCTGTGGGCCTCAGCTCTGGCCGACAGCCTCCGCCCGCCTTGGCTCACAGCCTTCTCCTTCTCACCCTCCCCTTCTGCGCCCAGACGCTGCCGGAAGTGTGTTCTGAACAGGACGAACTGGATTTCCTCATGGAGGCCCTGATTATCAGGTAACTAAAGCCACAGAGAGGCACCTGCTCCCCGGCTAGACATTCCTGTCAGTCTCCAAGGGAAGCGGTGTTGTCCCCCAGCGCCCCCTTCCTCTCCACCAGCAGACGCCCTAAAATTCTTAACACAGCCTACCGGAGGGAAATAGCCCCAGGTGGTTGTCCGAGAAAAATATCTCTGCGGCCTAATAATGGAGACGTCACTCTGCCTTCAACGAGCACCCCTGTGTCATCCAGCGGGGTGCTCCCTTTTCTTAATGGCGCATGCTAGTTGTTGACAGAGGAAGACATACACTTTTAACCCAGGTGACTCTTCCACAAGGCCCTTCCCCAATCCAGCTCTCAGATCTTGTGGAAAGGAAATGCTCCCTAAGATGAGGAAGGCCCCCGCACCCTGGTCCCGACCAGCTGGCTTGCACCCTTCAGCATGTGGCTCTGGGGCCCCTCCCTAGAAATCTCAGTGCCCAGGGCTCCTGAGGGCATGTGCTCTGGCAGCAGATCGCCTTCAAGAGGACACAGGTGCTTGACCTTGATATCTTACCATGCTTACGGCCTCCTCTGACACAGGAGAGCCTCAAACCTCCAGACAAAATGGAGTGGTTGGGGTTCCCACCCCCCACCGTGTGGAAGTGGCAGGGGAATAAGGCCAGGACGGCCTGTGAGGTGCCCATGGGGCATAGATCTCAGAGGATGGGCTCCTTTGCTCTTAGGGTAACATATTTAACGATTAGACACGTAAACCGTGATTACTGAATACAACTTGGAAAGTGTAAGTTGATATGGAAGGAGACCCAAATCATCCCATCTCTCTGTTGGCTGCTAGCCCATCACTACCGGATTTCAGTGAAGAGCGGTGTGGTCCTTCAGCTCTGCACGACTGTGCCCACAAGGAGTGCACCGGCCCTATTGCCCGCCCCCCATGTCCTAACAGGATCCCATTAACAAGAAGACCCAAATCGTAGGGCCTCATGGCCAGACTCAGTCCCTCCCCATGAGCACCCCCAGGGAATGTGCCTAGGGCCCTCTTCCTCACTCTCGTTCACATGCATTCCCTGGAGGAAGCAGTTCCTTCAGCTTCTCTGCCTGACGGCTTCCACGAAGAGCTCCCCCATGAATCCTAGGCAGCAGTCCGTGCCCCGATGTCCAAGAGCCTGGTCACTCTCTCCACCCCTACTCCCTCACCAAGGACTGCGTGGCGTCCTCCTGCCTCCTGTCCAGCACTGAACCCCTGCCCAGCATGCCCTCTGCTTCTGCCTGCTAAGCGGTGAGATGCCCCCCAGCCTAGGCTCCTTGTGAGATCCCTGCTACCCACACTTACATAATGCGGTTGCAGAAAACAGAACTTGGTTTCCCGCTTTTCCTGCTTAAGATTTTCCCAGACTCAGCTCAGTTAAATGTGGTCACTCCCCCTCTGCTTTGCAGCAAATTCAACCACCAGAACATCGTGCGCTGCATTGGGGTCAGTCTGCAGGCCCTACCCCGCTTCATCCTGCTGGAACTCATGGCAGGAGGAGACCTCAAGTCCTTCCTCCGGGAGACCCGCCCTCGCCCGGTGAGTGAGGCCCAGTGTCGCCCTCGTGGTTGCGCCAGGGAATGGAGCAGAGGCCAGGAGGAGTGAGAGTGGGCAGCCCGAGGAGCCACACCCTCAGCGAGAGGGGAGTCGACCCTGGGGCTCAGATGTGGGGGAATGGCCAGGAGAGAGGGGACAGAAAGGGGGACACCGGCTGAGCCCATCCTGGGGAGCTTGAGCCAGGCTTGTGCAAGGGGTCCTCCCACCTGAATCCACTTTTGTGGCCTGCTGATTCCAAGAATTAGGGACAAGCACAGAGGGGACTCTCGTGCCGGCCATGTCATTCGCTCAGCTGACTTGGGGACAGGGCATTCTACGTCTACTCATTCTCAACCCCACTAGCTTCATCTCTTAAGTGGGGACATCCTGACCTTGTAGATTTCCTGTGAAAATAAAATACTGAAATATTTATGAAGGTTCTGCATGTGTGTCATGATTAAGGGGCTGGAGCTTGGGGGAGCCAAGAAACCTAGGTAGACCCAGGAATGAGTCACCTCCCCCCAGCCCTGACTGGCCATTAGACAACCATGTGGCTTCGGACTGTGAGTGCCCTAACCTCATGACCGGCAGTGGTGAAATCCAAGGGCTGGACTGGACCATCCCAGAGATGGTTCTGAACTCTAAGACGTAGCCCACAGGGCATACCCTGAGTCCAGCTGCCCACTCCTGTCTCTGCTGGGGTCTTCAGGAGGCCTTCAGCATCAGGAACTGAAGCACAGCTGATCCCCGAGCCAGGACCTCAGCTGCTGGACTGTGACAACCACAGGGAAGACTGGTACTCTCCCCACCCCCAGGAAAGCCGAGCAAGAAGATAGCAGCTTTGCTGCAGAAAGCCCAGAGCTGAACACAATGTTTTCAGGGACTTGGACTGGAGGCTGAAACCTGGAAAGGTCACACCTGCCCTCATCCCCACTGTCAATCAGATTAAAGTTAGGATCCCTGAGCCCTGGGAGCCTCACGTGACCTCTCAGCCTCTGAGAAGAAACCGGTCTAACTCCCTGCAAAGATGAGCGTGCGCAGCTGTCACCGCCAGCAGGTGGCCAAAGGGAGCAGCTAGCTAGACCAGCCCGGTCTCATGATAACCGTCATCAGCATTGCCTTCATCTTCCTCGTGGTGACCACATTTCTGAAAATGCCCTCATGTGCAGTAGAGGGCGTAGATCTTACCTTAATTTCACAAGTAAGAACACTGTGACTCAGAGAGGTTAGGTGACTTGCTGAGGTCACACAGGAAGCGAAAGAGCCGAGACGAGAACTCAGAGCTTGGGACGCCTGATTCAGGGCTCACTCCAGCCTACCATCTGCTTATCCCAATGATCCTCTTCAGGAAGCCAAGGACTACCAAGATGAGGTTGGGTCACTGAGTGCCCATACAGCCAGCTGTGCCAGCATCTGCGCCAGGTATGGGCACCAGTCTCAAGACCTTCCCACCACCACTCAGCAAGTCAAAGACCTTCAACTCTTGTGCCTGGAGATTCTCAGTAGTGCTTCTGGCTTAGGTCAAATAAAGACACATGGCATCACACTTTGGAAAGAGACCTAGCTCTGGTTTTCCTCCTGGACATTCCCGAGGCTTGAGAAGGCAATATTGTGCACACAAACGACAGAATTGCTTGTACAGGGAACTGGGACCCCGTTACTTGGCAAGACCAAGGACTTGGGGGGTGGCGGTGGAACTTCCCTCTCTCTTGCAAGCCAAAGCATCTCTCTAGTATGATGATAAGGATGATTGGGGTATTGCCCCAAAGAGCAAAGTACCAGCAAGGAAAGGCAGATCATTCCCACCTCACCACCTCCTACCCCTGCTCCACCCTAAGGAGCCTGAGGCCAGGTTGTGATCTCTCAGGGCAGGTGTTGCCCAGGGGATGGGGATGCCCACAGCCGGAAGCTGGTCGACTCTCCTTGGGAGAGCTGCTTCTGAGGGTCAGGATCCCACTCACCAAATCCATTCTTCTAAGCCTTGACCCCACTCCCTCCATGTGGCTCTCTTTGCCAGCCCCGCCCCCAAGTCCTGGTAGCGCCCCCACATCCTCCTCGCTTTCACACACACCCACCCATCCTAGGTGAGCTGGTCCTTCCCGAGGTGCCCCCAAAAGAAGGAATTTTATGTGTTGGATGATA
This sequence comes from Mustela nivalis, assembly GCF_964662115.1. Taxonomy (NCBI): domain Eukaryota; kingdom Metazoa; phylum Chordata; class Mammalia; order Carnivora; family Mustelidae; genus Mustela; species Mustela nivalis. The sequence goes on along the minus strand of NC_139027.1, from coordinate 22,535,306 downwards.
GCTCCCCAGAGGGAGCCCTGGCACGTATCTGTGGCCGCAGCTTCCCTGGGGGGGTTGGGAGATTTGCTGGACATTGGGCATGGATTCCCAGAGCCACAAAAGCCAGCTTAGCCAGGTGGGGACTGGGTTGACTACAAGAAAGGAATATCCATTGTCATGGGCAGGGGGCGCTATACTGGTAACGCTCACGGGATGAAGGATGGAGGGACTGGCCAGTGAGCATCGCTGCTGGAGAAGTACGCACTGAAAGATGGTGGGTAGAGCTGTAACGTTCTTTTGGATTCCAAGGCCTGAGTTCCCCCTGGTCCGTTTGTTCGAAAGCCCTGAGACTCTCAGGGCTTCCCTGAGACCTGCTGTGTGCAGGTGCTTGGCTGGGCATTCAGAGTCAGACAAGGTCTCGGTCCTCTCTTCCTGCCATCTCGTGGGTCCAGCAGCTGCACAGACTATCAGAACCGAAGGACCTCTGGCTTTAGACAACAGGTGTGCGGACACGAAGTGACAGAACCAATATGTACAGGCACGATGGGACAGAACGGATGCTCCAGCCAACCCCGTCCGTCATGGAAACAAAATTCATAAAAACCTCATTTGGTCCCAGGACCCCACCTTCTCAAGAAGGAAAGAGTCATGTCAAAATAATTTTACAGACCCAATCTTTATTCAACAAATATTTATTGAGGGTTTAAGATACACCTGATACAGGCTAATAGCCATCTTTGGTATCCGTTGATTCAATCAATAATGACAGAAGCCATTAAGGGGTCAGTAACCTCTCAATTAAAGGCAGCAGTCATTAACCACAACAGTGTCTGTACCTATTTGGAACACGGCAATGCCCATGGGTAGTGGCTCTGAGAAGATGCTTCCAGACACAGGAGGCTCCTGGATCCCAGAGATCACAGTGTCCAGGTGAAAGCTTTGGCTTTGGGCTCCAAGGTTGCCAGACCAGTTCTGGCTCCAAAACGCATTGGGGGATTTGGTGCTGGTGAAAAGTCGGCCACATCAGGAGCCAGGAAATACGAGGCCCCAGCAGCAGGAACTTCTCAACCTTTCTGGCAATGCTGCTTTTTGTACCTGCTTCTTCCTTTCACCTTTCTCTCTTGCTCTTATATGCATAGATTTGAAATAAATCCTTATCCTTGGTGCTCCTGGCTGGCTCAGTCAGTTAAACATCTGACTCTTGGTTTCAGTTCATGATCTCAGGGTCCTGAGATCGAGCCCCGTGTCGGGCTCCATGCTCAGCAGGGAATCTGCTTGAGATTCTCTCTCTCTCCCTCTCCCTCTGCCCCTCCCCTGCTCACTCGCTCTCTCTCTAAAATAAATAAGTAAATCTTTAAAATACACACCTATTCTGTTTTTCACTGGTGAAACAGTTCCTAACCCCTGTCCTGTGATTCTTCCCCTCTTAAATGGCCCAGGAGCAGCTACTTTAGGAAGGAACAGATACCAATATTATCCTGCATTTTATTCGTATATACGTTACCTTTTGGGGAAAGCCCCTCAGAAGCTGTAACCAAAGAAATCGTTCTCCTTCACTGGGCCCGTTTTCTCACTTGTAAAAGTAGGCTCTTGGTCCAAACAGCATCCCTGAAGGGGACACCAGTGCCCCGAGGAGCTATGTGCTCACATGCATGCTTGAAGGAATGCTGTGGTCAGACACATGATCAGAGAGCATTGCTCTCCTATTGATTCATGGTGGACATCAGTGTCGAGCAAAGACGGATAATTCCTGCACACAGGGAACTGATCCGACCCAGGAATGCCCAGGCCTGTTTGATCAAATTCCATCCCACAAGCCCACCTTGGGAAATACTGAGCAAAATCCTCTCTGAGTACTGGAGAAGGTCTATGTCCATGACCGTGGCTGCCCAAAGAATGGACAGCTGCTGAAGGAAGTGCCACACTGAGTGGCAAATCGCTGAAACAAAACAAAACAAACAAACAAACAAAAAGAACAAAAAACCCTGATTCCAACTCCTTCTTTGCCCAGGATCGATACAAATGCCATTGGACATGAGAGCTATGCTCTGCATTGCTGGTTTATCAGTTTGACACAACAACTAAACCTTCCCCAGTTCTCCCCCAGATACACACACTCACACACACACGCGCGCACACACACACACAGCTTGCCAGCTACCCGCTTCTGTGCTGACTGATTAGTGGAGCAGTTAATTTGCTCTGAGCCGCTGAAGACAGGGAGCTCAGATAAACCTGGCCCGTGGGTTAATGCCTGGAAAGATTTAGTCCCTGCAGCAGTCTAGGCATTCAGACATCAATGGTCCTTGCTTCCTGAGTGATGGAGGCTAAGACACAAAGACACTCAGGGGAAGCTATGGCCGGTCCTCTCTTAGAGGAACAGCGCATTTTCCTGGAGAGAGAGAGAGAAGATATCTCTAATACTATAGCCAAAAGGATTAATATTTCCCTTGGAAATGTATTACTTTTTCACCCCCAGGAGACGGGTACTCTCTCCCAGTGCCCAGGGGTTCTGACCCTAATCAGGCCCTTAGAGAAGCCAGACACAGGGGCCGTTTGCTGAGACTACCGTGGTCCTCCAGGCAGCCCACCGTGACTGCAGACCCCTTCGTGAAGGATTCACTCTGGGCCTCTTGCTGTGGGTCCTTGTAATAATCTAGCGAGGGTGATAAGAACACGCCTCTTTCTCAGACAGGGATACCAGCTTGGAAAGAGGCAAAGCAATTAGTCCCACGCCACACAGTGAGTATTGGATGAGCAGGGATGAAGCCGAGGTCAGCCCAACTGGCCACTGAACTATGTTGCTACTGCGTTTGTGGGCTGTATTCTGAATCAGCTGTACTGAGAATATGAGTCCTCAGGCTGTACACAGTACTGTGCCCTGTGCCCATGTGTTCTCCCTCTCTCCTTGGGCATGTTATCCTGAACAGCCCAGTTTTAACTCCTAGGATGCTGCCTCCCCCAACCCAGATCTTTAAAGCCCAGCTCCCTGCTATAGGCTGTGTGACCTGAAGGGAATCACTTAGCCTCTCTGAGCCCTCAGCCTTCTCTTTCATATGGAGATACCCTCTCTTCCCCACAACTGCACAAGATGTTGCATCAAAGGAGGTCATGTGCATGGACTTGTTGTATCTCATAAAGGCATTTCCTGATGTTCCGTGGGCAGACAGTATTCCCTTCTCTAAGTTGTCTCTCCCAGAATCGAAGCATGCCCTAGAGCTGCTTGCCTCCTCTCCGCCTCCCCCAGATCCATACTATTGCTCCAAGGAGTCCCAAGGAGGCCTAGATCTGGGGCAGAGAAAACTCCCAGCCGCCGTCTGGGTAAATCATAATTCAGCTGTCATCGATCAGCCACCCCTCAGTGTTCCCTGAACTGCCGCCGTGTGCTGAGCGTCGCGCTGGGTACCAGGAAGTGGACACTGAAATCCCCCCTCGGGGACCTCACAGTTTACTGTGACTTTTGCAACAGCAAAGTGAATGTGACACTGAGTGATAACAGGCTGCTGCAGACTTTGGGGGTTTTAAGAAGGGCTGCAGCCTTCTGGAAAGTCTGCTGTGAGTCCAGCAAGGCTGCGGAGGAAGCCGGGACGAGCTGCACCCCGGGGGTGGGGTGATCTCTCTTTTTGCACAAGAGACTTCATGTAGAAACGCTCGAAGTCGCTCTTCACCCGCCCAGCATTTCCTGAAAACTCCTCTTGGTCAGTGAGTCCACTTTAGATCTACAACTGCTTGAAGAAGATTAGCTCTTTAAACCTTTTAAAACATTGAAACAGAACACTTTAAAAAAAAAAAAAAAAGAAAAGAAACACTTATCTCCCTTGATTTCTTCTCAAGATTTGTTTGTAAGATCGGCAGGTTTGCGTGTTTGTGGAGATTGTGGTGGAAGAACGAGCAAAATACACGGAAAGGGGGCGGGACCCCTGCCCCATCCTGGGTTGCTCTCAGCCCCGGCTGCATATTGCATGGACCTTGGGGGCTGTGAACTTGCAAACACTATGCACCCCCCAGAGAAGTGGGTTCGTTGGTCGGGGTTGAGCCCCGGGCATGTGTGTTGAGAGCCGCCCCCGTGATTTCCGAGGTGCGGCCGGGGCTGAGACCCAGCGGGGCAGGGCGTCCCTGTTCGCTCCTTGTCAGCTCTTAAAGCCCGCGTTGCAGATCTTCTCTGCCCATGAATTCTGGTCAGTGGATCGCTTCTGTCTCTCCCACAGAACCAGCCCTCCTCCCTGGCCATGCTGGACCTTCTGCATGTGGCTCGGGACATCGCCTGTGGCTGTCAGTATTTGGAGGAAAATCACTTCATCCACCGGTGAGTCAAAGCGATCTTGCTCATCCCTCTGCCTTCTGGGTGCTGCCCTGTGTGTCTCCAGGGCTGAGGTCTGCCCCCTGCAGAGTACAATGGCAGGTGTCTCTCCAGACTTGTCTGGATGACTCAACTTCGCTGGTCTTTAAGATAATTACTGACCCGGTCAGGGCTTCATTTACCTCATATGTAAAATGGGTATCATAAAAGATCAATCCCGGTGCCGGAGATGAGACAAGCTGTTCTTGACCTTGTGTGGGGATTCCCACCTGCACCTTGCAGTCTGCTATCACTTTAACGTTTTTCCTGTCTAGAAAACCAAGCTCCTTAAGGGCAGTTAGAGGAGCTCCTATTTTCACATATTTGACTATGGGTGACTTGAAGGCAGTTTTATTTCTCTTCATACCCCTGTTACATCGCAGGGCACAATTCATGTCTGTTGGATACAGTAATTTTTTTCTAAAATACTCTGAAATGAAGCATGTTCATTTTTTTTTTTTTTGGCTTCCATACTTCATTTCCTCTTTTCTATAGGACCCTTACATTTAAATGGCGTTTGATTAGGACATCAAATCCACGTGTAATGCTCTAGACATGATAGATAATACGTATTTCTTTCCATGTGGATGTTGATGACTTTCTCAGCTGACACCTTGATTCTGAAATCTGAGAAGTCAAATAGATTGTTAGGCTCTTTGCAAAGCTCTTCCTAATGATATGCTTCTCAGTTAGTAAATACGAGCCTGGTGAATGAACAATCACTTTTTAACACATGTCTTCAAAGAGTATAAGACATGTTCGAAATAATTAGAATATGTAAGTACAAAGCAGGAAATGAGAGAAGCTGTGTGAGTTCAGAAATGGAAAAAGCACGTAAGCAGATAGCAAGCTATGCTTTCTGCCCTAATAAAAACGGAGAAATTAAAGATCAAGAAGGGCACTCGCCTGGGCTCCTAAAGTCGTTCCTAAAACCAGGCAATAAACGTTCACACCAGCATATCCTTCCACTGTCACTCCATCCTTTCGGTCTTCAGATCTTCCTCTTGATTCTAACTCTGTCCGACTCACAGATCTTCTGCTTAATAGAAACAACAGGAGTGAAAAAGGAGCTGGGACCAGTCCTTCAGGTTCTCCTCCAAAGCCACGCCCTCTGCCTCAAAGCACGGGCAGCCCTGCCATTGTTCTTGCCCTTTCTGTGGTGCCCAGAACTTTCCATAAATCTCAGCTCTGGGCTCCACTGCTGCTCAGACAGGACAAGGTTGTGGTCTTCTTGGGATTCATTCTTGGCTAGAGCCATCTTTCCACCTGCTTTCTGTGTCCTCTAAGTCTGGACTCACTGGAGAGCGAGCTGGGCGGTCACCTTGGTGACTCTGGCCACCTGCCTTCCCTTCTCCCCGAGATCATTTCTGCTTTCTCGTCTCCACCCCATGTTCATTACCAAGCATCCGGACTCTCCCGGCTGAGGGAATCATGTTCTTCTTTCCTCTAATGTTTTAAAACCTGCTTTCCTGAAGCCGTGAGACATGTCAACTACATCCGGTGCTCTCTTCTTATAGATGATGAGAAACCAGGATCACAGTCACTCTGGGTTCCTACCACTTCCACATCTGTACATAGTTACCGAAGGTCAGAAGTGCATCCCAGAGTCATCATCTATTGCTACTTTTATCTTTTTTGAGAAGTAAAATTGTCAAAGACCAAATCAGGAATGTAGGATCTGCAAAGAGGATCTGCTTTATATGGAACAGAAATTGTCCATCCCAAAACACAGCTTTTCTTCTGGGCTAACTGGCATTAGGAAAGCATCTTTCACACCTCCTCACTGGCCAGGAGCTCTGTGAACACACTCTCACGGCACTGTGGCCTCTCATGCTCCCTCCTCCACCAAGGTCCGCCACAAGATTCTCACAGGTTCCCGGGCATGCACATCTCCAGAATTCAGAGCAGAACTCCTTTCCCAGATGCATAGGCTCCCATTTTTCTATTAGATATGTTTCCTTTGGACATGGTTTATTGCCATTTCAAGAATTATGGGTCGTTCTACCAATTCTTGGTGTGTTCTCTGATATCACGTTCACTTTTTTGCCATTAAATTCAAGATCACTTCTTTAAGCAAACATTTCATGCGCATCAGTGTAAAGACCTTCCTGGAGATATAAATATTGTTTCTGGTCTATTTCAGAGTATTTCTCTTGAGAAATGATGGCTATATATCCTACTACTTTTCTTCTTTTTGATGTCATATATGTTATGCTTTCATAGTTTTATTAGGGCATTTTATGCACCATTGGTCCTCAAAATTCAGCTGAAACCCTCTGTATCAGGTCAGTGGTATTAACACCAATTTCCCTCTCTGCCCCACTCTTCTGGTATCTTAAGTGCCCTAATGACCGCCCCCCCCCAGTCCAGATCCTATTTCTTTTCCCCACGTCCTCATTTCTCTACCAAAGATCAGGACCTTTGGGAAACTGATGAAAATAGGAAAATGTTACCGGTACTCCCTAAGAAATGCTTTTTTTCTGCCCAGGTCTTCAATATTATTAGAGACTTTCTCTAGACTTTCCAGACTTTCTCTAGATGCATCCTTCATTCTCACATGCATGTCAAGAATGAGTAAGCCGTTGATGACTGGATGAGTCTGGAGAGTTCTGATCATGCCTTCCAGGCATGCTACAGGAAAATAGGCCATCTGGAGTGCAATGGCAAGAAGACATGATAACTGGGGCGCCTGGGTGGCTCAGTGGTTTGGGCTGCTGCCTTCGGCTCGGGTCATGATCTCAGGGTCCTGGGATCGAGCCCCGCATCGGGCTCTCTGCTCCGCAGGAAGCCTGCTTCCCTCTCTCTCTCTCTCTCTCTGCCTGCCTCTCTGCCTACTTGTGATCTCTGTCTGTCAAATAAATAAATAAAATCTTAAAAAAAAAAAAAAAAGAAGAAGACATGATAACTTTATGACTTGAAAGAAATGATTCCTCGGTCCCAGAGCTGTGACGCATACAGCTTAGCAAAGGCATTAGTGAAAATCATGGATGTAAGAACAATAGTAGCTTATTTAAAAAGAAAACTAGAATTACTGGGGAATACTATGACCTGCTTGAACTTGGTATCATGGAAGCCATGCTCTCCCAGAACACTCCCCCAGGCAACTGGCAGAAACCAACAGCAGTCTGCACAAAACAATAACCTGAGCCAAATGGCATTTCTTATGTCCCTATATGATCTTCTTTTAGCTTAAGTTTTTTTTAATAGAACGAGAACAGTGCCCTGTATCTTCTAGGGTTGTTGTGATAATCACCTAGGAAGCACTTAGAACAATGCTTAGTACAGAGTAAAAGGCCAATAAATTCTAGTTCCTATTATCATTACTTTCATTATTATTATCCCATTAAACATTTTCAATCATCTCCCCAAATCCGTTTCCACTTGCCTGTTAGTTCTGAGGGCTAGAATGGCTCTAACTATTTCTCTCAGACTGGAGTGTAGTGTAGTCCAGGAAAGAGAGGGCAGAGAAGGGAACTACTTGAACTTGAGATTGGAGGTGAAAATCCCTGTGATGAATATTACCTGTGTGTCTTCCCAGAAATAAAATTAGGAAGTGCATTGTGTCTTTCCTTTTTTTCTTCCCAGGGACATTGCTGCCAGAAACTGCCTCTTGACCTGCCCAGGTCCCGGCAGAGTGGCCAAGATCGGAGATTTTGGAATGGCCCGAGACATCTACAGGTGAGCAAAGATGGCGGTTACCCATCAAAGCCCCATCCCCTCAGGAGAGAATGGGACGTGGCTGCCTATGCCCTAAGTCATCTCTGGTACCGTCCACTGACCACCTAACATTTCCTTAAGGCCTTTTCTAAGACATATGGCACCTCAGCTAGTGCATGTGCCTGGTGTGATCCTAATTCTAAGATCACAATGGCTGCCCTCACTGACACCATGTTCTTAAGGAGATCATCTTTCTGGTTCCAACTTTCTAATCCCAGAATGTTCTCAGGCACAAAATAACCCAGATACCTGATATGGAAAAAAACCTCAGTAAGGTTTTACTTCACCCCTCTCCTCTATACTCAGGAATTCTAAGTGGACTTGGCTTCCATCACTCCAGACAGGAGCACCCCAGAACTGACAGCAGAACGGCCGGCTGCCCAGTCTTCTCTACCTACCCCGGGAGCCGCGGGAGGGGGGGTTCAGAGCCCGTAGCTAAGCTTCATCTCTTCATCCCTGTCATAGTCTCAAGGGCACATTAAAAAATAAAATAATTTTTCTAATGAAAAAGAAAGCTCTTCTGCTGTCCTTTGCCTCACGCTTCTCTTCCCAACCCCTTGTTTCATTTTCAGCTGATTATTTATGACCGTGACTGGCTGTGTGAGCAAGTCACTCCTTAGCATGGTCACTAACTACGCACCCTCCAGTCCAGGGGTGGAGCGGGGAGAGATGGTCACAGAGAGCTTTCAGTCCTTAGAGAGTACAGGGGACCCCCAAAGTCCCCTGGTCCCCTGTAGAACTGGTAGTGATCAACGCGGGAGGAAACGCTGACGGCACCCCGTTCCTGCAGGGTAGCAGCGCGGGTGATCGGGGGTTCCGCTCTCCCTTCTCTTTACCTCTCAGAGGCTCAGCGCCCCTCCCCCCCCCTTCTGGGAATACCCAGGATTCCCCTCCGTTCAACAGACGAAAGTTGCAGCAAGCTGACTTAGCGAGCGAGCCCTTCCCTCCATCTTCAGCTCTGACGGCTCCCCTGCCCTAGCTTTACCACCCCAACCGGCCCACAGCTCCACTGTGCCCACACACGTGTGTGATGTCATGTGTCAGGAATGGTCTTCCAGAGAGTTCCTCACCATTCAGCTCCCTCGGCCCCTGTCTGTGATGCTCTTCCTGTCTCTCACCACTGCCTCTGTGTCCCTGAGCTTCACACACACCTCCGTCACCATACGTGTTTGTCTCCACTGCAGGTGTCGGTATGTCTGTTCCTCCCACTGCACGCTGGGGCGAGAGAAACTGTGACTTATTCATGTTCTCAACACTCAGCGGAGTAAACCCTCAGTCCAGGGGTCCGTCCCCCTTTATCCTCAGTTTCCCTTTCGCCAGTTTCAGTTTTCATGGTCAATAGTGTGGTCTGAAGGCAGGTGACCCTCCTTCTGACATACCGTCAGCAGGTCAAGAGTCACCTAACTTCCTGTCCCAATGCCTGTGTCTCTGGGCTCACGCCATCCCCTCACACAGGCTTGTTATCATCTCACGTCAACCCAAGAAGTAGGGTGAGGACAGGACGGGGAGATACTTTGAGAGAGAGACGCCCCATTCACATTTCTATCACTGCACTGTTAATAACTGTTCTGTAGTATTAATAGTGTTCGTTATTAATCTCTCCCTGAGCCTAATTTATAAATCAAACTTTATCATAGACATGTATATAGGAGAAAATCCGGGGACCTGTAAGATTTGGTACTATCTGTGGCTTCAGGCATCCACTGGCGGTCTCGGGAGGATATCTCACATGGATGAGGGGAGACCATTGTCCATGTTTGTTGAAGTCGTTACTCCGGGCAACTGGTGGGGAGCTGCCTCCCCGAGCACACCCCAATAGGAGAACGCAGGGCTACGGGAGAAGCTGGCTTCAAAGGCGTGAGCTAACTTACTAGTTTTTGTTAGTGATGTCATTAACGCAGCTCATGATAAAAACTGTTCGGTCGCCTCACAACTTGGGAGGCAGCTCTGCCACCGGCCCTGTGTTCTCGGCTGGGGTGTGCTGGGGGGAGGCAGCGTCCCTCTGGCTCCCCAGATGATTTGCTGAGCTCCGCTACTGAACGAAACACCGCACGAGTCCCACGGAGGATCCAAAGCAGACCAGACACAGGCCCTGCTCTCAGTGCCTCCAGGTCGGATCTTCCGTGAGTGTGGGCCTCAGGCCCCGGCTGGAGTACTGTCAGTCCTTGTGAGCTAGACCACACGAAACCCATCTAGGGAAACGTGCCCATCTGCCAGCCGATACTCTAGTCACTGCAGTGGGCCGCTTCCTGTTAAATGACACCAAAGTTCTCCCCTTCGTTTCCAACGACCTGTGTGCCCCTCCTCTCCTTCCGAGGCCCGAGAACCCCTCACTCATCTCAGTCCTGGAATGGCCGCAGCCCGTGGTCGCCTGGCAGAGCTCCCACTCGGAGCCCCCCTCCGGGACCAAGCGTGGGTCACCTCTTCTCCCCACAGAGCCAGCTACTACCGCAAAGGAGGTTGCGCCATGCTGCCCGTCAAGTGGATGCCTCCAGAGGCCTTCATGGAAGGAATATTTACTTCCAAAACGGACACATGGTGAGTCTTTGCGCGGCCGTCCTGCGGGTCTCGCTGTGGGCCTCACACCAGTGCTCCCGAGCAAGTGCTCCCATGCTATCCCACGGGGAAGGGGCAGAGGAGACACGTCCATGCACCTCTGCGCAGGGGCTGTTGGAGGCGGGCAAGGATCCGAACCCACAGAAAGGCCTGTGGGGCGCAAGTTACTCCCCCCACCCTGAGGGCTCAGGCATCGCCGAGACTCTGCCTTGCTGACCAGTGTCCAGGTGATGCCGAGCCCCCTCGCCGGGGACCACACGTGGAGAGACACAGGATTTGGGGTTTTTTCTCCAAACTCCAAAGTTGGATTTATTCCAGGAAGGCAACATTGAGGTAATATTAGAAAAATTGATCAATGACATTCTCTCCACCAACAGAAAAAAGAAGAAAATAATTATCAGCACGAAAGTGCTGTAGGCTTAGTGGGGTTGGGACCCACTCTACAGGTAAAACTGAGAGTGGAAAACACCGCACGTGAGCTCTCCAGAACTTACTCGTCCTGCATAGCTGACACTTTGGGCTCCCAGACCAACAGCTCCCCACGTCCTCCTTCCTCCTGCCCGTGCAACCTCCATCCCGCCCTCCGCTTCTCTGATGCCACCTCGAGGGCACAGCCTGCAGCAGGTGTCCCTCTGTGCCTGGCTTGGTCACTCAACATCCGGTCCTCCGGGTTCATCTACGTGGTCGCAAATGGCAGGATTTTCTTCTCTTTGAAGGCTGAATAATATTCTGTGGTTTATACGCACGCCATGTTTTCTTTATCCATCATCTGCCGGTGGGTATTTAGGCGGCTCCCACACGTCGGCTGTTTCGAATAACCCTGCAGTGAACTCGAGACTGCAGATCTCTCTTCGAGATACGGGCTCTGTTTCCACTGGCTGTAGACCCAGAAATGGGATAGCTGGATTGTAAGGTAGTTCTGTTTCTACGGTTTTGAGGAAATATCTGTGCTTTTTTATATTTTACATTCTATGAGAGCAACATAGAATTTGAAATGGCAGATTAAATTAGTGCTATCTGCCAAATACACGTGTACATGTGCACACACATGCACATGCACCCACACCCATATGCACACGCACATGCACACACATGCATGCACACACACACATGCACGCACACATGCCCACTCACACACATGTGCACCCACGTGAACACATACACATGCACACACAAGCACACGTCCATACACACACACACACACACACATGCACACAACACAAAAGGAAGTCTTCTTTACTTGTAGAAAAACCCACAAGGACAAAAATGACAACAATGACAAAAATTTGGAAACTGGGTGGTACCTTACTTAGGAAACCGGAACGTTATATCGAGGTCCAGAAACAGCCTGTTCACACTGGAGAAAATCCCAGAAAGGCCCAGAAGCTGAAGGTGCCAGGTACCCCCGGCTGCAGAGAACATTAGACAGGAAACTCAGTTACAGGCGTGTTTAAAAAGTAAGCAGATCGTTGGCCCATTCCCTCACCCCCATCTCTCCCCTACCATCGCACAAAACCAGGGGTTCCCTCTACGAAGAGATGGAATTAAAGCCTTTCTGGTGTTGGGCACATCAAGACATCACTGAGGATGAATCTCTGTTAGAAACAGGGATACATCTTTTTTTTAAAAAATAGGGCTCTGCAGACACCATGATTTTATCCCAGGATACTGCACTGATTTTGGATGTCCGGCCTCCAGAGCTGGGAGAAATCAAACTCCTGTGGTCTCAAGCCAACAAGTGTGTGGCGGTTTGTTACAGCAGCCACAAGAGACTGATACTCCCAGGGAAACATGCAAGCCAGCTGGCCCCCCAAGGGACAGAATCCACAAGAGCTTCCCATCGGCTTTGCACTGTCCCAGTCATAAAATACGAACAGGCAGCCAAGAACCCACGAAGGCTTGAGAGAAGAGTCTAATCTGAAAGAAACAAACATGTAAAGAGGGAACTTGGAGGAAGAAAAATACAAAGCTTAGGAAAACTTGTAAAAACCCTAATATCCTCAGAAAGATAAATTATTGCAACCATAATCTAAGGATGAAAGATTTTTTAAAACAAGGCTTTTAGAGAAAAGAGTTCTTAGAAAGTAAAAATAGAGAGTGCTCAAGGAGATGGCGCATTAGTCCCCTGAAGCTTGTGTGACTGCACACAGCAACGTCAGGTCAGGTGATCAAGGTCAATGTCAACAGTGACTGATCTCATTGATAGCTTGTGCCCTTGATATGCTGTGATGAAAATGACATTTAACCTCTGTGGTCTTTCTCCCCACACCCAACAACTCCCATCTAATCATAAGAAAAGCAGACGAATCCCAGGTGGGCATTCTAATACTCCTCAAAAGAACCAATACTCCTCAAAACTGTCAAGGTCATCAAAACCAAGGAAACCCTGAGAAGTTGTCACAGTCAAGAAGGAAACATGACGGGGCGCCTGAGTGGCTCAGTGGGTTAGGCCGCTGCCTTCCGCTCGGGTCATGATCTCAGGGTCCTGGGATGGAGTCCCGCATCGGGCTCTCTGCTCAGCAGGAAGCCTGCTTCCCTCTCTCTCTCTCTGCCTGCCTCTCTGCCTACTTGTGATTTCTCTCTGTCAAATAAATAAATAAAAAAAAAAAAATCTTTTAAAAAAAAGAAGGAAACATGACAACTATGTATAATGTGATATTCTAACGGGGTCCTGGAACAGAAAAAGTAAATTCGGCAAAAGCTAAAGAAATCTGAATAAACTGCAAGTTTTAGTTATTAATGATCCCTTAATATTGGCTCATTAATTGTAACAAATGTACCAAATGAATCTAAGACGCTAAAAGTAGGGAAAACTGGATGTGCAGTATGTGGGAACTCTGTGTATTATCTGCTTCATTTATTTACAATCTAAAACTGTTCTCAAGAAATTTGTTTTTTTACTATGATGATAGATATGTAAAAGTAACAGAAAGCTCGGAAGACAGAGTTGAATAAATCATCGAGAAAATAAAATATCTAGGGGCTCCTGGGTGGCTCGGTTGGTTAAGCATCTGCCGTCAGCTCAGGTCATGATTCCAGGGTCCTGGGATCGAGCCCTGGGTGAGGCTCTCTCCTCAGCGGGGAGCCTGCTTCCCCCTCCACCTCCGCCTGCCCCTCCCCCTGCTTGTGCACTCACTTGCACACTCTCTCTCTCTCTGGTCAAATAAATAAAATCTTAAAGAAGAAGGAAGAGGAGGAGGAAACAAATATAAGCAAATGAGACATATAGGAAAGAAAGAGAAAATTAAGAGGATTAGACAATTAGGTCCAGTTGGCTGACAAATAGGAATCCCAAAAAGAATGTACAGAAGAAATGAAGGGAATAAAGATATCAAAGAAATAATTCAAGATTTTCCAGAACAGAAAAGCATACATGTTCAGAACAAAAGCATCCACGAAGTGCCAAGGTCAATGGATCAAAAGAGCCACATGAAAGCATGTCATCATGAAATTTCAGGCCAACGGTGATCATGATTCTGTAAGCTTCTAAGGAGAAAAAGAAAATAATTGTAGTAAAATATGGTCAGAGATAAAAACAGAGAGTCCAAATGGCATCGAATTTCTCAACAGCAACACAGGAAACCAAGAAGACAAGGAATGAGAGTCCCCGGATTGGGAAAGCCTGTGTGGAAGTAACATCACGAAATGGCGGAGCCACAGTGATCGGAGCCCCGTCTCTGACCCGCGTTTGTCTATGTGAGCAGGAGCCTTTGTTGTTTTAAGTTGCTGAGATCTGACTTACCCAAACCCGGTGGATCTCAGTGTGGTCCTCGGATCAACAGCACAGGCATCACGCGGGATGTGTTAGAAATGTAGGTTCTTAGCCCCTACCTCACGCCTAATGGAATAGGAAGTCTAGGGGTGGGGCCCAGGAATCTGTGTTTTAAGGAGCCCTCCAGGTGATTCCATGTGCACCAAAGTTAGGGCACCACCAGCTGCCCAATCCAGATGCCGAGAATAAGTTAGGTAATTAGGTAATTGTTCTGAGCACTTGTCTCTCGTACGAGCCAGGAATCCCACTTCCACCTGTCTACATTAGACGGACGTTGACAAAAAGGGACTCGGGCAAGGATGCTCGCTTGCAACGTGGTTTGTAATAGAGAAAAAGCACAAAGTATCCTACATCTCCCTCAAATGGGGAATGGAAAATAAATTGTGGTTTACTGATATCACGGGAAAGTCCCCAGCAGAATAAAAGAGCACCCCAGACACCTGCATCAACACGGATAAATCTGTATGCAACCTTCGGTGGAAGAAAGACAAGTTCCAGAAGGGTAGAATATCATTATATATCATTTTAAATATAAAAATCGAGTCTATAATACAGATTCTTTACTGTTTATGCTTTCACACATTGTGAAAACTATGAAAACACAGATGGGAAGGGGGGAGGGGAGAGAGGAAGGAGGAGAGGAGGCAGGGCGGGACTTGACGATGTGATCTTATTTCTTCCAAAAGAAAAGGGGACTGGGCATCTCAGTACCTAAATAGCTATCAAATTACATTTTCTTTAAAAAGTTTAGATTGTTTCCTAATTATTTCCTAATTAAAACACTTAAAGACACAGGTAAATTGCATAACCTTGAATACTGATGAGGGCCAGCGAGACAAAAAAGCAGATGATCAAGAGTGGAGGGGCGGAGGGGCCCCGGGAGGGAAGCTGCTTCATACAAAGGGCGGGGAGGGCTCCATGGAGGAGGTGACAGTCTAATGCCTGAATGGCAGAAAGATGGAAAGATCTGGAAGATTTTTCCAGGCTGAAGAGGAAGTCAAGTATAAAACGCCAGTGGCAGGAGCAAGACGACTGTGTTTGAGGAATGAAAATGAGTCTTCTCAGCTGGCCCCCCCAGTGAACACGGGGGCGGGGGGAGCAGAACAGTGGTAGGTGAGTGAGAAGGGCAGGCAGGGGGCAGACATAGAGGTTAAGGGATGTGGATTTTATTTAGCACACAGTGGGATGCCCCCTGAAAGGCTGAAAGCCAGAGTTTGACAAGGTCTTTAAATATACATATATAATATCACTCCGGCTGCCAATGAAGAGAGACTGGAACGGGACAGGGGAAGATGGGGAGATCCTACCCATGCCAAGATAAGAGAACAGAGAGGCTAGGCTTAGTGGTGGGGGGAGGGGGGAGGGGCGGTGTTAGCAGTGGCGGGATTCACGCTCTGTCTCAAAGGTGGCTGACAGGGCTGATGAAAGTCGGCCATGGAGTGGGAGGTGTGGAAAGAGTGAGATCAAGGGCGACTGCTAGTTGCCATCACTGGAGAGAACGGAGGGGTGAGTCGGATGTGGAAAGAGCTTTTGCACAAGTCCAGTATGAGATGCCTGTAAGACAGGCCAGCGGAGACGTTGAGTGGACTTCTGCTCTGTGAGTTCGAAGGTTCAGAGGAAGTGTAAAAGAAGTGGAATCAGCAGGCTGCATATTTAAATACAACACAAGTTTTTTTTTTTTCTAAGCGTAGCCGACCTGTAATGCACAACATAGGGAGTGCACAAGTCCACACATGACTCTGTGCTCCCACAACCTGGCCGCTGTCTCTCGCCCTAGAGCCCTATTACAATACCAGCGACCTATTCATTCCCTCTGCCCTACCTCCATCCCCGAGACTTACTCATTCTGTAACTGGAAGCCCATACATTTTTGACTCCCAGTTTTCCAAAAACTGTGCTCCGCCCTCTACCACACCTCAAGACAATCTTCCAGGTGTGAAGAGGGGAAAATAAAATGTAACTTAAAAAGACTGATAAGCACAGCACAACTTGTGATTTTTAAAACCTTTTCATCCGATTAGCTTCATTGAAATTTTTGAAGTAATTCAGGCAGCAACCACTTAATTTGTTTCTACAATTTCAGGCAAAGCAAGTTTAAAACCAAGAGCAGGAGAGTGGGATTTTAAAAAAATACTTGTTTTTATTTGACTTTGAATGTTTCAGTGCAAAGCTGTGGGCCCTATTGCTCCTAATGAGGAAAGGCTTATAGGTGATTAAAGAACCATCTGGCATACAAAATACAGATTTACTTGATCTGTGAGGTTGCTAGACAAAATAAAAGACGACCAGTTAAAATTGAATTTCAGATGAAGAGTGCGTAATTTTTTAGTATAAGTACATCCCACACAATATTTAGGATATACTTATATTCTAAAAGCATTTCTTATATTTCCTGAACAAATTTGCCTGGATGTCCTGTATGGTTATTTGCTAAAGCTAACAACTCTCCCTACCTGAAATTATCAAAGTTCTATGACCTGCACTACTTCTTGTCCCTTTGAACTTCAAACCAAGAAAATAAACATCTATTTGCCACCTGTATGCTGGTTCTCTCAAAGGACACTACAATCTATTTCCTCTAGCTATCTAGACGGGCAGAAAACAGACATCCGGAATACTTGAGGCCTTGCTGCCAGGCCTTTGCATGATTTTTGCTTATTTTGTTTTGCCTTGGAGGAAAACAAACCACCAAGCAGAGAAAAATAATATATGTACCAGGCAACTTGTAGGTACCAGAGTCAAGGATCTAATAACGTATTCCAGTCTGTTTCAGATTAATTGCATAATAACCTCTGCTTCAGCCTTCTCACCTGAAAAATATGGAAAATATCTTTACCCAATGCTCCTCACTAGAATCTTTGAAATTTCACCAAGCTGATGTACTTTTTGTCCCTTTGGATATGGAGGAGCTGTAGTTCTCTCCAATTTTTGATAAAATATTTATTAACATCCAAAAACTACAACCAGATACAAAAACAAAGATAGATGTGCTTTTCCCCCCGAAAAGCTAATAATGTAATTCAAAGTTTAAAATTAAAATTTTAGGGGCCCCTAGGTGGCTCAGTGGGTTGGGCCTCTGACTTCAGCTCTGGTCATGATCTCGGGGTCCTGGGATCAAGCCCCACATGGGGCTCTCTGCTCAGTGGGGAGCCTGCTTCCCCATCTCTCTCTGACTGCCTCTCTGCCTACTTGTGATCTCTGTCAAATGGATAAATAAAATCTTAAAAAATAAATAAATAAAATAACTAAAAATTTTAGTCAAAATATGAAAGGAGATGATTCTGAAACATATTTTAAAGTTCATTTAAAACAAATAACAAATGAGAATTCAGGTGTATTTCTTTAAAAAGAGAAATAACCCCAAAAGTGCCTACCAGGTATTAAAGCATAAATATACAAAAAGTTAACATAGAATTGTCTCAATGCAAGAAACAGACATAGGGACACCTGGGTGGCTCAGTCAGTTGAGCGTCTGCCTTCAGCTCAGGTCATGATCCCAGTGTTCTGGGATCGAGTCCCGCATCAGGCTCCCTGCTCAGCAGAGAGCCTGCTTCTCCTTCTCCCTGTGTTGCTCCCCCTCCTTGTGGGCACTCCTCTACCTCTATCAAATAAATAAAATCTTGAAGGAAAGAAAGAAAGAAAGAAAGAAAAGAAAAGAAAAGAAACAGACATAGAGATGAAGTGACTAGAGAGCCCAGAAACCTGTTTTACACACAAGTCAATAAGGGGGAAAGTATTCTATGCATAGTGTTGGAAGAGCGGTTGTTTGCAAAACAATTCAATTCAGAACACTTACCTCACACCATGCCCCAAACTAAGTTCTCAGATCCAGCTGAGGAGGAAGAACAAATACAAGAAAACAGCAAGTACTCATCTAATCTTTAGTGAAAGAAGGAGTGCATAATCTGTAAAACAGATGAAGGAAATCACAAATTAAAGAAAAAATAAATTTGACTACCTAAACACAAAATTGTTGGTAGTTTTAGCAAGCCACTGATAGAAGTACTTCAATTTTGAATAAAGGTGAACATCTCTGATAAAGTATGTCTACAAATCAAAAAGAAATTGGATAAATACGAAACAGCATGTAGCTACAAATGGGCAAAAGATACAAACAATTCATGGAAGGGAAAAAAAGGAAGTCAATTAATAAATACTTGAGAAAACACTCAACAGTGTTAATTACCAAGTCGATATAATTTAAAAGGTTCTATCATTTTTTTTCCCTTAAAATCATTCCAAGTTGTCATTTTTGATGATACTCAATGTCGGTGACTGTCTGATGCTTTCACACACAATGCTGGCCGCTTGTGATCAGAATCACACTTGGAAGTGTGGCAGTGGACAGTAGGTGTCAAGAATTTTTTGATGTTCATATTCTCTTGGTCTAGTAATTTGATTCGAATTATCTTAGATTTTACTAGATTATCTTAATCCTAAATTTGAGGATTTTGTCCTAAGAAAGTTGTCCTTTTAAAAAAATGCATCACAGATTTAAAAGATGGTCCTCAGTCTTTTAAATATTTTTAAAAATTGAAGACAGTATGGAAACGGTAAGGCACATCGTGGCACAACGACTCGATGGAATGTTTTATGGCCATTTAAGATGTTTCTATGAGCACAGAAAATGTTATGCTATAATAGAAATTGCAAAAAAGAGTCAAGGTTCAAAATTGCGTTTGAAATAGAACTGCAGTTATGTAAAAGAAATCTAAGTACAGAAACTTGACCGGAACAAAAAAATAACGTGCTCATCATGGTTATCTTTTTACGGAGCATCACCTGTGACTACTTTCTCATTTTTTTTTATTTTTATTTTTTTTAAGGATTTTATTTATTTATTTGACAGAGAGAGATCACAAGTAGGCAGAGAGGCAGGCAGAGAGAGAGAGGAAGAGGAAGCAGGCTCCCTGCAGAGCAGAGAGCCTGATGTGGGGCTCGATCCCAGGACCCTGGGATCATGACCTGAGCCAAAGGCAGAGGCTTTATTTAACCAACTGAGCCACCCAGGCGCCCCTCTCATTCTTTTTTTTTTTTTTTTTTTTTTTTTTTTGTCCATATTAAGAATTCTCAACTGCAGGAAAACATGTAATAAAATTTAAATCTAATGTTTGTGCGTATGTGTGTGTTTCTGTGTGTGTATGTCTATGTGTGTATATGTGTACATATGGACCTGTATGATCTCTTCTGTCCTGTGCACAGGTCCTTTGGAGTGCTGCTGTGGGAGATATTTTCTCTTGGATACATGCCATACCCCAGCAAAAGCAACCAGGAAGTTCTGGAGTTCGTTACCAGCGGAGGACGAATGGACCCCCCTAAGAATTGTCCTGGGCCCGTGTATGACTCTTTTAGAAACATTTCTACCAGTTGCTAAAGATGGTTTTTCTTTGCAAAAAATATTGCAGCCACACACACTTCTTTTGGTTTTAAGATGGAGGGGGCAGATGGTTGACCTCTTTTAATATGCCCCAGATTAGGAGTATGTCTGTGACTTCAGTGAGGGGAGTTCGTCTTCCGGCCCCTTGAATGCAGTAATGTCATGCCTGAAGAGTTATCCTCTGTCGGGGTGGAGACTGTGGACTCACTCCTCAACACCCCCTGGCAGTCTGTGTCTGGGACTCTCTCCACCCCCTTCAACTCCCATGCTGCCCTGCACCATCTGTCTTAAGTCTCCTTTGACTATTTCCATTCCCTGCATTTTCTGCTGCCTGGTCTGGCATCCCTCACCTCCGTCCCACAAGCGAGGCAGATGGGAAATAGAATATTCTTCCCCAGAGGTGACTTTAGTTCAGAAATGCAATGAGAGGAGCCATATTTCACGTCAATGCCAGGATGTCTGTTCATGAGCTCTGGTGTTCTAGCACCTTCACACCTGGGCACGATTTCTCGGCCCATCAGCAGAGGGCAGCAGATGCCAACCACATGGGACCTAGATGAGGAGTCGCTCTCCAAGGCAGTGCCCCCTCTTGTTCCCCTTAGAGAAGTGCTGGGAAAATGTATTCACCCCTCTTCCTCCTGGTTTTAATGAGAGTGTTTGCTCTTCTTTCAGATACCGGATAATGACCCAGTGCTGGCAACATCAGCCTGAAGATAGGCCCAACTTTGCCATAATTTTGGAGAGGATCGAATACTGCACCCAGGTATAAGCATTTTCCCCCTTGACCAGCCTTTATATGGAAAAGATGGCAAACACCAAACTGCGAAATGAATGTTAAGCCGGCCAGAAAATATGAGTTATTGACGACCCCGAGCGTGATTGTCGATCTGTGAAGTAAGCTGAGTGGTGCCTCTGTTTGCCCATTTTGTGTATCAGCGCCGGCTACTGCCTCTTCCTTCGCCAACACATGACGCAGCTGCAGACCTCCCAATACTATTAGAGAGTCAGTTCACCTCCTGAGTAGCGACTGAATCCCTCCTGGGTAGCTAATGTTTTTTAGACAAAACTGGAGCATCAGAGAAGTATGAAAAACACGTGCTCTCTTATGTTCTCTACTGTGGCTAGAGAAATAATAATGTGAAATATTTCCCAGTATAGAATTGCTAAACTGGATGCCCAGTGACAAATATTAGAGGGATTTGAGGAAGGAACAAGGTAAGCTGGAGAAATCTGAACATCACAAATAGGATTCGTGCAGCATCTGTAACACAAAAATCATTTTTCCTCATTTTTATCCTCAGATTCATAAAATATCCCCACTTTCCAGATGAGATGAGGCTTGGAGAACCTCTCCAAGCCACGTAGTTTCCTGGCAGTACCGCTGGTCCCTATGCGCATCCTTCTCCCATTTCCTTCAGACAGGACTCTAAATTCTCTTTCTTACGCCATTTTGGCAGACCCTGCCTCCGGCCTCAAGAAAGAAGAGGCCAAGAATCCATTCCCCCCTGCCCCCGCCTATCTGTGCATGGACCCCCGTTCTCACCCCCCTCCCCACGTGTCAGTGGAGGGGGCGGCCCTCTCCCTCAGAGGAGCCCCTCAGCCTGCACCACCAGCTGCCCCTCAGGGACCCGCCCTCCCTCCGGCACTATCTCCCCTCCACACCTCGGCTTCTTTCCCTCTCTGGGCTGTCACTGTGCCAGGGTGTGTGACTCTGGAGAGTATTCCAGAAGTCGGGACAGGGAACCACTACCTCCCCAAATCGCCTCATCTTGGTTGGGACAGAAGCTCAGAAGCTAGGGGACTGGCTTTTATCTAGATGGACTTCGTCTGTCAAGTTTTGTGGCTCCTTCAGAAAACTTGCTATCCAGTGAACAGCATCTTGGGTGATTATACTGTAATGCTAATGGACCAGACCCACTTAACTATAGACACGTTGGAGTAATTCTTCTCCCAGGCATATAACATCCCTCTTAATAGCAGGCAGTTCTGTACAAGCATATTTTGAATGACTCCCCATAGAGAATGAATAATTAACAGGGAAGGAAGGAAAGAATAAGAGAATCCGAAGGTAGTGGTTTTTATTCTTATACTCTTTTTATTGATGACAACTGGACCAGCGCACTCTTCTGCTACACTGAAGCAATGGTTTTCCCAATTTGCATAAAATATTAATGAATGAAATTCCCCCAAGCTTAAGTTTTCCTTCCACAGATTTTCTTCAGATCTCTGGCAAATGCTTCTGCTGTTCTGTGTTACCATCCATTGCTATAAAAATGATCTAGCACAGACTTGGTTTCATAAGGGGCGTTCCTCACAGCACGGCTGTTCCTTCTGGGCTTCAAAAGGGTCTGGTCGGATGCAGACCAGATAAAGCACCACTGTGCCCCCCGCACACAGAAGGCACGATGATATAACACAGGGCACGTGATCAAGTGTCGCCCATCCAAACACGATGAAGTGGGAGGTAGCTAGGAAGAGAAGAGGTAAACCTTGTGAGCCAACACAGCGTGTCTCCTCCTGCCCCACCCCGGTCCCACGTGTGCATACACACACACACACACACACACACGTGAGGTCACAGCCTTTTCAGTGGAGGGGATTTGATTGGGAATAGACTGGAATTATTTTTTGGACGGATTTATAATTTTTCTAAATCCACGAATCTGTAGGACCCAAAGGCGGTCTCTGGAAAGCCACTCCCCTGTGCCCAGACACCTCTAGACATGCTTACCCTCCACACTCTTCAAGGATGAGGACGGCTCCCCATTCCTCTCCTATTCCCCAGTGTCTGTAAATTAATATATTCCCAGGGAACACCGGATGGTCTCCTCATCTGGAAAATAAGTCTGGATGAGACGCTCGCTAAGGTATCTTCCAGAGCCAGCACTTTTGGTCTGTGATTCAGCGTCTTAATCTGTTTGTTTCTCCCGCTTGCAGGACCCAGATGTGATCAACACTGCTTTGCCCGTAGAGTATGGGCCGCTCGTGGAAGAGGAGGAGAAGGTGCCCATGAGGCCCCAAGACCCGGAGGACATGCCTCCTCTCCTTGTCTCTCCCCCACAAGCCAAACGGGAGGAAGGCCAGGACCCCGCTGGCCTGCCCCCCCGGCCTTCCACGTCCTCTGGCAAAGCTGTGAAGAAGCCCGCGGCGGCCGAGCTCTCTGTGCGAGTCCCCAGAGGGCCAGCCGTGGAAGGAGGACACGTGAACATGGCATTCTCCCAGTCCAACCCGCCGTCAGAGCTGCACAAAGTCCAGGGATCCAGAAACAAACCGACCAGCCTCTGGAACCCCACGTACGGCTCGTGGTTTACAGAGAAACCCACCAAAAAGAACAATCCCCCCGCAAAGGAGCAGCTCCGGGAGAGGGCACACCTGGGGCGCGAGGGAGGCTGTACTGTGCCACCGAACGTGGCAGCTGGCCGACTCCCGGGCGCCTCTCTGCTCCTCGAGCCGTCCTCGCTGACGGCCAGCATGCAGGACGTGCCCCTGTTCCGGCTGCGTCACTTTCCATGCGGGAATGTCAACTACGGCTACCAACAGCAGGGCCTGCCCCTCGAGGCCACCGCTGCCCCCGGCGCCGCTCATTACGAGGACGCCCTTCTGAAAAGCCAGCCTGGGCCCTGAGTCCCCGCCCGGCCCGGCCCCTCACTTCTCTTCCTTGGGAAGCTTGAGCCCCACGGAGGGGGGACAGGTCGTGGCTCCTCCAACACGAGAGACCAAACGTCCCTTTTCATTTCGTGCCAACTTGTTTTCAAGTGCCCCCTACACAGCTCTATTTTCAAAACGCTTTAGAGAAAGGTTTGGAGCATGGGTTCATCTTATTCCTTCACAAAAGACGACGACATCACTGGGACAAGGGGTGACTGCAAGGGCCCTGGTTCGGTGGCAGAAGGTTTCCTGTGCATGGCTGACTGCCGTGTCCATCTGAGAGGGGTGTGTTCTGTTCGGCGCGGTCCACACTAGCTGCTCCTACGTCTCCGAGTTGGAGTCACGGGTGTTTTCCGACCTTGCGGGTGTGGACCTGGACCACGCGAGGTGGGGAGGGAACAGACACCAAGGCGTTATTTACTTGTCAGGAGCTGGCATGGGGAAAGACGCTCTTTACCAGGAAAGAAAAAATCAGACAACTAGAGGCAATGTCCCTTTAGGGGACGTCTGGATGCCTCCAAGTGTGCCGATTTCGCTGGTGATTGTAAACACGTGAGGACTAGTTACGGTACCATAGAGAAAACGCGCTTTCATCCATCAGAACAGAAAGCAGATATTCCACGGACTCTGAGGATGATAACGACACAGCCCGTCCGGTTCCAGAGATTCAAATATCCTGTCGCTATACCTCATGCCTTAAGAAAACCCTCCTACGAAAGGGGCACAGAGTGCGAGGTTTCCTACTAGATTAAAAACTCGAGATTTGAGTTCTTACTTAATTTAAAACTTCCCACTAATTAAAATCAACTCTGATCGTTTAAAAGCAAAAATTGTAAGCAGCAGCGACACATCGAAGCACAGACACACGCCCCTCCATGGGCCTCGGTGTCGATCCATCCCAGGCCCAAATCCTCCAACGGTTTCCATCACGAAGGTTAAGCACAGGGACATTGCAGCTGCAGGGGCAGGTGGGTCACTGGACAGCCCGGGCCCTCGGTGGCCCTGCGAGGTGCAGTGTCCGCCCTTCCAGCGTGCACCTACCTTCGTCCCCCTGTGGCACGTGATCCCAGCGTACATGGGAACACGGATTTGCTCACGTAAGGCCTCAGCGTCCTTGGTATAGCTACCAAATGCAGATGGGAACAGGACTCTCTGGGTGGCAAAGGAAGAGCGGGCACTGGAGAGCAGAGACTGACACACAATAGTGGGGGCTCCCAACGTGGGTTTTCCCATAGGACACTGGTCTCCATGAAAAAGAAAAGGGAGTGGGTTAAGCTTTCCACACACATACTTGCGCAGTAAGGCTTTATCAGTGACCTCTCATTTCATGCTTGCTTTCTGCTTCTCCCCCGTTCCTCTGCTCAGCTGCTATCCTGGTGGTAGCTGTGCAGAAACATCGCACTGGGTGGAGAGCATTTTCCGTGACTTGCTAGGCTCTAAGCATTCCCAGGCAAAACGACTGTATATAATATCCACCTTTCCCCCTGCCTCCTCACTCTCCCCTAGGTCACAAGCATCGTTGCAGATGTGGGAAAGCCATTCTGTTCCAGGCCAATACTGGACAAGCGTCCATTCTGTTGGAGGCAGATGCCTTGCCCTGGTCAGGGGTCCTGCACATCTGGAAAAGCGCTCACACCCTGGACACCACTTTTCCTTTATCCTAACTGCCAAAAATATTCTCACCAGACCACCGATGATGCTGAAATGTCAACGAACTCGTCTCTAAATAACCGTATCAGCGAAGTTTTGGCCCTTGCCAGGAGCAAAAGTAAATAATCTAATTATATAAACATAATTCTAATTCATAAACCACTAGCGGGCCCACGAACAATGCATCGAGAGACACTCTCCTAAAGGTCGATGACAGAGGAACTGACAAGAACTGAGAAGAACCGTTTCATTTTATATCCGTTTAACACCAGTAACCAGTTAAACAGGGAGCATGCTACCCGGCGAAGTAGCCAACTCTTTATTGTCATTAATGGAGAGGGGGGATCGTATCCCTTCCCTTCTTAAGAACTACAAATCCATTACATTTTCAGGTTGTGCCTTACTACCACTGAGTTTGATTTGCTGATTCTAATTGTCTTCATTGGTATCAATTTTCATGTAAATGATAGTCAAGTCTTCAAAGCCTGTGTACATGGATAAGTAAATAAACAACTCCATACTGAGATATCATGACCTCAAGATGTTTCATTTAATTCGCTGGAAGCCCTAGGTATTGCCAGGCCATTAACCTGGACCGCTGGCCACTCGGTCACACCCTACCCATGTGGCTGTGGCAATTCATGTAGATGCTGTGGATTCTCTGACTTATTAACGCTGAGAGAAGAGTCCTACCTAGAGCCCAAACAGGCACAATTAGAGTTTATAGAAGCCATGTTGATGAAACCATAAGCTAGAATAATGATTTATGGTCCATGTATGTAAGGAAGCTCATCACACGTGTACAGCCCTACCCCTGGGAAACGGACGATTTCTAAGGGAATGACCAGTTTAATATGTGGCACCTCAAAATCACAGCACATTTCAAAAGGGCAGGAAAACAAGCTTAATTTTTCTTAAAGACTATGATCTACTCACTGGTCAAAAGACTGGATTCTCTCCCACCAGTTAGGTTGGGAGTCCCGGGTCTCCTTGGGGTATCAGTCCTGGCTGTCTCCGTGTCTCCATGTACATTGGGGAAAATGGCTTCCCGTCCTCACGGCCCCTCAGGCTGATTACAAACTGTGTCTAAACACAAGTCCTCCCTCGTACATCCCTTCAATTCCCAAGTGACTCAGGCTGGGCGTGGGGGAGAATTTCAAAATTCAGAATGTGCCTCAGCGTCCCTGCCTCTCTACCACCAAAGCTCAGTGGGAGTTCTTGCACCCACCCCTCTGGGCCTCTGGGTTCTCCCGGTGGCGCCATATTGGATTGCATCTGTCACTCATGTAATCACAGGAGCAAGAACCCTCCTGGCCCCCAGTCCTTCTCAGCTCAAAAGAATGTAAAGACTCTACCACACTTAGAACTGTTTAATGTTAAAAATAAAAATCACAGAAAGGAAGTTATTTTATCAGCCTGAGTAATTAAAAAAATATTCTGGCATCTTCGTATAAGACGACAAACTTGGCAAACTCTCTAGCTATAACTTATTATATAACTACAGGTTAACTTTACTCCACTAAGAAATTCTACATGATCAGGCTGGTTTAATAGATTTTTCTCCAATAATAGCAGGATTCATATTCACATGAGCTTCAGAGACCTAAAATCAAGAAGCACATGAATTCAGACTACCCTTGATAACAGGCTCCCCATGACAAGACTCATAAAACCATATGAAGTGTGTTGTCAATCTGTCTTTAGCTAATGCCTTTTTAAATGGGTCCCCAAAGAACATACAATTTGACTTTCCTAAGTTCACTGCAGCAGATGGTTCCCCATGTTGGGCGAACATGCAAAACAAAACCCAACATTCCCGTAATCCTCCACAGGATGCCCTAAAATAAAAGAGAATTATTGAGAACAAACAGTAAGGCTTCTGGTAAGATTCTGTTTTCCTTTCGTATTCTGAGTAGGTGTATTTAATTTTTAATGAGCAACTCAAGTACAAAGCTTGTTTTTAGCTCTCACTTAACTTGGAAACATTGGAAAAGCTCAGTGTAGGAACAGAATATTCCATGTGATGCTAGGGAGGAGAAGTATGAACTAGAACCACAAATCTACACCGATGACCTCTCCCTCTTCGGTATTCAGTTCACGTTAAACAGGTATGCTACCCTTCCCTGTAATGATGGCCCTACCAGGCCAACCTCAGAAGGCTCAGAAACACCAAAATCCACGTGCATTGCTGGCCCCATGTCCACTGCGCGGATGCCTCTGCTCCATACTCGCCAGGTCTCTCCCAACTCCAGCCGTCCACCATGGCTCCTGCCTCCTCGGAAGCAATTATAATTATTTATCCTGCCATCGCTCACATGCGTGTTTGTAGGCACATGGCAGCTGGTATGAGGTTGAAAGTCAGCCTTATTTTAAAGGAACTCCCTCGAAGCCTCAGCAACTAGTGTATGGTAACAGCCTCTAGAATATGTATGTTCTAAGAGATATTATTTGCTGATAGAGATGAATATCAGACGGACAAAACTTAGGCTGATTAGAAATCGTGGATGGCTTAGCACTACTCGGCAGGCAGCTAGACTTCAAGAACCAACGCCCCAGTGACTGCAGCAAGTTCCGGGAAGCCTCTGCTTTCTTAATTCACAACACTGACTGTCTGGTCTCAAAGCCCCTTCCAGCTCTGAGGTCAGTGATTCTAGGAGACTTTACCTCTGCGTAAGGCAAATTCCGGCAGGACTGGTGTGGGGCTGCATGTGTGTGTGTGTGTGTGATTGTGTGTGTGTGTGCGTGTTTAAAGATGTTATTTATTTATTTCACAGAGAGCTCACAAGTAGGCAGAGAGGCAGGCAGAAAGAGAGGGGGAAGCAGGCTCCCTGCTGAGCAGAGGCTGATGCGGGGCTCAATCCTAGGACCCTGAGATCATGACCTGAGCTGAAGGCAGAGGCTTAACCCACTGAGCCACCCGGGTGCCCCTGCAGGTGTGTTCTTTTCCTTAATCTAGGCACCTAGACTCTTGATTCTCTGTGCATTTAGAGCCAAAGCTGATTAATTCAGTGCACCAGCCCAGTGAGCCAAGTTATAGTCTTTATACAGAAAGAGACCAGCAAGAAGTTTAGTATCAGTTCTCCGTTTATTCTATTCAAAGATCTCTTTAACAAATCATAAAGTTATTAACACAGCAAAAAAGTTAATGGGGTGGTTTCCCGAAAGCAGGAAAAGCTGCAGGACGAAGAGAATTGAATGACCTTCACGCCTTCGGTGCGTAACACTCATTTCTCTTTTTTATGTCTGCTACAATTGCAGACTTATTGGCAAAGTAGAACAATGAAACTTATCTCTGGAAGGTTTTCCACGCCTGACATTTCACAACAGGTCAGATGCACTTCCTGTCCATCAATGGGCAGTCTCCATTCCCAGAGCCAGATACAAAGCCCAGAATGAGTGACCAGTTTGAGAACAGGAGGGGTCTGCAGAGCCGGGCATCCCTCGGCAGGTGTCACGGTGCCATTATGACAAGGAATTCATTCATAACAGGATTCCTCTCCCCCAGCTACACAGGACTAGAGAGAAGCCCTCTTTTCAGGTTTACAGACACACTCACAGCAATTGGATGGCAATTTTTTGAACATGTTGTAAATAATAGAGCTTTAGAGTGGACCTAGAAATAGGGAGCCCTCAAAGAGAGCCCATTCAGATCTCCCACCAAAAGATAAGACTGTGAAGACTTGCCTGCAAATTTTCTACATGTTAGTACTTCTAATACTAGAGAAAAAATTTTTAAAACGTAAGCCTGTTTGCATTATTCCAAATAAGATTTATGGAGTATTTCACAGTTCCCAGAAGAAATAGAGCGATACTAAAGACAGATTCTTCTAGCTCACGTGTGCACCAGTGAGCAGCTAGTGAAATTTCATACACGGCAGGAAACATGCAGAACATCACCCGAATTCTCCTCAGTCACGCAACAGGCAGCGTGAAGTGAGGTGCCCTGGAACTTCCTGTGATTTCTTTATTCCCTAAACTCTATTCCCTTCAAGAAAAGGGAAAGAGCACTTGAGAAAATTATAACTTTTAAAACTCAAATGTATAATCTACTGGAATTATTTTTAGAAACTCACTTTTTTTAGCAGGTTCAGTGAAGGGGACTGAAGTTTGACACTTTACTCTTCTCTGTTGTCTCTAATGCAAAATCCATTTGCCCTGCCATCAATATGGGACTTTTTGTGACAACTGAAATTCATTTTAAGATCCACCTTAGGACTTTTTTTTTTTTT
Source organism: Mustela nivalis (assembly GCF_964662115.1). Taxonomy (NCBI): domain Eukaryota; kingdom Metazoa; phylum Chordata; class Mammalia; order Carnivora; family Mustelidae; genus Mustela; species Mustela nivalis. The sequence goes on along the minus strand of NC_139027.1, from coordinate 22,506,039 downwards.
TGCCAGAGATGCTGGAGAGTGACCCCTATCCTTCATGATGAGAACTGTGAGGAACAGTCAGTATCTGGAACACTGTGGACCGAGATTTAAGCTGAATCTCAGAAGTCATATTAGAAAAAGTAGGAAGAGAATGGTGGAGGCTTTGTGCATGACTTTACCATGATTCATTTCTTTGTCAGGCTGATTTGACTTGTCAGGTGAGGAACAGTGAGTTCTGTCCTCCAGGAGGTAAGTCTAGCTTGAGTAAAGCCAGCCTGAGCTCTGCCGGAAGACCGTGGGCTCTAGGGGACTGGCTCGGAGGTTGCAGCTTCTGGGTGTCTACACTTCCTACATGTTAGAAATGCCTAACATTCCATTTCAGTGCAGGACAAGTAGATTTCTGAGACTCCCTGTTCCATTCCCTCTACCCAGTTCTACCAACTTTGACAGAATGCCCAATCCTGAGACCACACACCTCTAGACAAGAAAGCCCGCAGGGACCTGCATGCAGGTAAATAGTCATACCTGCAGGAATAACAAATTTGTCTGCCTGGGTTCATTTAGGATTTTAGAGCTGAATTTATGCCAGATTTGTGGGCATTTTTAAAATGACACTAGTCATCTTTAGGAACAGATTTTATTTTAAGCGAAGGGCCTCAATTTAAACACCTAGAAACACCTTTGCTAATATAACTCAGATCTCCACGGTCTCCTGTAACCCCACTGTTACCCCTACACTTCCCTGGGTAGGAAATGATGAAAATGTTGAAACTTGTTGCTGCTGTATCGTGAAAATTCTCTTCACTGTAAGACAGTCTAACAAGATGGGGTGAGGCTCCCATACCTCTTGGTACCCCTCTTTGCAAGGGAGAGGCCGTAAGCAGAAACTCGGCGTCATTCCTGCAGAGCATAATGAAGATGCAGCCCCGTCTGTAACGCGTGCTCACTGACCATAATTCCTATGCATGTGCTTCCACCCCCACCCCCGCCGCTCCTGTGAAAAGGAGCATTAGCAAAAATTTTGGTAAAGGAAATCCTTTTTGCCTAAGGAAAGGGATCATATTCTGCTTATAATAAAATCTTAACATGTCCTATTTAACTTGTTTGGCCTACAAGCATCATTAGCAACTGTCTGTTGTATATTCAAGCAGCTTGTATGTGACACTGTAAATAACGGCTGATGTATCAAGGGATATTATTAAATAATTACTGAAAATATATGTGACGTTGTGAGTTTCGTATTAACTACTGTATTTGTATAAGTACAGCAAAGCACGGGGCATGAAGAAGAATAAAAAATAAATTCTATTGGCTTGCAATGTGGTGATACACAGTATGTCTCAGAGTCGAACATTTAGATAAAAACTGTCCAGTGAGTAGTTACAATTACCAGATTCATTTCTTAATTAAGAAAGATTCTTAACACCTTGGGTCTCTAGCCATTCGTCAATGTGGCTTAAATAATATTATCACATGTTCTAAGTGGACAAAGGTCCAAAATGAAACTCTGAAATAAAATGTTTGGCCCCAGAGACCAACGCTGTGCACACTCCTCAGTATTCGACCTTACATAGGAAGACGTTCTCGGAGTTACGGTCCCACCAGAACAGAAATTCAAAGCCGTCCCAGGGAAAGCACACAGGCAGGTGCCTCCGGTGACCCTGCTGTTCTTTCCTCCCCTTCTCTTATCAGCCCCAGCATCCTTCTTTCTCTGCAAGTTAGACTCCCACGATTCTAACCTTCCTTGTCCAGCACAATTACCTGTCCCAGGGCCTGGTCTCTTGAGGCCGCCTGTCTGAAGCTAGCTAGCTAATCTCCCTACTTTCAATGGCCTTCATGGCCCCGGGTCATTCCGCAAGCATTCCCTGAGCATCTACTTGGTGCCCGTATTACTCCAGGTGTCAGGGATAAAGCAATGAATTAGTCAAATCCCTCCCTCCATCGAGTGAGAGAGGAGAAAAATAAGAAGCAAGAAGTCTAACATGACCAAGGATGGTAAATACCAAGAAGAAAAATCACACGTGAGGAGGCTGGTATACGGTTCTGGAGAGGAGGGTGCCAGCGTCTCAGACCAAGACTGCAAGGTCTCAGAGTTCAGAGTCAGCAAATATCTGCACCTGAACACTTTGAAGCCTTAATAATATTCCCACCAAATCACCCTAAAATAAAAAAAAAATAAAAGCTTTGTAGTAGAATATAGGTCATTATTTATATGTTTTTTTAAATCTAAATTCAAAATAGTTTATTTTGCACTAAATTAACAAATGCAATCCCACTGGTATTTTTAAAAAAGTGAAACAATTTTAGAAAACTCTAGAAACCCATTCTCCTTCTCTTAAATGGCTCTTTGTCCATCAAAATGGGATAGCAGGAGGGTGGCTAAAAACACAACTTCATTTGTTGAGTAGAAAGCATGATACTTTTTAAGGCTCCAGAGGGAAAGGACAAATCCGAGTCATCGTGGTGAGACAAAAAAGTTAAGCTCTCTGAGTTACTGAGAGAAGGGGAGATGCAGGGAGTGTGACGACAAGATAACATTCCAAAACCGAAACAGCTTCCCTTTTTTATTGATGCTCAAGAACTGAACTGAGAATGACATTTAATAAGCAAAACACAAATGAAAACACCTAATCTGTATGTGTAGTATATGTAAACATACACATTACTTGGATTTAATGACCCTAGTCTAACTACAAGAACAACTGTTTCCCTGACCTTAGAGTTGGTGTTACTGTTTCTGGGAGTGTTTCATATTTAACAGGAAGAATTATGGATATCCAAGTTCAGAGTAGGCATGAATTTCATATTAAGGTATAAATAGAGTTTTAAAGAAATAAGCTGTGTAATAAAATAAGTTTACTTTTGAATTGCAATACAGGCATTTTCTCCGATCAATAAAAATATTCCTTAATTATAAAGCAGCCATACTTCACAAATGTATATCAGGAAAATAGCTCTGGCAATATTTGAAATACCACACTTCTTTTTAAAAAGGCAGCAAAGCAACAGAATTTAGATTTTAAATAGTATATTGCAAAATAGTTCAACATATTATTTCTAAGCACAAAGCGAGCTCCCATTCTAAAGGATACTTTCAATCTTTTAAAGTAAATTGTTTTGATATTTCTGTGTAGTTTAAAGGCTAAATATCTACAATAAAAGATAAATCTTTACACATATAGGACATAAACGTCACTACATAGCACACACAAATGGTTTACATTATATCACTCTGTTTTGAAGCCCAGTTTCTTAACGTGTGCTCAAAAAGAAATACAAAAGCATGATACAGTTCTGTAGCTTTGTAACAGGCTGAATTCCACAACAACGGAAAATACAAAAACAGCAGAGATAGCAAACACAACTCCAGTCTTATGAATAGAACCAAAAACATTGAGAAGTCATAAACATTTAAAAATGAGTAACGATTAGATTCTTCCTAACACATCTCAATTTACTCTCTTCTCTTAAATATAATTTTTCTAAATGTTTTTCATATCGCAGGAAGAAATAATGGCAAATCCTCCGCAAAGATGAAAGTGCATTATGTTCTGAAAGTGCTTCGTGTGTGTTTTATAGATATGTCCAATAAGGATTTAGACAAGTATGTGCAAAAAAATTCCAATTATGACTTGAATTCTTAAACCTAATGAGGAGGTTTTGTAGTTCATTCAGATGAGGCAACTGCCAGCTCGGAAGAAAACTCTGTGATTACATACTGTGTAGAGAGGAGAGCACACAAGCCCCAGGGTCAGGAGACCACCATTCGATTCCGAGCTCTGTTAATCAGCTAGTGAGAGACCCGGGCAGGAGAAGGACTGCTCTAGTGCTTCCCTTTCTCTCTCTGGCAATGGCTGAGAGGCTCAGCCGAAGAGCCTCAAAGGCCCACCCGACTCCAGGGTTTTAACGTCTCTCATGAGGCATTCCTGAAAGGGCAGGTCATTTCACACCAAAAAATATAAAAAATACATGAATCACAGAGCCGCTCTTCTACTGTATTACTAGTACTGAAAGAAAAACTCTAAGAATACTGGACAGGAAAAGGTATGTGAAGGTCATATGTTAACCAAAGCTTGTGAAAACTCTTAAAATGACAGCCTATGAAAAACCCAATATTATGTGCAAAAACAAAAGAGTAAGCAACATCAGTTGGTGACATAATGGCACATGTTATTTTTTCCCCTAAGTCTCAGAATTTTCTTGGCTCTAAAGCTTTTTAAAAGCTCTTAAAAATATTTAGTTTGAACTTGTCTTAAGAGAACCATGGTACCCACAGTTCAGATTTCTAGCTTTCTAAAGGAGTCTGTCTGAATTTTTATAACGGTTATTTTTAGGAGACTAGCTCTACTTTCAAATCTAAAATAATGGGCTAAATAAACCATTGGCCGTGGACTCTTTATTTTACATGTGTATATGAGCTCCCCGAATATGCTAGAAGTGGAACTCAACAGTTCTCATCCACAAGCTTTGAACCATTTATTCCCCGATAGGTCACTCTGCTGGGCCTAACTAAGACCCCGTGGTTTGGCTTACAGGTGAAATAGCGCGTGTCGCCCACTGCTCCGTCGTTTCTCCCCTTGGCACTTCGCAGCTCGAGTCCGAGCCAGATCCCAGAAGCAAAGTCAGTGGGGCCCACGTACCTAACGGTCCCCATCTCGTTCGAGCTGGTGAGGAGGACCTGGGAGCCCTCGTGCAGCTTCACGCTCCCTTCCAGGCTCCCGGCGCTGGTGGCGCTGCTCCAGCTGCGGCGCAGGGCGGGTTTCGATCTGGCGGAGGGAAGAGCCAGGGGCCTCGTCAGCAGGGGAGCAACACGGGCCACGCGTCCCATTCCTGCCCCCCCAACCCCCCCACCCGCGGCTCGCAACTCACTCGTAAAACAAACAAAGCGCTCTGTGTTCACACCCGCACTGTTTCTATTCCAAACAGCGATGTTAGGATATACTTTGGTTCAACATTTGAAACGTCTTTTCTCTCTTGGTTATTTTAATAGTACCCTAATCTGGATTGAAGACTTCACTAGCAATTTCTAAACACACACACACACACACACACACACACACACTATCTTTACTTTATGTTTTACTTTGTAAAACAGCCACTAGAAAAAATACACTTATAAGCTGTTTAAATGCGCTCAATTATCAAAGCAAAAAAAAAAAAAAAGCAGTGTTAGGGCTGAGGTAAATTAAAATGAACTTCTGTTCACTTTTTAAATATCATTTACCTGAAAAACAATGTTTAGAAACTGCTCATCTATAACTTTATAAAATAAGTTTATGTAGGTCATTTCTGAATGAACTCCAGCCACACCTCAGGCTTTAGGCCCCTCCCAGCCACTAACAGGGAGGAGGAGCTTAGTTCCCAGGAGCAGGACTCTTCCTCTTTTCTCTGCAAAACGTTCTTTAGAATGTACTGCCTCCTGGCACCCGCCACCAACCTGACCTGAGGACAAAACCACTGAGCTCCCACACGGGAAGTGATCCAGGGCCTCAGGCGATACTGCCCCAGTGCTCCTCACGGTCACTGCCAAGTCGCTGGGCCTGAAACCGGCTGTCCTCTGTGACCTGAGACTTCCCCAAATCACCACCACCGCAGCCTTGCACACTCCATCCGCATGGCACCTCTCCTCCAAAACAAACCTCCTCCCCGTCCCCACTGCAGAGACAAGGCAGAACCTACTACCGAAACCACACGGTGCTGGGAAGAAACGGGGTCCTACCGATCCTCTAGTGCATCCTACCGTCTGGGTTTCCTAACACACTATCACACACAACGTCTCATTTCCTTCCATTAATGACCCTGTAAGAAAGAAGACCTAATTTCATGGGTAAGAAAATTGAGGTCCAAAGATTTGTCCCAAGCCACATTTGCCAACACGTGACAGAATTCTAGTTAGAAAACATAATGGAAAAAAAGTATTATTTGTCACAAATGTACACATATGATGATAAGGTTAACAAAAAATACGTAATACCTGCTGGGAAAAGCACAAACCTTTACTGAGAAACACAAAAATATCCGAGCTTTGCTCCTGGATAGAAACATATTTGTGTCAATTCTCCCTGAATTCACCCCCCAGAGGGATAGTTTGCAACCTCACAAATCACTCTAAGTTTCTCATTAAAATGATGCTGTGTATCATTTCCTGAGCACCTACTATGTGCCAGGAACTCTCCATCCATTATCTTCTCCAACCTTACCCAAGCCACTGCCATGATATTATCTCCTTTCAAGTGGAAGATGAATTTGAGAATCAAAAAAATGAAGCTATTTGCCTCTGATCAGAGAGATGGCGAAGAGGACAGACGGGGCTCCCATACAAGGCGGTAACAAGCACAAAGAGGCCAGGCGCTTACAGCCACAGATGGGTGTTAGTAATTAAGACAAAACTGGAAACTAACACCGCAAAGATTTACATTGACAACATGTTAAGTTCTAAAGTTATTGCAACTAAAACAATGCGGCTCTGGCACAAGAATGTACTTCTGTGTGACACAGAAAAGATACCTTAGAGAAATACGCATACTTTTTTTTTTTCTCATGTGATTGAAAAAGGAAACTTCAAATCAGTAGGGACAGGAGTGAACATTCAACTAGGAGTACTGTAAAAATCATCTAGGGGAAAAGAAGATGATTCTTACCAGTCACTGTATGTTAAAATAATTTCTAAGTAAATTCAACAGCTAAACGCATACCTTAGAAAACAGAAAAGAACCAGAAGGAAATAGACTGGATATCTACCTGAACACACAAGCACACACACACACACACACAGGTGGGAAGGGAGGGAAACCAGATATATGTATGAAAAGTCTGGCATCTACTGTTAGTTAAATTATGATTTTTTTTCACTAATTACCACCATAAAAATGTTTCCATATCACAAGACAGTCTTTTAAAATACTGCAAAAGCCACACCAAGGAAAATTGTTAAAGATTACAGGATTTAATAAGGGAAAAAGCTTTCAGAGGGTATGGAGAGTATGATTTGTCCAATTTGGTTTAAAATTCAGATACATGCTTTAGGGAAAAAAAATGGGAGAGTATATACCAAAATGGAAGTGATAATTTCATTTAGGTGATAAAAATTACAGATGATCTTTATCTGCACTTAGGTTTTTTAATAATTTTTCAATTTTGTACAATCAGCTTTCATAATCAAAAAAAGTTTTCAGAGAAATAAGTCATACATGAATTCAAGGTCTAAACCAAAAATTCATGGTTTGGGTGAGGAGTTAACATTAAATAAGAATGATCTGATTCCAGTTACGTCTAATAGCTCTAAAAGCTCAGGGAAGAGAGAAACTTGGAATTACAGTACATTTAGGAGCTACTTACTAAAAAACATTAACTGACCACGCATGAAACGGCTGGGGCGAGGTTCTAGATTTGTGTGTAATACTCAGTAAACCGTCATCAGTGCCGTGGTACCGACCGCGCGCGGTGCGGGAGCACAGACAGGAGGCCCTCCAGCCTCCCCTAAGGGCCAGGGAAGAGCCTTCCTTGAGGAAGTAACACATCAGCCTCGCTGGTGAGTGCGAAGCCAGGGGACGCAGACAGGAGCGTGCACGCAGGTGGCCCTCACGTGCTGCGCCAGCGAATGTGGATTTCGTCGTGTTTGAGAATCGAGAAGCTGCAAGGCACAATGAATGCAAATGCATGGTGTGATCTCACGGAATACACAGCGAACCGGATTGGGAGTTCTGCCTCAAGACATTCGAATTTGAGCTGATCATGTGAACCGTGTCAACAGGCTGGATGGACTCCACAGCCGGGACGCGCAGTGACCCCATGGGCAGGAGTGGAGAGAAGCTGGTGAGGACGGGGCTGCGTGTGGCAACGGGACCCAGACGCAGGCCGGATGCCAGGTGGGAGAGGACGGACTCCTCAGGACAGCCACGGCGCTGTGGTGCCCCGTTCAGATTCCAAGCCCCCTCTCTCTCTACCCCTACCCTTGGCATTAGATACACATAGAATTCTGAAGACAGGCGACCTGCGTCAAGCCGCCTGCCATCATGTTGTCCTCTGAATGAAATGGGTTCATCACGGTCATCTCGACACATGACGTGGAAAACCAGATCCTGTCCCCATTTCCTCACGTCCTCTCTCATGTGGGGCAGGCAGGTCCTTTGCACGAACCTTTCCAGTTTCCTCCCCCAGCATTTCCATACCGCTACATTTTCCATGTTTCTTCTGGAAGTATCACTTATTTCCATAAGAGCAAACAAGAAGATGGTAGTGTGTGGGGAATCTCAATGTACTTATTTTTCAACTCAGTCTTCATAATGCATCAGGTTTCCAGCCTAGTCACAGTACAGTACCCGATCCTCTCTGTGCCCCTGGCAGATGGCCAGCTGTCACTCTCATGTCTGCACTAGCCCAAGGTCACAGACAGCTCTCCTGATACCTGCCAATGCCCTCTTGTTCCTTAGAACGGCAGCCACCAAACATTTCAGTCTCATACTCTATAAACAGAAATCAATTATTTTTAAAATTGATTTTATACACTCAATAATCAGGTACTAGTTTTTTTCTTTTTTTTCTTTTTTTAAAACAGGTACCAGAGTCTTAATCTATACAAGTACCAGTAAAGCTACATTTCTTTGATTTTTATAGAAAATAAAGAGAAGGTCCTCACATTTTCCTCAGGTCAGCAGATGATCCCTACCTGTTGCATAATCTCCATGGTTCAGATTTCTCGTCCTTCCCTTGGTTCCCTGGACCTCGTGCTCCCCCACCCCCAGCATCGCTCAAGACCGCTGACACTGGCCCCCACCCCGGGTCCCTCATATGCCCATGGTCTCTTCTTGGTATTTATTCCATTCTGCCTAAGAAGTCTTGGATATCTTCAAGAAACTGGAACAGAGAGTCACTGCCCTGAACATGCTCAGCTACTCAAGCGAGGAGACCAATTTTAACACTCTCGAAACTGGTGAAAGTTTGGAGGAAAGAAAAAAAAATGAAAACAATACCCCTAGCCAACACAGCTAAACAGTACCTAGCAGCGTCTTAGGACGAACAGGGATGGCAAGTGAAATTTCAGATCCTTGTGACACCTCGAGTGACTTCTTACCAGATGATAAAAACTGCCTTCCTGCTGCTCAGCTGACAGCCCGGTTCCCGCGCCTGGGCTCCACCTGCTAGTGGCTTCCAGAGCGCCACACGTAAGCAAGGATGTGGCCTTCCTCCTCAGCTAGTCCTGTTTTCCTTTCCCACCCACCCCTCCACAGCCCTCGGCATTAGCCCTTAGATTAACTAGAAAAAATTTAAATTAAAAAAATAAAAATACATTTTAAAAAAAGAACTCCTTTATCCAATCAATCTAGAAGAGCCTCGTGTTTCTCTAAAAATAAAAATTTTCAAAATTGTCAGAAAAATATCAGGGGGAGTAAAGTGGGTCTGAGGGAAATTTATAAAAGAAAAAGAAAAGAAAAGATTCTATAAAGAAACAACAACCAAAAAGGCATTTTGAGCAGTATATTCTACAAAAGGAAGTGGGAATATTATTTAAAAGAATACTAACATAACTTTATGCAAACAGACCTGACATTTCTTCCATGTGTTGCTGAAAATATTAAATCAAATCTCCCACTAATGAAGTAAACAGTTTAAAATCAATCCACCCTATTCAATAATAACACGAAAGGTAAATCCCTCCACCTCTTATTAATGGTACTAAATCTCTCTGAAAATATATGCAGCATACTACTGTTAGTCACCAGTGACATTTTTAATTGAGTTTTTGCGGGGGAAGGAGGGAAGACTCAGCTCAATGCACTCATCACACCTTTTCTCCAAAGTGCTAAAATTCTACCGAGCAGCTCAAAAGGTACAAATCTACTTTCTTCCTTCACAGAATCCTGTCATATTAATCTTGAAAAGTGTTTTTCTACATCTTATTAATACTCACTTGGCAAAAGCATTTCTTCTGTTAATCTCTTTTTGGGAAGAAGCAGAAGTCGTACTGAAACTTCTCCTAAAACCTAAATGCCAAAGTTAAGGTGAAAAGAGGAAAAATAAATCATAAATTTGCAGTCCTCATTAAAAGTTATCGTCTATCATTTCTCTATAGGTGTTCTATTTTATCAAGTGTTTCTCTGGAAAAAGAAAGCAAAGAAAGTAAGTACATACAAAATATAATAGAAGTTTGGATTTTTTGACAAATTTTTATCTTTCTCATCAAACAATGTATATGTATAAATAAGTTAAGATCATGACATTCCATTTGGAGGTTATTATAAAATTTCTTGAAAACCAAATAAAACTAAATTAGAGACTGATAAAGTTGAATCTTTTTATTCTCAAATATTATAATCTTGATAAATCCTATGAAAGAGAGAATAAAAATGGCTTAAAAACGCTATTACTAAATATGCCATTTATAAAATATTGAACATTAATTTCAGAGTTTATGATTCTTGGCATTCGCAAATGACAGAGTCATTTAAAAGAAATAAAAAGATTTCATGAAAGGTACATTTTTAAAAAGATGTTTCTAAAAAAGAGTAAGATTTCCAGTTCTGGAAAGTTATGGGAGAGCAGATGTGCTGAATCAATCTCCTGACTGAAGTGAGTATAATTTTAAACAACTATTATATATATATATATATTTGAGCGGGTACAAGGCACAATTTCAAAGACACCACCAACCAAAAAGACAACCCATGAGAAGTAACCAAGCACCAGAGCAATCTATCAACTTGTATCACAGGATTGCCATTAAATTCTAGAGAACTCTGGCTGCACAGGAGGTGGGAAAGGAATAAAATCTGGGGCCTAACAAAAGGGGGACTCTAGCACAAGACTCCTTTTTAAAATGAGGATCCCAACCAGCTCACCCGCAATGTAAGTTAAGTGAGAAACAGAATGAAACACCATTCCAACAAAACAAAATAAAGTGGCTGTGTCAAACTTAATGCTTAGAAGGTGGCAAGATTTTTCTCCCTTCAAAATTTGCGATCATAAGTCAAATTCATTTTATCTATGAAATTTTAAAAAAATTGCAGGGAATATAAATTAAAGTAGTCCCAGGTTGGCAGTACCTCTAGGAGTAACTGGCAGAAGTAAACACAATCTTCTCTGGAGGCATCAACTCAGGCCTCAAAGAATTCCTGTACATTAAATTCTGAGTAGAATAAGCATCTCACAATAATAAATTACAAAATCCACAAGGAAAGAAGGTACTGTGAGTTAGGCTCACAAAAACAGATGGGCAGAATCATAAGTTAGGCTCACAAAGACTTCAGGTATGGAATTACTTAATGTAAAAGATAACAATATTTAAGATGTTTAAAAGATAAAAGGAAAACTTAGAAATATGAGGGAAATAACAAGTGATAATAAGTAACTACAAAACATATTTGTAAAAAGGAAAAAAGAAATGAAAATTTTCTAACTAAAAATTTGGTGGCTGGGTTAAACAGCAGAATAAACATCATTGAAGAAAGAATCAGGAAACATGAAGATAGAGCTGAAGATGTCTAGAATACAATCCAAAAAGACCAAGGTGAAAAATACAAGAGAGGCAAGGGAAAGTGAGGAAGTCTAGGACACTAGTATCTGAAGGAGATAATAAAGAAATTAATAAAGGAGAAATATTTTAAGTATACAGACAAGAGTTTTACAGAATTAATCAAAGATATTAATTCCCAGATCCAGGAAGACCCATGATAACAAACAGGAAAAACAAACAACATCTAGACAACATCATAGTGAAACTATACAACACTAAGGAAATAGAGAAGACCTTTAACGGCTGTCAAAAAGAAAGATAAATCACCTACAAAAGTATAGGTTAGGCAGACTCATAGCAGATGTCTCAAAAAAGTGATGCAATACAGAAAATAATAAAATTATATTGTTAATGTACAGGGAGAAAACATCTTTCCAACTCAAATTTTCACCGTTAGTTTTACCCAGTAAAACTATCATTAGAAAAGAGAAAAACTGAGAGACAGACCCTTTCTAAAATAAATTTTTAAAAATATACATGTGGTAGGGGCACATGGGTGGTTCATTTGGTTAAGCTTCTGTCTTTGGCTCAGATCATGATTCCAGGGTCCTGAGATCAAGCCCCACATCAGGTTCCCTACTCAGTGGGGAATCTGCTTCTGCTTCTCCTTCTCCCTCTCCCTCTGTGCTCACTTGCTTTCCTCTCTCTCTCAAATAAATACATAAATCTTTAAAATATATATACACACAAATACATCCACACACCCACACACACGTATACAAATGTGGTAGGAACAGAATGATCTCTGAAGTTGTGAAGATTAATTCTGAAGATTAAGGACTAAAGACACTGGTAAAAATGTGAGCAAATTAAATATTTGTTATTAATTATATAAAAACTGTTATAATAATGCAAAACTTGTGGGGGAAATTAAATAGAAGTTGAATAATCTAGCTTCTAAGGATTTTCTATCACATGGGAAAGAGTACACATGATGATTAGCTTTAGAATTTGCTAAGTATGTATGTCAAAGTACCTACAATAAATATTAAGAAGTATGTTCATACCATATAACTTTCATTCAAGTAGAGAAGAATGGAGTAAGAACAAGAAGGGGTAGGAATAAAACTAGAATAAAAGTAAGCCACAAGTATAAAAAAAATTGTAAAAATAGCAAATAAATAGCATAAATAAATCCAAAGACATGGGTTCTTACAATAAACATAAATAGGTGAAACTCTGGGGTTAAAGGCAAACATTGTCAAATTATATTTTCTTAAAGAAGTGAAATCCAATCATATTCTATTTAGAAAATATTTCAAAAACACAAGGATATAGAAAAGTTACAAGACAACTGATAGAAAAAGATATGTTAAGCAAATACTTCACCAAAAGAAAGCTGATAGAAGGTAAAAAGAATTATTTAAAAAGCAATACCATTTACATTAGCATCAAAAAATGAAATATATTGGTATAAATCTAGTAAGACGTGTAAAATCTGTATGAGAAAAACTATAAAACTCTGATGAAAGAAATCAAGTAAGATAAATCAGTATTCCATGTTCACGGATAGGAAGACTCAAAATTGTGAAGACATTAGTTCTTCCCCCATTTGATCTATACAATCAAGGCAATCCCAATCAAAATCCCAAAAAATTATTTTATAGAAACCAACTATTTGGGAAGTTTGTATGAAGAGGCAAAAAGCCCAGAAAAACTAGCATAACACTGAGGAAGATCAAGAAGAAACTTGAAGAATCACTATAAAGCTATAGCAGTTAAGACAAAATGGTATTAATGAAAGATAACAAGAGCAATGGAACAGAACCGAAAGCCCAGAAATAGATCCACACAATGTAGTCAGCTGATCTCTGACAAAAGAGCAGACGCACTTCAAGGGAGAAAGATAGACTTTAACAAATAGCCCTAAAATATGCAAAAAAAAAAAAAAATCCAAACACAAACTTTACACCTTTCACAAAAATTAACTCCTTGAACAAGTGATCTACATGGAAAATACAAAACTGTAAACTACTAAAAAGATAACACAGGAGAAACACAGGATGACCTTGAGTTCAATAATGACATTTCAGATACAGCACCAAAAGCACAATTCATGGAAGAAAAAAAAAAAAGATACCCTGGAGTTTGCTAAAATTAAAGACTTCTGCTCTGCAATAGACCGTTAAGGCAATGCAAAGACAAGCTACAGACTAGAGAAAATATTTCCAAAACACATTCTGATAAAGGTCTAGGATTCAAAATATACAACAACAACAACAAAAACCTGCTTAAAACTCAATAATAAGAAAAAAATTTTTAAAGAATTAAAACTTGATAATGAGAAAACAATGAACACACAATTTTTTAAATGAGCAAAAGACCAGGAAGAATAATTCACCAAAGAAAACGGACAGATGGAAAATATGTGCAAAGATCTTCAACTTCTATTATGAACTGAATTGTGCCCCCATTCATGTGTTAAAGTCCTAATCCCCAGTACCTCAGAATTCGACTGTATTTGGAGACAAGGCCTTTAAAGTGGCAATTATGTTATAATCAGATGAAATAGGTCAGCCCTAATCCAAGATGACTGGTGTCCTTCAAAGAAGAGATTAAAACACAGACACATAGGCAGAAAAAGACTTTGTTAAGACATGAGAGAAAGACCCCCATCTACAAGGCAAAACAAGAGCCTTAGAAGAAACCAACCCTGCCAACACGTTAATCTTGGACTTCTAGCGTCCAGAATTTTGAGAGAGTAATTCCTTTGCTTAAGCCACATGATCTCTGGTACTTTGTTATGCCAGCCCTAGCAAACTAATATGACATCATACATCATCAGGGAATTTCAAATGGAAACAACAGTTAGATGGTACTACACAGTACATTAGAATGTGTATTAGAATGGTCAAAACCCACAAGCCATAAAATTAACCTCAACAAAGTATTTAAGGGCTAGTTATATAAATCACTCTTACACAGACGGTTATCCTATGGGAAAAAAATGAAATCAGACCCTCACTATACACAAAATCAATTCCAGGTGAACTGATAAATATGAAAAGCAAAAATACAAAACAAAACTTTTAGAAAGCAATATAGGAAAATATCTGTGTGAGGTCTGTTTTAGGAAAAGATTTCCTAAGATAAAACATGAAGAACATAATGGTTTGCTATTTTTTTTTTAAGATTTTATTTATTTGTCAGAGAGAAAGAGAGGCAGGCAGAGGGAGAAGCAGGCTCCCCACTGAGCAAGGAACCTGATGCAAGACTCAATCCCAGGACCCTGGGATCATGGCCTGAACAGAAGGCAGATGCTTAACCCACTGAGCCACCCAGGCCTCCCAGTGGTTGGCTATTTTGACTACTTAAAACTTTTAAATATCTGCTTATCAAAAGACACCAAACAGGTGGTGGGGGCGGGAGAACGCAAAAGATAAGTCAAAAACCAGGCAAGCAAGATATTCACAACACACAAGACTGGCAAAGTATTAGTGTCCAAAATGTATATAGAAACCTACAAATTAACAAGAAAAGCCAACCAAAAGAAAACTGGGCAAGAGACTTGAACAGGTATGTCATAAAAGAGAAAATGCATATGGCCCATCAACATGAAAAAAATGAGGCTCCACCTCATTTATAATCTGAAAAATGCAAATTAAAACCAAAAGGTAGAATTTAAATCCATTAGATGGGCAAAGACTTCTAAACAGGACTAAGGTTGGTGAGATAAGGAGCTGCAGAGGCTCTCATTCACTGCTCACGGGCAGGTGCTCTGCGAACAGTCTGCCATTACGCAGGGAGGCTGAAGATCTGGGTGGCCCCTGCCTCGTGCAATCCTAGAGAAACCTTGGCAAATGTGTGCAATAATCTAGTTCTTAACAGTAAAAAAACAAATGTGTCACAAATATCCATCAAGTATAGAATGAATAGTATCTTTTAATAGAACACTAACAAAATAACCAACAATTAAATTTATATACATTTTATAATATATATTATTTATTAATATATCTATATAAGCATGATAAAGATATTTTTAAAAATCAAGGGAATAATTAACACAAAACTCAACACTCATAATCTGAGGACAAGGTATATGAGAAGGGAAGCAGATGAGACTAGGGGATACTCCTGGCTTCTACTGTTCAGGTCACCTTCAGCAACAGGGCAGGTAACAGATGTCTGCTTTATCATTACATAAACTATATAAAGGCATTTACTCTTTTGTATACACATGTATTTCACAATAAAACATTTGTTGATAAATAAAAGCAAACAAATAATTATTTGGAACATAAAACTGTATAAACCTACCAGGATAAGAATGATTCTGTTTATTCGAAGAAATTTCTGAAAGAGTATCCAGGGAATCCGTTACCCTGTGAATAAAGCAAACCTAATTAGCAAACCTCACTGGAAGAAGTAGCAAGTGTTCAGTTTTAAGACTGGCTCTCAACTGAGGCTTTCACACCAATGTTATTTCTTATTTCACCTATTCAACAAACATTTATTGAGCATCTATTAGGAGCCAGGAATGAACTTGAAGCTGGCAGAGAAGACAGGCAATAACAAAACAGAAGAGAGCCTTGTTATCCAACAACGAGTAATGAGGAAAAAGTCAACTTAAAGTAAATCCATTTAAAATGGGGACTTGACATTATTTCTTTGGAACTTTATCTTCACAGATAAAACTAAAAAAACCTGAAAATAAATTTGTTTTATGTTGACTTTAACAAATGTTTGATCAGAATTATAAAAACATCACAGTCTTAAATTGAAAAAAAAAAAAAAAAGATACTGACTCGGGCCATCTATGCATGTAATTTTCTGATAAAACTGCATGGGTAAGTACAAGCCAACATCCTTTACTTTCTATCTGACTCTTGGCACAACCATAAAGGTAACTTTGCTGACAGGTATGTCTGTATTTTTTAATATTCAAATCATTCTTCATTGTTGAAAGGCCAATCTTCCCAGTCTTATTCCCGTTCGGTTGTTTACTGACCTGACCCACAAAGCCTTTATGCTGTCACCCGCTTCCTGCAGGACACTTGGTCACTAGCCAGGAATCCTGCAACCCTCGCGCTATCTGCAATGCCACCTTGCACTTCGTGTGCGTTGTTCTCACATGATTTATGCCCACGGCAATCAGCAAGAGACTGATGAACGCAGAGACTAGGACTTGATGAAGAGGACAGATAATTAGGTGGTGATGGGTAGTTGAGAAGAACTTAATTCTAAAAGTGATCAGTTCATTAATAATAAGTACACAATTGTGAGAATAAGAATAAGAAAATTAATACCGTGCTGATGAAGACCACCTAGGCAAAAAATAGGTAAGTAGGTAGAGAGATAAGATCAGATCTAGTCAAGCAAGTTTTCTTGGAATTTCTGCAAAGAAATATTGGATGATTTACATATTATTAGGGAAAAAAAAAAAAGCTATGAATTCAGTGAAAGCTGGGTGATAGTAGAAAGCTATCCAAGCAGAGGAAATAATCTGTGCACAGATTCTCAGAGGCACATTTTTTTTTTTCTTAATGGAAAGGAGGGAAAAAAAGACAACCACAGTCTGGAGGAGTGGGACTGGGATTGGTCACTACTTGATTAAGACTGTCCTCAAGCAGTCCCCAGTTTAAAATTCTTTCTTCTTGAAGATCAGTGGTGTCTTTGAAGAGCTCTAAAGCTGGTTTTAAATTAGAAATTCCTCAAAATCAGGGACCTTGTCTGTTTTATTTGCTTATAGAATGCCTAGCACAGCACAAAGTGCTAAAAGACACTTAATAGTATTTGATGATGATGAATGAGACAATCAGAAGATGACAGGAAGACAGCTGGATCGAGACAGCAGTTCATTTAGAGAGAGAGCCCTGTATCTTCTAAGAAGAGGGGGATGCTTTTAAATGAATCACCTTAAAGAAGACCAAATAGAAGGCGAGGAAAAAAGAAAAAAGTAAAACCATGTGTTCCTTAAACAAAGCAAGAAAAAGAAAGTGAAACCATGAGAAAGAAAGTGGCTTCCTAATATTAGTGGGCGGAAAGCTGTTACAGCTAAAGCAACACTGCACTAGATTTAGTCAGTATTTACTGTGTTTAAAATATGCACACTATGTCCTCTGGGTGATCAAACATAAAATGAAGAACCCCAGTTCTCACAACTAAGAGACAAATGAAACTTGTAAGAGACTATAGCAATGTGTTAATGAAGATTTGTCCAAAGCAACAAGAGAACCCAGAAGACAGGGACTCAGCATAGATTTTACCATAAATCACTCACTGAGAAGACATCGGTCCTAAAGAAAGTCAGCAATCCTCTTTTAATCATGACAGGGTACTGGTTAAGAACATACACTCAACTACCTGGGTTCAAATCCTCACTTGGGAGCTGTGCACCCCTGCACAACTCAACTTCCCCCTGCCCTACTTTCCCCACCTGTGAAACAGGTCCTGACCCAGAGGGAGCTTCCAAGGGAACAGTACTGCGGCGCTCGTAGCTGTGTGACCACACACAAGTGCGGTGCATTGGCTACTACCTTTTTCCTTATTTATAAAATGCCTACCACAAAACAGCAAACTGTCTAAAAGCAAGGGCTTGGGAAACACACAAAATAACAAATCTGGGCTGAGTCCAGCACCATCATTGAGTAGTGTAAGACAGACCAAAATACGCCACTCCAGAACATGCCACCCTGGCATAAGGATTATTTTGAGCTAAAGACACTTGAGAACCAACAAATACAGGGAGAGGCTTTCTCTGAACTCTCCTTATCTGCCTAAAACAGGTGCTCCCCACAAAGAGCTCTTTTGTCCTATATCTCCTCCCCAGCAGTTGCATCAAGCAGGGAAGACGGACTCTTGTCATAGACCCAGACAGACACTGTCACTGACTATCTTATCTCCCATTGGGTTATCTTTCCTAAAAACCACAGGCCCTTCCACAAGTGGCCTTTTTCTCTCTCCACTTCTCCTAGTAAGACGGTCTATAAAAACTCCAATCTCTCCTCTTATATGGGTACTCACATCATTCTGTGATGCCTAGGTGCATGCGAATTCATATGTAATAAATTTGTCTGCCTTTTCTCCTGTGCATCTATCTGTTGTCAATTTAGTTCATAGACAGCACTCCCAAACCCCCTCAGCAACTACTGACCCTAAGAGGGTAGAGGAAAATTTTTTGCTCCCCTATACTAACTATATGGCTTCAGCTAAGTCACTCGATCTCTTGAAATTTTTCTTCACTGGCGAAATGGAACCATCAGAACACTTTACAACTCACTGGGTTTGAGGAGGATTAACAAAATATGCATCTAAAGTAGACTGTACAGAGCCGACCTTTTACTAAATGCTCAATAAATGTTTGTCATCATTATTGTTCTTTTCTTTTTTAAAGATTTATTTTATTTATTTGAGAGTGAGAGAGAGCATGAGAGAGGAGAAGTCAGAGGGAGAGGAAGACTCCCTGCTGAGCTGGGAGCCCGTTGAGGGACTCAATCCTGGGACTCCAGGATCATGACCTGAGCCAAAGACAGTTGCTCAACCAACTGAGCCCCTAGGCGCCCCTCATTATTGTTCTTTACCGGCTTACCTGACCCAATACTTAGGAGGATCAAATGAAACAACACTGAACTGAAGACACTTCATACACTGCAAAGCATTACCTATGTTCAATACTATACTGTCATAAATAATGAGGGGGAAAAGTACATCAAAGGAGGAAATTAATATAATAAAAATCACATGAAATTAAGAAAAACAAAGTGAGGTGGAAGATAGGTATAAAAACTCTGAAATCTGCCCGGAGGCAGGCCCTAGCCCAGCTAGAAGGGAACTAGACGGGGCTCCAGGATGTGACGGCAGACCCATTCTCATGAATGTGACTCCTCCATGTATGTTCCTTCCCATGGGAAGATTAGCGTCCTGTTTCCCCTCCACCGAAGAACACACCAAGCCAACTTCTTCAGCACATAAGTCATTTCATGAAATGGTACCTGGAATTTCATGGGGACTTTTTTCCGCTCAACTTGTTTTTTTAAAGCCAGGACGAGCTGGTACCGAAGTGTAGCATCTTAAGGAGCAACACCGAGGAGGTACATTATATATAAACCCTTAAAGCTTCACTTCCCCCAAAGATCTACTGCCTATCTATTTTTGAAAACTAAAGAAATCAGAGGAAAAAGCCATTTTGGTTCCATTAGGGTTGGAGGAGAATGAATGGGGTGCCTGCTGGCAGGAAATTTAATGTAGTTAGGATGTGACTGAAGCAATCAGAGAGCATTTTTACTTTTGTTTGCATGACAGATTAAGCTCGCTGCTCTCACTGTTCTTAGCAGCAAACGCCACTTCTAATAGCCTACACATACTCATAGGGTTTGCAAATGAGGAATAAAGGAGGGTTTTAAAATTGCAAATCCTCAGCAAAGCGAATTTAGCTTTCCATGAGCCTTCTCTCTGAAGAAGGTGGTTGGTTAACCCCTTGAACGAAGACACGAGCTGTAGTCAGTGCATGTCTTTAATGTAAAATGAGGAAGTCTTAACTATAAACCATTGCAAATTACAAAAAGGTCTTGTGGAAAAACATAAATTTCATTTTTCTCACCTTTGTACCCTGGATGGGGGAGCAAATATTCCGTATCTTGGAGAACAACTAAAGTACTGCACACCTCCAACTGAACCATCATTCTTGCCATGGGGTTTCTCAAGCTCTATACCGTACCAATATCCTAGAACAAGAATATTGGATTTTAAAAGCCTCTGCATTTTACCCAAAATGGTTATGCTATTATACAAACCTAACGCCCGAATGGCTTAACATTTTCACAAAATGACCAAAATGATGGAAGAGCATCATGATCTTTGAGCTTTCAAATGATAAAATTTGAGAATTGGAAAAAATGAACAGGAAAAACATTTTACAAGCACAATTACAGAGTTGTACATTAAAGGAGAGGGATAAAATACACAAATTTGGCATAGATTAGCTATTATGCAAGTAGTGTTATGACCACAGTATATCTACAAGTCATAATGAACCAAAAAAAAAAAAAAAAAAACCTGCCCTTGACTCAATGATACAGCTTGTTTCAGTGAGAGCAGTACAACACAACGCCGAGCTGTATGAATCATAATGTTCTTGTGCAATCTCTTCCTTTCATTCTCCCAACCTCCCAGCATCACAAACAGTTCTTGGATAATTGAGGGAGGACAAAAGTAATTTGGAAAATATGATTAGACTTCATGGTGACTCTTGTTTTTCTCTTTTTGTTTCCCCACCCAGGATGAAGAGAAAAATCATAATACTTAACCGTAGAGAAAAGATTTAGATTAGCTAGTAGGAGGAATTTTCTAAAAGGTTTAAGTATGCAAAAGGGCCCTCTCTGAGGAAACTTTGGCTCCTTTTCTAGAGGGCAAAACTACAGCAGTGAGGCTGCTTTCAGTGTGGTGAGAATTAGGTAAACAAACACATACTCCTACTCTGAATATATACATAGTTACTCTTGGAAGAAGGATCCTCAAATGGAGGGGACCTCAAGACCGGTTAAAAGTCTCTACTGATCTGTTCATTTTTACTTAAAAGTAGAATACAGTAGTAATTGGATCTGGTCTCTTACAATCAGTATCAAATAAAAAATAAGAATATTTTGAGAAACTTACTGTAAATCCTAAATTCCAAAATACAAAAATATTGTTTCTTTCAGATTGCTAATTCAAAGAGTCTGTATAGCCTCAAAAATGGCAATCTCAAAAGTTCTTCGGTCTATTCCTCGTATGTTCAAAAAGATGACACTTGAGCCCATTTTTTGATACTTTTGTACTGAAAAACTAATGCATGACCACAGTCTCCTATACTTAAGCAGTGTACAAGTACAGAGTCAACAAACTTCTTAGCCATACGAATGCTCTGGAAATAGGGCATCACATTTCTGAATGTCACTAACCAAGGTTGTCTGGTTGTCATTTTTATTTCAGAGTGACACAGTTCCAACTCTCAATGTTACAGTGTACCATACAATGGCAACATGTTTATCATATGACTCTTGAAAAAGTGTACCATGCCACAGAAAGACAGTATGACAAGTGTTAACAATTGTGACTATACCTTGTCTGGTAGTGGTATATATTGTTTCCCATTTAAATGGTAATTTTTTTTCTAATAAAAAGGCTAAAGAGGCTAAAGATGACCTCTTTTAGGTCTAGATCTTATAATCTAAAGAGTTTCCATTAATTAGGACTGTTCTCTAGAACTAACTGATCTAAATTTTGGTGCCATTAAGACATAGATGCTACTGCTTTCTAAAGGAACTGAATGACTTTAACAGAAAAGTTTCCAACTTTATACTTGCTTATGACTGACTACCCAAATTTCTAAATGCTTAACCAAAGGAATTTAAAAATTAAAAGTCAACCTAAAATAAAGAACTGTATCCAGTGAACCAAACCATTTCTAACCTTGTTTAATATAGAGAAAGGGAACTCAAAAGACATGGACATTGTGAAAAATACCCTACCTCGGGGATTCTTGAGTTTTTATTTGATAACTATATTAAGACCATCCTAACTCACCTCAATTATTACCTGGAGACCTGTGAGAGACATGAATTATACAACACACAGCCCATCTCAAATCAATTAGGTGGACTGCAATTATAAGTGGGATAATGGAACAAGACTGTGCTGGGAGACAATCCTCCACGGCTCGCTCATGCTTCTGCATGTTTTACGAAGAGAGGCGTTGTCTTTTCATGGATGTCTGCACAGAGGACAGCCTTGGAGGACAGAGACAGAGTGCGGAAGGCAGGCCCCACACCAAATACAGGCATGCGCGTTGTCTAATATAAAGGTTCAGATTGCTGAAACTCAGGGCTCTTCTCCTGTAGCATAAAACACAGGGTGTGCCGGTGTCACACACACACACACACACACCCTGGGAACTGGGGCTCAGGGAGCGAATGCAAGAAAACGCTGACCCTCTGCTTCTGCCACTGCTGGGACCGTGGAAGTCCTGTCTCTGAATCGGGAGCCTAACATCTTCCATCAGCATCTATGAAATGGTGGCAATCTAACTTGTCAGCTTACACACATAGGGTAAAATCAGATCCCTCACAGTTCTTGACAGAATGCTACAAATTTAAAATCAATGTTCTGGGTAACCTTTTCCTAAAATCCTGCAATGCCACCATGTGTCAAAATAGCATATTGCCATTGAAAATACACAAACATGGTTTCATTCAATGGGCTTCTATATTTAAAATTAAAATCACTGAAAATGCAAAGAAAGCTGATCTTTACTTTTGGAAACACAATATTAAGTCTAGATTGGAATGAATATGTAAATACACAAACATGTATTTTTAAGGTCCCAGGGTGCACAGAAGCTTTTTCTTTTTCCCTCGAACTGGTTTGTTGACTTCTTCTCTAAGCCACTCACATAAAGGCTATATCCTGTGAACTCATTTTAAGAATATCTACTTACCCAAAGGATACAAAAATACTGATTCCAAGGGGCACATGCACCCCAATGCTTATAGCAGCATTACCAATAATAGTCAAATTATGGACAGAGCCCAAGTGTCTATCAGCTGATGAATGGTTAAAGAAGATGTGGTATAAACCCCCTGGAATATTACTCAGCCGTCAAAAAGAATGAAATCTTGCCATTTGCCACAATGTGGATGGAACAAGAGTGTATTACGCTAAGTGAAGTAAGTCAGGCAGGGAAAGACAAATATATGATTTCACTCGTGTGGAATTTAAGAAACAAAACAGATGAATATAGGGGAAGGGAAAGAAAAAAAAAGGGAGGGGGGAAACAAACTATAAGAGACTCTTAACTATAGAGAACAAACTGAGGGTTGCTGGAGGGGAGGCTGGAGGATGAGCTAGACGGATGAGGAGGGCACTTGTGGTGAGCACTGGGTGTCACATGTAAGGGAGGAATCACTGAATTCTACATCCGAAACCAATTTTACTGCATATGTCAACCAGAATTTAAATAAAAACTTGGAATTTTAAAAAAAGGAATATCCTTAGCAAAAATCTAATCCTGATGTTTTCTCTGTTACTGAGCACTCCTGGCAATCGGTGCGAGTGAAGCTGGAGAACGACAATGAACTTTAACATGAGACAACTTAGAAGACAGCTGGCAAGGAGACATCGCGGACAACAGGTAGCCTGAGTCTGGTCGGAACTTCCACCGCTGCAGGGCTTCGCCAGCGCCACAGCTAACCAACGTCCCCGAGAACTGGTCATCAGGAACTACCCACATTTATAATTTTAAGCCTTTTGTATTCTGAAGGGCTCAAACTGAGCCGAGAGCGCAGAGACGGGTTACCTGGAGCAAAGTTCGTTGTCCCGAAGAACTTCACGGTGCCGACTCTCTGGCCCACCACCAGCACTCGGTCTCCGAGGTGGGGCTCTCCTGCACAGCGACTGTTAATTGCTACACAGGCTCCTGAGGAACTCAACCCTGTTTAGTTGGTGGGTGGGAGAAGGCGGGGGCACAGGAAAAGAGAAGGGAAAAAAGCGAAGGGGAAGGGAAAAAAAAAAGAAGAACCTCAAAAAGCATATTAGCTGAAAAGTCACCACGTGCTCTCACCAGTCTAGCTATTGAGAGATTTCAGTGTGTGACCCTTTCCTGATGTACGCCCCCCACGGATGCGGATCTCACGTGGAGGGTCAAGACATTCAAAGAACTTGGAAGGGGTTTCCTGAAAAAATGACCGCCACGAGCACCTGACACACACTGTTCCTGATAAAGCATTGATTTTACCCAGATTTCCTGGGGCGCACTGCTAGAACAGAGGCCAACATTCCTTTTCTGTAAAGGGCCAGGGAGCGAGGATGTGAGGCAGTGCAGGCTGTGCCGTGTCTATAGGAACTATTCGGCTCTGCTACCCCAGCAGGAAAGCGCACCTAGACAAGGCAGGCATGGTATGTTCCAGTAAAACTTTATAGAAATAGGCGGCAGGTTGGAATCAGCCCGTGGACTCTACTAAAATGTTCTGCTAAAATGCTAGAATCAGAGTCATTCACTGGGACCCAGTGTGAATTATACATACAGGAATATGATCTGAACCTGAAAAGTGTCGTAAGTCTCCACTTAGCTCACACTGATTTCCCTATTAGGAATCAAACCACTCCCCCTCACCTTGATTGAAACCTAATCCCTGAAATGCCCACTATTAAATGTCAGAGGTCCTAGAGAAATACTGTCTGGAAAGCTGTTCAATTATAACAGAGAAAAAGTGGGCCCTTGAGGCTTCTCCCCCCAGTCCATAAACTGACTTGAGCTACCACCAGGGAGCGCCTACAGAAGCCTCTGTGAAGGCAGGGGACAGAGGGTAAGTCACATCACCAACGGGAGAGAGACTAACGCCATGGCAACAAATGAGGAACACAAACCCAGAGGGCGGGCAGGTGTGGATAAAGTGCTATACTAAAAAGTCCTAGGTACTCGTAATAACTAATATTTCCAATGCACTCCACAGTTTACAAAGTGCCTTCCATAGAATTATAACTACAGGAGACACAAACCCAGGAATTAACTAATACATGGTGTTCACAGGCAGTCGATGGCACAGCCCGATTAGAGCCCAGGCCCTATGAGCACAAGTCCTCAGACGGGTCCCCAGGCTAAGACAGCACCTTCGACCACGGGGTCCAATGGTGCTGAGAACACAGACACCCTCCCTCACCTCCGCTACTCCCCGAATCTCATCTTTCTGCGCCTCCTCAGCCTCACTTCCCAGTATCTACACCCCTCAGATGCAAATGTATGGAGAAAGCGAAGTATCTATTCACTCTAGAAAAGTGTGCTAGGAAAACGTCTCTGAGGTCCTGAACCCGGGACTTCCTCTCACGGATCTCCCGTTCTCACCCCCTCCCCTTCTGAAAGGTCTTCTTGATCATTTTAACTGACAGGTCTCTTCATCCACTACTGTCTAAGCCTACATCATGCTTAAATTTATAAAGAGAGAAAAAAATATGTAGGTACACTAGAATTACTTCTTATAAAAAGTAAAACAGGTACTTCCTTACCCACATGTACATTTTAAAAATCAAGTAAACGTCAAAAGCCCAAATTCCAGGTGAAAGAGGGCCTTGCAGTGTGACTACAGCGAGGACAAGTGGGATTGCTACATCCCTGCCTCCGTGCCTCTGTTCCTCGGGAGGCTAGACAGAAACTGCTCGCAGGGGAAGGAGACCTACTCTGAAATTACAGGTTCCAAGTCAACAATTTCTGGTAAAACTTCTGGGTTCTCCACTTTCAGAGTCCCAACCTGTAAAGTTGATCACTTCAGTGCTGCCACTAAGGGCTCCTCCCCGTCACCGCACAGTATTTTAAAGAGAAAAAAAAATCCTGTCATGAACATTTTCTGTAAGAGAATATTGCTTCAGTACAACTTTGGTAAAAAGTATGTGAACAAGAATCTGGTCATTATTATGAGGTTCACGGAGAACAATTTAGACCAAAATGGTTTCATTTCCTCTCCAGACAAGTTTGCTGTGTCGTCAAGTAAGTGAGGGGCAGGATGTTGCCTATGTGTCGACTCCGGCAAGGTGTCTGCTGTGAAGCAGTTTCTACGTCCTCACGCATAACTGGAGAAAGGTGGACTGAGCAAGGGTTACGGCAGGGCTCGCCACATCCCAACGGGTCACCATCGTCAACAAGTCAGGAGAGTCACTGACCCTCTCCTGCCCAGGGTTAAATGAGGACTTGAACTTCAATATGAAGATGACACAAAAGTATGTGGGAAAGCAGCGGGATGAAAGCTCCCACGCCCAGCTGAATGTGAACTCAGGTAAGGTCCCACGGGGAGCAGCAACGTGAAGGGCCCTGGCCGGAGGCTCCCTCGGAGCCGGGACAACAGTGTGGCCGCCGCATGGGAGGAGAGCCCTTACACCGTGCTTGTGCCCACAGTTCAGCTCTCTACGGGCTGGCCATGACCGGTCTGAAGACCCGGGAGCTGGAGGAAGAGCGGAAGGTCCCTGGGATGGAGGCAAACCAGAACGGCAGCCAAGGAAGCAGCAGACCGACCGCAGGCTAGAGCCCAGGTGTGCCCCTTAGAAACTGCCGCCAGGCACCAGTGACTTACCTCCCTAAGCCTCGGGTCCCTCATTCATACAGTGAGGATGAGAATAAGGGTACCTACCCATGGGTTTGAGAATTAAGTGACATAAGGTATGTAAAGTACTTAGAATAGAACCTGAAATAGTAAGTATACAATACACGTTAGTTATTATTACATCTAGATTAGAAAACAGATGAGAAAGTTAATAAACCGTACGGTTTCCACGTTATCTGAGGATCTATCATAAAGTTCTAAAATGAACCTTAAAGGGTCAGAGGCGTTACATGCATGTCAAAGGGAAGAAGTGAGTGCAGACAAGCAACACGGGGGTGGGGGGGCACAGGGAGGAAGGCGGGGAGACGGAGGACGCTCACGGGGGGGAGGGGCACGGGAAAGACAGAAGAGGACAAGTAGTTCAATCTGACTGAAGTTAAAGTTTCCTTCTACACATTTTAAAAAGAGCAAATCTACTTACAAACAAACCAAGATTAAAAACACCAAGAAAGCCTGGTTGAAAAAGCCATAGATACCAGCACTGGCTCTAGAGGAGACAGATGGGCTTTTGCTCATTGTCTTCTTGTTATTGCCACGTGCATTCAGTTTCTTGGGGTAGCTCGGTTTGTGTTCCAAAGACGAGGTGGAGGAGGAGCTGCTGATGGAGCCAAGCAGGGTACCTAAAACCGGTGAAGGAGAAGAACGCATCGCAGTGTGGACCATAAGAAGTGAACCAACAAGATGACTTTCCAGGTAAATCCCTCTGAAACCCGCCATTTAGCTTTCTCAGCTGTGGATTGCCTAGCGTTGAATTAAATGCCTGGTTTCATCCAACTGTCCTGCAGTTCATGCTGACAAGACTTCACCACTCAAGCAATTGTGCCGTGAGGACTCCCGCTGCATGAGGACACTCTCACAGGAGAGCACCTGTCACATCCGGGTTCCCTGAAGTCGACTACCTCCTTTGCTTCCCACGCTCGCTCTCACCTCCCACTCTAGATGGCTTAGTAGAATCCAATCTTATTTACACTTAGAAAGTCTTTCTCACAGGGTGCCTGGACGGCTCTGTGGGTTAAGCATCTGCCTTTGGCTCAGGTCATGATCTCAGGGTCCTGGGATCATGCCCTGCATCGGGCTCTCTGCTCAGCAAGGAGCCTGCTTCCTACCCCACCCCTGCCTTCTTCTCTGCCTTCTTGTGATCTCTGTCAAATAAATAAATAAAATCTTAAAAAAAAAAAAAAGAAGTTTCTCTCACCTCCCAGTCTAGATGGCTTAGTAGAATCCAATCTTATTTACACTTAAAAAGTCTATTAATTTGTTTTAAGATAAAAAAGGCAAGCAGGAATACTCCTGAATGTGCTGTTCATGCTCTAGTCACCCAGTGATTTGACAGCTGAAGACAATTTTAAACATTTGTATCAAACTGTCTATACTTGGAGTTTCCTTTTAGTCTCCCATTTAAGTTAACCTGGTAGCTCTCTATTAAGCATACACAGAGGCACAACACAGCATTTTATACCAAAACCATGTATATACACTTTTTGATGAGCTACTTAATGTATTTCCGAGGGTAATTTTTTACTGCAATGATTTTTCTCTCAAAAACATTAAAACTTAGCCCCCATGTAAGCTTTATCACTATGTCATTTTAAAGTCCCATCAGTAAATTAAATTTTTAAAATGGACATTATAAGATTATTTTACCATCTTTCTCTGTTATAGGTTTCGGCTCTTCCCCAGGAGGCAATGACAGTGTTGATTCAGAAGCACTCTTTTTTGAGGTCATTAATCCTAGCACATAGAAATAAGACACTTTCAGCAATAAAGAACGTCAACATTAAACATACAAATGTGCTTGCTGTTTAAAGTACAGATATCCCTCGTTATCTAAATCTCTTCTACTTCTGGAAACAAGCTGGACAGTAAATTCACAGACAGCAGGGGCCGGTCCAAGATTTCATTACATGAAGGGGCGGGGGAGGGTCGTGGAGAACGCATTCTTAGCCCCCCTGAAAACTTCAATCAATTTCCTCAAATACCACCAAGGTCTCTTTTAGACCTATTTAACAAACCACTAAGGAATTCTAAATACTATAAAAGAGTTAAAGCCCAGCTACCTAGCTGTTTGACTCTTCACGCACTCATTAGTGTGCCCGCACAAGACCAGCGGGCGGCGCGAAGCTCACGCAGCCGGAGGATGACCACAGCACACGCACCAGGCCTGGCCTCGACTTGCAGACTCCACTCACGTGTCTACAGATCAGCTACAGCAGACTTTCTGCCTGGGGAATTCTGGGTAAAAATGTTTGCCAACCGTTGTAGCCACTCGACACGAAAGCGAACGTCAGACAGTGAGGAGCCCCACACTCTCTGCCCTTGGTGCTCTGACAATGACCGCCCCGCCATCACCACACCCAAATGTCAAAAAAAGACTCACTTTAAAAAAAAAAATGCCCGCGAGTAATGCTTCGTCTTGTGAAGACTTCCGTTTCCAATTCTACAGAACCAGATTATTTAACTAGGAAACCTAATGGACTACGCCCAGTTTTAAATTCCATCAAGGACCCATTTCGATTCTTCCTGCTTAGGAAGCAACTGAGTGAAGGACTGTTGCACTCTGAGCCTCACCAGTGTGAGCGAGACATGGTCCCCGCCTGAAAGGAGCACCTTTTCAATTCAGAATGGTAGAATGATGTGAGCATGAAGAACTAAAATATGAGGACATTTATTGATAAGCACAACACAGAGGAAAGAGGGAATAATTGTGGTTACAAAGATAAATTAATGCCTCACCAAGGAGATCACATTCTGTGATAGGTCTTGAAAGACAGGTAAGACTTCCAGGGCACCTGTGTGGTTGTCAGTCAAGTGTCTGTCTCCAGCTCAGGTCATGATCTCAGGAACCTGGGATCAAGCCTCACACAGGGCTCCCACCTCAGCAAAGAGTCTGCTTCTCTCTCTCCTTCTACCACACCCACCCCTGCCATGGTCCCTCTCTCTCTTTCTCAAATAAATAAATAAAATATTTTAAAAAGAAAAGACAAGACTTCTTCCAGAGCATACTGGAGGTAGGTATGTTCAGAAAGAACTGAAGACAGACATTTTAGATGGACAAAAAGAAAAGAAAAATCTTAAGGACAGGGTCAGAGATGGACAAGTAGCATGGCTGGAATACAGAGTACTTTTGGGACTTGGGAGAAGACAGACTGGGTAGACAGGCCAGGAAGAAATCTCAGGGAGGACGGTGCCAGATAAGGACCTGGTTCTCTTGTGGAAGGAATGTGCCTCTGATGGACTTGGTGAAGGAGGGCTGGCACGAACAGAGGAGAGAATAACGTCCCCCTGACAGCAAAGTTTAGAAGGAAGCGAGAGGGGCAGAAGAAGGAAGCACGGACCAGGGAGAAATTCTAACAACAGGCAGAATGAGGACCAAAGTAACAGCAGCAGGAACTGAATGGGGGGTGGGTAAGAGAGACTCTGTGCAGACACCCCACAGAGCGCATTTCTTATTTTTCAGTTTGTTTGTTTGTTTTTAATTTATTTAACAGAGAGAAACTAGGCAGAGAGGCAGGCAGAGAGAGAAGAGGAAGAAGGCTCCCTGCAGAGAAGAAAGCCCCATGGGGGGCTCAATCCCAGGACCCTGGGATCATGACCCGAGCCAAAGGTAGAGGCTTTAACCCACTGAGCCACCCAGGCGCCCCTCTTATTTTTCAGTTTTAACATGTCCATTTGGTTCTTTCTTATTTGAATTTTTTAACTGAGTCCCTGGAGATTCACATGCAGTTGTATAAAGTAATACAGGGAAATCTCTTACATCCTTTGCCCAATTTCCACAAAGGTAATTTTTTACATAACTATAGTATAATCCCACAAGCAGGATGCCAACATTGGTATAATCCACCAATCTTAGGTTGCCCCAGTTTTAAACCAAACTCCTCTATGTGTCCGTGCATGCATGCGTGTTGGCTCACACACCATTTGGTTCTTTTTTATATCCTCATTTCTCTGAACTTTCTTTCCACTTATTTCCACTTATTAACATTAATTCTTAAAGAACATTTAATGTATTATTTAAAGTCTTTGTCTACGTCATGTCTGTGTCCTGTTAGGGTTGGCAACCTTTAATTGTCTTTTTCCTTGAGAGATGTTGAGATTTTCCTGGTTTTTCAATTTTGAGCCATTTGGGATTGTATCCTATACATTTTGAATATTACATTGTGGGACTCTAGGTCTTATTTAAGTCCTATGGAGAAAGTTTATTATTTTGTTTTATGAAGGAGTCAGCCCAATCCAGTTCAGACTAGACATCCCTACCCAACTTCTGTGCACTGTGGTTCCAATGTCAGTTCAGTTTCCAAAGCCTTTTAGGGATCTTTCCCCTACGATGTACTATCGCATTGTGCCTGGGACCTGGGCGGTGTTCTACCCCAGAGGCCAAAGCCTGTGCTCAGATCCACACATGCACCACTGGAGAGCAAGCCCAGGAGTTCACACCCAACATTCTGAGATCACTTTCTTGAGCTCCCTCTTCTCCATGGTCTCCCTGCTACTTTCTTGCTCCTGGAGGCATCCGTTTCTGGTATCTGGGCAGGATGCCTAGGCTTTAGTTTCCCTGCTCAGTCAGGAGAACTGGAAACAAACAGAAGGCAAACGAGTGGGGATTCCACCACATTCTCAGGACTATGGTTTCTCTGGTCAGAGAAAAGGGTTCCCCTCCTGTGGGGTTTCAGGTGCTTCACCCCCAGCGCTGATGCACCAGGCAGGACTGCCAAGGGACCGACCGACCGACCGGCATGGGAATGAACCAAAGCAGCGGGGGGGAGTGTGGCAGGGAGACTATTATAAAAAAAGGGGGTTCTTCCATTTTCTGTCTAGTAGGAGACCCATTTCCTAATCCTTAGACCAGAAACAGAGGGCTTCTCTTTGGGCTTCCCCTCCAATAATGGCTGTGAACTTCTGGGATTCAGGTTAAAAGGATACCATTTACTAATGCATCAAAAAGTATGAACTACCTAGGAACAGACCTAAAAAAATGGTACAAAAATAGCTGTAGAGAAAATCAGAAAATCTTACTGACATATTTTTACAGGACCCAATTAAATACAGCAATATTCCAAGCTTACAATTTAAAGACTGAATATTGTAAAGATGTCAGTTCTTCCCAAATTGACTTATGGTTTAAATGCAAAACCAATAAAACTTTAGTAGATATTTTTTTAAAGAAACTTAACAGCTTATTCTAAAATTTATATGGAAGTGTGATTTATAACAATCCAAACAGGCAAGACACTGTTTAAGAATACGGTAGGAAGCTTTCCTCTACTAGATATCAAGATTTATTTGTTAAAAACCATAGTAGTTAGGAAGTATGAACTGACAAAGAAATATTCAAATAGCTCAATAGAAGAGAGCAGAAAGGCCAACCAATTCTTAGACAAAGTCCTTGAATCATAGTGGAAAGCCCTTCTGCTTCAGCCACTGATACATTAGCAAGCGCTTACTGAGCACGTATTTTGTGCGAGGAACTACTACAAAAGTACAGAATACTCTCACATTCCATTTAAAGTTTAAAATTTTGCTGAGAGGATAAAGGATCTGCACAAAACGAAGCAACTGGAGGGCAAGACCCAAACTAACAAGTAATTGTGTGGTGTGGATACAAGTGTACACAAAGGCAGATGGAAGAGAGACATCAAAGTGATCTGGGTCTCCAGGGAACTTTTCTTGGAGAAGCAGCATCGAAATAAGGAGGTAAATCACAGCTAGGGCCTCAAAAGACAGAAATGAAATCACTGCACTCGGAGAAACAGCACGAGACAAAGTATGGAGGGAAGAGTGAGGACAAGCAACCACAGTTCGACCACGACATAGCCAGAGACCCTGTTACACACAGCAAGGACTCGGACTGCCAGTCTAGAGAGTCAGGACTTCTTCTGATTAAAAAAGAAGTCACTAAAATTCTTGAATAGATGAGAAACATAAAGCTGGTTGTGTTTATAAGGATTTATCAGAGGTCTAAAATCAAGCGTGGAGGTTTGATGAGGGGGTGAGGAAGCTATGCAGGTGGTAGGAAAGAAAGGAGCAAGTGTAAAATTTTCTTGTCAGGAATCAAAATCATAAACCATGACTGACGTCTAAAAACATGTAAGATGCAGATTTTATTAAATTCAGGCTCCAGTTATCTAACAAAAAAGTTAGAAGTTAAAAAGAAGTTAAAAAAAAAGTTAAAAAGAAGCACACTAAGCATCAGGCAGTCCGCAAGAGAAATTTAAAAAAAAAAAAAAAAAAAACACCCTGAAGAAGAGATTTAACCTTCTGGTTTGACCTACCAGTGTTTACTTTTGACGTTACGTGAGTTACATCAATTTTCTGGGACCTGATGAGAGCCACAGCTTTTCCAGAAGAAGTGTGTGCTATATTCTTCCTTCGATCTTTTGCCTTACTTATCTTTGAAAGCGGTGCAAAAATACCTAAGGGGGGAAGGGAGGGCTTGAGTTAGTGTGAAGCAATGAGAAGCATTTCAGATAAAGGGGTAAGAACATCCATTTTGTAACATAAATCTTTAAGTTCCTTTTTAGTGCCTACCAGGTATCCTGTAAGGCAAGACAGGAAAAAAAGCGAGATGCAGTACTTGCCCTCAGGGAGCTTACAATCTAGCTGTCAAGAAGAACCACATACACAGCAATTTAAGAATCACATACAAGATGCATAATCAGGTATTATGTCTCTTATTCAGGGATAAGAGAAATGAGTGAACCTAATAGTTGTCCATCATAGTAATTTCTGATTAAGCTATTGGCTCTTGTAAATTTGTACGATCTTACTGAAAGACAAAAATTTCTAACCTAAGCCACTTTGTGGAAATAAATGATAAGGAAATAGAGATGTGTGCAAAAGTTACAAAGTTATACTTTTATGGTATGAGGAAATGATAGATTTCAAAAGCCAAAACAATTTCTTGCTTACTACTACTATGATCCAATTACACTTTTGGAAATTAATTATGAAAAATAATCCAAATGGAGGGAAAAGACTGTATATCTGAGTATATCATCATCACAATGTCATTCATAAGTAGGAGAAAGCAAGTATGTGGCAATAGGATGAATGAATGAACTACACTCATGAACTATTACATCACCATCAATAAATAAAACCATAAAAACTGAAAATACAGAAAAGCATGAAAATTATCAAGAAAATAAAAATGAAATTATATAGTTGATTACATTATGATCATATCAGAGAAAAGTTTTATGTGTGGATGTAAGAAATACTGTAAAAAACTGAAAACCAAAACATATTTATGGGAACAATCAGATTACTCTTGAATTCTCTTTCAATTTTGTTATTAATGCATTATAATGTTGTTTAATGAATTTTTTTTCCTTAATCTGTGGAAGGTTACATGGTTTTTCTTTCAAGGTCTTAGTAGAAAATTTCCACACAGTATTATTCCACATAATATCTTCAATATTTATATAAAGTAAATATTTAGTTCTATGGCTTTAAAAGATTTCTACAGCATATAAAATCCCACCTAATATAAGTTCTCATTCTTCTTGGGTTTTTTTTTTTTAAGATTTTATTTATTTGTTTTACAGAGATCACAAGTAGTCAGAGAGGCAGGCAGAGAGAGAGAGGAGGAAGTAGGCTCCCTGCTGCGCAGAGAAGCCTGATTCGGGGCTTGATCCCAGGACCCTGAGATCATGACCTGAGCCGAAGGCAGAGGCTTAACCACTGAGCCACCCAGGTGCCCCTCATTCTTCCTGTTTTTTTTTTCTTTTAAAGATTTTTATTTATTTATTTTGAGAGAGAGAGAGAGAGAGAGAGAGACAAAGCAAAGTGAGAGAGAGCGTGAGAGGGGAGGTCAGAGGGAGAAGCAGACTCCCCATGGAGCTGGGAGCCCAATGTGGGACTTGATCCCAGGACTCTGGGACCATGACCCGAGCCGAAGGCAGTTGCTTAACTAACTGAGCCACCCAGGCACCCCACATTCTTCCTGTTTTTTAATGAAATAAATCATTTGGAAGATCAAAACTAAATTTAGAGCAATGACTAGCTCCACCTGAAGACCAAAGTGCATGCAGAATAGGGGCTAAAGTTCCTAGTAAGTAACTCGTGCTCATCAAAGTACCGAAGGGACTCTGCTCAGATCTTGACATATAATCGTAAAGCTTAACTAAAATAAACACATAGGGAAGAATTATTTTTAAATAGTAGAATAACACATTTCTAGATAAACATGGCCCCCATTTTACCACAACTCCTCCCAAAACTCCACCAAAATATTAGTAAGGAATAAAAACAATATAAACTCTGAAGAAAAAAGAAAATGATTAAAAAAGAGGGAAAAAGATACTAAAAGCTGCTAAAGATTTTGCAACTTTTACACAGCAATGCTGAGAACTCAAGATAGTAGCTGACAAGCCAAGAGCCCAGAAGCCACATCCTGCCCCCCACCTCTTGTCATCAAGACCCAACAGCACCCAGGTGTTTACACACAGTCTACCGCTGCTTCTTCACTATGACAGAAAAGCTGAATAGCTGAGTGAGAGACTGTGTGGCTCTTGGCAACTATAATACTTCCTCTGGCCTTTTGCAGGAAGTTTGCCAAACTCCATCACATGTCAGACCATCACCTTCTAAATACTAAGAGAATATGAGTTCCAGCCTAACATGCCTTATCCCATCAAACTATCATACGAAGTGTGAGGGTAGAAATAAACATATTTTTGGAATGGAAGGCTTCAAAAAATTAATCTCCCTCGAGCCCTTTGTCAAAAAGCTACTAGAGGATGTACTTCACCAAAACAAAGAGGTAAACCAAGAGAAAACATGACTTAGAATAATGAAGGGGCCCAATTTTCCTCCTCATAATATGAAGACAGTAGAGGTTTAAAACTGGCAAAACCAGGGGCGCCTGGGTGGCTCAGTGGGCTAAAGCCTCTGCCTTCAGCTCAGGTCATGATCCCGGAGTCCTGGAATCGAGCCCCACATCGGGCTCTCTGCTCAGCAGGGAGCCTCCTTCCTCCTCTCTCTCTCTCTCTGCCAGCCTCTCCAACTACTTGTGATCTCTGTCAAATAAATAAATAAAATCTTAAAAAAAAAAAAAAAAAAACTGGAAAAATCAGGGGTGCCTGGTTGGCTCAGTCAGTAGAGCATGTGACTCTTGATCTCTGGGTTGTGAGCTCAACCCCCAAGTCAGGCATGGATATTACTTAAAAACAAAATCTTTTAGAGGCACCTGGGTGGTTTAGTCTGTTAAGCATCTACCTTCAGCTTAGGTCATGATCCCAGGGTCCTGGGATTGAACCCTGCATTGGGCTCCCTACTCTGCTTCTCCCTCTGTCCCTCCTCCTCACTTGTACATGCTCTGTCTCTCTCAAGTAAATAAATATTTAAAAAAAAAAAACCCTTTATTTAAAAAATATAAAAATCTTTAAAAGAATAAAAATAAAATTGGAAAAATCAAGAGAGATTCTTGTATTATTTACAAATATAAATATTAATATCAGAAGATACAACTAAAGACATTGAAATGGTTCTTGCCTCAAAAGGGCAGGACTCAGGGTCAGGGAAGGGCAAGCCAGGGAAGGATTTAACTAATGTTTTTTATAAACCTTATGATACAATTTGACTTATGTATTCACTTTGGTAATAATTAAAACACAAAAAAATTGTATTGCCAAGTATTAAAATTTATTATAAAAATTTTCATAATTGCTAAAACTTAGAAGCAACCAAGATATCCTTTAGTAGATGAATGGGTAAATAAATTGTAGTACATCCAGACACTGGACTATTATTCAGGGCTAAAAAGACATGAGCTATCAACCCATGAAAAGACATGAAGAAAACTTAAATGCAAATTACACAGGGAAAGAAGCCAGTTTGAAGAGGCCAGGTTAGCACTAGAGAATTCCAACGATAGGACAGTCTGGAAAAGACAAAACTAAGAAGACAGTAAAAAGACCAGTGGCTGCAAGGAGTTGAGCAGGGAGGGGAGGAACAGGAAGAGCACAGAGGATTCTCAGGGCAGTGACAAAACTCTGTACGATACTGTAGTGATAAAGAGATGTCATTCAACACTTGTCCTAACCCACAGAACATTCACCACTAAGGGTGAACCCCAGTGTAAACTTTGGACTCTGATGATGACGAGTCAGTGTAGGTTCCTCTGTGTTAAGAAGTGTACCCTCCCGTAAAGGGACACTGATAATGGGAGTGGCTCCGCATGCATGAAAATAGAGAATACAAAGGAAATCTCTGCACCTTCCTCTCAATTTTGTTTTGAACCTAAGGAGCTCTTTAAGAAAAAAAGGGGGGGGGGCGCCTGGGTTGCTCAGTGGTTTGGGCTGCTGCCTTCGGCTCGGGTCATGATCTCAGGGTCCTGGGATGGAGCCCCGCATCGGGCTCTCTGCTCCGCAGGAGGCCTGCTTCCCTCTCTCTCTCTCTCTCTCTCTCTGCCTGCCTCTCTGCCTACTTGTGATCTCTGTCTGTCAAATAAATAAATAAAATCTTTAAAAAAAAAAAGTATAAAAATTATAAAACTTCTACAATTGAAAAAGTCTAACATGGATGAGAATCAGCAGATCAGTTGTACAAAATTATACTGAAACAGACTACAGCATTTATAAGAATTTATAATAAAGGAAGCACAACAAGCCAAAGGAAAAACAATATGGGGGGATAGAAATCTATTGCTGAGAAGAGACAAATTCTTTGGTTTCTGCTTCGGGCAACTCTCATTTTTCCGTAATCCAACACATGATCCTTGCCCCCACCCCCAAAACTTGGCTTTAAGCATGTGAAAGGGACAGAAACAAGGTCCTTGGGGCATCCAGCTTTGTCCTCATCAAGCATGGAGAGCCTTGGGATGATGAGATTTGGGGGGCAACATACATTGTGCTACCCGCTAAGCCTTTCCCGTGACTCTGACATGCGCCCTATATGTTGTTAGCAGTTTTGATCCTTCTCTCAGTCTGCTTGACAGCTGCCACAATTAGCTAATGCAGGAAAGTTAAAATCAAATTCTTAACTTAATTCCACACAACCACCCAGATATATGGCAAATGGGTTAAATAATTAAGTGTTAAAAATTAAAACATTCAAAAGAATAAAATATATAGTTTTAAAATAATCCTTGAATTAGAAAGAACTATCTAAGCATAAAAACAATGTTAACAAATCATAAAGAAAAGTCTTTTAACTACATAAAACTCTATGCCAAAACACTGCAAATAAAGTTCAAAGGCGAATGACAAACTGAGCAAAATATCATGTGGAAACTGTAAGTTTAACATCTTAAATATGTATTTGTATTTCTAAAGTTTTGAAAAACCCACTAATCTCAATTATTTCATTAGCATGTAATATGAACAATTATTTCTTAGCAATTGCCAGGATAACACACAAACACATATACAGAATATATATATGTTAATATGCATATGATATTAATATGCATGTATATGTTAATGTGTATATTAACATAAATATTGTGTATATATACACAAAATATATATAGTATAATATATGCATATTAACATATATATAAAACACAAAACATTTTTTTTTTTAAAGATTTTATTTATTTATTTGACAGACAGAGATCACAAGTAGGCAGAGATAGAGAGGAAGGGAAGCAGGCCCCCTGCTGAACAGAGAGCCCGATGTGGGACTCGATCCCAGGACCCTGAGATCATGACCTGAGCCGAAGGCAGCAGCTTAACCCACTGAGCCACCCAGGCGCCCCCAAAACACAAAACATTTTAAGTGTTTTATTTTACCACAATCAGAGAAATATTAATCCAAACAAATTTTTACCCATCAAATTAAAGAAAATGGAGCCATTAAAAATCACATTTTTAAACAGTATTTAATGATTTGGAGAAATTATAATAGCATGTCAAGTAAAAATACAAAATATATAACCATATATCAACCAAATTTTGCAAAAAGAAGTAAGCAGAAGAAACATACGGGTGATTTTTATTTTCTTCTTTTAACCTTTTTTATGGTTTTCACATTTTATACAATATTTTTATAGTCAAAAAAATGATGCTCCATCTTAAGTGTATGACAAAAGGAAACTGATAATTTTGATAAATTTAGAACAACTAGCAAATAGCTACCATTTGTTGAGTACTTAACAGGGAATTAAGCACTGTTCAGGGTGCTTTATACATTTATCAACACATTTAATCGTCATACAAACTCTTGAGGTATTACTGGCCCCATTTTACAGAAGGCAAGCTTCTATAGAAGAGGCATAAGAAGAGAATTAAGATCACATAACTGGTAGGTGGAGAGGCTGATTCACACCCAAGCAAGGACTTCAGCATGAGACCAGAGGACCATCTGTGGAGCTACAACTGAAATACTATACAACCAGGGAAGTTAACGTTCTAGAAGAATATTTCATGGCAAGGAAAAACAGTCACAACATAGCAAGTGACAAACAAATTTAATTCAATATGTCAAGGAGTCTGTCCGTGTGTATGTATATGAGAGAGAGAAAGAATATGAATTTAAAGAAATGTCTTGTCAGAAAGAGAATCATCCCACCTCAGAATATAGTTATAAAGTTCACTTCACTTGCTTTTCCA
Source organism: Mustela nivalis (assembly GCF_964662115.1). Taxonomy (NCBI): domain Eukaryota; kingdom Metazoa; phylum Chordata; class Mammalia; order Carnivora; family Mustelidae; genus Mustela; species Mustela nivalis. Next base: position 22,466,929 of record NC_139027.1, on the reverse strand, counting down.
AGTTTTCAAGCTTTTCAACCCCCAGAGTTCTGTTTCCTTGATAACAAAGTCGCTCCCTCAGTCACGACAGCCCCTGAGCAGGACTTATGGAAGGTAACGGAACAAGATGTACTCTTGCTGAGTCACCATCTCCCAATCACTATACTGCTCACAGCAGGGAAAGAGCAGCCCTTTCATTAACTACATAGATAACCAGGAGAAAAGCTCCACTTAAAAACAATTGAAGAGTAGGGATGTCTGGGTGGCCCAGTTGGTTAAGCTTGGTTAAGCATCCAGCTCTTCATTTCAGCTCAAATCATGAACTCAAGGTCATGAGATTAAACTCCACATTGGGCTTCAGGCTCTGTGAAGAGTCTGCTTGGGGTTTTCTCCCCCCTCTCCCTCTGCCCCTCCCACTGATCATGCTCTCTGTTCTCCAAATAAATAAATAAATAATATTTTTTTAAAAACATAAAAATAAAAATAAATAAAAGTAAATTTGATTATCTTAAACTAATTCTCATTAAGTTAGATAGTATCTACCTTACCATATTTGGGGGCACATTTAAAGTACTGGATTTTCCCAACACTTCCATTGTTTTTCCCTTCTGGTTCATCCAGCTCAATGCCAGCCCACTGCCCACTTGCAAATTCAGTTGTTCCACAAAATCTTAATGTTCCAACCTAAAGAAAACATAAATCAGAATAAATTTTGAGGATTACTAGTAATTCTAAATGTGCCACTCTTACAACTTTACCAGGGAAGTTTTTAAAAACCATTCTCTCTAAGTAGACATTAGAAGAGGAATATTACCAGGGATAAAAAGAGGTATTATATAATGATAAGAGTCAATTCACCAAAAAGAATCCTAAATCTGTATGCACCTAACAACTCATTTTAGACAATCTCCAAACATTTGGAAATTGAAAAATATACTGCCAAATAACCCATGGTGCAAGAGAAATTTAAAAACATTTGAAATTGAGTGAAAATGGTAACATAATATAAAAAATTTATAGGATGCAGCAAAGGCAGTGCTTAGAGGGAAATTTATAGCATGAAACACTTGTATTAGAGAAGGTCTCAAGTCAATGACCTAAAATTTCATTTTAAGAAACTAGAAAGTGAAGACCCAAAGCAAGCAGGAGAGAAACAGTAAAGATAAGAAATTACAGGGTACCTGGGTGGCTCAGTCAGTTAAGTGTCTGCATTCAGCTCAGGACATGATCCCGGGATCCTGGGATCAAGCTCCACATCAGGCTCCCTGCTATGCAGTGAGCCTGCTTCTCCCTCTCCCTCTGCCCCACCCCCAGCTCATGCTCTCTCTCTCTCTCAATCTCATAAATAAATAAAATCTTTTAAAAAAAGGTAAGAAATTAAGAACAGAAAAAATAGAGAAAATCAATGAAACAAAAACTGGTTCTTCATAAGGAAGGTAAGATTGATAAACGTATAGCTAGGGACCAAGAAAACAAATGAGGGAGAAGACATGAACTGCACACATCATGAATGAAAACAGGACATCATGACATTCCTTCAGTCATTTAAAACATGGTAAGAAAATACTTTGAATGACCCTGTGCCTATAAATTTAACAAATGAGATAAAAAGTTCCAACTCCTAGAAAGGTGCAAACTGTCAAAGCTCACACCTGGATTATAGTTAAAAACCTTCTAAAAAACAAAAACAACAACAAACCCTTCAGAACCATATGGACTTACTGGTGGATTCTACCAAAGAATTTAAAGGAAGAGTAATCATCACTACACAAACCTAGTATATAAAAGTGGAAGGACTAATTCTCAACTCATCCCCAGCATTACCTTGATACCAAAACCAGACACAAAGATCCTCAACAAAATAAAAGCAAATTAAATAATCATGATTATTTACATATGATATCCCACACAAACAAAAAAGCCAAGAGAATTAATAAATTTAGCAAGATTATAAGATATATGGTCAATATACAAAAATCAACTATATTTTTATGTGTAATTTCCAAAACACCACTATTTACAGTAGCACCAAAGATCATGAAAAACTTTGGCATAAATATAACAAAGCATAGCAATATCTAAGATATACTTAAAATACGATTGGCAAGAAAGAAGTCAAACTTTCATTATTTGCAGACATGGTACTCTACGTAGAAAACCCAAAAAAAGACTCCACCGAAAAAACTGCTAGAACTCATACATGAATTCAGCAAAATTGCAGGATACAAAATCAATGTGCATAAATCTGTTGCATTTTTATACACAAGTAATGAAGCAGCAGCAAAGGAAATCAAGGAATTGATTCCATTTGCAATTGCACAAAAACAATAAGATACCTAGGAATAAATCTAACTAAAGAGTTCAAAATCTGTACTCTGAAAACTATAGAATACTTATGAAAGAAATTGACAAGGACACAAAGAAATGGAAAAGCATTCCATGTTCATGGATTAGAAGAACAAATATTGTTAAAATGTCTATACTAGGGACACCTGGGTGGCTCAGTCAGTTAAGTGTCTGCCTTTGGCTTAGGTCATGATCCCAGGGTCCTGGGATCAAGTCCCACATTAGACTCCCAGCTCCACGGGGAGCCCGCTTCTCTCTCCACCCTTTACCCCACTCATCCTCTCTCTCAAATAAATAAATAAAATCTTTGGCAAACAAAAATTTAAAAAAACATCTAGGGGTGCCTGGGTGGCTCAGTTGGTTAAGCTGCTGCCTTTGGCTCAGGTCGTTAACCCAGGGTCCTGGGATCAAGTGCTGCATCGGGCTCCCTGCTCAGCAGAGAGCCTGCATCTCTCTCTCTCTCCCTCTACCTGCTGCTCTGCTTACTTAGGCTCTCTATCTCTCTGTCAAATAAATAAATAAAAATCTTTAAAAAGAAAATGTCTATACTACCTCAAGCAGTCTACACATTTAATGCAATCTCTACCAAATTACCACCAGCATTTTTCACAGAGCTGGAACAAACACTCCTAAAATTTGTATAGAACCACAAAAGACCCTGAATAGCCAAAAGCAATTCTGAAAAAGAAAATCAGAACTGGAGGAATCACAATTCCAGATTTCAAGCTACATTACAAAGCTATAATCATCAAGACAGTATGGTACTGGCATAAAAACAGGACAGATAGGTCCATGGAAAAGAATAGAGAGCCCAGAAATGAACCCACAACTATATGGTCAACCAATTTTAAACAAAGCAGGAAAGAATATCCAGTGGAAAAAAGATAGTTTCTCTAACAAATGATGTTGGAGAAAATGGACAGCTACATGCAGAAGAAGGAAACTAGACCACGTTCTTACACCATAAAAAAAATTAATTAAAAATGGATAAAAGATCTTAACATGAAACAGGAAACCATCAAAATTCCAGAGAACACAAGCAGAAACATCTTTGCCCTTGGCCATAGCAACTTCTTACTAGACATGTCACAACAGGCAAGGGAAACAAAAGGAAAAATGAACTATTGGGACTTCATCAAGAATAAAAGCTTCTGTCTGCACAGCAAAAATAATAATAATAATAATAATAATAACAAAAAAAAACAATCAACAAAACTAAAAGGCAGAATGGGAGAAGATATTTGCAAAGGTGACATATCAGATAAAGGGCTAGTATCCAAAATATATAAAGAATATATCAAACTCAACCCCCCAAAAAACAAATAACCCAGTTAAGAAATGAGCAGATGACATGAATAGATACTTTTCCAAAGAAGACATCCAGATCACTAACGGACACATGAAAAGAAGCCCAACATCACTCATCATCAGGGAAAGACAAATCAAAACCATGACGAGATACCACCTCACACCTGTCAGAATGGCTAAAATTAACAGCACAAAAACAACAGGTGTTGATGAGCATGGGGAGAAAGGAGATCCCTCTTGTACAGCTAGTGGGAATGCAAACTGATGCAGCCACCCTGAAAACAGTATGGAAGTTCCTCAAAAGGTTAAAAATAGAAACACCCTACAATCCATCAATTGCACCACGGGGGATTTACCTAAAGATACAAAAACACTGATCTGAAGGGATACATGCACCCCAATGTTTACAACAGCGTTATTAACAATAGCCAAACCATGGAGAGAGCCCGAATGTCTATCAACCAATGAATGGATAAAGAAGATGTGGAATATAACTCAACCCTAAAAAAGTGAAATCTTGTCATTTGCAGTGATGTGGATGGAGCTAGAGTGTATCGTGCTAAGTGAAATAAGTCAGAGAAAAATACTACATGATCTCACTCATATGTGGAATTTAAGAAAGAAAACAGATGAACATATAGGAAGGGGGAAAAGAAAAAAAAAGAAGGAAACAAGTCATTAGAGATTCTGAATGCTAGAGAACAAACTGAGGTGATGGAGAGAGATGGGGATGGGCTAGATGGGCTTTAAGGAGGGCACGTGTTATGATGAGCACTAGGTGTATGTAAGTGATGAATCACTGAATTCTACCTTCAGAAACCAGTATTGTACTGTATGTTAACTACCTGAAATTTAAATAGATAAATGTTTAAAACTACAAAACTGACGAAACAAGTCAAAAACCTACTAAACAGAGATGTATTGCAACTTGCGGTCTTTTTTATTTTATTTATTTATTTTAGAGAAAGAGAGTGAGCACAAGCAGGGAGAGGGAAGAAGGAAAGGAAAAGAGAGAATCTCAAGCAGACTCCATGCTGATTACAGAGCCCAACACTGAGCTCAATCCCATGACCCTGACCCTGAGATCATGACCCAAGCTGAAATCAAGAGTCAGCTACCTAACCAACTGAGCCACACAGGAGTCCCGATAACGCTTGGGTTTAAAGATTCTATATCTTCAAGATATCTGTTCTCCTCAACTGATCTATGTCAATACGACTTCATTCAAAATCCCAGTGGGATTTTTTGCATGATTTAAGATCCATAAGCTGATTCTACAATGTATATGGAAAGACAAAGGAACAAAAAATAAACAAAACAAAACAAAACAAACTTGAAGGCCTGATGTCATGTGATTGCAAGATTTACCATAAAGCTACAGCAATCATGACAGACTAGTACTGAAGAAAGAGTAATCATTAGATCCACAGAGTAGAATAAAATCCAGAAATACACCCATACACCTAAGGTCAGATGACAAAGGGGAAAGGGTGATTTAAGAGACAAATAACAGTGTTTTCAAAGTATTGTGATGGAACAAATAAGTAATCAGATGCAAAAAAAGAGAGAGAAACTCTATCTATACGTAGTATTCTGTATAAAAGGTAACTCAAAATTGAATATAAAACTAAATGTAAAACCTGAAAGTATAAACTTCTGGGAGAAAATCTATGTACTGTATCTTCTACTGTCCTATGACACTGTACAAAATTTCTTAGCTATGCTAAACACAAAATCCATATAAGAAAAAGTTGATAAAATGGGCTTCATCAAAATTTCAAACTTCCACTTTTTGAAAGAAATTCCTAAAAGGATGACAAGGCAAACAACAGAGTGAGACAAAGCATGACGGAAGCAAGACTGTCCTTGTGACGATCAGGTTAAACCCAGCTGACTGGGACAAACACACTCATTATACACTTCTGGTTTTGTGCAGCTTCAAATTACCCAAAACGAAAACAACAGAATAACTCTTCTAAACATCCATTCTGAGACACAGGACAGGAATTCTGAAGAGGCTGAATATTAACCCCAAGTTAAAAAAAAAAAAAGCTAACAAATGTCCAAATGTCCTAGGAATATATTCTTTTGGAAGCTGGTAACTGTCACTCTCAATCATTTGTCTGGAGCTTACCTTCCTTTTCTCAGTAAATCAAGCTTCCAGATTTGGGTATTTTCTGCAAGACTCATGTCACCCTCCCCACAAGCCCACCCAAATATTTACACATAACTGAGTTAGGAAACAGGAACTCCCTGGTCCCTTCTCCATACCCAGCTCCCTATTAACCCTAAAGCTAAAGAAAACGAAACAGCCATTCCCTGAGGTATTAAAAAAAAAAAAAAAAAAGAATGGCTGGCGACAAGACAGCACCATAAGGACACTGACACTTTGGAGAAAAAGAGGCATCTGGAGTATCTTCAGTAGGCCAGGGGCTGGGGCCTCTTCCTCATTTCCACATACATTTTTATTATGACTTTAAAATAACAACTAAGGTTTCTCTATCTATAGGATCTCAAGGCCAAATATCCATGGATGGTAAGAGTCTCCTTTGCTCCATTTCCTGCTGGTAGCTGTAGTGGGAAAACCCACTGGGGGCAGCAGGGGGGCTGCAGGAAAGCCCTCCAGGCTCAGCGAAGTCTCAGCTCGGGCCTCCAAAGGCACTCAGCAGCCCTGCTGAACCCCACTGTCCCACCCAGCAGAGGGGCCTTCGGTATTCCGTCCGGGGGTAAGCCTGCCCCTCAGTTTTGCCATTGCCATTAAGTCTGTTCCTATTTGCACACTGCACTTTTTCTAAAACCTCAAAACTCTGGCCACACTGTATGGCCACAGACGGCAGTTACTTCCTGTACCTTCTGTCCTGCGATAATGACACGATCCCCCAACTTCAGACCGAGGGACGAGAGCATCGCCTTGCTGGTGACGCGGTCACAGTTCGGAAGCAGGGGCTTTGAAATGTCACACGACAGGGGCGCCGCGTCTAACAGCATCTGCTTGATTTCTTTAGCAGTAGCCGCGGCATCGGCCATCTCTAATGGCATTTCCACTGGGTCCGGGACCACGTCAGCAGGGATCTGTCCTTTGTCATTCTGCAAATACACAGAAGAGAACATTTTTACTCCATATCACTTATAGCTCTACACAGTCATACAGTTATTTTTAAAAAAAATAAAAGTGGAAAAAAACTTAAGTTCAATTCATTCACTGTGTCATCAAACTATTTACTGAACATTGACAACGTGCCAGGGGCCGTCCCAAATGCTCCGGATGCCCCAGCGAGGAGAAAAAGCCCTGTCCTCAGAGAGCACGCCGTCTGGTGGGAGAGACAAACCACACACAAACGAGTGAAAGAGACGGTCCATCCAATGGTTAAAAAGTGGCAGAGAGAGAAGCAGTTCCGAGAAGGGAAGGAGAGACCACCAGGAGGGTGGCATCTAGGCACGCAGCACGGCCAGGGAGGGTCGCCTGGGGAGCTCCGTGCAGGCAGCTGGTCGGGGAAGGCGGCCCTGGCTCGAAGCGTGAATGCTGGAGCTCGTGAGTGGATGGCATCCCTGGCCACGCGGGTGTAGACACAGAAGTCACAGCACTGACTGGCCTCCCAACACCAGGTCCAAGATTCTGCCGCCTCGGCCGTGTGACCTCACCCACCCTGTCCACACAGGGAGTGACTCAGATTTCAGGAACAGAAAGTACAGTTTCAGTACTTCTAAAGTGTGGACGATAATCAAGCAAACAGGCCTGGTCTCACTATAAAGGACAGACTGCCTCCTTGGATTTAATGCTCCAACAAGACACAATGGTCAATTACAAGCCCATTAACATCTGCGTGGCGTTTCTATAACCAAATCCTATCATCTAAATTGTCTCATTTGATTCTCACGTCAAGAAAAAGCTTATGAATAAGACAGATAAAAACCCATGCCGAGAGTATTTATTGTAGTAGAAGCTACAATAACCAACTGAACAAGTAAAATATGACTATCATTTCTAGTTTGCCAATTAGAGAAATTCAGCAAGGAATGTTAAGGACGTCTTCCAAGTCATTTATCGGATTCCTGGCAGATGGGACATCGGAAGCCATGTCTGGGACCTGCTACACTCAGCCCTCCTCCTACGTAGGGCTATCCTTCCCTCAAACACGGAATCTCTCTTTATGTTCCTCAACAAAAAAAAAAAAATTAGAGTTACGGGAGAGTTTCCAGACTATAATCTTCTTTTAATGTGATTAACTGAGATTTCCTGTGCTGAGAAACCTCTTTTTCTTATCTTCTCTGCTGACAACGACCTTCAAATGATCCATATGGATGAAAGAATGAGGCTTTTAGAACACACTTAGTTTGTGAGTGCCTCACAGTTTTTGTTTTAAAATTCAGGTCAGCTTGGTCCTAAGTAAAAACATGGTGGGGAGACACGTCATCAAATTTCTGGGATGGTGATGGGGCTGTTTTAAAGAATTTCAGATTTCAAAGAAAATATACAAAATATAATAAAGGTATGTATAGCAATTACATGTGCTCTTGATAAAAAGGAGGGAGGAGTTTTTTTTAAACCTTGTACTGATGAGTTGTAAGCTATACTGACAAAGACTATTTTACTTTAGGTTTTTAAGTCCTCACCTTTCTAGAGTAAGTCACACACTTATGTTAATTCTGATAAAATTTGGCAACTAAAATTTCCGTTAAAAAATTATAATAAAATTTTTTAAATGATGATGTCATGCTAACATAAGAAGGCTTGCTCATGATTAGTTACAGAATTCCAATTTCTTCTAAAATTGTGGGTACCAGAGTATGAGCCAAGGGCTACTGCTGACCCACATGTTGGCTGCTTTTCTTTTGTTGTTAAGTATTAACCATCAAAATACAATAATTTATTATTGTTTCTGGCTTGAATTGGACATTTACCTCAATGACATGCCTCACTGCTTTTTACTAGATTCAAAACAGTCTCTCCACTAAGGAGGTTTTGTCAACAGTAATACTAGGGAAAAAAAAACATATCACCTTCACATTCCAGCCAAATTGGGGGATCAGCTCCTAGCCTTGGTGAATGCTAGTCTCCTCTCTGCCTAAAAGGCTTTTCAGACCTCCCTCCTCTAGCTATGTTTCAGACCTCCCTCCTCCAACTGTGTTTAGGTGCTCAATGTCACCTTTGCCAGAAAGACTTAGCTAGATGCCCCTCATTTGTGCCCACCCCCACATCGCAACCCACGGAATGTCAATGCACAACAGCAAAACTACTTGTCCATCCTCCCCTCTAGACTGTATTCTCTTTGGGGACAAAGACTTTTATTTATTGTATTCTCCCCGTGCCCAAGAAATAACAGGGAAGGCGAGAGGGGGAGGGGGGTCAAGATAGAGGGAAGAAGGGTTAACTAACTAATGATGGGGGTAAAACCGAAGGAACAGCGGCAGGAAGAAGCCAGGAGGAGACGGGAAGCTAGAAAGCGGAGATAAGAGGACAAGGTGGGGAGGGAGAGGCTTTTTCAAACCCTGCCCCCTCCCTTCCCTTCAAAGGATGGCCCAGACCCAGTTAAAAATCCCAGCCAGAGGAAGTCACTGCTATCATATTGAGGAAAAGAACAGTGACAGCCACTCTGTAAAGACAACGAAGTACCAGAAGGCTTGAAGATTATGAAATTCATCCTGTGTGTTAACTTCGTAAATTTACTAATTTACATGATTACCATGAAAAACTTCATTTTTCCTTTAATTTTTAAAGGTTTACTATACTCCTAAATGTGCATTTTCAAAAAATTTTCTGGAATAAAATTTCTTTCTAAAAGAATTAAAATATGATTTAATATAAAGCTTTCACTATAACATATGCATTTTAATTTGATAATTAATTCTTTATAAATATATCAAAAAAATAAATGAAAACAAACTCAAAGATGATGACACATTACGGAACATTTTACCTCACTGAATGAAAGGAAATTTTATAGAATTTATCAGGATAAGGGGACTGAAATTCACTGCTATGCCTTATATTTATTGGAGATAAAGTTCCATTGCTCTTTCTACGCAGCACAGAAACATAAATTCTTTACTCGTATGAGTTCCATAACAACATCCAGATTCAACTCTTTACTGGAAGATAATGTTAGACATTTTAACTCTTTAAATATTTTTCACTTTTAATTTAACCTCTTACCCTAAATGCTGGATTTGCTCCAAGCTCCAACAAGCATCTCACAGTACTTGCGCACAAGTTATAAGCAGCGATATGCAGAGCTGTTCCAAAATTAAAGTCACTGCAAGTGGCATCTACATCTGCAATTAAACATCGCCAAGTATATTAACTAAAAATTTAAATTTAGCTATGATAATATAAAAGGAGACAGGTGGAATTGGTTTTTTTTTTCTGGTTGGGGTGGGGAGGGAGAACTCAACCCCACCCACTAGAAGCACCATTTCACAATGGAACCAAATCTTCATATTACAATCTAGTTAACCAAAATTTTCTCAGTACGATAAAATTTCACTATAACATGGACTGGTATTATCATAGATTTTCCAGCTATCACAAACTAAACTCTATAAATTATATTTAAAATAAATAAATGGCAATAATTCATGTTTGTAAACGTAACGATCTTAACACAGTCTCTCATGAGCCTCTTGCATATATGTTGTGACAGCTACAATGAGGTAGTAAGGTCAGGAACCAGCCCATAGGCAAACACAACTCACCATCCACTTTTATAAACAGTGTTTTATTGGAACATAGCCACAAATATGTATTTACATATTCTCTATGGCTAGCTTCCTGATGTAACTGCAAAATCAAGTAGCTGCACTGGCCCACGAAGCTGACAGTATTTCCTACCTGGCCCTTCACATAAAATGTAGTAGGTAAAACAATGCAGAATTTTCAAATCGGGAATAAGTTAAAGACTAATTAAATGTACAAATCCTCTTAAATCATATTCATTTGTAATACTGTATTCAACAAATGAATTTGGACTTCATGGTAGGAAAAAAGAATCTTGCAATTCTAAGGACATTTTAATAACTTTCAATAAATCAATAGCATATAAGATGATATTCTTAGATACAAGAAATCTTCCAGATTTGGGAGTCCCATTTTGCATATTTTTGATAACAAGGGTTTAATATATCTGGTTCTACTGATTCTACTTTAATCTAAACCACACCGCCCCGCATGAACTACCTACAATGGCAAACAACTAAAACATGCTCAGGACAAATCTTCTTGAGTTATTAAAGACACTGTAAAATCAAAAGAGGCTTTCTTCCTAACATCAGTCAAAAATTAGAAGGTAAAAATTACAGATAAAATGGAAGACTATACAAAGCAGAGTGAGAAACAAACATTCTGGGAAATTTACCTACTGAATTGTTACTAAAACAAGTCTTCTATGAATATGGATAACACTGTATACCACTCAGCTTTAACTTAGAGTAATACTACTGCATTTGCTCTCATATTTTTCTCAATAGAAAACTGACCCACTGAGAGGACCAGACAGAAAGTCAAAACACCAGCACTGTAAAAGAGACTGTCTGATACTCAATTTCAGGATATTACCATCAAAATAGGAAGAGGGGTGGAAACCTGAATTTGTATCCTTCTTTAATCAGAGAATTTCAGAACCAAATGCCATCTAAAACACATTTTATGATTTCGATGCTTAGGACTGAAAGCTTTGTTGTTCTATTTCTGGCTACTCAAGACAAAAGAATTATATAGCACAGAGATTCAATTACACTTCATAAAATCCATGTTATATGGGGAATTTGAAGAGACATAAAAACCCAGAGAACACTGTCTTACTTTGTAACTCTTTATACTAAACCTTTTGTTTAACAACAGCAATTAATAAATAAAGATATTAAACTATTCCTGAGAAAAAATGTTCATATAGAACAAGATGGATTAGAAGCAGAAATCTCTTTGAATTTTAATTTTTATGCCACTAATAAAGTGTCAACTAAGAACATCAAATGGTGAGCTTACAGTACTTGCCTTTTGGTTTAGATGTCTTCAATATCACTTTTATAAGCTCAGGGACATCAAAATAAGCAGCATAGTGCAAAGCATTCATATTTGTCCAGCGACTCCGTAAACTAACATCTGCTCCCAGATCAATAAGTTGAGTTGCAAATTTTACAGCTGTATCAACATCACCTAAAGAAAGTTTTCTATATTATTTTTCTCCAGTACAACCGGAAGTTTCAATGGATAGCTAGCTACTACCTTATTTGAAAAGCCAGAGCAAATAGCATACTGAATCAACATACACACCTCAAAAATTTCACTTACAAGGAATTTTTTCTAAAAAAAATCATACTCAGAGATATGGATAAATACTCAGTTGTAAAGATGTTCATCACAGTACTTTGTATTTGGAATAAAATTTTGAAACTAAACTATAAATAAATAGACTATTTTGTTCTAAAATAAAATTCTAAAAGTACAATAATATGAAATTGGTTAAATCATAAGTGATTCACATACTAGGATACTATAAAGCCAATAAAAGCAATGCCCAGACCAGTGCTACTCAGCATGCTCTGTGCACCACTACCAGTCCCAAACTGTCATTTCTCTGTCCTTTGGATAACCCTTTTCTTTTTCCCAATGCAATAATTTCTTCAGAATATATGAATTAAAATGTAATATTATGCCATCTGAAAAACAATTAGGCTTGTATTTTAAGTCTTTATTTGATTTTTCTTATTATAATTTCATTTGTTTTTGTTTTTGTTTTACAAAAATCAGTCCATGATGGATTGTAAGAAAAAAAAAGTCCTTCACTGTTAACAGCTTCTTAAGAAGCATTTATCAGACTACTGAAACAGGGAGAGATACTCACAATACATAGTTAAGTAACAGAGGCAGATTTACACATTGGTGAAGCACAGAACACCAATCTGGGAAAACATGCATATGTTATGTATACAGGAATACTCCTTAGGCCTGAAAACTGGGGTCTGTGAGGACTGGGATGCTTGGAAAACAGCTTGGATTATCTAACCTTGCTGTAAACTCTCAGGAACGTCCTAGAGTGCTACCAGTAACTCTCACCTACTGAGAATGCAGCTATGCAGCCTGTTCTAGAAAAGCTGGGAGGTGTCAGGAGACTAGAAAGACTCCCACCCCTGAGAAAAGTGGGGGAAGGGAACACAGTTTTGGGGAGGACCCAACTGTATGCTTGCCTGTTCAGGGGACGTTATTATCATCAGCTAGGTGCCCTCCCAGGGACTCTGGTGGCATAACACAGCTTATACAAACACAAATACAGATGTCTTAAGCCGCTAGCTGATTCACCACACACTTACCAATACCGTGAGCACCAGATTTGCAAGTGTAATGTAAGAGAGTCATATCCGTCAGTCCGTCTCTGTCATTCACGTTGCAGCCTCTCTTAAGAATCTGAGGAAACCAAGAAGATGTGACAACATGATGACTGAACACTGATTTCAAACCCACGCTAAGAATTAAGTTAATCCATCCTATCAGAATTAGTTCTCAATAAAATGAGTAGCTAGAACTGGTTTCTCTTAAGAATAAATTTTAAATTCTACATCCAATAGCAATAATGAAAATAATTTGTCACTAGACTGAAGGAAATTCTTAAAGACCATTTCCAGGTAATCTGGCACTCTAAATATGTCCCTTAGCCTCTCAAGGGATAAGCAAAATTTTCATTCTAATGGGTGTAATGGTATTTGAAAAAATATGTAAACTCTCTCTTCTTACATGACAATATGCAGGTCAAAAAACCCAGTTATTCTTTCTTGCCTCCTTCAAAAAATCAAACATTTTTGAAAACTATATTGAAGCCTACATCTTTACCAGACCACCCAAAAGTATGGATAAAACATGTTGGTAATCAAATCTCCTCATGAAATGTATTTTTTAAAGTCTACAGAATAAAGGTGTACAAAGAAACAAAGTATGTTATGTATGAGTCTCTAACATCAGAGTCTCTGACATCAGAACTTTAGGCATAAGCAAGTGAGGAGCATGAGGGAACAATAGAAAGAAGGAACAATACTAACTCAACTGCCCCATGCAAAGCCTAGAGATACAAAGAACAAACATCAGAATTTTTAAAAGATTTTTCATTTACCATCACCTTTCCACTCAGATGGTGGGGTCTGCTGGGGGGGAAGGTTGGGAGCATCTATACAATTAAAAATCCTAACAATACAAAATGTAAAATGGAAGAATTCCTTACCTCATTGCCAATAATGTCAATGTTTTGTTGGACCTGAGGAACCCACTGTCTTAAAATGGCAAATAATTCTGATACAGAAGTTTTGGGATCAAAGAGAATTTCCTGGCATGATGTATCATTAGGATCAAAGAAAGAAAATTCTGTTTGAAATAAAAAAAGGTGTAAATTAAACTTATTAAAAGTGCCAAATAAATATATTGAAAATAATAAAAATAAGATTAGGGCTTAAATGATGAAGATATTTTTATTTTTTTATTTTTTGATACAGATATTTTTAGATGTAAGAAAAAGTAGGTTTACATTACGCAATTTTCAGAACCAAAGTCAAAAGAGCCAAAAAATATGCAGCATTCCTGAATTGTTGTGGGAAAGAGATTTCTGGGCATCATACCACATTTTATTAGAGACAGAACAAAAAATGTGAGCGCACCAGTCTCAGACCTTGAACTTTCCAACAACTACTTCTAAGGCACAGAAAATCTGTCAGATTTTATCAATATTTTCAGCTCTCACAACATAAATATGGCATGAACAGTAGACTCACATCTATCATTAAAACACACAGAAAAGGGGGAAATGCCAAAATATCAACTGGCGTGCAATTTTATATAAATTCTTTTTACTTCTCTGTGTTTACTTAATTTTTCTATAAGAGACAGGCATTACCCTCTACCCCCTGAAGACGCGTGATAACCGTGATGCCAACCGACAAGGGACCGACAGCTGGTGATGCAGAAGTGAAACCCTGGGCCAGAGTGACGGGGTGATTTGGGGATGTGTATTAGTAAAAACATGGAATACTAGCAAAATTGAACATGATTGAAATACATCTTAAAACTTTTCTAAGATTCACAGAAAACTTTGGTCAGCCTATGGTTAATGAAGAGACTGGAAGAAAATCAGATTCTACTATCTCAAACAAACCAAAAAAAAAAAAAAAAAAAAAAGGTGGGGGGAGCAGGCAAGGAGTCTAAAAAACCAGAAGTATCTAAGGGAGGAAAGCATGAGAGAACCAACATTCGCTGAGTACTTACAACTTACCAGATACCCTACATATCCTCACAAGCACCCTACCTGGGAAGTACTACTATTCTCACTTTGCAGGTAAAGAAACCAAAGCCCAGACTAAATCATACTTGCTCCAAGTCACACAGCTAGTAATTGGCACATCTGGGGGTAGAAAACCAGATCTGTATCCAAAGTCTATATTGTGCTGACTCTGTAAGAGAATTCACTATTGAAGTCAGCTTTTAATAGCATACATGAGTAGCAGGATTCGTGTTGGTTTTTTTAATGTTCTTTGCATTTGTATATATTTTCCAAAATCATACTATATACACATAATTCATACTTTAGAATCAGGGTAACTAAAAGGTGAGTGGAAAAGCACAAAACCAAGTGTGCATATGAAGGGAGAGCTGCGGTCTGCTAGAGAGAATCAGAAAAGCGAAAACTAAAGTGACATACTATCTAAAATCTTTGACAACAGAATGGCCCTCTAGGTACAGAAAGGAAGACTTAGAAAAGAACAAGTATTCAATAGAGAGAAGAACCTTGCATGGTTTCCTGAACACAGATTTGGGTAAATTTCTTATAATAGCAGCTGACTAGATGGGGTGGGGGTCGGGGTATCTAACTGATTATTCAATAAATATTTATGGATCAGTCCCTTTTCTAAGCATTGGGCATTGATAGGGGAGAAGTTTCTAAATATATACCTAGAGACTCTTCGGAATGTATCCACAGGAGACCCGTTCAAGAATTTTTATTCTAGCATCAAGTATAATGGCAAAAAAGCTGGGCTGAAACATCTCTCTTGCTTTTTAACAACTAAAGAAATGAATTAGATATCTAAATCATGAGTTGATAAGGCTAGGTTTCAAAAAACATACAGATTGATAAATTAAGCTGCAGAATAATATGCAGTTTCTATCATTTACATAAAACTACAAATACACAGAACAATACTACATATCACTTAAGTATACCCATTTATGTAATAAACATCTAATAACATGGTCTGGAATATTCATACTATATATATGATATTGGTTGCCTCTGGAGAGCAAGGGAAATAGAACCAAAAGAAAATAGAGGCAATTTCAACTTTAAGGCTTTCTTGTAACTAAAAAATAAAAGAGCTAAAGGAAAAAATTACAAAAGTGGTAATATTTATCCTTTCTGATGATAGATATATGTGGCTTATATGTTTGCTACTATATTTTGTGCATTTTTACATGATTTCCTATTTTTTAAAAAAGGAAAAACAATGGAAAAAGCATCCCATACACAGTATCAATGGAAGTAGCAAACATGCCAATGAATGTGTGAGACTTCTTTATAGAAAACTGGAAGAGGAAAGTTGACTTCAGTGAGTGAGACACATCATGTTATGGAACTAAAAAATATCTAAAGCTGCCAATTTTACCAAGAACAATTATTTAAAATAATTTCAACTCTAATCAATATCTCACCAGGATTTATTTGTGAGAGGAGATACAGAATTACTCTATGGTTCATCAGTAGCAGAGTTTTCCAAACATAAACTTAAATAGGAATCAGGTAGGGAGTTGTTACAATGTTAATTTTGGGAACTGTCCCACTTTATGTCAGGATGGATATAATTTCAACTCTAATCAAATCTAGTCATTAGGACTAGATTTACTCTTCCACCTGAAACATCAAAAAACAAACAAACAAAGGAAATAGATAAAATGCAGATTTCAAGGACACTGGACATCAAAGCAATGGAAGACAGTGATCATAAGAGACAGGATACAAATAAGGTGGGTCTTAAAATTGCCCCAACTATCTGCCTTGAGAGTTTCCAGGTCCCAATGCAGAGAGAGGGGAAACCAAGAGAAGCACAGAAGACTCCCTGAGTTACAGAGACAACACTGAGACCCAAGGAAATCCAGGGAGCTAGAATTCACAGAAAAGAATATCTGAGAGGAGAGAGATACACAGCAAGAGAACCCCAAAGATCTATGAAAGGTCTTACAGAGTGTTTAATATATGCTTGTGAGGAAAACTTGAAAGAACCATCCCAACAGATTAAAAAGATTAGAGCCCAGTGCTCATAAAGGGCATAAAACAGTACCTGTTCAGATGAATGGATAAAGACGATATGGCGCATGCACACACACACACACACACACACACACACACACACCGGAATATTACTCAGCCATCAAAAAGAATGAATCTTGCCATTTGCAACGACATGGATGGAACTAGAGGGCATCATGTTAAGTGGCTTAAGTCAGTCAGAGAAAGAAAAATATCATATGATTTCACTCATATGTGGAATTTAAGAAACAAAACAGATGAACACAGGGGAAGGGAAGGAAAAATAAGACAAAAACAGAGAGGGAAATAAACCATAAGAGAGACTCTTAACTATAGGAAACAAACTGAGTGTTGCTGGAGGGAAGATGAGCGGGAGGATGGAGTTACTGGCTTATGGGCTTTAAGGAGGGCACCAGATGGAATGAACAATGGGTGTTATACACAAGTGATGAATCACTAAATTCTACCTCTTAAACTAATAATACATTATATGTTAATTAAATTGAATTTAAATTTAAAATAAGTAAATGAAAGAAAAGAAAAATAAAATAGTGCCTCTACCCACAAAAAAGACTAGAAACAAAATTCACAGGGTACTGGGTAGAATCCTGAATACTGAGGAATAATTGGCCACAGATTAGCACTACTCCAGAACCACCTAACAAATCATAACAAGACCTGAAAGGGCCAAACTATTTCTAAGGAACTTAACTGCATCCCACAACAAAATTCAAGAACACTTACAGGAATAGAAAAATATCCAGCACCCAACAGGTAAATTCACAATCTCTGGCATCCAATCACAGATTGCCAGGCTTGTAAAAAAAGGGGAAAACATGAACCATAATCAGGGATAATCAACTGAAACAGACCTAGAGTTGAAACAAAACTACAATTAACAGAAACGAACATTACAACAGCCATTATAACTGTATTCCAAATGTTCAAAGTTTAAGTGGAGACACGGATGACATGAAAAAGACCCAAATCGCACTTGAGAGAGGAGAACAACAGCTGTGATGAAAACTGCACTGGATGAGATCAGCTGATCACACATGACAGACGAAAAGATGAATGAACTTGAAGACATAGTAATAGAAACTATTCAAAATAAAACACAAAAAGAATTTTTTTAAATACGAAGAAACGCATCAGTGAGTTGTGGGACAACTTCTAGTGGTTTAATGTTCATGTAAACTGGATTGAAAGGGTCATGGGGCAGAAACAAATATTTGAAGATATGATGATCTCCCAAACTTGATGAAAACTGAAACCAACAGGTCTGAGAAGCTTCACAGGCCCCACACAGAAGCACATAAAGAAAATCACACCAAGACACATCATAGTAAAATCGCTCAACACCAGAGATAAAGAGAAAATCTCAAAAGCAGCCAGGGGACACACACACACAAAAAAAAAGTCATTACATTCAGAAAAACAAAAATTACAGCAGATTTCCTATCAGAAACAATGCAAGTAAAAAGACAATGGAGCAACATCTTTAAGCACTGAAAGAAAAAACTATTAACCTAGAATTCTATACTCAGCAAACCTATTTCTGAAAAAAGAAGGTAACATAAAGATGTTCCTAGACCTCTAAAAGCTGCAGGCGTTCCTCACCAGCAGATCTGCACCACATGAGATGTTCAATGAAGCCCTTCAGAGAGAAGGAAAATGGAATATCCAGGAAATCTAGATCTGCACAATATAATAAAGAACACTAGAAAACATAACTAAATGGGCAAATAAGATATGTTACCATTACTTAAATCCCTTTAAGAGGTAACTCACTCTTTAAGGAAAAACAGTAACAATGTGTCATGGGGTTTATAACATATGTGATATGCATTCTGTGTAATCTGGATTCCAAAACTCTTCATATTGCCTTGCAGGGTAACCACCTGGAGAATCAACACTGACCTGCATGTCTAACCTGTGGTTTGTGCAGTTGGTTTTTCTTTATTTCTTGTTTTAATCTCATTATCAGTCTCACATTCAATGGCTCTCATCACACTCAGGATAAAATACAAATTCCTTACCAAGGCCTCAATAATCCTGCATGATCTGCCCCCTGCCTTCCTCTCCATCTCTTCTCCTGTCACTCTGCCCCTCAGCCACTATGCTTCTCAGCCACCATGGTCTTCCATTAATTCTTAGGATATACCAACGTTTCTTCCCCCCTGTGCCTTAACATCCTATTCTTCTGCCTGGAATACTTCTTTCCAGGCTCTTCTTGTGACCAGCTTCTTCTGACTCCAGACAATCACCCCATCTGCAACAGACACTCTGAATCATTATCCCCCTCACAGCACCCTGCTTCTGTTCTCCACAAAATTCATTATAATATTTATTTTTTTATTAATTTGTTTATTGTCTTTCCCCACTAAAATGTCTGCCTCAGTCACTGTGCTATCCCCAGCATCTAGGACAGTACCTGGCATATAATGGGCCCTCAATAAATAATAAATACAATTCAGGATGCCCCTTTACAAGGGAACACTGACTACACTGTACCAAGAAGGAGACGACTAGAATGAAAAGGGTCTAGAAATCCTGACACTGAGGGACTGATGAAGGAACCAGAAACATGGAGCCTAAGGAACTACTAAATAAATAAATAAATAAACTATACGAGAAATGTAACAAATCCTAAATAAAAATATTCAAATTACCTCCAAACATTTGAATGCTCTCATATAAAGAAGTATGTTCCACATATCAAAAACAAGCATCAATTGGCCAAAGTTTCAAGAAGACATATTTTGAGTCTATATATAAAAACAACTTTATCACAACTAAAACTTTTTAACCATGAAATGGACTGTTTCATTAGTTCCCCACTACTGAAGTTATCCAAGTGGCTGAGTGGTTATTCATCAGAGATCCTGAAAATAGAACCTCTATACTAAGAAGTTATGAGTAGGGAAAGTTGACCTACAGGTCCATTCAGATTCCAAGAATGTATAATTCTAAGCATATAGGCAATGTTTAATTTCAGTTTACAAAGGGGTCAATGGCCATTATCACCTTACATTTAATGTATTTATTCAACAAACACAGACTGAGCAACTAATCAACAAATCACTAGTTAGTCCTATGAAGGTAAACAAAAACAAAGCATGATTGCTACTCCATCCCAAAACCTAGAAAAGGAAATAAGACAATTGTGACTCAGGATAGAACGAAGTAAGTGCCATAAGTAAGGCACAAAGTGCTTTAGTAAAGGTTTTTCCTGCATAATTGATTTTGTTATATCCGAAAATAAACCCAGTCCATGTGTTATAAAAGCTGCAAATAACTCCCAGGGTCAAGGCACAGGTTTTATGCAATACTTTTGATGATTGCAAAGCAAGCTGCTTTAGAACCTGAACTTAGAGGTGAGTAATTATTAGAGTAGATATGACTAAAGAGATAAATTCCCCAACTAATAATTTTAAATATACTAACATTTAAAAATTGTATTTCTGAACAGAAAATAATAATAATAAATAGAAAATGCATGATCTCTGCCTCCAAAACAATTTGAAATGATGACCCAATACTTTACTTGAAAAATTCTAACTATACGAGAAATGTAACAAATCCTTTAAATTTATCTCCTGGTTTTCTTTTATTCCTTTATCTATGATCTGATAAAATATAATTTTGGGGAAATAAGCCTAAATAGATAAAAGCTAGAATAGCTATAAATTTATATTTTACAAAGGAGATTTAAGTGAACTGATTTAAATACAAACCAATCTTACTCCACATTCCAAGGAAAGGTCTCATACTCTCTACCTAAGTACATGGCTTTTTTTTTTTTTTTTGTAGTTTTACCATATTTGTGTATACATTATAATTACAATGGAAGACAAGTGAGACAGGATCCAAATTATGCTTGCTTATGTACTGAAACACACAATTTGTTACATCGTCCCCCAAATTTGGATCATTTCAGCAGTGATTATTTGGTAAATTAGATCCTAGCATTTCAGACACAGGAGGGCCCTTAGAGATGGCTAGCTCATAATATTTTGCTGTGTCTTAATACATGGTTTTTTAAGCAAGTCAGTATATTTAACCAAAATAAATACATCAATAGCAAAAGAATGCAAGATGTCTAGCACCACTGCATTCTAAAATAAGATCCTCTAAATCTATCATGGTGCTTAAAATGAACATTTTTGCATAATAAAAATGCTGACAGCAAAATAAAGCATTTAGCTTAAGAGGCAGAAAAAAGCAATAAACAATTGTATTTTTGAAAAAGGAAAACTAGCAATTTTATGAAAACCATGGCAAAGGATTTCAGGAAAGATTATGAATACAAAAAGGGCATTAGACAGATGTCAAGTCTCCGGACTGTAGGAAATACACACAGCTACTCAACGTACCGCAGTCCGAAGGCATTGGTGCTGCAGAAATGGAAAAAACAACTGGTGTCTCAGAACCTGGAAATAAAAACGGGTATCTTCCAATCAAAGAATTTCCTTCTACTGGAAAATCTGGAAGGTCCTCTATGGTCATCTTCTAGAAAGCCACCTTTAATGAGAGAGAGAAAAAAGTCCATCTATTACATTTATATGCAGCTTAAAATGATTGACTTCAATCACAATAAAAGCATACTTTCTTTTAATATATAACCTACTGACATTTTTTTAAGATTTTATGTTTTAAAGTAATCTCTACACCTAGCATGGGACTCGAGCTTAGAACCCTGAGAGCAACTGTCACATGTGCCCCCGACTGAGCCAGCCAAGCATCCCAACCTACTGACACCGTACACTTCAACCTTCAAGAATCTCTTTCAGAGGGACACCTGGGTGGCTCAGTTGGTTGGGTCACTGCCTTCAGCTTAGGTCGTGATCCCAGCGTCCTGCGATCAAGTCCCACACCGGGCGCCTTGCTCAGCGGGGAGCCTGCTTCTCTCTCTGCCTGCTTGTGCTCCTTCCCCTCTCTCTCTCTGACAAATAAATAAATAAATAAAATCTTTAAAAGAAAAAAAAAAAAGAATCTCTTTTAGAGAGGAAGGGGAAAAACAAAACTTCCTTCTAGCAAACTGCTGAATATATGTTGCTTCCTACCTCTCTTATAGACATGTAATCTTTTTAGACAAAGCCCGGCAGTAATAAAAAGCTATGTATTACCCAATAATAGGTAAAAAATTTTTTTTAAATGCTGAGTTAATCTAAATGGGTGAAGTTCTCTTTACTCGCAGTAATTAGGGACATAATATCCCTTGTAGATATATCTCTATCTGACACAGGGTCTGACACAGGTTATATTACCTATCATCCAGTAATAGCTCTTGTCGTATGCTCACCACATGAAAATCATCTACTTTAGAATGTTCTCATTGTTTTCTAAAATCCCAGAAAACTTCACTGAAAATGAATTACATCGCTTATACAAATACGGACCTAAGAGCTTACTGGTATTGTTCACTTCTTACCAATGTACAAGACCTCTTCAGTCTACCCCAGCAGGAGCTGGAAGGCCATGCTTTGTAAACACATTACTTATATTACCTTCTTCCCAAGGAGCATGAGAGCTTAGAATCAATGTGCTCTAAAGGGGACCGCTGCTGCAGCCTAGCTCATTTGGAAATGGCAGAGAAAATGTAAACTTGAACTAGAAAAGCAAAAAAGCATCCAGTTTTCTTCTGTACCAAATCTTTAAAGTCTGAAGTATTGTGAATCTGTATATGTTTTAAATATAAGCAAAAACCATATTTCAAAAACTAAATAAAAATGATTTTTCAACCATCTTAGTAGAAAGAATAAATCAAGATAGTTAACTGCTAGCTTGCTCTACCAGCTAATGACGTGCCACATATTACCCAACGTGTGTTCAATTATACTCCATTCGCCAGTCCTCTATCTAACGTAACCATCTTTACTCCACCATCACCACGCTGTGCCAAAGAACAGCCACCTGTCTGAGCCAACTGATTCCTTGCCAACTTGACTCATATGTTTTCTGAGAGTAGCAGGAACTGGTCAAGAGTACAGTGATTTCTTTTTCTCATGAAGTACATGTTTTTATGGATGTGTGGATTCTGTATTAAAGGACCTAACCCAGTGTTAACTATGTTAAAGGAACTCAAGTTCTCTTGCATGCTAAAGTTACTTGCCACCCAATACTTTGAATCATTTTGATGGTAACTCTGCCGCATAAACAGAGAAACAATAAGGAACTGGTACCACACAGCAAGGTGATCTTCCTCAAATACTTCAATTCCAAAAAGTAACACACACCCCGAAGATGGCCCTTCTTCAATATTACAGCTTCTCAGTGCTAAAAGTAACTTGGGATTTCTAAGTTTCGGCCTCTACTTCCTTGGCAGTAAATTTGGGCAAAAAGTTCTAAACAGCATATGAAGCTTCCTTTGAAGTCAAGGAACAGAGGCAGCTCTTCTGCCCATGGGTCCTGTCCCTGTGCTTTAATAAAACTTACCTCTTTGGCACCAAAAATAAGTAAGTAAATAAAAATAAGAAAAAGTCAAGGGACAGAAACAAAGCTCAGTAACTATTAAGGAACCACTATGAACAAAGCACCACACTGTTCTAAATATTTCAGAGAATACAGACATGAGGAACAGAGAGCCCATGCTTGCTCGGTAGCTTACCATTTACTAGGATGAATAAAATAACCACGGACAATGAGAATGGGATACATTCTTTAACATAAGGGCAATGAACAATTGCCATCGGGGCCCCTGACAATTAGAAATGGTCTAATGAAGAAAACATCTCCCCAGGTGGGTCTTGAAAGATGAGTGGGCAGATACCAGGGCAGAAATTTCAAAGACGAGCACACTGAAGAAACTGTGGGCTGGAGCTCGGGCAGTCTAGGCACACCATTAAACAGGAAGGGTGTAATGGTTTTTAGGACTATAGTTGGGAGTATTTTATATACCTGATCGAAGACCAAACCATTTAATTCCACAAGCACTGGAAACCCCTGATTTTTTAAAGGAAGAGTGTCCTGATTCAAACTGTGTTTTAGGAAGATTAATCTGACTGCAATCACACTTTGGAACTCAGGTATGTTTTTTTATACTCCCAATTCTCCAGCCAAGTGATTAAGTGGCTATGTTTCTGAATTGATTAAGAGGAAGCCACCTTTAAAAACCTCCCTTTCAAAGGGTAGAGATTCTCATCCAAAAATGTTTTTTGAACGAGATCCTGAGATCACCTGTCATTTCCCTGCAGGCTAGAGATCCCGGGAGATCCTTAAAGAACTGTATCTTATACAACTACAACTTGCCACAGGAGCTAGACTAGTGTCTTACCTATTTATTACTCAAATCCTTGATTCAGGGTGGAAAGATGACTCATTGAACAAGATGTAATAAATGTCATCATTTTATATGTTAGGTACTTTAAGCCCAGAGAAACTACAATATCACCTGATCAATGTACGGAACATTCTTTGGACTTTGTGTCTGCCTTGCATTTTTCCCTAGTCCCATTTCCTTTCCTTTATGAAAAACTCAACATTCTACCTTTTGCCCACTTAAGAAAACTGCACATCTCTAAAAACCTTGGTCAAGTTTTAGAATCCTTTCTGCAAGCAGTCTCTGGATCTGAAGATCTAGGACACTTGGGATCTGAATCAAACTTAGTCAAACCAGAATCCAATTCTCCAAACTGATTCAAACAGGAATCTCATCCTACACCATTACCCACAAACCGGCTCTGAGTAAATGCAACTTGTAACATGGCTCTAGGAGCTCATTTTCCAAGGATTCCTGGCACATTCCCTAATACAGAATGGGGGTGAGTGGAGATGCCCAGTAATTTCTTCAGAGTGGTTCGGGGCTAGTAGGCCTCACTAAGGAACCTCACTGAGGTCAAGAGACTCTCTTGGTTTTATCTAGAATATGGTTCAAAGGCAGCATCTCTGAGCTACTCAATGAACACGGTATCTAAGCTGTGTCCACACAAGTTGGAATCATGAGGCCTTTCAGTTCAAACTCATATTGTATCTCGCCATGAGTCTTTATATTCACTAGACTCCCAGGAAAGTACTATAACTGAAATAAGCATTTAAACCATATCTCTAAGTATCCTTTAAAAATTAAAAATAGAAAAAAAAATAGAATTACTACATGACCTAGTGATTCCACTACTAGGTATTTAATCAAAGAAAATGAAAATGCTAATTCAAAAAAATATATGCACCCTGTGTTTATTGCAGCATTATGTACAATAGCCAAGATGCAGAAACAACCCAAGGGTCCATCCATAGATGAATGGATGAATATGTGTGTGTGTGTGTGTGTGTGTGTGTGTGTGTGTGATATTGGTCATAAAAAACAAATGAGATCTTGCCATTTACAACAATATGGATGGGCCTAGAGGGCATAATGTTAAGTGAAATAAGTCAGAGAAAGATAAATACCATATGAGTTCATTCAAATGTGGAATATAAGAAACAAAACAAAGGAACAAAAAAGGGAAGAAGGTTCAGGGAGGTGGGAGCAAAAAGAAGAAAGGAAGGAAGGAAGGAAAAACTCTTAAATACAGGGAACAAACCAGTGATTGCTAGAGGGGAGCTGGGTGGGAGGTGAGTGAAAAGGATAAAGAATATGAAGAATATACTTACCACGATGAGCAATGAATCATATACCGAATATTGAGTCACACATACACACACACACACACACACACACACACACACATATATATATACACACACATATATATACATATCTATAAAACACTGTGTTAATTATACTTTAATAAAAGATGATAAAAATGATTTATGTAGAATCTCCAGTTACGCATTTATTTTTTACATACATGCATCTGTTCAATTACTAAACAGGTATTTACAGTATTTAATACTTAGCTGACACTGGGCTCTCGAGAGATTATAAAAGACACCTGCCCTCAAGAAGTTCATTTAGTCACTCAACAAACATTTACTCAGAATTTCTAAGTTCTAGGCTGAAGCAAAGGGAAAGAAAATAGCTATGCCCTTATCCTCACACAGATTAGGGCCTAGTACAGGATTCCTATAAGAAAGCTGTAAGTACTATATAGTTGTAACAAGTGCTGGATTCAAGAAGGCCAGTGGAAGCTTCCTGAAGGACTAAAAATTTATAGCTGCGGTATCCAAGCAGGTAGCTTCTAGACACATGTGGCTATTTAAATTAAAAAATCAGTTCTTCCATTGCTCTAGCCTCGTACGAGTACTTAAAAGCCACAAGTGGCTAGTGCCTACCCCATTGAAACAGGGCAGAAACATTTCCCTCCTTGAAGAAAGTTCTACTAAATATCACTGAAGCAAAGCAGTGCTGCTCAAACTCCAGATAAGAAAATAATAAACAGCAAGAAACAAATAAAGGTTAACAAACAAAACGAGCCAACAGCAGCGCAACTGATTATACATAATTAACAAGGGAACAGTAAGCCTAAAAGTAACCAGATATGTGTAGGTTTAAACAGAGCTGATTCTATAACATAAACATCACTAGTACATGTTTCAAAATTAGAGGTGTTATAAACAATAAAAGACACCATATAAATATCACTTTTTTAAAAGGCCCTGCTGGTGGGAACTGTATCTGGTAAATCTGAAATATCTGAAATAAACATTACAAATACTATGCCACTTGCTAAATCTTCTATACAATCGAAATAAAAATTTTCATTACGTTTCCAAATCTGATCTTACAGCCCTGGTAGTCCATTATCAAACGAAGGCAATAAAAATGCATATTAATGTCAGCAAAGTAAGATGCGTTCTGCATAACAGAAACGCAGAAAGCTAAACTTCTGCCATTTTTAATGCCCTGCTTTTCGTCCATCGTTGCTATATGTCCCGCACCGCCTGATATCCTGTCTTCTAGACGACCTACTCCAAATTTTGCAGAAGATTCACAAATGTCAATGTGAAAATGAAGTACAAGTATTTGGGGGATGTTTCCAAGGAGGAGAGTGTTTCCTGACTCGAATATTTCAAATGCACCGATTGATACTATGATATTGCTACAATATGAACCACAGCCGAGCTGGGAACATAGAGTAAGTTATTATCCCAGGAGAATATCATCCTCTGATACATATCAAAACATTGTCTCAGTTTAAATCCAAACTGCCTCTTGAGTCTCTGCATGAACGAATCACCTGACATCTAAAAGAAAGCTGACATTATAAACCCATCAATCTCCTCTACAAGGATGAGGTCTCAACCCTGTCTCTGTGTAGAGCAGGTCTCCGTGCCAGGGCTCCCCCCAACTTCCCTTCCCCATTCCCACGACTTAGAATTAAGGAATCTCGGGACGGCCAAAGACCGGAAGCAAAGTCACTGGGTTTCGCGTCGCATTCCCCCTGGCACAGGTTTCTCCAACAATCTACGAAGCCGGGGGAGGCCCGAGAGCCGGGAGGAGGCCCGCCGCAGGGAAAAGACGGAGGGCGGCGCGGTGCACGCAGCACCTCGGCGCGCGGGTGGCGCTCCCAGGGCGCCTGGGCGGCCGGGGCTGCGGCGGAAAGGGGGTAGGGGGTGAGCAACCAAGGGGGTGCGCAACCAAGACCCCGCACCGCACCTCATCCGAAAGTTAAAGCGCCCACCTCCCCGAAGGTGGGCCGCGTCGCCCCCGCCCCCGGCGCCGCCCCAAGGAGGCCTGCGGGCGCCCGCGACACCTGCACCACAGGACGCGGCCGCGGGGCTCCCGGCGCCTCCGCGCCGCCCTCCCAGAGCCGCCAACCGCCCCTCGGCCACCGCGCCCCCGCCCAGCCGGCCCGGAGCCCCTGCGCGCTCCCGCCCCACCTGCTCCTGCGGTCCTGTCTGGGCGGTCGGCCGCGAACGCGGAGACACGGAGGCAAGGCCGAGAGGCGCGCTCCTCCGCCGGTCTCCGCTGTCCCGCCGCGCTGCCTCCCGCCGCGCCGCTGCCCGACCTCGGCCGGCCCCTCCCGCCTGCCGCCTCCGCGCGCGCCGAGCCGGGCCCCACGCGGGGTCGGCGCGCGCGCAGTGCAGGCGCCCCGGCCGCGCGCAGGCCTCGGCCCCAGCCCCGCGCACGCGCCGGGACCCGCGAGGGTTCGTGGGGAGGCGGGTGCTGCGGAGGCGGGGAGCGCGCCCCTGTGCTCGTGCGTCTTCTGTCTGCGCCCCCGCGGCCCCCCAGCCCACGCAAGGCGGGGGGACTCCAGGTCAGGACTGTCTGGGGTTAAGCTTGCGTGGCGGTGGTGCTGCTGTGACATTTTCACCGCAGCTCGAGGGAAGCTCTCGGAGGAACCCCGCCGGGCCCGGGGCAGTGAGCCGGGGAAGCTGCCCTTGGCGCGCTGTATTTCTTCATTAAAGCCCTAAGTCCTAAGCTAACCTCTGGGGCTAGGAGCGCCCTCACGGGCATCTCAAGGGCAGCGATGGCGTCTTCCCTGTTTGGGGGCTCCCCTGTGTCTAACTCTGTGCATGGCCCAGGGTAAATCCATCAGCCAATTACCTGTTTGAAGGTCTTACCGTAAAAAGCCCACTCCGTGGTATACCCAAGTTGAATAATTACCTCTGAAGGTGTCAGTGTAGAGGCAGAAGAGGAAACTGGAGTAGTCATCCCAGAACTTTTTTTCCTATACTGCTTTGCTCATTTCTTATCTTCGTCTCTCTTGGTCCCCGGTCCCATCCCCCAAGAGCCAGCAGGTGGTGAAACTGTGACAACTAACAGACTTAAATGCTGACATCCTGGTTCTCCATCATGCAGAGAAGGAAAGGTGTTGCCTGACACTTAATGAGTCCCCTTAATGAAGGAACTTAATGAGTCCATTGTTTCCTCATGACTGAGGTTTATAACACTGAATCACTAGTGTTACACTATAACAACTCTCTCTGAGGCCTTTTTGTTCTGGCTCTGATGTACAGATTAGTACAATGCGCTTCTGTGTTCACCAAGCACAGCGCCTGGCCATAGCAGATGTTGAACGCATGAACGTCTCTGTGTCTGCAGGAGCAGAGGTAAGTGCCGGGGGCCCACCAGAGCATCTTTGCCTGTTTGAATCATCCATTCCAGGGACTAGAAAGGGCCCCCTTCCAGTCGCTTGAGTTTCCCTTATGGCATCCTTTCACCAAATGGCCATAGTTGAAAGCCTTCAGTAACCAGGAACTCACTTCCTTTGAAAACAGCCATTTTATCACAGATCAACCTTGTTGACAGGGACTTCTTACCTTGAGCTAAACCCAGCTCTCAAATTTTCCTTCTTACTGGGTTTCTAGCCTGGGAGTTTCCAGATCATGTCTGACTCCAATTCAAGGTATCCAGGACAAGCATTCCCTATCCCTTAGCTGCTCCTTTTAAGAAACAGCAAGATCCACCAGCATGTTAAAGGACTCTAAGATGCGCCCCAGCTTGTCTAGAGCTCACAAATGAACAGGAGTATCCTGTTGCATGCAGAGAGGATTAAAAACTCTTACCTCTTTCTAGGTCCTATGCTTCTTTTAGCACAGCTCAAAATATCAAAAGACTTGTTTGCAGGAGTCCCATTACCTTGTTAAATGGGGTGGAACATACTGTCAACTGAAATCGGTAGAACTTGTGCAATATTTAAACACCGTGACCATCCCACAGTCCCTGGTCAGCTGCCAGTTTCTCTGTGCCTGCAAGTTCAGCATCTTCATGCACTCTCGGGGATGATAATGGGACACAGATGCTTCCTCCCTTTGGGGCTTCCACCTCCCTCTCCCTGATCTCATCTTACCCTGTTTTTTTGTCTGACCCCACCCACCTCTTGAACTGGTTGAAAGAAGGCAATCTGCCTTTGGTTGGCTTTCAGCAACTTTAAATGAGTCTTATTGTCGATGAGCCACAAAAACTCAGAAAGATCTGTGTGTAACAGAAGTTTCCAGAGATATACGCTTCACTTTTATTGCTGATTTAAGTTATCCCTCAGAGACACCACTATTAGTAGGTGACAGGGTGTGGCTAGCTGAGTTGTTTTTAACTATAATAAAACTTTTCTGTTAGAACCAGTGCGGTCACACTTTTGTGCTACACCTAAATACAAAATAGTTGAGAGGCAATTTCCCAGGTTAACAAGCCATTAGGGGGAGACTCTCCTACTCACCTGGTTGCCTTTGTCCAACACAAAGGCAACACACACACACACACAACACACACACACACAATTGAGTTTACACCATAAACCATCACTAAGATGGTTCATGGGGTAATATTTCCTAGAACACCCAATGGATCATACAAGTATGACTGGGTATTGCCCATTTAAAAAGAGTTGGACTGGGCAGTGACATAGGGCCAGAACCTGGAAATTGAACCATCTACTGTGATGTAGGCTTATGGGGATATGGTCTAGCTGCACCTGCTAAGATGCAGTTATATCTAAGGCCCAGCAAGGTCCCCAGACAACAAGGTTGTCCTAGGAGGGTGTGATCAGCATTGGTGATCATGGCCCCAAGAGGTGATCAGCATTGGTGATCAGCACCAGCGTGGAGAAGGGGCAGTGCTGACTGACTACTACATGGCCCTCACCAGTGGGATTTTACTTCCTTCACTTTACAAGTGAAGAAACAGACTCCAGGAGATTGTAGAACTTGCTCAGTGCACTCCGGGACAGAAAAAGATTCAAGCCTAAGTCTATCTGATGTAGAGCCCTGTGTTGATCCACAGGAGTTTGTGTTTTCTATTTTGTATTACCTGCACAGGGTCTCCTTTTGTGCATTCAGGACTCAGAAATGCTGTCACACAGTATGGATCATTCAGAAATTCAGTCAGGCAGTCAGAAAGTCAGCATCAACTGCTAGAGATTTACCCCAAAGATACAAAGGCAGTGATCTGAAGGGGCACCTGCACTGCAACGTCTATGGCAGCAATGTCCACAATAGCCAACTATGGAAAAAGCCCAGATTCCCATCAGCAGATGAATGGATAAAGATGTGATACACACACAGACACACACACACATATACACACAATGGAATATTAGCC
The DNA here is from genome assembly GCF_964662115.1 of Mustela nivalis. NCBI lineage: Eukaryota > Metazoa > Chordata > Mammalia > Carnivora > Mustelidae > Mustela > Mustela nivalis. The sequence continues at coordinate 22,436,098 of NC_139027.1, read as the reverse complement.
ATAAAAAAAAAATGAAATCTTGCTATTTGTAATGACATGGATGAAACTAGAGGGTATTATGCTAAGTGAAAGAAGTGAATCAGAGAAAGACAATTATCATAACACTTGTATGTGGAATTTAAGAAGGAAGAAGAGCATAGAGGAAGGGAGGGAAAAATAAAAGAAGATGAAATCAGAGAGGGAGACAAACCAAAAAAGATTCTCTTTCTTTTTTCTTTAAAGATTTTATTTATTTGACAGAGATCACAAGTAGGCAGAGAGGCAGGTAGAGAGAGAGGGGGAAGCTGGCTCTCCGCCAAGCAGAGAGCCCAACGTGGGGCTCAATCCCACAACCCGAGATCATGACCTGAGCCGAAGGCAGAGGCGTAAACCACTAGCCACCCAGGCGCCCCGAGGCTCTCTTTAAGAAGAAAAAAAAAAAATGTGATTTGAGATAGCATGAGCAGGGAGAGGGGCAGAGGGAGAGGGAAGAAAAGCAGCAGACTCCCTGCTGAGTAGGAAGCTCAACTCAGGCTCAGTCCCAGGACCCTGGGATCACAATTGGAGCCTAAGGCAGATGCTTAACTGACTGAGCCACCCACCCCCCCAAAAGAAACTCTTAACCATAGGAAACAAGCTGAGGGTTGCTAGAGGGGAGGGAGGGAGCAGGATGGGGTAACTGAGTGATAGACATTAGGGAGGGCACATGATGGATATTAAGGAGAGCGTTGGGAGTTATATACAACTGATGAATCACTGAACTCTACCTCTGAAGAATACACTATATATTAATTAACTGAATACACTATAATTAAGTATATAATATAACTAGATAGTGTATAATATACACTACAATATAAGTGTATAATATAACTATAATATAATTAAGAATACACTATATGTTAATTAACTGAATATAAATTAAATTTAATTTAACTTAAAGAAGTAAAATAAAAAGAAATTCACCATTAAAAAGGTCTTTCAACAGCTAACAGGACCCAAACCATGAGAAAAGGGTTGGGGACATAGGCAGGAGTAGACCAATTCACTGGTCTTCTGTGGACTGAGATATCGGACAGGATATCATATCATTCACAGAAGAAGACAAGGGCTCCGTTTCCAGACTCTGGTTGTACAGGGCATTGGGACCATAAGAGACATTCAGCTGTCAGAACTGGGATGTCAGGTAGGCACTGACACCAGCTAGCAGAAGCAGTTAAATGCAAAACATCAGAGCACTGAGCAGATCCCCTAAAATCTTTATATTTGCAGATGCTATGATCATCAGCATAGAAAAACTAACAAAATCAACTATTAGAAGTAATAAGTGAGTTCCAGAAGGTTGACAAGTACAAGATCAAATGCTAAAAGTAGCTTCTTTTATATTGGCAGTAAGTAACCAGAAAATAAATTAGACAATAAGAATCACAATAGCAATAAAACTCTAAAGCATAATATCCAGGAATTAACCTAACAGCTTGCAAGAACTTTATGGAGAAAATGTTAAAATTCTATTTAAGAACATAAAAGAAGATTGAATAAGTGAAGCTATGCCATGCATCGGACGTCTGGACATTGTAAAAATCCATTTAATTTCTAAATTCAATATTCTACCAACCAAAATTCCAGCAGGAATTCAAATTTTAAGGAGCTTCAGTACATTTATAAAATACATGCGGAAAAATAAAATGTTTAATGGGTAAGTCAGTTTTGAAAAGCAAGAGCCAAGAGAGGAAACCTGGCCTGCCAAATGTTGTTATTACCACAGTAATAAAAATAGTGTGGTCCTAGTAAAGGAGCAGATAGAACAGAGGACTAAGAAGCAGACCCATGAGACCTCAATATATAAAAAGGCGGTACCACATATCAATGAGAAAAATATACATTATTTAGAAGATATTGTTGGGGAAACTGGCTTAGTTATATGGCTACCATATACAAAGGTGAACTAAAGACCTGCATTTGAAAGGTAGATAAAATGTAGGAGAATATCTTTATGAATTTGGGGTAGGGATTTATTTCATAAAACAAGACTGCAAAAGCACGAACCTTAAAACAAAAACCTGGGAGATTTGACTATATCACAATTAAGGCTTTTTCCAATGAAAAATACCATAGAAAAAGTTAAAGCATCTGACAAATTGAGAGAAGATATGCATGTTCAAAAGCAGTTAGGGATTACTATCTAAAATATGTAAGGAACTTTTGCAGGTCAACAAAAAGAAGTCAGGAAAATCCAATTTAAAAATGAGAAAAGGATACAAAATGGGCTGCTCACAGAAGAGCCAGAATGGCAAGCTTAGGAGAGATGCTCAAACCACTGGTGAAGAGAGAGAATAGAAATGCAAAGGATACGGTACTACCTATAGCCACAATACGCTGGTGTGTTGAAAAAAATAGCTGTCAGGGCCAGGGTGGGGGCGGTCCTCATTTTTAGGGTTTGTCAACTTCTGTGGTGCCAATACACTCACCCCTGCCAATTTCAGACTACCAGCATGAGGCCATTGAACAAGGAGTTCCGAAGAAATGTGTTCAGTCTGCTCTTGTGAGCCCGTTCCAACACGCCGCTGCTTCCCCCATCCGCTTGGCAAAAATTAATCCAATGGTCCCAAATACTAGGAAAGATATGGGGAAATGGGAATCCTCATGCACTGTTGATGGGAATTTAAATTGGTAATACATTCCATTGAGCCATCTGGCGGTATTTGGTGAAAAAAGCATCAGCATGCTTTATGACTCGGCAATCACCCTCCTAGATATGCCTCTGAGAAACTGACTTTTTTTCAAGGTTCCCTTATTTATTTTAGAGAGCGAGCTCAAGCGGGGAGACGGGCAGATGGAGAAGGAGAAGCAGACTTCCCACTGAGCACAGAGACTGACACAATGCAGGGCTCTATCTCACAACCCTGAGATCATGACCTGAAACCAAGAGTCAGACACAACCAATTGAGCCACCCAAGTGCTCCTCTGTGTAACCTTCTTCACGTGGCTTCTAGAAAGCCATTCTCTCATATACTAGATGATCTCATCCAATCCATGGCTTTAAATGCCATCTCTATTTTCATGATTCCAAAATTTCTATCTCTAGCCCTGAACTTCAGACATATCTCCAACTGCCTACTCGACATCTAATCTGTAGTGTATTGTAAGCATCTCAAATATAGCGTGTTCAGAATAGAACCCTTCCCCATGAACTTCCCTTGTCAGTAAATGACAGCTGCAGTCTTTTGTTTGCTCCCTGGAGTCATCCTTCCTTTCCTTCATAGTTCTGGTTTCCCAAACCAAGGTTCCATTTTTTTTTAAAAAAAGCTCATAGTATTTGATTATTATTTATTTGAGAGAGCACAGCATGGGAAGCTGCAGAGGGAGAGGAAGGGGGAGAAGCAGGCTCCCCACTGGGCAGGGAGCCTGATGTGGGGCTTGATCTCAGGACCCTGAGATCATGGTCTGAGCCGAAGGCGGACACTTAACCGACTGAGCCACCCAGATGCCCCTACCCATGACATCATTTATTGTTGAAGAAATTTATCAATACCACTGAAGTCTTGACAAATCAATAGTCACCAGAGGCCCAGGAACTTCTTCCTACTGTCAGCCGGTGTTACTATCCTCTGACCCATCTCCTTTTCTTTCTCAAAGCTTCAGGTAGGGACCTGCCTGCTGACGAGGACCCACAAACGGAAGACCCCACAAGCCTCATTATCTGAATCCATGGGTCTTATTCCTGGTTGCCTGTTGGAATCCCTAGATATCACAAAATAAACCCTAGAGACTCCCTCAAATATTCTAACTCAACGGGCCTGATTTAAGAGTCACGCTTTTCTAAAGGTTTATCATCTTTTTTGTTAGTCTGACTCCCAAAAAGACACTAACAAATGATGTTTTCAAAGCCAACCAGTTCCTGTGTAGGAAACTACTTCCCAGGCCCTCCTGGTGGTGCCACTCCCAAATGCTGTGTGACACAACCACTTTTAAAAGTCGTCTTTATGGGCCTACATAAAGGAAGGAGGAACAAAGGGAATGTTTCATGGTTTCAGGATTAAAACTGCCAGTCCAAGAACTAAATTTTTCAAACTGACTGCTCAAAGCTTTGGACGCCAAGACACTTCTAGAAACATCTCTGGCACATAGTAATGGCATCAAGACAGTTTCCCCAGGATGTTCATTAACCAAGCCTCTAGATATATCACTTATAGAAAATGTGAAATGTAAAGGAATATCGTAAACCCCACCATAAGGATGCAATAAAGCCAAATCCAAAATGTGGGAACTTCTACAGGGCAGATAACCTAAGTCACATAGTCAAAAAGGAACGAAGGGAAATTGGTATAGATCAAAAGAGACATAAGAGCTCTATCCACAACCTACAATGTGCAGAGCATTTGAATCTGGGTGCAGAGAAATGTAAAAAATAAAAAATAAAAAAAGCGGAGGGGGGCGCGCCTGGGTGGCTCAGTGGGTTAAAGCCTCTGCTTTCAGCTCAGGTCACCATCCCAGGGTCCTGGGATTGAGCCCCACATCTGGCTCTCTGCTCAGCAGAGGGCTTGCTTCTCTTCCTCTCTCTCTCTGCCTGCCTCTCTGCCTACTTGTGATCTCTGTCAAATAAATAAATAAAATCTTTAATATATATATAGAGAGAGAGAAAGAGAGTTGGGGGAAATTTAACCAGAATTGAACATTAAATTATATCAAGAAATTTTTGTTAATTTCTTTAAGTATGAGAATAACATTGTGATTATGTTTTTATCAAAAAGTCCTTATCTGTTAGAGATTCATGATAAAGTATTTATGATAAAACGTTTAATGTCCAGGATTTGCTTTATAGTGTCCCATCAAAAATAACTGTGTGATTGGGAATGCACATTAGTCCAACCACTATGGAAAACAATATAGAGGTTCCTCAAAAAATTTAAAGTTTACTATACAGCCCAGCAATTCCACTTCTGGGTTTATACCAAAGGAAATGAAAGAAGGAGTTCGGTGAGATATCTGCACTCCCATGTTTATGACATTACTCACAATAGCCATCATATGGAGACAACCTAAATGCCCATCAAGGGATGAATGGATTAAAAAAGATGGGATACATATGCACAATGGAATATTATACAGTCATGAGCAAAAATAGCCTCCCATTTGCAACAACATGGATGGACTTTGAGCAATTACACGAAGTCAAACAAAGAAAGATAAGTACTATATGATATCACTTTTATGTAGAACCTAAAAAAGTTAAAACTGTAAAAATTAGAGATTACCAGGGGATGGAGTCGGGGGGTGGGTGGATAAGAGTGATGGTGTTTAAAGACACAAATTTACAATGAATAATAAATAACTCTTACAGATACAATGAATCTAGACAATAATGTACTGTAATTATGTAATGTGATAAATGTCACTAAACTGGCAATCATACTACAATATATAAATGTATCAAAATAACATGTTAAACCAACAACACCTTAAACCAACAAAATGTTGGTTTCAATTAAAAAATGTGTGCATGATGGGAGGAATAGATGAAGCAAGAATGGCAAAATGTTGATCATTATTAAAGCTGAATGATAGGCATATTATTCTTTCTTCTTTTGCATAAATTTGAAATCTTTTCCATAATAAAAAGCTTCAAAAGAGAAAGCTCCAGAGGGCAGCGACTTTAGTCTATTCCTATCAGTGCTGTATCCTCAGTACCTAGAACAGTACTTGGCACATAATAAGAATTCAATAAGTAATTGTTGATAGAAGGGCCCAGTTCTTTAAGATCTCAGTCTCAATATAACTATGTAAGTTATATATTATATAACTATGTATAACTATTATGTCCAAGGAGTTTAGAAATCACAGAAGTTGCCTGTGTATCACAGGCATGAACACACTCTAAAATGGGAAGTTTTCATACCTCTCTAAAGCTCTATCAAGTTGTATTTCCAGCAACTGCTTACAAAACCAATACAGATTCATCCCCGTTCACTGTAAGCCATCAGCTGCTTAATAGCATCTTGATTAGGGGGTAAGAGAATGTCAGACCGCTGGAGCTCCCTGCGTGGGTAGAGAGCAGTTTGCATCTTGTCAACAATGTATCAAATGACTCACCTAACAAAGAAAGCCATTGACAGACCAATTAGCTGGTACTGAGTCATGAGAAAGTCTCCGTGGTGACTAAAACCTGCATCGATAATGAGATGGGTTCTGACATTCCTCATCTAACCGTATTTGCAACTGCAAGGAATAGTTAGGGCAAAAATAAATGTGAATTGCGTTTTTAGATTCACAGGAGGTTCAACCCAAGAATAATGTTACAGTTTATCTTTTTAAGGTCCATCAAAAAATCCTGTGCAGTGTCTTTATCATCATCAAAACAATCAGAACCATAAGCACTGAATGACACTTAGAAAGGCAACCAAATTGCCATACTGGTCCATCAAATCACCAGAAATAAACTGAATGCCTCCCAGCAGAAGGAAGTATGGACTCTACCGCAGTGTAAGATTCGCCCTGTGTGTTTTAGGAGAAGAGGAAGAGTGTTGGGGCTGCAATTACACAACAACCTGAGTTGGTACCCCAGAACCATCTCTCCCAGGCTCTGTAAACCTAGCAGACCACTTAACTTCACTGAGCCTTTGTCCTGTTGTAAAATGAGATCATGAACACTTAATTCTGGGGCACCTGGTGGCTCAGTGGGTCAAGCATCCCACTCCTGATTTCAGCTCAGGTCGTGATCTCCGGGTCATCTGCTTGAGATGCTCCCCCCCTCCCTCTCTCTTTGCCCCTACCCCCACTCACAAGCTCTCTTGCGCATGCACACTCTCTCTAAAATAAATAAATAAAATCTTAAAAAAAAAAATACCTGCCTCCAAGTGTCATGCATTCAAGGCCTGACTCCAAGTGGGTGCTCAGTAACTACCTGGATGAAAACTATAGCGTGTGGTCATGAACCATGAGCAGGAGAAAAGAATACCAACAACCTGTCAAAGAAACAGTGTTAGTCCTAGGGATTTCCCAAGAGGGAGAGCACTTTGCAGGAGGAGGTGATCAGGGGGAAGGCTTCAAGTTAAGCCTTTCTTGAGTTTAGTGGGGGAGGATGATGAGCTCCCATTACAGAAATGAGGAACCAGCATTTACTGAGAGTTTAGTAAGTGCTATGCATTGTTCTAAGCACTTTCATGAATTATTTTACTCCTGAAGGAGAAATATCGTTTTAGTTTCACCTTCGAGTTGGAGAAATAAAGGCATAGAGTAGTTAGGAGCTTGCTCAAGATCACACAGCAGGGGCAACTGGGTTTCCGTAATAAACCCAGTGGTTTATTATGGTGGTTTATTACAGTGGGTTAAGCGTCTGACTCTTGGTTTACACTCAGGGTTGTGAGATTGAGTCCCACATGGGGCTCTGCACTGAGCATGGAGTCTGCTTAAGTTTCTCTCTCCTCTCCCTCTGTCCCTCCCCACCCCCGGCAATAAATAAATCTAAAAAAAAAAAAAAAAAAAAAAAAAAGTCACACAGTAAATAGCAGGATCAGGATTTGCACCCAGGCAGTCTAGTTCAAGAGATTAAACACTTAACCATGATGCTTTGCAAAAGAAAGGATGGGAAGCAGAAAAGCTAACCATATGTTTGAAGGATGGAAAGGCACAGAGCCTGTGGTATAGACTGGTAGGGGATGAGCTGGAAAGGGAGTTCGAGGCTCGACCAAGGATGGCCTTGAATGTCACACAAGGAGGCTAAGAGACTGTTGTGGGATTGAAGAAAAACCACCGTAGAATCTATCAACAATGTTCAAAACAGAAACTCTTACCTAAACTTTATGCCCCATATCTGTTACACTCTCTTAATAAAAACCCTGAAACAAAAGCACACTTAAAAATTCAAGCATTTTGAAGTGAAATTTAACAACTAAGAATAAAGTTGCCTTAAGAGTGTTTGCCTTTATCAATTCAATTTAACTAGTTCTTTTAAATAGCAAGTTATTCTCACAAATGATTTCTCCACAGACAGCTTAATTTAACTTAGGGTAACATATGCACAGTAATGACCTGCATTCGAAATGAAGCTGAGACAAGTTATACAGATGTCGTTGGGGAATGGAAATCTTTTTTTCTTTATTGTTTCTGCCTTTCCCATAGCACCCCATTAACCACTTTGCAGCATAACAATAACACCTACATATCACCACTTGGTTACCACTTGGTTATTATATAATAATATAATAACATAATGATCTTTTGGATACGTGTGCATTGCACAGAAGCACAGTCCTGGGGGAAAACTCCAGCCACTTTGCTTCCTTGGGTGCTGTCCAACCACAAGGTGCTGACGGACTTGCTTCCCACCCTATTGCTTTCCCACTTCTCGGCACCATGATTTCTGTTTCTCCAGCCTCACCCAAACACTACCTCACACTTCAGAACAGGGAGTCTCTCAAGGTTCAGCTTGTCAAGGAAGGCACCACCCACCTACCAAGGAGCTATATTTTCACTAATTTGGGGGCATTGTTGCTAGGAACAATAGCCTAGCCCCTTTGTAAGCCAAGGCCAGTGACATCATAGTCATTTTTGTGCCTATATTGCAAAGGCCACTGGCCATGCTCAGGTTTCAGTTGCATGTAAGATTAGCCAGCCTCAGGCACAGTCCACACATTCCCTCAGCTCCTGCAGTCTGAAAAGGCTCAAGAAAAGAGGTGTGGCCTCTGAGGGGAGCTTCTGGCCTTCATTTGTCAAGCATTTACTAAATAACTCTTGGTATCAGTAAATACCATTAGATATCACTTTGTCTTTGGGGACTTTCTAACCTGAGAGAAAGAAATTAAAATTCAAAAAACTGGGGAACAGGATAGACTCCCAGACTTTGAAGTCAGACATACAGGGTTTGCCTGAAACTGAAAGGGTTTCTCGGAAGTGGCACTTTCAATTTTAAAAGCCAGGACACTGCCAAAAATACCAGAACAAGCTGATCACCCTACAGACAGATCAAAGTTCAAATTTAATGAGCTGTGCGATCTTGAACAAATAAAATAACCTCTCAAGACTCAGCTTCCTCTGGGGTGCCTGAGTGGCTCAGTGGGTTAAAGCCTCTGCCTTCAGCTCAGATCATGATCCCAGGGTCCTGGGATCCAGCCCTGCATTGAGCACTCTGCTCAGCAGGGAGCTTGCTTCCCCCTCTCTCACTCTGCCTGTTTATCTGCCTACTTGTGATCTCTGTCTGTCAAATAAATAAATAAAATCTTAAAAAAAAAAAAAAAGACTCAGCTTCCTCATTTATAGAATTGGTATCATAGTGATGTGAGAAACAAAGGCAGAAGAAAAAATTACTAAATTTCCTTACTGCCTACAGTCTATGGAGGAGTCCTTGAAACAGGCAGAGTGACATTCCTCTAGGGACTCAACTGCCAGGATGTTGACACTTTGCTATGGGCAAAAGGCAATCCTAGCCCGATCTGCACCTACCTCCACCCCAGGACCCTGTAAACCTACTTTAACATATAAAAAATTCTTTGGAAATTACCTTTATCTTTAAACCCCCCAAGAAACGTGTTGGTAATCATGTCCCAAGCATTTGGCCCACTGATATATATCTGAAGGTTTTTTTCATGACTAGGGTTTTAATAGATGGTAATAAATGATATTTTCCCAATAGCGAGCCCCCTCAAGGTTCTGGAAACCTTGCTTCCAAATTCCTTAGAGACTTATGCTATCTTTACTCCCCTCCCAACTTGAAAGTCTATAATGGGCCACTCCTCATGACCCTGGTGCAGCTCTAGCTACCCACCAGCCCTGTCCCCATGCTTCAATAAAACCACCTTCTTGCACCAAAGATGTCTCAAGAATTCCTTCTTGAATGTCAGCTTCGAATCCCAATGTCTTTTCTACAGCAATAATAGGACCTACTTTATCACATAGTTCTTCTAAGAACTCAATAAGCTATTGTATTAAAAAAAAAAAAAAAGACTAAACACAAGGTCTGATGCTGAATAGTTTCTCCAGAAGTGTGAATACTGTGTATGTAATCAATAATTATAAGATAGCATGTAATGAGAGGCTCAATTAGGTATTTTAGCAACTAAAAAGAAAAATCATATAAAGAAGAATCAGAGCATAAGAAAATGTTCCATAGTGGTAGGGTTGAAACATAAAATACAGACTGCCTGATTAAATTTTAATTTCAGATAACAAGTACTTTTTTAGTATAAGTATGTAGCAAATTATTTTTTTAAATTATTATCTATCTGAAATTCAAACTTGGCTGGACATATCTGGATATCTTATTTGCTTAAAATGGTAAGCAAGAAGAGAAAAATGCCAGGCAGAAGGATGAACATGAATGGCAGTGGACCCAACACAAGAGCAATGCATGAGATAGTCTTGTGCGATTTTAGAGGGAACACCTTCAGATCCAGGCCAAAGAGCTAGATTTGAGGCAGAATACCTGGGAGAGTTGGAGGGAAGGTGCCCGGGTCCTGGGATGAGGTAGGGATCAAAAGGAAGGGAGGCTTCAGATAAAGAACAAAAGAGCCTTTGTGACGGGAAAGAATGGATCTGTGGTTTTGACCCCAAGGCACGCTGACAGGGACTCTATCGTCAAGGAGATCTGGTATGTGGCTGTCCTCACAGTCAGGTGCCTAGCCTGAACTCAGGGTTGGGGTGGGGAGGGCGTGGAGAAAGAGTCGGATGATGAGGTGAAAGCAGGTAAGGTCTGTGGAGAAGGCATGACTGGAATTCTGGATATGAATGTGTCCTCTCCCTGTGAACACTTCTTTGAATCCCTGCAGTGTTATTACTGATGAACTGAATAAGCAATTACATGTAACTCTAGAGAGGCCTCATGAGGTAAGTTAACTCAGACCAAGAAAAAGAAGTTTATAAAAAATATATATATTAGGGCATTTAATGCCCTCCTTGCTCTTCCCTTAGTTGTAAGAAGAGATTAAAGCTTTGGAATTCATACAATTCCTTCATAGGCTTTCCTCTATCCTGAAAGACCCCACCCCCCCCCACTCCCACCCCCTGCCCCCAGTAATGACTGAGTTCTTCAAAGAGAGTGAGTTCAATGCAGCCAGCCAGTGAGGGGCCTGGGGAACTCCCGAACTTCCCTGGGCACCTGCATCACTGTTTTTGAACTCCCCAGTAGGTTGCTTTTTTTCCTGAGGTGCATATGCGAAATTCTAGTCTTGGGGCAAATGAAAAACCCACAGCCCCATTTGGTAGTTTTTCCCCAGAAGGGCAGTACTTCTCTTTAGAAATACTTCCTGGAGTGAACCTGTAATTCTGATTCAAAGAAACAAGTGTTTCAGAATATCTGCCTTGAGGTATATGTGAAACCAAAAACCAATGGTCCTAAAAGAACCAGACCCAAAGGATCTGCTTAGAAACTCACCTTGAAGCACATTATCAAGTTCTGATGACTCACACTGACATTCTTCAAGGTCATATCCCAACTCTGCCCAATGTGATAAACCATTCCCACTTCTGCATCCTTGTATGGGCCATTCTTTCTGCTTACACTTTGCCTGCAGTCTACCTCCACCTATCCTACTACCTTTCCAGAACCTTCTTACATCTCACCTCATCTATGGAGAGCTAACTCTCTAATTTCTCCCATTTCACTAAAGAAGGACACATTTCAAAACCCAATTATATGCTATTCTGTCCACTAGTCACTCATATGGAAGCATTTTCCCTTGCTTTTCCAGTGAGGCTGCAAACTCTGGGAGGGCAGGGAACATTTCTTTTGTATGCCTAAAAGCACTCCATACCTACTTGCTGTATTAAATTTAAAATTGGAAGTTGTAACAAATGTACCACACTAATGTGAAAATGTTAATAAGAGGGGAAACTGCCAAGGGGCAGGAGGAGCTTAGAGGAACGCCCTATACTATATGTAGTTTTCTATAAGCCTAAAACTACTCTCAAATAAATAAATAAAATCTTTTAAAAATAATCGTAAGTAAAGTTTTGGGGCACCTGGGTGGTTCATAGGGTTAAGGCTCTGCCTTCAGCTCAGGTCATGGTCTCAGAGTTCTGGGATCCAGCCCCACATTGGGCTCTCTGCTCAGCAGGGTGCCTGCTCCCCTTCCCCCATCCCCCACCAACTTGTGATCTCTCTCTGTCAAATAAATAAATAAAATCTTAAAAAGTAATAATAATAAGTAAAGCTTGTATGGAAAGGCAAAAGGCCCAGAATGACCAGCACAGTGTTGAAGAAGAGCAAAGTCAAAGGACAGATGAGACTTAAACACATAATAAAGCTACAGTATTCAAGGGAGCATAGTATTGGCAAAAGAAAAGACAAAAAGATCAGTGGAATAGAATACAGAGCAAAATATACCCACACAAGAATATACCTACACAAATACAGTCAACCTCTCTTTCACAAAGGAGCAAAGAGAATTCAATAGAAAAAGAGAAATGCTTCCATAAATGATGCTGGAACCACACCGCACATTCACATACAGAAAAATAAGTCTAGACGCAGACCTTACATTTCTCCCAAAAACTAACTCAAAATGGATTGTGGGTATATATGTAAAATGCAAAGTTACAAAACTTCTCGAAAATAACATAAAAGACAAACTAATGACCTTGCATTTGGTAATGACTCTTTAGATACAACACCAAATACAAGATACACTGTCAAATACAATACCAAAAACAAGCTGAACTTCATTGGAACTTAAATTTTCTGCTCTGCAGAGACCCTGTTAAAAGAATGAAAAGCAGCCATAGACTGGGGGGAAAATCTTTGCAAAACACATATCTAATGAAGTACTTGTACCCAAAATATACAAAGAACTCCTAAAACTCAGCAGTAAGAAAACAACTCAACTTAGGAAAATGATCTGAACAGACTTCAGCGAAGAAGATGGCAGGTAAATGATGTGAAGAGATTCTCAAAATCATATGCTATCATTTTAGAATGGCTAAAATCCCAAACAGTGACACCACCAAATTTGGGCAAGAATGTGGAGAAAAAGGAGCTCTTATTCATTGCTGGTGGGAATGAAAAATGGTTCAGCTAATTTGAAAGACAGTTTGGCAGTGCCTTACAAAGCTATGTACTATATAGTCTTACCTTGCGATGTAGCGGGCTCACTCCTTGGTATTTACCCAGGTGATTTGAAAATTTGTCTCCAAAAACCTGCACATGAATGTTTTTACCAGAGTTCTTCATAATTACCAAAAACTGCAGATAACCAACATGTCCCTCAGTTGGGGAATAAATAAACAAATTGTGGTACATCTATACAATGGAATATTGAAAGTGATAATAAGAAATGAGTTATCAACCCATAAAAAATATATGGAGGACCCCTAAATATAGATTGCTAAATGAAAGAAGGCAGTTTGAAAGGGCTACATACTATACATACTATATGATTCCAACTGTATGACATACTGGAAAAGGTGAAAGAAGAGAGACAGTAAGAAGATCAGTATTTGCTAGGGGCCGGGGAGGGAGGAAGAGAAGGATGAACAGAGCACGAGGGATTTTTTAAGGGCAGTGAAACCATTCTGGAAGATGCAGTAAAGGTGGGTACATGATATTACGCATTTGTCAATAGCGAAAGAATATACACCCCAGGGCCGCCTGGGGGGCTCAGTGGGTTAAGCCTCTACCTTCAGCTCGGGTCACAGTCTCAGGGTCCTAGGATCGAGCCCCACATCAAGTCCCTCATCAGGCTCTCTGCTCAGTGGGGTGCCTGCTTCCCCCCCTCTCCCTGCCTGCCTCTCTACCTTCTTGTGATCTCTCTCTCTGTCAGATAAATAAAATCTTAAAAATATATATATATACCACAAAGAGTGAACTGTCATGGAAATTAAGAACCTCAGTTAATAGTAATGTATCAATATTGGCTCATCAATTGTTAAAATTTTTTTTTAAAAAGAGTGAATTGTGAAGCATTTTTAATACTTCATTCCGTTTTCAGCACTGAAATGCCTGACCTTTTGGGGTCGTTGGGGTTATTACGTAGCAAAGGATACAGTCCTGTGAAATGTGTCTAAACCGACTCACAGCCCATGTCCAGCTACTGCAACCCACGTTAATGCGTCTGAAGTAACAGTGTGCTTCGTTCCGGACGCTCACGTGTGCCTGAGCACGGACGCAGGGTCATCAGAGGCCTGGGTGGGCCTGAGACTCATTTTATAATGAAACTTACCCAGTCATGATACTGTCTTCTCAATGTCACCCAGGGGGAAAAAATGTCAATTTCTCATGGGTCTTCCTCAGCCAGAGCACCAGTTGTTTGGAGTGGATGGGAGTCTGTGAAAATAGGTGTTTTCATAATGGGCCCCCTCGGGCCCATACGCAGTTCCCAATTACAGAAAGCCAGCGTGGTGGAGGCTGGCTTTGACTTGATTCCCGGTGGTGGAGGCCTCCTCAGAGCGCACCCCGGCCAGGCTTTTCTACTGGTAGCGAATACATAATAATGACATTGCCTGCGGTGCTATGGATACCAGATTTAAAGGGCCAGAGACCGGAGTTATGACCTTGAACCTACCTCTGAGGCTGCGGGCAGCAATGGCGGCAGAAGAAGTATGGCTAACACGGTCTGGCCCTTCACTTCACAGCCAGGAAGAGGTCTGGACGCTGAGGAGACTCTCCCAATGGGAGACTGGGGAATCAATAACCACACTTGCTTGCCCCTCCCCCATATCCTGTGCCAGGGAACCGCCTCACAACGCCCCCCCCCCCCCCAACAAAGGCAAAGGACTGTGGAGAGTAGATCTGGAGGGGGCAAACCAGATACCAGCGCCGCCTGCGTCAGAAGTTGACAACCCAGGCTGGGCCTCCTCAGAACTCCAGAAACTGTTCTTTTTCCCCATCAACACGTGCTGGTTAGCTCTGCTCTCTGCTATCAAGAGAACATTTTGAAGAGAAATTTGAATGGGTTTTTGTCATGATTTCTGATGAGAAGACATCGTGTTACCTTTTGAGCTGCAGCCAACAGATAAAATAATCGCTTGGAAAAGCAGCCTACGGATTCCATGGTCTGTTCTGGAGATTTTGCTGACACCTGGCTGCCTGTAATTATCCGAGCCAGTCACTGACTCGAGTGTGCAAAAATGTAATTTTCTCTATTCTTCTATAATTGAGCGTAATTTCTGCCTTGAGCCTCCATTCCGCCTCAAAGCAGAGAAAATTTAATCTAGTCACTCTCAAATAAACTCATTCAAATTCAGTCATTTCTTAGCCAATTCAAGTTTATAATTCAGTCACAATTAGGTTTAAAACTCTCTCTCTCCCTTTCTCCCTCTGCTTCTCTTCTCTGGAACTGATCTCAGCTCTCAAGGGCTTATCCGAGGAACCCCACATCTTGGTCTTAATCCGTCCTGTCCCGCACCCTTGAGAGGTGACCTGGGTGGTCTGTGGGACATAAGGGGGTTCCCATTAATTGTCTCTGTTGAGAGGACACCTCCATCCTCACCCAGTTTTCAGCCTCATCCTGGTCTGGCTGACCCCCTGGCTTTCTCTCTTTTTCTAGTAGATTTGCTCTACATGGAAGACTTCAGGACATTGTAGGTTTCCTCTTACACCAGTATGACCTGTGGGAGATGGGGTGGGCAAGTCTCCCATCTTTTTGTACATAGACATGCCATACCAGCCTTCCTACTCTGTCACTTCAAGGTGACATGAGGCACTTCTCCCTAAGGCTTGCTGACTTGCTATCTCCTGGTGTCAGGCTACGGCCCAGGAAGGAGGCACGAGAACCTCTTCTCTCAGGCCCCTCCAGATGAGGCCTTGCGATCAGAAGTCCCACACTCACACATAACCCTGTGGCTTCTCTCCCAACATCTTTCCCATTCCTAGCTCAGGAGGTATTCTCTAACTATTGGAAGAGGTGGAGGGAGGGGGTGTTGTCTGTCTCCTCCAATCCCTTTGGAGATCTTTTCTGTCCTATCCTTGAGTGGAGCCTTTGAACTCCCAGTCAGAGCTTCACTGAGAGGCTCCTCCACCATGGGCATTAGGAAAGGGGCCTGAGATACCCTGAAAAGATCTGAGGAGTATTAAGAAGAGACAAAGTCACATCAATTAACATTCCACATCTCAGTCTACCACCACATGGTCTGCTTTATTTCTATGTGCTATTTTACCTTGTGAGGCACAACTAACCATAATTAGACTAATTTTACTTCATGACTGATGTTGGCTCAGAAGAAAATTCTAAAAGAGATGATTCTAAAAACTTGGGGACTTGGGAAATAGCTACTTGTGGGAATACATGTTTCTGCACATGCCTGCCACCCCACCAATCCCCAGGCCCCATCTCTCCATTTCTGACTACTCATTTGGATATGCAAACTACTGAAGCATGATGGTGATCAAATTTGCCTCTTAACCTTAACCAAATTCACCTTACACATTTTCAAGTCACCCCATTAGTTTGCCACTTTGTGGCCCCAAAGAACTTAATATCATGTCAGCCAGGTCACTACCATTTTAAGAATTCTTTAATACACTAAAACCAGTCCCAGAAATTCTCAAGAGGCCATGATTGACAGTTATCCTTCCTCAAATATGTCCATTTCAAATGTGTCCTTGAAATATGCTAACTGTTCCAGAGACAAAACTCAACCTATTAAGTCATAACCCTCATTTCATGGGAATCTAATATTTAAAAAATAATAACTTCCTAAAATAATGATACTAATAACTTCCCAAACTTAAATTTGTTCAGGGATTTTACAAGGTATAAATCTAACCTTTCTAAACATGACAACGAAATTAAAAATTATAAAGGAAAAGACCGAAGAGGTGATCATGTGAAATGAAAACTTCCATACTCCAAAAAATATCATAAATAAAATTAAAAAGAAAAAGGAAAATTTTAAAAAAAAACCATACTGGCAACATAGCAACGTATATGACCAAATGAAATACCAATATACTGGAGATTAACAAAGCAAGGCTAAATACCCCAATATCTAAAAATGAGCAAAGGATATACGAGTAATCCCTGAAAGAACATATGCTAGTGGCCAACAGAGCATATAGTATTTAAAATACACAAGCTCTTCAATAAACTCATGAATGCAAATAGAAACGAGATGTCATTTTTCCTCTTTAAAATCAACGATTTTTTAAAGGACAGTATCCAATGCTGGCAGGTTTGTAATAAAGCAGATACATATGCACATCTTTGGCTGGGAATGTAGACTGTTATAATCTTTCTTCCTGGAGAGTACTTCCATAATTTGTACCAAAAGCCTTAAAAATATTTATATTCAGGGGGAACATGACTCTCCACTCCCTAAGTGTGGCTTCCCCTTCTACTTCCAAAGAGTACAGTAGAGAAAGAGGATGGGGAAATAACTTCATGGCTGAGCAGTCTCACACATACCACATCAGCCTGGAGATCAAGGTCAACATCAGCCATTGTAAATCATGTTGATAGTGTGTACTCTTGATATGATATAATAAAAATGGCACATTACCTCTACGATCCTCCTCTCAAAAACCCATAACTCCAATCTAATCATGAGAAAACATCAGACAATCCGCACTGAGGGACAGCCAACAATTTGACCCGTACTTCTCAAAACTGTCAAGGTTATCAAAAACAAGAGAAGTTTGAGACTGTCCTAGTCAAGAGGAGTCTAAGAAGTCATAAGGACTAAATGTAATGTAGTTTTCCAGATGGGATTCTGAAAAAGAAAAAATGACATTAGGTAAAAATGAAGAAATTCTGGGGGTGCCTGGGTGGCTCAGTCTTTAAGTATCTGCCTTCAGCTCAGGTCACGATTCCAGGCTCCTAAGATTAAGCCCCACATCAGGCTCCCTGCTTGGCAAGCCTGCCTCTTCTGCTCCCTCTGCCTGCTGTTCCCCATGCTGTGCTTTCTCCCTCTCTCTCTGTCAAATAAATAAATAAAATCTTTTTTGAAAAAAACAAAAACAAAAAAACACTGAAGGAATTCTGAATAAAGTGTGGGCTTCAGCTAATAAGATTTGTTTAATAATTATAATAAATATACCACACTAATGTAAGTTGTTATTATAAGGAAAACTGTGTTGAGGGGGATTATATGGGAACTCTCTGCTCAATTTTTCTGTAAACTTAAAACTACTCTAGAGAAAGTAAGTCAATTAAATTATTTTAATGTTTATATTCTTTGGCTAAGCTATTCCACATCCAGGAACCATCCTTAGGAAATAATCACAAATGTGGTCAAAGATTTCCCCACAAAGATATTTCAGTATTATTTAAAATAGAGATAACCTAAATGTGGGAAAGACGGGAGCCTGAGAGTCAGCCAGACCTGAGGCTCAAGTCCCCATCTCACCACTTTCAAGATGTTCATCTTTGCTGGACATGGGCTTTTCAGACGTATCCTGTACATCTGGCCACCGTCTCTTGTCTCCAATCCAGCTATGCCACAGAGGAGAAATGTGTGGTTACGTCTATATGCATTTCTGCGAAGACTTCGCTCTAGGAAACATTTGCATGGGGCAAGAAAAGTTAACAAATTCATAAATTGTACTTTGATATATACATACAGACTCTGCTATTCGTCTTTTCATTAAAGTAAGAGATTGTTGATTATATACAACAGGATTTTTCCCTTAAGTATTTTGAAGCAGTGTATCATGGAAAATATTTATAATGTGTTTTTAGTGAACAAGGATAATATAATGGCATGTACAATGTGATTAACAGATTTGCAGAAGATGTATATATAAGTGGAAGAAGAGAGCGGAAGGTAATAAGCAAAAATAAAATTACAATGTTTTTGAAATGCAAGCATGTTTATGAAATGCAAACATTTTTGCTGAAATCAACATCTTTTACTTTAAAATATCCCTGGGAATAGAAGTCCAAGCTTTGTCTTCCTCTGCTAGCCACTCTATTCGGTAGTTAATATGAAGCTATTTTACATCTTTCATTCCTTGGCCCCAACCACCACTCTGGATAGCCAGCATCCCAGGAGGTGAGCCAGCTGAGGGCCAGAGACCTGGAATCTGGGCTGAGGTCAGAGATGGCAGAGCATGAGATTTCCTGTGGGATCTAGAATTTAGAGCTAGGGGCTATCTGAAAGTCCCCATTCGGGGACAAAATCAAAATCAATGGTCTTCCAGCCAAGTCATCAATCCAAAGGGATTAGAGACAGAAAAAGTTTAGAAGGGCAACCTGCAGGACTTCTTTTGGTTGCAGAGCAAATCTGAAGTTACTTTTCATAGACTCCTGCAAGCCTCCTCCTGGTGGGGCCAGAATCTGAGGGTGTGACTGAAAAGTCCAACAGGAGATGAATCATCAATCCTAAGTGAAGCTTGAAACACAGATATTTATCCAAAAAAATGCCATAGGAATAACACTGGCATTGAAATCAGAGAGACCTGGATCCAAATCCCACATCAGCTATATGTTAGTTATAGGACCTGAGCAAATTATCTGACCCTTTTCAGATTCTGTGTCCTCATCTGGAAACATAGGTGTGGCAAAGGACACTACTTGGCCACCAAAACTTGGGGCTCCCCTTCCATGGTATAGAGATGTTGCTGAAAAGTGGTTGTCCTGCCAGGGACTGATGACATTTCCCAGCCCCTCTGCATCTAAATGAGGACATGGAACAAGACCTAGGCATTAAAATGTGAGCAACAATGATGGGTGTCAACTCTGAGCAAGGACGGTTGAGTATCTGGTATGCCTTCCCCACACTCTCCCCCTTCTGCCTTGGAGGTCATGATTGAAACTGTTGACATGGGGCACCTGGGTGGCTCAATCGTTAAGCATCTGCCTTCTGCTCAGGTTATGATCCCTGTTGTGGTGAGGGTGGGGGATTGGTCCCTGCCCAGCAGGGAGTCTGCTTCTTCCTCTCCCTCTGCCCCTCCCCCTTGCTTGTGCATGCACGCTCTCTCTCTCTCTGTCCATGTCCTGCTTGTGCATGCACGCTCTCTCTCTCTCTGTCCATGTCCATTAAACATATAAATGGAGGGTACATTTAGGATACTTCGATTCCAAATATAGTCTACAGAGTATAGGTGAAATTTATTTTGGTGGATCCTCAGAGACATCTCAGAGTTAAGTAATCCCCCTTCAGAGATACCATAAAATGACTGTGTGTCTGATTAAGACCATAAGCCACACATATGAAGGTGGGGTAAAAATAGGGTTTCTAACGTGATCACCAAAAGAGAAGCCACTTACGGCAGACACTTGAAGGTGACATGGTGATTTCTGATAGAATTGCTTATCACATGGGGGCACCTGGGTGGCACAGTCCATTAAACATCTGACTCTTGTTTCTGGCTCAGGTTGTGATCTCACGGTCATGAGATTAAGGCCCATGTTGGTCTCTCTCTCCCTTTTAAAAAATTGCTTATCACATGAGCAACTCTGGATGGATTACACCAACATATATAACAATAACCAGATTAATTTTTTAATGACGGGTAGTGATTCTCCTCAGCAAAGCAGGAGAGGTGAGCCAGTGAAATGATACATGTAAAGTTCCCAACACCACACCTGGAACACAAACATTAGCTCCTTTTTCCTGTCAGCTCACCACAACAGTTGTGTATTGCCTATTTATCCCACATCTAGACCAGGGAATTGTGTGCAGAGATCATCTCTTCAGATCTGAAGGACCAGATACACCCAAGGCCTTGGATAATAGGAAATGTTTCTTAGCTTTTAAGGTTCAGGAATGCTCACTTGTGACGCTGACAGAACTTGAGAAATAAGACATCTTATCGGATTGCTTAAATGAACTACAGTTTGGCTCAAAATTGATCCCAGAATAGAACCCTCTTATACTGATCAATTGTTTGAAAGGCACATGATTTCAAAAATGGGGTAGAATTTATTTAACATGCTGAAGGGCAAGGATAACCCTTAGTAAGTTAATGTTTACCTTACATAGTTATCTTGTCAATGTCACAGTTTGACCTATGAATGCTATGTCCAGATTTTTAAATTTCTGGTGACTTTTCTTTGGAATGTGGAGACTAATTTTTGTCTCCTTGAGTTTGAACTGTCTTAGAGACTATCTTCCAAAAATTAAAATGTGGAGAAAGTGAAGGTGTATGCTTTCTGAGATGAGGATAGAGTGGCCTCCTTCTTGCTCTCTCGGACAGCTCACTCTAGGGAAAGTCAGCCGCCATGTTGTGAGAACATTTAAGCAGGCCTGTGGAGAGGTCCACATGATGAGGGACTGATGATTCCTGTAGACATCAAGCAAAGAATTGAGACTTTCTGTCAACAGTCATGTGAATGATCTACTACCTTGGCAGCGAGTCAACCAGCCACAGTCAAGTCCTCAGATGACTGCAACCCTGGTTAATGTCTTGACTGCAACCTCATGAAAGACCCTTAGCCAGAACCACCCTGTGAGTTGCTCCTGAATTCCCAACCCACAGAAACCTGTTTCATAATGAAACAATGTTTGCTGTTTTAAGCTGCTAAATTTTGAGGTAATTTGTTATGCAACAATAGGCAACTAATATAGGGGCCCTTTTCCACAAGCCAAGAGCATTATACTGGGACTCTTCTAGGCACAAAGTAAAGCATACAGTTGCATTTAGTTGTGTATATATGTTAACATACATAAAGTACACAACTTAAGTGTACAACTCAAGGAATTTGTACATATATGTAAACACTACCCAGGTCAAGATAGAGAACATTTCCACTACTCTAAGAAATTCCCCATGCCCATATCTAGTTAATAACTCTTCCCCCCATAGCCACGTTTCTGAGTTCTATAACTAGATTGTTTTGCATGTTGTTGAACTTTATACAAATGGAATTATTCCGTATGTACTCCTGCATGCCCAGCTTCTTTCACTCAGCATAATAGTTTTAAATTTTATATTGTTACATATTTCAGTAGGTTGCTAGTCTTATTCCTGGGAAGTATTCCATTGTACAATTATGCCAAATTTATTTATTTCCCTACTGACAGACATTTGGTGTGGAGGCACCTCTAGTTATGTGCCTTACTAGAGGTGCCTCCACAATTTGGCTTATCTCCAACTGAGGGCATTATGAATAAAGCTAGTAGGAATATTCTTGTCCCTTTGAAGACCTAGTCATTCAATGCTGTCAATATCCTTGTTCTTTTGAGGACCTAGGAATTCAATACTCTTGGCTTAAATCTTAGGAGTGGAACTGATGGGTCATAGGGTGGGTGTACACTTAACTATCAAACAAGCTTCTAGAGTAGTTGGGTCATCTTACATTTCCACTCAAAGAAATTTTTTTTTTCCATTTGAGGCAAACTCAGTTTGAAAAGAAAGAAAAACAAAAGTTAGTCTTGATGAAAAGTGAGTGGCAATGAATAAAGAGCTTCTTAAATTATTTGGAGTAGTCAAGAAAACCATTCCCCAAGGCACAGAGCTTCTGACAGCTGACCCTCTGGGCAAATATTTTCATTTTGATCGTTGGTTTGGACATCATTTTAGCCACTTAGACCAAAGGTGTTCATAAAGATGATTTGACCAGGGCCCTAAATCCCGAGAGAAGAATTTACATAAAGAACCCTTCAGATGAGCTTTCCCATTCGGCTAAATGGAAGAAAGAATTTTCCCACATGGCATGCTTGTTTACTGAGCCTGCCTAGCTCCATGACAAATGAAACAACTTCTTGATGCCTAACACAGCCCCCAGGCACTGAGTAAGCTGCGTGTTTCCCATGAGTTCAGCCTCAAACAAACAGATTGGATAACTTTCATAATTATGCACTCTGGGGCATAGGGCTGTGATAGGCTCAGGCTCCGCACACAGCCCCAGCAGCCTGTCCCCAGCTTGCTCCCGGCATAGGAGGTGTCTCTATGTCCTTTCTGGTTCTGAAACCAGCCTGACACCCATGGGATTATTTTCATCAGTTGTACAGGGTTCTGTAAGAGAGAATGACAACAGCCAGAATATCAAGTCCAATCTCAAGTAACTTCAGAAGATACTCAATGCGATCTATTTTTTTTTTTTCCTATTAGGAAAATTAGAAATTGGCAACCAACAAAAATGAGAAATGGTTCAGTTCAAAAAAAAAAACCCTTAGTATGCAGATGATGGGAATTGTGTATTTAAGGGCAGAGGAATGACATGAGGAGGAAATACTGAGGCCACAGTGTGCTGAGCAACGAGCCATTCTACACCCACGGAAGGGCCAAAACCCAGATCCAGAGCTGCATTATTTCCAGGTAATTCAGGAAAGGATTGGGGCTTGGTCCTGGACTAATTCATGAATTTTCTTATGACTTTTATTATTATAAGTGGCTTAGATGCCAGGAGGAAAGGAATAAAGAATTTATTTTCTTCCTTTTCTCTCTCTCCCTCTCTCCCTCCCTTTTTTCCTTCCTCTTTATTTTTTAATTTACCACTGGCCAGGCACTCACCAAGCATAAGTTAACTTAATTCCTACAACAGCTCCGTAAAGTACGTACCATTATCCCCATTCCAAAGATGGTCTTGACCTCAGGGAGTTTAAATGACTTTCTTCTCCCAACTCAAAGGAGAAGGAGCAGGATTTGAACCCAAGTCTCTCTACTCCTCGCTCTAGACTTCTGACTGTTTTTACAAAATTAAAAGAAATATTAAAATGAGCAGACTCTACCCTTCACTATGGACAAGGACTCCACGCTCAGATTGTGTAAAAGCTGTGGTCAAAAAGGAAAATACATTTTTCCTTAATGTTCTACTCCTAATGACCAATGGCTCCCTGCCGCCTAGGGTCGGCTTATTCTCCTATGAGAAAGATTTAATTAAAATCCTCTTTCTTTTTTTGTTGTTGTTGATTTTTGTTCGTTTTGCTTGTGTTTTTTTTTTTTAAGATTTTATTTATTTGTTTGATAGAGATCACAAGTAGGCAGAGAGGCAGGCAGAGGGTTGGGGGGAGCAGGCTCCCTGCTGAGCAGAGAGCCCTATGAGGGCTTGATCCCAGGTCCCCAGGATCATGACCTGAGCTGAAGGCAGAGGCTTTAACCCACTGAGCCATCTAGGCACCCCTAAAAGCCTCTTTCTTTGAGAGCATTGCCTCCCTGAGCCCCTCTGCTCCACAGGGACCAGCCTTGAGCTTTACATGATAGTGAGTTTTCTCTGCTTTCCCCTCCAAACCAGGGAAGACGGCTCCGCGGCTATTAAACTCACTTTCTAGTGTAAAGAGAAGCCACATTGCCTTCTCTATTCCCTGTCTTATTTAGAGAAGTTCTCTAACGCTAGAGCCATTGTGTTTGTATAAGCCACACAAACAACAACGTATTGCTCCAATTACTGTCTATTGTGTTTTGGGGTCTCCTTGATAATAGCAGGTTGGAGTACACTTGGCTGGGTTGCCCTTATTAAACTGTGAAGGTCACTTCTCCGCCTGGATCTGTAGCCGGTGAACCCTCCCTTCTCTTCCACAAATACGTCTCTTCCAGAGCTTTCTGCAATTAGGGCTCATTTCTCTAGGTTTCATATGGCAGGCGTCTGAACAGAATTAAAAGCATAAGCACGTGCAAAAATAATCCGCTTCCCAAGATAGTAAATGCTGAGAAGTTCTATATTAGAACACACTGCGAGTGCTGACTGGCTAGGCCATGATTAACCTAATAGGCTTAAAGTTCCACTTGCCATCCACATCTGTCGGGACCGGAGCAGAATGCAGGCGCATAATCCACAAGACTGAGGTCCTGGAGAACTGCCCCTCTGCTCACTCACAGCGGAGGGTTCAAGACACAGAGCAACAAGACCACAGGCACCCCGGCCTCTTCGCAGTGGGGCCAAGGAAGGAAGGAAAGGGGGCTCCAAGGACCCGGTGCCATGGACCTCAGAGCATTCTGGCCTGGAAATTGCCTGGACCGACTCGTAAGGCTGCCTTTTACTCGTATTTCAAGGACAGTTCTCTGAAAACTGTGAAGACTGTGGGTAGGAGAGGTCTTACAGGCTGAAATCATGGGGTGCACACCTTCTCACAGTGACATTGTTAATAGCGTTGCTAAGAGTGGCATCCAGTTTTTTAAAAAGCCCAAAGCAATTCTTCCAGGATGTCAGGGGGCCAGTGAAAGATGCTCTATCCCTTTGCTGGTTCCAAGCTGCACCTGCTATGACTCTGGGGGAGACCCGTCCCAGGGACAGAGGCTGGCAGAGGAACAGCCAAGGGTCGGGTGGACCCAAAGCCCAGCGGAAGGTCTCTATCGGCGCACAAGAGATCTCACTGCAGGCCAAGGAAAAGCTATGGAGGGAATGCCCCCAGAAACCGAAACCTCTCCACCCCAACTGGACAAGTCACAAAGCCACAGGGCTAAAGACCTTCCATCCAAGACGCAGAGCTCCCACAGGTCACAAGGGGCAGTCTTTTCCAGGGAAGAGAGTGAAGAAAGGAACACCCAGCAAAGGAAGCTGAGATGCCACACATGTGACCAACAGGACCATTGCTGCCAAACCATCCTTCCTGCTCATGAGCCTGAAAGCAAAGTGGATTTCCCTGAGCCCCTGGTGAAGGCCCACCAGCACGCCTACACCTACCTCCACTCCTGCCTCTCCAAGTACGAAGCAATCCTGTGCCTCATCCATCAGGCCACCCAGACCCAAGAGCTGTTGCAGCCCATGGTCACCTTCCTGCTGCTGTGCTTTGATGAGGTCAACCAGCTCTTGGGCGAGATCTCCAAGGATGGAGAAACGCTCCTCCAGGAAGTCCGGGAGGATCTGGCTTGGCCGTTGAGGAAAGGAGAGTCCCAGGAGCAGCCAGACCTCCTGCAGCAGCTTCTGCAGTACACAGTCAGCAAGCTGCTGGGGCTCAGTGGCACGGTGGCCTCCATCACCGGCAGCTTCCTGGAGGGCTCCAGCAGTTACCACCATGCCACTGCGAGCCTCTTGGGAAAGAAGCTGAGCACAAAAAGGGCTGCAGATGAATGCCTCCTAAGGGCTCTGGGGCAGCTGGAGAGCTTGGCGAATGGCCACGGGGACCCTGGGATGCAAGGTGGACCCTTGTGCTCTGAGGACAGCGGCATCGGTGGGGACAACGAGTCTGTGCAGCTGGGGGACAGGCTGGGCAAGCAAGCCAGCTGGGACTCGGGGTCAGAGCCCGCAGAATGCAAGCCAGTGCATTCAGCCACGGGGGAAGCCAGGCTGTCAGGAAAGACCTGGCAGCAAAGTCCTTCCCGGATGGGTGCAGACAGACCCCAGGACTGCCCCCTCTCCAGGCCTCCAACTGCAAAGGTGCAGCCCGCGGCACAGTGGGGAGCAGGTAGCCCACGCCCCTCAAGCCCAGGCCCAAAAACGATGACCGCCAGGCCTCTGGGGATGGGCGAAAGTACCCTGTGTGAGTCCCCTGGGATCGGGGTCTCCATGGAAGCAGATCTTTCTAAAAGTTCCAGGTTAATAGACACTCCTTCCTTCAGTGAAGGGGAGGACAGTAGCCCAGAGAGGGAGGAAGACCAGCTGAGCGGTATGAGTCCATGTCCATGGCAGGAAAAGTCTTCCCCTCCAAGGCCACGCTCTTCACCTGGTGGCCCAGAGAGCCCATTTCAGTCACACCCCAGGAGGCTCGATAGCCCTGAAGCTCAGGAAATGATTCTGAAGATGAAGGAGGCAATCAGTGAAAGGATCAAGTTTGTCCCTGTGCCTTCTGGGACCCAGGACTGGGCCGATGAGGAGGAGCGGAGGACAGCGGTCTCCCCAAGACCCAACACAGCCAGCGGCAGCAGCAGGGCCGCTGTGAGGCAGAGGAGGTCCCAGTCAGAGGGGTGTCTGCAGAGCCACATGGAGGACCCCACCTTCCAGGAGCTGCGGAGGGTCCAGAGAGACCTGAGCCGGAGGCTGGAGGCATTTTACGCCCTGGGTGCACGGCAGCAGGGACGGAGCCCGGAGCGGGTGCGGCAGCCCCGAGCTGCGGCTCTGAGGCCCGACACCTGCAGGGGCTCCCAGAACAACACCATCAGCAAGCTGAAGGCCTCCCTCACCAAGAACTTCGTCATTTTGCCAAGTCAGGACAAGAGCATCTTGCAGAAATGTGGTCCCCGTCCCGAGGGTGAAGAGCCCCGGCCAGGGGAGGGGGAGGGGCTGTCAATCACCATCCCGTCGGGTGAGAAGACCAGTGAGGCTCCAGGGGCCGAGGACTGGAATGTCAGGGGCTGTCCCAGCAGAACATCCGTCAAGAAACTCATTGAAACCTTCAGTCCCACCAAGAGTCTGAGGACCCTAGGGGACTCTAAGGACGCTGGGCCAAGCCCCTGCCTCAGGAAGTGGGGGATCCCCATCATGCCTCCCAGATTTCCCATTTACAGGGGGCTTGCCCCTTTGTATCCCAAGCCCCGAATTTCTCCAGCAGCAAGTAGAGAATCTCTCCAGGAGGGCCCAGGCTGGAGGCCTTTATCGCCTATCTTCCCCCGTCTGCTGACATCAGGAGCGCCCAAGAAGGAGGACCTCAGTGTCAACAGTGAACCAGAAGATGACCCAGAGCATCTCCCTCCACCGCCTCCGGAAATCCTGATGGACAAGTCGTTCACCTCTCTGGAGCCCCCGGAGAGCAGCACGCCAGCAGGGAGCTCTCCCAAGGGGACCCATGTGCCAGGGCTGGGAGGGGCCGACCCTGCCCGGAGAACGTGGGCTTCCCCGAAGCTAAGAGCCTCCATGAGCCCCACTGACCTACTACCCAGCAAGAGCGCGACTGCCCCCACCAGGCCCCACAGCACAGGACTAGGGGGCAGCAAGAGCAGCTGCGGTACCAGAAAGCTCACCATGGACCTGAGCCGCCCTTCAGTAACCAGCAGATACCAAGAGGTGGAGGGCAGAGGGGCTCCAAGTCAGGCTCCCACAGACAGGGTCACCAGCCTGTCCAAGCATCCCCAGAAGGCCATCCCCTGGCACCACTCCAGCCACACATCTGGGCAGAACAGGACCTTGGAACCCAGCCTGGCCAGGCCAACACGAGCGTCGCATTCTCCTGAAGCCCCCAGGCAGAGCCAGGAGAGAAGCCCCCTGCTGGTCAGGAAGGCCTCTTCCACGAAGGGATATTGGACACCCCGAGCGGACAGGAGGCATCCCTCCTCTCACAGACCTGCCCAGCCAAGTGCTCCCCCCGTGCATGGCTCCCCCAGCCCACCGGTCAGCCCTCCGATAAGCCCCACGGTGCTCAGCCCCGCAACGATGAAGGAAGGAGCGTCCCCCCCACCCCGGCACAGGCCTCCCCACACTCCCCCGGTGAGCCCACCCGCACAGCACACCTCCAGCCCTGCTACCCAGCACACAGAAGCGAGCTCCTCTTCCTCTGCCACCTCCCCCTCCCCACCAGTATCCCCAGCTCTGGGGCACCAGCAAACAAGAGACTCCGAGGACAGTCAGGCAGCCACGGCCAAAGCGTCTGGGAACACACGTTCCATATTCTGTCCAGCCACCTCCTCTCTGTTTGAGGCGGCCCTGCCACCTTCGACAGCCCGCCCACTTGCCGCAGCATCGCTGCCCCCTGAAGCTGGCGGCCCTCGCGGGACCCCCGCAGGGGGCTGGAGGAGCTCAGGGCCACGGCAGAGGGCAGGCTCACAGCGGGGCATGGCTCTGTGTGCCCTCAACCCTCAGCCTTTCATCAGAAGGACAGCTTCTGACCGCCGGCCAAGTGTCCGCCTTCGGCTGCCTGTCCCCAGCGCCCCCAGCGACGCTTGTCAACCAGCGCTCTGCAGGAGCAGGTAAGGAGGGTCCTCGGGCCAGAGCCGAGAGCCCCTTGGGGTCATCTGGGTCAGTAGTTTCCAGACTGTGCTCCAAGGGGAGAGGCTGAGGACAGGGGGCTGCGATATGACCTGCCTCCCGCCATCGGACCCATCCTTGAGCAGCCGCACTTTCATCTGTCACTCATTTCAGGCTCCCAGGAAAGATTTTTTTTTTTAATTTTTATTTATTTGACAGAGATCACAAATAGGCAGAGAGGCAGGCAGAGAGAGAGAGAGAGAGAGAGAGAGGAAGGCAAGCAGGCTCCCTGCTGAGCAGAAAACCCGATGTGGGGCTCTATCCCAGGACCCTGGGATCATGACCTGAGCCAAAGGATGAAGCTTTAACTCACTGAGCCACCCAGGCGTCCCCTCCCAAGAAAGATTTTAACTGAGAGAAGCTCTGCTGTGTTAAAAATAGAGTTTAAAACAATCACCTTAATCCAAGCATACCCTCCCCTTTATTTTACATTTGCGGTAGGAGGCGAAGTGAGGTCCCACCCCGCACTGAGCCACAGTCAAGCCGTCTGGAACCAGCGACCAGATTTCTGTTGTCTCTGGTTTACTGAGGTTCTCAGCCTTGCAGGCCCCACAACCCCTTTAAAACTCTTAAGAATTACGGAGAACCCAAAAGAACCTTTGCGTAGGTGGGTTGTATCTCTCCCTTTTTACTGTATTATAAATTACGGTTGAGAAATACCTAAAATATCTACGAATTCATTTTCTCAATGACCCCCACTCTCCTTCACCATTAAAAAAGTAGGTATATTTTCCACGACCAATACACTTAGTGAAAAGAGGGTCCTTGTCTTATATTTTTGCAAATCCCTTTCATGTCTGGCTTCCAGGAAAGAGGGCGGCCTGCTCAGAACCGCTTCTGCAGTCCATCTGGAGTGATATCACACAGGACGTAGACAGGAAAAGTCCTGCATTTATGAAAGAATGAGTGGAAAAGGCAAATGATATCTTGATAGTATTTTGAAAATAGTTTTGACCTCATAGATGCCCCTCCAAAGTGTCTCGGGGACACCCAGGGGACATACCTTGAGATGTCCTAGAGGTATGGAATATAAAGGTTTAGCTTTCCCACAACCCCAAAGACTTGCCTCTACTTTCCTTCCATTCTAGCCTCACCTCCATCTCCCCGTGTGGAGGTGTGGAGGGCAAGAAAAAGACCCTTTCATGGGCATTGAGTACCAGAATCGGCGAAAGGATGGCCATCCCTACCCTTGGCAGACTGAGCTCCCAGTGTGTGTCGCTTGGGAGGGCAGCTGACTTGCATGTCATTGGCCCAGCCATGCAGGCAGACCTGGGCATGGGATAGTAGCTGATCATGAATCATGGTAGAGCCAGTGCCTGAACATGGAAAGAAAGATACATGTGCCCAAGTGGGTAGAACACATGGGGAAATGGCATCTCTTCCAGAATGCAGCCTAGGGAGAAAACTCTGAGACCTGTTGGAGAAATCTCTTATCAATGTGTCTCGATATCAGATTGGACAAAGTTCAACCGTCCTGGTCCTTGCTATCTTTGAAAGGCCCCCTGCTGCGACAATCCGCAGTTTATCTCGCCAGAGTGACACGGGTTACGGGACTCCACAGTCCGCTGAGGCATACATGGTAATTTTTTTACAAAGTGCTCTGCAGCCGATTTTAAATAAAGTTATTATCTAGGGAAAGTTGTGCATTATTATAGTTATATAAACTTCCCCAGCCACTTGAAAGAAATGAAATATTGATTATTTTTTTGCAAGAATCTTAATGTAATGCTGCTGCTCTTTTCTTAAATCTAAAATGAACTTCCTACAGCACAGTGCTTTTCATCTAAGAACCTCTATAAATGTTAATGCATTACTCCTCGCACTGGCCACTTACTCTCTTATTACATTTCTAAAACTGCGCCCTTCAGGAGAAGAGCTCGGGAGAACAGGGACAATAAAATGGCATTAATTAAAAACACTAACATTTTAAAACAGCAGTAGCAATAATAAAGTAACATAAAATTGTTCAAGAAGAAAATAATGCCCTTCTCTCAGGCATCTCCGCAGAACAGGGCAGCCTAAAAGGTTGTTTTATGTCCTGAATCTCAATACTTAGGGAGATGGGGTAGATGGGGGGGGGGGCAGCGAGAAGTGCTTATAGCTTGAAAGAAAGGAATATTCGTAAACAGGAGACTTCCCAAGGTTGCCTGAAAGGTCACAATAATGGCTCACACTCCTTCCCCTGCCTCCTGGTAAGACCACACCTCCAAGCCACTTGGAGCTGAACCTGTTGAATGTGAAGGGAAAATACTCACCACCCCCCATCCCTCGACCCCTCTGCCCCTATACAGTTGACATCTGCGAGCAGAAGCATGCCAGCAGGGAGTGTTTCTCACTCTATAGATGCATTATTTTTTTTTTACCTGCCCTCCTGCATATCAGAAACCAGATCGAGGAGGTAGGCATGATTTGCCTGAGATCATGTAACTAGCCAACAGGCCAGTGGGAGAGAGCCAGAAAGACTCAGAACAAGCTGTTTCCCCAAGCAGGGACTTGTAGGAATGCAACCGCCCCATGGTATCTTGCATCAGAGGCGGGATGACCTGGCCTACCCCTGGCATTGACCTACTTCTCGTCATCCCGTGCCAGGCACAAAGCCCTTTTATAGAAAAAATGATGATGTTTATATCCTCCCGATCTTGGGGTCCAGGGGATTGGCAACAGTCCTTGGAGTCTCACCGAGGAAGCTCAGTCACTAAGCTGTAGCTGTTACTTATGCTTTGAATCCCCTGACGGAGGTGCCATCTCTGGGTCTTAGCACACTGGGGCACTGTGAGCATTCAAGAAGGGTCCAGACATTCTCCCCTCAATACAGTGCTTTTAGCTTTTGCTTGGACTGGACCACCCAGGCAGAGGCTCTTGGCAGCGCAATCCCCCAACCCTGTTTCTTGGATCAGGCTCCCAACCCACCAGCCGGGCAGTGGCTACGCATCCTGCCTCCCCAGCCTTTCTGGGATCAGGCGGATCCCAGTCGCCGCGTGGCAAGCAGGAAAATCTACCTCCAAGCCTGAGCCTCAACCTGGCTGGAGTGGGAGAAGACACAGTTCTAGGACAAAATCCTTTGTCACCTCCACTGACCGGAGACACTGGCCCTGCCCGTCCCATTCTCCTGGCAGCACCTCCAGTCGCGGAGCGGCAAAGGGTCCTCCGTGAGGTGCATCAGGCTGGTCCTGAGCACAGAATCACCCTCAGAATCAGGCAGGGACCAGAAATGGGGCCCGAGCCCGGCGCAGCTGAGGCTGGCTCTGAGGAACACAGGGAGACGCTCAGGGCAAAAAAATCCCGGGTATGCCCATCTCAGTTCCCACCCCACCTCACCCCACATTCCGGCCACCCCCATCCTAGTAGGATCCCAACTCAGACTTGCCCTCCGCTGGTCGGACAGCTCGGGGAAGCCTAACCACAGAGCCAGGCGTGCTGCGTGATAAAACTCCGGGGATGGCGGAGAAACTGCTGTCACTATCGGAGAGAAGGACCTTCTGGTCTCCGCACGTGGGGAGCCGGGTCCAATCCTGGACCTGAGATGACTGACAGCGAGGCTCTGACCCTCAGGTGCCTACCCGTTATGTGACAGGGTGGTCCCTCATTTCCTGTCCAGGGCTGACTTCCTGTTCATGCTAGCAAGCAGAGTGACTGCAGGCTGTTTACTGAGCACTTACCATGTGCTCATTCCAAGCACCCTGTGAGATGCGCACTTTTATCATCTCTGTTCTACAAAGAGAGCAATGAACTTGCTCCAGGATACGCAGCTAGTAAGTGCAGAACTTGAACCCGGACAGCCGGACTCCCACTTCCAGGCAGGAGCAGTGAGGCCAGCCAGCCAGCACACGGCCCCTGTGGCCCTCGGAGCTGGTCCCCCTTCTGGCCTCAGCTGGCTCTGCACTTGTGGTCCTTCTCCATGCTGCACCCACAGTGCACACTCGGGGTCCCTCTCCCCTCAAAACCCCTCTTCTCCCGGTGTCACTCAGCAGCTGGGAGGCTCTGTCCTAGCCAGATGCCAGGCTTGGGCCAGGCACTTTCCCTTTAACTCCGTTCAGGAAAAGGGAGGCAGCTGAGCAAAGCCGGGTGTGGTGGGGTTTTGTTTTGTTTGGGGTTTTTTTTTTTTTTTTTTGCTGTTATTGTTGGTGTTATTTTTAATTCGACTAGCTAAGCCTCGCCCTTTATTAAATAAGAAGTGCTTTAAAAAAAAACAAAAATAAAATAAAGGCCCAGCTCCCAGAGTTTCTGAGGGAGCTGCTTTGTTCAGAGCAGCGGGATCCTGGGCGTGAGGGGAAGAACAGGACTCCTGCTGTCCGCACAGACCCCAGGGCTCGGTTCCCACGGTGCCAACCACGGCACGCGGGCACACACCAGGACGGCACCAGCCAGGCAGACCTGGTGAGGGAGGGCGGAGGCGGGGCACCGGGAGTCCATGGGCCTGTGGCTGAGACAGATAGCGAGGGACTGAGGGACTGAGAGAGGCAGGGTGGAGGTGGAGAGGGCGGGAAGGGGAGCCAGAAGGAACAACTGAGGAGCGTCTGATCAGCAGCTGTCCTTTCTCTCTGCAGCAGCAGTGAGGAGAGCCCCAAGAAGGACACAGAGCCATGGAACAGCCCCTGTGCCCCAGAACTGAGGGGTGGTGGCAGGGGCGCGTCTCCCCCAGAGCTCTTCGTGTTGGGCCAAGGGCTGCAACGGGAAGCCCGAGCCAGCCACACCCAGGACAAGCCTCAACAGAGGGAAGTAGCCTGACCGGCTAACCAGCAGGGTCACACGGATGCCAGCCACCCCACAAGGCGATGGGTGACAGCCAAGCATCAGACTGTCCCAGGGAGGGTGGCCAACCAAACTCCTACTGAAGCGTCCTAGAAAGATCTGGAAGGTGCACTGCCCAGAGAGTCTGCTGAGTTCTAAACCTTTGCCATTTTCGGTCCCAGATTCTGGTTTGCATTGGGGTACAAAGGTTAACTACAACCTTGGACCCTGACACTCTTTAATCCTTCAAGTACTGGCCTTAATTTAGGGGAAAAATGCATTTGTTGCAGGCTGCTTGGTGGACGGGGGGGTGGGGGGGGGTTGCTGGGGTGAGTTTCATGGACTTATTTAACCCCCACAATAAAGAATGAAGCAGATAGCGCCCCTCCCCCCACCCCCGAGCCTGAAAGTGTCGTGCCTGTGCCTGACGTCACACAGCCAGGAAGAGAACAGAGCAAAAATTCCAACAGGTGTGCCTGGCACCAGAATCCCTTGGTTTTTTGTTCCATTTCGTTGCCTATGACTATTCCCTCACACCATCTGCCTAAAGCAAACATAGTTGTACAAATGGTTGGAAAGCGTGGTGGTTTGTTTTTTGGTTTTTTGTTTTAAGATTAAGTAGTGGCCCAGGGTTGCGGCCACGCCACTGATGAGAGCTTTGTTTAGGAGCCGATCGCTCCAGAGATAGGAAGACTGAAGAGGAATGGAGACACACACCCTCCTCCTTCTCCTCCTTCCCCAGCACAGACCAAAACCCTCCACCCATAGCTTCCAGCCCACTCCCACGGCTGAGCAGCCTGGGATCAGGATCGTGTCTCAGGGGCGTGTCTCGGGTGCTCTGCCCCACACATCCCCACGCCTCTCCGACGGGCTGGGTACGACCCAGCCTTGCAAATACACAGCCTGCCCTGCACGTCCCGCGGGGGCTGGAGCTCGCGGACATGCACACGTGCACGCATACAAACCCTCGTGCGCACGCCGGTCTCCCCGGGCGGCTTCTCCGCCAGCTTCATTCCCCAGTCATCCGCACAACTTCTGCCGAGGTTGAAAGGGAGATGAAGAACTCCTGCTCCTGCCCAAACCCCGCTTCTGCCAATGCTCTAGATATTGGCTGCAGATCTTGGAATGTTTCCATGGGCGGCTGTGGAGGGCTTTCTTTTTAGAAACGAATTTGCAGTAATTGGGTGATTCAATACCGGCTCAAGAATTCTCAGCCACGGGTATAGCTAAGGGACCAACCCCCAGATCTGCAGCAAAGCTGATTTTTTTTTTTAAAGTTTGGGAAAATTATAGACTTCAAATCCTTTCTTGTTGAAATAGATCCTGGCTCAAGAAGATGTCCTCTGGGTCCTGGGGAAGATACCATCTGTAAATGGATTCACTGTGACTTTTCCAGTTATTAAAGTAGGGGTGACAAGGATGATCTCTTCCAAGGCACCCAAGGAACAGATGATTAAACTGCCGGAGGCGCCGCACCGCCCCCACTCTGTTGGGAGGTGTCTGTCCCCACCCACACGGCTGCCTAGTGTCCCAGCGGAGTTCCGCGGCAGCAGGGTGGGTTCCCGGGCCGAGCCACACGCAGGGGTGAGTGGGTGGCCACAGGAAATGGGAGGAAGTCCAGCTCCCGGGGCAGGCAGGGCATGGCTGAGGTAAGTGTGTGAGAACAGCCAGGTTTAGGACACAGTCTGGCCACCTGGGCAGGCCAGCTGCGGTGGGCCCCGGGTGGGCTGGGCACTGAGCCGAGCAGAGGAAAAGCCAGCAGGCAGAGAGGGAGGCAGCTCACGGATAATCGGCTTCAGGGAGAAGCAGACCCTGTAGGGCTAGGGCTTAGGGGCAGACTTCCCGAGGTCTGAAGAAACACAGCAGAAACAGAGAAACAAAGCAGGGCTGGCCGGGGGCACCATTCATGAAATGGTGAGACAGCGTGGGGGTGTAACCACAGGAGCAATAAACAGTTGAGTTCTGGGAACCAGAATAGGAAGTGGGAGCCAGATCCGTAGGAGGCGGAAGCGAGGCCGAGCTCCCTGTAAAAGCGCCCCCTCTTAGAGGGCTGGGGCTGGTTTGAGTCTGTAGGTGGGAGCCGAGTGCACCCAGCGAGCGGCAGCCACAAAAGTAGGTGTGAGTGGCTGGGCGCCAGGCAGCCTATTCCCTCCCTGAAGGAGTCAGCATCAGAGAGAATGCCCTGGAAGAGTTTGGAATGCGCTTCCCTGAGGGCGCCTGGCAGGAGGCTCTCTGAGAGCAGAGGTCGCCCTCTCCCCCGAGCTAGGCTGCTGATAGTGGCTGACACCCACCGTTCTCCCCATGGCAGAGGAACACAGGGTTT
Organism: Mustela nivalis; assembly: GCF_964662115.1. NCBI lineage: Eukaryota > Metazoa > Chordata > Mammalia > Carnivora > Mustelidae > Mustela > Mustela nivalis. The sequence goes on along the minus strand of NC_139027.1, from coordinate 22,400,419 downwards.
CCAGGGTCCCTGCGTCAGTCCTGGAACGGGTCAGGACTCCTCCTCATCTCTCCACATTTACTGAGCACCTACTAAGACCAGGGCAGTGCTGGGCTCCTGCTGTATATCCCTATACATGATGCAGTGAGAGGCCTCCAGGCCCGAGCATCAAGGACAATGAGCTGATAGAGACTATCATGTTGGCCAAGGACCCAGCTGCTTTAAGAACCTCAAGTCAGCTTCCCCTGGGGTAAAGCAGAGGGGTCTCCAAGGCCCAGGTGCTGGGAGGCACTAAAGGTCAAAGGTGAAGCATGGCCCAGCTAGCATCAGACCAGATGGGTCACAGATGTTTTCTGGCTACCATCCCAACCACCAGACTTAGGTCAAACTACAGGTGAATTACACACTGTGCAAAAGAAATTAAATGTACCATAGCAGGCAACTTGTGTGGCTTTGACTCAGTTTCCCCCTCCTTAAGACCAGGCCTTTACTCAAGCCCGTGTCTCTGCCTTGGAAAGCACACTGCTGGTGTTCACGAGGGACAAGCCCAATCCCACAACTTCTCAGATGGGTCACTCTCACCCAACCCACCTTCCCTTCACCCAAGAACCTTGTCCTTGCTGAGCCCAACCCACTTCCTATGCTCGAAGGAGTAGGAAGAGCAGGGTTTCCCTTTCGTCTTGTCTTTTTCAAATAATGTCACCAACGGACCCAACCCATTAAAGACTCATGAGTCTGCACTTTTCCTTCCCAAAGCTGGAAACCAAGAAGGAATGTTGGGTATAAAGGCCCAAGAGAGCCCACCACAGAAAAGATCAGTTTAAGACGTGCATATTATACCCATATTCCTGTTTGGGCCAACTCTCTTCCAGGGGTGCCCGGCCACCGTCAACACCCATGGAGACCCCCAGAGCCGAGGAGAGGGAAGAGCTTCCCCTCTTCTGCTAACCCATTAGGAACGCAGTATACAGCTCTGCCCCAAGGGAAAAACATAATTTTCCAGTTCCATCAAAAGGACTCATGGGGGAAAAAAGCAGATATAATATTCTGGTGGAACAGTGTTAGCTTTTTGCAAGTATAAATACAATCTTCAAGATGACGTATAGCTTCTGTCCACAGCCTGGGTCTGTGCGGCGGTTCACCCTAAGCAGCACCTAGTTCTTTCCTTACATCGTATACCCAGTTCAGAACCTGAAATAATCCATGTCAGTAGATAAGTCAGGGCAGATGACCAAAGAGACTTTTCCAGCGCTGTGCAAAGCTTACGTTTGACAAGACTTGTCTCGTCCACCCCACAACATGAATGAAAGGGGTTTGAGAAATACATTCTTTTTTCTGAAATAAACCAGTGTTTTGCACGTATCAGGGGAGCTGGTGCAGTGAATTCGAAGTGTCAACCTGTTTGTCTATCGATCATTCATTCGGTTGACGGCTTACAGGCTGCCCACACCCACCGCATCTTCCCAAGGAAAGCCTTGCAAAGGTAATATATTTTTAAGTAGCCTCACATCAGATAAGCTGTTCAACCGCCATAAGGTAAATATGTTCTGGGCCTCCATTAACAGAACGCGTTATGCTGCGCCGTGGTTCACTCCCTGGGCCTACCTGAAGTTTCAATAAACTTCCATCAATCCATCCTGACATTTTTATGAAATGTAATTAAAGATTCGTTGCACATGCAGAGGAGCAAACGGTTCATTCACTCTGCACTCTAATTCAATTTTATGGAGGACCTTGGACACTGCTGGCTTGATTACTGAAGCCTCATGGACTTCAGAAAGTAACTTGACCGATAGCCTATGGGCCCTGTGACTACAGAGTTCCACCCGGGTAGCAGCTTGGATCCTGAATGCCGTCATTCCAGACAGCCCCGAAGTCCCACACACAAGTCAACAACCTGTTTTGGCTGGAATGGCAGCCCCAGCAGGAGTCAGGCAGTGCCTGGACAGGACAAGCCGGGTGGGCCTGCATTGGAGGAAGAAGATGAAGGGAGAAGGAGGAGACAGGAGGAGGGTGCGGTGCATGTGTCGGTCACCCTAGGGAGCCAGAGTCTCTCCCGCTCCTAATGGTTGGAACTGGGAGCCAGAAGCCTGATGCCCCACAGCCCCATTCCATAGCCCTGCAATCCAGCTCCTGGGGGCCCGTTCTTTGATCCAGAAAGCTGTGATGGGCACGCCAGCCTCCATACCCTACCATCTACAAGACACAGGCAGACTCACTTCTACCAAACCATATTTTTTGAGCCCTCTGGAAGAACTGAGCTGACAAGCCCTCACTACCTCTGTTTGTAAAGTTCATCTCCACCATCTCTGCATGTCGAGCTTCTGAGCAAGAAGAGAAAGTGCGGTTTCCCCCTCATTCCAAATCTGGGCTTTGATTCTTGGAGAAAGTTAAAAACAGCTGTCAAACTCAGCTAGAATTGACTTCCTTCTCTGCAGGATTCCATGTCTTTCGAAGTGAAAAGACTTTAAAACATCTTGCTTGCCATCACGACTACAAATGTCAAATATTCCAAATGGAGGGGGAAAAATTAAGCTTCAGAATTTCCCACTTATTTGCATGCTGAGTCGTGGGTGATCTGTCAGTCAGATGCCGGGATTGACTTCACTGCCGTCTGAACAGAAAGTCTTACTGGGCTGAGGCTAGAGTTAATAATAATTATGCCTTTTCTTTGTGTGTAACACTCTACATTTTCAAAATGCATTTATCTATACTATCTATATTAGATTTTTTTTTAAATCCCATGAGATGAAAAGCAAGTCTTTTTTTTTTTTCAACACCTTTGACAAATGAAAAAAAGAAGGCTGAGGGATGTCAAAGACATTTGGCTGGCTAGTGGGGCTCCCCAGCTCCTGCCCAGCCTTGGTTCTAACACCAACTGCCCGCAGGAGTGAGGTTACTCCAAAAGATACCACAACCTTCCATGGAAGAAACGCTCAGTTTTCTCCAACATTTACAAATAGGAAATTGTTTTTCAGATCCAGCCAAAGGCCAGCTGTAAGTTTAGCCATTCCTCTGAAACTAGTTTGCATGGAAATTCAGAACAATATTTCCAAGAGAATTATTTACTATAATCACCTTTACGCACCTCAACCACTCCCCGTCCGTCTCCTGCACACACATATAAAACTGCCCCTGGCAGGAAGGAAGAAAAATGATAAGACTTCCCCCTCCCCCAAAAGTCTTTGTTCCTTGTTGCTGTGAACCCCCAAAGTGGGCTTTCAAGGGAACCCCCACCCCCCCGCCCCGGGGCTGGAAGAGATGGCACCTGAGCAGACCACTCTCTCCCAATTTATGGCCAGTGCCCCAAAGTACTAAAAAACATCAGATGAGACAGAAGGGAAATATAGACCCTGGGAAACAAATTGCCTTCATGAAAATTATTTATCTAGCTTTTTTTCTCCCCCTCTCCTTTGGAAGGGGACAGGATCGGCTGTGTTTATAAAACCTGATGACTTTTTAAAGCTATTGTTTAGTTAATGACTGCTGACACCAGCCGCAGAGGTGCTGGGTCTCTTTCTCCATGTAAAGATTCTCAAGGAGAACCCAAGGTGATGCTGATAGCAGCTGTCAACCCACAGAGAGGTAATTATAAAGCCGTGATTAAAACGAAACAAAACCTTCAAATGTTATAGCCTTCTTCACAGAGACACCAGGTGACGGGATACGGAGAAGACAGAACACCGCCCCCCTCCACAGAAGCCCCTGGAAGGATAAGGACCAAACTGGAATCCCTCCTGGACCCAGCCGCAGAAACGCCCACCTGGTAAGCAACCCCACGGGACTGCAGGAGCCCAGCTGGGAGCACGGGGTTAGGGCACTGCTTCCCCAAGCCAGCTGCCCAGTAGGGGGAAACGGGGACATAATCAAAGTGTACCAACTTCCAATGAGAAGATCCACAAATTCTGGGGACCTAATGTATGGCCTCGCAATTACAGCTAATAAATTTATATTATCTACTCGAATGTTGCTATGAGAATAAAACGCAACACAAAAAGAAGCGGTAGTTATGTGATGGGACGGGGGAGTTCGCTAATGCTATGCGGGTGATTGCTTTGCAAGACAGACATGGATCAAATCAACACATTGTACATCTTCAACTCACACGAGGTTCTATGTCAGTTATGTGGCAATAAAGCTGACGCAGGAGAACAGAAAGAAAAGACAGCGCCCTGGGCCCTGCCCTATACCAATGGAATCAAATCCCTGGGGGTAAGCCCCTGATATCAGGATTTATTTCCATCTCCCCAGAAGATGCTGAAGCAGAGTGAGTGAAGAAACATGAAGGAGGGAAGAGAAAACAAGATGGGAAGCTTGACCTGGGGGCAGCTTCTCCTCAAGGCCCAGAAACTGAAGCACTTAAGTATTCTCAGACAAATCTAGTCCTTCATCCTTCCACTGGAGGGAGAAGGGAGCCCTTCCATAGCTAGAAGCTGTATGCCCAGCCCCGAGAGCATCTTCCAGAGGCAGAGCTCCCGCCTGCGCACACAGCCGAGCAAAGGACCAGTGCTTGGCTCAGACCTACTCCCCATCCTCCACGCTCCATCTTCATTGGTCACCACTGGCCATCCGTGAGGCCTCCTTCTCACAGGCCCAGGCTAATATGTTGTTTTCCCTTTGCTTTAGAAGTGATATGTGGGGGGCGCCTGGGTGGCTCAATCAGTAAACTGTCCAACTCTTGATTTCACTTCAGGTCACAATCTCAGGGGCATAAGATCGAGCCCCCTGTCGTGCCCCAAGCTCAGCAGGAGTCTGCTTGAGATTCTCTCTCTCTCTCTCAAATAAATAAATCTTTAAAAAAAAAATTAAAGTAATGATGTGAGAAACCTTTTGAGACTGAAATTTCCTGAGGTTCCCCACACCCCCACCCCAGAACAAGAACCACCCAGCCCCTCCCCAGTGGGGTTGGGCCAGAGGCGTTGCCCGCAGAGCCCAGGTGCCCAGAGACTAGATTTAAACTTAAAACAGTAAAGAAAAACAGAACCTTGCAGAGTTATTTGCTTTTCAGCTGTTTTAGCTGTATTAAACACCTCCACCCAGGAGGGTGGGTCTGGAGCACGGGGGTGGGAAGCTTCCATTTTGAAGGTGCACTTGGAAGACAGGACGATGACTTTGAGCTTCGTCTCTGCCTTCAAAACCCCTGCCAGGGGGCACCTGGGTGGCTCAGTGGGTTAAAGCCTCTGCCTTTGGCTCAGGTCATGGTCCCACAGTCCTGGGAACGAGCCCTGCATCGGGCTCTCTGCTCAGCGGGGAGCCTGCTTCCTCTTCTCTCTCTCTGCCTGCTTCTCTGCCTACTTGTGATCTCTGTCTGTCAAATAAATAAATAAAATCTTAAAAAAAAAAAAAAAAAAAAAAACCTGCCAGACTCTGTGCCCTTGGGTTCCTACAGGTTCTAGGATCTTGACAAGCAGAAAATGTCCGTCTCCCCACCCAACCCAAAAAGTCTGCCCAGACTCCAAGCAAACACAATTAATTAAATTGTGTAAAACTTTATAAACGTTTAAAAATCAGCCTCTTGGGCATCATTGATGATCCCCTGTCTAGCAGGTCTTTAACCTGTTTCAGTCAGAATCAGCTGGGAAGCCCCTGCTGGGGTCACAATTAGAGAGAAGTGGCTCCTGCTGTGGCTAGAATTACTCAAAGTCACACTTCAGCCACATATTAAAAGCACAACTCCCAGGATGATGGTGCTATACCCCAGCTCACCCCAGGGCATTGGGAGGATGGGGGGCCCGGCCTGGCTGCACCTGGCAACACAGGCAAAATGAAAAAGTGGCTTTCTCCGGGCCCCTGGATGGCTCAGTGGGTTAAGCCTCTGCCTTCGGCTCAGGTCATGATCTCAGGGTCCTGGGATCGAGCCCCACATCAGGTGCTCTGCTCAGCGGGGAGTCTGCTTCCCCCCCTCTCTCTGCCTACTTGTGATCTCTCTCTCTGTCAAATAAATAAATAAAATCTTACCAAAAAAAGAAAAAGAAAGAAAGGAAGAAAGAAAAAGTGGCTTTCTCAACGAGGGGTACCCATGAACTTGGAAATATGGGAGTTGATTTGGAGCTCCTCGGCGTCTCTGGGTCATCCTCCTCGGGAGAGGGTCACACCAGTGCTGTGGAAGTGATATACTGCGGGGTGACAGTGGAGGGGGTCCACTGGTGGCGTCTGCCAGAAAACTTGCTGGCAGGGAGCTGGGGTCTCATGGCCTCAGCTATGTGGATCTGCCCCAGAGTGTTGTTACGGATCTGGCTGTGTTCCTCGGCTAGCACCTGGCCTCGGCCCCTTCGACCTTCACCTTACCCTTGTGTTTGAAGTCATCAGTGGAGCTCTAATTCTGCCTGGTCACACCATGGTTAACCAACCACTGGCCCCAGGCAAGGCAAAGCCAACCCTACTGTGTCTAGAGCGACAGTCCAAGCCATCCCTGTCTCCCTGTAGGACTCCATTTCTCTGGCTGCCGCACCCATGCACAACACCTTCCCTCGGTTTGCTCGTGTTCTGGCACATCCTGAGTCCAGCACACACCTCCAGCTTTGTGATCCAGCCCAAGGGGAGGCGGCCCCTGTGCAATCCCAGAGCTCCCATGTGACCTCTGCAGGTCCTGTAGCTTCCCGTTCCAGCAAGTGCTTTCACATCTGGGATTTCAAGAGTAAAGCTTCATCTAGTCCTCTGCGGAAATGACCAGAATGCTGGCTTCCAGAGAAGGCTTTCAGTAATGCAATTGTCAAACTCTCCCTGGGAAGGTTTTGTTAAGGCAGAAGAAGGATGACCCTGGAGAGGGTTGTTCTGCTCACCTTGAATCAGCCTCATTAACAACTAGACTGGATTTGAACGGCCAATTTACGGTCTCCGGGTGGTAGGGGGCTGGCCCAGGCTCTTTGGATGGGGGCCGTCCCCACACACAGTCTGCAACCTCAGGTCGGTGCAACACTCTTCATCCCTAACTCACCTTCCCTAGCCACCCACCACTGGTTCTGCTGTTGTCTCCTTTCCTTTGTGACAAACCTAGTTACTAAAATATTCTCTGAGGTTAAAAAAGTGCAAGATAATAAAACCTTAGAAAAATAAGTACTTTCTTTATTTCTACTTCAAAATATACTATGTACATCTGGAACTCTAAGAGAAAGTAGACCGGGAGATGACACTATCATAAAAATAAAATAAGGTAAAAAAAAAAATAACAACTGCCCCCTTTCAGATCTGTCTTTAACCCAGCTGAAAGGGGCGTGAGCTGCCCGTTGTCGTGCTCTCCGATGCCATCCCTCTGCCGGTGACGTTGGCTGGGGCTGCCTCACAGGGATGCTGTGTCTAAGAGTCCCTGGAGCGTTTCGAGGACCGGCTGTGGCTGGCCAGCGGCCAGGTCCTGCAGCCGGGAGCCCATCTGCTCCTGGAGGCTCTGGGACAGCCGGTGCGCCACCGTGCGGACGTTCCCACCGTGCCCGGGGAGGACACTGTTCCTGGTCATGTTGCTCAGGAAACACCAGAGGACTGGAAGGACATGGCGCTCCACAGCCTGGGGCTTCAGGGGGTACACGGAGGCCACTAGCACTGTTGGACAGAAAACGGGTAGACTTATTTGAGGCAGGCACTCTCTCCCTCTCCTGCTGCCCTCTCTTGGGACAACAACTCTATCCCCAAAAAGGTCAGGCAGCCCAGAAGAGCCAACTGGTCCATTAGACACACCAGCAAGGGCTCGGGACACATTTTGGGGCCCATGAAAATGGCTGTATTTCTTTTAAAATCAAAAGAAAAAATTAGGAAGATATCCAACCTTGTTGATATTCATGTTTATACCAACCAGTTATAAAATACAATTTTTAACTTGTTTTTGTTTTTTAACGGAGGAACAAGTATGCAAAGGCCAAAGTGCTCAGGGCCCATGACAGCCGTCATTGGTCCCTGCAGCCCAAGGGAGAGGACAGAGGCGGACACACTTGGACTGGACTGCAATCTAGCATTCCCTTAACCCACGTTCCCACCTACATGAGTTCATACGAACAGAGAAAACCCGAACCAGGGAGAAAAGTCAACATTCTCTCATACGAAGCATTCTGAAAAATAAAGCAGCCGGCAGGAGACAAGAGCAGTGTGGCCTCCCCAGGGTCTGGATGCCAAGCCCCACAAGGAGACCAGCAGCAATGCGGGAAGCATGAGTGTGCTTCGTCAACCACCAAGCTCTGCACAGACCCTCGATTCAGTGATGAACCCCCCCACCTCCGGTTCTTCCAGGCCCTCTACCTTCTTTAACCCCCAGAAAACCCACACGCAGGCTACCCCAGCAAGCAAGCCTTCCATCGCAGAGTAAGTGCCGGGGTCAAAGTCAAAGAGTGACCCCAAGTCGTTTCCCAGAGCCACTCCAGCCTTCAGCCATGCCAACAATGCTCGCTCTGGACGCTGAGTGCCATCTGCCTGTCCTCCTGCCAAAGAAGTGCTGGTGAGAGCAAACGACCTTTACTTGTTGATGAGGTAAAGAGACTGGAAGGTTCCCTGGGCTGAGAGACATACCCAGGAAGCTAACACTGCCAGAGTCCCAAGGCTGGGGCTCAGAGCTTTGCAGCGTGACTCCACTGTCCTCACAGCGCCTCGACAGGCAGGATACCAGTCCATCTTGCAGAGGGGCAGCCAGTGCTCAGGAGTCAAGGAGCTTGCCCCATACAACACAGCTAACGAGGGCTGAGGCTAAGCCTGCCTCGATTCGAAGGCTCACGCTCTGGCCCCCTTGCTGCCCCCAAGCCTCCAGGGGTTCCACGTGTCAGACGGTGGTGTGGAGTTTTACTTTTAGCAAAACCTCCAATGTGTCCTTCCTTCACCAGCATAACATTCTCCAACACCCCCAGCATGCTTCCCCAGGGCCCCTCGAACTCCTGGCCCAGGCTGGGACCACAAGGGGCCGGAGAAGATCTGCAGCCTTCAGCGAAACCTGCACTGGAGCAGTGTCCTTGCCAGCCGAGCGCGCACACTGGCTTTCAAGCCACACCCTCAGGGTTCCTGCACCCCACACCGTGGGGCCTCTCGGGGGCTCCCCCATGTCACCAAACCCTCAGAAGTAAAGGTGGCCCTTGTTCCCGGGGAAGACAGGTTGGCACCCGGGAGTCAGCCCAGCCATGATGGCTGCTGAGCCCCTTCATAGCAAGGGGCAGAGCTGGGAGCTGCGGGAAACGGGATAGCGGAAGCTGGAGGAGGGCTAGGTAGCGGGAAAGCCAGCAGGACGCCCCAAGGGCTGGGGTAGGAGGTGAGGAGGAGCCAGGGATGTGGGGGGCTGGGGGGGGGAGGCGGTGCCGGCCAGAGGGAACAAAAGAAAACCAGCAATCCTGATAAGCCGCCTTCAGTGAACAGCTATCCCTCAAAGCCTTCCTAAACCTCCATGGGATCTCAGCTGCGAACCAAGGGGAGAACTATCCCTAGAACCAGGCCCAGGCGGGGCTCCCCTGTGCCCACCAAAGGGTGAGGGGTTCACCTGCCCCAACCCGCCCCACCTCACCGACCCGGTGCCCAGCATGCTGCCCTCCCACCTGAATGCCCCCCTCCCCCAGCCAGGCGACCGCACGCAGTAAGGCCTGAGGTTCCCCGGGTCCAGCAGCCGAGGTCACCTGGCTGACAGCGGTGGGCTTCTCAAATTAGCAGAGGCAGATGATGGCCCTTCTGGGAGTCCTCATGAGGAGGAAAACCCCATTAAATTGGCGCCTTCAAGGCAGCTGAGGTAATTAGCAAAAGATTTACTCCCGTTAAGCTGCGCTATTATTAGTGCACACCTTGTGTCAATGGAAAGGCTCTTCTCGACTCCTGGCTGACACCGACTCACCGGGAGAGCTACAGAGAAACTCTGGCCTTTGAGGTCTCTTGGAAACAGGTGGAAAATTCTTACATTTACATGGATAATCTAAAGTGAGGTACCCATCCACCTTTGAGGCCCACACACAACCTGTACAAGGGCAGGTAAAGGTTTCACCCAGAGAGTGCGGATTTTGAGCAACAGTAAAGGGTTCCTTGTCTGGTGCCCCGGGGTCTCAGTTACGTGGCCTCTGCCCCTCCCCGCTGCTCATGCTCTTCTCGCTCTTTCTCTCTCTCTCAATAAATAAAATCTTTTTTTAAGGGGATAATCAGAGAACCCACACCCTCCTTATGATGTTGTTGTGAGGATGAAATGACCCAGTGCCTACAATTGAGGCAGGGGGGAAAGGGGCAGAGCCTGGAAAGCCAGGCAGCCACACGCCTCGTGGGCCACTCCAAGGAGCCTGGACACGAGCCTGAAGACGACGCATGCAAGGATTTATGTGTGGGGGTGACACCACCTGTCTGCCTGTTGGGGGAGGGGCACTCAGAAGTCCAGAGAACAGAGTCCTTCTGCCTCCTTCCTGGATGGGACCTTCCTAAGCATGGGAGGCAGGAAAGACGAGAAAGCCCGGTTAAGTAACCTGCCCAAGACCAGAGTTCATGGGCGGCAAATGGGTCTGTCCACCGCAAAGCCTGCGTCCATCGCATCCCACCCCCTCAAGGGCCACAGGAGGTTTCAGGCCTGGCATGAAATCACTCCAGACTGCAAACTCAGAGCAGACATCAGCTCAAGCTTTCCTCAGCCAAAGCCTGAACAAAGCAGAGAAGACTCGGGCCAGAGCCCCAGCCCTGCACCACGCGGTTCCAGGCACCTGGCGAAGGGGCCGGGTAGGGCTGGCGTCCAGGCTGTGCCCTGCTTTGAGGGCTGTGCACGCCCAAGAAAGGGCAGCGCTCGTGCTCACCGTGGGGCTGCCGCTGACCAAGCCCCGCACCAGTAAGCCACGGTCCACCCAGAGGAGCTGAGGTTTTTTCTGATTCACACAAAGGTACTCTATGGGCTAGCCGAAGTCCTGTTTGCAAAGAAGTGCATCCTTGTTTCTTAAAAACTGTTTTGTATATGTACCAACCGGCCCCATTTTGGTCCAAACCAAAGATTATCTTCTGGTAATGTGGGAATTATTTTTTAAAAAGCAGATCAGAGAAAATTTTTAAAAGGCCTGTGAGGATTATTGGATTATTTGGAGCATCTAAGAGACTGGGTGGTTCAGCTCCGTGCCAGGAGGCTGACTAGAAGGCTGGGGCGAGGGGCTTTGGGGACACTCACCGGACAGACGCTCTGTGACATCAAGAACCGCGCGGCCACTCAGGAAGCGCACCCGCCCAGCAAACGTTTGTAGGAGGCAGAGGTTGTCTGGAAGAGAAGGAGGGTGTCAGTGGCCATGAGGCTGTGGCCCGAGCGACGGTCCCTACCCACACAGGGAAGGAGGCCCGTCATGGAGCTGCGTTAAATCCTCTGGGTTACAGTGGGGCGTCTGGGGACCCGTGAGTGGCCCGGGACAGTTGCACTGGCTCCCAAACGGGTTTCACTTACTCCCACAGGTCTGGTTCCTGCTTTCTGTCCTTCCTCAAAATTGCTGAGTTTGGGGGCAAAACAGGGCTTGCCCACAGTCTTGGGCAAACCAGGATGGCTGGTCACCCTTCCAGCAGCAGAAGCTTCTGGCAGGCTCCATTTGGGTGGGAGGAGGACGTTCGCATTGGGCACGTGTTAGCTCTCAATAGCTTATACGTAACCTCCCTGCGTGAGACTTGGGTCCAGACCGCATCCTTGTAGGACAGGAAAGTTTACCCTCCACATGCCTCAACCCCACGCTTCAGGAGGGTTGGGGGAAAGATGAATTTTTACCCCCCCTTTTTTTTTAATTGTCACCACACCCCGACCCCCAGCAGGCACTCAGACACACCCAGTCCCAGGAGCCAGCTCTCCCTGCTGCCCAGCCTAAGGCCTGGGGAGGTCCCCATTCAGATGTTGAAGAAGTGCTTACTAGAATGAACCACCAATGGTGAAACCACAGGCAACTAGGGTGGGGAAAGTTTGGGGGATGATGAAGCCCCTGACATTCTTGGATTGTATTTCTAAAGCCAACCCCAGCAGGATCGCACAGGTGCTGAACTTAGGAATGACCCCTTCTTCCCCGTTCTGGCTGACGTCTCCTGGTTTCTCAAACGATTGTACTTGAAATCCCGCGTTCCTCACAGAGACATACAAGGTGAGGAAAGCAGCCCTCTACCTGGCGAAGGCAGGATCACCTAGAGGATACACACCCAGCTCCTGATGCTGCCACAGCCATCCCCGCACAACTCCGTGGGAACGAGTTCAAGTAATAAAACCACTTTTCAGGGATGTGGCCGTGGGGCCTGCCCACACCTGTCATGGAGGTCTGTGGGGGCGTTACCACAGGTGCCCCCCCCCCCGGAAAGTGTGTCCTAGGGCCCCAGGGGCTGACCCACTCAAGGCCAGGTGTCTCTCAGCAGGATACAGAGATTAGAGACCCACCTGAGGAAGCCTTTCCAGGCAAATTCCCCCTTCTCCAGATTCCTCGAATATCTCAGCACCCCCCTGGATATGCAATTAAGCTTCCCTTTTCCTGCCAGGCAACAATTCTAGCTAAGAGCTCATCCCTGCTTCCCATGTTCTCCTCCTGAGAGCTGTAAGGGGCACAGAGGAGAAAAATGTCCCCGTGGGCACCAGATACATCCCTGCTGCTTGCAAAAGGGCCATCCACAGGGAGCCACGGGGTGGCTCAGTCAGTTAAGTGTCTGCCTTCAGCTCAGGTCATGATCTCAAGGTCCTGGGATTGAGCCCTGCATCGGGCTCCCTGCTCACCAGTGAGTCTGTTTCTTCCTCTCCCTCTGCCCCTCTGCCTGCTTACTCTCTCTCTCTCAAAAAAAAAAGAAAAAAAAAAAAAAAGAAAGAAAGAAAGAAAGAAAGAAAGAAAGAAAAAAGAAAAGAAAAGGAAAAAAAAGCATCATCCATAAGTTAGGCAGCAGACTTTAAAATAATTTGTTCTGGGAAAGAAAAGGGAGGCCAGACTCTAGAATATTGCAGTCAGCAGGAAGCAGTCTCAGGGTGTCTTGGTAAATCTGTAAATATGTAAGAATAGGTTTTTACATCAACATCACCTGCATTATTTTTTCTAGGTGCTTCTATTTGTCCCACGCCCATCATTAGCCACAAGCTCACCCCTAAGGACAAGGACTTCTGCCTCCTTGCTTTCCCCAACAACACTCAATCCAGGACATTTTCTGGACACAGCTGGATCTCCCGCCTCCTGGTAGCTGATGTGGCCTCGCAGAGCCAGAGAGAAGTGGACAACTTGGGGACTACTTGAAAATGCACATCCAGCAGACATCTGTGTCAGACCATGCTCCCATGTGCCTGGCACACAACAAGTGCTCAATAAATGCTTCAGGACTATAGGGAGTGTTAAAGCAGAGACATTAAACATGCCCGAGCTGGTTTATAAACCCCACAGCTCCACGCCCCAAGTTACTGGCCTCTCTCCCTCTGCCTGCTTCTGCAGTGATGGCTTGCTTCCAGGTCACACCCAGGTTTAATGGGCTGTGGGAAAGCATACAGTGAGGGGTGTGGGCTCTGGGTTCAGGTCGCCTGGACTGAATCCTTGGCTCTTCCATATTTCTCTGTGTTGACATTGGACAAAACCTCTACCTCCGTTTACCCATCTAATAAAGATGTTAATACTCGTATCTTCCTCATAGAGCTGCTCTCATGTTATGATGCTTAGGATAGTGCCCTGAGTATAATTACTATGTAAGTATCAGTTACTGTTGCCGCTGTTTACTATTTCCCCCAAATTCTCCAAAAGCCCAGCAACCTGAATGGTGGAAAGACCATTAAGAGGCACATACTGCATGGAGCACTGGAAGTGGCACATAAACAATGAATCTTGGAACACCAAAAACATAAAATAAAATTTTTTTTAAAAGGGGGCTGGAATCTAACTTCAGAAACCTTAAAAATCCATGCTATGTTAGCCCAGCTTTTTCATGGGCTCCTCTTCTTTGCCCCAAGGAAACCAGAGCTGGCCTTGGTGCTGCCCACACACAAGGGCAAGCAAAGCCATGAGACTTAGGGAAAACAGCCATGGCTGGCAGGCCATACACCCTGTCTTCCCTGAGCCTTGCCTTCCCTCTCTGCAAGGGTGGAGCGGTCTACAGGGCCTCCCACCTGCCCCATGCAGCCAAGCCCTACAGCCACCAGGCCACATCATTTTCAGGCTTGTGGGAAGCCAGAGAAGAACTTTTTAAAAGTATAAAACTTATGATAGCGTGGATAGTGACAGCAAAGAAACTGGGGTCCAAGTGGACCCCTGGTAATAAGCACAGGACTCTGAATCTGTCACACAGCCGCCAAAAGTAGGTCCACTCACTGAAGGAGAAGTGGAAACGATCTATTTAAACAGAAAAATGCAAACTAAGGCCTAGGCATGGGCCAGAGCTGTTCGAAGTGACTCAAGTGTGTAATCATATGTAAATACTTGCGCTCTGCTTTTTTTTTAAGCAGGATGCAAATTTAAACATGTGATATCATCACAACTTGACACAAATAGGCACAGAAAAAAATATCCGAAATGAAAAGTGCCAAACGTTAATAATGGTCTCTTCCAGAAGTTGAGACTGAAAATGAGGGCCTTTCAAATTTTTCCTTCCCAGTGCTTTGTATGTTCCATTTTCTCAATAATGAACAAGAATGACTTTTACGTGGTGGAAAGCAAACTTTATATTTTTAAGCTAAGTAGTAAGTCTGCATGGTAGCATGAAAAACTGGTTAGTTAAATGAAAGAAGCAACGTCTAAATTGTATTTACATTCCAATCTTTAACCAGGGAAATGTGTACACATGTAGACAAGAAAGAAAAGAGAGATTTTTAAGCAGCTGGTACACTAGAGGGGCATCATGGATGAATGTTGAAATTCCCCAAACAATACCATGCTGGTCATAAGATTTGTATAAGATAATGAATTAAGAGACAGCAGAGCAAATTAGCAAAAGCTGATCTGAAGCTGCTCATTTCCAAGCCTATCTGCTCTCTCCAGCACTGGTGCGGGGCTGCACTAAATTAAGAGAATTCCTTTTGATGCTCAGTCTGAACAGGAGGGTGTGGACTATCAGCAGCCTGATGTTTTAATTAGTGACGTTTCTTCTGTAGCTAACCTGGTAACAGGGCCCAAAGACAGAACCAGCCAGTCTGCTCAGGAAATACCTTGATCCCCAGAATAACTCCCCTGAAATCAGAAGATCTTGGTGCTGAGTAGAAAGGATACCCCTCCCGGTCCCTTTCTGGAGAGGGCCCCAGGCAGGCAGTAATGAAAGGCAGAGGTCAGGGAGCAAGGTATCCACATATCCCCTTCCTTACTTTGTCCCAAAAATGGGACGTGGGCAGAAATTCCCACCTGCTCTGTGGACCACGACACCACCTGCTCCATAAACCTCGGGAAGACCAAGGAACTGGAAGAGATGGGGTGGCTGATTAGTCATCTTATCCAGAATCAAGAGGGACCATAAGAGGTTGCCTAGAAAGCCAAACTCATGATTTGGCTGTGCCATCTGGACTTTGTGCCAGAAGTTGGACTACCCTGGCTGTGTTCGTGATCCCCATGGCCCGCGTTGAGTGGGGAACAAACCATAGCGTGCTGAGCCATTCCTTTGTGACTCTCCACATTGAAGATTTCACAGCTTTCCATGGTTCCTCTCCAGTCTGGAGCTGGAATCCCTTGAGGTGGATGACACTAGGCTTGAGAGAAACTCCCTCTGCTCAAAGGGCTCCAAGCCACTTCCAGGAGGGGCCTCAGGAGGCTGAGGGTAGACTGGAGCCACTAGGCTTCTTTTGGGTGAAATGGGAAGAAAGATTTACACCCCTTCTCTTCTGCCACTGCTGCCCCAGTCTCTGCTTCTACCACCCCGATCCCCTGGGACAGTGGGAAGTTTAGTGACTTAATCCATTTCTCCTTCTGCAGGTCAGACTCAGACCATTCCAGGCAGATGGGAAACATTCCCAGAGAGACCTTGATTCTACCCTAGGTACTCCCTGGCAGTGATGGTACTTCCTGGCAATCTAAACCCCTCCACTTCTGTTCTTCATGGATACATAAACCAGCAAGTCACTTCATAGTTAAAAACACTTCCAGGGGCACCCGAGTGGCTCAGTCAGCTAAGCATCTGCCTTTGGCTGGGGTCATGATCCCAGGGTCCTAGGAGCTCCCTGGTTCCTGGGGCTCCTGCTCAGTGGGGAGTCTGCTTCTCCCTCTCCCTCTGTCATCCCTTGTGATACACTGATGCTCTCACTCGCAAATAAATAAATAAAATCTTAAGAAAAAAAAAAACTTCAAAAACCCAGGTGGCTCATTGGGCAGAGTGGGTATGGCTCAGAGCACAGCCACATGGAGCCCAAGAGCCCACTGCTACACCTGCTCCAAATGACTAAGAGCCAAGACCCTGTGCTTTACCCTCCGGGCCCCACAGGCGCTTTTTGCCAGGGGTTTACTGGGCTCCCTCCAACTCTTTGAGGCCAACAACATTCCACTGCAGCCTAAGGAGTAGAGAGGAAAACAGTGCCCCTCAAGCCTGCCTCCATTCTCCCCACATCAGATCCTCTGGCTGAGGGGCCAGAGGGGGCATTGTCAGCCATTTCCAAGGAGATCCTGTCCCAGGAGGAAAGGACAAATCAAGGCATCTTCCTGGAAGCCACAGCCTAACTCAAGGTGTGGACAGATCCCAAAAGCAGACTAGCCCCAGACCCCCTTTCCAGGGCGACCAGCCCAGGTGGGTACAGCAGGGCCCAGGTAGGGAAGGCCCAAGTCCTGTGACAATGTGAGGCACCAGATTCTGCAGCCCAAAGCCCCAGAGCTTCAGCGTGCTCTAGGAGGGTGGCCCAGTGGCAGAAAGTGGGAACCCTAACACCGGAGAAGGAAGGGTTAAAAGTGCCTCGCCCCAACAAGGGTGCTTAGCCTCTTCAAACAGCTAAAGCCTGTTTTGCTTGGTGCAGGTTTTCCCAATAAATCCAGGGCCTGCAATGATTTACCAAGAGCCTTGGTTATTGGCAACAGCAATCTCACTTACCCAGAGCAGCACTGAGAACAAGCCGTAATTTAAAGCTGGATTTATATTGTTTGTTCTACAGCAACAAACTCAGCAAATCATAAATTCCCTTTGAGATGAAGAGAGGAAATTGACAGTATTTATGAACTCGAAAGGCAGAGAAGGGCCTGACCAGGCCTTTGATTTGTAACTGAAACTGCTTCTGGAAGCTTCAGCCAAGGACACAGCTGCCATCCAGCCTCAGGGAGCTGGGTTCCCGCAGGGCGTGGGCGCTGGGAGGGGGGGGGGGTGCCTGGCAAGGTTCACAGCCTCACCACGGGGATGTTCTGTGGGTCCTACAGGCAGGACGTGGCTCTGTGCTCCTCGGGACATACGGCAACAAGGCCAACATGGCGGTCCTCAGATCGCGAGAACATTACATCATGGCAAGGGGAGTTTGTGAAGACTCAGGGTCACTCTGGTCTGGACACGACTGCTCGTGTGCGATGTCCCACACGCACCTGCACTTCGGCCTGTGTCCTAGACATACCAAGTACCACCTTCTGAGCAGCTAAGAAAGAAATGAAGAGCAAAAGTAGATGCTCCCAAATCCCACCTAATAAGGTCAGAGAACCAAGATGTGTTAGTGTGAAGCACACAGGATCTGAGAAGCTCTCGCCGTTCCTCACGTCCCCCCTCCCCCAGCTCACTCCTTTTTCCCTTTTCATTCCACCCCCAACCCTCACCCCCTTTCCTCACCCAGATTCCTCCCACCCTCAGCCCTGGCCCCAAACAGTCTTCCTCAAAGACAACTCTCATCTGTTCCACGCTCAAAAGCCAATGGGATCCCAGCCCGATCCCTACACCAGACATTCAAGGTGGCCCACCCGCCCATCCACCCTGTCCTCTCCAGCAGGCTTGCTCTGCTGTCTCACCGCCATCCTGCCTTGTCCTCACAGAAGCCGCCCCCACGGCTATCATCCCTTCGTCTAAAAACACCGCTGGCGACACCTCCAGCTTTTCCCCCACAATCTGCACTTATTTTTCCTTCAGTGTTGGGTTGGCTCCATCACTGCGAGACTGCGTGACCCTGGGGAAGTCATTTCTGTCACATATACTATGAGGAGGGAAGACGAGATCATCTACGCGTCTCCTCCACACTGCCATCTAGGACACTTGGGTGGATGTGACATGGGAAAGCCTGCCAGCCAGGTCCTGGTCTGCCCACCCCTGTCCTACGAAGACTTCAGGGAAACATCTGGCCTGAGAGCCCCCGAGTGCCCATCTGCACTCTGCTGATTCCCAGCGGGGCTGAGGCGGGAGGCTCACCCAGATTCTCAATCATGGCGTCCAACGCGGTCACCGCGGCGGCATAAATCCCCGAGTTCTTAGAGTTGAGGTTGTCTGCAACAGCAACAATGATGGAGAGCAGCATGGGGTGTAAGCTTTCTTTGAGGAGGGGGATCATCTTGGCAAGGGATTCCAAGGCCCACTGGTTCACTTTCTTGTTGGAATCCTGAAGCCTTGGGGTGAAAGCATCAAAGACCTATTGAGGGAACAGAAACCAAGAGCCCGTGGGAACCCAGACTGGGCAGAAAGCCCACGACCCCACCAGCCACCCTCAGCAGGGATTCCTCCTGCCTCCCCGACAGGGTCATCCAGCCTGTGCCAGAATATTCTCAGCGATGAGGAGCTCACCTCCTCAAAAGGGGAGGAAGGCAAGAGGGGAAGTACCACCACGTACTGAGCACTCATTGCGTCAAAGCCTCTAGAACATCTCGTTAGGGATTCCCTGCACTCTCGTGGAATAATCTTAACCAGTGAGGCAGGTGTTCCCATCCCCAGTTTACCACTTAAAACAAAGCAAAAGCTGAGGCAGAAAGAGGGAAAGTGATTTGCTCCGCATTACAGAGCTTAGTAGGGAACGCGGAAGGACACCCTGGTCTGCTGACTTCAGGCCCGTGTTGGCTTAACAATCTGCAGCCTAGATCCTAGAGGAAGCAAGCATCTGGCCAGGCTCCCAGCCCACCTGCCCAACCATCCTGGCCCCATCGCCTCGCAACCACATACTCCACCACCCAGCACGTCATGCACCTGGCTGGATCAGGAGCAGCCGTCAGCCGTGGCATCCTCTACCTCTACCCTCCTTGCCACAACTGTGCTGAAGGGATGAGAAAGGCCCAAGACATCTCTGGGTGATCCCAGGTGCCTGGCAGGAGTCAGGGCCTTTGCCCCCTCGGCTGCTTCCAGACAATCTCAAAGGGTTACCAAGGCGACTGGATAGCAGGTGCACCTGGAGGCATCTGCCACCATGTCCTGCTATGTCCTGAGTATTCCAGATTGAAGCTGCACCCCCAGGAGAGAGACGGGCCAGCGCTCACCTGGACCAGGTTGGCGGTGATGAGCTCCGGCGTGGCCTTGCAGATCTCAAGAAGCCGTCCCACGCCTTCCATCCGAGACTGGTACTCTTTGGCCTCCAGCAGCCGCGTCAGCTCCCGAAGCTTCTCCGCCACCTGCAGGCCACCACGCACGGAGGAGCGTAGCCCCGCCAGCCGCGGGCCGTTGGAGCTGAGCCTGTGGGGAAGAGACTTCTGACCCAGGCAGACC
Source organism: Mustela nivalis (assembly GCF_964662115.1). Lineage (NCBI taxonomy): Eukaryota > Metazoa > Chordata > Mammalia > Carnivora > Mustelidae > Mustela > Mustela nivalis. The sequence goes on along the minus strand of NC_139027.1, from coordinate 22,380,976 downwards.
CAGAGGATGTCTGTCTGTGCCTCTTGTCCCATGCTCCTCCCACAGACAGGTGAGACCGAGACGAGAGTGTCACCTGCAGCTTGGCCCACCCCCAGCTTCTCCACCTGCCATTGAGGACTCCGGCCCTGGAACTCTGGATATCCCCTTTCCTCCGGGGACAACAACAAGGTTGTCCCGAGCCCTGTCCTTTTGCCAGGGGACAGGGTTCTCTCTTCTTGCCTTTTTACTCTTTTCAGGAAACACATGGGGGGGGTGGCTGGTGTGGGAGAGGTGGGAGTCCACCCTAGGGTGACCAAACATTCAAGCTAAGAGTGAGGGAGGATCTCACCACATGCCTTTATCCTGATCCCCAGTTACCTCAGCCTGTTCATACTTCTCCAGGGACCAGGGAAAGGTTACGCCCTGTTCTCTCCCGCTGAGAGCACACGTCTACCGCAGCCTCTGGCCCAGTCCAGCCAGCAAGAGAGCAGTTCCATAAAGGACGCCTACCTCCCACACCCAGCTCAGAACCTGGTTCTTCGAGCACGTGGCCTACATGGCAAGTCCCCTCTGACAGAGCCCAGCATCAACCATGCTGTCACGCATGCCTCCAGTCCACGCGGTGTGCCCACTGAGTGCCAAGGGCTGTGGTGGGCACTGAGGACAGTGAGATGAGAGACAAGTTCTTTGCCTTAAGGCGCTCTCAGACCAACGGAGGCAGGTAAGCCCAGGGGGCTGATGGAGGACTGGAGCACAGAGCACAGAGTGTCAGAGATGGCCTCTGGGGGAAGGTGACAGTGATGTGAGTCTTGGGGAATCCTGTAGAATAAATAGGCATGTTCTGGGTGCAGGCAGTGTAGCATAAGCAAAGGGAGACCGTGTGTGGGGGTGAGAGCAGGAAGCTAACCTCGAGCAGGTGGTGGGGGCTTCCCTGGGCGCCTGCTAAGGTGTTCAGAGGGGTCCTCCCCAAGCACCAGAGAAGAATTTTGAGTTTCAGGCACATCAGTGACCAGGGAGGTTCTGCTTGGTTTCCGCTCCTCCCAGCACCCACCCTCCGGCCTCTCTGCCCGTTCCCTGCATCCGCCTTGTCCCAACTCTGCCTCTAAATTCACCCCAGGCCACACTGATGGCCACAGGATGTGTGTGCAGCTCCAAGTGGGCGGAGAAGCGCTGAGCTCGAGTAGAGAGTCTGGCCGGCAGCGCGCCCGCACCGACTAATGGCATCGCTCCCACTCTGCGGGACTGCAGAAACCAGCCTCTGCTGGCAAGTGCTTCCCAATCCAGGATTTGGTAATTCACTGATGAGTGCTGCAGACCCAACTAGATCTCCACCATAGCCCAGATCCACAGAGACTCCCAGAGCCACCCCTGGCCTAGGGCCAGCGGGCCATCTCTGTCAGCAGCCTTGGATGTGGAGCCCCAGAGAGACGAGAGCAGCCATACCCGTCCTCGCCGGGCAGCCCGTTCTCACTCAGCACCAGACTCCTCGATACCTTGCGGCCCTTGGCAGATGGAAGCCCGTCACTATCTTCCAGTCCCTGGAGAAAGGCACACGGAACATGAGCCACAGGGGTGGCCCTCTGGGGAACTGCAGGCCACCCCGGGCTAGACCACAGCAAGAGCTTCTGAGGGCACAACTGAACATTCCAGACCACTGGTAGTCATGGCAGGGGTTAAGATCCCCATTCAATGGGAGACAGTGTGGATACCCAGGATGGCTCAAGGCACAATGGCAGAGAGGGGCAGAGCCAGGTCCAAGCACAGGGGAAGGAAATCACCCTTATCCCACCAGGCAGGGGTCGAGGGTGAAATGAAATCTCTGAAATGCACAACCCACTCCCCTGACCGGCTCAGCTCTGACCTCCCCCGCACCCTCCACCCCCACCCCTACCTGCTCAAGCCACCAACTCACCCGCTGCTTAATAGCCGCCATGACCTTCCGTAGGTCATGAGACGGGAGGCTCTGCTTCAGAAAGGCATCAAACTTGGTATTTGACATCAAGATATTCACCATCTTGCGGCCATAAAACCTGCCACAGAAGAAAGAGAGGGATGAAGAAACAGCCATAGAAATGCATCATAAATCCGCTTTCCAGATTTACAGAGGTTTTGTAATTGTAGTAAAAGAATTTTTCAATACTTTTTCTAATTAAGACAATAATTGCTAATTAAGACAGTTAAAAACTAGATTCATAAAGGAATAAACATCATCTATAACCTCATTACCAAGAGAAAACCACTATTAATTTTTACACATTTTCTTGTAGCCTTTTTGATGCATAAATATTTTTGTTGATACCAGATGTACATATAACTTGCCTCTGGCTTTTTTTCACTTCATCATTCATCATCTTCCCGTGTCATCCTTTTTAGTGGATTTATTCCATTGGATGACTATACCAAGATGTACTTAACTTCTTCTAGTATGGGGCATCTAGAAGTCTGAGGGAGGAAAGGAGCAAGGGGGCAGTATGGGAGAGAGTGGTCAGCTCCACATAGCAAACAGCAGTGGTTGGGGAGGAAATCAAAGAGGGCTTCATAGAAGAGGTGACCCTGACATTAGTTCCCAAGTGGGATGGAATCAGGGAGTAAGGGGGTGGAGGTGGGGGGTCATTCCAGAGTCGGCAAGACAATCCGTCACGTTGGCAGGTGTGTAGTTGGAAAACAGCAGGCAGGGCCTGGATGTGACAGAGGAAAGGGAGAAGGTATGACCCAGCTTCTGGAAATGTGAAGGAGCTGGGCTTTAACGGGCAGATAGTAGGAAGCTGCAGAATGACCAGACTCGCACTTAATGGAAAATGTCTCTGACAGCAGGTGGGGGGCCAGGAGACCTGCTAAGAGGCCACCATGATAGTCCAGGCAAGAGACGATGAAGTCCTGAAATTAGGCTATAGAGTGGGAGGAAGAACGGGAGGTCAGACTCAGGACCTACTAAGAAAGTGGAAACTGCAGGGCTTGGTAGCTGATTGGAGTGAAGCAGGAAGCATCTATCTATGTCATATTTCCCTCAACCCAAGACTCCATTGATTATAAAATGCACCATTGATTTATTTTCCCCTGAGGAAAAACAAAAATAGAAAGCACTGGCAATTTCCATTGCATTCAACGACACTGCCCCATTGGGAAAGCAACACTTTCGTGTATCATCTCAGAAACAGAGATAATGTTACTCACGGGCAGTGCCCCTCCTTCCTTAGGCTGGCTAAACTACTTGGTGGTTGCCCGGTAAGGAAGTGTGGAGTTTTGGTTGTTCCTTCTGTGACTGTTTGCATTACTATCTAATTTACATCCCATCACTCTAGTTCCGTGCCTTTTCTCATATACTATAGCTTTTCATTTCAATGCTGAGGAATAGCATAATATTTCTGAGGCATTTTAGGGAGCAATTAAACTCAGCAAGTCCCCACAGAGCATCCATGGTGACTTCTTAAAATAAATATAAAAGGCTAACGAGCAAAGAAAGGCTCCTAGTTTAGTTTCTACGATGCAAACTGCAATTTGAAGGTTTACGCTATGAGCAATAATGACTGAGTTTGAGAATGTGCAGAGAGTAAAACCCAAATCAAAATTGCTGCATGGCCAGCAGCCACTGTGAGACGCCTCTGATTGTAAGATATTAAAACGTGGGGAGAATTGTGTGTCTTAGAATCAATGAAGTATGAAGGTCCCTGCTCTGCATCTTAGATGACTCAGTAAATAACAGCGACTTTTAACAGTGGAAGGAACACAGCCAGAGAAACAGGCTTGGGGAGAAGGCAGTGGGTTCATTTAGGGCAACTCTGTACCGAAGATGACAGTGGGACATCTGACAGCAGGAACGGGTCCTCCAGAGGCCTTAGAGGAGAAGCACTGATGCTCAGAGAAGGGGTAGGCTGGAGGGAGACCCTACGGAAGCATCAGAGTTGCCGTGGCCGGGACACGGAAGTGGTAACAGTACTCAGGGAACGTTGTAAGAGGAGGACAAGAATGAAGACAGTCCTGTGGCCATCTACATCCGGAGGGCAAGCAGGCAGAGAGGCAGCCACAGAGAAAGAGAGGAACTAGGGACTGTAGGACCACAGATACTGGGAGCACAGGTGCCAAGAAGGAAAGTAGAATGTTGTCAACGCCAGCAACGTGATAGGTCAGACTGGAGGGGGACACTCCAGCTGGAGAGACAGTAGGTCTCGATGTCCATCCCCCTCCCAACAACTACAAAGGAATCAAGCAGGACCTTCTAGTTCCCCACCAATGTTCCTCATTTCAGTAAATGACACTGTCATTTACCCAATTGTTCAGTTTAAAAGCCCAAGCATCATCTTTGATTTCTCTTTGAAAGCCTCACCACCCACATCCTGTTGGCTCTGCCTTCAGAAGACACCCCAGTCCAGCTCTCCCCTCCCTTCTGCTAGCCTCCAGCACCCCTGGCAGGGACGGGGGAGTCACCATCTGTCTGGTGTCCCTCCTCCCTCCTGGTCCCCTCCCCAACGATCAATCCTCTAATAAACCACCAGAAAGATTTTTTTTTTTTTTTTAATCAAGAAGGCAGCAAACATTCAAAGACACATAAACTCTAGGGGCACCTGGGTGGCTCAGTCATTAAACATCTGCCTTCAGCTCAGGTCATGATCCCGGGGTCCTGGGATCAAGCCCCACACTGGGCTCCCTGGTCTGCAGGAAGCCACTGCTCCCTCTCCCACTCCCACTCCTGCTGCTTGGATTTCCTCCCTAGCTGTCTCTCTCTCTCTCTCTCTCTCTCTGCCAAATAAATAAATAAATAAAAATCTTTTAAAAAGAAAAGAAAAAAAAAAAGACACATAAACTCTAGTAACCAGGGGGAAGAAACACTCAGAAATCATAATGAGCTGACACTTTTACCCATTGGATCAGTAAAAATCAGAACTCCCGACACTGTAAGGTCGCTCGGGTTCGGGCCCTGGCCCGGCAGGAGGGGTGCGGTGAGCTCAAGAGCTCCCCATGATGCTCAGGCCACTTAGTAGGACACAGGCCCCTGACCTTAGTCCTGCCCCAAGGAATACACCCAGACATTCTTCCTGGGCTCCGCCAGGGAGCACATATGTGAGCACAGCTGCTGTGGGGAGAGCGCCCCTGGGCCGGTGTGGAAGCCCGGCAGGCAGGGGGGACATGCCCCTGAGGCGCACTACCAGATGCCGTGTGGCCAGAGTGTCCCAGGAACTGACGGGTGTAATTGACTGGACCTTAACCCTAGCTTTCCAAGACTGTTGACCAGGTTCCAGCGCTCTCCTGCTTCACGCTGTTGAATGTCTCCTCGCACTCCTACTGAATGAAGATCCTCTGGTGGCTTCTGGTCATACCCCAGCCAAATCCTCCCTCCTGACCGCAGCCTAAGGGGCCCTGCCCCGCTGAGCCCTGCCCTGTCCCACTCGTCGCCTATCTGCTCTACCGCACTCACCAGGCGCCATGCAGCCCCACCTTCCTCCTCCCAGAGCCCCGAGCATACTCCCATCCAGGGGGCCTTTGTACATCTCCTTTGCTGGGACCCTCGCACCCCAGACCCCCCCAGTGAGCTGGCTCCTGCTCGCCCATCTGTTCTCAACTCCAGTGTCACTCTTCCGGAGGGTCTCCCCCGACTCTCAATCATAGTCGCTGTCACCCCTTCTCCACCGTGGTGCTTTTCTCTCAAAGAGACCCCTTATCTGTCTCTGAAATGATCCTAATAATTTATTTGTTTATTGTCTGTCCACCCCACCTAGGGTAGCAGAGGCCTAATCCTTCTTATTCCCTGAGCTGTCCGTAACAAGGAAGCGTGATGAGCTCACTACCCTTGAGAAGAATGAATGGCCTTTCAGAGGATGGAGCTGAGGCGGATCAGGAACCGAGTGAGAGCAGCGGCGACAGAGGGAGAACCAGAGGCGGGCAGTGTTGGCCATTCCTCTATGCCGACAGAGGGAGATGGATGGCGGCCATAAGGGAAGGACCCAGCTGCGGTCTGTCTGATTGTCCCTCCCATGGCCACACCAAGCTGGGCGGGCCAGGGCCCTTGGGGCTGGCTGGTTGCCTTACATGACCTGGGCTGGCAGGTAGGAGCCCCCGGACCCCTGAGCCCGCATCACCTGGTGTCCTGGTTGGAGTCCTGGGCCAGCCTCACCAGGTTGTGCACCAGCATCTCAGTGCTGTCCCTGGTGCCGGAGAGAAGCTTCTCGGCGCCTATCTGCTCCAGGACGGTTGAGAGGTGTTCGGCAGTGCATTTCCGGACTAAGGGGTTTCGGTGGCTGAAAAAAAAAAAAAAACAATCCCAGTCAAAGGACTGGCTCAGAGCAGGAATCGTGGACCTACAGTTGTGCCTCCATGCTCCATGCCATGATGGGCTCCAAAATCTCTCATGGGGCCACAGGGGATCTTCTAAGAAAGAACAGTCATGTCCTGATCACAGAACCCAGGATGACAATGTAAGGATGCGAGAAGGAAGAAGGAGCACCTACAGCCTCGTGGTGCTCGGCACATACACAGGTGCTCACCACCTCTGGGCCTCCTGAGCCCGTGTTTGCCTTCCCCAACTTTTCTCCACCCAGAAAGATCCTACGCAACCCCCATCTCCTTCTCTGCCCTCCCCAGCCCCCTCGGCAGAATGTTACCTGGGGCTAGTGCTGTCCTGGTCCCCTGAGAAGTACAGGTGCACCCTTGGGGCTCCCCGGCAAGCAAAGAGCTCCTGGGGAGCTGGCACCAAGCTTCCTTCCCTACCCCGTGGAATCCTGTGCCCCGCGGGTGCCAGGCACAAGCCCACACTTAGTGAGAGCTAACTGTGCGTTTGTTGAAGTAAACTGAGACAGGAAAGAGACAGCGATCCATGGGTGATCTGGTAACCCTAACAGGAAGAACCTGAAATCTTACAAGAGAAACCCATCAGAATGTCACTTGTTTCTTTGTCACCCTTTTCAAATGGCCTGTGTGGCCACAGTTCATTAGACACCTGACCCTGCTTCTTGCAACAATGATCAGTTGCCTTAGCTTGTAATGAGCTTAGCCTGGAGCCAGGCGCCCGGCCAAACACCCCCATCTGCCAGCTGTTCGACCCCACATGCCACTGTTAGTGTCATTTTTGCAGGTGAGGAAGCTGAGTAAAGGGAGGAATCCAGAAAAAAAGTATAGTTAATTTCTCCCCAGTTAGTGGCAGCCACAGTGCACGGTCCATAAATGTTACAGTAAAGGCAGGCACAGCTCTGAGTGCCCTTTCATGAAGCAATTCATTTACTCCTCACACTTGGAGGAGGTATGCACCCTTATCATTCCCATTTTACAGATGATGAAACTGAGTCCAGAGTTCAGTAACAATCCAGGATGTGAACCCAGGCCACATGACTCCAGAGCCCCTCCCCCTTCCCACCGGGCTGCAGGGCAGCTAGCAAAGGCTGGCCAGCTGCTGCCACATGCCCTCGGGTCTTTCCCAGAAGCCTCCTGCATCTGTATCACGACTGCCTCTGGGGTGTGGTGGTGTGGCCCCGTGGGATAAAGGCTTTGGGAAATGGTTTTGGTTTTCCTTTAGTTTGGGTTTTTCAATAAGGTAAAAGCAAACCTGGCTGCAGAAAGGTTCCCTCAGTAGGCCAGCACCTTCCTCCTTCCCAGAAAAAGAGGTGTGAGCTAGAACGAGATTGTGGGCCTTGCTCTGCTCACAACCTTGATTTCATCAGAAAGAACGCCCGTCGCCTGGGAGAGGCACGAAGGCTGCAGGCGGGCTCTCAGTCCCGTCTCGAGGGATGTCACCACGGACACTCTGAACTCCCCAGCCTTGAACAGAACACAGCAGCTCTCCCCTTGCAGCTGAGGCTTAGGTGCCCCGAGCTCACCTCCTTATCCCCAGCCCGGCTCAAGAAAGGTAGGAGAGAAGCGCACCAGGAAGCAGATGTTTTCCTCCCCGCCAGCCACATGTGTGAAGACCCGCCCCAATTGCCTGTTCCTCGCCCAGCCCCAGATCTTTCCTCATGTTTTACCTTCCCAACCCACCCCTCTGACAACAAGCCACCACATACTAGATGCCTGCAGAGGTAAGGGCCACCAGGGAGCGGGCGGGGGTCACGTTCTCCACCATGGCCCCCAGGGAGCGGTTGGCAGCTCTCTGAATGAACTCGCTGGTGTTCCCCATCTTCTGAAGCAGGCAGCGAGCGATCTCCTCAGCCTCCTGGTCCATGTTCTTCTTCAAGGCCCGGAAGAGGGCCCCCAGGGTGCTGATGGCCAGGCGGGACACTTTGGAGCGGAGGTTGGTGACCTAGGAAAGAGATGGGACAGGGAGCATGCAAGACTGCTGGACCTTGCCAAGGGCTCCAGAACATCCAAGAAAGGACCACATCCCCAAGGTCTCCTGCCACCGCCACCCTCCCTGCAGGCCAAGGCCTCGCCAGGCTGGAAACGAAAGTCATGCAGTAGCTCTGGACAAAACAGTCCCGATTTTTTAAAAATGCTATTGTTATCATCATAGTTTTTTATTCTACCTGAAATTTAAAATTTGAACACCTGAAATCTGTGCAACATTTTGTCTTCAAAGTATTTTTACAAATAATGTTGGATTTAGTCTTCACAAGCCGTCCCCCACTCAACCTCATCCCCACCCCTGGAACAGTCTATTCCCAAGAAGGGGCTTGGCCTCCACATGTGGCAAAATGCATCTCAATGCCTCTCTGGCTGGTCTGTGTCCCCCGTCTCAGCCCCAGGGGAGAAAGTCCTTGGGAAATGTTACAACTTCCTTGAAGCTAGAGATCTAGCCCCAAACATTCCAGCCCCTCTTGTCGGGCATCTGAGTGCAGAGGACAGTGCAAGGCTGGGACAAACAGGCTTACAGGACTCTGGCTGTTTCAATGCCCAGAGATTAGAAACAAGGAAACCCCAAGCCCCAGTTTTCCAGTCTGAGACATGGGCAGCTACCTTCCACATCCACGGCTAAGGGCTAAGATATAAGCAGGGGATACCATGTTCCAGGGAGCCATGGCCCCTCCGTGAGTGCCTTGTGAACCACACTGAGCTGTGGCACCTGGGAAGGGGGACTGCCTGCCCTGCAGGGTGGGGACAGCACACAGGACACAGGCTGTCTAGATGGCCTCACCTCTCCAGTCACAGCCAAGGACACGTCGTGTAGCCTCCCAGCAAGGACATCTGAATGACAGACAGCCAGGCGCTGGACACTCAGCAGGCCCTTCTCCTTCGTCTGCCTGAGAAGCGAGTTCCAGGCCCGTCAGTGGCAGCTGCGGAGGGAGGAGCCCCGCTCCCTGTGCAGACCAGGGGTGCCCCTGCCACCCCTCCCCTGCCACAGGGGAGGCAGGCAGCTGGGGTCAGGAGAAGGGGTCCCCTCACCAGTCGCTGCTCTCCAAGCACTGGAGAGCATCCATCAGCCCCAGCTCAGGGTTCGAGAAAGGCCTCAACTCTTTAAAGGTTCTAGGATCCAACTCTTCCTCCTCTTCTTCCCACTCGGGAGACCCCAAGGTAAGCACCGCAGGTAATGAGTTGGCTGCCCTCGCAGAAAAGAAAAGGAACACAGCATGTTTCAACAGGAAGACTCAGGCCTGGCCTGACACGAGGTGAGCTCAGCGAAGGGACTGGCCAGGGCTGAGAGGGCAGGGTCTGTGCGTCCCCTGCTGAGGAGATGCAGACACCTTCGAAAGTTCTAGCTCTTTTGGGCCTTTTCCACCCCAGCCCTGCCATCCTGATGGTTCTAAACAAGCCCGCCTGTGATACGCTGCTTGATGCCGCGTGACAAAGCCCACCGTGCCCTATCTGTGGTTGGGTGACGCTTGTCAGTCTGCAAGGAGGGAACCCCTCTTCACATTGGTGGTGTCCTAACCTCATCCCCACCCAGGAGCCTGTGTTACCGGCTCCTCCTCCCTCCCCACTCTCTATCCCTTGTGAAGTCACCCACGGTCAAGGCAGGGACGTGGCCCAAAGGAAGAAAAGGGGACAGTGAAAGCTCGTAAGAGACAATGCAGCTAACGGGGGTGCAGTGTGGTCGAGATGTGGCAGGGACTGCCAACAAGCAGGGATGCTGTTTAAAACTCAGGTCATGCTTTCTAGGCTCCCCTTCTATGGGGACTGGTGCTAGAATCATAAAATCCTAGTGGAACAGGAAGGGAGTTTAGCCGTCTATCTGCTCCAGTGCCCAAAACACATCATCGAGGCTTCCGAGGCACAGCGGGGCGGGGGTCCCCACCCACAGCCCCTCAGCATCTCCATCACCAGAGCCATGACAAAGGGGTCTCCTCTGAACCCAGAGCTATCACTGCCACACCTCGCTTCCTGGCTACTTCTCTTCTCCACCAGCATGAAGGTCCAGGCAGCCCACACAGCAGGTCCTAGGCAGGGCAATTCTTTACTTAAAGCCAAGACCAAAAGACTTCATTCCCGGATTTTCTTTTCAGCTTTGCCATTGGACAAGAGCCATTAGCCAAAATCTTAGCCCCCGTGGGCAAACATCACCTTAAGTAAATTCAGGTGACTTTGGGTCTCTGGGTCTCAGTTCTATTGACTCTAAAATGAGTGGGGTAGATTATACAGACCATTATCTCTTGAGTACCCACCATTCAATCACCACTTTCATGACCTCTTGCCATGTCTCTTAATTACCTGTAATTTTATTTAATGGCATTTTTCGTCAAGCCAATCCACTTTTCAAAGTCTTAAATAAGTTTATCGTAAAGGGATATCTATGTCACTACCATGATTGGCAAACAAATATTATTTGTCACAGGACAGGATATTTGCAATAAAAATAAAAGGACATTATAAACTCCAGTGATCAAATTGTAACCAGCTTCAGATGACTCAAGCTGGAAGGAAGATCTCTTTGTTTAAAAAGCAGATTTCCAAGCCTGAGAGGGCTGCTCACGACTGACACTGAATTCAGACTTTCTACTTGACAGAATCAAAGGGACAGAAAGAGAACGGAAAAGAAGGATGAGTCAGTATTATTTCTGGCACTAAAATGATGTTCTGTTCTCTCACTATAGTCCTACCACAGCCCACGCTTAAAGAAACTCAAGAGCCAGACTGGTTGTTTTCAAATGTTCTTTAGTAGCAAAATCTTTGACAACTGAAAGGTCAGGTGGGTGCCCAATATATTAAAAAATGAGGCAAAATCAAAGCTTCTCTGGTAGAATGGGGTCAGAGCCTCTGTGTGCCTTGGCACCATCCCACAGAACTTTTGGATCCTGGGATCCCCGGCAGGAATCAGCCCTATCCAACCCTGGCATTTCACGAGGCAAGCTGCAGGAACTCAAGGTCTTCCCAGACCCCTCTCTTCCTCTTCCCGATGTTTCCAGCCACTTTCGGGAATGCTTCTCCCCATCATCTCTGGTCCTGGTGCACAGGTGAGGCCTCTAGGACATGTCCTGGGCTGGGCACACCTGCCCTTCTACCAGTAACTCCATTTGCAATTCCCCAGACCCCTAGTCCGGCCCATTGATACTTTTCACTCCCACACTATCCCTCGTTCTCTGGCAGGGTGATCACACCTCAGGCCGCCCTCTGCTCTAACACAGGTAATGGGAAAAAGTAGAGTGGCCCAGGTCACCTTTCCATACCCCAAAGCATCCCAAGGCTGCACAGCAAGACGGACACATGTCCCCCAGCCACTCGGCCGGGCCCTACCTGAAGCATGGCGGGCAAAACTGGGCTCCCGCTTGCTGACAGGGATGCTGGGCAGCGAGGCCCGGTTGGCCCGCTTCCTCAGGATACCACCGATGTTTCTGCGGGGGCTGCTCAGCCCTGTGGGCACAGACATGGTCCCACTGCCCCGGAGGGGAAGGAGGCCTGTGGAGACAGAGGAAGTCCTAGAATGGCGCTGGTCCTGCCTGTCCTTGGCCCCAGTCCTCCTCTGGATGTGGGCCCATTAGTGGCTCCCAGTCCAGTGTCCAGATGGGGAGCATCAGGAGCTGTGGCTAAACCCTCTCTCATCTAGGGGTTGGCCAAGACATCTCCCCAGCCTGAGGGGATCCTGCCCCCAGGCGCCCAGGTACCTTCCTTCATCAGGACTCTGCGGGAGGCCAGGCTCTGGGAAGCAAGCTCCCTCTCCCTCTCCAGCTCCTTTGTCCTCTGGAGCACCTCCATCTCCTTCATCTGCCTCAGCCGCATCTTCTCCTGGGCAGACTTGGAGATGGTCACCTGGATCTGGCAGAAGGTCAAGGCAAACTCTGTTACCTTGAGGACCCACCAGTGTCTTCTGTACCTGCATTTATTCCGTCAGGAGTGTGAGTGGCTCCTACGTGCCATCGCTCTTCTGGGAGGGAACAAAACGACCAAGAACTTGCTCCCGGAAGGCTGCCACGGAGCAGGGAGACAGCAAACAGAGCAATTTCTAATGTCAGGCCATATGTACCAGAAGGAAAGGAGGGACAGAGGGTGACCAGGGCTTCCATTTTAGGTAGGAAGGCCCAGAGGGACTCCCAGAGTGGGGGAATTGAAGCAGAGACATGGATGGAATAAAGGAGCAGAAGCCATGCAGATTTCTAGGGGAGATGGGTGTTGAGCAGAGGAAAGAGAATGCAAAGGTCCTGAGGCTGGAGGGTGCTGGGCACGGTTGGGGGCGGTGAGGACACTGGCTGGAGCACCCCAAGTCAGAGGATGAGAGGACACGGGGTCAGAGGTGGCAGGGGTGGGCAGAGCCATAGTGCACAGGGAGGGGTCAGACATGTCCTCTAAAGGACACAGAAAACCACTGAGGTTCTGAACACAGGAGTGACCTGATTGGACTTCACTGGGAGACAAGGGGTCCCTCCAAGTGTTGTTGTTTAATAACTTTATATTTGGGAATAATTTAAGACTCACAAAAAGTTGCAGAACAGAGCCAAGAGTCTCCATGTGGTGGGGCTTGCACTAGCATCGCGAGAATGAGGAGGACAGAAAGGCCTGGCTGTGGACAGGTCCCAGAAGCAGAGCCCACCGCTTCTGCTCATATATGAGGCGTGGGGCAACAGAGGAAGAGGAGGCAGGGGCGGGCCCAAGATATTTAGCCAGAGTAGCTGGAAGGCTGGAGTGGCCTTTTCTTGCTATCTACTGGGGAAAGAGCTTTTGGGGGTAAAGTTTCAACAGCTGAGTTTTAGATGAGCTAAGTTGGAAATATAATTAGATACCTAAATGGAAATGCAGAGTATCAGTTAATACCTACTTAGTTACAAAATTTGACTGCTCCCGGAGGTCAGGGGAGGGTCAGGGCCAGAGAGGGACATTTGGGAGTCCTCAGAATACAGATGGCACTCAATGCCATGGACAGAACAGGTCACAGGGGGGCAGATAAATAGGTCAGAGACCAGAGATCCAAGCTCTGGGGCCTCTAGCATGTAGAGGGGAAGAAGATGAGGAGTCAGCTAAGAGGACTGGGAAGGAACGAAATCCGATGGGGTGAAAAACTAGGAAAGAAGCCATCCCTCGCCTCCCTCCCAAGGGGGGGACTTCAAGAAGAACGAAACAGCAAAGCTGCTGACGGGGGTGGCGATTAGAAGAGGACTGAGCTGTGCTGCTCGTGGGAAGCTGGAGGTCATCGGTGGCCTTGACATGGGCAGTTTCCACGAGGGCAGTGGGACCCAAACCCGACTGCAGTGGACTCCGGACAGAATGTGTGGAGACAAAGCAGTCGTTTTATTTTTTTAGACAAAAGAACTCACAGAGAGCTAAGTCGCTGATGGGAATGGTCTGATTCCGGGGAGGATATTGTTGATGCAAGAACGGTTAGAAATGCTGGGGCCGGGGTGTGGCTGGACGAAACTAGGCGAACAGGACATGGGTGGCGAGCGAAGGGGGTGCTTCAAAGCGAGATGCCAGTTCGGGAGAAGTTGTCACAAGGTCCTCGGTCTGGCCATGGGGTGAGCGGCCAAGGGGGGCGGGGAAGTGGGGTTGTCTCCCAGCACTGAACTGTTCTTCCTTCATGCCAGGCTCTGACGCCCTGGCTGGAGAGGGAGGGCTGCCACGCCCGGACCTCATCGTCACCGTCCCTGGACCCTAACACAGCGCAGGTGCCCAGCGGCCCTTCCAGGCATGTTTCCTGTACGCTTCCATCTCCACTTCAGAGACTGAGCCCGGAGCTCCCACGGCAGTGACTCTTCAAGTGTTAGTAAACACATCCAGACCAGGGCAGAGAATCATCTGGACCAAGGTCACCTTAGAAGCGCAAGGTGTCTGCCAGCCTGTCAAGCAGAGCCTTTGGCTGATCTGCCCGAGTCAGCTGCCTCTCCGTTTCTATCTTGGGTGCTGGTTCAAATTACTGGGCTTGGTTCCCCTAAGCTCCTCTCCACTCTCTACATCCTGCTTCCTTCCGAACCTCAGGTGACCTTGTGCCCTCCCTTCCTCCCTCAGCCCCCCGCTATACTCCCCTTCCCCTCACCCCCACCCCCATCCTTCTTTTCCTCTCTCTTGTTTCTCTTCCTTTCCTCGCTCCTCACCCCCAAACCATCTTCAGGTTCCAGTCTTAAGCGCCCAGGGAGCTGACTCAGGGCTCTTTCTTGCCTTCCTCAAACTGGCCCCACATTTATAAATTTCCTCAGACAGGCTTGTGCTCGGCCAGTGGTCCACTCTGACCCCCACTTTCTCCTCCCCTCACTTTCCAGGTACCTTGGTACTGTTCTCCTTCTGGTCCTCGTCTTGGAGCGAGGGGCGGGTTTCTTTGGCCTGGCCGAAGGAGAAGGCTGTCAGTGTAGGAGCGGACTGAGATGAAGGCAGGGGATGCTTCACGGGGGCAGCAGACCTGTCTCTGACAGGCAGGGCTGAAGGTCTTGGCTCTGAGGAGTCAAGAACAAGAATGGAGCTGAGGACACCCAGCACTCTGAAGCCGCCTCACCCTTCCGGGCTGCCCCTGGGGCTCTGTGACCCTGCGGCTGGTGAAACATTTTACTACTAAGCCTGCCACCCTCTGCTGTTCTGCCCAGTGCTTGCTTGGTGGCAGAAGTCTACAGAGCAGCGCTGGTGCACACAGAGCGGGCTGCCCAAGGACCAGCGTTCTCCTCTCATGCGTACATCCATTCACCCACCCATCCACCCAGATACCCAGATACCCACTCATTCAATGATTACTGCACACCTTAGTGTAAGATCGGAAGGGAGGAGGCTGGGCAAGAAACAGGGGGTGGTCTGTTACCTAGAAGTTTAAGATAGCTCCTGAGGATGCCAGTCTGTCTTACCTGAGAGGCGTGCACCTCAGGAAGAGAGAAAATAAACCAAGCCCCATCATCACACAGTGTGGAAGGACCAGAGAACTAATCAATGTCGGTCGCATCCCCTCGTTTTACGGATAGAGAAGACTCAGCAACCTTCACACGCTCTTGTGACTGTACAGTATTCATGTCCAAGTGACATCAAATCAATAGTGTCTCTTAGTCACTCTAGATTTTCCTAATCAATAGACTTCAAAAGCAACTTGTCTTATTATGGAGGCAGGAAAGGGGTAGATCAGCTTTCTTTCAATGAAAAAAATGTTATCTGGGTTCTCCTGTTCACAGTTTTTGGAGTACACTGCTCTTGGGTGAACCTGCAAATAAGGGGTCTGCTGGAATGGGGGTCACCCTCTGGGGCTGCCTGAGGGTGGAAAGGACACCTCGAATCTGGGACCTCCAGGAGGGCTCCCAGGTTACCCTGACCTCTGCCCAGCCCCTGCCCTCTGCCAAGGATCCCTCTGCTTCGATCGCTGGAGAAGGATGGAGGGCCAAGATAGAGGAGGGGTAAAGGCTTCGTTTGCTCAAAAATAAAGGGGCAGGGCAGAGGACACAGGTGCTCAGGTGCCAGCTAATGAGGACAAGGACTGCAGGAATGCCACGAGACTGAGGAAGCCCCCAGCTTCAGACAATGCCACGTGAGCTCCTTCTGTGTGGTAGGCGTGTTACACGTACGGGGCCATGCTATCCCCAGCTAATGGCTGGAAGATCAGAGAGCCCTTTAAGGACCTCACTATTGTGCATCCCCTCTCCTCACCCCCAACTCCATGAGACAGCCTGGAAAGCCTTGTCTGAGCAGCCTGGCCCCTGCCCCCAAGCCCCCAGGGACCCGGTTCTCAAGCAGCATGATGAGATGCAAACAAGGTGATGCAAACCAGGGGACAGTTACAAACTGGGGTCTCCTGGCACACTCAGGGGTAGCCGTTAGGGACACTGTGGTTGTCAGCATGGGTCACACCAGATGGCCCGAGGTCACCCCACTGCAGCCCAGCCAGACAGCAGCAGGGAAGCGGCCGCCCCCGAGGTTTCTATGCCAGGCCTGACTCTCAAGCTCAGCTCAAGTGCTGAACCTGGGGCTTCCTGGGCCACCGCCTCCCCCTCGCCAACTGGCGCACTTGCTAAGCCAGAGGGACCTGCTGGAAAGCTGGACTGGGTGTGGGCCCCCTCCTGCCGGTCTGCACGGCCACTGAGGTATCCTCCTCCCCAGCCTCGGGGTGCTCCATCCAGATCCCCTCACCTGACCCAGGGCTCAGCTTCCCTCCTCCCCGCAGTTAGGTCATCAGGCTAGAGAGCCTCCTGCTTCCTGTTCTGAAGCTTCTCTGTGCCTCGGCCTCCAATGCCCTCTCGCCTCCCTAATATCCCAGTTGGCCCCATTCTCATGACACAGAAGCCTTCCAGCACCCGCTGCCTAAGGGGTTCGTGGGATGTGGTTCAATGTCACACTCAGCCTAGTGAGGAACATTCCCCTCTACCTGCTTAAAACAGCACAGGGCAGCTGCACAAAGTGACAGAAGCATGGTCTCTGTGGCCATGTGGACCCACGTGCGCATATGATGGGCTGCCCTCCAGACTCCAGAACCAGGGACAAGACCCAGCCTGCTGTCCCCATGCAGCCGTTCACAGGTCACACAGGCCCCTCTCGCAGCTGGGTTACCGGGAGGCTCTGTGTGCCGGGACACCTCTGCACACCTGGCCCAGGACACCTCCACACACCTGGCCCAGAGCCCAGAGCACACCTGGCCCAGCAGCTCTCTGAGGTGGCAGGGCCCATGGCCTCAGCTTCCCCATCCGTGAAATGAGGAGCTCAGGTCCGAGGGTGCTCACGCCTACTCCAACCCTAGTTCTGATCCCCTACCCAGTCCAGGAAGCAGGGAGTTGGAGAAAGCAAGTGGGGGTGCTTGTGGGGAGTACGTACCCAGAGATTCAGGGGTCTTCTCCCGAGGCCCACTCTCCCGAGCCAATCTTAAAAGAATGGAGGAGAGAAAAGAACCATGAGAGACGGCAAGTAGAAGCCACCTCAGTGAGGAGCAGGGGGGTTCCTGGATGGGACAACAGGCAAGATGGGGGGAATCAGAGAGGGGTTGTGGGCAGCTCTGTAAGGAGGCTCTCTGCTTGGAGCTTGGAGCTCAAAGCTGCAGGAGATGCAGCTCCATCCGCAAAGTCAAGGGCAGGCTGACAGGAGACCAGACCAGACCAGTCTGGGTCCAGACACACGCCACACATCACTGTCTCTGCCACCTTCAGGGGTCCATGGCTTCTCCCCACCATTCCTGCAGGAGTCTCTGCCCTGGCGTGCACAGCCCTCTCTGGTCACCGAAGTGGCCTTTCTAATGCAGATCTGATGGCACTTCCACGCCAAAGGCCTTCAGTGGCACCTGGCTACTTCAGGATAAAGCTCACGGTTCTCGGTTTGGCCCACGGGGCCATGCAGTCCTACTAACCTCGCCCACCTGTCTCGCACCAACACCAGTGCACACCCCTTAGAGTTCCAGGAATGCCTCCTATCTCTCCCTCCTCATTTCCCAGACTCTCCCTCAGCCTTCAAAACTTGGTTCCGGTCTCACCTCCTCCAAGAAGGCTTCCCAGCCTAATTGAGATCATTTCCCAGCAGGCTCCCCAGAATGATTGGCAGCCTCCTATCTTAGCGCTTACCTCACTGGACTTCAGTCCAATGGTTTACTAATAAATCTCTCTCATGAGCTCCTAGGACACAGAGACTGTCTTGTTTGGCTTTGTTTCTAAGGAAACTGGCACGTAGCAGGTGCTTGAGAGCTCTTAAGTAAGTAAATGGACGCGTGGACGGATGGGTGAATAGTGAAGGGACGAAAGAAATGCTGACAGAGGCTCCTCCCCACCTCTGTGCTAGCCTCCCCAAGTTAATGGAGAGGAATCATGTCACAACAAGGCAACAAACAGGGAGGTATTTATTGTGTGACTAAACCACACCAGGTACAAGCTTGGCACCGTGGGAGCCGCAGAGATTTCGAGGCATGGGCTCTGCCCCGCAGGACTCCCAGTCGAAGAACAGATGGGGCTTTAAATAAAAGTGTGGTCAGATGGTCCGTGGGCTAGATGCTGTGTAGACAGTGCAAAGGAGGCTCTTCCGGAATCGCCTCCCCAGGGAGGGCAGGGAAGACCTGACGGCAGGGACTGGTGTACAACTGGGGCTTGAGAAACAGTAGGAGCCGAATGGGGGGCCCCAGGTGAAGGCTGGTATTGGAGCTGCGCAGATGGGGCAGGGAGGTTCTGGAGGTGGGACGGCTCCCCAGGGCAGCATAGGAGGTGTGCGGGGTGGCGGGCCAGGGATGGGCCCTGAATGTCAGACCAGCGAGACTCGTCTTTAAGCTGCTGGCACAGGGTGTCAGAAAATGTGGATCACGTGGAGGAAAGGTACCCAGGGCGGTGCAGGAGAAGGGAAAATGAGAACGCAGAGCCCACACGACAAGGTGCCGGGCTAGGAGCTGTCGGGGTGCTCAAGAGGAGCCCGTGAGTGGAAATGGAGAAGGTAGGGACAAGAGAGGGGTGGCAGCCCTCGTATTTTCTCTTGCTTACAGAAAACCTGACGGGGTGTGGCAGTCTGCTGGGCCATGGGGCCACGGGAGCAAGAGTCGAAGATGATGCTGAGACTGGAAGATGGAAGAGAATGCCCACACCCTGGGGGACGTCGGGAGACTGTGGGAGGGAGGCGGTTTGGGGAAACGTGCGGTGGCCCACAGGTGTGGCCGTGATGGTGGCACAGAGTCGCTGCCTCCTTCTGACCCCGGATCCGCGTTGGCCATGAGGACACTGAAGAGGTCCACCAGTGGGATGGACATGGAGCCTGACCCTAGGGAGACCTCGGGCCAGAGCAGGAGATGAGGGCATGAGGAAGATACCCATCGTCATAAGTTGCCCGCACAGACAGGACTCCCCCGGGGAGAACACAGAGTGGGCACAAAAGGCTAGGACCGAGCCACAGGAACGGCCACATCTAAGACATGGACGAAGGAGGCTGCAGGGGGCACTGTCTAGAAGGTTCTGCCACCGAAGGTCAAGTAGCAGGTTTCAAGTCAGGAGGGAAGGAAGGAGGAGGTGACAAGGAGGTCAACACCTCACAGGATGTTAAGTCAAGAGCAACGAGGGTGGAGTGAAGGTCGCTGGTCTGGGGCCGGAGGATCCCCCCAGCCACCAGGACCACCTCTGGGGGGAGGAAGGGCCCAACGTGAGGAAGCAGAGGTCAGTGGAGCGGCCGCTCAGATCCAGGCCCAGGCCCACACCCTGCAGGGCTGGGAAGGAGGTAGACGTGTGTATGCATAGGAGGGAAGGCAGCATGGGAGATGGAGAGGTGAGGAAGCATGAGAGAAAAGGGAGCACTCCGTCCAGCAGGCCCCCAAGGGATTGGAGAAGTGAGGCCTCTCTCATCCTCCCTCTGTCTGTCTGTCTCTGTCTGTCTCTCTCTCTTACACACACACATACACAATTACTCCAGCATCAGTTTGGACTGACCATGGGGGTGTTCTGGGCCATCTGAAGAGACCTGTCCTCCTTACATGCCATAAATCAAGATTCATTACAGCACAGCAACCCTCTACCCACCCCAGTCCCAAACATCTTTGAGTATGAAGACCCTTTATTATGCCCAGACCTTCTGTGGACCACTCCCTCCCACTTCCATACCTGTACCTGGTAATGCTCGTACTTTTAGTATCTATTAATTAAGAAAATACTTAATAACAAAGAGCTAGCCTCAACAGAGCTCCTATTTTATTCACCACTGCGACAACCACAGACATCCGCAAACTGGTGGACTCCGGAGGCCGAGACACTGTCTTCTGAGCCCAGACACCCAGCCCACTGGGCTCAAGGATCAGCCCCGTGCGGTCCCCAGGCCTGTGGCCCATGGGTGAGCCAGGCTCTTCGTGTGCCCGGCCCCCCAGAGCTCTGCCCTGGCGCGGAGGCTCAGCGGATCCCAGAGGGCTAGACAGAGAGGGGGCTGGTTACCTTGCACGGGGGGCCCTCAGGCCCGTGAGGAGACCCTGGCCTGGAGGCAAGCGGCTGGGCAGGGAACCAGGAGTACAGGAGGAGGCCCCAGCGGACACCGCAGCCTTCGGGATGGGCGGGATCACAACGCCCCCCAGAGACTTGTGCATCTTCTCATCATTGCAATGCAGGTATTGTCTGGAGATCTGCACCTGGGAGCAGAGGTTGGGGGGAAAGTTCTGGAAGCTCACGTCCCTGGCTCCTTACATAGGGTGGTCCCTTTTATCAGGAGCCACTGGGGTGGCAGGCAGTGCTGGGAAGTGTCTTCTGGTTTTTCTTCTCAGCCATACCACTCTGGGACCCCACCCCCACCCCCTGCCCACTCCAAGAGGAAGACCTGAGGTGGGCGGGGCAGGGGAGGGGGGAGGTTCATCCCTATTCATTTTTGTTATTATTATTTGTTTTTCTATTCTTCTCATTTCAGAAACTTCTACAAATCAGAGCTGAAACAGATCTTCAAAAACATCTGGTCTAATACCTTCTTTTTATAGATGTGCAAACTAGGCCCGGAGAGGAGGGGGACTGGCCCAAGGTCACACAGCCAGTGAGGAGCAGAGTGCAAATTCAGACCTCCTGACTTTTAGCCCAGTCAGCTTTCCCCTCTGTCACTCACCCTTGCCTATAACGGCAAGGGTCAGAAAAAAATGAGGAGTTCCGGAACATTTAAACCAGAGAAGGCCTAGGGAACCCCCAAGTGTGGGACTGGTGGTCACACAGCTGTGCTCAGCCCCGCTGGGGCAACCTGCCGGAGCTCCTAGGCCATCTGCCAAGGTTTTGGGTGCTGTGGGAAAGATGCTCCCCGCCCCCGTGGCCCCCTTATCCCTGAGGGCGGCCGCTCACAAACCTTGGGAGAAGCCCCAGGCTCAGGAACCAGGGTAGGAAGAAATGGAAACAAAGAGGGACCCCTGGGTGGCTCCATTGGTTAAGCACCCACCTTCAGCTCAGGTCATGCTCCCCGGGTCCTGGGTTTGAGCCCTGGGTAGGGTTCCCTGCTCAGCAGGGAGTCTGCTTCTCCCTCTCTCTCTGCCCCTCCCCCAGCTTATACACTCACTTGCGCTCTCTCTCTCTCTAATAAATAAATAAAATCTTTACCCCCCCCCCCAAAAAAAAGAGTAGAAACAAAGACAGGACAGAGAGGCACAACGCAGAACAAACCACCTTACCTCCTGGGCACCAGGTCTCAGCTCCTGGGGACCCCGACTGCTTCCAGGTGGGTCCAGGCCCTTTTCCTTGGCTCCGCCAGCCTCAGGGGTGGTGGGGATGCTCTGGATGGGAGGCATCGGCCTGGGCGCCCTCAGCAGCCTCTGAGAGGTGGCCCGGGGGATGGTGCTCCTCAGAGGAACCCCTCTGGGGCCTCCCAGAGGATCCAGGGAGGCTGTGCAGGGGGGTGGGGTGAGGAATAAGTTAGTCTCAGGAGCACGGGGAGGGGGGCAATTCGACACTGGCAACAGGGCCACAGGTTCCAGGGGAGGCCGGGACTGTGAGAACAGAAAGAGATCCACCACCAGCCCCCCACCGGCCCCAACCCCACCACTAGGCTGAGCAGCAGACAGCACCAAGGACCCGTTCCCATTCCTATAAAATTTGGCAAAAAGGGCCAATCAAAGTCATCTATTTAAAAGTCAGAGGCAGGATGGGCAGGAAGGACACCAGTCCTGGAGTAGGAGTCAGGACCGTGGGTCCTGGCTACAAGCTGTGGGACCTTGAGCAAGTCTTTGAATCCCCACTTGCTCTTCTGTAAAATGAATGTATTTATGTCATGGGGTTTTCCAAAGATTAGTGACTTACATAAAATGCCAAGAAAGTACTGGGCACATGGCAGGTGCCCATAAATTATTTCTGTTCCCCCTTCCTTTCCAGCTAATGATACGGGGGTACTGCTCTTTCGGCACAGGGGACATCCTGACCTAGTCTAAAAGCAGACCACAACACTTTGAGCTTTTTATGAGTAACGTCTGTGCCCAACAGGCATTCGGTGCCCCCTGCCCACGCCCTCTGGAATAGCGCCATGCACGCTGCCATCCCCACAGTAACGAGCTCAGGATTATCTTTGCAATGATTGGTGGCAGTGAAAAAAACTTAGACTTTAATTCTCGAAGGCCTTTCTGTTCCACCTACACCTAAGTGATTGCATCAAAACCACCAAATCCCAAATAGCTTCTCTGCTCCCCTGGTGAGCCTGGCTCCCCTTTGCCCTCTGGTCAGTCCTGCCGGGGTGTTGAGGGGAGGGAGGCAAGGAGGGGTCACAAGCCAGGTGGAGACAGTACCCACCTGGGGCCCCATCTGGGTAGTGGCACCAAGAAGCCAACACAGCCTCCTTTCAGGGTGCAAAGGGCAGCCACAGCCCTGCCCTGGGGACCAGAGATCCCCGTCTTGCCACACTTGCTGAGGGACTTCCATCCGCACCTTGCATAGAACAACTCCTATTCTTTTTCTCCTGCTCTAGAACTTTGTACAAAGAGATGACGTGTCTAGAGAAAGACTTCGGACCTCTCAGGGAGGGAGTCCGTGAACTCCCTTTGGTCTAGCAACTCCAGAAGTTGTACCACTCAGAAATTCTAAGCAAGCTTCTCCAGCACTCTGATACCCTACCTGCTGCCTCCATACTGTCCAGGCACAGGGGACTCCTTACAGGGGCTCCCCGTGTCATCCTGGGCATGGTCACAGCCCCAGGGAGACGTTAGCAGGGGGAGTATCTTACTCAATGGAGAGCATGTCCCCAGTGTCCCCCCCTTCCGAAGACCTCGAGCCTTCTTATTCCTCGTGTTACTCAAACATTCACTGAGCTACAGAAAGGACCCAGTTACATGATTGGTCCAGGAGAAGAGGAGAGAGAAAAGGAAATGAAAATGTATTAAGTTCTACCCACAATGCCAGGTGCTGAGAATTCTGTGCACAATATTTTCATCACACTCAGGTACACAGAAATATAAGTATCCCCATTACACTAAGGGGAAACTGAGGTTGAGGGGGTAACTGACTTGCCCAAAGTCCCAGAGCTGGCCAGTATCAGAGCTAAGATTGGAACATGGCCTGTTTTCCTGGTTTATCCACTACTCAGATGAGAAAGAAATATAAAGTGCCCGCTGTTAGGGGCGCCTGGGTGGCTCAGTCCTCAAGCATCTGCCTTCGGCTCTGTCCTGGGATCAAGCCCCGCCTCCGGCTCTCTGCTTAGCAGGAAGCCTGTTTCTCCCTCTCCTACTCCCCCTGCTTGTGTTCCCTCTCTTGCTGTCTCTCTCTGTCAAATAAATAAATAAACTCTTTTTTTTAAAAAATGCCCACTGTTCAATTCTTGGCTCATCTGTTTAACAAGGATTTCTGGAGAATCTCCTTTGCCGGGCAACTCTGCCTCACACTGAAGCCTCCGCAGCCGCCCTCATGGAGGTTCCACCAAGTGCAAAATCCCCATGAAAGACAAATAATCACACAAGCAAACACACAAAGGCAAACCGTGAGAAGAGCTAAGAGAGAAAACTAGAGGGTTCCATTAGAGAGTGTCACTGGGGTGGATGCCGACTGGGGAGTCAAGAGGCCTCTCTGAGGAGGGCTCCTTAGCCAAGCAGGAAGGATGAGTGGTAGCCCCGTGAGGAAAGGAGGGAGGTGGGGGGAACAGCCTGTCAGAGCCTGAGGCCAGACAGAGCTCACCTGTTCCAGGACTAGAGGGTCAGTGTGTCTGACCACAGAGAGCAGGGGAGAGAGTGAGCAGAGTGCAGGGGAGTGTGAGCAGAGCTGGAGGGAGAGGAGCAGAAAGCAGGGGAGAGGGTATGGCTCAGGCACATGGTGAAGGCAGCCGGCCTCACACACTGGGGACTCTGTTCAGGCGCTTACTCCAAGCACATCCCAAAACCTCGGGGTGGTTCTAAGCACTGTTAGTGGGAGCAGGAAGGAGGCTATGATCCGACTGGCAATTTAGAAGGATCCCCATGGAGAGAAGACTAGAAGGAGGAGAAGGAGGCCAGGGTGGGAATGGGGGGGGGGGTGAGCTGGAAGGCCACTGCAGAGCCCAGCTTGGAGGGGCATTCCCAGGAGGGTGGCTGACAGCGCCCTGGGTGGGGGCATCCTGAGCAGCCCCTGACCCTCAGAGCCCGGTAGTGGGGGTCCCTGGCCTCAGGGTGTGTGGGAGGTGGGTGGGCAGGGCCCAGGGCTCACCTCGGGAGGATGCTGCCAAGCCCTCCGAGAGCCTTCTTTTCTTGAGCTTGTCCTTGATCTGGGTGGTGTCCCGAGCCACACTGTTGGCCTCAGACTCCAGAGAGGAGAAGGGCGCCAGGGGGTTGGACCCCAGAGACAGGGCCGCAAGGCCCCGGGGGTGGCCATTCCTGGCCTGCCAGCCCTTCAGGGGGGCATCCAGCTTGGGGCTGTGGGGGTCCCCTTGTCCAGGCAACAGCTGCAATGGCTTCTCCAGCAGGACACTTGGAGTTGGCCGGAGGGAGGCTGAAGGAGACAGAGGTAAGAGTGGCTAAGCACCCAGCACCCTCGGTGGCACCAGGCCCCAGCGAACTCTCCAGTGCTGCTTCCTTAGAACAGTCAGGCCTTGCCCCACGAATCCCGATCATTTAATGTTACCATCGATCTTGGGTCAATCCATTCATTCAACAGTCTCTGGGAAGCCTGACCTTAACAAGGTGTGTCCTGAGCTACTCAAGGGAAGAAAATGGGAGTCGATATGCAGCCCTATGACAGCACAGACATGAGCCGTAAATCCTCGGGGAAGGTCTTCCGCCCAGGGACCACCATCCAGCCACCTCCAGGGTCCCAACCAATCCATTCAATATACCTGACAAGACCAAATGCAGATTGTAAAGAGAAGTTGAGGTGACTCAATCATGCTTCCATGCAGACACCAGCTTATCCAATCACCCATTCAATAAACATTCAGAGTGTCCCCTCTGTGCCCAGCACTGTCCAGGCAGTGGAGACCCAGAGATGGGTGAGACACAATATTTACCGAGAAAGGACTTTCAATCTACTACAGGAAAAGATTCATCTTTCAATGGATTCATTACAAGGTCAACTGGGAGATATGCCCTGAGAGAGATGCCAACAAAATGTTTTGTGCACAGAGAGGAGGAAGAGAAGGATCTGGAAGGCCTTCATGAAGTGGTGGTGTTTGAACTGGTCCTTGAAGGAGCCTAGACTGTGGGAGGGCCAGGGAAAACAAATACAGAGACCAGCTTTTAGAATCTCTGCCACACACACAGCATTTTTGGAGGGCCTTGACCTAAGCCATGAGACCCGCAAAGGAGGCCACAGATCCTGGGTGGCACCACGCCTGGCAAAAGCTGACCTGGGTGCTGGCCACAGGCCTGTAAGGGAAGTAACTAGAAGAGGGCAAGGAGCTAGAGCAATCATGTTCTCCCTCGCGAACGCGGGAACAGGGGTTCTGCAGAGAAGAGGGTCTGTAGCTGGAAGTCAGAGCAGAAAGTAGAAGTCGAATGGCTGGCCTGCAATATTCACCACGCCAGCAGCTGTCCCACTACAGGTGTCCCTGTCCCCACCACCGTCCTGGCTGCTGAAGGCCCGCCCAGACCCCAAGCAAGGGACAACAGACTGCATCTTCATGTGGGCTTTCCCTGGGATCTGATGAGAGCAAGGGGTGTGCTGGGATCCCCAATTCCTTGTTCCTGGGGCTCTCCCTCTGTGCACCTCCATCCCCTGAGGCACAGAACTGAAAGGAACCACCTAAAACCAAAAGGGATTTCAGCAGCAGACTGCAGTAAAAATAGCGTGTGCCCTAGCGGGACCACACAGCCAGGCTTCTAGAACAACTCACATTCTCTCTCCAGGAGGGAGCCCCAGCTTTGCTCTCTGGTCCCGGGCCCTGATTGGGCAGCTGCCAGGAGAACCCCAATTCTCTGCCCCCAGTCCCCAGGGAGGCCACCGAGGGCACTGGAAGGCCATTTGGTGTAACCAAGTCAGCAGGCCAAGTCCCACCCACCTTACCTTCTCCATAAGTCTGCAGCCTGGAGTCACTTCTTCCTCCTGGGACTGCGCGGGGCCCCGTACTGGTCCGAGGGACACTCCCACAGTACACGGCCACTGGGGCCAGAACCTTGGCTGGGGACAGAAGCACCGGAAGCCCACTGAGACCAGGACTGGGGAATAGGCTGCCCCAGCACTGTTCCCCTTGGGGTCTCTGTAGCCCACCCCCAAACCAGAGCCCGGCTTATGGATGGGGGGCCCACCACCCCACCGCCCAGCCAGCCAGGGCACCACGATCCCCACCAAGGCCCACCACCCCACTCTTCTCAGCCCTCTTGGCCTGGCTCCCCACTTCCCACACTCACCTGCCTTCTCCATCCGCCTTTTCTCCAGGTGCCCCCACCCCCACTCGGCCACCTCTTCTTAGCTTCCTTCATGGGCTCCCCTCCTCCACACACCCCCCACCCTGCCTCTGTCCTCTGCTCATCTCACCGGCCACTTCTCACTGCCATGCCTTTCATTGTCACCCTCATGCTGTAACCCCCTGACCTGTGGCTTTGGCCCTGACCTCACCCCACGGACGCAGAGCAGAGCATCCAATTACTGGCCCAAAACCCTCTCCTGGGAGTCCTCCAGCCCCTCATCAGCGTGGCCCACACTGAACCTTCACCTTGTCCTAAACCTCCCTGGCTCAGCACATCAATTTGATTGATCCCTACCTTAGATATTTACCAAAGGCTGCCTGTCAGGGACTCGGCCTCCCAGGCCCTGATGAGACCCGAAGGTTAGTGCGGTTAGTGCGGGAGACATTGAATAACAAGCAGTGACATTGTGGGGAGCTCAGGAGGAAGGTGGCTCAGGGGGAGGGGCCCTGAGCCGGGGGGAAGTGGGAGGGGGAGCCTCAGCGAAGCATCTGCTGCTTTGAGAAGCCTTGCCTCTCCTCTGTGCCCCCACAGCAGCCCAAGCATACCCCATCTTACCCTCCCCTCTCCTGGCCTCTTCTCCCCTTGCCCTGAACCATCCTGGCACAGGGACCTCATGCCATCCATCTTTGCAGGACCTGCACTCAGGGGGCACTTTAGTATTAGTATTACCCCATCCAAAGCACAGCTCAGGACTATGCACGGGGCCCCGACCCACCACCTGGAGAAGCCTCCGCCAAGGTGCGACCCAGCATGCCCACTCCCAGGGTAGAAGGTCCCCAGACAGGAGGCAAACAGGAGTCTGTTCCCTTCCTGTTTCTGTCAGCTATGTGACCCTGAGGAAGTAAGTTAGCCTCTCTGAGTCTCGGTTCCCAGGTCAGTAAAACAAAGGAGTTGGACAGGATTAGGGGTCCATACGGTCATACCTGCATCCTATTTCTAGACTTTTAGGCTTTTCTTAAGCTTTCAGTACTTCCCACTTCCCTGTAAGAATCTAATGCCCGGCAGGAACCTGATGTGGCATTAAATTACGCAACTGTCCTCACATTAATATGGCAAAGCCCCAGGTGCTCTGTCCCTAGGTGATGACCTGTGTCTGGATCTACTCTGGTCCCAGGGCCCCGGCTCCAGCCCCACCAGGGAAAAGCAGCTGTCCACCTCACCAGCACCCCCTCCATCTGTGGCGGGGCCTGTGGATCCCCTCACTTGCCAAAGGAAACTGAGGTTCACACAGTTGGTCCCAGAGCAGAGCATCAGGCCTGGAACTCCATCTCCTAACCCTGAGCTAGCCACACTGCTCCCTTTCTCCTGCCCGATCCGCTGAGGAGACGGAGACACCCAGCTGTCACTGAGGGCCCAGCCCTATGTCCTCTGACTACAAAACGGGCCAGCTCCTCAGCCGGCCCACCAGCACAGAGAGTGGAGGCAATCCTCCACCGAGTTTCTAGAACACTCTGAGCCTTTCCCTGGGCCCGGGAGCCCCCAGACAAGAAGCTGAGCATAAAGCGCCCGCGTCAGCCAGCAGAGATCTGGGTCAGGGCAGAAAGGTCTTGTCACCTGCCTGGCTCCATCTCCCAGGATGAGGGCAGCCCCTTACCTGGGGGGACAGCATCACGGGTGCTCATGCCCTGGGTGGGGAAGGAGCCTGAGAGGTTGTCCAGAGGCAGCAGCTACTTCCTGGGCGGTAAGCACAGTCCTTGGGGATCCAGAAGGCGGCAGCCCGTATCATCCGCGGTCCTACGGTGGGGAGCGGCAGAGGGATGTCAGTACAAGTAAATGACTTTGCAGGAAGCCCATCAGGAGCCCAGGTATTCTTGGAGTGAGGAAATCTGCTGCTGGACCAAAGAACATCTCTTTTCTGACATTCTGCCTCTCTGAGACGCTTGAAGCCTTCCAGGTGCCAAGCCTGTGCCAAGCCAGGTGCCAAACTGCGGCAGAGCAGTTTGTGAAGACCGTCACCGAACCCACGAAGCTGGCTTCACTTGTGGCTTTGACAAGGACACCTTAGTGTCTCTGGGGAAGGTGGAATTTATCAAGGCGGAGTCTGACACTTTCTTTTCCCATGAGTTTCTATTTTCTTCAAAACCCCATTTTCTCTGCCCACTGGCCCAGAAGCTCTTGAAGAACGTCAAGCTTTGTGACTCCGCTTCTCACTCGGGTAGGTGGCAGGGTCTCCGCAGAAACCAGCTCTCCAGTTTCCTCTCAGGATGTGCCAGGCTCTATCCGCACACAGTGCTTGGCCTGCACTCCCCCCGTCAGAGAGTCATTTCATTGTCCTGTGGCGACCTGCAGGACGTCAAGCCTCCTCCTGGTCTCCCTTAAACCTCTAGGCTCAGTCATCAGCCCTTGCTCAGGACCTAACTTCTCTTTCCATGTGACAAGGGTCTCACCCAGACTCTGCGACCTCACACAGTTTTAGAGTCTTTGCCAGGACAAAGGTGACCCATTTTCACCCTGACAGTGAGGGGGATGGCCAGAGCCCATCGGTGACAAAATCAGGGATAAAGGCCACATCTCCCAACCTCTACTCTGGCGTAGCTCCCTCAAGATATCACCTGGGGACAGGGCAAGACAAAGTGCCAACTTCCTTGTGCTGAGCACCAAATCCCAACTCAGAAACTGAGAAAACCTGCCTCCTGTCTGGAAGGCAGCCTGCCACCGTCCCCACCCTGGCCCCAGAAGGCAGAGCGGCTCCTAGCAACAATCCTGGCCCCAACAGAGGTTCCCGCCCAGCCTCCACCTGGTCTCTCTGCTTACATCCTCAAGCACTCGGGTTCTCTATCCAAAGAGAATTCTCCTCACAACTCCCTGTGTGCTGACTACTAGGATAAGTATTTGGCCACAGGGGAATGTCAGTGAGACACAGCGCTTCTCCTGAGCAAGGTGGCAGAAGATGACTCCACAGGTCTTAACACCCCATCCCGAGTCCCAGTGAGCCGGCAAAGAGACTCAAGAGATTGGCAAGGCTGCTGCTTCCAGCAAAGCCCAGCACGAATGTTCCAGGTGGGGACAGGCCACCCACAGCTGAATTAAGGCAAACAAACTGGAGTCCAGGCTTTGTAGACAGTGAGAGCTGTAGGCTCCGTGACTCCTGCTACCACAGCTAACCAGAGCATCAATTTTCTATGCGAATTAGAGGCAGAGAAGGGATGGTTAGCCACAGCCCTTCTTGAGAACCCTTTTTGAGAATCGTTCTCGACTGTGGCTGCGGATCAGAACCACCAGGGAACTGATAAAAATGACAGAATGCAAGGCCCCCCCTCCGGCCCCTACTGAATTAGAGTCTTCTAGGAAGCAGGCCATGGGGATCTTTTTGGTTTCTTTTTCTTAACTCCTGTGTGACTTCAGTGTTCAAAAAGGACTGAGAACCAATGGGTTACAGTTCAGGTTCACTTTCTAATGAGATCTCAGCCTTGCTTCTCACCTTTCACTGTTAAAGTAGTTATTGCTGCCTCAGTTTCCCCAAAGTGCCTGCTCTTTAGGAGGCTAAAGAGAAGATTTGGAGCTGCCTGAGAGTACAGATGACATAAGTCTCAGTGGCCAGCTCTACTGGAAAGGGCCTTCTGAATAAGACAGCCCCCTCCCCATTTGCCACAAGCGCTTCAGCAGGTCAGATTGCAGAATGGCCACTGGTCAAGACAGCCGATGTGACTCCACGCCCTGGGGACACCCACTGTACAGAAGAGAGACCCTCATCCATGTCACAGCTTGCCAGGGCAACCCAGCAGGCAGACCCCCTCTTGGGCCTGCTCCTGACTGTGTCAACACTGCTGACCCCTTAGGCCCTCAGGGTCTTCGTGCAGGAGTTCCTGGGCACCTGCCCCAGGGGAGGCGGCCACAGCTGCATATGGACCAACAACTACATCTTATATTGTATGTGAGAACCATGGGCAGCACTTCCCCAGGGAGATCACGGGAGCCCATGACCTAGTAGGAACTTTAAAAATCTATGTACAAACTCTAAAAATCAAGATCAGAAATTCCAGCCCCAATGCAGATAGAACTTTGGGGTTTAGCATCAATCAGACTTAGCACCCGACGTCTAAGACACAATCCAATGAGCCCCCATTTGCACCTGGCCCTGTTCTGTTCTGGGCATGGAGGTGTGACTGTCCCCTATTGGAACAGCCCACCCCTGACCGAAAGAGCTAATATCTAGTAGGTTCTGGGGACTAGGATTGTGTCCTCTTTCCCTGAGGCACTGCCCAAGGTAGCTGGCTCCCCCACCCTTGGCCTTGGTATTCCAGCTTTGGGAGTGGAGTGGCCCAAGCTAACTGACCGCTGTCCACCCACCCCTTTCACTAAAGCTATGGCTACTGAGGCTCCATGGTGACCGGCACCACAGGAATGGGAAAGGTGACGGAAGGGACTCAGGTTTCAAGTGGAAAGGACACAAAGCTAGATCTGGCCCCATAAAGGACGTCAGCCCCAGGGACAAGATCCCAGTCACCCTGTGCCTGAAGAGAGGCCTTGGAGGGGACCCAAGATGCAGTCTCACCTGCCCCCTCCCAGGGGGCTGCCACACGTGCATCTCCCCTCGTGTGACCGTGACACTACCCATTCCTCCTTTTAGAGGCCTCTGAGGACATGGGTTCCAAGAAATCAGAGTTCGCGCCTCCTCAGACCTGCTGAGTGGGGACAGGTGCGATGTGATGTCAAGGTGGGTAGAGAAGGGGACTAGAGCAAAGATGGTAGAGTGGAGAAACCTAGGTTTTGAACCCCAAAATGTCCCCGACTGAAACATTCTCTGAAGAGAGGTTTCAGATAGGCACCACTCGCCCTTGCCCCTCTCATATTAACTTTAATTCCTCTGAGCTTTGGTTTCTTCATCTGAAATTTAAAATTAAAAAAAAAAAAAAAAAAGTCCTACCAAAGGGTTTGGTCAAGATGAAGTGAAGTCATGTGCAAAAATTTCAGCACCTTTGGCGGTACACAGTCAATAAATCAGGTAAGAACTCTTCCTCTCCCTGTCCCCACCCAAGCGCCATCTTTAAAGGTCGGATGGGCCAGAGCCCCCCCCCCCCCCATCTGTCCCTAGGAGACAGACCCAGGTGACACGGGTGCCCCTCACGTGGGAGAGACAGACGTGTCTGCAGAATGAGAGGCCCAAACGGGCGCGGCGGGCCCTCCTGCAGTTCTCACCTGGGATGCTGTGCTGTGACGCGAACGCCAGGCTGAGCGCAGAGGGCCCCGGGGCGGAGGTGGACACACGCGGGGGCGGAGGTGGACACACGCGGGACCTGCAGTGCTGTCTGACTAGGCGCCTGCAGACGCTCCGCAGGAGAGCGGCATCCTCGCTGGGCCCGGAGGAAGCGGGGTCTAGACGGGGAAGGAAACAAGAAGGGCCTCGCAGGCTGAGGAAACTGTGCGTAGAGACGCGGAGGAACAAACAGGCTGTGAGATTGGGGTCTGGCCGAGGCTGAGACTGCGGAGAACCCATGTGGGGAGGGAAGGGAACTCTAAAGACTTTTTGAGGAAAGAAATAACATGATCTGACCCCTGGAGCTGGTAGCCCTAGGAGTTGTCTCTACCCAAACCAGGAGACTGAGCCCCACACCCACCAGATGCCCCCAGAAGAGGCCCCCAAGGCCCCCCACTCAGGCTCCTGGCTGCGTAGGTGACTGACACGCCTGCCCCGTTGGCCTGAAGACTGCTCGAGGAAGACTTGCCCCGCCCACCATAAGCGCCCCTGTGGGGGGCGGGGCCTTTACCCCCTCTGGAGCCACACCCACTGCTGCACAAGCCACCTCCCTGCCATAATGGGATCAGGTGGGGTCAATGTCCCTGGAACCGTCTGGGCTTCAGACAGCAGGACGTGCACCTGCTGGCAGGCCCCTGGAACTGTAAAGAAACCCACAGTACCAAACATGGGGCCCAGCACCTAGTAGGAGCCCCATGGCAGCGTGCATGAATGTAAAAAACAAAATTGTAGCCCATCTTACAGTCTTGTTGAGAAGAAACAAGGCAATGAGACTAACATTTCTTAGTTTCATGCCATTTAGCTTTTGAAATAGAGCAACAAGGCACAAGTTATTGTCCTCATGTTGTGCCTAAGAAGACTGAGGCTCAGAGAGGCTAGGTACCTGGACGGAGGCCACAGAGCGGGCCAGCGGAGGCTTCCGGTCTGGCGTTCCCTGCTGCTGCTGGAAGCAGAAGAATGCGGTACTACATAGCCAGCAACAGCCCCGTGTTCAAGTCCATCGCCTACCAGCTGGGAGACTTCGGTCGCGGTGTGGTACTAAACCTCTCTGAGCTTCTGTTTAACTGCAAAAGGGAAAGAAGAATGTCTTTCTCACAAGGTTACTGAGCATATTCAATAAAATATGAAAAGCATCTCAAATCGTCTGGGCCCTAAGCAAGAATTCAACAAACGGGAGCTATTAACATTATTCTTTAATAATGATCTTAGTGTGTGTGTTAAGATGGGCAAGAAGAAGGAAAGTGTCCTTTTTGAAAGCTTTTGGGGCAAGAAGCTCTAGAGGCCTGACCAAGGCTGGGTGGCAAAAGGAGGTGGCCCCTGGCCGATGACCTTCAATGCATAAGTTTCTGGGGTGAGCAGGAGGCAGCAGACAGGCTGGGGCAGGACCCTTAGAAGAGCAGCTCAAGTATCACCTTGCTGGGAAATGCTCCAAGTGATCCCTTCTTACCAGAACTGGCAGAGTATGTTAAGAAGGCAGTTACTGCCTGCATCTTAATGACTTTCTGGGACAGGGTGGATCTCATGGTCAAGAACCAAAGCAGAACCTCTCAACCCTTTTCATTTCCAACGCAACTGAGAAAGGTTTCCTTTTTGCAATAGTTCAGTGTGGGTGTTGGTTGAGTGGAGCAGGTATAGAGAGAGGAAGGAGAGAGCTGCCTATATGTCTAGGGCTGACATTCAAAACAGCCCCCCTACCTCCCAGGAATTCTGATATAAGACATGGGAAGGCCTATGGTTGAGAAAAAGTCTTATTTAAGCTCTGTTTGGAAAATAATGACCGTAAGTGACCAGCACAGCCACCCTGTGTGATTGCTCAGGTTGGACACTGCACAAGGCATCGTAATTAAGGAGACATCATTCACACTGCAGACACTACAGATTCACACTTTCATTGCCCTTCTCTGATAAACAGAAGTAAAGTGCCTTAATAAAGAGGTGTCTTTTTCTAACTCACACAGAGGTACTGGATGAGCAGTGGTGGCCCTAGTGAAAAGGGTATGTGACATATCCATAAATTTCCAAAATTCAAAATCTTCTGAGCCTGCCCTACTTTTGTGTATCATCTTGGTGCAAATATAAATTAGAAGTCAGAACATGCACTAGTAATTCAACAAAGTTTCACATGGTGGGGACAAGAGACATCTTCATCTGCTCCCTCTGTCACTGAATTTTCAGCTGTAAGAGATCCCGAAGATCAGCTGACCTCCTGGCTAGTAACTGAGGGGTTAATGTGGGGCCTGGAGAGGCTACAGGACATACCCAGGGCCTTCAAGAGCCAAAGCGTACTATACGGACAAGGTCCTCAGCTCCCTCCTCCCCCCTTCCATCAAGGTCTCCCCCAAATGGTCACCTCAGCACTGGGTGGGGCAGTGACTCAGACTGCCAGGCCTGGGCAGAGCCATGACAATGCGTTTCTGAGGATGTCATTTCCTGGTGGGGTTGGGCACCATTCTGTCAATCCTGCCTGAAATCACACAGCACTGGCTGGCACTTGGAAGCCTTCTGCCCATCCCCCCCTGACATTTTCACCATCAAGGGCTGACTTGTCTAAGACCTTGAGCCTAGTCCCGGAGTCTGATACAGAGAGACCTGGTCCACTGCCCCACGAAGGCTTTCTGCATGGTTTTCCCGCTCGGGGACCCCCACCCAAGGAGCTGGAGCTCCGGTCATCAAACTGCACTCTGGAACCAATTTACAGGTGCGACAGGACGAGAGGGGCTGAGAAGAAAGAAACAGCCCTTCCAATCAACATCTCAGGAAACTTGTGGTGGCCGTCCCTGGCATCTAAATGCCTGTCCCGTTCCAGGAAATGGCTCTTGACAAAGGTCTCCCTGTAAGAAGCTCAGCAGACTTCAGACCACTAGCTCTGTCCTTTTCCCAATGGCCCCAAGAGAAAACTGACTCTGCTTGACCAAAAGCTAGAACCTTCCATGGGCCTCTCCAGGAAATATGCCAGGTTTTGCTTGGAAAATGGAAAGGGCTTCTGTGGAGGGTCATTTCCTCTGTCCTTATTTTATTGAAGGGAAAGCCAAGACCCAGGAGGGGATGCAAGGAGATCCCAAATCCAGAGATTTGGGACGCATAGACACAGTGGAAAGTGCAGACCTCCGGAGAGCTGCTCTGGAGCCCAAGACTGCTACTCCAAGATTGATGACAGAGGAATCACGTGGATGAGTGACTGTCCCCTAAGAAAGAGAATGGGGCCTAGGGACAGAGGAGCCTGGAGGGCAGAGAGGAACATGGTGGTTGGGAAACAGCATGAGGAGGATGCTGAGCCAGGAGACCAGGGGAAAGGGGCCTCCCCAAGGAGGAAGAAAGCCAGAAGGAAGAAAGGCAACGCAGGCCCTGACCCCCTGCTGATCAGGGAAATGCAAATCAGACCACTGTCACCAGCCTGCAAAGATTGCCAAAAATGAAGACTCTGGACAATACTAAGTGCCAGAGAGATGCGACGCAGGGCTGGCGAGGGGAACGTGGGCACAGCCACAGGGGAGAGTGGTCTGGCTCATCTACTAAAGTTAAAGATATGCAAGCCCTATGCCCAGCAAGACCACCTCTAGGGGTCTTCCTTCAAGAAAACTTTGCATGTTGTGAACCAAGACAGAAGTACGAGAACGTTCATAGCAGCCCTGTTGGCAATGGCCCAAATCTGGAAATAACCCGAACACCCAACAGGAAACTGGAGAAAAAGTTACAGTATTCGTGTCACAGAATATTCCATGGCAATGAAAATGAGCAAAGCTACTCAACAGCACTCTGCTCAGCACCATGCACAATGTTTACTGACAGACACTAGGCACGGAAGGGCCCAGAGGCTGCCATTCTATTTGTGTGCATTTCAAAGATGAAATTCAACAGCTTAGACAAACACACAAAGATGGTACGACTTTATGGAAAAGCCAGGGGAAATGAGGAATGTGGTCAACCCTGGGGGGCAAGGAGGCGGCTGTGATAGGAAGGGGCCTGTGGGGGAGGCATTGGGGGCTGCCCTAGAGAGCGTCTCTTTCCTGCCCTGGTGGTGGCTACACATTAATTCTACTTTAAACTGTTGGTGAGTCTTATACATTTTTTTGTCGGCGAGAGGTTGAATATAAAACTAGCAATAAACTTCTCATCATGCCCGTGAGCAGAGTCAGGTGCCTGTGAGGTGGCATTGGGGAAACAGGTGACCTTGGGTGACCTTGACGCTCCTGAGCTCAGCCTGATACCTCCCCGTCAGTTGCTCCCATGACCTTCTCCCTCCTTCTTATCGGCCAGGCCAAGGCTGCAGGGGCAGAACTGGCCCCCCTGGGTTTGGAAAGGACCTGTCCGCTTACACCCCTGCATGGCCCGCCTCGGTGGGGCTGGGCACCACTGTGCTCCATGACCCTCTGCAGCCATGGACAAACCCCCACCCCCCACCCCCAGCACAGGCCCTACAGTCCCTTCCAGGGCTCTGGAAGGAACACCAGCCCTTCAAGGTCCCCAGCCAATGTAAGCCCTTGTCCTGGAGAAGTGGTTCACCAAACCCCTTGTTTTGGGAGCCCCAGATCTGCTCTGGAAAGGAACACGATCATCTCTGCTGTAATAATAATGGCACCACGAAAAGTAACTTCCGTTGAGCACAGGGCCCAACACACTCCTCTCTCTCCTTACCATCTCCACCTTTCACGAGCAGCCCCAAGGGAAATGTCACTTAACCCCCGCTTTACAGACAAGGAAACTGAGGCTCAGAATGAAAAGGGCCTAAGTCCGCACACCCAGAGAGAAGTGGAGTCTGAATTCAAACCCAGAACCAGGAGAGCCAGTAGTGGGAGCAGCTAGGCCTTGCAGCTGGTAGAGCTGGCTTTGAATCCTGCTTCTTCCAGCCTGTCCAAGGCCTGTGCCCCAGTGCCCCTAACACGGAGCCTTCCTTATCCCTCTGGCACCATCACCCTCAGCACCCCAGGGAGTGGAGCTGACCCCCAAACAGGGAGGCCATGGCCAGGAGGAGAGGGAATCTCCCTTCCATAACTCATAGGCTCAGAGAGCAACAGGCTGCGGAGAGAGGAAGGGACAGCTCCACAGTCCCACGGCCTCCTCCCTCGGAGCCCTGTGTCCTTGCTCCAGATCAGCTCTTCCACACCCCTCCAAGGGCTCCAGGCAGCCTGACCCTCCTCCCGCTCCCTCCCCCCCTGCACATCCATCTTACCTCTCCGTCTAGAGGCCAACCCTGTCACTGGAGGAAGCCAGGTGCTGGTGTCTCTCTGCAGAGAATGCAGCCCATGGGCCCGGAGGGGCAAGGACGAGGTGGCCCCAGGCCTGGCCGGCCCCAGGCTGCTGAACAGGCCCCTGGCCCAGCTTTGAGTGTGCTACCGGCTTCTGCCAGGCTCTCTCTGAATAAACAAGGCTGCATAGCAACCGCTGCTCAGAAGGAGCCCGTAGCTCCTGCATGAGGGAGAGAGGGAGCCAGGAGACATTTCCCCTTGGCCTTGTTTCCTTTGGGGCCCCACCGGGCATGGGGCGTTCCCAAGTGGCCAACCTGTCCTGTGGGGCTGCTGGTGAGAGACAGCTGGGCTGCACTGTGCAATGACCACAGAGCAAGGGAGTGCATGGCAGGCTCAGGGCAGGGATGCCGTTGGCCGTGAACCCCTGGTTTTGCAGCAGGAGGCTGTGGGCCCAATTCTGGTTCAGCTCCCAAGCTGTTTCTAGATGCAGATGGGGCAGGGAGGGTGAGCATCCGGGCCTTGGCAACAGGCAGAACTGACTTTGAATCCTGACCCAGTTTCTTCCAGCTGTGACCTCTGGCCGGTCCTTAACCTTTCTCAACTTCTGTTTCCTCATCTATAAAATGGGGATAACAATACTGACTTGAGAGGGTAGCTCTAGGGATTAAATAGGGCACCTAACAGGCTTGTGATTATGTCCAGCCTGTCATCAGGCTGCGCATCTCTGTTAGCACTGTCTCCAGCAGAAACACAGGCATAGCAAGAAGCCTGTGGCCTCCTTCTCAGCCAGATTTCACTATCCCAGCTTTTAGAAAATGTGAATACTAATAGCCCATATGTGCTTCCTCAGGGAGCCCGGGCCCCTGGCAGAAGCACCAGGCTGACATTGTGACAACTGCTCCCTCACGCCAAACCGTTCTAACTCTCACTATCCAAGGGCCACAAGGTGGGGGCAATGGGAGCCAGGGGCCTCGCTGATTTTACGCAGCCTTGCAAAGAACTGCTCGCCCAAAGACGCTTTGAAGTTTTCTAGGCAGATCCCCAAGCTGGTTACAAGGGAACAGGCAGACAGACATAACACAGGGTGGGGAAAGCCAGCAGGAGGCTGGTCGCACATCCAGGAGGCCTGGCCGACTGGATCATACGTGCCCTGGGCTTACTGACTGAACCTTCTCCTGGCCCTGCCAGCAAGTTCCTGGGTTCTCGCCTCTTCTCTGAGACACTAAGAGCAGGCCTGTGGAGCCTCCCCAGAGGCCGTGGAAGGAACAGCAAACCACGCTCCATGAGGGGGCCAGGAGGGTCAGCCCATTAGCACTGACAAGATGCCACAAGGCAGGCACTGGCCCCAGGGCCAGAATGCCACAGGCCTGCTGGGCCCACAGGGAGGCTGCTGCCCTCCATCGCTCCTCAGTGGGCAAGATGGCAAGGTGAGCTGAGCTCCTGCACTCCCTTTAGCAGAGGCCCCAGGAAGGAGGCATTTCCTCCAAACCAGGACCAGCTAAGAGCAGGAAGAAGCTTCCATGTGTCTTGCGCTGGACTGCCCCCCTCGAGGTGGGCACGAGGAAACCTGAGGTTACAGACGGGATAATGGAGGCCCAGCAAGGCGAGCCCCTGCCCAAGTTTCATAGCTTATCAGTGAGAAGGATCAGAGGCAATGACAGACAGCGCGGGGACAGGATGAGGCCAGCCTTCATGTCCCTGAGCTCTGCTAAGAGGGGACACGTGTGCACCGCCCCCCAACCCCATCCTTACATCACAGCCCGAGTCAGAGCTTCGAAAATACAGATCCAATGATCACTCCCCAGCCGGACACCCCAGATGGCTCCCAGTGTCCTTGGGTAAAGGCTACACTTGACACCACATCTGACAAGTCCTCCTTCAGCCCCGTCTCTCCCTGTGCCTCCTGCTCTCTGCCTGACCCTGCTGGCCTGCTCTCTAGGGGACTTCGTGCGTCACATTCTCTGCCAGATGCTGGAAACATAGAAAGGTGGCGGTTTGCCCTTAAGAGCTGAGTAATGGAGAGAGACCCCCCACAAACTCCCTGTGCATTACTGTGTTACCTACAATAAGGCAGGGACCCTTCTCACAACCCCGGAGAAGCACGGCTCGGGGGCAGACAGGATCTGATCCCAGCCACAGCCTGACCTCCGGCAAGACACAAGCTGTTGGAGCCCCGGTTCCCCGCGTGCCAAGCAGGGAACAACACGCAGCCCTCCCCACCCCGCCCCACCCCCGGGTGTATGACCCTCAGAAGGCACCCTGCCAGGCAGGTGCCGACTCAGTGAGTCACCTGCTCCCCAGGTCGGGCACCACGTGACCAGAGTGAGCCTGGGGCCA
This sequence comes from Mustela nivalis, assembly GCF_964662115.1. NCBI lineage: Eukaryota > Metazoa > Chordata > Mammalia > Carnivora > Mustelidae > Mustela > Mustela nivalis. The sequence goes on along the minus strand of NC_139027.1, from coordinate 22,341,774 downwards.
GGAGGTGTGGCGTGAGCCTGAAGCCTGAAAGCTAAGGAGCCGGCCAGGTGCAGGCAGGGGTGGAGGCCTCCGAAGCTGGAACTGCTGAGCCCCAGCCCAGGGCCCTGGGAGCCGGGGAGTTTCCTGTATGGGAGAGTGGGGGGCCTGAAGGGGCAGGCTGCCATCCGGAAGCTTTCTGGTCCCTCACCTGAAGAGATCCCAGGAGGGAGGGACCTGAATCTCCTGCCTCACCAATTCGCTGTGATTTCTGTTGTCATCCTAAATACCTCCAGATCACATTTTGTCTTCTTTCTTAGAGAAGCCTCCACATTGTTTAAGCTTCAGGCCCTGCAAAGCCCGGATAAGCCCTGAGGGAAGAGTGCCCAGGGCACGGGCAGAGGAACTCCAGGGGATGGGACCCCGTGGGGCACAGGTGAAGGCGGTGAGGGAGGAGAGACCTGGTCTCAACGTCATCAAAGCCACCAGGAAGACCCCAAACACAGGACTCTCAGCCCCCCGGGTATCTGCCTAATAGCTCTCCCTGCAGAGCACCACACACAAGCGTGCACCCACATGCCCACACCTGCACACACACACATTCACACACGTGTGCATGTATACATGTATGAACCCACACATGCATACACATGTACATGTACATACACTCGCACACATGCTCTACGCGTGTGCGACCACAGCCATACATGTACACGCATGTGCACATGCATATACACACATGCACACCCATAAACGCACACCCATGCTTGTGTGCCTGGTAAATCCCTACACATCGTTCAAGACACAATTCCGTTATGGGTTCAACTGCATTTCCTAAACATTCATACGTTGAAGTTTCAGGCGCCCAGAACCCAGAACGGGACCTTGTTTGGAAATAAGGTCTTGCAGCCGTAGCTGGCTCCGTCAAGAGGAGGTCCTACTGGAATCGGGGGACCCTAAACAACATGCCTGGGACCTTTACCAAAAGCGGAAATTTTTTAAAATTTAAATTCAATTAATTAACATAAAGTATATTGGTTTCAGAGGTAGAGGTCAGTGATACATCAGTCTTGTGTAACACCCAGCGCTCATTATACCACATGCCTTCCTCAATGCCCGTCACCCAGCTACCCCATCCGTCTACCTCCCTCCCCTCCAGCAACCCTCAGTGTGTTTCCTATGATTGAGAGTCTCCTATGGTTTGTCTCTCTCTCTGGTTTCATCTAAAAAGGGGAAATCTGAACACACACGCGCACACACACGCGCACACACACACGGAGAATGCTGCGGGAAGACTGGAGTTACGCTGCCACAGCCAAGCGACTACCAGAGGCTGGGAGCGAGGCCGGGAGCATCCTTCCCTGGCACCTTCAGAGGGAGCACAGCCCGGCCTGCAGGGCTGACTTCGGCCTTGTGGGCTTCAGCACTATAAGCCCACACATTTCTGCCATGCTAACCCACCCAGTGTGTGGTAGGTTTTACAGCGGGCCCAGGAAACTGGTACAGAGCTCAAGCATCCTCTCCTGGAGAAGCTCCCTGCTCCTTCCAGAAAGAGTCTGAGTGCGGGCTCTCTCCCACTCCCTCCACAACCGGTCCTCTCTCCTTCCCCTTCACTCTGCTCTGTGCCCACCTTTCAGGCCCTCTGCCTTCTGGCTCCCTTGGGCTTGGCCAGTGGAAGACAGAGGAGAGAGGCCAGGGTTCCACTCCCCCAGCTTCCCCCGTGCCGTCCTGCTGGGCTGGCTGCGCCCCTCACCTGAAGGTCACGGCTCTTCACACAAAGGTCAGGGCTCCTGACAGGCAGCCCTCTGTGTTTCTGAGGTCCTATAACTACTCCCTTCAAGCCTAAAGAGGGTGAGGGTGCCCAGCATGACCAGCCGGCCTCAGGAGGTGATTTGTCCACATCCTGCCCATAATCTGTATAAACCCCTCCCACAAAACTTGCCTCCAATCACCCAATTTGAGTATAAAGCTCTTTCTGCCAGTCCCTAAGCAAACTGTCTCACTATTTTCAGGCAAGCTTGATGACTCCATGTCTGTGTCCCCCTGAGCACAAGGACCACCAGTGAGGATTTCTATACAACCAACATGGCCCAAGGCTCAGCACGCCCCAGAAGGCACTGAGTAAATACTTGAAACAATGACGTCAGCAGACTGACCGTGCAGAATCACAGGCCGGGAGAAGAGCTCTTGTGCGCACCAGGGAAGTAGTCCTCATCACATCCACGGACGACAGCAAGCAGCTCAAGATCTCAAAAACTGTTATCCGGAAACTTGCTACACGTGATTCAGTAAATGGACAATGATTACATTTTGACCCTATTCTTTCAATGGAAATATCCCCGAGGGTCTTCCTGGCCCTTAGTGACCTGTAAAATAAACCAAACTGCTCTATTTCTAGTAATGTAAAGGACTGGGTATCCTGAACACACTTCTCATTGCAAAATATCCAGATGTCTGATTAAAATATGCAAATAAACATCTAAGTACATAACTGAGAAAAAAAGCCTTTCTCAAATCTCTTCCTCCCCCTGTACATACACATTGCCCCTGGCCAAATCCCGCTGTCCTTCAGGGAGCCCTCCTTGACTCCCCAGCACCTCCTTTGCTTCCCTAGACCAGCACGTCCCCATCAAAACTCCATTCAGCACACGGAGCTGTGACGGTACGCCTGGCCCACCCCCTGCCCCAGCCAGTCGCACACACACACTAGGCCGTGATCTCCCGAGATCCTAGCACCAGAGTGCACATTAGACAGACCGTGTGGTGGGAGTACCATGAGCCCTGATGACATGAGGACAGGGGACCATTAGTGGTAAAGAGCTCCCTTTCCCTGCAACATTCACTGCTTTTCCCAGGGGGGACAAGGCCACAGACCAGAGTCTGAGCACCACACATTGTATGGAAGATGGGAAGGGGGTTCCGGGGTGACCTCTTGACCAGTATTGCCCCATTGGAAACCAGCACTGTCTTAGCCACAAAGAGAAGTTAGCTTACATGCAGCACGTGGGGCAAGGCCCTTCTGATGGAAATGCCAGGGAGGCGAATGTCCAGGCTGGGCCTTGGATTCCCACCTCTCAGGATAAAGCAAGTCCAGGCTACTGATGATTAGCATATGACCAGACCAAGGGTTCAACCAACAAGGAAACAGGTGGGTTGGTCCCAGTGCTGACCCTGTCATCAACTTTACTATATGGCTTCTGGTGAGTCCCCATCCTTCTGGGGCTTCCAAGTCCCTTTCAGATCCCTTCACACTAAGATTTTGTGTATCCTGGGTCCTTCCCCAGGCTGAGGAGAAGAGCTGGAAGTCCCTGCCTTGCACACGACACACACACCCACACAAGGAAGTAGAACAATGGAGGCAAACTGGTGCTGTCTCTAGACTGACACTTGGGCTGACTCATCCTCCCAAAATATCAGTCCTGTTCCTTCTTACCCCAGTCCGCCCTTCAGAGCCCAGCCCCTGAGCGCCTGGGAGGTACTGACGGCAGTGCAGGCTGGGTGCAGCTGCTCAGATACTACCAAGGGCTCAGAATGGGCCCCCCTCAATCCATATCCCCCTTGGGCTGGCTCATCCCCTGGGAAACTCCAACATCATATAGGTGACCTGAGTCACAGGGTCCAAGAGAGGACCAAGCCAAGCCCTTCATGTTACAGATGAGGGAAACTGAGGCCCAGAGGTTCTCAAAGGAAATCAGTGGTAGTGACAAGGCAAGACCAAAGCTTTCTAATTATGCTGCTTCTGGCCCAGCTGCTCCTCAGGGACTTCTCCCAAGAAAAGCCAGCCCCTTACCCCACATGAGATGTACGCCTCCTTCCTTACCCCCACAGAAGACTGTTAGAGAAGAAGAGCTCGCTGCCTCACAGCCACAGAAAGCACATGAGGGAGGAAAGCTGTTCCCTCAATAATGGTTGGGTGGATGGATGGGAAGGAGGAGGGAAGGGAGGGAAGAAAACCAATATGTGAATACATTAATAAATAAATGAAATGAAAGAAGGAATGTAAGAAAAAGAGATAAGGGATAGAAGGAATCAGTAAGTGAATGAATAATTCTGGGCATTATTTGAATTCATGTTTCCCAAACTTCCTTTACTGGGAGCTAATAGAGAAAAATGATTTGATACATTTTTAGAAATCAGAAAATTCTTAAAATTCCCCCATGTTTCCAGTTTGTAAACTCTTCACATGATATGTGTACATTTCTATATGTTTGTTTGTTTTTTTAAGGCTCTACCCAGCAGGGTCCAGTGGGGAATGGAACTTCCAGGACAATGAGGCAAGGCATGGCAGTGTGGGGCAGGACCCTATTTTTGCTTGGATGGTGCCAGTAGGGTTCAGTGGGAAAAATCCATTCCCACCTAGATCTGTGGGCTATACCTAGACAGCATGATGGCCTGAAAAAAAGGAGACTAGGTAGGATCTAGAGTCTCACCTCTAACACCCAAATATCTAAGATACAACTGAAGATTACTGATCATACCAATAACAAGGAAAATATCAACTTAAAGGAGAGAAGACAATCAGGGATGCAACACCAAAATGATACAGATGTTAGGATTATCTAATAAGGATTTGAGAGCAACCATCATAAAATGCTTTGATGAACATGCTTGAAACACTTAAAAAAGTAGAAAGTCTCAGCAACAGAATAGATGATATAAAGATGATATAAAATTTCCAACTGGAAATTTTAGAACTAAAAAATTCAACTGAAATCACTCAGTGTGAATATGACTATGACGGAGGGCAGAATCAGTAAACTTGAAGAGAGAACAATAGAAACTACCCAATGCATATGACAGAGAGAAAACAGACTGAAAAGATAGGAACAGAAGCTTGGAGATGTGCGGCCCTATAACCAGAGCTCTAACACTTGTACTATTGGAGTGGAGAAGAGAAAGAGGGTGGGGCTAGAAACGTATTCAAAGAAATAATGCCTGAAAGCTTTCCAAATATAGTGAAAGACTTTAATCTACAGATTCAGGAACTGAGCAAATTCCAAATGCAATAAACCTGAAGAAATCCACTCCAGGACATATCACAAGCAAAGCTCAAAACACTAAAGGCAAAGAAAAAAAAAATCTTGAAAGAAAAAAAGCTTTGAGCCCAGAATTCTATACCCAGCAAAAATATCCTTCAGGAATGAAACTGAAATCAAGATATCCTCAGACAAAAGAAACTAAGAGAATTTGTCACCATCAAGCCTACCCTAAAAGAATGGCTAAGGGAAGTTCTTCAAAAAGAATGGAAATGGCAGAAGAAGGAAACTGGAAACATTAGGAATAAGGAAAGAAGAAGGAAAATATGGGTAAATGCTTATTCTCCCTGGGGCAGGGCAAATACATGGGGTGCAACAGAGTGTCCCAAAGCCTTGAAAATCCTCACACATGCTCACACAATTGGACACCATTAAGGGACGAAGTGAAAGGGTATGTTTGAGGCACTTTAAGCTACTGGGTCAAGCAGCTACAAGCCTTCCTACCAAATGCCAACTAGTATGTGTGTTAAGTTCTTTTGTTAAGACATTTTGAGGAGGGTTTTCTCTTACTTGAAGCTGACAATTTCCTAAATGACAAGGCAACTTGCTTGCTGAGACTTTCTATCCAAAAACTCTTGTTGCTAAGAACATAATGACTAAAATGGACAGTCTTGATAAGTCCTCCTCACCAGGGTGACACCTAATTTAACCCATAGGACCATATATCTCATCTGTGGTGTAGACCGTGTGGCATGGACAGTCTAATCAAAGATCTGACACCAAAAAGTTGCTGCCCTAGGAGAAAGGCAAGCAGATGAGAACTTGACCTCTTCCAGACCAGAGACTAGGGGCAAGCCCAGCTCCAGACTCTGAAGGGAATTATTCAGTCTGCATTCAGATCTGCTTCTCCTTACACACTATGGGAAGGATATCAGCAAACCACACTCCATCTACATTATGTGTGAGTGAACATGAACATGACAGTGAAGCTAGGACATCATATAAGGAACTGTGAAGACATAGGAAAAATGTACTCGAGGGAATATGAGGGCTCTGTTGAGCCACTGAAGTGATAACAGGTCATAGTAAACTGGGCTTGGCTGCATAGTCCCAGAGACCAGGGTGCTACTTACTGGACCCTCTACCAAATGGCTTCCCAGGAAGCAGTGAACTCTCTATCCTTAGAGATGTGTGAGGAGAAGTCAGACCTCATCCTTTCAGGATGCTCAGTAGGGATCTAGCCTCCCCACGACCTGGCCTCCCATACCCCAAACCCACTAAGAACACTTACAGTTCCATCACTCTGGAATGTGGGGAAAATGGGAGACACAGCCCCCCTGCATTTCCGGTGAATTCTGTATTTCATTCTAGCTACATTCTGGAATATAGAATGAGCCTGAAATGTATAAGGAGTTCCAGCCCAACCATCCCTCAGTTGTATTTTGTGGAACAAATGTGAATACAAAAAAAAAAAAAAATTTAAATCCCAGTAAAGGAAGTTTGGGAAACATGAATTCAAATAATGCCAAACTCGCTTCTTAACTAGACTATGTCTCAGGACTTGTCACGTGTTCTATGTATTGTAATGTTCCAATAAGGGGTAGAATATGAGGTAATTCTTAAATACATATGACCATAGACTTGTATGAAGCAATTTCTAGATCTATGTGAACTTATATCTATTTACTTATTAAATATTTCTTAGGACCAGCATTTTGAAGAACACATGTTACAAACAAGGTTCTAATCTCTCTCAAAGTTTCCAGGGCAACTAGCCCAGAACTTGAGCCCAACGGAATAACAAATTTGTAATTCAATACGAATCATATTTTACCCCTCGGGACCATCGAGACACATCAGAGCTGCAGAAAGTTGTTCAGATCAGTCAAGGCATGTATCTCCCTTGCCAGCTGGTACCAGAACACTAATACTTCCCTCCAGAAAAGTCACCAGAAGCCGAAGAGGAGGAAAAACCTTCAGAGAAAAAGATACCTCAGAGCAGATATGAAAGAGAGCTAGGATGTGCCTTCCTACCATCATAAAGTCGATCGAGGATCTCCCCCACAATCATCACCAACCTCCTCTCTAAAGACTCTAAAGTACCACCAATGCAAGCTTTGTTTGGGCAATCTGGGCCCGCCGCAGACCACGACTGACAAACACTTCCCCAAGCCTTCCACCCATTACCTGGAGTGCCAGCCTTCAGGGGTGTTTTCAAAGGCAGGAAGTCCCAGGCCCCATCCTGCAGGGTCCAGGCCTGGTCCCCAGCAGCCTCGAGCAGTCAGCCAGGGCGCCCTGGGAGGGAGAGAGGAGGAGGAGACACCCACATCCTCTTCCAAGAGTGGCGCCAGCGCCGGCTGGAGGGAGAACCAGGCCTGCTGGTCTCTGGGCACTGGCTCCGTCTGATGAGGATGGAAAGAAAAGCCTCTTGTTTCTCACTGTTCCCCTGGGTGACGGTTACCATGGATATGAATTAATTTGGGGGCGCCTGTCAGTTGCCCATTGACTCTAAAGAACGAATTCGCCCTGAACCATAGTCACGCAGGGACACATCCGCCAGACAGCGTGACGAGAGCTCAAGTCCACGGATGGAGGGGGCGCCCGCGGGTGGCTGCTCCGGGAGCGCAGCCCAGGACCCGACACGGTGCCCATCCGTGCACCCGGGGCCCTCGTGGAGAAGCACTGTGACTTGCATGGGTACTGACTAATTCCCTTTATCCCTCCTTAAAAGGCAGGACACCCAGAATTGTAAAGGACACCCTCCCAGAATGCCCAAAGAAAATACCCGAAACCAAGCCCCTGGGAGTAGGCCCTGTAATGGTGCATTTAAAAACCACAGCCAGCCCTCAGTCGCCCCCGCAAGGGCTTTATAGACTCTAGCTCCTTTATCCCCACAACAGTCCTTGGGGGTAAGTACTCTAGGCACCTCCACTTTACAGACAAGGAAACTAAGGCCCAGAGGCATCACCAGCAAGCAGCAGAAGGGCCAGGATCAAAAACAGCTTTTTGAGGGTGCCTGGGTGGCTCAGTGGGTTAAAGCCTCTGCTTTCGGCTTGGGTCATGATCCCAGGGTCCTGGGATCGAGCCCCACATCTGGCTCTCTGCTCAGTAGGGAGGCTGCTTCCCCCTCTCTCTCTGCCTGCTTGTGATCTCTGTCTGTCAAATAAAATCTTTTAAAAAACAAACAAACAAACAAACAAGCAAACAAACAGCTTTTCCAGTTTCCTCACAGGTCTCTTGTACTGTCCAGGACTTCGGGGACCCAGACCCAGCTTGCCCTGTGGCCTCGTGCAGATCAGTGCATGTCTCTGTTCCCCATTTTCTCATCTCTAACATGGGAATAAAGATATTTTCCCTGCTTAAGTCAAAGCTAATCCAAATTTAGGGAAGAGAAAAAGAAAGGAAATTAGCATCCACTAATCACCTACTTTGTGTCAAAGCAGTCACACTGGTTCTCACATAATGGCTTCTAATTCTGCAAGAAAGATAAGGAACCTAAGCAGAAAGTCACTTGTCAAAGATCTCAGAGCCACAAGAGTCTGGATTCAAAAGAGGTCTACCTGGTTTCAAAACTTCCGGTTTTTATGTTTTCTGCTCATTTGGTTTTATTTACCAAAATGTTATGGGTACAAGAACCAATTAGGGGCACGTGGGTGGCTCAGTCGTTAAGCATCTGCCTTCAGCTCAGGTCATGATCCCGGGGTCCTGGGATCGAGCCCCACATCGGGCTCCCTGCTCAGCAGAGAGTCTCCTTCTTCCTCTCTCACTCCTCCTGCTTGTGTTCCCTCTCAGTGTGTCTCTGTCAAATAAATAAACAAAATCTTTAAAAAAAAAAAAAGAAGAAGAAGAACCCACTAGCATTAATAATCCAAGTCTCCTTGGGACTCTACTCTTCTAGAATCCTCATCTGCCCCATGTCCTGCCTTGCCAGCCACAGAAAGGCTGCAGCTTCCAACTTCTGCAGTTGGGACAGGTGCCCACCCTAGCCCAAGATCTCCCGCCTCTGAGTCCTCCGTAGCACCCCCTGCTCTATCCCATATCCGGTCAGGCAATCAGACCCAACCTACTCAGCTTTCAAGGGGCTAAAACCAGAACTGGAGGGTGCCTGGCAAATCTTAAGGCCTGAACGTAGAGTTCCGTGCATTGCAAACCTTACAAAACTCCTCAAGCCCAGTTAGACTCTTCTGAGTCCTCTCTGTGCACAGAGTATCCCGATGCTTCCTGAAACCCAGGTAGACACTTGTCATTCTTGCTGCATACAGGAATGGCACATTCTTTTGCTGAGATCAAAGAGCAAATAGCCTGTGTGCTGGTCTTGTTGGAGCTTCCCCAACCACTGGAAGTTGGCCTCATCCACCCCAAAGGCAGGGTGAGCCTGTTGGGGGCACCCTCTGAAATGCTGCCCAGGACCACTGCTGAAGCAATAACTCTCCAAGGACTCTACGGGTCACTGGGGGGTGGGGGAGGCAGGGGGGTAGGGAGGCTCCTAGGAAACACATCCAGTGGACACACTTTCCTTGGGACGTGTACCACTTAGAGGAGGAGGGCAAAGGTAAAAAGGACAAAGATGGCCTCATCTCCACCAGATAGACCCACTGAGAAAAAGGGAGACTCGGGGGGCGGGGGGGAGCGGGCTATGGGGGAAGACAGAGTCAGCAAAGTGATGGAGAGAACCAGAAAGAGAACGTCTATGACAGCCCAGTGCGTCTCAGAGAATGGACGCCAAGTGACCATGCAGGGCATTTGCAGTGTTATAGGCAAAAATAACTATTCAACTCTTTGAAAAGAGAGTCTCTAATTGGACCACAGATGAAGATGGGGGAACAAATGTACTCTGGGTCAGAAGTGATATGGTACTTGACGCCCTGCTGCTCTGTGGTCTGAAGAGTTTTATAACCTCTCTGAGGGTTTACTGAACACGGGGCCACAGGACACACTAGCAACTTTATTTAACTGCATCTTCTCTGCCGCCTTCAGAGCTGCATTCACCTTCCCTTTGTGGATGAGGACACGATACTCAGGGAAGGTAAGGGCTTGCCAGGGGCCTGGGTCCCCCGCACTACTCCAGAGCTTTTGCAGGACTCGATTTCTCTAGAGGAAAAGGAACGCTGGGCCAGGCAATGGCTGCCTTGAGCAGGGCCCGCGTAGGTCACAGAGATTTTATGCATATAGTTCTTAAGCAGCGGGACCCGTTTTATTTCTAACTCTAAAAGATCCACATTGAGGAAGAAGTGGAGATGCCCTTCACTAGACCAATGGATAAAGAAGATGCGGTCCATAAATACAATAGAATATTATGCAGCCATCAGAAAGGAGGAACACCCACCATTTGCATCAACAGGGAGAGGACTGGAGGGGATTATGCTGAGGGAAGTAAGTCAAACAGAGAAAGTCAATTATCATATGGTTTCACTTACTTGTGGACCATAAGGAAAAGTGTGGAGCACCACAGGGGAAGGGAGGGAAAACTGTAGGGGAAGAAATCAGGGAGGGAGAAAAACCAAGAGAGACTCTGGACTCCGGGAAACAAACTGAGGGTTACAGAAGGGAGGGTTTGAGGGGATGGGGTAACTGAGTCATGGGTACTAAGGAGGACGTGTGTGGTGATGAGCACTGGGTGTTGTACACAACTAATGAATCGTTGAGCACTACATCACAAAATAATGACATACTCTAAAAATAAATAAATAAATAAATAAATAAATAAATAAATAATCCAGATTGATAAACAGTCCAGACTTGGATAAATTTCTTGAAATCTTTCAATCCCCAAAAAAATGTTCTCTGTCTTTGCCCACTCAAATCATACATTTGAGGACAAGCCCCGTGGGGGCCCAACAGTGCAACGTCAAACCTATGACTTCTCTCCCCAGCTCCATTAAATTAGTCTTCCTCTTGTGAAATTTTACATTTGAAAATTTGAAAACTTTAAAAATAAAGATGGTTTTCTTCTACATGAGAAATTTCTCAAGTCCAGAGTCTTGCAAATGCCTCCGAGATGCAGTAGGGCTCTCCTGTGAAACTCATGAGCTGTCATAACGCAGACAACAAATGGACGCCATTTCTCTGGCGCTCTTGGGGAGTAGCCAGCTGTTATAAACCATCGCTGTGGTGGGGATAGTATGGTCTTATTTTTATATTTATAGATACATATGCACATAGAAAAGTCTGGAAGGATATATGCTAAAACAATACCTCTGCTTCCTCCATGATGGAGGGATTATGGATGATTTTTACTTCAATTGGTATTTCAAGGTTTTCTACAAATGAACACAGATTATTTATATGCATTTTTAAATTACTATAATAAAGACTATGTAGCCACATAAAAAAGATCAATAATCAAAGGTTAAATGAGACTTCTCCTTCTAACATGATGGACTAACATAGACCAGATTTATCCTCCCACAGTAAACAATTAGAAAAACAGACAAAATATATGAAACAATTATTTTCCGACACTGGACAACAGGCAGCACTGTGAATCCTCTGGGAAAGGAAACGGAAGTAGGGCGGCCTGAAGGAATCCTAGCTTTCTGCTTGGAGGCACCTTGAGACCACAGAGTGGGGAAAGGGAACCCCAATCTGGCCGTGTTGTGGTTATGGAGATGGGGGTTCAGAGAAGCTGAGGCAGCCAGAAGTTGCAAGACAGTTCTGGTGGAGAGAGATGTAGGTAGAAAAGCAGCTTCAAATTCTGCCCAGGCATGCCCTTGAGTTTATTGAATACCAAGAGGCTCAGGTGTAGAGTGCAATCCCAGGAGGTCAGACGGAGAGCTACCAAGAAACAGTGAGCAGAGCAGGTCCCAGAACTTACACAGCATTTAAGTTCCACCTAGTCAACAAGCAGAGTCTTTGTTGGTAACTCAGGAGCATTCAGTTGGGACTCCTAAAGGTCATGCATATTGTGATGCATATGGAAACCTAGAGCCATCAGTAAAACAAACAAACAAACAAAGAAGTAGAGTAGGAAGAGTGTTATTTTTAAAACTATTCAACCAAAAGTCACAAAAGTGGGAGAAAGAGAGAACAAAGAGCAAAGGAAATAAATAGAAAACTACTAGCAAAATGGTACACTTAACCCCGGTCATACAGATTACCATGGTAAATGGGCATCATCTAAACACTGAGATCAAAAGGAAGAGAGAGACTGGGCAAAAACAAGACCCAACTACACGCTGCCTGGAAGACATACATTTTCAAATTTAAAGCACAGATAGTTGTGGGGCACCAGGGTGGCTCAGTTGGTTAAGTGGCTGGCTCTTTGTTTCAGCTCAGGTCATGATCTCAGGGTCCTGAGTTAGAGCCAAGTTGGGCTGTGCACCCCGCAGGGAGTCTGCTTCGGGAGTATTTCACTCCCTCTCCCTTTGCCCCTCCCCCTGCTTGCTCTGTCTGTCTAAAATAAATAAATCTTTTAGGAAAAGTACTTCAAGACATAGGTAGGTGAAAAGTAAAAGGATGGGAAAAGATTTCTATCATGCACAGAATAAGCATAAGGAAATTAGAGGGGCTATGTTAAAATCAGACAAAATAGACATTAGGACAAGAAATGTCACCAGCTGTGAGAGACGGAGAGACATTTCACAATGACAAAACAGTCCATTCATCCAGAAGATATAGCAATCTTAAATGTGAATAACAAAGCTGAAAATACATGAAGCAAAAACTGGGAGAACATAATCACATGTATAGTTGAATAGACTCCTTTCAATAATTGATAGAATAAGTAGATACAAAAAGTAGAATACCTGAAAAATACCATCAAAAAACTTGACCTAATTGATATATTTTTAAAAGATTTATTTATTTATTTGGAAGAGAGTGTGCACCAGTGGGAAGGGCAGAGCGAGAGGGAGAATCTCAAGCAGCCTCCATGCTGAATGGGGAGACTGATGCAGGGTTCAATCTCACAACCTTGACTTCATGAACTTGAGATCATGACCTGAGCTGAGTTTGGCACTAAACCAACAGACTATTGCGGGGTTCAATCTCACAACCTTGACTTCATGAACTTGAGATCATGACCTGAGCTGAGTTTGGCACTAAACCACCCGACTGTGCCACTGAGGTGTCCCAGCCTAACTGATATTTACAGAACACTCTACCCAACAATAGCAAATACCCATTCTTTTCAAATGCATAAGAAACTTCCACTGAGATAGATAAATTTTGTACTGGGCCATAAAATAAGCCTCAGTAAGTGTTCTCTTACCACAACAGAATTAAGTTAGAAAGTAATAGTAGAGGCGGGCCTGGGTGGCTCAGTGGATTAAAGCCACTGCCTTTGGCTCAGGTCATGATCCCAGGATCCTGGGATCAAGCCCTGCGTCGGGCTCTCTGCTCAGCAGGGAGCCCTGCTTCCCTTCATCTCTCTGCCTGCCCCTCTGCCTACTTGTAATCTCTCTGTCAAATAAATAAATAAAATCTTAAAAAGAAAGAAAGAAAGAAAGCAATAGTTGAAAGATCCTCAGGAGGGGCACCTGGGTGGCTCAGTGGGTTAAGCCTCTGCCTTCGGCTCAGGTCGTGATCCCAGGGTCCTAAGATCGAGCCCCGAGTCAGGCTCTCTGCTCAGCGGGGAGCCTGCTTCCTCATCTCTCTCTGCCTGCCTCTCTGTCGACTTGTGCTCTCTGTCTGTCAAATAAATAAATAAAATCTTTAAAAAAAAAAAAATCCTCAGGAAAGCCCCAAATATACGGAAATTAAAAATCACACATCTAAATTATCCATGAGTCAAAGGAGAACTCACAAGAGAAAAGAAAAATTAGAGAATGATTTATACTGAATAAAAATGAAAATACAGCCTACCAAAATTTGTGGGTTGCAGTAAAGGGAAAGTTTGGCTTTTAATGCTAAACCAGAAACAACCCAAATCTCTATTAACAGAAGAGAAAAACAAATTGTCATGTACCCATGCAATGGAACAGCACTCAGAAATAAAGAAAACAAACTATAGATTCGTGCAACATCAATGAATCTCAAAAACATTGTGTTAGTAGCCTTCATTGGAGACTCAGAACTGAAACAGAACATTTACATGATTTTACTTACATGAAGCTCTTGGAAAGGTATCTATTCCACAGTGACAGAGAGCCTATCACTGGTGGCCTCAGACTTACAGGAAGGGAGACATTTGGGATTAACTAAGAAGATGCACCAGGGAAATTTTTGGGTTGATGGAAATTTCCTCTATCTGGATCATGCCGCAGTTATACAGGTGTAAATACCTGTTGAAACCCATTGACCTATATGCTTAAAGTGTATGCTTTTATAGATTGTAAATTATACCTCAATAAAGGCTTGGTTTTCCTTTTTTTTTTTTTTTTTTTTTTGTAGCTAGCCTCACTACTTGTAAGACCGTGTGTCATTATCTCACCTCCGGATGTGTTACAGTATGAAGTATACAGTGTCATCTTTGATGTCTAATCAAAACTAGGAAACCCAGGGGCACCTGGGTGGCTCAGGATTAAAGCCTCTGCCTTCAGCTCAGGTCATGATCCCAGGGTCCTGGGATTGAGCCCCACGTCAGACTGTCTGTTCGGCAGGGAGCCTACTTCCCCCTCTCTCCCTCTGCCTGCTTCTCTGCCTACTTGTGATCTCTGTCAAATAAATAAATAAAAATCTTAAAAAATATATATATATAGGAAACCCAAATCTGACTAAGTCTTAAGATCTGTGCTGTTCCATGCCATAGCCACTAGCCACATGTAGTTATTTCAAATAAATGAATGAATATTAAATAAAATCTAAAATTCAATTATTCAGCCATGCTGAATAAATTCTAATTGTTTGATGACCCCATTCTCCCTAGTAACAACCATACTGGGTATTGCAGAGAACATTTCCATCATCACTGAAAATTCTATTGGATGGTACCAAGATGTAACATCCAGATTATAGAAAACACAGAGTTTAGAAGAATGAGTTATACCTACAACAGAGAAACAATCAAATCCAGTCTACAAGACAACTGGCCTGGTTGCTTCAATGTGTTGATATCAGAGAAAAACTAAAGAGAGAAAGGGAAAGAGACTGTTCTAGAGCAAGAGTAACCAGAGAAGACTTAACCAGATCCAATGAGCTAACTTTGACTAGATCCTGGCTTGAGAAAAAAGATAGCTATTAAAAAAAAAAGTAAAAGGAAATAAGTAAAAGGCATTGAGGGAACAGTCGGAAAAAATTGAATATGAACCAGACATCAGACAACATTAGGGAATTACTGTTTGATTTTTTGGGGTGTAATATTGGTATTGTGATTATGTTGGCCGTCACAATTTTTAGGAACTTCACAATGAAGTATTTAGAAGTGTTGTGATGTCTCCAGTTTACTTTCTGAAAGATGAGCAAAACTAAACATGCCCACAAATACAGAGGATGCAAAATATAATATTAACAATGGTTTAATGTAACCGGTGTACGTACAGATAATTATACTATTCTTTCAGCTTTTCTGTATATTTGAAATTTTTACAAGTTGGGAAAAGAAGTGGGAAAAAATTCTACACCCCTTCCATCACTACCATAGTGTAAAATCATGCTTCCATGGACAAGGTTCTGTAGGGCAGACAAATACTGTTGGTGTATGTCTGTGTGATTTTTCGGACTGTGGCTTTATCATTATTACTTTGTGAGGGAATGGAGAAAGGGAAGCATCCATTCAAACTTCCTAAACTGAGCGACTCCCACAGACTGCTGCTTTTCCTGGCAGCTGGCCATTTTGTCAGGCTTGTGGTCCCATGGGGGGCCTGGCAGCGGTGGGGTGGGGTGGCATGCTGCAGGTAGGTCTGAGAAGCTAGTTGACAGACCAGCTGCCTACTCCATGGTCACTGTCCGGAGGGGCCAACCAGCTGGAGACTCAACCTCCTCTAAATTCGGGTTCACGTCTGGGTCCCTCTCGCAATGCACGTTGCTGGGTTTGAGACCCTCGGGCTCTGTTTCTGGACCTGGACCCCAGAAAAGAGAGCTGGGCAATTTGCACAAAGCAAGGATGGCACCTAGTGGTTGTTTTTATACTGATGTTGTCCTTCTAAGCTGAGAACGTACCAGGGCAACCGGACAAGGCCTGGTGAGGATGGAAGAAAATGCCATGCTCTGGTTCTAAATGCACTCGCTGGGCTCAGCAGAGTCAAGCCAGGGCAATAAGCAACACACGTGTGCACCGTGTGTTGGGAAAATTTTGCCATAGGCTCTCTGGTCATCAAAACTCATTTTGGTTTCTTAAAAGTGGATAGTCTCCCACACTTCACTGATCAAGGATCTCAGGCCTAAGGTGTTCACATTGGAAGTTTCTAGAACACACCTAGTAAGCATCTATTTGCTGCTCGCTTTCGTTGTTCTTGCTTCCTAAAAGACCTTCCCTCAGGCCAGGGTCAGTGTAGTAAAGTCTGATTCTGATTCCTGATTGGGAGTAGTTTGTCGCCCCCTTTTCATGACTTCCACGGCACCTCTCTTATGAAAGGAAATGACTCTTACTTTATTCTACTTGTTTTCTAGTTAGTTTTTCCATAGTCTCTCCCTACTCATCCCTGCCCCCAAATTTTAAGTGCGGGAAGCAGCAATCCCAGGGAACTTCAACGCCACTAAACACCCATCTGGGGAAGAAGAGAGACCAAAAAACAAAACAAAAACAAAAACAAAAAAACCCTTCCCATTGAAGACACTCACCTGTGCAGAAGCCCAGTCCCTCCCTAGCCTATTGGAGTCCTAAACAAACACACAAAGTCATACAATCCTGAGGAATGGCCTAGCAAATATTTTGTGCAAGAATCTTGTTTACTTTGCCCAAACTGGGATGTTCAGCCACACCCACTCCTTAAGGAGCAATTAGGTCATTTCTTCCAATGCAATGACCCTAGCCTGAGGAGGTAGAAGCAAGAACCACCATTTCCCAATTTTAAAAATTCACAATCATCATGTGATATTCCTATCAAATGGGAAAAATAAATTTTAATGTTAGAATCTTTCAAAATGAAATCAGTTCTCCTAATGTACTGGTCTATTCCAAGCCCCACCAGCTGGTCCTGAGGCAGTTTGAAGGAATGAGGCAGTTCTATCTTACTAACTTGGAAAGTCCTCCAAGATACGCTGGCTAGGAAGAGTGAGTTCAAGTTGCAGAATACAGTATGATTCCATTTACATGAGAAAAGAAGAAACTATTTATTTCCTAAGAGCACACCTGAATGTACCGAAAAGCATAGGAAAAGACTTGGGTGCCTAGGTGGCTCAGTGTAACCCACTGAGGTAAGCAACTGACTCTTGGTTTCAGCTCAGGTCATGATCTCAGGGTCATGAGATCAAGGCCCGACTGGACTCTGCGCTCACTGGGGAGCCTGCTCCAGATTCTCTTCCTCTGCCCCTCCCCCTGCTTGTGTGCCCCTTCGCCCACTGGTGCGTGCTCACGCTCTCTCTCACTCTAAAATAAATACATTGTTTAAAAAAAAAAAAACTTGGAGGAACTCAAGCTTCTTTTAACCTAAAATAACCACGCTCCCCTCTGCACGTAACCATTGCAAGTGGTGACAGAGGGAGCCAAGGTGGTGGGCCCGTTTAGTTTAGCCTTATACCTAATGCTTTCATCCTTTCTTATAAGAATGTATTTGTGTTACTTGTCTAATTAAGATTTATTTTTTAATGAGGTGCCTAGAGTAATCAAACTCAAAGGCTGAAGGGAGAACAGTGGTTGCCAGAGGCTACGGGGAAGGGGAGATGAGTCCGTGTTGAATGCGTGAAGAGTGGCAATTTGAGAAGATGAAATGGTTCTGGAGACGGATGGCCACGGTGATCGTCGCGCAGTTGTGAATATACTTCCTGACACCGTACTGTGTACTTAAATGGTTCAAGTGGTAAATTTCATACTCTGTATATCCAACCACAACTTAAAACTTGTTAAATATATTTTTTAAATGCTTAAACTCTCATGAGCAAGACAACAGCTCAGCTCACAATGAACCTGGCTTTGGGCAGAAGACTGCCCCCCGCACCTGCCTTAACTGAGGTGGGCTCCTCGAAGGCACCCATATGGCGCTGGGCGGTTGCATGTGACCCGGCAATCCTGACCGGCTCAGGCTCCCTACGGAAAACAGGGGCACACTCCGAGAGTATCTGAAGAGTTTCATCACGGGGCTGCTTACAATGGTGTGGCCCGAGTTAGGAGAAATTGGCCGGGGAGGGGGAGGCATTCTAAGACAAGGTAAAGAAAGCAAATCGAACTTTAAACTGCAGTCAGCAGAGGAGCAAAGAAAGGTGACTGTCACCGGCCTCTGGCTAGAGCTAAGCCCTTGCTACCCCAGAGTGAGGTGAGGAGCTCGCCAGCCCCAGGCAAATCAACATCGCCCTCCTGGCCCAGACACCCATCGCCGATGCCAACCAGCTGCCCGCCCAGGAGCCAGGCTGATGCGATGTGTAAAACTCAGCCTCCCAGGGCACAGAGCAGATGGAGAAAGCCGGAGAGTGGAGCTGGGGAGGCAGAGAATATCCAGCTCTCCTGAGGGTCATCAGTGCCTGGATTGTAACATCACAACGTGGGCCCTGTCAGGCAGCCAAACGACGGAGAGACTCTGAGGCAGCAGAGGGCGGCACGTAAGGGACCTCACGAAGACGCTGGCGGTTCTTGCCCCTGCCACCTGCAGTCCCTCCCCGAGGTCCAGCTGGCTCGGCCTGTGTGCAGAGATGCCTTGGACTTTTAATACACCTGTTTCGCTTAAGCTGCCTCCGGTTAAATTTTTGTTTCTTACAACCAAAGAATCCTTCCTTAATAATATGGAAGAATGAAAAGGTAAACAAAGATTTAGGAAATATGTAGGAATAAAAATACCAAAAATAAAATAAAATTAACTGTAAAGCTACAATAGTTCAAACTATTGAGTCCCGACCCAAGAGAGGGGAGTAGACTGAGCGGATGGCACCGAGACAGACCGACGGCTGGAGCTCGGGTCTACGGGAGAGAGTGTTAGTGCGTTCAGGCTGCTGTAGCAAACTACCACAGACTGGGGGCGCTTAGATGACAAATGACACTCACGGTTCTGAAGGCTGGAAGTCCGTGATGAAGGTGCCGGCAGATCTGGTGCGTGCTGAGGACCCGCTTCCCGGCCTGCGGGTGGCCGTCCTCCGTGTGTCCTCACATGGAGAAAGCAGAGAGAGGGAGCAAGCTCTCTCAGGTCTTCTCTATAAAGGCACTAATCCCACCACAAGGGCTTCACTTTCCTGACTTGATTAGCTCCCAAAGGCCCCACCTCCAAATACCATCACATCAGGAATTAGGGTTTCGACACAGGAATTTCAGGACACAAATTCAGTCCGTAGGAGACAGTATTCAACAGTGTAGGGAAAACTGATGTGTGTAGGGGGAAAACTAAATTAGAGCCTCATCTCACAGATACACTGAAAAGAATTCCAAATGGATTACCTGCAGAAACACATTTTACATAGCAACCTAACATATCTATGCCCCTGAACAATTACTCTCAACTACATGCAATGTACTGATAGATTTTATAGTAATTATTTTTTCTACTTTGAAAAGGGATAGTTGCAACCAACTTTATTTCCACAAGCATGATAAATCACAACCAGTGCCTAGAGAGGTAAATGTGAGGGCGGTGGGGGAGATATAAAAGGACTAAAACAGGGGCGCCTGGGTGGCTCAGTGGGTTAAGCCGCTGCCTTTGGCTCAGGTCATGATCTCAGGGTCCTGGGATCAAGCCCCAGCATTGGGCTCTCTGCTCAGCTCTCTGCGTACTTGTGATCTCTGTCAAATAATCTTTAAATACAAATAATCTTAAAAAAAAAAAAATATATATATATATATATATATATGAAAGAAAGGAGAAAGGATTCATTTTACTTTTCACCTGTGTTAGTGGGGAGGGATGTGTTCACCCATAAGGCTTTGTGAATTTCTTGAAAATGCCAGACACAAAAAGGAGGTTGCCTTAGAACTCGCACCCCATCTTCCCCTCTGTTAGAAAAATGTCTGACAATTGTTCTGAAAACTAGCTCCTCACCAAGTCCCGTGCCTTGGTGTTTGGTGTTCAGTGTCGCCCAGACACTGTTCCATTTGCTTCTCACGGCATTCTTGTCACAGACAGCACGGTTGTTACCCTCCTGCCACACACCAAAATAAATAAATAAATAAATAAAATAACGTAGATTTATCACTGCGTCCTGCAGTGGGGGCCCAGAACTGAAGCTTCTGGCCCTAAATTGGACCCCTCCCCAGAATAGCAACTGTATTCACGTTTGCCCTCTTTCATTTCCTGGACCTGACCCTATGACAAATTTCACCAACTGACTTTGCCAGTTGCACAACAATATAAATGTAACGAATGCCACAGAACCGTACACTTCAAATCTGTTAAAATGCTGCATTTTATTGTATTTTACCACAATAAAAGAAAAGGGGGAGAGCCACATTTTTGCTAGCTTAAATATAATGAACAAGGTCAAAGTTGGGCTGCAAATGGCAAGTTTCTTTCTTAGGTGTAACCGTGTGGTGATGGTACCCATGGTCAGGAGAAAGCTGTCCCCTAAATAATTAGAATACCCTAACCAGCTGCCCTAAGTGGGTGTCTGAGGAGACCCCAAACACCAGTACTGCAACCACAGTGACTGTCTGTTAAAAGAAGGATTAATATTAAGCGAGAGGACCCAGAGCGACATAAAAGGAAGCCAAGTGGGGCACCTGGGTGGCTCAGTAGGTTAAAGCCTCTGCCTTTAGCTCAGGTCATGATCCCAGTGTCCTGGGAGCCCCGGTATTGGGCTCTCTGCTCAGCGGGGATCCTGCTTCCCTTCCTCTCTCTGCCTGCCTCTCTGTCTACTTAAGATCTCTGTCAAATAAATAAAATCTTTTTAAAAAAGAAAAAAAAGGAAGCCAAGATCTCAACACTGGCCATAACACCAGCCGGTAAGACCATCCAATTCATTTCTCTTATTCCAATTCCACCCTCTGGTGCAAAGACAGCCTTCCAGTTATAAAGGCAGCTTCCTCTACGGCGCTGTGGCTTCCCTGTGCAGGAAGAAGACATGTCACCACCCAGCAAGAACACTCCGCTCTGCTGGAGATGCTGTCTTCTCATGGTAAATACACCAGATACCAATTTTTCTTAGAAGGCTGGTTAATGATTTCACTCTATGAAACTGCATCGACTCCAAGGACAAAGATAAAACATTCTGAACCTGCGAAGCTTTGGCCCAGTTTCAGAGCATCGTGACCACACCGGGCCAGCTAAGGCAGCAGCCAGGTGGCCTCAGACTTCAGGGACCACACTGGCAGACCACCATGCCCCTTCCCTTCCTTCTAACTAAGAAACACCCATGGTGGGGCCGCAGTAGAATGGAATGCTTTCACACCTACTTATCCCATCAGGAAATCCTTTACCTTCAGCAGCCAATAAGTAGAATATTTCCTCCCTGTTTGAGCCTCTTACTACCTGCAAACAATATGCCAGGCAATTTTTAAAGTGGTGATTTTCAACTTCCAGGTTTAAGGTTTTTTGTTTTGTTTTGTTTTTGTCAGAGAGAGAAAGGAGAGCACACAGAGAGAGTAGACTCCCCACCCAACAGGGACCCCGATGCAGGACTCGATCCCAGGACCCTGGGATCATGACCTGAGCCAAAGACAATTAACCGACTGAGCCGGCCAGGCAACTCAACTTTTGGGTTTTCATTTAAACTTCTTCACCATGAGTGCATTTATAATCGCCCTGTTCATCTCTGAATGACCTTACTAAAAATTATCCACATATTTATGACAATCTGATCAGAGTACTGCCAAGTACAGCCCACCTGGTTTTCTCACAGCAAGGCAGCCAGCACTGTACAGAAGAGTGAACCGCCCCCTGCCCTGGGGCTCTGCCAGACTGTGTTCTGATCTGAATGACGCCTCACTGCTGTGGCCTCTCGTTCTGCATCCTCTGATGCAGTATACAATTTGGACACATAATGGGTTGACACAAGGGACGGTGCTGAGGGGCCATAAAGGTGAAGACCACGACATCAGATTAAAGAAACAGATCGTATGCCCAAGTTACCTTCAAAGAAGGGATCAACGAATGGTCATTTATGAAGGGCGGACATCACATCCCCTGCAGCCCGGGAGGGCTGACCAGGAACATCACTTACAGTTTAAAGAAATCAGGGCTGAAGGTTGTCATGAATTCAGATTTGAAGAGAATGAAGAGTAAATGAACGCCAAGCCTTCCTACCTCACGGACACGCTCTCTTGGACGTGTCTCTCGCGGCTTCTCTTCTCCAGTGCTGGGGCACCAGGCCCGGGTGCTCTGCCTCTGTGCCTTCACTCCACGGGAAGCTCAGTTTTGTGGCTTTACTGTCACATACATGTCAATACCAAGTATCTGCCTCCCTCTCAACCTTTCCCCAAGTCAATCAGGTATGTATACACATTCCCAACTTGGTATCTATAATTCAGCATGTCTGAAACTCAATTCCTCAATTTTCTAAAATCTGTTCCGCCCACAGCATTATCCAGGTGCTCTATAAACAAAACAAAAAATATCTGGTAGTCTTATTGGAATCGGAATCCTCTGCTTCTCTCATACCTCATAGGAAATCCCATTAGCTCTAACTTTAAAACAATCCCAGAAACCAACCGAACTCCATGACCATCACCCTGACCTAAGTCACCATCATCTCTCGTTTGGATTACGGCAAAAGCATCCTACTGGCTTCTGCCTGTTAGGATGCAGTTCTTCGATTTCTCAACATAGCACCAGGGTGATCAAAGAAGCCAGAGCACAGAGCACTCCTCTGCTCAAACGCTACAACTGTGTTTCACGAGAGCATGAGCATGAGAGCATGGCTAGTCCCTACAGTGGCCTGAAAGGCCTTATGCAACCTGATTGCTCATTATCTCTGCTAACCTCTTGATGCACTCTTTCTCCCTCTGTTCGTTTCACTGACCTCTCTCTACAACACAATCACTGCCATGTGCTAGCCACAGGGCCTTTGCTGTTTTCCTCACTCCGAACACTCTTCCCCAGATATGCACTTGCTAATTCACTCATCCCTCCCTATGATCAAATCTCACCATCTCAATAAACTCTAATCTGACGTGTACTTAATTCTGCAACCTACATCCCCCCACACAGACTACCCATTTCCGTACTCCACTCCCCAACCCCAAGTTACCACCCTCTAACATACTACACAGAATCTACTTACTCTTTAGATATTGTTTTTGCATATATCTCTCTGGTAGAATGTCAACTCCTCGGGACAAAATTGTGACATATACCAAGCAACTACAAAATCCCTGGTCGAGTTGGCAATCAGTCAATATTTGTTAAATGAATGAAATGTAAAATGGCTAACTTCTGCAGGAAACAGCCTTATATAGCATCAATATACCTACCCAGTGTTCTCACTACCAAGATCCTGTTTCTGACCCTCAAGCACCCCTGTGCACTAAAACTTCAGAAGTCCCAAACCTAAAAGCTTGACATTTACTTATGTCAAAACATATTTATACTCCATATATATTCACCTATACCCATACCATTACCTATTTAGTATTCTTGCTAAAAAAAAAAAAAAAAAATTTAAGCCAAAATCTAATCATAACAGACAAATCCAGACTGTAAAACATTCTCCAACACAGCTTAATTTACATGGAATCATTTAAACATCAAAATCATCACACACACACACACACACACTTAAGAGAATCCTGGATTAACAGATCAAGAACACAACCAAATACAATATATAACCCTTGATGTTGATAGAAGGTTAACTTCTCAAAACAAAAGGTTGGGAAGAAAAATTAATCTCAGAAAAGATGACCCCACCCACAAAGAATGTTGCCTGGATTAGGAATGGGAAATATAGTGAAAAATACCCTGAAACCAGGAATGTCTTTGGAACAAGCCTAATTAAGCCCTGGGTTAGTCTAACCCAAAAAATAATGAGTAAGCCATGACTACACACTGCAGTCCGTGGCTCCCTCATGAGAGTCGGGAAGTGAGACGCAGGCGAGGCAGAACCCAGGGGATGAGCGCTCTCGGCCTGGCCCCGGCGACACCACTGCAGCCTGGGCCAGCGGAAGCACCATCCAGCCACACGGGGCTGCATCTAAACTCAAAGTTCCTGGTTCTTTCACTGCTTTGCAAATTCTAGGCTTTCCAACAAACCCTGAGAGCAATTTTTAACCTTTTAATGCTAGTGGAGTAAGATCACTTTGACGCATGCACACGAGCCCAAACATGGCTATGCTCCTCTACATATACCACAAGACGAGCACCGGGTAAAGATGAATATTTATTCACTTTACAAAGAGAATGGTATTAAATTGCCATAAACAGTTCCATTTATAGACAAATATAACTGTACATTACACCAGTAGCGGCTCAAACTTGTCTTCCCAAGATGCTTGTGTGGCTCCAGCTCTGTGAGCTGAGCACAGATCTCTGTTCTGCCATTAAGCTTAAAAAGTCCCTCAGAGATAATGGTTTTGTGTTTTACATATTCACAGGTGGTAAAAATAAACCCATCTCCCCAGCCCTCCCTTAGAGTTGAGCTTCCATCTGCATGTTCCCTAGAGAGCACTAAACAAATACTGGCTCATTCTTTTAATTAAAAAAAAAAAAAAAAAATTACTGATAATTTGAAAAGGCTTTTATAGCACACCAAAATACTTATTTATACATACATAAAAAGTCTCGAGTCAGATTTATTATTTTAAAGGTAAACAGATACCCTAACACTGCCAAGAGTGGGTAATGAAAAGGAAGGAAAACATTAAATTACTGAATTATAAAAATATTTTCTTTGGAAAAAAATTCCAACAAGGTTATCATTAATATCTAAAACCAAAGAGAAAAAATAAACAGTTGTTCTTTGATCCATTAGTAATTTAAATAAAAATGAAAACCTCTTCAAAAGCAGCTATAACTGAATTTTTTAAAAAGTTGCAGATAATGAGTACTTCTAAATCTATACACTGATGATTCTTTACAGGCAACTTGCAGTCAAGAAAAATCCTTAATATGGCTAATTCTTTCGTTTTTTAATTACCATAATTTTTTGTGTGTTTTAAAAAAATATTCCACATGACAGCTTAAAAAATAAGTGGCTGTTTGGGGGAAGCACTCCAAATAGTCAACCTGACTCAAATCAGATCACCACCAGTAACAGACAAGCTAGGGATACTGGTATTTAAGTTTTTAAATCCCAACCGTTTTTACTCTCCATCTTTAGTTACCCCTTCATATCTTATGAAAATGTACCAAATTAAAAACGGTTTTTACTAGTGCCGCTTCATGTCTGGATCTGATGAAAGATACCAACCTGAGATAAGAGCTGACTCCTTCACAAAGTCCAGGTCTTGAAACCCTACATGGGAAATGTCTGTGTCTTCACTTACGTCAATTCTTGCTATAACCAACCATACTGGGATATTATATTATAAAAATATACCATATATCAGACACTTATGTCAGTACATTGCAGAAAATGTGTCTATTTGCTGTGTAAAGTTTATTAACATTTGAAGGAAACACTCTTATTTACACAGTGAAGTCTGGGGTGCTCAGGACAGCGAGATGGCATGGGAACCACCACGAGGAATCTGGAAATGTGCAACGGTCCTTGGCGCCTGTCCCCGAGACAACCCTTCCCAGGAGAACTCGGCAGCACTGGGAAAGGCGCGCCAGAGGTGACAGCTCCATCAGCTTGTTCTCCGTCCTCATTCTTCTTCACTTTCATTTTCAGGATCTAAGTCAGAATCTCCATTTAATTCTTTCTCACTGGCCACATCCCTGTCCTCCTCCCCGTTCTCCTCATCTTTCTCTTCGGCATCTTCCTCTTCCTCTTCGTTCTCTTCATCAACATCCTCCTCTTTTTCACTTTCTTTCTCTTCCTCATCTTCATCCCAGTTATCCTGGTACGAACAGAGGAAGCACGGAAAGCACTCATTAAGGACTCATTTATAAGAGTGCAAGGGCATAAAGGCAGATTTATGCACCAGGAAACAAGGTACTCACATCAGAGTCCTTCTCTGCAACTTCATCATCTGACTCCTCTTCAGAAGATTCTGCAAGGGGAAAATCCCAGCCTTAAGTTTGTAATCAACAAGCAGAGGGCAGAGCCCTAACAACTAAACAGATTCCTGAATTTACTTTTAGAAATACTGCATTCAGCTATCATCCACCTAAGCAGTAACATTAATATTCTTATCCGCATAAAAGTTCATTTATTATGTTCTTCCATCAAGATCTCACTGATTAGGACAAAGTACCAAAAACCTAACGAAATCCATCTTAAAAAAACTAAGCCAATGTGAAGAAAAGGGAACCCTTGTGGTAATGTTCGTAGAAATATAAGTTGGCCAATCACTATTGCAAACAGTACGAATGCTCCCCAAGAAATTACAAAGAAAGCTACCAGATGTTCCACCAATTCCACTACTGGGGGTATGTCAAAGGAAACAAAATCAGGATCTCAAAGGGATACACGCACCCCATGTTCACTGCAGTATCACTTACAACAGCCAAGTCATGGGAACAACTTAAAAGTCTACCAACGGACTGGACGAATGGTTAAAGAAAATGGGATAACTACATTCAGCCATTAAATTCCACTCAGCTATTAAAAAAAGCAAATCCTCCCATCTGTGACAACTGACATAAGTGTCTGATTGGCCTTGAGGGCACTGTGTCAGGTGTGTAAGTCTGACAGAGAACAGTAAGTACTGCATGATCGTATGCAGATGTGAAACCTAAAAACAACAAACCAACAGACAGGTTGCAAGAGGTGTGGTGAGTAGGGGAAATGTTGAAAAATCAAAAGATACAAACTCCCAATTGTAAGAGCAGTCAGTCTTGGGAATTTAACGTACTTAACAATACCATACTATATGTCTGAAAGCTGTTAACAGATGTGCGCGTGGGTGGCTCAGTGGGTTAAGCCTCTGCCTTTGGCTCAGGTCATGGTCTCAGGGTCCTGGGATTGAGCCCCAACATCTGGCTCTGTGCTCAACGGGGAGCCTGCTTCCCACCCCCACTCTCTGCTGCTCTGTCTACTTGTGATCTCTGTCAAAAAAAAATAAATAAAATCTTAAAAAAAAAAAAAAAAAGAAAAAGAATCCTCTGAAAGCTGTTAAGAGAGTAAAAGAAGCAACTTTGTGTGGTGATGGCCATTAATTAAACATATACTGGTGATCAGTTCACAATATATATATAGATCATCAAATCGTTAAGTTGTACACCTAAAAAAATGTTTTATGTAATTATAACCCAAATTATATCTCAGTAAAACTGGAAAACAGAGGTCTAAGTAATAACCTAGGCATGCTTTTACGTTCTTCAATTATGTTTTATTATTTTCTCTATAAAGGTTTAATTTCATTTTTTATATATTAGGTATATATCTAGGTACTTCATAGCTTTGACTGCTGGTGTGAATAAAATCTTTTTTTCCTAATATATTTTCTGACCAGGACACACATCAATAGACACACAATACATTACTGAGACAATAATGCTATTGATTCCTTTCTGCTGATCTTGGTGTCCAGTAAACTTACTTACGTCCTATCTCATTAACTGTAGATTCTCCTACATTTTCTAAGTTGAAAAGGATAACAACTGCCATAGCCAAGGTTCTAGAATTCACTTCTTTCATATAATACTAGGCAGGCTATCCAGAAGCAATAAAAGGTACATTACTGTCTAGTTGCTGACTTTATGGGAATGCTTCTCAACTTTTGTCTGATGAGATTAAGGAAACTCCTTTAAATTTGTAGGTTACTCATATTATCAATAATGAGATACAGACTGAATTTTACTGAATTCTTTTTCTGCATCTATTAATATATATTGTTCTATGTTAATCTGTTTATGGTAATTAAACAGATTTCTTGATGCTAAATCACCTTACAATCTTTAAATAAATTCTACTTGGTAATGACATATTATCCTACTTAAGTACTTCTGTAGTATTAACTTGCTACTCAGGATATTTAAAGACATTCTAAAATGACATTCTTAACTGTCCTTATCTGGTTTCGACTCATAAAATGCGTGAACTGTTATATATGACAAAACTGACTTGTTCCTTGAAAGACTGATGAAATTCACCTATAAAAACTCTCTGCCTGGTATCTCTGAGCAAAGGTTTTGATTAAATCAATTCAAAGCCACTGGCTTATTCAAAGTTTGTATTTCTGTTTTTTTTTTTTTAATTAAAGATTTTATTTATTTATTTGACAGAGAGTGAGCATGAGCAGGGAGAAGGGCAGAGGGAGAGGGAGAAGCCAGGCTCCCCACTGAGCAGAGAGCCTGATGCCAGGGCTCAGTCCCAGGACCCCTGGGATCAGGACCTGAGCCAAAGGCAGATGCGTTTAACCAACTGAGCCACCCAGGTGCCCCTCATAAGTCTTTTGGTCAATCATGTTTCCTAAGATATTATCTCTTATTATCTAGGGTTTTACTGTGCTGGCATAAAAGTTTGTTCATAGTGCTCTCCTACTTAAATCTCTTCTATACCTAGTGCCCTTTCTCATTTAACTGCACGGTATTTGCACCTTCTCTTTTCTTACTGGATCGTATTTTTGCCACAGGCTTGTCCACTTTAACAGAAAATCTGATGTGCCATAGTATGACCTTAGTCATGTTCTACAAAATAAGGTAACAGAACTCAATGTTAAAAAATTAATATTCCAATTCTAGATCTTCAGAAACCTCAAGCCTTACCTTCCTCGTACACCAATTTTGCCTTTTGTGCAGGACAAGTCATTCCCTTTGTTTTTTCAGATGCTGTAACCTGAAACATAACCAAGTATTTTCATGAAGCTGAGTACAAGGTCATCTCAAGTATGTAGACACTGCTATGCTCCACCTTCCCCAACAGTAAACTTGTCCTCAACCAGTATGATAGATGATCTCAATACGACACAGATCAAATACAGGGCAAAAAACAAACTTGTCAAATGCAAGAATATAGTTACTCTGTAAAAGCTGAAAACCTAAGGTGATCAGAACTTGTTTCCAAAACTGCAACAATATCCTATATTAAGTTATAATATATATAAGTTATTATATATACATGTTTTAATATATGTAAGTTATAAATATCCTGTAACTTGCTATTCATAGTAGCACAGCCATCCTAACTGTAATAACAACTTGAACAGGACAGTGAGAACCTTTGAGGAAAAGCTGAATCACAAGGAAGTTTACTTCCAGTTAAAGACTGGACCCTGATTTATCAATTTCTTGCTGAAACATGGGGCTTTCGCTGTTCAGGTAAACAATCCTTATTCCTCTCTATTCCTATCACATCCAAAGCTTAGCACAAAACAATCTTGATTTACTCACTTGAGTGATTAGAAGAATAAGCTTTCCATGAAGGTGGGAGAGTTTCTGAAAAGTTTTTACTCTGCTTTCCATTAACTGATACAGTGTTCCCAGCTGGGGTACCAGATCAGGCAACTAGGGGGGAATAAAATTATCACACTATCATGACAAAGTACAGACAACAGACATAGATACAAAGTACAGACAACAGACATACAAATCATGCTCAGATACAACCAAGTATCTAGCCACCACACCACAAACATCTGCTTACACCTCCTGTGGCAGTGGCTGCTTGGGACACACCCCAGTAACATCTTCAAAATTTTCACAAGCTGACCTTTAATGTCCGAATGGCAAAAAATTGTGTGCTTTTTAAAATAATGATACAGGCAGGAGGAAGAGGCTTGGGTGGCTCAGTCAGTTAAGCATCTGACTCTTGATCTCAGCTCAGGTCTTGATCTCAGGGTAGAGAGTTCAAGCCCTGAACCTACTTAAAAAAGTAAATAATAAAAAAAAAAATTTAAATAAAATATTGAGAGGTCAATGTAAATTGAAACACTAAATAAAAAATACCATCACCACCTATCTCCGGGCTAAAGAGGGTTTCTTCTAAAACTTACTCTTTGATAGTATCACATGATCTACCTCTACCATAAGCAAGCTAAAGAGAGCTTTGCACAGCTTCCAGAGACCAGAAAACAGAGCGACAGAGTACAAAGCTGACCATATAGTATTTCAAACATACATCCTGTTAAAGAACTCTCTGAACAATACTTAAGGAAGTAAAGCCTGAAATCTGTCCCTCCAGGGGGACAAAAAAAGAACCCCACTCTTTGCCCTTTAAGTAGCCTTACTTGCCCTCTGACTGCTGACAACTTAGCATAAATCAGAGTTTCATTCAAATGTTAAACTTTAAACAGCAAACACACAAAAATGCATAAAACAAAGTTTAAGGTGATCACATATCAATTGCCATCATCTCATTTTTTATCTGTCCATATTCACACAGTAAGCTCCAGGAACAGGGGGACCACAGTATCTTGTCCATTCCTTAAGCCCTGTGCCTAGCAGTCCCTCAGCTTGGAGAAGGTAAGGACACCTGATAAGGAGGAGGAACCAAAGGAAGATGACCAAAAGAAGATGAAAGAAAAAGCACTGCTCTCTGAGAAGAGAATTCCCACAGGCCATGGAGTCCTCTCCACACCATCCTTCTTTGGTCTACTGTGCCATGACTGTGAACTTTACACAACTGCTAACCCAGCAGTTCACCCTTGGCTCCAGAAGGGATTTCTCTACAAGGCCTTCTAGGGCTCTTTTCACTTCTAAGCAAATGAATGAGATTATAAAATAAGTGCTATCCTGTTCACCCCAAATCCTGATGCTTGTGGGAATCTTCTAGTGCCCATTGCCCACCACTCAGCCATTCCACTTACCACTGCCCTCAATTGATCCCAAGATTCCAAACTTAGGAAACCCCACAGCCACTCTTAGTGTCTTATACCTCCTCTCATTCTAACATCCTGGCAGAGTTCCCCCAGACACAGAAAGAACAAACTGCTGGCCTCAAAGCAGGTTATCCACTTGTTTCCCTTATTTCAAACTACTGAAGGCAAAATGAGCCTGAGACAGAACAAGGGACAGCAAGCAGGCAGAGCTGGGTGACACTGTGTTAAGAAAGAAGAGCAATTATGAATTTTCTTCAACTATCCATTATAACCTTTTAAAAAAATCTATTAAAAGGTGCTAGGTATTAAAATTAAAGAAAAAGAAAAAAGGGAACTGTGTAATTTTATTTCTAACTTAAAATGTAACTGATTTAATGAGCAAAGAACCCAATTCATATTATGAAATGTATGTAAATATGTGTATTATAAAATTTATGTTTTCTGGTATTGATTAAAATTTGATGTTTCCTCTCTTCCATTTGTAATAGAGCTGACAGCAGCCCCATAAAATGACAACCATTTAATATTTAATTTCATTTTTACCACAAGCTATCTTCTACTGTCCTGGGACAAGGCAGAACAATGGAAAGGCACATATATTGTAAAAATAATTTTGCTAAACAGGTTATACACATAAAAAAACACTTAAAGGCTAACATGACGGTATGTTACTTTTCTCCTTTCTTTATTTCTCAAAGTTCTCTATAAAATGTGTATTACTTTTAAAATCCAGGGCAAAAAAAGGGCCAGTTTTCAATAGGCAATGATGATATTATTACACTGCACCTGGGGTAAAATAAAGTCTTTAAAAGCGAGCAACTGATGGTTGAAGGTTGAAGGGCAGGTGGAAGGAGAATGTTTCATTAACACATCAGTTCATAATCCTTATTAAAGCCAAACTATTCAGCAACTACAGTTGAAGACTTACTGTGGATAAGTAGGATGCATGGACCGTTAACACACATTTTAGCCACTGAACCATTAAAACAGCACTGAAAAAAACAAGAAAAATCTAAGTAAATGAATATTCATGATTTCAAAATTAAATATAATGGAGTGATAATATTAGATAAACTCAGACCAAGATCTGTAAATTGTGCCCTGTAAAATACAACCCTACTAAATAACCACTGACTTTGATGATCTTCTCGTCCCACCGGGAGTCTGAGATCTGTGAAACAGAATCATCTCTTGGGGAGGAGGGGAGAGTAACATCAACTGAACCAGACAAGACTCTTCCTCTAAAATAATTCAAGAATAAAGCACATGCTTCACTCCAACTGATACCAAGGCAGTAAACTGGGCTCAACTTACTACATTTTTACACCCATCATCTACTCGCTATCAATAGCATAATAGCATAAATAGCACAGCACAAAGAGCACACATAACATAAGATTTCCATGCCACATTCAAAGACAAATATAGACCAAGAATGTGGAAGCTGGGCTTAATCAAGGAATTCGTTGGCTTTTCTTTGTGAGCTCCAAACAGGAATGCAGTCTATCTGGGGGAAAAACTTGGAAAAGGGGACACCTGGGTGGCTCAGTCGGTTAACATCTGCCTTCGCAGCTCAGGTCATGATCTCAAGATCCTGAGATCCAGTCCTGAGTTGGGCTCCCTGCTTAGCTGGGAGTCTGCTTCTCCCTCTGTACTCCAACACCCCCCCACCCCGCTCATACTCTCTCTCTCGCTCTCTCTCAAATAGGTAACATCTTTAAAAAAAAACAAAACCAAAAACCAACTACATACTGTAGCACTGAGAATACTATACTGTCAGCTTAGGATCTCTGAGATACCAACTCCCTATTCAAATACTTAATCATCAAATTATTAACAAAAAAGACTCACAAAACTTCAGTCCTATAAAATATTTCCTTACAGTGTCTCACCAACTACCAGAGGTTTGGGGAGTTGGGCAAATGGCAATTTTACATTTGATCAGGGCTAAATCATTACATAAGACTAAATTCATTACAAGACCTGACAATGAAGCTAGAAAAACTACACAGGATTTTCCTAAAAGAAAGGGAAAAACTGTACTAAAATCTTAGGAATAAAAGTCATTCAACTCACAGAAGAGGGAAGAGCAGTATCTGACCTTACAGATACACACTCTTAATTAAGAATGTGGAGCTGCCCACTATGTAATTTCAAGCCAAAAACTGTTTTTTTTAAACAATCGCCTCTAAAATATTGATAAAATCAAAGCAATTTAAGTCACCTAAATATCTTACCTATTAGGATGTCCCTGCAATCTCTTCGTAAGCTGAGGGAGGAAAAAACTGTATTAGCGACCGTACTTCAGAGGCAGCCCATATGCACCAATTCCCACCATACACACATCCAGGAGAACAAAGAAAATACAGAAAAAATATTTAAAGGGGCGCCTGGTGGCTCAGTTGATTAAGCACCCAACTCTTGATTTCGGCGCAAGTCATAACAGCGCAGAGTCCTCAAGGTCATCAAATCAAGTCCCAAACTGGGGCTCCGCAGTGGGTGGGGAACCTGCTTAAGATTCTCTCTCCTCCTCCCTCTGCCCCTCTCCCCAAAAAAGACTTAGGAAATCACTATTCCTAAAGGATTCCTAAATTTCCTAATTCCTCAATGTTCAACCAATGTATCATAATCTAGGTACACATTCCCACATGAAGAATAGTTACCTGATAAAAATCTAGGTTATAATTTATATGAATGAAAATTTAGAACAGGCAAATCCAGGGACAGAAAGTAATCTCTGGTTGCCAGAAACTAGGGGTAAAGGAGAATGGGGAGAAGCTAACTGGTACATGATTTTTTTTGGTGTGACAACAGCACAACCTGTAAATATATGAAAAAATACTGAATTATATACATTTAAACAGAGTATATTTTATGTTATGTGAATTTTATCTCAATAAAAAATACATTAAAAAATGTGGACTAGGTAAATTTTTAGTAGATCTATTATCTACTGTAAATACCTTGCTTGCTTATACACTACAAATCTGCTTCTCTAAACAAGAGATTTTCTCTTTAACTCACAGTGTTAGGACCTTAAAATTAAAAGAGTATTCAGTTACCTCTTGCAACAATGGAATAACAGCATGCAGGGGCATCCTTAATACAGTCCTCTTAATTAGGTTTAAATTCCTAGTTTGAAGTACTTTCTGTGAGAAAATAAAGGAAATATGAAGATAAGCATATGCAGAAGCTAAAGACACTAGAGGAAAAACAGTAAAAAATGATTTTTTATTAATTTAAAATCTATTTAGTCAATATACGATGTATTACTAGTTTCAGGGGAAGAATTCAACGATTCATTAGTTGCCTAAGACACCCAGTGCTCACTCCATCAAGTACCCTCCTTAATGCCCATCACCTGATTACCTCATCCCTCTTCCCACCTCCCCTCCAGAAACCCCAATTTATTTCCCATAGTTAGGAGTCTCTTATGGTTTGTCTCCCTGTTTTTGTCTTATTTATTTATCCCTCCCTCCCCACTATGTTCATCTGTTTTGTTTCTTAAATTCCACACAGGAGTGAAATCATGGTATCTGTCTTTCTCTGATTTATTTCGCTTAACATAATAGCTCTAGTTCCCTTCACGTCATTGAAAATGGCAAGATTTCATTCTTTTTGATAGCTGAGTAATATTCCCGTGTGCGTGTTTGGGTGTACATACACACATCATCTTTATCCATTCATGTTATCAATGGACATTTAGAATTTTGTATTTTGGCTATTGTGGATATTACTGCTAAAAAACATTCGGGCGCCCCTTCAAATCACTATGTTTGCATCCTCTGGATAAATACTTAGTAGTGTAATTGCTGGGTCATAGGGTAATTCTATTTTTAACTTTTGAGAAACCTCTGTACTGTTTTCCAGAGTGGCTGCACCAGCTTGCATTCCCAACAACAGTGTAGGAGGGATCCCCTTTCTCCACATCCTTGCCAACATCTGTTGTTTTCTGACTTAATTTTAGCGATTTTGACAGGTGTGAGGTGATATCTCATTGTGGTTTTGATTTGTACTTCCCTGACGCTGAGTGATGCTGAGCATTTTTTCACATGTCTGTTTTAAAAAACCAAACAATAAACTACCAACTGGATTTTAGGTTGGAGGGACTAACTAGACAATGTTATGTTAATGTCTTTGACTATCAGGAAATTATCATCTTCAGGAATCAGGACATTTACTTTGATAAATGGGTTACTTTCCTACAGATTCTAATCTTTATGAACAAACTTTTATATAAAATACCTCTAGACACTTAAATACAGTATATGCCACTGTAGAGAAGCTGTCAAACTGTTATTTTATGAAATCAGAAACATATCCATATGAGAACGAGCAAAACACACTAATACCACACTTAGCAACAAATCTTTCAAAACTGACAACTTTTTGATAAAACTTCAAGCCAATCAAAAGATCATATATAATGAGTGCTTGAGTCAAAATCCTGGGAGGGTGCATCAACTAGAGAAACTCAGTCTCCACCGCAGAGGACAGAAAAGGAGAGATGAGTCCTAATCCTGGCAGGCCTTTCCATGTCTCAAACCCCAAATGCTTCATCTACAGGAAAGGATGGGAAATACAAGGCTTTTCAGGTCTCAAAACCTTGATCACCCATTCCTCTTGAATACTTCTATAGATTTATTCTTTCCAAAGGGCTTAATTCCCAGAGTAACTTCACTGACGATGGGTGCATACGGTTTTGGAGGTGGTTGGTACTACGAAAGTCATGCCTAAGATACAAAGAGTAGAAGTACCAAAGAACAAACAAAATATAGAAACTGGTTTACAGCCTATTTTAACAGTATCCTTTCAGAATTCCCTATGAATTTCATTTGCTTATAAAAATATATTTACACAAAGCCCTTCTAATAAATCCATCAGGAACTATATAAAAAACTACCACTGGCATAACTACATAATTTCTCATGCAAAAGAAATAAAAATTTTTATACATAATCACTGAAGAAATGAGGGATGGAATGTCCTTATTTAACAGTCCCAATTAACCTAAATTTGTATTTTCAAATAATCAGAATACAGGACTCAAAGCAAAATATGTTGATCAGAACTTCTACAGCAATTCGGAAGGTGTGTGACGATACTAAACATTCCTCAAATCACCTCATTTATTGTAACTATTAGTTATCACAAAGTTCCAACAATGTACAGGTTATAGGGAACAATGTGTCTGAACTAGTCTACAAATTAGTGTTTGACGTAAGACATGCCCTTGTTAAGATCCCGAATTTTCGCAGGATGTCCACCAACCCATCAGGTTTCACTGTCTTAACTGGTCAAGTAGGGCAACTGCCCTTCAGGTCAAGGAATACTAACTTGAACCGCTGCTGCACATTATTTCTGCAAAGCTTAGTTATAAAACAACGTAGCACTGAAGGTTTAAAAAATACATAGTTTATGAAATCTCCTAGTACCCTAAATGCAAAGTGATCATAAAATCTGTTGTCTGAACTGGATATCTGTAACAACAAAAGAAGTCACTAGTAATTACTGTATCAAGAAAAAAGGTATAAACCAGAACTATCAAAGGCAAATAAGAGTACTTATAGCCTAGGGCGCTTCGGTAGAGCTGGTTAAGAGTCCAACTCTTGATTTCAGGTCAGGTCATGGTCTCACCGGGTTGTGAGATGGAGCCCTGACAGCATTGGCTCTACACTGGACAGGAAGCCTGCTTAAGATTCTTTCTCTCCTTTTCCCGCCCATCCTCATCTTCCATCTTCCCTCCCTCTCTCTTAAAAAAAAAAAAAAAAAAAAAAAGAGAGAGAGAGAGACAGAGAACCTATGGCCTAGCTATTCAGAAGTTAAATCAAACTGAAGGGCAGAAGTTTTTAACAACCTCTCAAGAAATTCTTATGCCAACTAACAGGCTCTATGATAATTTTCAAATTTAAAATAAACAAGTAAAAATAAGTTATCCCAAAACAAAGTGAAGTGTTAATGGATACAGAAGTTAACATTAACTTCCGTTGAAAATATATTTAAAAAACAATTCTATAAACCACAGTTGTAACTAGCAAGATACTAAAGGTTTTTTTTTTTACAAGTCTACACTATAAATGAAGCATAATAAACTGTACACACTTGAAGTACACTATTTAATCAGTCTGACATAAACATTTGTCCATGAAACTAACACTGTGATAAATATTCCATCATCCTCAAATCTCCTTGGGTCCCTTAACGTTCTATTCCTCCACCCGCACCCTCAGGCAAGCACTGAACTACATATTGGTCTGCATTTCCTAGCACTGTACATAAGTAGAATCACAGAGGGCACACACTCTTTGCCTAGCTTCTTTCTCACAGTGTTAAGTGTGAGATTCATCCACGTTGTTGATGTATCAATAATATCTTCCTTACACTGCCAGATAAAGAATTTGCTTATCTGTTCATATGAGGAGGGTCACATGGGTGCTCTCCAGGTTCTGGCTATTAAAAAAATAAAGTTGCTATAACCATTCATGTACCAGGCTTTATATGAATATGTTTCTGATTCTCCCAGGTAAATACGTAGCAAGAAAAAGGCTGGGTCTTAAAGCAGATGAATCCTTAACTTTAAAGAAACTGCCAAATTGTTTCCCAAAGTAGCTGTACCATTTTATTTTCCCAACCAACAAGATAGGAAGTTCCAGTTGCACCACATTCTCACCAACAGATGGAACAGTCTTTTAAATTTTAATCAATCCATACTGGGAATACAGTGTTAGCTCACTGTCATTTTAATTTGCATTTGTGATGACCAGTGATGTATAATAACTTTACATGCACTTATTGGCCATTT
Source organism: Mustela nivalis (assembly GCF_964662115.1). Taxonomy (NCBI): domain Eukaryota; kingdom Metazoa; phylum Chordata; class Mammalia; order Carnivora; family Mustelidae; genus Mustela; species Mustela nivalis. The sequence continues at coordinate 22,304,270 of NC_139027.1, read as the reverse complement.
GAATTCTTTTATGAAGTATCTGTTCACACCTTTACCAACTGCTTTTTATTTGAGTCTCCTTCTTAAAAGTTTTTTGTATCTTCTGGATATGAATCCTTTGTCTGATGTAGAAATTAAAAATATTCTCCCAGCCTGCAGCTTGCCTTTCCACTCTCTTAACAGTGTTGTTTCTTTTTTTTTTTTTTTTAAGATTTTATTTATTTATTTGACAGAGAGAAAGATCAGAAGTAGATAGAGAGGCAGGCAGAGAGAGAACGGGAAGCAGGACCCCTGCTGAGCAGAGAGCCTAATGTGGGGCTCGATCCCAGGTCCCTGGGATCATGACCTGAGCTGAAGGCAGAGGCTTTAACCCACTGAGCCACCCAGGTGCCCCAACAGTGTTGTTTCTTTTCTTTTTCTTTTTTTTTTTTAAGTAACAGAAATTTATTGAGAATTCCTGGGATGGTGGTTTTCACCTCCCCACCTGGAAGGAGGAACCAACACTGCAGAAAATCACTCAGAAATCACAAACACTATCATTTCAAGAGCAAAAGATTTCAACTTTAAGTCCAAATGACCACTTTTTTCCTGAAGCGTGTAATACTTTTTGTGATGCCATCTAAGAAGACTTCATCCGCTAACGTTTGCATAGATTTTATCCTGTTTTCTTCTAGAAGTTTTTTTAGGTTTGGGTTTTACGTTTATCTATTTTCAGTCAACTTTTGTGAAGGGCTGAGATACCTTTTCTTCCATATGGATATGTGGTTGGTTCACAACTAATTGTTGGTAAGATTTTACTTTCTCCATTAACTCAACTAAGTACCTTTACTAAAAACCAATAGTGAGTGGTTTATTTCTGGACTCCCAATTTTGGTTCCTTAATCTGTATTTTTTTTCTCACTAATATCAAACTACTTTGATTACTAAAACTTTACCTTGAAATCAAGTAGGCTAAACCCTCCAATTTTACTACTACTGATGCTACAGAAATTTAATTGGGAATGTACTGAATATACAGATAAATAAGGGGAGAATTCCCCTCATTTTAACAGTACTGAATCTTTCAACACATAAAGGTGGTTTACATCACTATATACTCAATCTTTGTTAATTTCTTATAATTTTTTGTAATTATCAATGTAGAGGGAGAGGCATCTTTTATAGATTTATTCTAACTTTTTGGTACTACTATAAATGGCACAGAAGTTATTTAAATAAATTTTTAAAAATCTTAATAATATCTATCTTCTGTAGATGCCATAAATTACATAAATGACTAGGCCTCTCTTCTCTTCTTCTCCTAAGCTATAGACATTTTCTTTGAGTCAAATTTCCACCTTCCTAATGCCACAAAATTTCTTTTTTTTTTTCCAGATTTTATTTATTTATTTGACAGAGATCACAAGTAGGCAGAGAGAGAGGAGGAAGCAGGCTTCCTGCTGAGCAGAGAGCCCGATGCGGGGATTGATCCCAGGACCCTAGGATCATGACCTGAGCTGAAGGCACAGGCCCAACCCACTGAGCCACCCAGGTGCCCCTGGAACGCCACAAATAATGTCAAGTTTCCGTGCAGGGATTCTTATCCTCACTTCTAGTAGTATGGTGTATCTCTGCCACTGCTCACGTCCTTCATTCTTGTTGTCCTCCTACTAAATTTCATGTATCCCCATAAAGTAATTTTTGGGAATGGGGAAGACTGTTTTTAGGAGAAAAAAATATATGCATTTTTTAACCTGTCCCCCTCTCACTTTAAGAGAGATGTACAGAATATGAGTGCATCATCTCCTAGGCTAAAATACTATGGTAAAATCTCCATATTTATTTTTTATAGGATTATTTGAAACTCTTAACTATAACTTTTACAGGTTTTTTCCAGGATTCTAGTTTCCAATTACTTCTACTGAAATAAAACAATATATCACCTAAAGATCCTTAATAATGAAAAAGTCTTACGTGTAGAATACTTTACAATTTAAGAAGTGCTTCCATAAAGATCATTTCATTTTTCTTCCAACAACTCTGTGACACCTGATGACACACAGTCACCTTTGAGCCAACTACCAGTGTATAAGAAATATGTCAGAGGAACATGTTAAATGATACCATTTATCAGATTAAATTAAATGACCCAACAAAATGGAGTTTTGTGGGAAGCAAAATCCAGAATGTGAGAATCTCTATAGGGCAAATAACTTAGCTTCTCCAAAAAATCAGCTACGAAAGATAGAAGAGACCTCTCTCCCCCATTCTGTGTGGACTTCACGGAGATATGTTTTGAAGAAAGCAAACATAAAAACTTAAGTTTATGAGACAATCAGGGAAATGTAAACACACTAACTGGATATTTGACGATTCTGAGAATTACTGTTTATTTGTAGGTGTGATAATGGATTGCGGTTGTTTTCAGAAGGGGTTGTTATTGTGAGAGTTAAACAGAGATGTATTTATGGATAAAATCAATGTCCCTATGCTTCACTATAACCTGAGGAGGCATGTGGGCAGACAGATGACACAAGGACAGAAATATAAGGCTAGTGTTGATAATTTCTGAAACTGAGTGATGAGTTCATGGGGGTCCACTCTAGTAATTTTTAAATTTTTTGAAATGATTCTTTAAAACAAAAAAATTGGTAGCTAATTTAGTTGTACTACTGAGAAAGGTTTTGTACTACTGAGAAAGGACAGTTAAGGAGATAACGGCAGATAAGTCATATTACATTTTAAAAACATTGTCCATTGTTTTCCATAGCTTATTTTTCACCTAGGTTTCTATGCCATGTTAACCAAAAACCACTTTCCAAATTACATATACTCACAAACTACTTTATAAGTAATTTTAAAAGTAATTTTAGAATGTGCTGATTTTCCTTCTCATTTTGAAAAATCACCTTCCTTAGACACAAATGATATTCCCATTTAGATCAAAATATAAATCAGAAAGACACTATTCATAGGTTACCTGAGTAAAGTAACGTATGAATAAAGTCACATCAATACTAAGTGGCACCATAATATCACTGAATCACTGAGAATATGCACTTAAGAAAATGTAAACTGCTTTAATCTAATCAGGAAATGCTTAAATCCAATTTTTACACTTGTTTTTTTCCTACAGACCACTATTAAATTCTAGAGTCTAAGAGGACTAATTAAGTAACTTCATACAAGCAGTCACCAACTTACAAACACAGAAAGAATAAATGCCTCCTTTATACAAATTTCTAGTATTTTTAACCTCTAAATACTTCACAACATAACCCCCAACCCTCCTGAATTTTTCCCCCAAACCTCCTACCCATTGCCAAGGTTCCACCTCACCGCCCCCTCTCACGGCCAGGGGGACATAAGTTTCTGGAATCCAGAGTAAAAACTCAGGAACGCATTTTCCTACAGAAAAAAATATAAATTGTGATCTAGAATGCTGAGTATTATAGTTCAGCTACACTATGTTTATAAAGGCTTTTGTCAACTAAAGCCTAAAACCTAATTAACAATTCATAACAGTATTTCTATGAGAAAATGCATTCCAGGTTCAAAATAATTTAATACAATGCCTTTGTAGGTTGGTGACTGTCTGTATAGTGCCACCAAGTGATAAATGTTTGACTAGACTCACAAAATATTAAATTCAAAACAGCTACATCACGTGACTATCACTCTAAGTATGCTATGTCAATCACTTTTTAAGAAAAATTAACTGTGTTAATTCATTTTTAAAACTGCCAGAATACTTACATTTAGCATTTCGAAATCATTACTTTCTAAACCCTGTGTGAGAAGAACTGGAAAGCTATTTGTCTGTGGAAGGTCATCCTTTTCTTTCTTTGTATCTATATCCAGTGCTCCCAAGCGCTCTTCAATGCTAATCTGCGGAACAGAAACGATCTATTAATGTTAAACCAGACAAGGCCTAAAGTTGTTTAGTCAAGGGGTAACTGGGTAGTTCCCATATCGGTGATTCCCAATCCAAGTTTCCAGATTCTAGTGAGAAAAACAACTGCCAAAGAAACCATGATTTAAAAACGTAATTCATAAACACAGCTATATAAGATTCAAAAAAGGCAAGCACCTGGCATCTATTACTAAAACACAAGAAAAGACCTATTATGGAAAAAGCTTTGTCATCAGCCTCAGATCTGCAAAAAGGAAACAAGGATTATCAAAAGGAAATTAAAAATAAAGACAACTATGTTGTTTTATTAGTCAGTTCCAAATGGTGACTTATTTTCTAGAAGATGCTCTACTACAACTAAGTTTCCTTCATAAATACCTAAAATTTAAGTGTAAGTAAACATGATTCAATTTGCTACACAAAAACTCAATTGTAGGGGTGCCAGGGTGGCGAAGTCAGTTAAGCATCTGACATTTGGTTTCAGCTCAGGTGCTGATCTCAGGGTCGTGAGACTGAGCCCAGCATCAGACTCTGCACTCAGTGCAGGCCACTTAAGACTCTCTCCCTCTCCCTCTACCCCTTCTCTGCCACCCCATGCGCACATGCATGTGTGGGCTCTTTAATAATTAAAATCTTAAAAAAAAAAAAAACCTCAATTGTAGAGAACTGATCTCTTATTAAAACAAAATAACCATGTTCTCCCAGCCTCTTAGATTAAAATACAAATATTCTACAACTACCAAACCAGACAGGCTTTGGCAAAGGTTCCTATTTGGGTTATCTTATCAAAAAAAGCAGGAGGAAATTAAAGAATTGGATCTAGGCCAAGCTAAAAAAGTTGGCACATTATTTTTAAATACAGGTATCATGCTATTTAGAAATAATTTTTAGGAATAGCTATTCAGCCCAAACCCCCCAGCCAATAAAGACATTTAAAACTGCATAAAGAAATAGAACACTCTTTCTCTAAAGATAGAACAGTTAAAGCTCTAGATCATCTAGGGTGACACACATGAAGGGCTGCAGAGCAAGTACAGTAACCACAGGAAGGAAGGTTTAGGGAATTGAGAAAAAATAAAATTTATATGCACTTTAAGAGGTTATAATGACCACTTCTAAAGACCAACTATCACTAAACTAGCCAGGATTGCTCAGACAGCCAAGAGAAGAGGCATCACTGATAGTCAGCAACATGCGAAACCCAATGGAAATCATCACAGCAAGTCCTGGCTTCATGTATTCAATTATGAGGTCCAGCTGACCACTGACAATGGCCAAACAGCACCCTCTGTAGTTAGTGCAAGTCTGTCTTCTCCCTTAGCCTTAGAAGCGACCAAGTAAACGTCTCAGAGGCTACAATCTGGAATTTCTGAACCTATGCTGCTGGGGATGAGAAAGAGGGTAACAGCAGCAATCTCAGTGAGTTCCTGAAGTTCCAAGTCTGGCTCTATCCAATATATCTGCTAGAGTCTCACAAGTTATCTTAAATTTCAAACTCAAAAATTGTAAAAGTGATTGCATTACCTCATTTTCCCCCAATTTCCTCTTGCTCTCTACTTCCTCAATTTGTGGAGGAGCAGGCTTGATAGCTGCATGATGACCAGGTACCCCTGGCACCAGAACTTTTGCTTCAGAATTCACCACTGGTGTTCTCACCTGTTGAACACGAACAGCAAGGGTATGACCAACAAAATGTCTTAGTCCTGGCAAAATTGAGCCCCAATGAGAAAACAGCATCTAAAAGGTTTTTCTACTGGAAAAATCTAATATAACTCAGTATGTTATGAATTAAAGATAAATTTTAACTGAATGTTGGCAAGTAAGTTTTTAAACTACAATCTGAAAGTTCATAATTTTAAAGTTTTCAATACCAAGTAAGAGTAAAAACCAGGAACATTTACAGATTACAGATTACTTAAAAATGTTAGAGTGAAGTTGTACGTTTTATGACCACCTCCAGGAATCCAGCTAGGCCAGAAATGCTCAGACAGCCAAGAGAAAAGTGTCATCTCTGGAATTCAGCCAGAAGCGAAACCATATATGGATGTCATCATAGCATGTCTTGGCTTTCCTTTTCTCATTAAACTGCCAAACATATGATATCTACATGTAGATACCATGTTATATTCAAAATAAAGTATCAAGATAATCATCTTAATACAGTGTTCAATTCCAGATCCCTAATTCTAGGCTTTATTCCACCCTTAAATATAAGATTCCTCTCAAAACTATGCTCCTTTAAATAGTGACATCAGTAAAATAATTTATTGATAAAGGTAATATTTATTTAATGATCACACATGGGGGGAGGGGCTAACTCCAAGGCCTTAAACTTCTACTTGTTGTCTATTCATTCATGTATGTATTCAATGTATCAAGAGCACAGAAACAAAGTGATTTTATAATCTCTTACCCAAAAACGATTCCCACCAATTTGTCAAGATTATAAAGAGGATATTAAAGAGTCTAAACATAATGTTATATTATAATTCAATTTACCCAAATCTCTTTTTTCTCAACTTCTAATATGAAATGCACTCACCTTTGTTACGGCTGTTTCTACTTTGGGGGCCCAGCAGTTTGAAATATCTCTTACTAAACACATATGAGATTCTTTGGAATTTAAAGCCTGGGAATATAATTTTAAAGGGGAGAGGTGACAAGGAAGAAAAAAAAAAAAAAAGGAATGTCAAACAAACCAACTGGAAATAACATGAAAAGCAAATTCCTACTCGTCCATTCTTATAAAAATACAAAAAAGTGCAGAAAGGTTCCCCAAAGCTTTTTCCCCAAAACTGAGCCACTCAGACTGATCACCATTCAGACTGATGATGGCAGCAGAAAAAAGTGGAAAAACTCTGAAGATATTAAGCATAATGTATACTTTCTTCAGTTATGAGCTGCTCAAATTTTTCACATGTATAGCTTTAAAAGATCAACAGGCTTTTAAAATGTAGCACATTTTAGGGGTGCCTGGTGGCTCAGTTTGGCTCAAGTCATGATCCTGGGGTCCTGAGATCAAGCCCCGTACTGGGCTCCCTGCTCAGTGGGGAGCCTGCTTCTCCCTCTCACTCTGCTGCTCTGCCTCCTATGCTCTCTCTCACTCTGTCAAATAAATAAATAAATAAATAAAATCTTTTTTTTTAAAAAAAAAGGTAACAGATTTTAAAGAAAACATTCCCATCTGTCACCCTTGCAAAGAACAATCTAGGCTACAGGATGCCTGGGTGGCTCAGGCGGTTAAAGCCTCTGCCTTCAGCTCGGGTCATGATCTCAGGGTCCTAGGATCGAGCCCCGCATAGGCCTCTCTGCTTGGTGTGGAGCCTACTTTCCCCTCGCTCTCTGCCTGCCTCTCTGCCTTTGATCTCTGTCAAATAAATAAGTAAAATCTTTAAAAAAAAAAAAAAAAAGCAGTCTAGGCTAAAAAAGAATGGCCCTACCCTAAAACTTCCTACTGCTATATTTTTCACAAGCAGGTCAAACACACCACTGCTAAAGAGCCAAAATGCTCTAGGGTGGACCTCTACATCCTGATGTGGTACTAAACGGGGGACAATCAGACACAGCAAAGTACAGGATACCCATACCCCTGAGGCTTTAAGGTTATACGTAATTCTCTATAACCATATAACAAATCCATATCCGGAAGGACACAGAACAAGCAGAAAACAATGGCTTTATGGGCAGAGGAGGCTTAGGGAATCCACATAAGACAAGAGGACTTGGGTGTACAGCTTAACAAGCCTGTCTCCTTTTTCTATTAAACCATAACTATGTGTTAAATTTTCAAAACACGAATAGTTTAACTCAACAAGAGCTTAAATTTCAGTTTTACTTAAATGCAAGTTTAAATTAAACTCAACAGGGGTTTGCCTGGGCATGTACTATTCCACTCATCATCTCCCAGAGAACCTTACTGAGTAAAAGCAGTACAAACACAAGCTGAAGAAATCACCTATTGGACATGCTCAAACTCACTGGAAGTCTTCAAAGAAAATTTCTGTAATCAAAAAGTTAAGTGACTAAAATAACCCATTACATTTCCACAGAGAAAATTCAATGAGTACTGTTACTAAGGGCTCTTTCATTAAGATTTAGCTTTTGGGTAACTGGGCAAAATCCACTCATACCTATGCTGATCAGAGTACTTGCCACTAGGGACGTGGAGCTACTGAGCACTTGAAATGTGGCTATTCCAAACTGAAATGTGCTTGTAAGTGAAAATATACACCAAATATCAAAGACATAATATCAAATAAAGGAGAGAAATAAAATATCTCAAATAATTTTTCATACTGACTCAGGATTAAAATATTTTGGATACACTGGGCTAAGTAAAATTAAATACATAGCTCTCACAAACTAAAATAAACTACTCAATGAAAGGTCCTTCAGTTATGGGAAAATACATGACTTCTTTTTAAGGATTCCAATAAGCAGACCAATGAATCATTTTGAAATCATTTTTTTCCCATGGCCTTGCTGATGCTACATTGCTCTACGCCAGAGTAGCATTTACGTACCACTCGCTCAATGACGGGCTGAAACCAATTGCCATATACAAGCAACAGTGACATTTTGTCTGAGCAAAAACCAGCTGCTAGAATAGGGATGGGTTTTGGTGTTGATTTCTTGCCTTTCCCAGGTGTTGCTATCTGAATTGTGCAGTTTGATGTCAAAGGCTTTTTGCAGTATCTACAAGTGAAAAAAAAAATAATTAGAAAATTTGAAGTAACACCTCACAAGAATGCTTTGAAGTTGGCATCAAGTCAGGAAATGTAACCTTCCTGTGGCCTCCACACTATAACCGTGACCAGGGTCGCAACAGCAACAGTGTTGCTGTCAAGACCTCACTATCAATATCCGCCTGGAGACAACGTACCCTTCTATCCCACTGTCAAGCCCCAAAAGAGGCCCAAGCTCCAAGTGCTCTCTTGCTGTCTTGAGCTTGAACCCTAGATGACTCTCTACATGTGTTCCAATCAGCCCCATCCCCAATTGTTTCCAACCCCCAAAAGCCTCACTATGATCTCTGCAATACAGTTCAAGGAGCAAAATTATCAGCAAAGCATAATCAACAGAATCTCATCCTCAATTTCTTCTCTAAGGGTTTTCTTCACCTTCTCACTCTACACTATCTCATCAGGGCAGATCTCCCAAGTTGCAGCTGTTTTCCCTCCATACTCTTTGTGTCAGAAACCTTAGACATGATTTAAGTGTGTTCCTTGTTCTTCACGAATATTTTAAGACAAGCAGTCTCCCTCTTTCACCTCTATAACCTTGGAAAGTGTTGTCACCAGATACCAGCTATCCCCCTCTCCTGCTGTCATCCAGTGATTTCTGGGTTACTCCCCCCCTTATTTCTGAGATTCTGGTGGCTCCACTGTCATTCTGTCCAACATTTTAAGTGGTCTCCATATCCATCACACAGGTTGATTATCTTTCTGACATACTATCCTCCCAGTTCCGAACCCTTCCCACCTCCAACAACCATGGCCACTCACACCATACACATCTTATCACCAGTAAGTACACCGCACTATCCCGATCTTTCCAACTCACTCCCCTTAGTTTTCCGGACTCCACAATCATCTCTATCCAGGACTTCTGGCCTCCGTTTTGGCCTTTGATCCCTCTGTTGTCTATTCTCAACACATCAGACAGAATGACTTAAGCCTTAATGCCTTAACACTTAGGTTAAACCTCTTCAATCTTCTGCATAAAAGCAACGGCTTACTACTATTGCCCAAGTCCTCACCGCAGACTACTTCTGGGCCCAAGTATATATTCCACATACACATAACTATGTAATTAAAGGCCTCAAGTGTTACACACAAACTGTTCACAGTAACCTCTACAGAGCAGAAATCAATGGAGGGAGAATTATCAACTGCCTATACAACCAAATGTTTTAAAATAATGTTTTATGCTTTTGTAACTATTTTATATTTAAATAAATTGCTACACTAGGATTGTAAAAGAAGGATACCAACTTCACAAAAAGTTGAAACCATTTTAAAATTTACATGACTGAGTCTTAGATCATGTTTATAAAGTATAGCAAAGATTGGAAAACTTTCTATAGAGAGCAGATATTTTAATTTTGGGGGGCCACATATGGTCAGACTGATTTCACCCACAGATCAAAATTTACTGAGCCCTGGTCTATGACTACGACACATCCCAACAGCAACATTCCCTTCTATTCACCAAAACACTAGCATTACCGTGCTTCACTGATCCACATATGTATTATCAAAGTTAGAAACTAAGGTCTTACCAAGATCACAAGCTAAGTTTTCCAAATGAACCACTTTCTTTTTAAAATATATTATTAGAACGGCCAACATTTACGAAAGCATGTATTGTAAAACTACTTTACTAACCACAAATATGAAGAAATGGTCTATGACTCCAAAAACTCGAGCTCTTACTGGGAATGTATGTACTCATACGAATAAAGAATAATGCTTTCAAAATAATCTAACTGAAAAGGAATATAATGCAAAAAATATTGAGGTGGGAATAAAAAGGAGTAACAAATTAGGAAAAGAAAATAAACTTGACTTGAGAAATTTCTTACCCATTTAGTATGTGTTCAAAAAGATGAACTTGACCATCTCTGCAAACAACAGCTAACTTGACAGGCTAAAAGAAAAATTTAACTGATTACTCTAATGGGTTAATATACTTCAACCTACTCTAATGGATAACTGCTTTAGAAACCTAACCAAACTTCAACTATTCTTCCCCCCCTCCTTTAAATAACCAAAGAGAAAGTTAGAACACCAAGGTTGCATAACCCCTGCATTTAAAAATCATACTGTCATCAAAATGACAACTGGAATTGTTATTGTAAAGCTTAGAAATAAAAGTTTAGGGAAAGAAGAGAACAGCCTGCAAGTCAGAGGAGCAAAGTCACTCTACCAAGTGTGGAGACTGACAAAAGGGACCTGGCAGGTCCTGCACAGCAGAGCAGTCAGGATTGCTGAAAATGCTTCTGCACGCTGGCCCCTCCCCTCACAAGTGCACCCTGATGACTAAACACTCACTCTGGACAGTCTAAGATTTTTGTTCTATTTTCTTCTCCCTCCCTCGTGTCCCCTTCTTTCCCAAATCATTAAATCATCAGAACACTAATTTTATAATAATACAATTTGTGAAATCCAAAAAACAAATTCTCAAAAATCAAGTCATTTACCTCTTCCTTATTTTCTGACAAAGTCAGATCAATATAGACAGGTTCGTCTGTAACTGTAAAAGACATCACTGCATTCTTTTCTTTGTTTTCTGACCGGACCTGCCTAGATAACAAAACCAATGATTAGATAAAAAGAAATTAAAAAAAAAAAAAAAAGACGAGCACCTATTGGGAGTCACAGCATTAGATTCGCCACAGCTTTTGCATCTTCAAAGCCAAGTAAGGGGACTACAGATCAAACTTAGTGACCCATCTGTGTCACCGCCATTTAACATGGCTGTAGGGAAAAGAAAAAGCACTAATGCATTTATGCAGATTTAAGCAATGAGTTATGTTCTCTATTCTTTTTCATGAATCTATTTGCCTATCTTGATGCCAATACCAATACCTTTATTGTAGCTTATTAAGTCAGGAAATCAGGCAATGTGAGCCCTCTAACTTTTTTCTGCTTTTTCAATGTTGTTTTGGTTCCTCTAGGTTCTTTGCATTTACATCTGAGTTTTAAAATTAGACTGTCAATGTCTACAAGAGTCTTCTAGGATTTTGACTGTTCACATTGAATCTATAGATTAATCTGAGAATTTATATCATAGCACACAAAGAGTCCAGAAAGAGACCCACAAATATATTTACCCAAATGATCTTCACTATTTATTGATCCCTTGTTTGAGAATTTGTCTACTTGCTAAAATTTATTTGTAAACCCCCAAAGCAGTATTTGTGGATCTTCCAAGGTCTTTAACAGGTATGTTCAGAGCAGTGAAATTAAGAGTTGCCAACAATGTTAAACAAGGCTATATGCTCTTATTTCAGCTCTCATAATATATAGTAGTAAGTATTAAGTATTAGAAGTATTACTTAGAATACTTACAAGATTCTTTCTAGTGCCACTTTTTTTGCTTTTATGTTTTTTGTTGATTTCACTGTTTAAAACATCCCCCAAGTATAGTGCTGAAGTGCTGTCTAGTGTACTTAAGAGAAAAAAGCTGATATTCCTTATGGAAAACAGCTAGGTAAACTCTGCTCTGACATGAATTAATGAACTATGATATATAGATATATATATATATAGATGCATAACTATACACCCATACTATAATATACATATACACAACACAATTGTTATATATATAAATATATATATAATTTATAATAATTTTATATATAAAATTATTGTGTTGTGTATATGTATATTATAGTATGGGAATATAGTTATACACAGCAAATTGTGTGTGTGTGGGTGGGTGGGTGTATAAAATGAAGTATTTTTAAACAGAAACACATAAAACAAGGTTACATATTGATTAGATGACAAAGATGTGACCAATGCTTACAGAAACCTAACCCTGTTATTTCCCAGATGAATAAATAGTTCAGTATCACCAACTCAGTACTCATGAGGATTTTATACAACATAACTACTGCAAATAATGAAGACTGTATGTGAATACCCATGTATATATGCAAAACCAGTTCACTGTAAATAGTCTTTTCAAAAAATGGTACTGGGACCACTGGATAGTTTCAATACCAAAACACATTTCCTTTCATTCCTTGGGAATGCAAACTTGTGCAGCCATACTGGAAAACAGCATGCAGGTCCCTCAAAAAGTGATCCCAGCAATCGCACTATAAGGTATTTACCCAAAGAATACAAAAATATGAATTCAAAGGGATACATGCACCCTGATGTTTTTATAATAACAAATATCTACAGTGGCCAAATTATGCAAACAGCCCAAATGTCCATCGACTGATCAATGGACAAAGATGTGATACACACACACACTACTCAGCCATGAAAAAGAATGAAATCTTGCCATTTGCAATGACATGGGTGGAGTCTGCTTAAGATTCTCTCTCTGCCCTGCTCCCAGCCCCTGCCACACACTGCTCTCTCAGGGGGGAAAAAAAAAGGAGTACACTTGTGATGAGCACCAGGTGCCATATGGAAGTGTTGAGTCAGAATATTGTATACCAGAAATTAGTATTACACTGCATGTTAACTACATACACACTGGAATTCAGATAAAACTTAAAAAAAAGGGGCGCCTGGGTGGCTCAGTGGGTTGAACCGCTGCCTTCGGCTCAGGTCATGATCTCAGCGTCCTGGGATCGAGTCCCGCATCGGGCTCTCTGCTCGGCAGGGAGCCTGCTTCCCTCTCTCTCTCTCTGCTTGCCTCTCCATCTACTTGTGATTTCTCTCTGTCAAATAAATAAATAAAATCTTTAAAAAAAAAAAAAAAAAAAAACTTAAAAAAAAAAAAAAAAAAGCTATGCATCCTTGCACCATATACAGAAAATAAAACAGACCACAAAACCAAATGTAAGACTTAAAACTGAAACTTTCAGGAGAAAACCTTTGTGACCCTGGATTAGACAAAGATCTCTAAACAAGATCTGGACTTCATCAAAATTAAAAAACTTCTTCTCTTCAAAAAGACAAGGCTATATACTAGGAGAAATATTTGCAAAGTGCATACCTGACTAATGGGTTTATATTCAGAATATACACACAATTCTCAAAACTCAGTAAGAAAACAAACCCAGGAACAGACCAAAATATTTGAATAGACACTTCATCAAACATATCCAGACAGCAAATAGGCACATAGAGATTCTCAACATCAGTGGCCATTAGGGAAATACAAATTAAAACCACACTAGGGTACACACCCATTAAAATGGCTAAAATTAAATGAGTATATCAAGTATTGGTGAGAGTATGAATTCACACTCTTAAACACAGCTTGGTTAGAATATAAAATGGTATAATCACTTTGAAAAAACTTGACAATTTCTTTTTTCATAGGCCGTATGCTCAAAGTGGGGCTTGAAGTCACAACCCTAAAACCAAGAGTCATGTGTTCTGACCGAGACAGCAGGGGGCCCAAATTTGGCAATTTCTTTTTTTTTTTTTTTAAGATTTTTTTAATTTATTTGTCAGAGAGGGCGGGGGGAGAGAGCGAGCACAGGCAGAGAGAATGGCAGGCAGAGGCAGAGGGAGAAGCAGGCTCTCTGCTGAGCAAGGAGCCCGATGTGGGACTCGATCCCAGGACGCTGGGATCATGACCTGAGCCAAAGGCAGCTGCTTAACCAACTGAGCCACCCAGGCATCCCAAATTTGGCAATTTCTTAAAAAGTTAAATATACACCTACCAGATGATTCCCCTCCCCCTCCACTGCACTCCTATGTATTTATTTACCCAAGAAAAATGAATCCTATGTCTATACAAAGATTTCTACACAAATGTCCCTTTATTTGTAATGTCCCAAACATGTCAGTAAGCCTGGCGACCGGAGTGGGGATGAGGATTGTAAAGGGATATGAAGAAACTCTTAGGAGCAATGCACCTGGTCACTGTCAACTGTGGTAACAATTTATGGATATATACATATGTTAAACTTTATCAGATTGTATACTTTGAATATGTGCTATTTATTCATAACCCCTAGAAACAGGAGAATGGTGGACCCCAGGTCCTACAGAGCAAGGGAAATAGAGAGGCTGCTGGTGAAATGGTACTAACTTTCAATTATAAAATGAATAAGATCTGGAGATCTAATGTACAATATGGTGATTATCATTAACAATACTGTATTATATACTTCAAAGTTACTAAGAAAATAAATATTAAAACGTTCTTGCCAGGGTCCAGGGAGTGAGCCCCACAACGGGCTCCCTTGCTCAACAGGGAGTTTGCTCCTCCCTCTCCCTCTGTCCACCACTGACTTGTGCGCATGCACATATACACTCTAATAAATGAAAAATAAAATTTAAAAGAATAAAAGACTGAAACACCTGAGTAATATCAGGAGGCATTGGTGGTGTATTTTAACTTTCTGGCTTCACTAATACATAGAACTAAAAAGAATCACCCCAAAAGGCACATCTCAAAATCCAAACACAGGACAGAAAACCAACACAATGTGATTATCATAGGCATATTTAGGAACTATGGCTTAGATGATAATTTGAAGGTAAACAGAGGTCCACACTGGGCCTCATGAACCTGTCCCCACCCAACTATGTCAGGATTATATATCTGATGAGGCCCACTTCTATATGAATATTATTTTGTGTAAATTCATAGTAACTTTATATGGTCAAGAACATCCTCAAATGATTACTAAGATGAGAAACTACATGTTTTTTAAATCTCCATTTATTTTAAAAACAACAACAACAACAACAACAAAATCTTCACCATCAGATCTTATAAAATCTAAGAAAACTCTTATTTTTCTTAAAATTAAAAACTTTCTGATAGCTGTTTAATACCAAGTTAATTTTTACTTTTAAAAGTAGTGTCAGGTTTCACTCATATGTGGAATATAAGGAACAGAGCAGAGGACAACAGGAGAAGGGAGGGAAAACTAAATGGGAAGAAATCAGAGAGGGAGACAAACCATGAGAGACACTTAATTCCAGGAAACAAAAGGTTGTGGAAAGGGAGGTGTCAGGGGTATGGGGCAACTGGGTGAGGGGCACTAAGGAGGGCATGTGATGTAATGAGCATTGGGTGTTATTACACAACTAATAAATCTTATCAAAACCGAAGTACTGTTAAGTTGGCTAATTGAATTTAAATAAGTAAGTAAATAAATAAGTAGTGCCAAGGGTGCCTGGCTGACTCAGTCAATAGAGCACATGACTCTTGATTTTGGGGTTGTAAATTCAAGCCCCACATTGGTTGTCAACTACTTAAAATCTCAAAAAAAAAAAAAAAAAGAAAAGAAAAAGGGAGTTCCAAGGAAAATTAGGAATAGCAACCACTGCAAAAAGCAAAAACAAAAAGGGGGGGGGGGCTAACTGAGGATTTTCATACAAAGCCAAGGAATTAAGTGTCCTCAGTAAAACATCAGTAAGTAGACATTACTGCACTAACCCAGAAGTCCTATCTTCTTCAACAAAATCAGAGATTATCCCAAATTTTTTAAAGGTTATTTATAATTTGCCCAGTCACAAAAATATTCAGACTGTTCTACCTCTAAACAAGCAAAGAGAAGGTTCTATCATATAATGTTCTTAAATTTTTCTTATATAGATCGGTTTTTTAGGCAGGCTCAATTCTTCATTACCAGTCAAGGTAAATCTAATACTAAATACAATAAAATAAGACTCACATCCATCACTTGTATTAACCATACAAGCTGACACATTCTTTCAAGGCAACGCTACCTCCCAGACCCAAAAGACTACATACCAGACATTGAGTAACCGGTCGTGTACTGCTCCAGACAAGAAATAAAGACCAGTGATTCCATCAAAAGGCTGGCTCTCATTAGGAGGTCTGATAGTAGTGAAGATGAGTGTCGAAACTGGCGTTGCGTGGCCTGTGAAGTGCTGGAGAAAGTTAAATCTCATTTAGGAGAGGGCACATTGCAGTAAAAAAATCAGAGAGTCCATGTGGACCATAAGCAATATATATGATCCGTATCTGAAATTAAAACTCCTGATAAAGGTAACAACTAAATTTAATTCTAAGCAACTGAGGCTATTTGTGCTACATTCCTCTCCCTTTTAAAAACTCCATCTGAAAATACTGAAAAATCACAATGTCTTTCTCTTAGGGTCCTACCCACAATCTTTCTTTCTTCCATTTTTGCATTAAAAATCCACTTAATTTTATCCATATTTAAAGGGGTGCCTGGGTGCTCAGACACAGCCAAGGAATTGTAGGTCCTCATTTTACTCTCAGTGAGTCGAAACCACAATTTTAGGGCATCATCACAGCACCAAAAGTACACCCCTGAGCACACTCAAAACATAACACTACATTTCCACAGTCAAATACTATAAATGCACTACATGCTGGAGGTAAGCTAGAAACCAAAACTATTATCATTACACACAGAATAAAATATTTTTAATTCAAATTCTACTTATTTGTTCTACTCAAATGCATGTGAAATGAACACATCTAACTTATTTAGTATCAACAAACCAGATTTGGAGACTAACTTTTATCTACTGATTCTATTATTTGATATGCCTGAAAACAAATCTATATCCTTAAAACAGTTCAGACTTCCTGCCCTGCTCCATACTTACTCTAGATGACTGTTAGGTTTACAACTAATTTGGTTCACTCACTCTGTAGATTTCTTTGGTCTCCAAAACCCACAGTTTGATTGTTCGACCAGCTGAAAGCAACATCTTTCCATCTGGGCTGATACACAGGGAGCTAACGCTGCTATTATCGCCTTTCCATTTGCTGTTTTGTGAAGAGAAACAAAAACGTCTCAATGAATAGGGAGAAAACTTTACTGAGAGCAAAAGGATAGCAAAAAGCAAATCAGGCATTAAAAATATCACTAAGGTTCTATGCCACATTGCATTCCTTAAAAGCCTGTGTCAAGTGACTAACCGTGGGCACTAAGGTAAAGCCTGCCCAATAAAACAGAGATTCTCAAGAGGTTTCAGAAAATGGAAGAGTAAGAGTTTTAAGAATGTAAAATGGGCAGTTGTGTGTCCTGTGAGGTATATGTACATCTACCACATATCCACATATGAGGTAGATTTTAATACCCCGGGAACTATTAGGCTGTGTACCAGGACCACAAGTCCATTGCATCCCTTTGGAAAAGACTTCTAAAGCAGTTACAAACCACAAATCATAATGGCAAAAATAACCTGATTTAAATAAATAAAACTTCTGTACCACAAAATAAGTCATAAATTTAAAAGCAAAAGGCTAAGGGCACCTGCGTGGCTCAGTTGGTTTAGTGTCTGCCTTTGGCTCAGTTCATGACCTCAAGCTCCTGGTATCAAGCCCCTGGTATCAAGCCCCGCATCAGGCTCCCTGATCAGCAGGAAATATGCTTCTCTCTCTTCCTCTCCCCCTCCTGCTCCACCCCCTTGAGCTCTCTATCTCAAATAAATAAAATCTTTAAAAATAAGTAAAAACAAAAAACTTTCTAGCAAAAGGCTAGAAAATACCAAAAATATATACTTTAAGAAAAGGATTAATATTCAGAACACATAAACTCTATATTCAAGAACTAGCTCAAGTTAAAAAAAAAAAACTCAAAATAAAAAAACACAAAAGATATAAACAGGCAATTCATACAAGAAATTCAAATTGTCAATAAACATGAAAACACTCAACCTCACTAGTAATCAAGGAGATGCAGCAATAGCGTAGACCTTTTCCCTTACCCTTTCCAGCTCCTAACACTTCTGACAATTTCTCATCTATTCCCAGAGATCCCACATTTTATATTCCCTATTCCACACCTATTCACTTAACATATATATTTAAAAAAAAAAAAAAAAGACAGGATCACCACCTGACAAGCTTCCCTGAATCCACCCCCCAATCAGCACTAAAATGCCGGGACAGAATTAACACCACTGCCACAGCTCCCTCCTATCCCCCATTAAGAACTGTGCAACTTACAGTGTAACCTCCTACACTGGCATCACTTGGAGACTTACTAGACTTCCAATTCCCAAACCCCAACTGGACCCACTGAATCAGCTCTATCTGCACAAGTAATTCACATGCACACCAGAGCCTGAGAAGCTCTAGATTAGAAGATTCCTCTCGGAAATATGACTGGTGCCAAAGTAAAAACCCACACATACTGACATTGGAAAGTTCCCCATCACTCTACAAATGGAGCTCGGCAATTGAGCCACCCACCCACACGGGCCTTCCATCAGCTTTTTAATGTTTCATTTTCAAATAGTGACAGGCAGCCATCCTCAGTCATTCGAAGAATGCCTTAAACAAAAGACAGAAGCTAAAATCAAATAAAAATCAAAACACAAAAACAAAAACAAAAAACAAGAGGGAGATGATATAAGGAATAAAAGAAAAATACTTTAAATCCTATAATTATTATCTTCAGAGAGTTAGAAAATATTAGATCCATGAAAGAAACATGGTGCAATAAAAAGAAAACAGAGAACAAAAACAAAGCTCCCAGAAGTTAAAAATATGGTTAGAGAAATGTAAAAATTCCCTAGATTTGGAAGATGAAACTAAGGCCATCTTCCCAGTAACAAAAGAAAAGGACAAAAAAGAAAATAAGAGGGAATAAACTTGAGGGATTAGCCCAGGATAAAACATCTAAGTAGCAACAGGTTGCACTTAGAGAAAGATCAAAGACAACAGAGGGATGAAATGGTCAAACACATACTAAAATAAAAAGAACATAAACTCCCGGGCTAAATGGTCCCTTGAGTGCCAATGTAACTCACTGACTAAACATAAGGACAACTAGTACTGACAGCTAAAAACCAATGAACCAAAAACAAATAAAAAAAATAAAAATAAACCAATAAACCAATGCTTCAAAATCCTGAGAGAGAATTATTTCCAACCTACAATTATCTTCAAACTATAAATCAACCATGAGATACAATAACGGTGCTGGTAGACAAGCAAAATATCATGAAATTTACTATCTGCATACTTTTCTTCAGAAGCTACCGACTGGTGTGTTTTACACAAAAGAGGAGAATAACCCAACAAAGAGAAAAATGGGATCCAAGTAATAGAGGCTCCATCTGACAAGAGAATTTTCAGGATGATAATGAAAGAATATCCCAGGATCATCACTGTTCAGCAGATCCTGGAGGAAAGCGAAGAAGTCCTCCAAGAAACAGATAAAACTGGGGGAAGCTGTCAAAGGATAAATGTAACTGATTAACGGATGTGCCCCAAAATAACATGTTACTGTGAGAGTGGAGCTAATGATAAGTATATAGGAAACTAAGCAATGAACAAAAGGTAATTATACACCCCCAAGAAAATAAGAGTTTTATGCCCAGAAATAATATAAACCTGGTAGAGTACAAGGCTCAACTATAATAATATTTAATGCAAACAATGACTAGCCCTTCATCGAAAACTGTAATGTACCAATACTCGGAGAACAGAGAGGGGAGAGGCTAGAGGCCGAGAGCTAAATCCTCATCTTCCACAGCAGGAAGTCAACACATAGTACCCAAGATGGAACACAGACTCTATTAACAGCAGCATAAGAATGCCAAGAATGAAGCAATACCGTATGGGACCATACCGTGGATGAGAGCTCAGGCTCGGATCCAACCTATTTCTCAACTGTAGAGCCCACCACACAGCATTACAATTAAATCCAACACTGTGTACGAAGTGAACAGAGCCTTGAACACTGGTAGCCCCTATGTGAAGGACCTGACATTATGAACTCTCACCCAGACAGCATTTTAAAAATACTATTCTAAGGGCCCACCCCAGACCCAGTGGGGGAGAATCGGCACAGGGGTCTCTGACAGTCATCACTGGGAAACTACTGCCACAAGTAAACGGAGACACACACTTACCGAAACTCTAGGCACATGACCTGCTCATCCAAACTTCCTGCCCCAAACCCCTTCAAATTCTAAGCCTCTATCACCACCGCATCTGCTGGGTCTTGCCTTTCATGTATTATTTCAAATTCAACTTCTCTGAAAACTCAAAACCATTTTGTTCTGAACTGTAACTCTATTCACCTAGGAAGTTCACAAAGCTGAAAATGAAGAGCTACATTTAACTTATTTCTGTTACGTAATACCTCCCCTTCCATGCTACCCAAATGTTCTTAGTTGGTATCTTCATTCTCACTTCCTACTCTTACCATCCCACACCTGAACTACTACAACCACCTGGAATCCGGCCTCTCTGCCTTGCTTTGTTTTAATGACTTCTCTGCCTTTGAATTAGCTCCTTTCCATTTACTGTACACAATACTGGCAAAGCACCTTTTCCTAAAGCATTATCTTAGTGACTTTATTCCTTAGACATTACCTTCAGTGGTGCTCTCCTGCTTATGACATAGAATCTAAAACTCCAAGAAAACAGTTTTAATGCAGTAGAAAAACACTGTACCAGAATTCAAGATAGTATGAAAGAACTTCTTCCCTGCCACTTATTAGCTGTAAGACCGTATCATTATCCTTCCTAGTATCATCCTATCCTTCCTATCCATCCTCATCTGCCTAAGTTCAACCAATTCAACATTCACTGAACAGCTACTATAAAGCTTACCACAGATTAAGTGCTTGAACCAGAAGAGTAGTCTGAGATTTTTATCTATGACAGTTAAGGCCAGACTCTTAAAATAATTTGGCCCATATCCTCTACCAGCCATTATTCCCTAGTATGTAAATCCTCTAAATATGTTACTTCCCTTTCTCCTAGCCTTTAGTCTTGCCATCTCCCTACCACCCTTCCCCCCACTCAAAAGGATTCTCCCACCCTCTTTATCCAAATCTTACCTCTCCTAGAAGGCCCAACTGAAATCTCTTTTCTTCCACCAGGCCTTGCCAATGCTATCCAACTCATTCGACCAGTACTCGCATGCTATCTTACGGTATATCTCTTGTGCAAGTATTTACTCTTGTATCATTACTTAACATTCATGTATTAAAATCTTGCATGCCTAATTTGATTAAAAATTCCCTGAAAAGTCTATAAACTCTTTAGTATCTACATTCCTCTCCGCGTCCAGTATCAAACTTGACCTACCGCCAAGAACAGTCGATTTGTCCAACTCTAATGCGTTTTCAACAATAACCAAGTTACCCCTCCAGTACCATGGAACCCTCAACATTACTCACCACTTTACTTTGCATGTCTGTGTATTCCACTCCACAATATATTTATCATCTGAACAACTATACAAACAGCCATTGTCTTGATGCCACTGTATGCAATTAACCTTGTTGTCATGTCCACCACTCTACAGATTAAAAAAAAAAAAAGATTAAAAGAAAAAAACCAGCCTGATATAACATAATTACACATCCCAGAATCATTACTAACAGTTAACAAAAAAGTCAGGCTTTAACCCAACTAAAAACACCCTAACCCACATCTATCCATTTCTAATATCAAAACTGAAATAAATCATCTATAAATTCATCAAATGTTAACTTTCTCTTCTCCGCCAAAAAAATACACTTCCACATCACAAGTCAAAGGATGCTAGTTTTGTTTGTTTTTTAACGATTTTATTTACTTATTTGACAGAGAGAGAGAGACAGTGAGAGAGGGACATAGGCAGGGGGACTCGGAGAGAAACAGGCCTCCCACTGAGCAGGGAGCCCAATGTGGAGTTCTATCCCAGATGACTTGAACCAAAGGCAGCCTCTTATCAACTGAACCACCCAGGTGCCCCAAAGGATGCTAATTCTAAATGCCACTTGCTTTTGACAGGTATGCCAGCACTAAGACAATACAGTGGCCAAAGTCTGTGATTCACAATATACTATTACATCTAAATCCCTAAAAAGCATGCAAGGTAGGTTATAGAATACCCATTCAAGAAATGAGAAGTTCAGCTACTTCCCCATGACCACATAGCTAGAAGGAGTCAACCTCAGGATGGAACCTCAGCTCCAAAGCCTGATCCCCTCTACTTCCCCAATCATAATCCCAACATCCCTTATTCTGATCTTCTTGCTTATTTTTTAATACACTCATTCCCTATTAAAGATTTATGTATAATCCCATGAAGTACCAAAATCTAAAAAGGAGTTTGAGAGGCGCCTGGGTGGCTCAGTAACTAAGTGTCTGCCTTTGGCTCAAGTTATGATCCAAGGATCCTAAGGTCGAGCCCCGTATTAGGCTCTCTGCTCCACAGGAAGCCTGCTTCTCCCTCTACTACGTCCCCTGCTTCTGTTCCCTCTCTTGCCATCTGTCAAATTAAAACAAACAAACAAACAAACAAAAACTTTAAAAAGGAGTTCCAGGTTTCGTTAGCATTATGTCCACATCCACAGTAGTTCAGTAAAGCAGCTATCACACTGCATGGATTGTAGGCACCTGTTCACCACAAAAGATTGATCAAATCAAAGGATGGGCTCCCAGCTACAGTGGGGTAAAAGCCTGCATGAGGACAACACTTGACTTGGAGAGGAGGGAGGAAATAAGAGAAATTCCCTTACTATCTGTACCTCTAAATGCTTTAATTCACTTTACAGTTGTATTTTTATAATATTTAACATGAAAATAAGTAACATACTCTGAAATGCAGATTTAAAATCAGATAAAATTTTTCATATATCAAATCAACTGGGCTTTTGTTAACGTTACTGCTGTTTTAATGGGTATATCCAATGGCGGAAATAATGCCATTGGAATACGGGTACTCTTTCCATTAGTGACACATAAAATTAGGAAAATTTTCAGAAACTATTTGAATACCATGCATAAAAAGCTTTAACATTAAAACCCTTTTACTCATTAATTACAGGTCAGTAATTTTGGGAATCCATGTAAACAGCAAACAAAATGTGTAACAAAAAACTGAAAGGCTCCTTAATGGTCAGTAATAGTTAAATCACCAAGGGACTATCCAATTTAGTGGACTTTAGGCAGTCATTGAAAATGTTTGTAACTAGTTCTTGACAAATACAAAAACTGCTCATGTTGTAATTTAATGGAAAACATCAGGATACAAAATAGATGAGAATTCAGTTAAACATATGCACAATGAAATACACACTCTACTAAACATCTCCTGGTGATGTAAGAATAATTTTTCCCCTTTTCAATATTAATGTAGTTTCAAATTATCTATGAAAAATGTTACTTAAAACAGGAAACACTGATTCATATATACAGAAGTATTCCTATACAAAGACAGAAGTTCAGTGAACACCAAACACATAATGTAACAGACAATGTCCGAAACAAATTATGCTAAAAGTTAAATCACTGCCCTGCAGTGCCAAGCTCTCACTCTGCTCTGTGATGCTGGGGCTAGACTCCACAGACCACACTCCTGCTTTGCAGCTAGATGGCCAGTAGGCACCGTCAATAAGAGGTGCTAGAGACAGACAAGGCTGGAAGAGGAACAAGGGGCTTGTTCCATCCTGCCTCCTAGTGTGCATCAGCCCAGCATTTCTTCATCCCAGCAGAGCAATCCTTTTGGTAGAAGCTGAACCCAATATGCAACTGTTCCAAAACCTGAGGAACGAGTCTCCCCTTCCTTCCAGGACTCCAGCAGTCAATTAAGAACTCTGTCCTCAGAGGTCTGGCCCCCAAGCCCATGGGGCCACTCTTCCACAAGGGACCGCAAGCAAAGAGAACAACATCTGGTCCTCAAAGGTTTGCGTTTCAGCAGTAATCCCACCTCCCTCATTTGTTCCCTAGAGGTGCTGAGCTCCTTCCTGCAGTCAGTTTGTGGTACTTAGAACTCTTTCTACCCTTTATTTTAAATCTAGCCAATAGTTCTTCATATTCTCACCTGTAACAAGGATTATGTTACCTATTATAGCTTTTAACAAATATTACTGTTCGTAATTTTAAATGTGGGGGCAGAAAAACAACCCTGTAATAAAGATCCTACAACACTATTCTGTTTTGTTTTTAAATCTCTAATGATCAGTTTCCCCTTTTCTTTTATATACAATACACACACACACACACACTTATCTATACTTACTATCAATTTACTGTGTAATTCTCCTTTTACTGTACTGTATAATAAAATACTACCAACTGCTGTACCAATAGCCAACAAGTCAATCTGGTTACTCGTTCCTATAGCTTCTGATTTCCTTTTTTTCCTCTGGGGACTTTCCTGGGGGAGGAAAAAAAAAGGTTCATTTTGTATTTCAAACACAAGACATCATTAATGCATAAATACAAATGCCCACTAACCCACAAATGAAATGTGACTGCTACCAAAAGACGCTTAACTTAAACATGGGGGGGGCGGGGACAGATAACTCACTCTCAAATGCTTTCTTTTTCACTATTTGGGGGGGGGGGGAATCACCCCAATGGAAAAGAAGTGCTTATAATTCTCTGTCCCTGTCCCCTACCTCTCTGGAAGGAACAGGACAAATAGGACATGCTCCTGGTATTCTCTTAAAAGATCCAAGCAGCCTCACGCTGCTTCTAAGTCTCAGAAATGAGCCACCTGTTACAGGGCCAAGTGAAGTCTCCATTCCCAAGCAGAGAATACAGATCCATAGCCAAGTAACCAATATTTCCCCCTTTTCCTCCTCATCTCTCCTGTGTTCTA
Organism: Mustela nivalis; assembly: GCF_964662115.1. Classification (NCBI taxonomy): domain Eukaryota; kingdom Metazoa; phylum Chordata; class Mammalia; order Carnivora; family Mustelidae; genus Mustela; species Mustela nivalis. Next base: position 22,279,188 of record NC_139027.1, on the reverse strand, counting down.
GCTTCATTCTCAGGAAAGGGGACTCAAACTTGTTTTTATAAACACATATTTATTTCAGTCTCCGTAAAAAAACAGTTGGAACTAATAGAGCACAGTAGAAGTTGCCCTAGTGTGTGAGAATTAGTCTGAAAGTTCCATGCGGTCTTAGTGATCCTAATCACTTAAGAGGCACAAGTTCCAACCTAGTGTCAAATGCCACAAGACCGCTTTGATTTGCTTCAAAAACGGTACTGAAGCTTACTTACAGTCCAAAGACAATCAATGATCACGACTTCGGGATATTACATCAAAGTTTACAATACTGAAAACATATAATTTAAGAATTTCTTTACATGAGTTTTTTTAAAATTAAAGCTTGCCAGCCTGTGCTTTAGCATAAAGCTCTGAGATATCCATTCTTTTAACATAAAATTGACCATTATCACAGGAAAAAGAACATTTTCTCATTTGTGCAGGATCTTTGCTCTACAGCACACAAAGCAGAAGCCCAGGATATGTAAAACTTTGCCTAATCCAAAACACACAATGAAAACTATGATGTTACAAGTGTATAAAGAGTATCAAGGAGTAGAGATGCCTGGGTGGCTCAGTCTGTTAGGCGTCTGCCTTTGGCTCAGCATCCTGAAGCGTCCCACACTGGGCTCCCTGCTCAGCGGAGCCTGCTTCTCCCCCTGCTTATGTGTGCTGACAGATAAATAAAATCTTTAAAAAAAAATTTTTTTTTAAAAGAATATTGGGGTGCTTGGGTGGCTTAAAGCCTCTGCCTTCAGCTTAGGTCACGATGCCAGGGTTCTGGGATCGAGCCCCGCATCGGGCTCTCTGCTCAGTGGGGAGCCTCCTCTCTCTGCCTGCCAAATAAATAAATAAATAAAATATTTTTTAAAATTAAAAAAAAGATAAATAAGATTTAGAAAGCATTTTCCATTTTGTTTTCATTTAGTTAGTCTTATGGAGATGTTACATTTGAAAAATTTTATTCACTTGACACATTAAGGTCAACAAAAAGTGAAAATATTTAACAAAAAAAGTAACTTTTATATAAAGAAAATTACACATTTTTAAGTCTTAAGAAATATATCTACATTAATAAACCCCAAAGAGAAGTTATGATTAAAAGCCAAAGTATGAGAGGCACCTGGATGGCTCAGTCAGTTACGTGTCTGCTTTCAGCTCAAGTCATGATTTCAGAGTCCTGGGTTTGAACCCCACATTGTGCTCTCTGCTCAGCAGGGAGCCTGCTTCCCTTCCTCTCTCTGCCTGCCTCTCTGCCTTCTTGTGATCAGTCTCTCTCTGTGTCAAATAAATAAATAAAATCTTTAAAAAAAGAAAGTATTAAAAAATCCGATGGTCCTATCAGTAACCTGTAATTTCCCTAAACAGTGAAACCTTAGCACAAGCAATGTCCTAGGTCCCACCATCAGTTCAATGAACGTCTAATGACACCTCTGAATGATCCCACAGGCAGATAGGGTTTCAGCACAAGGTTATGAACACAAACACCCATCTCAGGCAAGGGCAGTAGGGGAATGTGTACCAACCTCTTACTACATTTCAGTAGAAAACTCTTCTCTGAAAGATTCTAGAAATTATTTCTCCAACTAACTCCTGGTTTTACCAAATCAAGTTAAAATCATTTCACACTGACGTTTGTAACGTGTGAAACATAGGCTGCTCCAAATACGTGTATGCTTTTCTGCAGATACAAATGCATCTGTCTTTGGCTCAGGTCATGATTCCAGGGTCCTGGGATCGAGTCTCTCATCGGGCTCCCTGCTCAGAAGGGAGCACGCTTCTCCCTTTGCCTATTGCTCCCCCTGCTTATGTGCTCTCTCTCTCTCTGACAAATAAATAAATGAAATCTTAAAAAAAAGGGGGGGGGCACAAAAAGGGGCACTTGACTGGCTCAGTGGGAAAAGCACCAACTCTTGATCTTGGGTTATCAGTTCAAGCCCCACACTGGCTATGGAGATTTCTTAACAAAATTTTGAAAAATTATAAAATAAAAAGCACTTAAAAACTTCCTATATTAATCATTAACATATTCAAACCCTAATTTCCCTATCAACAAGATCTGTGTATTTTGGGAGAAGCAAGGAGAGGCAAGTGGAGGAGCATCCACAGAACTAATGCCCAATTTTGAGAATCAGTGGTCCAAGCCTAAATAATAACACAATTAATGCAACTCAAGTAACTACTGACTCAAGCATATTTTTGCACAGCTGGACCATCTTTTTAAAAATCACTCCCTAGGAAGCAGGATGAGCCTGTCTGGACAGGTCACCCAGATAAGTTTATATAAGCAATGTGCATTTTAGTAAAATCTGTTTTAAATATTACCCCTTACCAAGGATTTCTGAAACCAAGAATTTAGTGCTGATAATTACAGATTATGACAGACCTTTGTCAGCATTTTCTTTCAGAATCTGTTGCTCCTGTGATCAAAAATTTCAATGACTCCCCAGGGAATAAATCATTGTACTGGCATCTGCAATTTGCCTCCAGACCACCTTTCCCAACCTTATTTCCAATTTCCATCTTTACATTACATTCCCTAATCACTAACATCTTCCCATTTTGCTTCTGCTTTTCCCCTCAACTTGGGAATTGCTTTTCCCTCAACTTCCTTTTGGTTAAAAATCTATCCATGCTTCAAGGTCCACCCCAACTCTCATCCCTCTACAAAAACCTCTTCTACATTTTTATGTAAAGACTTTATTTTAGAGAGTGCACGATGGGGAATGGGACTGGCAGAGAGGGAAGCAGACCCCACTTAGCAGGGAGACCAATGCAGAGCTCTATCCCAGGACCCTGGGATCATGACCTGAGCTGAAGGCAGATGCTCAACCAACTGAGCGACCCAGGTCCCCCCTCTTCTTTCTCTTAAGACACACATCACACCGTGCTCTGCATTACAGACACGGTATATCTGAACTGTCCACTCTTCTTTGATGTGTCTCAATCACACTCAGTTTTACCTCCTCTGAAGTACCTAGCACAAGGTTATGTACACACTCATTATGCATGTAAATACACCAAATAATGAAAAGGGTAGGCTAAAACTTTAGTTCGTATCTGTGACTAAAAAACTGGAGTTTCTAGAGGTACCAGGAGTGAAGACCCCCAAAATGTGATTTCTTTCAAGAGTTTTTTTCAGTGTGAAAGTCGGATTAGGCTAAGCAATAAAGAGTAGCACCATGGGGCACATGAGTGGATCAGTCGTTAACCAGCTGCCTTTGGTTCAGGTCATGATCCCAGGATCCTGGAATCAAGCCCCACATCAGGCTCCAGACTCCCTGCTTGGTGGGAATACTGCTTCTCCCTCTCCCACTGCACTCCCTCTCTCGCTGTATCTCTCTCAAATAAATAAATAAAATCTTAAAAGAAAAAAAAAAAAAGTAACACTAGTCTGAAAAATTTTATCAGCATCTGATGCAGAAGGCAATCAGAAGGCTGAGTGAGTCTCAAGGGGTTAAGTGCATAATTTACAGAAGCAAGACATAGAGCAGATGTGGTAAAGACAAAAAGAAAAAAGGGAAAGTGCTGAGCAGTCTGAATCTGATCAAGTAATGACTTTTTAGACTGAGATCCCAAGGAAGAAAAGTTTACATTGAGAGCTAGTACATACACTCATAAAAATATATGTACATATAACTGAAACCAGCTCCACAAAAAAACTTGTCATTTCCATGCAAAATATACTCACTTTTTTAATACTCATTTTTTTAACTCTATCACAACCCACTAAATCTGTTTCATAATGATCAAAACCTAACTTTGAAAAATCCTGACCTCTAGACACTGAAAATTATGCCCAAGTTTCAAGTTTCATTCTGCAAGTTAGTCTCCTATGCCTTTTCTTGGCCCACCTTACTGTCAGTTCTCTGGCAAATGTTTAAGTCATGGGTAACAATGAACAAAATGTGTACATTTCACATGTAATTACATAATATTTATATCAAAAACAAATTCTAATACCAGGACCTTCTATTCCTGCCAACAGGATCTACTCTGCACACTCTTCCTTGTTTCAAGTCTACATACTGGAGAGACCCTAAGATACAGCACCAGACATTCAGGAATACAAAGAGATTGCACCATATCTCCAAAGGATAGGAATGGGGATACTCAACTTAGATTCTTCCAAGAAACATTCTTAATGCTACTGGGCTTGCCTTGTCTCATGTCTGAAATGCCATGTGCTTCGTTTAACAAGAACTAAGCTGTGTGAGATCATTTTAATTGCAGTGACAGCAAAGCAGCATGGAAGCTGAGAGGAGACAAAGTCTGTTTCTTCAGGGCTATACACCAGCTAGGGAAGGAAAGTAGAAAAGTTTTGAGAGATTTTAGGGGGCAACAAAATAGGGCCAGTTACTAGGTGGGACAAGGGCACTTATTTTGTGGCTCTGGCATATCACTTAACAGCTCAGCCTCAGTTTACACACACATACCTGCGAAGCTTTAAAAACAGCATCCATCTATAGTCCACCCATGTGTCTCCTTGCACTTTTCTTATCATCTGAGGTCCTCTTCCCCCCCACCGGGCTCCATCCACCAAATGAAATACTCAGCTATTTAATATGTACAAAAACCCTCCAAAAACTGCTGTGGCATAAATGTGAGGTATTATGATCATTCTTGGCCAAGAAAACAGTATGATTTTTCTAAACATCCAGGAACCTCTACTTTAACTCTTATTACCCAAGTAACCCAGCACTAATTCATTTTATTCCACTCACAGGAGTAATGTTCACCAAACTTTGTCCTTGGGTGGCAAACTGCCAATTACTGAACCAGATACAGGATACTCTTACAAAATGATTTACACTGAGAAATGTAGCAGTAAATTATAAAAAGAGCCCAAAGAGAATGCTCACTGTATCATTCAATAATAACACCTAACATTTACTACTCACTTACTACACCAGTCATATACACTGCCTCATTTAATTCTCAAAGGACCATAAAAGGTGGGTAGCATAATCTCTACTTCATGTTTGAGTAACAAAAATCTTAAGTTGTTGGGCGCCTGGGTGGCTCAGTGGGTTAAGCCACTGTGTTCGGCTCAGGTCATGATCTCAGGGTCCTGGGATAGAGTCCCACATCGGGCTCTCTGCTCAGCAGGGAGCCTGCTTCCTCCTCTCTCTCTCTCTGCCTACTTGTGATCTCTGTCTGTCAAATAAATAAAATCTTAAAAAAAAAAAAAATCTTAAGTTGTTGGGAACACAGGCTTCAGAATAACATCCTTACTAAGACTCATACTCTAATCCTCAAAGATTTAAAATAAATAGGTTTAATAAAATGAGGGCATCTTAAAACTTCCGTGGCAAGGATCCTAACCCAGGGACCTGGGACCAGAGACTGAAGCAGCTGCTACACGTCGTTCTTCATTATCTAGCTTTTTTATTTTTATTTTTTTTTAAGATTTTATTTATTTATTTGACAGAGAGAGATCACAAGTAGGCAGAGAGGCAGGCAGAGAGAGAGAGGAGGAAGCAGGCTCCCTGCTGAGCAGAGAGCCCGATGCGGAACTCGATCCCAGGACCCTGAGATCATGACCTGAGCCGAAGGCAGCGGCTCAACCCACTGAGCCACCCAGGCGCCCTATCTAGCTTTTTTAAAAAAAATCACATGACTTTATAATTTTATTCTGTAATAAATGTGCATATTTAAGAGAACCACTTCTCCCTCTAATCTTCAACTAAAACTGATGCTCTAGATGGATACATCCCCAATATGAGGAGGATCAAAATGTCCTCTCTCCATTCCTCCCAGCTCTCAATTCTGTGACTCAAGATCTAGGATTACAGTGTAAGAACAGTAGACCAGGAGTCAGAGGACCTTGATTCTAATGGTCACAGTCTCTTTACTGGTTACTAAAGATTTGGTGAAGTCACCTGGAACTTCCTTAGCTCTGACTCTCAAGTTTTTAAAAATTTTATTTCAGGACATTTTATAGAGCTGCGTGGCTAAAATGAAAACATGCAGCTAAAAGAATACTGAAACCTATACAAACTTTTTTTAAGTAGCCAAATTCTCATTTTTCAATGAGGCCCTCCAAATTAGTAACTTGCTCATTGTGACAAAAGCAAGTTTGAGTTGAGTCCTGGACATGAAACCAAATCCAGATATTTTTCTACTATTTCAGAGTGGCATACATAATCCAAAACTCTGACTTTAAACAGGAAATTTAAGATTAGGTCAAAGTTTTATTCCTGAGGCATATCATGTGACTTAAGTCAACAGAAAAGCAAAGGGGTAGGGGACAACAAATTTTTACTATCCTAATATTAATTATTATTTGTTGTAGATAATGGAGCACAAAGCTCTAAATACTTGAGTTCTGGTCCTGGTTCTATTTCTGGTTTTTATGCAAGCTGACTAATTTTCCAGAGTCTCAGTTTCTTCTTCACAAACAAGGCAAGAAGTTAGCCTTTATCTACCGGCAAGGACTAACCATACAAATATTGAGATACTAGTAACAACACTTGCAGCACTTACATACACTAATAAATGTTTCTACGTTACTAACCACATTCACCTTCACAACCACTCTGAGGTGGATACTATCACCCCTCCCTGTTCTACAAAGGAGAAACCAGAAGTACAATCACCACTATGAAGCCAAACCTAGATACAAATGGAAGCAGCAGAGCTTGGATCCATGCATCTAATCTCTGCTCCACGTATTCCCCCAGCATCAGTCTTATCACCTCTTTACAGGACTGTTAAATAGAAACACAGAAAACAATTTTAAAAAAGAAAAATAGCAGACTGCTGTAACTTTAACAATGGCTATGGTTTTTCTTTTTCCAAAGTCCAAGTTTGCCTTGACTTAAGAGCACTTGTAAAGGTTTCTTTTATTTATTAACTAAAGTCACTTCATCTAGAAACTAAGAAACTATCTTAAGATCCGAAAAATACCTAAACATACTCACCCAAAGCATAGTTAGATGTACCCCTACTTTCAACCCCCAAATTTAGCACACATTTACCGCACTGTAGTCGGATGGGAGTTAAAAATCTGTCTTGAATAGACTTTGAAGTTTTACACATAGTGTCAGCTAAACACTCACGTTCTTCCAAATCACATTAGACTGATTCGACTGCCTACCCTTTACCTGTAGTACCCACGTGCAACTGCGTTAGAGCAGACGTGGTCGAGTGACTCCACAGTGAATGACATCTTACCTGAGATAGGGCCCTAACAGAAAAGCCTTCCCTAACACGGCAATGTCCTGTCTCAGAGAAACCTCACCTGAACTCACCTTCATTACATTAAACCGGCTACTTCACTTTACCTCCACATCCTAACGCAGACTTCGGACTTGGCTAAGAGGGGGTGTATAAAAGGGAACTGAGCAGAGGTTTAAGAAAAAAAAAAAAAAAAAAAAGCATAAAGTTTCAAATGACGGAGAATGGAAATGAGCCTGAGAAAGTCCAGAGTTTCAAGAGTGAGAATACCACTCACTGGACGTGGAAGAGAACACGTGGTGAGCCTGCACCCAAGGATTCGGGGGTGGGGGGGGGTGTCCGGAAGCAAGGAAACAGACTTATTCATTCCAATCTCCTAAGGCAAAAACGATGAGCTAGGGAAATCGGAATAGGGTACTCCAGCCCCAAGAAGGGGCTCTGTCAAAATCCAGGACGCTGAGGAGCACATGTTGCTGCGCCAGGCTTCGCAGAAAGAAGCCGCCCTGGGAAGCTGGGGGCCTACGCGAACATGGCGGCCCCGGCGACAGCGGGGCGCGGGGCGCAGACCGCATGGAGTCAGTCAGGAGGGCTCCAGCCTACGGCCCGTCCAATAGGGCCGCGCCCTCTTTCGCTACTCTGCGGGCAGGCCGCACGCGGGACTGGCGAAGTGGACCGAGTCCGCGCCGCCGCCGCCGCACTCCGTGCCTCCTCACCCGGGGCCTCGGAGGGCCGCGCGAGATGCCGGGCCACGCGCCGTCTGACCGGGGGTGCGCTGAGTCCGAGTCTGGGCGCATGCCCGCCCCCCGCCGTCCCGCCTGCTTTACCTTGGCCTGCAGTCGCGCTGGCGCCCAGGCCAGGCAGGTGCAGGTACCGCTGAGGTGCGCGGAAGGCACGTACTCTTGGTGCAGCCTATTGTTGGCGGTCTCCCACACTCGCAACTGACCGTCGGCAGACGCCAAAGCGAAGTAGGCCTGGTTCAGCGGGGAGAAAGCGCACGGAAGCCCTGCCGGGGACAGGGGGTCGGCAACACCACGGCCACCCGCCGCCATTGCTGCCCTGGCTCCGCGGCAGCCACGTGTTCGTCTGTGCGCATGCGCACCGGCGTGGGGCGGGGCCTAGAGGGAGGAAGTGGGGCGGAGGGAGAGCAGAGACCCGAAGGAGTGGCTCGTCGTGTCTCCAGCCGGCGTTGGGCAGGCCCAACCTGTGGACGGTGGCTTGGAGGGCTCAGTGCTAATTTGTACGGGTTGGAGGAGGAGACGTGTAGAGGGAAGTGACTGCAGACTGGAGAGCAGGCCCGTTACTTTGAAAAAAAAAAAGAAAAAGAAAAAAAGAAGAGAAATAAAGAAAAAGGTTGGGTTTTGTTTTGTTTTTTTAATAACACGATTGAACTAAATGTTTAAGAGACAATCACTTATAGCGCCGTGATTGTGGCAACTGTTTACATTTTTCTTAACCACTTCCATGCTGTAATCATGTATACATATAACAATTTATTCAGTCATAGTAGTGTGAAAGTAACGGTGGGATCTACTGTCCTCCCACTCCCCATTTCGTCAGGATTAATCCCGTTACTACATCAAATAGATAATTTGGACGCCATATTTCACGAAAACTTGCATTGTGATTCAAGAAGTGTCAGATTAATATTATTCTGCCCACAGTTTATTGCCTAGCAAGAAAGACAAAAAACGCCACCCTCAGGGATATAGGGAGACTAAAACTTTTAAAGCCAGGGAGTGCCACGGTAACATTTGTGTTTTAGATTATTTGTAATGACAAACATGTACATGTTTAAAAGGCCTCCTGGACTCCACGGAGATGGTAAAGAGGCAAGAAGGAAAACTGACACAATATAGGAAAGTGCTGGGTCAGACTCAGATGCAAGCAGTAAAGGTGGGGAGAAGCACCCAGACTTCAAATAGAATCTGAAGTTAAAAGTCAACAGGGTTTGCTAAATGATTGCAAAGGGTGAGAAAAAGACAAGTGAAGGATGACTCCAAGGCCTGAGCAAACTCATGAATGGTGATACCATTAGCTAGATTGGGGAAATGGGTTTGGTTGGAGTGGAAATCAAGAATACTGTTTTGGACAGTTAAGTATGAGTATGCTGAAATCCATGTCAAGTGAGGGAGCTGGGGGCAGCCTGTTCCACCACCCCTCCCTCAGGACCCTCACTGGCCCCTACTGGCTATGGGCTCCCTTGCTCCCCAGAGTGGTGGGGGCTGGGACCATGAAGGGAGGGGGCAGGTGACAGTGAGGTCCTGGGGGACTGGAGTTGGCTACAGAAGAAGATCATAAAGATGTAAATTTGGATGCACTAGCATACAGATGCTATTTGAAATTACGGGACTAGCCAGATCATGTTGGATGCAAGTATAGATAGAAAAGAAAGCTTAGCCCCAAACTGTGCAACCTTTAGAGGTCAGGAGGAGGGGGAAGATCCAGCAAAGAAGATTAAAAATGGGTAGGATGAAAGCCCAGGAGAGTGAGATGTCCTGGAAACCAAATCTTTATAAGGATTCAGGAAGGAAAACTTGATCAAAGCCATGTCAAATGCTGTAAGATGAAGACCAAGCATAAACCAGAATTTGGCAACATCAAGGTCATTGGTGACTCTTCAAAAGCATTTTAGGGGCACCTGACTGGCTCAGAAGGCAGAGCCAACTCTTAAACTCAGGTTATAAATTTAAGCCCCACACTGGGTATGGAGATTATTTAAAAATAAAATCTTAACACACACAAAAAGCAAAACAAAAGCATTTGGGGTGGGGGACTTACTATGGAAAGTGGAAGAGAAAAAGGGATGTGAGAAAGTACAGAAAAGGGATTTTCAGAAAAGTTTTCAAGGATTTCTGTTACAATGGAGCATATGTGAAGAAAAAGTCTGAAGACTCTTCTGTATGAAGAAAAGTCTGAGCTAGAGTTATAAAGTAGTCATAAATAAAATAAACGCTTATTGCACTCACGGTGTGTCCAGTACTGTTCTCTGTGTTTTATGTCCGTTAATCCATTTAGTCCTCACAATAGCCCTGGGATGTAGAAACTATGACTATCTCCGTTCTTCAGATAACAAAACTGAGGTATAGAGCTGAGCAGTGGAGGAGGAGCTGGATTTCTAACTGATGTCATCTCTGGGTCTGAACAATTTAACCCAATGAAACTATATAGAGTTCACATAGATGATCCTTCAATACCCAGAATGTCATTCCTTGACCTCCTTCCTTTCAATGATCTCGGCCTCTACCCTACACCAGCCACTTATTCCCAAGGTCATATCTCAGACATTATCATTACAATAGCTGCACTTCCTCATAGTCTCAGTTTTCCCACACCACTATACCCGCTGATTCCAGGTCTTTACAGCTTGCTCCCGCCAACTTCAAGGCTCCAGGCAATCCTTCTATCCCACCCAACTGTCAAACCACTGATCCTAGCCTTTTCGCCTACCCTCACCCCTCCTCCTTGATGGCTGCTCTTGCCTCTAAATTTATCTTAATCTCGATCATTACAACCCTCAAATCCCTTGCCTCTTTCCCACATCAATGTCCTTCTGTGGTAAAAGTGCAAGCCTGGTCAAATCTAACTCTCTGCCCAGAAGCAGCTGAAAGCAATGAGAAAAAAGTCACAGCTTCCTATTATGACTCTTATCTACTTTAAATTCATGGTCACAAACTTCATGTGGAAGTCAATGCTGCCGAGTTATCAGTTGTTCCCTGGCCCATTCATACTTCCATTTTTCTCCTAGATACTGATTCATATCTTTCTTCTCCTACCACTTCAAACCTATCCCTCTCTCCCTGCTCTCAGTGAATGACGGTGCTTCCTATTTCTTGAGAAAATAGAAGGCATCACAAGAGAACTTCCACAAGCTTCCAGTACCATGAACTCTAACCAAACTGTACTCCGTCACTCCTGCCACTCCAGATGGATTTTCCATGCTCCTAGAAAAGGCGACCCTTCCACATAAGTTCTAGATCCCATGATTCCAAAAAGTCTTTCCTCTATCTACAAGCATCAGTTTTACTTCTCAGCTTAATCCTTCTCATTAACATATAAACATACTGGTTTTTTCGTTCTTCCTAAAAAATAATATTTCCTTTATCTTACTTCCCCTTATAGTCACTCTCTCAATCTTTTCCTTCCTTAAAAAAAAAGTAGTCTAATTTTCTTTTTTTAAAAGATTTTATTTATTTATTTGACAGAGAAATAGAGAGCACATGCATAAGTAGGCAGAGAAGTGGGCAGAAGGAGAAGGAGAATCAGGCTCCCCAATGAGCAGAGAGTCCAAACCTAGGTTTGATCCCAGGACTCTGGGATCATGACCTGAGCTGAAGACAGATGCATGACCCACTGAGCCACCCTGGCACCCCAGGAGTCTAATTTTCTTAAACTCTCATCTCCAATGGGACTTTCATCCCAACCCAACACTAGCCCAAAATTCCCAGTAGGGCCACCTCTAACCTCCATGTTGCTAAATATGTGTCCATTCTAAGTCTGCCTCTCATGTGACTTGTCATTAGCGTGCCTGCCTTCCATGACTTCACACCTTTCTGGCTTGCCTCTTATTTCTCTGGTTCTTCTTCTCAGTCTTCTATCTTGGTTCTTCCTTATCTCTTACTCTCTAACATCAGGGTAGCTTAGGGAACTTCTCTACTTGGGCAAGGGACTTTCCAGAATGAAGACTATACATTTTCCAGCTTTCTCTACAAATTGTGAGGCCATATGACTAGCAGCCAATACAAAAATGTCCTTTTTAAAGGTATGCTATTCTTCATTGCTTTTTTCTTCTTAATTCCTGGAACTCAAATGTTATAGCCAAAAGCTAGAGCATCCATGATGGACTTTGAGAAGAAAACAGCATAGTGAGAATAGTAAAGCAGCAAGACAGAAGAAACTAGAGACTCTGAAACATGATATAAGTCCTGCACCAATGCCTCGGACCTCTTTTATACAAGAAAAAATAAACATCCCTGTTGTTTAAACTACAGTATTTTGGGTGATATTACACACAGATGAACCAAATTGTGCTCATTATTTTCTATCCTTTGCCTCAGTTGGTGATCCCACCAGCCATCCAGTTAGCCCCTTGAGAAAGCCAGAAATAAGCCCTATTAACCAATCCCATATCTCACTTCTGCCCAAACACATAACTCACATCTGATCAATCACCAGATTCTGTTTTTATCTCTTAAATAATTCTCTATTCAATTTCCTCACCTCCATCCAGTTCTAACCATGTCTGTTCTTATTGTGCCTTGTCACTCTCACTGGAACTGCCACCAATGCTTGTATTGGACTCCCTTTCTCCATGCCAGTCTGGTAGTATGATCTTTGTAAAATATTAATCTAACCACTCCACTTCTCTACTTAAAATTCTTCACAGGGGCACCTCGCTGGTGCAGTTGGTTAAGTGTACAACTCTTGGTTTCAGCTCAGGTCCTGATCTCAGGGTCCTGAGATCATGCCTACATTGGACTCCATGCTCAGCGAGGAGTCTGCTTAAGACTGTCTCTCCCTCTGCCCCTCCCTGCCATGCTCTCACTCTCTCTCTAAAATAAATAAACCTTTAAAAAAAAAACTTCAAAATCTGGCTGGCACCTATAAAAGAAACTCTATGCTGTTTAATGTATTTGGATTACAAAACAATCTGTAAGCTGGTGCCTGTCAGCCTCCCCAACAACATCACTCATTAGACCCTCATCTGCTTCTGGTTTCCTGCCCTTATCATCCCTGTCATGGGTCCTGCTCTTTTGCATAATTTAGGCTCACCCAGGTCCCTCTCTGCCCCAATTCCAGCTCTCATCAAATTACCAACAATTCAACTTTTTATTGCTGTAGATAAAATTGTAGATAAAAACCAATGTTTTTTTATCCTAAAAGGTGTTAGATACTACAATCTCTAATCCTTAACAAAACATTTGCAAATCAAGTCAGCAATATACAAAAAAAAAAAAAAAAAAGATTAAATACCATGATCAATTGGGATTTATCCCAGGAATGCAAGGTTGATTTTACATTCAAACTTCAAAAACTATAATGTACCATGTTAAGGGAATAAAGGACTAAAAATGCATGATAATTTTGAAAGATAAAGAAAAAGATTTTAACAAAATCCAACACCCATTCATAATTAAAAACAAACAAACAAACAAATTTTGGGGGTATCTCAGTGGCTCAGGTCCTGATCTCAGAGTCCTGAGCTCAAGCCACATCAACTTCCAGGCTCAGCACAGAGTATGCCTGAGAATGCTCCCCCCTCCTTCCCCTCCAGCATCCCCCACTCCTCCTCTGACTCGTACTGTCCCTCTCTCTCAGATAGACAAACAAACAAACTTTTAACAAAGCAGGGACAAAAGGGAATATCCTCAACCAGATAAAGGGAATCTACAAAAAACCCACAGCTCACTTCATACTTAATGGTGAAAGATTGATGCTTTCCTCCTAAGATTGAAAATTAATGTCTCATCAATTCTATTCAATATTTTACTGAAGGTTCCAGTTAGTGCAATAAAGTAAATAATTATGACGATGATGATGGTGATAGCATCCAAATTGTGGAGAAAGGAGTAAAAGTATTTTTATTCACAGATGACTTATAGAAAATTTGAAGAAATCCACAAAGATTCTAAACCTAATAAATTAATGTACCAAGGTCTCAAGATACAAGATTAATATATAAAACCAATGATACTTCTTCATTCTATTGGTGGACAATCAAAATTAAATTGAGAATGACTCCATCTACAGCAGTACCAGAAAGAATAAAATACTTGGGAAAAAAATTAACAAAAGTTCAAGACTTGTGTTCTAAAAAGTATAAAACATTGTAGAGAAAACTTAAAGGAGACCTAAATGAATGAAAAGACATTGCATGTTCATGTATTGATAAACTCAATATTGTCAAGACAGTGATTCTACTCAGTTTGTTCTACAAATTCAAAACAATCCCTCTCAGAATCTTAGCAGGACTTTTTGTAGAAACTGGTGAATTAATTCTTTTTTTTTTTTTAAGGAAATTTCAGAAGTTAGCTTTTTTTTTTTTTAAGATTTTATTTATTTATTTGACAGAGAGAGAGATCACAAGCAGGCAGAGAGGAAGGGAAGCAGGCTCCCTGCTGAACAGAGAGCCTGATGTGGGGCTCTATCCCAGGACCCTGAGATCATGACCTGAGCCGAAGGCAGTGGCTTAACCCACTGAGCCACCCAGGTGCCCCTGGTAAATTAATTCTTATGCGAAGTGAAATGATTATCTAAAAGAAGAACAAAGTTGGTGTCCTCATACTACCTAATTTCACAACTAACAATTAAGCTACAGTATCAAGGCAGTGTAAGAAATTTTAAGATGTACTCTCAGCAACTTTCAAACATGCAACACAATATTAATAATTGTTGGGGCACCTGGATGGTTCAGTTAGTTGAGCACCTACCTTCAGCTCAGGTCATGATCCGGGAGTCCTGGGAATGAGCCCTTTTCAGGCTCCCTGCTCAGCAGGGAGTCTGCTTCTCCCTTTGCCCCTGCCCACCCCCACTCACATTCTCTCTCTCATAAATAAATAAATAAGTAAATCTTTAAAAAACAATATTACTAACTATTGTTACCACATTATACATTACATCCTCGGGACTTACTTATTTTATAACTAGAAATTTGTACCTTTTGACCTCCTTCAATTGACTTCTTCGGTTTCTAATATACAACAGTAAATCCTGGAGGATTTCTACAGAAGCCAGATTCAAGCTCAGCAGTGACCGGGGAAACAAGTGAAAAAGCAAGAGAAAAGCAGTTATATTCTCAGATTTAAATACTTTACCTTTCACTAAAAGTTAAAAAAAAATTACAGGGGCACCTGGGTGGCTCAGTCATTAAGTGTCTACCTTCAGCTCAGGTCATGATCTCAGGGTCCTGGGATGGAGCACTGCATGGGGCTCTCTGCTCAGCAGGGAGTCTGCTTCTCCCTTTGCCCCCGCAAAGGATGTTATGTTTTATCCTATAAAGAGGAAGTCGACTTCTTCCTCTTTCCTCTGTCCCTCCACCCTGCTTGTGTGTGCTCTCTCTCTTTCAAATAAACAAAATCTTTTAAAAAATAAAATAAAATTTAGATACATGTAAAGATATACAATAAAATACACAAGTATTAAATATATTTGGGTCATATTTGCATGCTGAATTATTCAGTATAGTCACTTAGGTATCAGGACTACTGGTTTTCTCATTCCCTACTTTCTTCATTCATTTATTAATATTACAAATATTTATTTGTTATTTAATATTACAAATATTTATTGAGGGCACATTTTGTTCCAGGCACTATGACGGGAAATGGAATTACAATAATGAATTAGACACAGCCCTCTCCACAATCTTATCCTCCAACTTGGGAAAATGGTAAATAAAGTAATTTCATTTAATCTGACATGTACTGTGGAGGATTGGCCTGAAGACAGAACATACAGGAGAGGCACTTCTACGAGTGATTTGGACTTACTGTAGGTTCCCATTCTAGTGAGGCTGTTAGGTGAAGGATGAGGGAAAAATTACACAAAACACAGGAAAGAAGCACACACAAAGAGGTAGAGGAGCACATCTGTGGAATTAGAAGTAGTGATCTAATTTGAATGGAGATTTTAAAATGTCAGTCATTAGCCATAGTACTTCTTGACAGCTATTTGGGCTTTAAAGTAATTGCTCAACTAAATACCACTAGAAGACAGTGTCTTTCTGACCTTATAGCATAAACATGATGAGTAGATGCTGCCTCATACTGTCAGATAACAGTTTCAGAGTGCAGGCTGATTGTTTCATAGGGAAGACAGAAGGAAAAGGAAAAGTATAGCCAAAAATAGAAAGGCCCATATAGTGACCTTTTTTTTAAGAGCTTAAATGCTCTGAAAGACCATGAATAAATAAGGAATAATTATATTTTTCAACATATGTTAACATACTCTGTTAGATGTGTATAGGATAAAACATAACATCCCGTCTTATTCAAACAATATAATGGGATGTTATAATTTAAATTTATAACAAATTTAAATTGTTGTAAATTTAAATGATTTCTCATCCTAGAAATCAAAGAGATGTAAGTTTTTTCCCATTTTGTCAATATATCTTCTCCTTTCCAAGTCCTACTCCTTCTGAAATAATAGCCAAATATCATTTAATCATCTTTAAGAGATAATAAAGTAGGAATGATAAAATTTTTTAAAAGATTTTATTTATTTATTTATCAGAGAGGGGAGGGGGGAGAGCGAGCACAGGCAGACAGAATGGCAGGCAGAGGCAGAGGGAGAAGCAGGCTCCCTGCCGAGCAAGGAGCCCGATGTGGGACTCGATCCCAGGACGCTGGGATCATGACCTGAGTCGAAGGCAGCCGCTCAACCAAATGAGCCACCCAGGCATCCCAGGAATGATAAATTTTAAAACCATTAATAGGTCTTAGGATTCAGAAAGTTCAACTCAGGCCTTCATTTGACAGTAAAATAAAAAGATTGGTCATAAAAACTTTCTTTAAAAAAATCAAAACCAGAAATGAGACCTACAGGTGGAGTGGAGGCAAGAACAGTTTCTTTATTCATTTTTAGGACTGAAAAGAGAGAAACCCTGATAATGGATTTTTGTGGTGGCTGATGTTTTAGAGAGCACAGTTTAGAAAGTACTGATTTGTGTCTTCAAAAGTGATAACAAAACTTATTTTATTAAATTTAAACTGAGCCCATAGCCCTTTGAGCATATTTTGACTTTAACTCTAAATTCAGCTGTACTGTTGACCGGCCTTTGGGAGGGGGTGTTGTAGTACAAAGAGCATGGGCTGCTGAAACAGACTGACCGAGATCAGAAACCCCATCATGCCGTTTGTCAGCTATGGGCTGTTGCCAAAATCATTTAATCTCCCTGGGTCAGTTTTCTTATGCACGAAGCAGGAATACTTACTTCTACCACAGGGTTGTTGTAAATTTAAATGAAGTAAGTATCTACTGTGCTTGGTATTGTCAAACCCTCAATAAACTTTTGCCAAGTGAATTATTATTAAACAGGTTAGTGATATTTAATGTCAAATTAGACTTTGGACTCTAAAGATAACTTTTTCTGGTTTTGTTTTATTTTTAGGATTAAATCAATTTGTTTTTGTTTAACTCTTTTGGGTTGGGCTGCCAAAACCTGGAATAAGTGATTTCAAAAATATATATATTGTATTTATTTATTTTTTTGTATATACATAGAGAGAGATAGCAGGGGAAGAGCAGAAAGAGAGGAAAGGGGAGGAGAGGGAGACTGATAAGGGGCTCAATCCCAAGACCCTGAGATCAGGACCTAAACTGAAAGCAACAGTCAGATGCTTCACCGACTGAGCCACCCAAGCATCCCTGGAATAAATGATTTTTAAACAGATTCAATTAAAACAAAAAAAAGAGAAAATGCAGATAATCCTTTTTTTTTTTTTTAACACAACAAATTAATTTTCTCACAGTTTTGGAGCATGTTAAGTCCAAAATCAAGTTGTCTGCAGGTTTGGTTTCTTCTGAGGTCTGTCTCGGTTTGTAGATGGACATCTGCTGCCTGTCTTTAGCTGATCTTCCGAGCGTGCCTGTGTTCTAATCCCCTTTTCTTATAAGGACACCACTCATAGTGAATTAGGTCCCACATTAAAGACTTCACTTTAACTTAATTACCTCTTTGACCCTATTCCCAAATACAGTTACATTCTGATACTGGGACTTCAATGCATGAATCTTGAGGGGATTAAATTTAGCTATACCCTTCTGCCCTACAACCCTGTTTTAGCAACGGCTTTTCCACCCTTAAAGAAGATCCTGTTGAGTTTTAGGGGTAGTAAAAGAATTAACTGTTATATTTTAATTATCAGAAACAGTTCTGCTAAATAAGAACCCAGTGAGTAACTTCAGTCGGCCATCCCCGACTCCCTAAGCCTGGGGCAGGCAAGCAGACAGAGTCCAATCGAAGGGACTTGCTAAGGTTGGCGGGGGAAGAACTTCGCAGTCAGTTGGAAAGGAACGGGGATCAGCGGGTGGCCCTTCCAAAAGGCGACAGTCCAACGCATCTCTGGGCTTTTTAACTCCTACATCTTGAGGTGATCGTGTCACGTTCCTCTTTCTGATGACCGGCGAGTCGACCCTGGTCCAGGACTTCAGTTTACACAGCACTTTGACAGACTTTGTCTCTCTTAAGCAACCTGTCCACAGCGTGAGGCTGGTGGGGATGTGTCAGCGGCCAACTGTTTACTCTGCCCACATTCCGAAGAGGAAAATGTGCTCCTGCCCCAGAGTGTGACTCGCACCTGGGACAGTTACTCAGCGACACCCCGAAGCTCTTGCGCCCCGCCCCACATTAGGACTACCCCGCCCCCTGGACGCATGCGCAGTTTGCGGAGCTCTTCCTGCGAAAAAGCGGCGGATACCCTGACGGCTGCGTCAGTGCGTCCAGCGCGGGGAGGGCCTCGCCCGGCTCTACGCCACTTGTGTGCGACGGCGCCTGCGCCGGACACCATGCTGTCAGCCGGCCGGCGAGGTCTGCTTGTCCTCCGGCTGCGGCGCCCCGGGAGGTGGCTAGGGCTCGGAGCTTCTTCGTTCCTGCGGGGCCTTGAGCGAGAGCTCTTGGAGACAGCCCGGTCATTGTGTTGCGAATCCTGTCCTAGAGATGCACGAGACGGAGAGGGACGGCGCGAAGCGTCACGGAGGAAAGCCCCCAACACAGAGCCTCCATCTCTCCCTCTGCGCGTCCGAGGCACGGGGATCAGATGTCTTTCCTCACTGGAGGTCCTCAGACAGCCGACGCCTCAAGAGGAGTCACCCTCTCGAGAGCGCGGAGACTTGAGCGGACACCAGGGCCAGCCCGGTCCCGTCCACCAGGGTTCCGGGGGTCCCTTGCCCGCCTCCATGGCCCAGTCCGTGACTGGGGTAGAAGAGCTTCCTGGCTCCTCTTTCTGCCCGGCTTCCAGGGAGGGGTCCTTTCGCGCTGGGGAGCTGATCTTAGCTGAGACTGGGAAGAGAGAAACCCAATTTAAAAAGTTATTTAGGTTGAGTAACGCCGGACACTTAAATAGTAGCTGGGGGAGAGTCCCATTCAGCGAGATCGTGGGAAAGTTTCCCGGCCAGATACTGACGACGACTTCTGGTAAGCAGCTCATGCTGAGGAGGCCGGCACTGGAAGACTATGTATTACTGATGAAAAGAGGGCCTGCCATAACGTATCCTAAGGTAATGCGGTGGGAGTTAGGTGCGTGTTGGTTCCAGAAAGAGCCCAGCTACAGTCCTGATAAATGTGCTTAAAGCACATTTCAGAACATTTAAAGTTTTTATTCTCAGGTTAAAAAAAAACAACAACAATGGATGGGACTTACATATGTTATGATTGCGAATGTTAGGAGGAAACAGCCACCTTTTACTTTTATTCTGGGAGTGTTGACTCTCTCATCTGTAAAGTGAAAAGAATACTGACCTAATGTATAGAGTTATGTGAGCTAATCAGGCACTTATGTTTGTCCCCCATAACCCTTAAGTTTGCAAGTTCAGGATTCGAGAATGTTCAACCCTTTGGTACCATTATGGAAATGTTTTTTTTAATTATTTTTTAAAAAGACTTTATTTATTTGACAGAAAGAGATCACACGCAGGCAGAGAGGCAGGTAGAGAAAGAAAGAGGAGGAAGCAGGCTCCCTGCTGAGCAGAGAGCCCAATGTGGGGCTGGATCCCAGGACGCCTGGGACCATGACCTGAGCCGAAGGCAGAGGCTTTAACCCACTGAGCCACCCAGGCACCCCCTATTATGGAACTATTTTAATCATCATTTAATTAAATAAAGCGTGTTACTAGGTGTATGTTTCATCAATGGTAGATATCTTACTGTGCTTTTCGCTTTAGGGAAAAAATAGTTTTCTATTTTTTTTTTTTTAAAGATTTTATTTATTTATTTGACAGAGAGAGATTACAAGTAGGCAGAGAGGCAGGCAGAGAGAGAGAGGAGGAAGCAGGCTCCCTGCTGAGCAGAGAGCCCGATGCGGGACTCGATCCCAGGACCCTGAGATCATGACCTGAGCCAAAGGCAGCGGCTTAACCCACTGAGCCACCCAGGCGCCCAAAATAGTTTTCTATTAAAACAGCTAACATTAAACACTGAACATACAAGAAATATTCTGTATAATAAATTAACTGCCTAGTTTCTTGTTACAACTTCATATGAATCATCCATTGCTAGGCTTATTTCAGTTTTTTAATCACAGTCACAGTCCTTGGGTAGAATATTCCTTTGTAACAATTCCTATCCCCAGATGAAGAGTCATTTGTCATGTATTCAGCAAATAATTACCTATCTTCTATAATCAGGGTACTATTATAGGGGAGGTATGGTGATGATCCCCAGTCCTTGCTCTCAACCTGGATGTTACATCCTAGAAGGGGTGACAGAGAACACACAAGTAAATGAAAGGATGAGATAATTTCAGGTAGTGCTAAGTGCCATGAAGACAAATAGATTAACAATGACATGTTGGCTGACCTGGGGGAAGAGAATATGTCAGATGGTTAGAGAAGGTCTCAAAAGAGATAAGAAATAAGATGTTAGACAAGAAACCCAATATAAAGAGAACCCAGCCATGCAAAGATCTTGGAGCCCAGGGTTCTCACAAAGGGAAGAGTAGTGCGGAGATGCTATAATGGCTTGAGTGAGTTAGGTGAGGGGGAGAGTGGTATGACATGTGGTTATTCCATGTGCATTGGGTACCACTGGAATGTTCTAAGTAGGAATCCAATTTATGTGTTTCTTTTTTTTTTTTTTTTTAAGATTTTTATTTGTTTATTTGACAGAGATCACACAAGTAGGCAGAGAGGCAGGCTGAGAGGGGGAAGCAGGCTCCCTGCTGAGCAGATCCCAGGACCCTGGGATCATGACCTGAGCCGAAGGCAGAGGCTTTAACCCACTGAGCCACCAAGGTGCTCCTCCAATTTATGTTTTAAAAGATCTACCAAGGGACTAAGAAAACCTTTTGAGGCTTTAGGCCAGAGAGGTACCATAAACTCTTGACAGAAACTTTTTCTTATTTTCTTTTTCCTCTTCTGACCATTCAATCTAGCTACCAAAAAAAAAAAAAAAAAAAAAAAAAATTCACCTCTTGCTTCCCCACATCTTTTTTCCTCCTCACTAGAAAAAACTGAGAGAATAGTTGTATTTTATAAAGTTATAAAGATGAATCTTTAGTGCACTTTCTGCCTTTCCATTTGTTACAGATAAAAGTCACAGTGCTCCATTCTAAGGAGGAATTTATGTATGTCTGTATGTATTTACTTATTTTAAAGATTTTATTTCTTTGAGAGAGCACAAGTGGAGAGGAGAGGGAGAAGCATCAGGCTCCTTGATCAGCGGGGGGCTCCATCTGAGCTGAAGGTAGATGCTTTACTGACCACCCACAAACCCCCTCCATCCTAAACAGGACTTAAAATACTGGACATTCTAGGTGTTCACTTCTCTTTATTTCCCAAGTGGTGGCTACAGGAAATTTGACTTCAACCTTTACAACTTTGAAAAGCTTTTTAAAAGAGTACCTCAATAGGGGTGCTTGCATGGCTCAGTGGTTCAAGCCTCTGCCTTTGGCTCAGGTCATGATCCCAGGGTTCTGGGATCGAGCCTAGCATTGGACTTTCTGCTAAGTGGGGAGCCTGCTTCCCCCCCCACCCCTCTGCTTGCCTCTCTGCCTTCTTGTGATCTCTCTCTCTGTGTCAAATAAATTAATCTTTAAAAAAAAGAGAGTACCTCAATTGACTTGAAAGCTGGTCTCTGTGTTAGAATTACATAGTTTTGTCTTAATAATAAAAGTAGGTCTGTGGAGTAATTTATTTATTTAGTTTTTATGGGAGTAAATTCAAATAAACTTCCTAACAGATACTTGTGAAATGTCAACATTTCACATTGGTCAGTATCAAGCACTTTTAGGTTTGGAATAGGAATATAGATGGAAACATTCCCCAAATTTTATTTTTTATTTTTTTAAATTTTAAAATACTTATTTGTTTAATTTGAGAGAGAGCGTGCACATGTGGGAAGGGCAGAGAAAGAGGGAGAAAATCTCAAGTAGACTCAGTGCTGAATGCAGACCCTGATGACATGGGGCTTGATCACAGGAATCTGAGATCATGACCTGGGTGGGAAACCAAAAGTCAAGATGGTTACCTGATGGAAGCACCCAGATGCTCCCACTCCCCAAATTTTAAAAATTAATATTTTCTGCTGATATGCATGATTGTGGCACTTACAGAAGAACAACAGGGGAGTAGAAATTGTTGCAACTTAATGAAGCCTAAGTGCAGCCTACTTACTAAATCTTTCAGCTGAGGGCTAGATTTATGTTACTGAGTTAATCAGGAAAGAGATTGGAATTCATGTTGAGGAAAAAATGGAAGTTTGAAAGGGTTGTTACCTGAAGTCCACTCTGGAAAACAGCATGGAGGTTCCTCAAAAAGTTGAAAATAGAGCTACCCTACAACCCGGTGATGGCACTACTGGGTATTTACCCTAAAGACACAAAGTGTAGCGATCCGAAGGGGCACCTACACCTGAATGTTTATAGCAGCAATGTCCACAATAGCCAAACTAGATGTCCATCACCAGATGAATGGATAAAGAAGATGTGGTGTGTGTGTGTGTGTGTGTGTGTTTGTGTATGTGCATATATATGTGCATATATGTGTGTATATGCATATATATATATAATGGAATACTATGCAGCCATCAAAAAATGAAATCTTGTCATTTGCAACAACATGGAACTAGAGGGTTTATGCTAAGCGAAATAAGTCAGAGAAAGACAATTATCATATCATCTCTCTGATATGAGGAGTTTTGAGAGGCAGGGTAAGGGGTTATGGGGGGAAGGGAGGGGAAAAAAGTGAAACAAGATAGGACCAGGGAGGGAGAAAAACCACAGGAGACTCAATCTCAGGATTAAGAGGGTTGCTGGGAGGTGTAGTAGGGAGGGATAGGGTGGTTGGGTGACGGACATTGGTGAAGGTATGTGCTATGGTGAGTGCTGTGAATTGTGTAAGACTGATGATTCACAGACCTGTACCCCTGAAGCAAATAATACATTATATGTTAATAAAATTTTTTTAAAAATGCAGGAAACTCAATAGTAGAATGATAGTTTGTAACCCTGGAGGACTCCCCCAATAGCTTTAAATCCCTTTTGGGAAAAGGTAGGGAAATGATTAAATGCTAACGTCTCCCCTCCCCAAGTTTTGAACTGAAATTGCTAGAATATATATAGTGAAATCCAGTCTAGAAAACTCATCCCATTGATACCATGTAACCTGAATAGCAGGAAGCAAAAGCTAAAGTGTGCTTAAGTTTTTATTTCATAATAGTTGGTTTCTTTATTTTATGTGATCCGAGAAAATAGAATTGCCTTCTGCAGGACATTCCACTATTAAGACTACCCAGCTGCTCCTACTTCTGTGTGAAATTGTACTCCCTCCCCACTCTACCCCTAGGTGCCTGGCATGTGGGAGAGGTTATGTATGTCTGAAAGACTCAGCATTTGTGAATGAAACTTTTAGACTAATACATCTTAAAAATTACGTGTCTGTGTATCATTTGGCCCAAGCCTTAGCCCTGCATTTCAGAAAATATATTTTGGCTTTTAATTAGACAACTTTACCTGTTGAACATTTTCTTATGCAACCAAACCTATATTTAATATACAATGTTTGTGACTCGACAGGACCTAGAAATCTCCTCTTTAAGAATTTTCACAGCAGCTTTTCCCAGAGAAGGAAAAGCTAGTAAAAGCTTACCAGATGTGCTGCTTATTTATTAGCAATTTTCAAAGGTTCAGATGGGGTAGTGTTGAAATACATGCTAATGTTTAAAATTTTCTGTATAACAAGTGGTATAGTGTTAATGATCAACAGCGTGGTCTCTGTGGGTTCAACATCCGTTTTACTCCTGACTTGTCCAGTTAATTCCTGGTTGTGTGACTTTGGGAAAATTACTTAACATCTTTGATTTGTCTTTGTAATGGGCATGATGATAGTTTTCTCAAATTATTGTCCTGATTAAATAAGTTTATGAAAGCAATTTGTATTCTTTTTTTTTTTTTTAAGATTTTATTTATTTATTTGACAGAGATCACAAGTAGGCAGAGGCAGGCAGGTAGAGAGGGAGGAGGAAGCAGGCTCCCCGCTGAGATCATGACCCTGAGATCATGACCTGAGTGGAAGGCAGAGGCTTTAACCCACTGAGCCATCCAGGTGCCCCGAAAGCAATTTGTCTTCTTAAAGAAGCCTGGCACATGGTTAAGTTTCAATAAATAGCCCTTATTATTATTATCCCTGATACTCTCATTAACAATTCAATTACAGCGTTTGTGAAATAGGTCCTATCTATCACTGGTATTCTAATGCTAAATGAGAAGTTCATTTCCTTTCATACAGAGATTATGTAATACTTCCTAACTGGTCTTACTGGGTCTAATTTTTCTCTTCTCTAGTATATCCTGCATTTCCCTGTCATATTAATCTTCATAAAATGCCATGCATATTACCTTGGTGACATGCCCCAGTTACTGACCAGGTCAAGTTCAAGTGCTTTAGCCTGGCATTCAGTTCTCTCCTTTTCTCTTCTTCTGATCTGAGGAAACTGTGTTTATTCTACCTCTGTTTTCTTTAATACCATTTCTACTTCATGATTGTTTCCTTAAATTCTCTGTGTCTTTAAGTGAGGGCCTTCTGCTGATAACACTATTCTCTGGGCTTCTATTACTACTGTCTATAATTTTGGTATTATGCTGAAGTGCTGCTTATTTGCTAACTGATTGCTGAATCTCTTATTTCGTCAAGTAAAATATCAACTCTTGGGTAGGCTGGGCCAGATTTTAGTACTCTTTTTCACTCCTTTCTTTTCCAGGTCTAACATAGTGTTTGATAAGAGCCTGTGCTTAGTACATATTTATTGGACACTGAGTCACCCATACTATGTTTCAATCATAGGATATGAGTATGATACTGTTGATGATGGATATCCGCCCAGGGGATACTGTTTTGGAAGTTGGCTCAGGCTCTGGTGGAATGAGCTTATTTTTATCCAAAGCAGGTAAGATACCGAGAGAAATGAGCTGAATTTAGATGGGCAAAGAAAACATTCAATCTTTCATAATAACAGAAAATTAAGTGGATAAAGATGTCTTAGAAAATATTCACATAACTGTCATGGAGAATATTCTCCTTGAAACCAAATACCGGCAACTGTTTTTCTTTCCACCTGTACATTTCTTCTAGTCATTCTCTCTCTAACCCTCTCTCCATTTTCTGTGCTTTCTCTTGTGCCCTCCATGTGTTTTAAGGCATCTTTTTTTTTTTTTAACTGAACTTTTTATTGGGACATAACATAGCTATCGTGCACAGATCCTAAGTGTGTAGACCTCAAAGAATTTTTAATATAATGACCATACTCAAGTAGTTATCACCCAGATTAAGACAGGGACTGCTGCTGCATCACAGAAATGTTCTCATGTCTCAGTCATAATCGATTCTCCCTAAAGATAACCACTGTTCTGCCTTTTACCATCATTGATGAGTTTTGCTTGCTTTGAACCTTGTATGAAAAGAATCGGACAGTATGTACTCCCTGAATGTGGCTCCCTTCAACATTCTGTTTGTGAGAGTCAGCCATTGCGTGTAGCGGTAGTTCTTCCCTTTTAGTGGCTGTGTAGCTACTCCATTTTATAAACATATCATAGCTTTTCTATTCTGTTGATGGGTGTTTGAGTTGAATATTATGAATAGTGCTGCTCTGAACATTCTTGTATTTGTCTTTTGGTTCATATGTGTACATGTTTTTGTTAATAACATTTCCAGATGAAGATTCAGTAGGAGAGAATATAAAATGTAGAGGTCGCTCAGCTGCAAAGTCTCTAAAAATTGTCAGTTTTTTAAATGTATTGCTTGAAGGCAGCACCTCATCAAAAATCAAGAGGTATACAGTAAACATAAATATCTAATTGATTATTGCTCCCGTTGACTGTTTAATTCCTCTGAGTGTCAGGACTGCTTTGGCTGCTCTGGCTGCCGGTGCAGTTGTTCTTCCTCGGTTAATGACAGACCACTGAACAGTGACCGCACTCTCTGTGGGTAGATTTTTTTTTTTTTTAACCATTCATGTTCTCTTTAGTGCATTCTTTTTTAAATAATAAACTTTGTTAGAGCTATCATAGGTGCATGTGGGTAGCTTGTTTAAAGAATACCAATGGAAATACACTGAATTAAACTTTTTGTTCTTTCACCTAATGGCATCACATACAATCATAATCCAGTTTATTCTAGGTCAGGAAACTCATTCTGGCCTCCTCAAATCTTTATTTATTCTTTTCTGTACATAGTTAAAGGCAGTCATTTCTTCGCAATCAGTAACTGAATTCTAAATGCATTTGACATTTTATAATTTTTATAAATTATATATATTATGTATATAATTTTATAAATGCATTTATAAAAATCTGTGAGAGAGGAGGAGTGCTCATATTTCTAACATCTATAGTGTCAGAGTGTCATGGCATGAATAATCCCAAACCATGATCAAAAAATTATTGCTATTTACCTTTGCGATGGATTTTTTTTTTCCTCCAATTTTCTTTTCCAATTATTTAGCGTATGCTATTGTTAACATTAAATTCTGTCCCTTGAGAACATGATGAATTGCAGCTGGAGTTATATTTCAAAAGATATTCTAGAATTTAAATTTTTCATTAATAAACTGTAGACTTACTGATCTAGGACAACTTCTAAACGATATCAAATAACCTCAAACAGAGGTGGGTGGGAAATTAATCACCTTTAATTAAAATGCATAGTCTTCTGCAGAAACGATTACTATGCCAAACAGTTTAAAAGTTCTTCAGACACACACAAAAGTACAAATATCTTTTAAATATATGAAATGCCTAACATCCATAACAAAAGAAATGAAAATAGAGCTACCCTACAACCCAGCAATTGCACTACTGGGAATTTACCCTAAAGATACAAGTGTAGTGATCTGTAACATAGGTAAGGGTTAGGATTAGGGCTAGGGTTTAGGGTTTCATCCACAACAAAAGAAATGTAAATAACAACTACAATGATAAAATTATATTCAGTTTTTAGATTGACACAGGTTAAAAGTTTGAAAAGTCTTTGTTGGAGAAAGTATGGAGAAATAGGCACTTTACTACATTGTTTGTAGAATATAAATTGGTATTTTTTTTGGAGGATAATTTGGCAATTTCAAAATAAAAAAGTCACATACCTCTTGAGCTTGTAATTTCATTTTGACGACTTTGTCTTTTCATGGATACAAAGGTTTAGGCAACAATTTTCATTGCAATATTGTTTGTTGGTAGCATAAGACTAGAAACAAGCTGAATATTCATCAGTTGAAGACCAGTTAAATAAACTATGGTATAGCCATACAATGGAACATAATAGCTCTTAAAAGGAATGGAGTAATTATTAATAACTGAAATAACACTGGTAAGTAGGAAGGAGTATAGGACAGTATATACAATACATGTATGTTTCATTGTGTGTTAAAAACAGGGAAAGTCACTGGCACTAGGTATCTTGCGAAGAGAAAATACCTGGTAATATGGTTTCTCTGCAGAGGAAAATTGATTAAGGATCTGGGATAGGATAGTTTTCTAGCCTTGAACTATTTGAATTATTTTTTCACATCAAGGTAATACCTTTGCAGAATATTTTTTATATTCTTTTATGAAATGATATAATACAGTGAAATATCATAAATTCTTTTTTTTAAATTAAGTTGGATCACAAGGACAAGTCATAAGTTTTGAAGCACGAAAAGACCACCATGAATTGGCTAAGAGGAATTATAAAAACTGGTGTGATTCATGGAAAATGAGTCATGTAGATGAGTGGCCAGACAATGTGAATTTTATTCATAAGGATATTTCAGGAGCAACTGAAGACATAAAACCTTTAACATTTGATGCGGTAAGTTTTCTAAAGTGGGTCCTATGATATTTAATACTGACCATGTAGAAAACAAGGATCACACTTCTTTTGTGTGGCGAATGCTCTTCCTTTATTATTTGCCCCATTTCTGTCTCTAGGAGTAGGAGGAATATTTTCCTTTAATATTATGGTACAATTTAGAGCAGAGAGATATGCTGAATCAGGTGCCAAAGCTGTTAATAAATGTCGAGTAATGACCAGAGAGTAAGAGGAGTAGTTGAGCATCATGAACCACAGCATTTCTAGGATAAAGGAATAATAATTTAGGAGCAGCTTTGGGAGCATATCCCAGTACCTGACCTCATGTTATGAGATTTGGGGGAATAAATAGTCCTCATTTGTGGGAGAGGTTTGGGGGAATAAATAGTCCTCATTTGTGGGGGAACAGACAAGAGGCATCTTCAGACAGTTAACATGAGGATGTAGATGAGTGTTCATTAAAGATACTGAGGTTGGAGGCATGCATTATGAGCATAGCTCCAGAAGGTGGAGTGGATGGATTTGTGAGGAGGAACAGTGAGAGGTTGAATTAGGGAGAAGAAATAGAGTAGTATGAAGATAAAAGGATAGATGATGAGGGAATATTTTAGGCTGACCAGTGATGGTAGTGATGGGGGACATGGAGGTATTTAGTTGGCTTCAGAGGTTCAGAATTCTAATGTAAATTGCCTTATCCTTGATGATTCCATTATCATTTCAGAGCACTACAGACTGAGATCTAGGTTGTCTTTGCTTTTTTTAATTGGCTGTTGGAAAGTAGGATTACTTTAGGACATTTATGGGGAAACTAGTTGAAAAATGAAGTTCAAAGAGATCTTTTTTTTGATCAGGACTGGTTCCTATAGTTTTGGTGACTCAAAGACAACAGATACAAAGACAACAGTTCTTTTTCCTCATCCTTGTTTGGCTTGCATATTACAGCTCAGTAAGGGCCAGAAAAAAGTAATTTCTTTACATAGACCATCATCAGAATGTTATAGTTACCTGGAGGGTTAATTGTCATCAGAAGTTTGCTTGATGATCATGAAACACACAAAGGATTTTAATGATACTGCTGAAGCTTTGTAGAAACCTGTTGAGCCATCCCTGATCTACAAGAATATTCCTTACCAGATTTATATGATGGACTGTCTTGAGTAATAGTGTCAGATGATTGCCAGTATGAGAAATTAGAGGGGGAGGAGCCATACTCCTACCATCCAAAATGATGGTAAATTGAACAAATAAGGTGTTAAACCACAAAGACAGAGAACAAAAGGAGAAAAAATGGCTAATAAAATATTTTAAACAAAATTTAAAAAGCCTAGCCATCAGAAGAATGAATGGACAAATGGAATACTTGAAAAATAGTGTTATTTAACCTAGTGAAATAAATGTACTATACCTAAATCAGTATATCTCAAAGACATGGTGCTTAGTGAAAAAAGGCATTATAAAAGAATATGTATGGAATGGCCACACATATGTAAAATTTAAAACTATGCAAACAGGACAACGATTACCTGAGGAGAGAAAGGGAGAGAAGAGGAACTAAGTTTTGGCGTCCATTTAGTCTGGTTTACTCTTGGGGCCCCATAAAAGCCAAGATGATCTTGGATAAGTTACTTAATCTTTCTGTGCCTCAGTCCCCTCACATATTAAAGAGGAATGATAATAATAGTTCATATTTCATAGAGTTGTTAAGGATTAAATAAGATACTTCATATAAAGTACATAGAACAGTACTTGGTGTATAGTAAGCATTAAAGAAATATTAGCTATGATTTTCATCATTATTCTTTCTTTCCTTTTCTCTACCTGTTTAAAATCTATTTTCCCCTCAAAGTTTAGATAAAAGATCATCTCTTTAATAGAATGTACCTTACTCATCTAACCGGGGTTTATCCTCATTTTCTGGATTAGTGAACCACTGTTTCTAATGTTTGTTTCAACAAACATTAAAGACCTGTTATATGCCATGTACTATGCTAAGACAGAAGTGAATTATACATTTAAAGGAGCTTTCAGTTAGAAAATAAACATATAAACAATTACTGGAAAGACTGAAATTGAGTATCATGAGATGAAGCTGCAAATGCAGTCTTAAGGGGCTACATAATGAAGAACATTTGTATATATATTAAGCTAGGACTAGGGCATAGAGACATTTTCTTTTCTTCTTATTATTCTTTTTTTTTTTTTTTTAAGATTTTTATTTATTTGACAGAGAGCACAAGTAAGCAGAGAGGCAGGCAGAGGGAGAGGGACAAGCAGACTCCCTGCTGAGTAGGGAGCCCGATGGAGGGCTGCATCCCAGGACCTTGGGATCATGACCTGAGCCGAAGGCAGCTGCTTAACCAACTGAGCCACCCAGGCTCCCCAAGACACTTTCTTATAAATAATAAGAACTACTGATGAGTTCCCAAGTGGGGGAGGAGAATGTCCAGATTCCTATTTTAAAGTAATTCATCAGGTGTACAATATAGTGATTCAGCAATTCCATATATTGCTTAGTACTCATCAAGATAAGTATACTCTTCCATTTTAGAGTAATTCTGGTGGAAGAATAAGGCTGTGAGTCTATGTAGAGACCTATTGTAATGTTACAACAAGATACAATGAGGTCCTGATCTAAGAAGGCATTAGCAGGAAGATAAATTTGAGAAAAACTTAATAGGTAGGTTTGTGGGCCTGAGTAATTTTAATCCAAACAGAAACAACAAAATCCCACAGATTCTCAAAAGAGAATTCAAGGTAAAGAAAATGATGACTCCGAACAAGTTTCTGGTTTGAGTGACTGGATGGATGGAAGTATTAATGGAGAATGGAGTATTTAAGAGCTTTGGCAAGTTTCTTGGTTATGTGACTTTTGGTCCTTGTCAATAACATGAACTATAGCTGAAGAAGCCCACTTATGTTTATCCTGTTGACCTTTGATTCAGTCATTGAGATCTTTCCTTGAAATCTAATAGGTATTTTAAACTCCTGTCCAAACCTGAATTCTTGATTATTTCTGCCAAGCCTGCCCCCTCCCATGGTCTTCACCATTTTCCTCATTAGAAAATGACATCTATGTTCTTTCAGTGGCTTAGGCTAAAAACACTGGATTCATCTTGACTCCTCTTTCTCTGGTATCCAACAACCGATTCTAATTCTAATTGGCTCTATCTTTTCAAAATATATACCCGCTGGTTATCACATCTAGTGCTCTTTACTATTGCAAGTCACCATCATCCTTCCTTGCCTTCTCCTGGTCTTTTCTGTGTGTAGATTTAAAAAATAAGTCAGAATGTACTTATGCCACTGACCTGTACACTCACAATTCATCTCTTACCATTTTCCCCCTTTTGTCTCCACTGCAGTGACAGTGGCCTTCTCAGACTCTCCAAGTATCCTACAGCCTCAGAACATTTGTATTTGCTGTTCTGTCCATTTGGAGCATACTTCCCCCCTAAATTTCCATAGGGTAAGCTTAATCATTTTCTTCAGGTCTCTTCACTGACCAGGCTATGTATAAAATAGCACTTCCTTTCCATTACTCTGTATCCTTCATATCCTGCTTTATAATTCTGTAGTTCTTCATGTCATTTATCATCCTCTGACTTATTTATTGGATTTTTATTTAATGTCTATCCCTTTATTAGAATATATGTTCCCTTGAAATGAAATAGAATATAAGCTCCTGATATATCCTTACTACTTAGCAAAATGCTTGGCACATGGAAGGTACTCAATAAATATTTGGTGAATGAATTAATAATGAATGATGACCCATTAATACTATTTGAAAAAACACATAAATAATGGAATAATTTCTAGTTTAGTAAATATGTTGTGTCAACTACTCTTAGCTTTCTAGAGTTATCCATCGATAAAAGCCACTTGATTTCCTATTTTGACCATATTTATTTTTGTTTTAAATGAGTTTGTTTTTTAAGTTTCATTTACTCATTGTATTCATTTGGCATCTTTTATGAGTACAACCCTGTATTCTGCAGTTGGATGAAAAATAAAGAACTAAGGGTCAGGATTCTTGCATTTTAGAATCTCTAAAATTAATACTCATAACTTTCCTTTTGAACATAGAAATACATATTTGAGATAATGTGAATTTCTGTTGCCAGAAGCTGAACTAAAGCAGTAAAACTTTATTTATATACATGTACATTTGTATATATATGTGTATATTAGATATAGCTGAAGAAAGATTCCTGTATTATTGATATTGCCAAGTATAAGACACACCATTATGATTTTCATGTAGTCAAGTACTATAACACACTGTATAATAATAAGGATGCCTTTTTGAGAGCAGCAAAATGGCAACAAATAATATTAGAGTTTAAAAAAATGAAGATTTTAACTAGGTAATTGCTTTCCAGAAGTGTATCATTATACCACAGTAAGAAAGAAGACCTGTACTTTGTTTAATGAAAACTCAGTCTGATTTGCTTTCCCCCCTGACAGGTAGCTTTGGACATGTTGAATCCTCAAGTTGCTTTGCCTGTTTTATACCCAAATCTTAAACAGGGTGGTGTGTGTGCTGTATATCTAGCAAAGTGAGTAATATGGATATTCTTCTTTGTATTGTGATTTTAAACACACTTTTGTTTTATCTCAAGTAGTTGACTATAATGTTCATTTTGTAACCGAATTAGGTATATATGTCATCTTGTAAAACTGTTATGAAATGATGTATGTCCCAATTAATATATATTGCTGTTTAAATCACCCTTTACCTGAATGGTAAAATAAGATGCATATTTCCTACAATTTAGAAAAAAAGTTTTAAAAGTTTAATGTGAACAATACTGTTAAATCATAGTCTCTGTATTTTTTTACTTAGTATTCTATGAAATTGCATGTTTTGTGCTCTAACTTGCATGTTTATATTTCCCCCTTGGTTTAACAATAGCATTTAAATTTGGGTTAAGAGGTATAGTGAACTTAAAATAAGTATCAAGTTATTATTGTAATAGAAATTTAAAGTACTTTTTTTTTCACTTTTCTAAAAGCATCACACAGGTTATTGAGCTTTTAGATGGAATTCGCATCTGTGAACTTGCTCTCTCATGTGAAAAGATAAGCGAAGTAATTCTTAGAGATTGGTTGGTTTGCCTTGCAAAACAGAAAAATGGAACTTTAGCTCAAAAAATAGAACCTAAAATCAACACAGATTTACAATTACATTCTCAAAAGAAAATCAGAATTGAAGGTGAGATGTTTCAAGAGGATGACATTGGTGAGCTTCAATTTTATTTCATACATGTTTGTAATAATAAATGGAGAATAGGTTTCTGAGTGTATTGACCAATGATTATAAAACTATTTCTCAGGGATTTGTTCTTTTTCTGTAGAGAAATTGAAATGTATTTATTCTGTTAAATTAAAATCTCTAAGGGACAGAATAATGACTCTTCTTGCCTTTTATGTAAAACTCTGATACCTTTGAAGTATTGAACTTCTTACAGTATTAGTATTTTTGTATCAAGGAGGTTGGCTTATGAAATACTTTAAATATATTAAAGGATATTTTAAATTTAGGTCAGTGATTATTACCGAAGGGAAAGAATTTAATAGGACCTGATATGCAAATAGCTAATATTCCAAAAAGCAACTTCTAAGATGCTACTGGAATTCCTCAAAGAGCTAAATTTAGGTCTTTGTTGTGTGTACACACTATATAGGCCATGAACAAGTTTTCAAATTTCCATTGATTGATGATATGTAAGCTTATCCATTTGGTTATAAAACCGTATATGTTTATCATTTAATCCTTGACAAATTGTTTCTGTAAGATAACTAGCAGAGTAGCTCCAAAACAAATGCTGAAAAAAAATGTCTGAGAGAAAAAAGTTAAAGGGGCAGTAATTTGTATTTTAACAATTTTATGAACAAATTCTCAGATATTTTATATAGCTTATAATATATATTTTGTTCTACAACAGAAGAATCACATTCTGATTTTCCATATGGATCATTTCCCTATATTGCAAGACCTATACACTGGCAAACTGGTCATACAGGTGAGTGAGGTTTTCAAGCCATATTAAATGGTGTTTTCTTCTAATTTTGTAATGACCTTACTTTTTTCTCTCCTTAAATTAGCTTTTCTTGTCAAGCTGAGGAAGTTTAAACCACAACATAACTGAGTACCTCAGATGACAGCAAGTGATTTGAAGATGGAAAAGTATCAAAATAGAACTTTATATTGTGAATCACAACTTTCATAAGTTGGAATTATTAGCTATCACTATTATTTGTATAACTTTGACATATAATTTTGAAAAACAAAAGCTAAAGGAAGATGTGTAACATTTCAAAACTGTTTAAATGTCCCCATTTTGACACTTGTCTTGTAGTTAGTTTGACATTTTGTAGTTAATGATTCCAAGTTGGTTTAGTTGAGCCATCTCATTCTTCACTTCCTGTAAACCACTCCATTGATTTGTCTTTCTTCATAAAATTAGTTTTCTTTTCTTTCTTTGATTGATGGTCATTGGCTACCAAAATAAAATATGCATTTTAAGATAAATTTTATGTATCTGTGTATTTTAAGTACATATTTTAATGGCTTGTATCTATCTTAAAAAGTAAAGAAATCTGGGTTATAGTAAGTAATAGGAAGAAAACTGATAATGATATAACCATCTTAAAAATTATAAGGAAAGTTGTAACAGTTCTTGAATCTCTTTTATCCTTCTCAGACTCAATTTAACTCATTTGAAAAAACATCAGAATTAATTAGGGGTTTATTTATTTATTTATTTTTTATTTATTTGACAGACAGAGATCATGAGTATGCAGAGAGGCAGGCAGAGAGAGAGGAGGAAGCAGGCTCCCCGCTGAGCAGAGAGCCCGATGTGGGGCTTGATCCCAGGACCCTGGGATCATGACCCGAGCCGAAGGCAGAGGCTTTAACCCACTGAGCCACCCAGGCGCCCCTAATTAGGGGTTTATTATTCATATCAGTTATTTAGCATTTACTAGGAGCCCTACATTGTTTTAAGAACTTTATGAAATTTTTTCATTTAGTATGTGTAGTTCATCTTTAAGGTTATCCATATTTTACAGATAAACAAAAACTTAAGAGTGGTTAGGTTATTGTTTAAATATAGATGTTTTATAGGTTTTAAAGGGTAGTGCCTGGGTGGATAAATGCTGCTATTCCTGGGTTTATCCCTTAGGCTGGAGCTATTTAAAATAATATATATATATATATATTCTAAATAATATTTTACATGTTTTTCATTATGTGGAAAATTTTAATGTAAAAGCTCTGACTTTTTAGACTATAGTCCAAAAAAAAAAAAAAAAGCCTAGACATTAAGTAATCACACAAATACAAAACTAAAATTGTTATAAATGCTCCAAAGAAGTACAGAGTAATATTGTAGGGACTTGGCTCTGGTTAAGTAATTACCTGTGCAAGTGACAATTGAGCTGAAATCTGAATGGTAAGTACAAGTTAATTATAACAGGGAAAATGAGTACAAAAAGCCAGCAATGCTGGGGTTGAGTGAAAGAGATCAGAAAAATAGGTAGGGGTCAGGCCATGCAGGATCTTGTAGACCTCTTAAGGAGTTTATTCATGCTAAGAAAAATAGAGTCTCACTGAACGATTTAGTGAAGTGAAGGGTAACATGTTTAGATATGTGTTTTGAAAAAAAAAAATCACTCTGGTTGCATTTCAGGAACTGACTGAATCATAAGCAGAGTAGTCGTAGGGTGTCATATTTCTTAATGGTAACTATATGAACACACATACAGTAATAATGACTTTATAGTTTTCATTACATTGCCAGATATCTAGAAGCTCTGAAGTACATTTTAAGTACTGTCAAATACTTCCCTTTTGGGGTGCCTGAGTGGTGCAGTTGGTTAAGTTTCTGCCTTTGCCTCAGGTCCTGGGATCAAGCCCCACATGGGGCTCCCTGCTCAGTGAGGAGTCTGCTTCTCCCTCTCATGCAGTCCTCTCTCTCCCTGTGTCAAACAAGAAGGGAAGGAAGGAAGGAAGGACGGACGGACTTCCCTTTCTTCTGCCCTTCTATTTAATCAGAAATAAAATTCTGTCCTTCATGTATTGTTTTGAATGCAAGCTGTAGTTGTTCTACTTGGAGAAGGGACTGGGTTAAGAGCAAAGAAAAGTTGTACCTTCTACTCCTATTTCCTTTTTTTTTTTAAAGTAGGCTCCACGCTGGGCACTGGGCCCAACGTGAAGCCTGAACTCATGACCCTGAGCTGAGATCGAGTCAGAAACTTAACTGTCCGAGCCACCCAGGTGCCCCATCCTATTCTTATTTCATGTAGAATTATGTTTCTGTTTGGTACACTGTGCTCAATAGTTGGTGAACAAGTCTTCTTTAACAGTGTCCATTCTAATATTAAGCTAAATTGAAAATCACTATATAAGCAAGTAAGCATTTATTTACATGGTTGTAGTTCAGCTTAAGCCCTTTCTCCATGTCTCCACTAGAGCATTAAGCATGTTTGTAGTCTTACTTATGGGACAGATGAGGTTTTCTAAAGTTAGCTTTCTAAATTCACATTTGGCTGTCATCTATCATACTGTAAACTCCTCCAGATTTGTGACTGACTCAACTCTCTTCCTAGTACCTTCCAGAGTTTCTACCTTTTCCACTCAGTAAATGGTCAATAAAAGTGTGCTAATGGCTATAAGCCCATACTTGATCATGCATTGTTTTATTTGTTGCTTTGGTTCTAGGGAGAGATTTAGGCATATAGCTTATGGACTATGGGAGAATTGGAAGTTTGAACTCTGTACTTCAGAGGCAGTAGGGACTCCTGAAGGTTCTACAGTCATGTGAAAGGAGGTATTTATTTAAAAGTTAGTTTGTAAGCAGCATCTGAGTATGTGAACGAAGGTAAAAATAAGTGAATTAGAAATTTCACAGTAACACATAGTATACATTATGAGTTGATTGGTAGTAACATACAACTTTGAGGTGAGGGAAAGGCAGAGATGTAAAAAATATTGTGAAGGAATAACCAGATGTGCTAATGATTCATTGGATGTAGAGAGAATGAAGCTATGTATTTTCAAAGCTTTATCTGCTATTCAGAATCTGTTTCCCTTCCTTTGCTGGGCAAAGCAGGACTTAGTCAATGCTCAGCTCATATATTACTTCCTCTAAAAAGTCTTTAACAAGTCTCTCATCCTACAAAATTAATTCTGGAATCTTTGTGTTCCTAAATGTTGATCATGTAATTAGCATTGCCCTGTTACATCATTAATTTATAAGCCCTCATTATGCCTTCATTAAGTATTAGGATTTTAAACCTGTAAGACTACATCATTTGTAGTGATTGAAATAAATAAGTTCAGAAAAGGATTTTTTTTTTGAGGAAAAATTACTTGGTTTTAGATTATATAACAGTTGCAGTGTCCCATTCCTGCCTATGTGATCCAGGAATAAGATTTGGCATATGCTTTTTTTCCTTTGGCTTCACTCTAAAATCTGAGGCGTCCTCTGCATATTCATGTTTCAGATTAATTTAAGTGTCATAAGGCTCAAAACAGCATAAAGTAAAGAGAAAGTGTCCATTTAGTATAAAAATAGGCTGTATATTCAGATAGAATTGGGAGCCATCTTGCTGTTTTTGTTG
The DNA here is from genome assembly GCF_964662115.1 of Mustela nivalis. Taxonomy (NCBI): domain Eukaryota; kingdom Metazoa; phylum Chordata; class Mammalia; order Carnivora; family Mustelidae; genus Mustela; species Mustela nivalis. The sequence continues at coordinate 22,241,376 of NC_139027.1, read as the reverse complement.
TTACTATTGTTTTACCTTACAACTGTGACTTTTCTGAGTTTGTTTGTCACTAAAAAGTGCGTAATGATGCCACTTAAAGACTTCTTGAGTCGGTGTTCAATGTTAAATGAGACTACCTTTATAATATGCCTGGTACATGATTGGTGATTGTGAGGTATATAAATTCATAAGAAATGCCTCATTTATCTCCCAACCTTGTCAAAATGACAACTGTTTTGTTCCTAATAAATGTCATAAGCATGTTTATGTAAAACTTGTTTTTTGAACATGTTCTGAGAGAAATTTTTAAAGGCAGAAAAACAGGATTTTACCTGAAAAGCAAGAAGTTGCTTGCTTGTATCTGAAGACAGAAGCATTGATATTTTAGCACAAAAGCCTGAAGTAGCGCATCGGCTCTTTGTGTCTCTTGTAGAATGATGAATTGAATTTTCTGCAACTGCAAACCATTAGGTGATTCCAACCACCTCATATAGACTGAAGGAAGAAAATTTTGCTAGCAAAGGTCACTACTGGGAATCAGTAGCTGCTGAGGCAATAAGAGGCTGACCACTGCTCCTGATAAGATTGTGTTACCCTTAATGCCCCCACACCCCCAAAAAGCTCACTTTGAATTATGCCTACTGAGGGAAAATGAATGTACATGTTTACTGGTCAAGGGTATGTACGATCAATTATTTTTCTCTATTTTGTCTACCCTCTGTCATCCTGAAACAAAAGTTTTACATTTAACTTTAATACTCTGAACAAAAGAAGATTGAGTAAATACTTGTTCCTTCCTGTACAGGATCTGTATATATCCTAAACCAGGGATAGGATAAAAGCACATTCCATTTATAACTCCCTTAAGTGTTCCACTTCTCATCCACAGTCCCTCAAAGTCATGCTCTTTTTTTCAAAGCAAACTGACTGGCAGAGCCCTTTCTTCCCCGGGTGCACTGTGCTTTCCTGTTGAGATACAAAGCCTAAAATATAGTGTTACTACTCTTGATATCTACAGGCACTAGTCTGAGTAAACCATAACTACTCGTGTTCTGCTTTCTATAAATATCTGTTCAAATTGAGCCTAGAATTTTCTCCCAATTCACTCCATACAATCTTTCATCAGGAACTTGGTTCTTAGTACTTTCACCATATCCTTAGTTCTTAGTAGTCTACTAAAAGACTTCTGTGGCAGCTTATTTTCACCACCAAAGGTGAAAAGATTTCATCAAAGGATTTCATCAAAGGGGGCAGTAGAGCATAAAAGGAATTCAGGCTATAGTCTAGAGTCAGACAGACCTGGGTTCAATTGTCGCTCCACCACTTTGGGCAAATGATTTAACCTCTCTAAGCCTCAGTCTCCTTATCTGCAAAGTAGAGATAATAGTATTTATCATAGGGCTGGCTGTGAACATTAAGTGAGATTATCAATGCAAAATGTTTAACACATTGCCTGGAACATTTTAAACATCTAGTAAATCTTACAAGAGTCAAAGAGTACAGGTAAAAGTTGCTGGGATAGAGGGGAAGGATGCTAAAAGGCAATTTTTATCTTATAATTTAGCCTATGGTATATCCTACTTACCTTCAGATACAAGTGAACCAATAAAAATTATGCTTGGAAGTGTTGCAAGGGAAGACAGTCAAATTTGTTTAGTGATTACTAAGGCCAGAGAATGGAACAATGACTGAGATGTGATTCCTACCTTGAAGAGTCTTAAGAGTTTAGTTTCTCTTTTAATAAAACTTCAGTAGCCACTGTTAATCTCATAAGGATACAACAAAAATAAATAGGTGATATTTTGAAATAACACAGGTCTCATTATAGAATTTAGGAAGAACCGTAAGAAATCTCAGTCTTATATCTTACATGGGTGAAAATCTAGAAGGGCTTTATAAGAAGTAAAAGGGATCACTGCTAGTAGAGTATTAATGAGAACTGAGAAGTGTCAGAAATACTCTATAAATATAATTTGAATGAAAATTACGGTGTGATTGACCAAAAGTATTTCTAGTTTATATGGTTATTTTCTAATTAAGATACCATTGTTCAAAGTCATATAAATCCCAACAAAAATGAAATGTGCAAATATATTATGATACTTATAACATGTCACAAATAAAATTCAGGTTTCCTAAGACTAATGACATGGGGAAATGCTTTATGAAAAAGTGAAAAAAGCAAGCCTAGATATACTATGCTTCTAACTTTTTAAAAATAGAAGATAGAAAAGTATATAGGATTACAGAACTAAAATGATCAAAATAGGATGGTATGTGCATAAAACTGACCCATAGAGAAATGGAACAGTATAGAGAGCCCAGAAATAAACTCATGCATATATGGTTAATTAATTTATAACAAAAGAACCAAGAAGTAGGAACAGATAGTTTCTTCAGTAAATGGTGTTTGGAAAACTGGATAGTCACATGCAAAAGAAATGAAGAGCACTGCACAAAAGTGGTTATACCATGCACAAAAAATCAACTCACAATAGATTTAAGACTTGAATGTAAGGCCTGAAACCATAAAACTAGAACAAAATGGGAGACATTCATCTTGCCAATGGCTTTTTGGACTTCACACTAAAAGCAAAGGTAACAAAGCAAAAATAAATAGTGGGATTACATCAAATTAAAAAGCTTCTGTACAGCAAAGAAAACCATCTGCAAAAAGAAAAAGCAGCCTATGGATGGGAGAAAAAACTTACAAGTCATATATCTAATAAGAGGTTCACGTCCAAAATATATAAAGAACTCCTACAACTCAAGAGGGGGGAAAAAAACCCAAAACCCACAATTACAAAATGGGCAGAGTTAATGAATAGACTTTTTTTTTTTCAAAGAAGACATATAAGCCAGCCGTTACACAAAAAGGTGTTCAACGTCACCAATTATCAGGGAAATGCAAATCAAAACCACAATGAGAGATCATTTCATACTTGTTAGAATGGCTATTATCAAAAAGATAAGAAATAACAAGTGTTGGTGAGGATTTGGAGAAAAGGGAACCCATGTATACTGTTGTGGTAATATTAATTGCTACAGTCACTATGGAAAAACAGCATAGAGTTTCCTCAAAAAATTAAAATTAGAACTACCATATGATCCACCAATTCCACATCTAGGTATCTATCCTAAGAAAACAAAATCACTATCTCAAGAAGGTTTCTGCACCCCCTTGTTTGTTGTAGCACTTGGCAATAGTCAAAAGGTGGCACAACCTAAGTGTTCATCTGCTGATGAAGGGATAAAGAAAATGTGTGTGTGTGTGTGTACATGCGCGCGTGTGTGTAATCATTTAGCCATATAATATTGGAATGGAATATCATTCACCCATAAAAAATAAGGAAGTCCTGCCATCTGAGACAACATGGATGACCTTGAGGTTATTATGCTAAGTGAAATACTTTAGACAGAAAAAAATGTGTGATCTCACTTATACGTGGAATCTAAAAACAAAGCAAAAAAAAAAAAAATGAACTCACAGATACAGAGAACAGATGAGTGTTTGCCAGAGGTGGGGATGCACAGTGGGCAAAATGGATGAAGTGGTCAAGAGATCCAAACTTCCAGTTATATAAATCAATCTTGGGATGCAATGAGCAACATGGTGACTATCGTTCACAATACTGTATTGCATATTTGAAGGTTACTAAGAGAGTATATAAGTTCCCATCACAAAAAAAATAAACTATGTGTGGTGATAGACTTTAACTTATTGTGGTAATCCTTTCACAGTATGTCAATTCATTACATTGTACACCTAAAACTAATACAATATTATATATCAATTACTCAATTTTAAAAAGTGTATAGCAGAAAACCCATACTTAATCACTGATAAAGCTGGTGAGGTTATGAATAAATTTATTTTCTTTTTGAAACTTATATTCAATAAAACATTTCAAAGAAAATGATTCAGGCTCTTCAAATACTTAATACTTTAAAATACTTGAGATTCATGGTATATTAGGCTTCAATTTAACACAAGTCACAATAAAAATCTTTTAGTGTAGGTAAGCTACTACAAAAATAGATGTGGACACAAGACAAAAAGAAACTGAAAAGGAGAAGGATTTCAACACTAATTTAACTCATATTGTTCTAGTATATAAAATTATTACATATCCCTGCCTGTAAGGACCAACCACAGGTCAATAAATAACTTGAGTTTGTTAATAACTTACATAAATCTAATTCTGACGTAGTACTAAATCATACCTTGAGAATAGCTATAAGCTCGAGAAGGATCGACTACTATGTCCATTGAGAAGGAATTGTGTGATTCCTGAGAATGTTTCTCCATCACCTCTACTGTATCACTGGATGAAGATGATGAAGACAATCCCAGTCTAACATATCTTCCTTTTTTACCACAGAGTGAACAATCTACTGGTGTGGCACTAGGTCCCCTGGGCAGTTGAACTTCATCTCTGTTGTAGTTTCTAACAGCTCCACTGTGATGCACAGAGCGTTCCCGTTGCCATATATAATGGGTTGGAGCAATAGCCATAACCTACGATGGAAAGCTTTCTTTTAGAATTTTATAAGACTTTAAAATTTGGTAAAATTAAGTACAAAAATATGACTCACAGGCAGCTATCTTTAAAAACTAGATCTAAAAACCTAAGTTACTTGAGGAGGAGGAGGAAGGAGGGGGAGGGGAAGGGGGAGAGGTAGGGGGAGGGGGGAAGAGGTAGGGGGGAGGGAAAGGGGGAGGAGGGGGGGAGGGGGAGGGGGAGTGACAAATATAATTTCTTAACTGACTTCTCTTTGGTATTTAAGAATGGGGAGGAGGGGGAGGAGGGGGAGGAGGAGTGACAAGTATAATTTCTTAACTGACTTCTCTTTGGCATCACTATCTTTAGCAGTAGGTTTATACCTTTCTTCCTGAACTACAGCAAGTTTAACAATTTCCAGTACCTTCCCTATATTGGGTCTCTGCTACATATGGTCACTGGATTTTGTTCAAAACTCTGTTTATATCACATCTCTACTTTCTAAATTCTAGTCTGGAATCAAATAGTAGCGGACAGACATATCAGTTCTGATGATACTGTGCCATGTAGGACAGAATACATCACAACATAAGAAGAACAGAGAGGGACGCCTGGGTGGCTCAGTTGGTTAAGCAACTGCCTTCAGCTCAGGTCATGATCCCAGCGTCCTGGGATCGAGTCCCACATCGGGCTCCTTGTTCAGCAGGGAGCCTGCTTCTCCCTCTGCCTCTGCCTGCCATTCTGTCTGCCTGTGCTCACTCTCTCTCTCTCTCTGACAAATAAATAAATAAAATCTTAAAAAAAAAAAGAAAAGAAAGAAGAACAGAGAAAAGCTTCCTCTTGATAAAACTGCTACCTTCCATCATGCATAAACTGACTGGAATTGGAATCTTATTCTCATCAGATTGGCATATTCCATAATCTATGAACCAATCTAGAAATTAAGCTATCATCAATCTAAATAATTTCCACCTCAGAGGAGTTGATATCCAAAAAGGTAAACTAATTGTAAGATGATAAGATCAGAATAAATAGGGAAGTTGTCTTTACTCTTTTCTGGAGAACCCCTACATATATTTTTCAATATAATCATACTTCATCTCTTTCCAAAAAAGGACTTGAGGCAGCTGACAAAAAGTTAAAAAAAAAAAAAAGAAAAAGAAAAATCATTAAACTAGGACCCAAAAGGAAAACTTTGGCTAAAGGGAGCAAGCAGACATGCCCATAGTAGACTGATAGAATTAATGTAGTTAGGTATACAATTTGGCTCTTAGCTTCTTTGCAACAACCAAGGTAAAAAAAAAAAAAAAAAAAAGAGAGAGAGAGAGAGAGAGAGGGTGTGAGAGAAAAAGATGAATTAAAAAATCTATACTATCTGGGGCGCCTGGGTGGCTCAGTGGGTTAAGCCGCTGCCTTCGGCTCAGGTCATGATCTCAGTGTCCTGGGATCGAGCCCCGCATCGGGCTCTTTGCTCAGCGGGAGCCTGCTTCTCTCTCTCTCTCTGCCTGACTCTCCGCCTACTTGTGATTTCTCTCTCTGTCAAATAAATACATAAAATCTTAAAAAAAAATCTATACTATCTGAAAGGAGGAAATAAGTTTTTTGATAGTGGTATATAAGAGTGCCAAATTTAAGTACTAGCTGGCCCATCCACTTATTAAATGAATGACCATGGACAAGTTACAATCCTTAAGCCCTAGTTTCTTCATCAGAAAAAATAGAATACTTATGCTACTTCAGTCCTTTTTAAAAATGCTATTTAATTCCTGAGATAAAATAACACAATAGACATAAATGTGTTTTCCAAATTAACCAATATAAGCAGTGGGAAGCAAGCTGTCAGAGAAAACAACACTAGGAATTCATTAAATGTGAAGTTCTCGGTTTGCCACTCAACTGACGTATGATCTTGAGTAAACCTCAACGTCCTCAGTCCTCAGTTTCATCAGATGTCAAATGAGAATTCTACAACCCTCACAGATATTTTTGTGAGGATAAGAATTTATATGAAAATATTTATGAATTTGTACAGCATAATGTAGATATAAATTATTGTAAGCCAGTTTGTAAATACTATCATAACTTGGGTTTACTTTAGGATGAGACTAAAGAAATGGGTTGGCAGTAATGTCAATTAACAAATGCATAGAATACTTAACTAAATTTCTAACAACATGTCTTGCCACTTTAATGCATCAAACCTCAGGGCAAGAATGATATAATTCTTCTTGATAACAACCCCCACAACACTGAACTTGAGTCTTACTCCTAACTTAGCTGTTAAATGAATAGTTAAGAGAACAGGATAAAGTCCAGGTAATTTCCTTTCCTATATACGACCATGATTCAACTGGACCTAGTTGAAATAGCCATAAGAAATCCTATCTATGTGCCCCTGTTGTAACAAGCAGTGCTAAATCAGCCCAGTGAAGAACTTTTATAGTTTATTGTTTTTCTACTACACAGATAAGAATGTATGAAAAAGAATTGCAAGCTTTAGGGGCGCCTGGGTGGCTCAGTGGGTTAAAGCCTCTGCTTTCTGCTCGGGTCATGATCCCAGGGTCCTGGGATCGAGCCCCACATCAGGCTCTCTGCTCAGCAGAAAGACTGCTTCCTCCTCTCTCTCTCTGCCTGCCTCTCTGCCTACTTGTGATCTGTCAAATAAATAAACAAAAAAACTTAAAAAAAAAAAAAGAATTGCAAGCTTTACATTCCATTCACTTTGTCAGTCAGCAGTATTTACTGAGTACCAACTATATGCCACACACTGTTCTAGGGACTGGGGAGTACAATAAGAAAATAAAGATCATGCCCTCTTGAAATTTATATTCTAGCAAGGGTAAATAGACATTAGCAAGATAGGTGAAATGGAATATATTATAAGATGGTTATATGCTATGAAGAAAACTGGGAAAAGAAATACAGAGGAATAGTGGGAGGTACTACTTGTTATTTTAGCAGCTTTATTGAGCTAAAACTCAAATACCATACAGTTCACCCACTTAAAGAATACAATGGCTTTTAGTATATTCAGAGTTGTACAACCATTACCACAGTCAATTTTAGAGTATTTTCATCACTCCGTAAAAAAAGAAATCACACCCCATTTTTCCCTCCCCTCAGCCTCTGGCAACCTCTCATCTAGTTTCTCTTGGGCTTTGTCTATTTTAGACAGTTCAGCTAAATGGAATCATACAATATGTGGTCCTTCGTGACTGGCTTCTTTCATTTAGCATAATGTTTTCAGGGTTCATTCATGTTTTAACACAGATCACTACTTCATTCCTTTCACTTGCCAAGTGATATATCATTGTATAGATATATAATATTGTTTATCCATTCATTTCTTGATGGAAATTTGAGTTTTTACTTTTTGACTTTTATAATAATGCTATGAATATTCATGTACAAGTTATTGTGTGGACATAGCTTTCATTTCTTTTGTGTGTATATAGCTAGGACTGGAATTGCTGCATTGTATGGTAACCCTTTGTTTAGCCTTTTGAGAAACTGCCACACTGTTTTCCGAAACAACCACACTATTTTAAATTCCCACCAGAAATGTATGAGGGTTCCATTTTCTCCATATCCTTACAACACTTGTTCTATTTGTCTTTTTCATAATAGCCATCCTAGGGGTTGTGAAGTGATATGTCCTTGTGGTTTTGATTTTATGCTTCCTTAATGGTTAATGATGTTGCGCATCTTTCCATGTACTTTTTTGCCTATTTGTGTATTTTCTTTCAAAAAGCCTTTTTGGATCCTTGCCCTTTTAAAAGTTGAGTTGTCTTTTTCCTGTGGAGTTGTTCGGGTTCTTTATAAATTCTAGATACAATCCCTTATTGGACAGATAATTGGGAAAAATTTTCCCCTACTTTGTGACTTGTCTCTTCACTTTTTTTATGGTGTTCTTTGAAAGACAAAAATTTTTAATTTTGATGATGATCTCTATTTTCTTTTGTTGCTTGCACTTTTGGTATCATCTCTAAGAAACCTAATGCAAGATAATGAAGATTTATCACTACACCTTTTTTAAAAAGGTGGGTCTTTGATCCATTTTGAGTTAGCTTTTATATATGACGTGAAATAGAGGTCCAACTGCATTCATTTGCATGTGGATATCCAGTTGTCTAGCACCATTTGTTGAAAAGACTATTGTTTCCCCATTGAATTTTCTTGGTACCTTTGTCAAAATTCAGTTGACCATAAAAATGAAGGTTTATTTCTGGACTCTTCAATTTTATTCCATTTCAGGAGATACTACTAGATAGAGGGTGGTAAGGAAAGGTTTCTCTGAGACGATATTTAAGTAGAATTTTGAATGAAGGAGGAAGAGAAGTACACTGATATCTGGGGGAAAAGTATTCCAAATAATAAAATCCTAAAAAAAAAAAAATCCTGAGCTTGGAATGTCCTTGTTGTGTTTAAAGAATGGCAAGGAAGCCAGTGTAGTTGGAGGGAAGTGAGATGAAGTAAAGAGGTAAGAGAGTTGGCAGACCAGGTAGAACTATGATAAGGGTTTTGCCTTTACTTTATGTGAGATGGGAAGCCTCTGGAGGATTTTGAGTAGAGGAGTCATGATTTGACTTGGTTCTAAAAGATTTAGTCGGGCTGGTGTATGAAAATAGACTACAGGAGAGGAAGATTATAAGAGATACTACTTGGAAGGTTATGGCAATAACTGAGGCAAGAGGGAAAAAAAGTAGGGCTTAGTGGTAGAAGAGGTGAAATGGTAGGATGCTAGATTATTTTCTTAAGGTATGGATGTTGGAAGTGAAGGACACCACTTTTTTTTTTTTTGACTGAACAACTAGAATGATGAAGTTACCATTTATTAACATGTGGACGCTTATAGGAGGAGTTAAGTTTGGAGGTCTGTGTGCGGGAATCAGAAACTGGATTTTCAGCATGTTAAGTCTGAGGTATCTACTAGATAATGAAATATAGATAGGGAATTTGATATGCACATCTAGATTTAGGGAAAAGATCTGTTGTCAGTGTTGAAGCCTTGAGAGACTAATCTTTTCTGTAAATCTCATTACACAACTGAGTTTACAGCAATCCAAAACTTTTTAGTCTTTTACATATACACCATTAAGCCATACCATTCTCTGGCTGTTTAACACTCTGATGCCAGCAACTGAAATAACCCCAGCTCTAATCATGTAAATTAAGTTGCTGCAGTTATAGTGCAAGTCGTTCTTAGGAGCGGGTGGGCAATCTGCCATGAGGTGAGCATTACCTAGCCCAGCCTCTTGCCTCTGATACCCACTCCATGCTCTTAGCTGGGTATACCATGGGGCTTGTTTACTTTGGAAAAATCAGAGTGTTCAAATAAGGCCTACTATCATGTCCAAGGATGGCACAGGTGCGCAATTTATCCTCTAGGGAGGTAGTGATAAAAAACAGCAATACAGGACTCTTTCATTGCTCTGTAATTGGAATGAGTTGTTTAAATCCTTTAGTGAGGATCCAATAATATGGGGAAAATATACACATCTGATTTTTCTTATTTTTCTTTTGAATTCAATTCTGAAAAAACTTGGCCTGCTACTCAGTCTTCTTGGTTATTTTTGAATCCTTTCATTTCCCCCAACATTCAACAATCCTCTTAGTCTGATCCACAATTATGCTTGCTTTCTAATATCTTCATCTCATTAATATAATTAAGAAAGTTAATTCTGAAAAGAGTTCTATGATGCATCTCCAAAATAGTCCCTGAAGTTTGACACTAATCCATTAATTGGCTCTTCTGGACTATCATCATTAACTGGATAGGACTTCATTTCATTATAACATTATCTAATTCACATTTACCAAACTTCACTGAACTAGTATAGGTTTACAATGATCACTGCCTTCCATTTAATTTTCTACTCTAGAATATTCTTTAGTTTGAAACATTAACTCTTTTCTTTAGTGAAAACAGAATGTTAGATAAAATAACCCATCTTTTGTTTTTATTTTTTAAATTTTATTTAAATACAATTAACTAACATGTATCATTATTTTCAGAGGTAGAGTTCAGTGATTCATCAGTTGTATATAACACCCAGTGCTCATTATATCACGTGCCCTCTTTAATGCCCATCCCCGTTATACCTCTGCCCCAACCCCAACCGGCAACCCTATTTGGTTCCTATAGTTGAATCTCTTATGGTTTGTCTTTTGTCTCCCTCTCTGGTTTCATCTTGTTTTATTTTTCCCTCCCTCCTCTTATGATCCTATTTTGTTTCTTAAACTCCAATGAGTGAAATCATGATAATTGTCTTTCTCTGATTGACCTATTTTGCTTAGTGTAATACCTTCTAGTTCTATCCATGTCATTGTAAATAGTAAAGGTTTCATCTTTTGATGGCTGAGTAATATTCCATTGCATGTATATATACATATATACATACACATCCATACCACATCTTCTTTATCCATTCATCTGTTGATGGATATCTGAGCTCTTCCCATAGTTTGGCTATTGTGGACATTGCTGCTACAAACATTGGGGTGCAGGTAACTCTTTGGATCACTATGTTTGTACCTTCAGGGTAAATACCTAGTAGTACAATTGCTGGATCATAGGGTAGCTCTATTTTTAACTTTTTAATTACATTGTTTGCTAGAGTGGATGCACCAGCTTGTATTCCCACCAGCACTATAAGAGGGTTCCCCTTTTCCCACATCTTCACCAACATTTGTTGTTTCCTGACTTCTTAATTTCAGCCATTCTGAGTGGTGTGAGGTAGGATCTCATTGTAGTTTTTATTTGTATTTCCCTGATGCTCGGTGATGTTGACAGCATCTTTTTCATGTGTCTGTTGGCCATTTTTATATCTTCTTTGAAGAAATGGCTGTTCATATCTTCTACCCATTTCTTGACTGGATTATTTGTTCTTTGGGTGTTGAGTTTTATTAAGTTCTTCATAGATTTTGAATACTAACCCTTTATTTGATAAGACATTTGCAAATATCTTTTCCCATTCTGTCAGTTGTCTTTTGGTTTTGTTGACTATCTTATTTGCTGTGCAAAATCTTTTTATCTTGATCAAGTCCCAGTAGTTCATTTTTGCTTTTGCTTCCCAAAATAACCCATCATTTAATTTTTAGTGTCTTTCTGTTTTATCTTAATAGAATCTGGCACCAAAGAAACATACTTTATGTATTATTCTATGTGAAAAGAGGTATGATTTTTAACATATTTAAATTTTTAAAAATTTTAGACCATGCAGTTTGCATTTCAATCTTGGGAACTTGAAATTTCACAAACTTTATTTAATGGAAACTATTATTCAGCTCCAAATGTTATTGACATATTTTGGAATGTGCACACTGCTCTTTCCCAATATATTTGTGATCTTTTAGACTACAGAAACACAAACAAAAATACTTACTACAGAAGTAGGTTGCTCTGAAAAACAAATGACAATTTTTAATTATTGTGGTATAAAATTAAAACATCAACATTGTAATATACAAGCTGTACTCAGGGTAACCATCAGGGTTAACAGTCTACTCTCACATATATGAAAAATGAAATATTAGAAGCACATTAAAAAACAAGACAAGGGAAATTACATAAAGAGAAAACTGAGATTACATATATAAAGTACTTAAAAAAATCTTACCTCCTCACAGCATCGCCTGCTTACAATAGCCCTATAGTCAATTCTATCCCAGAGTTGGTCCCTTAACTTTAAGAAATTAGGGAACAATTTTCTCCAGTTTTTCCCTAAAGCCCATGGAAAAATTTCATATTTGGATTCTTCTTCATCTTCTTCAACTGTATTAGCCAGATACCTAACAAAAAAGACCAACAACTCAAAAAAGAAATGGGAAAAGGACATGAACAGGCAGTTCACAGATGGACAGACAGACACACACAATCACTTCTAAACACATAAAAGACATTCAACCTTACTCATAATTAAAGAAATGTAGGTCAAAAATAAAAATAGAGTGAATTTTACCTTGTTGAGTTCTGCATATTTTTGTACTCCTATAAATCTTGAGCTTTGTTCTGGAATGCAGTTAAGTTACTTGGAAACAGTCTGATCCTTTCAGGTCTTACTTTTATGATTTGTTAGGTGGATCTGGAGCAATGTTCAGACTGGGGCTAATCATTCCCCACTACTGAGCCAAGACATTCCTGAGTATTATACTCAATACCCTGTGAATCATGAGTTTATTCTGGCTGGTGGGAACAGGCACTATTTTCAGCCCTGGGTAAATGTAAGGCACTGTTCCCTCTAATCTTTTATTATGCTCTTTCCCCACACCCAGGTAGAATCCTTATACACATATGGGAATCTGTATCATCTTCAATACTTGAGGGTGATCAGGCATGCACAGAAGCAGGAAAACATGACCCATAATAAAAAGTATCATCAGTGAAAACTGAAACATGTTAGAAATAATAGACATTAAATAGACAAGGACATTAAAGCAGTTATATTTATTCTGGATGTTCAAAAAGATAAGGGGACACATCCATTGCACTTCTAGAGATGAAAACTATATAGAGTGGGACTGACAGACTAAATATTGAAGAAGAAAAGATCTGTGCACTGAAGACAGCAATATAAACTACTCAAAATGGACACACACAGAAAAAGAAATAAAAATAATAGAGGTGAAACTGGAGTCCCTAACAGGTACTGGCTGGACAAAAAAAATTTGAAGAAACGGTTGAAAAATTTGGGATTTGATGAAAGCTATAAAGTATTAACAAGCTCAATGAACCCCAAAGCACAAAATATGAAAAAATTACAACAATGCACATCATAATCAAATTGTTCAGAACCAGTGATAAAGAGAAAATCTTAAAAGCGGTCAAACAAACAAGCAAAAAAGACATTTTAGATAAAACAGAAACAGAGATAAGGATAGAGATTTCTCACTGGAAACAATGAAAACCCCCTAGATGACTTTCCAAGAAAGTTAATTACAAAATACATAAGAGAACAAGGCACCATAAACTGAAACAGACCCTGAAGTGTGAAGATACTGAAATAGACAAACACGAAAGGAAACAAGTTCTTAAAAGCAGTAAGAAAGGAAGACAAATGATCCCAAGTGGAACGTTTGAGATGGAAGAAGGAACAGTAAGCAAAGATGTAAGCATGTGGGTTAATGTAAACAAATATTCAGTGTATAAAACAACAACAACAATAATGTGTCTAAGTTTTTGGAGGGCTTTATGTAGAACTACAGATTGCAAAACAAGAGAATATAAGTTGAGAAGGGGGTGACTGGAGTTAAAATACTTAAGATTCTTGATTAAAAATAAATGGGATAGAACTTCCTGGTAGATGAACATGTGGAAATCAGATGTGCTGAGAGGGTATGGAAGCTCCATGCCCTTTTTCCATACCCTGCCCTATGCATCTCTTCCATCTGGCTGTTCCTGAGTTACATCCTTTATAATAAACCAGTAATCTAGCAAGTTAAAAAAAAATAAGTAACTGGGATAACTGTTAAAAGAACAGATATAGGCTGCATAATTTCCTAACAAATAGAGGACAAAAGGTATCAAAAAGTAAAAATTTTAAAAATCTCAATCAAAAAGAAGGTAAGAATGGAGTGGAAGGCAGAAACAGAAAAAGTGGGACATAAAAACAAGATAGTAAAAAAAAAAAAATCAAATATATAAGCAACAATAGAGTATCATTCTGCAGCCAAAATGAATGAACCAGGGCTACTCATATCAGTATTGATGGAGCTCAAAATTCTAAAGCAAAAGAAGGAAGTTACAGAAGAACAGAAAACATGACTATTCTACATAGTCATTGTAGTTTAGGAAAAACTAAACAATATATTATTTAGAGGTTTATACATGGAATAAAGAAAATCAAGAAAATTACTACCTGTGGAAGGAAGGGGGCTCTATCTGGGAAACTGCACTGGGAGCTTCTAAGATTCTGCAATGTTCTTTTCTTGAGTCATGGGTACATGAGTATTTGTTTTGCTTTTTCTTTTAACATACATACATATATACACTTCATGCACTCCTTTTGTAGATATTTCACATCAGAGATTTCCAAAAGGCACAAAAGTATATAGTACACTTCTATTTGGGTGATATATATACTAGTTCATGTATAGAAAATTATTTCTAGACAGATACATATGAAATGTTAATTATCCTTGAGGAAGGATCTTGAGGTCTTGATATGAGGAAGACTTACTTTTAATTGTATATACACTTATGTCCTTCAACAAAAACTATATACATATTCAATTTAGTTACTTTAATATAAAATTCACACCAACATATTACTTTATCCTCCCTTCAAAAATTATATATTATCTTAATATAAAGCACTTCATTGTTAAACCCATTCAGTTATATGAGTCAAAACATGTCTTCTGAAATTACATAAAGTAATTCCTTATTTTAGTATCCCTGAGAGTTCTTATTCAAGGGTAGATAGAAGCCAGAGGTTGGCCCCTTTCATGCTTATTGACTAAGCAAAACATAGACTATCTATAATGTACTATGGTTCTATGAAATCCTGTCTACATTGTAATTCTATTCTAGATTAACAATTTTTCAGGCTCAATGTGATAAAATATCTGTATTTTATACATGTAAGTTGTCTTCTAATTTGAAGTAGATTTTCTTGGAGCAGAGTCCATTTTTTTTTTTTTGGTATAATAGTTAATTATGTTTATCCAAATAAAGAATTAAGAACATCCATATGTTAAGGATGCAAAAAAAAAAAAAACCCAAAAAAGATACACATTCCTTGCCTTTAAGAAGCCTATAGTCAAGTAAAAGAGGCAGCTATGTGTGAAACAAATAACTGTACAATAGAATATGGAATCATGACAATAAAAGTTCAGAGTGTTGTAAGAATACATAGAAGGGAAAAGAACTCGAGTAGAACTGTGGCTAACTGAGAAAATATTTACTGAGAACTATTAAGTCATGCTATATAAAAATTATGATTAGATAAAAAATGGAAATTAATAATCCATGTTATTTTTAACATGGAACTTATTATGCAATATAAAATGCAACTGCATATACTATTACATAGTGTAAACGGACACAGTGCTTTACTGGTTATAAGATTACTAAAACATCAAACAAATCCAATTTCAGGAATCTGGTAAGAATTAAAACTAAAGCTTCTTCTGGTTTGCTTTTAATTTTCAGGTGGGGAAAAACTACAAAATAGATATTGCATCAACATACAGATATAATACTAAAGAGATATGTAAACAGTGAATAATCACTGAATTTGGTCATTGGCAAGTCACACCTGAATTTGCACCCGAGCTCTGCCACTACTAACTTTTGTGAGATTAGAAAGTACTTATCTTCCTAAGTCTCAACTTCCCTATCTGTAAAATAATTAGATAATGTATTTCATAGAGGAGATTCAAGGAGCTTATAAAAATCATTTTTGGGATATCTTACATATAGCATTCAGTATTAGCTAGTACTGTTATATCCCCACAATTTAGCAATCATCACCAAATGTTATAGAGTTCATTTTTCCTCACACTTGGGGAAGTATGTCTTCTGAACACAAGAAGAGATCAGTTTCTTCAAGTCCTATTCCCACTTGGAGTCTGAGTTAAAGACTTTGAATTAAAACTCACTCATCAGTGCTAACAGTTGTGCTATTCACCTTAAGTATTCACATGTAGTTCACTAGTTAAGTCCTTTTAATTATATCACACATTTCCAACTGTAGTATTATATTTAGGTAGAAAACATTTTGAGATTGAGATTGATTTTCTTAAATTACATTGCTTCTAGTAGAATTCTGACCTATAGATCAGAAAGCCATGTTATTAAAACCATTTAATAGACTACAAAGTTAGTATGAACTGTCTAATACAAAGTCAATGGAAGAACTGGAAAACAAACCATATTCCTTGGTCAAAGTTCAGTGTCTTAAGTAAAAGAGTTAAGTCATTTCTAAAGGTATCAGATATGAATAACTTCTATGTTATAGACATAAATCTACAATTAGTATGTCTACAGCATTTCCACAAGCTGTTTAATGTAAAAGGACAATGATGATTTTAACTATAAATTTACTGGAAATTTCAAAGAGACTATTTTTGTTTTTAAAACATAACTAAATTCAAAAGAGGAAAATTTGGGATAATTTATATGGAGCACTCTGAAAAACGTAAAAGGTAAAAAACAAACTTAAGTGGAATACTTAGGCATCTTGCAGGATAAGATCAGTGAAAAGAACATAAAAATATCCTATTGAAGTAAAAAAGTATGTCTTCTATATATAAAGGGCCTGTTCAAAGATATGTATCAGGTTTTAAAAAGCCTCTGTTTATTTTTTTATGAGTTACAATGTTAACTTTATTTAGTTATTTCTTTAAGTAGGCTCTATGCCCAATGTGGTACCCAAACTCACAACCCAGAGATCAAGAGTTGCATGTTCTATCAACCAAGCCAGCTACTGCCCCAAAACAGTGTGTTTTAAATAAGGTATCACGGGCGCCTGGGTGGCTCAGTGGGTTAAGCCGCTGCCTTCGGCTCAGGTCATGATCTCAGGGTCCTGGGATCGAGTCCCGCATCGGGCTCTCTGCTCAGCAGGGAGCCTGCTTCCTCCTCTCTCTCTCTCTCTCTCTCTCTCTCTGCTTGCCTCTCTGCCTACTTGTGATCTCTCTCTGTCAAATAAATAAATAAAATCTTTAAAAAATAAATAAATAAATAAATAAATAAATAAGGTATCACTTATATTACAAATAAGAACCACAAAAATCACTTAGAAGAAAGCATACTTACAGAGCAATAAAGAAATTTATCCTGGTATGCTCATTTATAGTAAATTTAGCTCTCTTGAAATAAACAAAGGTCATAGCCAAAAGATACTATAAGGAAAAAAGTAAAAGTTAATATTAATGTTTTGCTTTCATAAGTAAAATGGCTTTAAAATAGTTATCTTTGAGATGAATAATAAGCTAAAAACAATAAAGCATGACTTATTTTTATTACAGAATTCCCTACTTATTTGGGTCCTTACTTTTTGACTTCTGTAGTCCATGTACATGGTGAGAAATAGTTCTGAACCATTTATCATGATTAAGATTAGGAAGAACTCCTAAATTTTATTATTGCCAATATTTTTTTAACTAAAAGCCAATTTTTTTTTTAAATGGAAGGAAGGCTTTTATTTTTATTTTTTTATTTTTTTGGTGTTACATACTCTGCTTTCTTTTATTTTTTAATTTTTTAATTTTTTATTTTTTATATAAACATATATTTTTATCCCCAGGGGTACAGAAAGCCAATTTTTTCCTACCTTAAATCTCAAATCCATAGACAAGTTGAAATAATAATAAAACAAATAACCATATATCCTTTGCATAGATTCACCAATCGTTAGTATGTTGCCACATTGGCTTGATGCATATATCTATACAAAAACTTTTTCCTGACTCCTTAACTGCAGACATCCATACTTTTTATTTATTCGTTGACTGAATGACTGATCGAAGGGTGGCAATTTTTAAATTGAGGTATAACTGACAAAGTTGTATATATTTAAAGTTTACAATGTGATGATTTGATATACATATACATTATGAAATGAATACCAAAGTCAAGTAAATCAACACATCCATCACCTCATATACCTTTTTTCCTGTTTGTTAAAAACACTTAGGATCTACTCTCTTAGCAATTTCATATACTCACTTTTTAAAATTACCTTTTAAAAATAACTTCTAACCAGAAATTAGAATACATGGCTCTATTTTCATTGGAAAACAGTGTTTTAAATTTGTTATTAGAAAGAAGTATCTAGGCTGGTATTAGGACACTATGCCAGGTCCTATCTATCCAAATTAAAAACAACTTATAGTACCGATGTATTAGATTCCCTCTCATAAAATACCTATTTATCCTGTCTTCATAGGATTGACTACAAAGATTATTCCAAATTTTCAAGGTACTTTCAGTAGAGAACTCTTGAAATAGTGTTGATATGGTATGCCAGTTAGTTACTTTAAAAGCACTGCCCCCTGCTGTCCAGCAACTTTAATTACTGTAATGCACTTAACTGTTGAAAACTCTACAACTCCACATGCACATCTACATAGATATTTTATATGAAGACATTACTGCTAATTTTTAAAAAATATTAGTGACTTTGTGAATATGTTTAAAAGGATTTCATTTTCTAGAAATACATCATCTTGAAAAATTTATGGACAAGATATTAGGATGTCTGAGATTTGCTTCAAAATAATCCAGTTCTGGGAAGGATTGTAGGAAACAAGCAGAGCCATGAGCTGATGATCATAGTAGCTACATGATGGGCACATGGAGGGTCTTTGTTCTATTTTCTCTACCTCAAGATATATATGTTTGAAATTTTCCAAAATTAAATTTCCAAAATTAGAAATTAAAAAAACAAACTCTAATTTTATCTTTGCTACCTTAAGCTTGAAATAAAAGTTTACATCAGTATTAACTTAGTAAGTATTTAATCATAAGCTAGTCTTCCATTCATCCCTTTCCCATTGGTTGTTACATTAAAATTAAGTGTGATGTGAGTCACAATGAATTTTCTGATATGACTACTTGGTCTAAGATGGCATTTACAAAGCTGAAATCATAACTGTTCAGCTAAATCTAAAGACTATAGAAATATCATGGTCCCTATATATGTAAGTTAGCATCATGATGATCTCTTATGAAACACTGGTTCTTAAAGAACATAAACTAATTTTACTCCTTGAAATTACTGGGATTTGTTTTATCTAAGTTACCTACAAAATATCAGAATGTATAACAGACTTCCTTAGTGGAATGAATATCAAAATATTCTTTCTCTACAGCTTTAAAAAAGGCAGTAATTCTGATCAAAATGTATTAAGTCTATACTCATTCTTATTTCCAACCGAACAAATATGGACTTAAGGCCATTTAAATCTCATCAGTAATATTCTACAATTCCTCAAGTATAAAGTAAATCTCTGACATATGCTAATTTTAAAAATTTCAAAATTTCAAAAATTTCAAAAATTAATGTGTAAGGGCTTCACTTTGAGGGAGTAATGCAGGTTCTTTTTCTAACCTTAATTAATATGATTAAAAATTCTTATAAGGCTTTTTTAAAGTTCTGATGGTCTAGTAACATAATAATGCTGATTAACGATTACACTGTTAACAAATTTACCTTGTCTGCAATTTTACAGCAGCAGTCCATCCACAAGAAATCTTGAATTAAATCATCATCTACAACAAAAGATAGCTATGACTTGTCTTTTAAAAACAGAATCCTTTTGAAGAATTAAATTCTAGATAGAGGATTATAAATGGTGCTTAGAAAGCAAACAAAAATGGCCCGACCAGTGTTGTCTAAAATGTAGTTTGCATTTCTTTGGTAAACATGGCAAGCACTGTATGAAAAGCTACTACTTTACTCTTGGGTTTCCCATCTGATTTGCTCAGACTGGAGGGGAAGTGTTAGAAGTGTTTGATTTCTTGCTGCCCAATAGCTCTTTGAGAAAGATGTCTTGGGTAACTCTAGATTAGCACTTTATGACTTCCCAAAATCTATCTTTACTGGTGGAAATGGAATCTGACAAAAGATAACTCAGTCTTTAGTAAATAATGTCTTAATGAATATTACTTGTTTTATTCTTTCTACTACTTTCTCCTATTAGATCTCAGGGTATTTTTAGTTTTGAATTCTTCTTTTCATCTCCTATTTATCTCTGCCCAATTATCTATTATCTAAATACCAGTGAAAATGTCTATATAAAGAAGATTCATAATTTATTACCTATTCATAATTAACATGTAATTTTGGAAAAACAGTATTATGACAAAAGATTAACAAAAATACTTTTAAAAATATGCAAAATTAGGTCAGAAACACTCAATTTTAAAAGGCTAAAACATATATTCCCTAAATATATGAGTAGCTGTCGGAATATAATCTGAGAAAATCTGCTTTTTCCCATTCACCCCCTTCATTTTAAGTTAAATAACAAACAAAACATACTTCTTTATACTCATTTTTACATCCTAGAAATATCAATATGCTCAAATATATGGAAATTCCAGGAATAAGTACCATTTTCTTAGACTAATTAATTTCTTCTTAATTTCATTTTTTAAAAGTGAACTCTAAGCCCAACATGGGGCTCTAACTCACGACCCCAAGATCAAGAGTTAGTTGCATGCTCTACTGACTGAGCCAACCAGGCCCCCAACTATTTCTTAGATTACTTACAGTAGAGCCAGGTATTTTCTCTTATTTCTCATGATCAGTTACGAATAATAAAAACGTTTGTGGGTAATGGTTTTGCACCAGTCTTAAAGAGAAAGGGAAATTTATATTAACAACATTCTAGATCCTGACAGGGAATATTCTGGTAGTTCAACATTTTTCTATTTATATTTTTCTTCTGTTTTGCTTTTCTTTAAAATCTTAACCAGCTTGCCCACCTTCCTTTCTTCCTTTCTTTCTGAAGATTTTTGTCTTCTGAGTAGGGCAAACACTCTTGTCCCCAACTATCTTATACACTTCTGCCTGTCACCTGGATCTAATAGACTATGGTATCTACTTGACTTGCTTCATTCCTACAGATATTAACCAGATTCATCTATTCTACTATTTAATCTGTATACCTTACTACCTTACCTTAAAAAATCTTCCCTTCCTTGGCTAATAGAAGTAATATAAAGAAATTTCTTTTTTAAGAAATTTGTCAACAAGTAGTATTGTCTCGTGATCTGAGCAAATAAATTTAAACTCAATTTCATTACATGAGTATGATGATAAAGCATAATTTTTAACAAGATCCTCTTATGTGAAGTGCCTGGCTAGTTCAGTTGAAAGAACATGCAACTCTTGATCTTGGAGAATGAATTCGAGCCCCATGTTGGGTGAAGAGAATACTTAAATAAAAATAAAATATTTAAAAAAATATATTCCCTATATATAATACTGAAGCTTCTTGAGGTTGACCAATCTTCCCACTTTGCTCAGTTTTAGCACTGATAATTCTGGGAAACACCTCAGGCCTAATCAAACTGGGTCAATTGGTTCATCTGAGACTTCATGTAGCTATTTTACTTAGGTCACACAAAACTCATAATATGAACTTGAATTGCCCAGAATTCACATTTGACACTTGGATTTAAGTAGTCCAGAAGCTAGATGAGTCTGAACTTCTAAACCAAAAGCAATCCAAAATAACAAAAACCCAGCATTAAAACAAAAACAAAAACGACCTAAGTAAAACAAAAACAAACTGGCTGGAGACACAAATGACATAGAAAATAACATCCTCTTTGATTATTATGAAAACAGTAAAGTAGACCTTTATATTCTCTCAGTTTTAAGTACTTTACAATTACCCCTATTAAAATATTTTAAACCTACCAAATAACTTAAAGAAAGCAGTCATTTCCTGACGCTGTATAACGAGACAGGGTCCTTTGGGGCGTTTAGACTTGTTGCTATTATGTGCATTTTTTTCAGATGCTGGCCAATTATCTTTAAAAATAGGACGCTTCAGATTAATGGGTTTTTTAGGCTGATGTGATCTATTTGACCCTGATTTTACATGAACAGTGACAGTAGGTGGTGTCTCACAACACAGTTGATTATGTCTCATTTTGGTTTCCCAAGGTTCCTGTAAAAATAAAACATATAATTATTTACCACACTCTTGTTCATTTCTATATAAAAACAACTAATCAGATGACATTACAGATGCATTCATATAAAGTGTTACTGAACTTGCTACTAAAATGTTATTTGTGATAGTGACCCATGTAAGAAATTGCTTTTAGAATTCAGTGCTAAGAAATGCTATGCTTTCTTTGCGTAATTGATATACCTTCTCTTCCCAACAGTAAGATCCTGTATACCATTTTTCTTTGATGGCTAGGGACCCCAAAACCAAATTTGAAAATTAATTACAGGAACTATGCCGAGTCTATAATCTATTTGTGGTATTCTTTTTTCTTAGTATTTTAAAATTCTGCTTCTATTGACATAATTTTACCATATAGTTATTATATATGCCACTTAAAATTTTTTATGGAAAAAGGCAAACTATTTCCAGAACTAAATTATTATCATATCAAGTCTTATATTGAAAGCAGTCCCACACAAAATATTTTTTTATTGGTTAATTCCTTGATGTTACACAATTCACTTATTCAACAAGCATTTATTGGTATTTACTGAAAAGTTTAAACATTCCTAACAAAGAAATGTAGGGTATTTGTGCTTTGAGGGAGTCTCATAAATTGATCACTCTAATTTTTAAAGTTGTAAGTGTATGACCGTATTATTTGAGTGATTGATTATAAGTGTACATGAATGTACAGTGTTATAATCCAACAAAATTAGAAACAAAGTTAATTCATCAATACTTAACAATATGCAAAATCATTACCATGTTTGGTGGTAATCAGTTCACATAATTACTAGTTAGTATTACTTTTGTGGTCAAAGTATTTATAGAATAGGAAATGGAGATAAGCATAGGCAAAGCAAGAAACTACTCTAAGACCCTAATGAGAACCTCTGAATCCATAACTCACAGTGACCCAGGCAGCCATGCCGCCCTTGGTGTTCAAGGAGTTAGGTACAGATTCTCCTTCCTGACCCTCAGAAACTTCCCTGCTGAAGGAAGGAATGGAAAGTAAGATTGGATATAGTAGGGCTAGATCAGCAATGCCCAATATAATGTGAGCCACATATGTAATTTTTTATTTTTTAAAGCTGTATTCCATTAGTATAAATAAGCAAATGGCCTGAATTTTAGTATTTTATGTAATCTAGTATGTCTAAAATATCAATTTAGTGTGTAATCAATATAAAAATTAATGAGATATTTTACAAACTTTATTTTTAAACCAACTCTTTGAAAGCTGGTATGTATTTACATGTACAGTGTATTTCAATTTAGCTGCTAAATTTCCAACAGTTAGAGTGAAATGTAGTCCTACCAAAACAATAGTGTATAAGTGAAAAATATTTTATACTCCTCCAGTAATTAAAAGTAAAAATTCTTCAGTTGCACCATCCACATTTCAACTGCTCAACAGCCACATGTAGCTAGCAGCTACATATTAGACAGCAAGGTGCTAGATAATGAACTAGGCAGAGGAAATTATATTCAATTGTTCTATAATCGCTTCTCCTTACTCTGTTTCACTCTCCTCCCCTCACCTCATCTATCTTCTTAGATCCTAAGGGCCAACCTAATTGAAGGCAATTATGGAGTTGGGGTGCTACAAACTCCACAGAAAAAGTAATGAGTGGGCACCTGGGTGGCTCAGTGGGTTAAGCCGCTGCCTTCGGCTCAGGTCATGATCTCAGGGTCCTGGGATCGAGTCCCGCATCGGGCTCTCTGCTCGGCGGGGAGCCTGCTTCCTCCTCTCTCTCTCTGCCTACTTGTAATCTCTCTCTGTCAAATAAATACATAAAATCTTAAAAAAAAAAAAAGTAATGAGTGATAAATTATACCTTGAGACTTGCGTAAGAACTCTCTGCTCTTTCCTACTGACCTCATTGGGGAGACAACTGGAGGTCTCATCTGCATCTTTTTTTAAAAGTAAGAGCAGCCTTACAACTAGATAG
Source organism: Mustela nivalis (assembly GCF_964662115.1). Classification (NCBI taxonomy): domain Eukaryota; kingdom Metazoa; phylum Chordata; class Mammalia; order Carnivora; family Mustelidae; genus Mustela; species Mustela nivalis. Next base: position 22,217,309 of record NC_139027.1, on the reverse strand, counting down.
AAAGAATTAAATTTGGGCTTTTCAAACTGGGGTGAAGGGGCTAGGCTTGGGGATGGAATGTACCAGAATATAGAATAACTATGGTATATTTCCCAGGAGGTAAGTTTTACTCAATATTAAGTAAATAACTTAAAATAGTTTTGTTATATTAGGACAACCATGGATATATTGTGAAATAGAATGCAAATACTGTCAATCGAATAAATATGTCCACAGTATAGCTTTATACTACTCCACTAAACCCTTATGTATGTGTTGGGATACTTCAAATAAAAATTGAGGAAATGGGGAAAGAACTGTGTGAAATTCCCCAAACAGAGATTCATTGAAGTTAATCAGCAAACACTGGGCTGGAAAGTTATGAAGGAGCTTAAGGATAGAAGCTATCAATGGTATGTTCCTGGTCAAATTTCACCTTGATATAGTTTAGTTTAGTTTAGTTTAATTTAATTTAATTTAATTTTTATTTATTTATTTGAGAGAGAGAGAGATCACAAGTAGGCAGAGAGGCATGCAGAGAGAGGGGAAAGCAGGCTCCTCGCGGAGCAGAGACCCCAATTTGGGGCTCGATCCCAGGGCCCGGAGATCATGACCTGGGCTGAAGGCAGAGGTTTAACCCACTGAGCCACCCAGGTGCCCCTAGATAGTTTTAAATTTTGTTTTTTATTTAGATATAATGAGAGAATAGAGTTCTCATGGCAAGAAGAAAAGAATGCAAGGCAAATAAAAAATATGAGCCATTTCAGGGGGTGGCTCAGACAGATAAGCAGCTGCCTTTGGCTCTGGTCATGATCCCAGGGTCCTGGGATCAGGCAGTGTCAGGCTGCCTGTTCAGCGGGAAGCCTGCTTCTCCCTTCCCTCTGCCACTCCCTCAGCTTGTACCTCTCTCATGTGCTCTCTCAAATAAATAAAAAAACTCTTAAAAAAATATATGAGCCATATCAGGAAAAGCTAAGAGACAGGGAAGAAGGAGGAACTAGAAGAAACTATGCTCATATGGCAAAATCCTTTAATGAGTTTTTACATAGACTCCACCAACATGAAAATAATCATACCAGAATTCACACTTGAATAGGATATCTTGGATTTTTTTTAATAGACCACAGTTAATCTATAAGCAACTGAAATAATTTCTTTTCTCTGGGGGCAATATAAAGAGTAGTAGGGGTGGTGGCTCACAGAACCATACAATAGTAGTAGTATTTGGGGACTCGTGTGGCTATATGAAAAATCTAAGAGCAATATCCAATGGCATTTCAGGGCAGGCAGGGAAAACTTGACTTCCTTATAATTATAGTCTCACACTAAGCACTTAATATGTGCCAGACAATGTGCTAAAAGCTTTAAATGCATTTTCTCACTTAATCCTCAGAACTTTTCTATAAAATGGGCATTATTTATCCATATTTTCTAGATGAGAACTTTGAGGCTTAGGGAAGAAGAAAATTGCCCACGGACACATATTTAGTGAGTGGTAAAACTAGGACTTGAATCTGGGACTGTTTGACACCAAAGTCCCATATACTTTAACCACTAAAAAACTTTTAATAAATTAAATGAAGTCATGTGTAAAACACTTGACACATGATAAGCAGTCTAATACTACTCACTGTCATCTTGCCAAGACACAAAGCCAGCTTATGAGCTTTTGCTTTATAAAAATTTAAGTCTAGCATTTGCATTGTAAATATGCATGTGACACTGTGACTTAGTGGTTAAATAAGCCATTGTTTTAGGGGAGAAAGATGGGTTTATCACCGTTTTTCTAAAATAATTCTTAGAAAAGAATCCTTATTGAAATGACTATAGCATCTTTCCTTATCATAACCACAAAACTTAAATTGTTAAAAAACAATATAGCAAATTGAAAAAAAATATTCTGGCAAAATTGCTGGAAGTTTTCGTGGGGCTATTATAAAATCTCCATTATTCTTATGTTTTAATTTTTTTTCTAATTTAATTTATCACCTAATGGTTATAGAATAGTTTAAAAAAATTTTTTTTAAAGATTTTATTTATTTATTTGACAGACAGAGACTACAAGTAGACAGAGGCAGGCAGATAGAGAGGAAGGGAAGCAGGCCCCCCGCTGAGCAGAGAGCCCGATGTGGGACTCGATCCCAGGACCCTGAGATCATGACCTGAGCCGAAGGCAGCGGCTTAACCCACTGAGCCACCCAGGTGCCCCTATAGAATAGTTTTAGACATAGCCAAGCTCTAGGTGCTACAGTCTAGTAAAATTACACAGCACCGACATTTCGATAGGTTGATATCTGATTAGAAATCCAACCCATTAGTGAATAAACCAAGACACTTCAATTAAGTGGTGGGAATAAATGGAAACTAGACTGAATAGGATGACAGGTGATGTGTTATAAAAGGATGTGCACGAGGTGTGAAGCTCCTCCCCTTTTCTAAATGTGGCAATCATTGGAAAGAAGAAAATGAACAGCAGCTAGAAGGGACAATAATCAAAGGAGAATTTTTCTTTTAAAGACAGGATTTTTTTTTTTTTTTAAGATTTTATTTCTTTATCTGACAGAGAGAGGGAGAGAGAGAGAGCACATCATGGGGAGCAGCAGGCAGAGGGAGAGGGAGAACCAGGCTCCCCAAGCAAGGAGCCCAATGCGGGGTTTTGATCCAAGGACCCTGGGATCATGACCTGAGCCGAAGGCAGCCGCTTAACCGAGTGAGCGGCCCCGGTGCCCCGAGAGACAGGATTCTTAAGTGTGCCTGAAGGCAGAAAGGAAGGAGGAGCCAGTTGAGAGTATATGCTAAAATACTGGAGAATAGACCTTTACTAAGACTGGATTCTGTCTAGCTATGTGACCTTAGGTTATTCAAATCCTGGGAACACCCGTGTCCTCACTTATGATGATACTAGAAACACCTGTTTTCTTAGAACCTGCACAGACTAGTATTCAATAAAAATTATTAGATATTGTTAATAATCCACATTTAGTAGGGTTAATGAGCAAAGGAACTATATGGACACAGTGCTGAACCCTTAGCAAAAACTCCAAATACAGCAGTACTATTATTTTATCTTTTTTATAGGTAACGGTACCTTTCAAGGAAAGAAGAGTCAGAATATGACAGCCGCATTTCATCTCCAGTAATAAATATAATTTAAATGTTAAAATTGTATTGGTGACAGAGATCATAGGTATTGTAAAACGCGTTTTTGTTAGAGAATAAAATTAACAGGCAGAATCTCAATTTTGACAAAGCATGGGTTTTTCGGTCTTCAAGTGTTCAATTACTTCACAAGTTTCTTTTCTAAAAATCGAAGCTGGCTGGTCTGCGGCCGTGCTGGACCGGGCAGGAAAGGGCACCGCGAAACCGGGAGAAGGGCTCGGGCGGAGCACGGAGATGCAGCCGCTCAGATCCCGCGACTACGGTGCCGTGGCGCCTGGGCAAGAAGACGTGATGAAGGCGGCCGAAGGAGAAGGGGCGGACGCAGAATGACACTGGCCCACCCGGAGGATAACTTTGGCCGGGGCCGTCCCCGCCCCCCACCCCCGGGCCTCTCTGCCACGCCGCGCGCCGGGAGAGCCCGACGGCAAGTTGTCCAGGCCCGCGGCGGGAGGCCACCGCCCGGCACGTGCGAGCGCGTCGTCCCTCCGTAGCTCCCGTTGCGCCGCCGGTCCGCGGCCTCCCGCGCGAGGGCACGGGCTCGCGAAGCCCCCACAGAACGACGGAGGGGACCGGCGAGCTCCCGAGGAGACCACGCCGGCTCGCCCACGCCACCGCTCGTAGCCGCCTCCCCTCGCCGCCCAACTCCGACCTGGACGCCCCCCGCCCCTCTCCCGAGCCCAGGCCCCGCACGCTGGGAGGGCGTGTTCCCGTCGCGGCGAGGGAGCCTGAGGGGACTCACGAGCGGAAGCGCGTAGGAAAGGGGCCGCAACGCCACCCAGTCCTCACACACGGTGGGCGGCGGGGCCCGCTGCCAGAGGGATGGAGGGACCAGGCGCAGCCGCAACTGGAGGGTGGCCGGCGAGGCCCGAAGACAGGGCGCGAGCGGAAGATACCTGAGAAAGCCTGGGGCTGCGGAGAGGGCGCCGGGCCGCGGGACAGCCTCCCCCGGACGCTATGAGGCCTCAGGCGGTTGCTCGCCACACGCTCCACAGCGGCCACTACCCGCTCGGAGACCTCCCGCCAACCGGGAGCGAAGCTCGTGCAGGCCAATCAGCGCACAGAACCGCCGCCGGGGGCGGGGCCCACCCGAGGTTGCGCGCGCCGCGCTCCCCCCGCCCAGCTCCAGCTGGAGTACTCCCCCTCCCGCGAGGCTGGTGCGTGCGGAGACCTTGCTGCCAGCCGACCTACCTGGCGGTGCGGACCCTCTGGGCCCGGTCCTGCCATAAAGCCGCCACCCTCCCAGACCTCTTCTGGCCTCCTAATATAGCCCTTTCCTCTTGAACGTTTATCAAAGCCAGGATTGTATTCGAGCCTTTTCCCTTCCCTTCCGTTGGACAGAGAGGCCCGGTGGGGCTGGGACTTCAGGTCTTCCCAGCTCCTTTCCACCCCACAGCACCAAGCGGGGCGCCTTGCACACACACACTAGTAGATACTTAATGAAGAGAAACGTCAATAGTAGGAGGACAAAGAATCAGAAATTAACTTTGCGGCAGCAATTGTAATGCCCAAAGTTACTGCTACGTTAAATAACTGTATGAACAGATGAAGAATCACTTAAACGAAGAAATGTGTGAATACCGTGGCAGCGGTGGTGTTACACTATTTCATGGAATCTACGGTTCTAAGCTGTAAATTCTTCAGGAACCTTTTCATTTTGGTCTCATTGTAGCCCTTGGCCAGGTGCCTGGGATGTAACTGATGCTTAGTAAACGCTTGTAAAGTTAAGTAAACGTTTGTTTTCATTCTAAATATATCTCCCCAGTTCTACCTAATTCTTTACTCCAAACTTACATACTTGCTTTTCTCAGAGCATCTCTTAAACTTTCTTTTTTGAGCTGGCGTATATGGTGCTCTTCTTCACCTTCATTTAAATTTTCTATCTTATATCCATCCTTTAAGACCCAACTTAAGCCTTCCGCCCATCATCTGAGTACCTAGCGCAAGACTGTGCCATTCTTGTATTCTTGTAGCACCTTCTAAAGCTTATTTTTGCAATCTTATTAACCAGCTCTTTAATAAAAATATTTTATGTGTACATATGGATACAATTTTACATAAATGGTGTTGCATACATACTTTAAAAAATGGAATGTTTGATATGTACAAAAGAATATATATAGTAACATATATGCAGGCAGCAGAGCATAAAACATAAACTGGAGAAGCCACTACCCACTACCCCTGGGAGAACCAGGCTCCCCAAGCAAGGAGCCCAATGCGGGGAAAAGAATGACCTAACACCCAAGAAATAGAACATAATACTGATGAGATCCCGTGTGTTCCTCTTCCTCCCCTTACTTTCCTTAAGAGGTGACTTTGGCTTTTCCCATTCCCTTAAGATTTACTGGTATATTTAAACACAGATTTTGTTTGTAAATTTAATACTTAGTATTCTTCATAGTTTAAGATTTTTAACACGCTAATGCAGAAATTGTAAAAATTTTTTGTTGTACAGAATTCTGTTCTATGAATATACTGTAATTATCACCATACTCCCATCAATGGTCATTTGGGTCATTTTTTGCTACTGTGAAAACTATGAGCCTTCTTGTACACAGACTTGGTCATCAGTGGCTGTGCTTCGGTAAGACCCCATTAGTTATAGCTGGTACAGTTTCTGATTAGTTGGGTGGTCTGACTGGTTGGTGTCCATGTCTCAAATATTCAACCACTACTGCTTGTACATGCCCCATGGTGCATGCAGCATGTAGTTTTCCTATAAATGCTCTGAAGTGAAAATTACAGGTTTTAGGGTATACAATTTGCAAGATTACAAATGTTAAATTCAATTCCCAGGTAGTTGTACAAATTTTATTATTTTTATTTATAAATAATCTATATGTTCAACATAGGGCTCAAACGCATGACCCTGAGATCTGGAGTCACAGGCTCTACCAACTGAGCCAGCGAGGAGTCCCCAGTTGTACCAATTTTAAGAGTTCCTATTGGTCTACATCTTGCCAACTATGCATTTTCAGACTGACTAAATTATCTCTTAAAGTATGCCATAGAGAACACCTTTGAATTTTCTTTTCAACACACCTTTTCTGGAAATATTCTACTCAACCTCCCAAACAACTTGGCTGCAAGGATAGCAGATGTATTCATACAGTATCATCACTCTTCTTCAGTTGTTGGGACTCCTAAGCACATTTCATCCAAGCTGGGTCAAATCTTCTTCCTGGAATTTACACTAGCACCCAGAATTCATTGTGGCTGACTACTCTCTTATACTGGAAGCAATACAACTCCTGAGAAGTATCAGGATGGTAAAATAATGAATCTAACAAAAGGACTGCATTAAAGTTTTCTCTAGAATACATTTCTTCACTGTACCTTATTTTTTGTTCCTTACTGAAAATCTATCTTTCCCCACACTTGCTTCTATGACACAATCCTTATTTGTTAAATTGAGGCAACAGCCTTTCCACTTCCAAGTTTAGATTCCTAATTTTAAGTGTTCATAAATACTAGGGGATTTTTTAAATGAAGATTTAATTTATTTATTTGACAGACAGAGATTACAAGTAGACAGAGGCAGGCAGAGAGAGGAAGGGAAGCAGGCTTCCCGCTGAGCAGAGAGCCCGATGTGGGGTTCGATCCCAGAACCCTGGGATCATGCCCTGAGCCAAAGGCAGAGGCTTTAACCCACTGAGCCACCCAGGTGTCCCATACTAGGTGGTTTTTAAAAGACAAAATGTTACACTATACCACTTTTCTAAAAATATTTGAAGTAGCTCACAACAAAGGTGGCCCTAATGTCAATTAAACAGAGAACCTAGACTACAGAAAGGGGGAGGGGCAAGAAAGGAGCCATAAAGATCTTGGCAATTTTGATTCTGAACAAGAGGCAATTTCCCGGGGCACCTGGGGGGCTCAGTGGGTTAAAGACCTCTGCCTTCAGCTCAGGTCATGTTCCCAGGGTCCTGGAATTGAGCCCTGCATCGGGCTCTCTGCTCAGTGGGGAGCCTGCTTCCTCCTCTCTCTCTGCCTGCCTCTCTGCCTACTTGTGATCTCTGTCAAATAAATAAATCTTTTTTTTTTTTTTTTAAAGGCAATTTCCCCAATATGCCTGTCAGGTGCTACCTGGGAAGGATTTCTTTAAGTAACTGTACACAATTTCTCATGCTTTTAAAATTAACTATTATTATTATTTTGAGAAACAGAGAGTGTGAGTTGTACGGAGAGGAAGGTAAGGGAGAGAATCTTAAGCAGGCTCCACACTCAGTGCAGAGCCCCACATGGGGCTCAATCTCATGACCCTGAGATCACGACCTGAGCTGAAATCATACTGGACACCCAACCAATTTAACTACCCAGGTGCCCCACAACTTCTCATATTTACCAATATTTTACCAAATGAAGATGATAGTTTTGATAATACACTGAGGATAAATGAAATTTGGAACTGTTAAAAACAAGTTCCGGGGCGTTTTTTTCTTTTTGGGCTCTTTTCTCCAAAAGATCAAGGTGTCAAAACACCAAGTTTTGAAACTCACTTGCATTCAGTATAAAAAAAAAAAAAAAAAAAAAAAAAGCTTGCATGCCTACTATGGGCCAGGCACTACTCTAGAAGCTAGAGATACACCAACAGGAGAAAAAAAAAAGAGAGACAAAAAATCTTTGCCTATATAAGCTTACATTCAGGTCACAATTAGACTGATTGTCTAAGGGCCAAATACAACAAAGTCTTAAAGGAATGTCCAATATACTAATTGATCCGTACAACGAATAATTGATTTTCTTTAAAAAATGGAATAGACCATAGTTTGCGTTAATCTGTCAATGACCACACCCAAAGAGTTTAGGGAACTCAGCTGATGAAAGATTAAGGTACTTCATTCAAAACAGGTATTACAGTACAGTAACAGAAAGCTTTTAACCTAGATCTGTAATATTATCAAATTAACCTCAGTGGAGTTACCAGGCCCTAACTAGGCATGGGCTACAAAACCTGAGGCAATTATTCTGGGACATAGGGACTCTCTTTTCCTTCCTATTTATTTATTTTACAGAGAGATAGGAAAGCACAAGTAGGCAGAGCGGCAGGGAGCGGGAGAAGCAGGCTCTCTGCTGAGAAGGGAGCCTGACACAGGACTCAATCCCAGGACCCTAGAATCATGACCTGGCCAAAGGCAGCCACTTAACCGACTGAGCCACCCAGGTGCCCCAGAACTTGTTTTTAAAACTTTCTTTAGTTAGATACTACACAAGAGCTCCATGTTGAAAGTTGGGTCCTGGGCTTCACACATTTTTATGAGATAATAAAGTAGGTTATTAATTTTAATTTGGTAAATTGAGTAGCTTCATGAATTCTACCAATAAATGATTTCTCAAGTAATTCCATCCCTTACACCTGCATGAGAGAGCTAGAGAGACCTGAATGAGAAAGTAAATCACAGTGACAAAGAAGTTTATAAGTCAACTAATACAGGAGGTGGTGGCTGAGGAAGTAAGTTTTGACTTTTATAATTTTCTAACTAGAGAACTTGTTTAGAAATTCTGGAATTCAAAGGTACAGGTAAAATCCAATTTTAACAGATCAAAATTATTACACTGAATCTAAATTTCACTTTTACTGAATAAACATTTTAAAGAGAGCAAAGATAATAAAACTCTATGTGTATACTTACATGGAATCGGTTTATGTCTTATTTAACTCCTGTTCATTTTGCAAGGTATGAAAATCTCTTTACCACTTTAAAATTCCTTTAACCACTTGGCTGTTTAAGGAAATTATAAAACACTGAAAACTATTAGCAAAAGGGACACAGTATTTCTCAGCAGATGCCACTGGTATACTTAGGCTATTTAGTGTCTTTTCAGGCACAGCTTTGATTCAGGGATGGATTCATAAGGAAAGGAGGAGGGGGGTTAGGTCAATGCAGATAAACCGGAACAAACCTGACCACTTTCCTTCTCTAAACACATTTTTAGTATATAGATGTGAAAGAAAATAATTGTTCTTTTGGTTCAACAGTTATGGTTGCCAAGGAGACAAAGGAACAAACATACCTGAACTTATAAATGATGATACTATTTCAGTTCCTTGACTCAGTGAATATACTTTAATGTTCTTAAGGCATACATCTCAAGATGTTCCTGGTTTTCCCTCAGATGAATTTTTTTTGAAAGGAAGATATATATCCTTTCAATACCCCTAACACTTCCAGTTAACAAGCCACCTTTTAAAGCTTTCAATTCTTCTTGCTGGTAGCCTGACTCAACATTTTGCACAAACCAGTCTTGACGATCATGATTAAAATTTGTCCCTAGGCAAAATTAAAATGAAAAATGTTGAAGTTTCAAACACAAGGAGTAGCACAATGTAGGTGATTTTTTCCAGTTAGGAACTAACAAAAATATAACCTGATAATTTGTGATCCCTCATACTAGCATGTTTAATTTAAATGTCATGACATTTGCATTAAAGATAAATTTGAACATAGAAATTAAAAACCAGAGAGGAAGAATGACATAAATTTAGTGACACTAGAATCACAGGGTATTTTTCTCTTAAGAAATGGGAGTTTTATTTATTTGAAGTAGCAGTGTTACCAACGAGATAATATTTGTAACATTATATGATAGAAACTTTTTTTTTTTTTTAAAGATTTCATCTTTTTATTTGACAGACAAGAGATCACAAGTAGGCAGAGAGGCAGGCAGAGAGAGAGAGAGGAGGAAGCAGGCTCTCCGCGGAGCAGACAGCCCGATGCGGGCCTCGATCCCAGGACCCTGGGATCATGACCTGAGCCGAAGGCAGAGGCCTTAACCCACTGAGCCACCCAGGCGCCCCTATAATAGAAACTTTTAATTAAAGTGGTTTTAAGATGGCTTGAGTAATATTTTTTTTTAGTAATCTCTACACCAACATGGGGCTCATATTCATGACCTTGAGGAACGAGAATCCTATGCTCCTCTGACTGATCCAGCCAGGAGCCCAACTGCTTGAATAATTTTTAAACATAGATTTCTATCCTTTAAATTTAGTGACCAATATTAACATGCTTAATGACTATTTTTTCATATTCAATACTGACCTGGATGAATTATTATAAAAACACAGTAAGTTGAATTCAAACTAATATGTTCTAAACGGAGATTAATAAAAGACTGTCCTGTCTCCCGCCAAAAATGTATTTTTCTAGCCCTGCTTCACTACGGCTATTAAGAGTACATCTAAAATTCTACTAGAAATTGCTCAACTTTCACTCCGATTAGGAAGATATTTAAATCACGTTACATAAAAGCCTGTGTAACATAACCCAATACATCACATGTAGTACATGAACACTTCCAGAAAAGAATCAACTCAATATATGTCATTAAACTCTGTTTGAATAGAATGTGTGTCTAAATGTCTCATTATAAATGGGAAAAAAAAGGAATAAAATAACCAGTCAGGCTTCATATCAATTAGACAACTTTTACTAAATGAGAAAACTACATTTAAAATGTGCTTTAAAACAAAATGGAATTAGAAAAAAAGACAGATGCATTTGAAAGAACTTTGCACTGTGCTGAAAATCAAATCTCTTGCAGTAATACAATATGCCAATTCATAAAATGTAAGTTAACAGAATTCTCAATTGAACATTTTCAAAGACAATATTACGGTCAAGAATTTCACATCAATGGTAGCACATATAGAAGGGCATTATAAATATGATGTCCATCCCTATGAAGCTTACAAATTTGACAATACTCAATAAAAGCTTTTAGAATCACATCTAAAAGGGTCGCATCCAAAGAATTACAAATCTGTGTCCTGTAAGTTCTCCTTCTAAAACCTTTATGTTGACTTTTCTACTCCTTGTCATTTGTTAATACTAACCCTTTAAAAAAAAGAGAACAAGAAAAGAAATGCTGCAATAAACCCTTGATCATGTACAGAAATTATTGCTACTATAGTTCACTACAAAGCATGTCTATACAATATTGTATGAACTTTGATCATGAAAAATCAGAATAAAAATCTTTAGTGACATAAGCCTTACAATCGTATACAACATTCACATGGCAATATTAGACAGTTAAGCACCCAATAACCATAGTTGACAAAATGTCCCACTGACCAGCATTCATTTAAATACATCCTTCGTAAAGAGGGAGGGAAAGAGATAGTGTCAGCTTTCCAAGGCTTGTCAAAAAAGGATTCTCATGTTCTGTGAATCTAAAAACAAACAGCAACAACAACAACAACAAAAAACCAAAAAAACAAAAACAAAAACAAAACCAATGCAGGTGAGGGTGTTACCAGAAAGTTAAGCATGCCAAAAGGTGTTCCGTGCGAATTAAAACCTAAAGCCAAGGTACCACATAATCACATTACCAACTAGTTGGGTAATACTATATGAGCCTTATCTTAAAGTTAAATGAAATGCTACTGCACAATAGAGCATCAATAAGTTAAAAATTAGAGTGCACAAATCCAAATCAGTGGCAATTTCTGTATAAAGCAAAATATTCACTATCAGCTGTAAAGTTTGCCCAGTCAAACTGTCTGATTCAATCACTGGATTGGATAGTTTGCCTGTTTTTTAAAAATATCAATCTCTAAAATTCCTTTTTACTGTAATGAGGCATAAGTTTTGTCAGTAAGATCAAACAGGTACATAAGTAAATAAGCAAGGGAAAATAATAGTTGGTGAATGTCTTTAAAGCTCTTCCCACATTTCACTTGAAAAAAATGTTCAGGGAAAAAAAATTTAAAATATTTGCCATTATTATAGCAAAAACAGAACAAAACAAAAAACAAGCCCAAAATAATTAAACAACCAAGCAACACTAAAACCACATTACACAGATGGATCATCATGCTTTCATCTGGTTTAACTATCACAACTAGTTTAACTGGGATGCTTTTCAACTTTAAAAACTGTGATACGTGAAGATGTAACTTTTAATGGGTAATTTTGAATTTGGATTTAACTTTGCTGAATATTATAACAGAGTATACTTATTACAATACAGTGTAGCACATCTTTCTATTAGAAAAAAATTTAAGATCCTTTACCCGTCTCCTTAAGTTAAAGGTGTGACATCATAAAGGGTGTCAAATGGCTGGATGGTTTTACAGTGCACACTTATATATTATGAAGTATGTCCTTAACAAATCTGATGGTTTCTTTACAGAATTCCTTTCTTCACCTTTTCTTCGGTGGATTAGCTGTTCGAGGTGGAGTGACAGGACGTCCTGAATTCAGTCCACCATACTGGTACTTAGCTTTCTTTTCAGATGGTTTCAATATCTTAAAGTAAATAATTTATTAACAGTGTTATTCTTTCAAAAGCAGTAAGTTAAAGAAAATTGTTAGGAAAGTGGACTTTTCAAGAAATAACAAATTGTAAATAAAATATTTACGTAATTACACAAATTGCAATAAAAGTACAGAAAATAACAGAAAAGTTTCATGAACATTTCTCACATTTAAAAAGTTTGCATAGATAACTAAATATCTGAATATTGGTATTATTTATCATTCTGTTAATTTAAAAACAAAAGCTCAAGCACACAAATCCTATAACTTCCCAATCCTTTACATTAAAAAAAAAAAAAAAATTTTTTTTTTTTACTTTAATTTCTTTATTGTGAAAGAGAGAAAGAGAAGGTGTGCACATGGGAGTTGGGGGTTGGGTAGAGGGAGAGAGAATCTTAACCAAGCTCCAGTTCCAGTGTTATCACCATGGAGCCAATGCAGGGCTCAATCTCATGACCCTGAGATCATGACCTGAGCCAAAATCAAGAGTGGGACACTTAAACAACTGAGCCACCCAGGCACATTAAATTAAAAAGGGGGGGGGGAGAAGAAGAAAGAAAGGAAAAGAAAAGAAAAAGAAAACGAATTTAATTACTGTATCCCTGTGGTGAGTGAAGAACACTTAGTTTATGAGTCAAAAGATCAAGCTGGCTACACAAGGGAAAAAGTGCTCAAGATCACTCATCATCAGGAAAATACAAATCAAAAGTATGCTATCACCTCACACTTATGAGAACGGCTAAATTTAACATATGAAACAAGATGTTGAGAAAGTGGATCCCCCTTACACTGCTGGTTCTGGGAATGCAAACTGGTGCAGTCACTCTGGAGGTTCCTCAAAAAGTTAAAAATAAAACTACCCTACACCTCAGCAATTGCACTACTAAATATTTATCCAAAGGATACAAAAATACTGATTCAAAGGGATACATGTACCCTGATTTTTACAGCAGCATTATCAACAACAGCCAAATTATGGAAAGAGCCCCAAAGCCCATCAACTGATGAATGGATAAAGATGTGGTATAGAAGTGGAAAAAATACAGTCTCTTCAATAAATGGTGCTGGGAAAACTGGACAGCTATATGTAGAAGAATGAAACTCGACCATTCTCTTACACCGTACACAAAGATAAACTTGAAATGGATAAAAGACCTCAACATGAGATAGGTATCCATCAGAATCCCAGAGAACATAGGCAGTAACCTCTTCAATATCAGCCACAGCAACTTCTTTCAAGATATGTCTCCAAAGGCAAAGGAAACAAAAGCGAAAATGAACTTTTGGGATTTCATCAAGATCAAAAGCTTCTGCACAGCAAAGGAAACAGTCAACAAAACAGAGGCAACCCACAGAATGGGAGAAGATATTTGCAAATGATAGTACAGACAAAAGGTTGATATTCAGGATCTATAAAGAACTCCTCAAACTCAACACACACAAAACAGATAATCATATCAAAAAATGGGCAGAAGATATCAATAGACACTTCTCCAATGAAGACATACAAATGACTATCAGACACATGAAAAAATGGTCATCATCACTAGCCATCAGGGAGATTCCAATTAAAACCACACTGAGATACCACCTTACACCAGGTAGAATGGCCAAAATTAACAAGACAGGAAACAACGTGTGTTAGGGAGGATGTGGATAAAGGGGAACCCTCTTACACTGTTGGTGGGAAAGCAAGTTGGTGCAATCACTTTGGAGAACCGTGTGGAGATTCCTCAAGAAATTAAAAATAGAACTTCCAAAAAAAAAAAAAAAAATAGAGTTTCCCTATGACCCTGCAATTGCACTACTGGGTATTACCCCAAAGATACAGATGTAGTGAAAAGAAGGGCCATCTGTACCCCCAATGTTTATAGCAGCAATGGCCACGGTCACCAAACTGTGGAAAGAACCAAGATGCCCTTCAACGGACAAATGGATAAGGAAGATGTTGTCCCATACACACTATGGAGTATTATGCCTCTATCAGAAAGGATGAATACCCAACTTTTGTAGCAGCATGGATGGGACTGGGACTGGAAGAGATTATGCTGAGTGAAATAAGTCAAGCAGAGAGAGTCAATTATCATATGGTTTCACTTATTTGTGGAGCATAACAAATAGCATGGAGGACATGGGGAGATGGAGAGGAGAAGGGAGTTGAGGGAAATTGGAAGGGGAGGTGAACCATGAGAGACTATGGACTCTGAAAAACAATCTGAGGGTCTTGAAGGGGTGTGGGGTGGGAGGTTGGGGGAACAAGGTGGTGGCTATTAGGGAGGGCACGTATTGCGTGGAGCACTGGGTGTGGTACAAAAACAATGAATACTGTTATGCTGAAAAGAAATTTAAAAAAAAAATAAATAAATGTATAGGAAAAAAGTATTTATAGGTTTTAGTCAGTTACCTTACTGAAATATTATGTTTTTTTCTGAATTTTGTAATATTTTTCAGAATTTAAAATTTTATATTTTTATTATCTTCTTATTCTAAATAAATATTCTTTTTCACCTGTTTTGAAAAAAATAATCAAATAAAGGTTAAAAAAAATAATGTGGTACAGATATACAGTAGAGCATTAGTCAGCCAAAGAAAAAAAATGAAGTCTTGCCCTTTGCAATGATATGGATAGAATCACAGTATATTATACTAAGCAAAATTAAGTCAGTTTGAGAAAGACCAATACCTTATGACAGAACAGAGGATCAGAGGGGCAAGAAAAAAAAAAGGGAGACAAGCAAACCATAAGCCATAAAACAGACTCTTAACTATAGAGAACAAATTGAGGGCTGCCTGGGGGAGGCAGGTAGGGGGACAGGTTAAATGGGTAAGGGGTATAAGGAGGGCACTTGTTACAAGCAATGAGTGTTATATGTAAGTGATGAATCACTAAATTCTACTCCTGAAACTAGTATTATACTGTGCATTAATGGACCCTACTACTATTTATTAGAGGGTAATCAGTCACAAGCTCTTTAATCTTAACTTTATGTGTAGATCTTAAAAAATGCATTTAAATATTTTACATACCATGAAGTCCAACTTCAAAATATACAAATCAATGATTTTTAAAATACTTAAAAGTTGTACAACCACTGCTACAATCTAATTTTAGAGAAAGAAATCTTGCTCCCATTAGCAATCACTCCAGATTTCCATTCTCTACTCCCCTAACTCCCTTCAACTCCAAGGAAATACTAATCTTTTTCTACTTATTTGTCTTTTCTGGCTAATTCACATAAACAAAATCATACACTGTGACTGACTCCTCACTGAGATAACGTTTTAGAGGTTCATTCATGTGGTAGCATGTATCAGTACTTCATTCCTTTTAATTGTCAAACAATATGGCATTTAATGGATATTCCACATTTTGTTTTCATTCTTCAATTGATGGACATTTAGGTGGTTTCCACATTTTGGCAATTATAAATAATGCTCCTATGAATATGTATATACCTGCATTTGAGTATCTCCCTTCCATTCTTTTGGGTATACCCATGTTTAACTCTTTCAGGAACTACCACACACTTTTCAAAAGCGGTTGCACCATTTTACATTCCCTCCATCAATGTATGAAGGTTCCAATTTCTCCACATCCTCACCAATACTTGTTATAGTCTGACTCTTTTACTGTATTTATTCTGTGTTAATAAAGCTTTAACCTACATTATACACAGAAAATTTCAATTTTTACACAAAAAGTATGTAGAAAAGATTTATGAAGCATTTCTTAGGACTATTCAGAGCATCACAGGATCTCAGTGAAAAAGAAATTAATTCAATTCCACTATGCTAAATGCTGAAGGATAAGGTCTAGTTCCTATGCTTAAATGAGGAGTCACATATTTACACTGTTTCTGTACAGCTGACAGAAACAGTATAATACAATAAAGGGAAAGAAGGATAGGAAAGCCCCTCTAACATTTAGATAAAGAGAAATATAGTACATGCAGGAGAGGGACATAAAACCCTTTGCAAAAAACCAAAGTACTGAAGTTGTTTTAGTCTGTGAACAAGAATGATTTTAAGTAGCAAACTATAAAGCCAGAGTTGATCTGTTTCTTGCAAAAGGAAACAAAATCTAAGTTACTAACTGAATTCACATTCTTTTCGTAGGTTAAGCCCCTATTCCAAGAAATGACACAGGAATTTAACAATTCAAACATCTGCATCAAGAATGACTAACTTAAGTTCTTCAAAACTCTAATGTTTGATATATACCAAAATGTCTGGAACCTTTGTGAATGAAAACAGAAATCTCTAAAAAATCTGTTATAATCACTTAAAAAAAAAAAAAAAGATTTTATTTATTTATTTATTTGAGAGGAGAGAGAAAGAGAGAGGCAGATCATGAGCGGAGGGAGAGGGATGAGGTAGAGGAAGAGAGAGAAGCAGATTCCCCACTGAGTAGGAAGCCCCACGAGGGGCTCGATCCTAGGACCCTGGGACCATGACCAAGCTGAAGGCAGCTGCCCAACTGACTGAGCCACCCAAATGCTCCAGATAATCACTTTTGAATAAAACTGATTTATATATATTATATCATACCTGAAATGAACACATCAAAGTTTCATCCACACTCATCATTCCACCAGCATTATCAAACTCGCCACAGTAATTTGGGGCTGAAAATAGGGTTACCAATTGTCGTTTAGCAAAAAATTCATATCCATCTTCTACCACCTGTGAAAGGAAAGGTCAAAGAAAAAACTCACTTATTTATAACTAATTCTCAACTATCTATATTATTTATTGAGCTTAGTGTGACAAAGACCTAAAAATAAACACTATTTTGTTTTGGGAGCTTGATTTTTAAACTTGTCTTAGAAATACTAAAACTGGTATGTCTTTTCTATAATGGCTAGATTTAGCTTAAATGAAATAATACATTTGTGATAACTAAAATGTTTAAAAACTATACCATTTCTAAGGCTCTCCATATGCTAGTAAGTACAGTATCTACAAGGACTTTGGATACCAAGTACTTTTTAGATAATGGCATTATATCACAACTATGGAATCCTTAACTCTTTAATGATTTAACATGATTTCTAGAATCTGTTACCAACTTATGAATGATTGAAACAACTTATGTTTCTCAGCTCTACAAATCTGAGAAGTAGATGCAATGATACATAAACACTTTATTTATGGTAGGCAAGAATAATTTTTGAAGTCTTTTAGGCATCCTTTAAGCAAAATTATCCTATAATACTTGCTAATAAGAAAGGACTTCTAAAATAATTTACATTTACTTTTTATTTATTTAAAGATTTTATTCATGAGAAAGGGGGGAAGGAGAAGAGGAAGAGAGATTAAGTGCCCATGCACAAAGGGGAAGGAGCAAAGCGAGAGGGACAAGCAGACTCTGCACAGAGCTCGATGTGGGGCTTGATCTCAGGAACTTGAGATCATGCCTTGGCTGAAACCGAAACACACTTAACCAACTGAGCCACCCAGGCTCCCCCCAAATAATTAACATTTTAAAATAATTCCTACCTTAGTATCAGATAAATGCTCCTACTGTAATTATATCATGGCAGAAATTAGGTATTAACCTTTTCTGTTAAGATCTTGGTCACCTTATCTACTCTAGATCAGCCATACACAGTGTTTGGCATTCAGTGTATCTTTTTAGTTCTTAGTTTTGCTTTTTCACGTATTCATCACACATTTACTAAACGAACAGGTTTATTGTAAAAGGATGTATTTGTAGGCTGTGGTGTTTCCCAGCATTAAGTCTCTTAATTTTACAGATAATATGTTTAACAACAAGCAGAATATGATTTTGGAAGAGTCTGGAAAAGACTGTACAAACCAACGTAGTTCAATAACTTGACTTTAAAAAAAACCATTGTCCATTTCTGTAAAGATCAGTGAATGGAAATCTATAGTTGAAAAAATCTGATTATCAGTGGGTATCTTCTTAGGAAACTTAGCAGCTCTGCACTATTCCCTAGTAGTAGGTTTGTATTAGTTATTAAATCATAAATACAATATTTACCAAAAGGAAACTGCCAAAAGCAAAGGATTTGGGGATGGACTTCATTTCAACGGAACTAGGAAATTCTACTAGGAAAAAGGCATGTGACACACAACATGCACAGAAAATGAAAAGCCAGTCATCTTTGTTTACCCACAGGATCACATAAAGAAGCAGTCAGGTAAAGCATCCCCCAAAAGGGAAGTATTATGGAATGGCATTTAAGAGGCAAAGAAAAAACAAGGAATCTTTCTAAGTATTATACTTAAAATTTCAAATACTTTCAGTACTTTCAAAAGTAGCAAGAAAACGTTTATAAATATACCTTTCAATGAATGTATTTCATAAAAACTGTATTTCAGAGGGCATGAAGACTTGATATATTATCATTAAAGTAAGCTTTGTTAATTCATTTATTCAACTAAGTTTACAAGGCAATGGATTTTTAAAAGTCAAAAAGTCACAATTTCCTCCCTAAAGAATATATATACAACATAGCAATGGAGGTAGACTTAAAAAAAAAAAAAAAAGCCCACAAGTAAACCTAAACTGTATATATAAGGTAGAATTCAATAAACTCTCATTTACATACCAATTCAAAAATTACTAGGATTCTGCTACATTTGTTTCATTCATCCTCCTTTTCTTTCTGCTGATGTGGTTTTTTTGGTTGTTGTTTATTTTTTCAAAAGAATCTCAACACCAGATGTGGGGCTCAAACTCAGCAGGCTGAGATCAAGAGCCATATGCTCTACTGACTGACTGACTGAGCCAGTCAGGAGTCCTTCTGCTGTTATGTTTTAAAGCAAATTATAGACATGTCATCTTAACTCTATATGCTTGAGCATTCATTTCTGAAAAAGGACATTATTCTTACACAATAATGCTATTTTCACAAAGCTAAAACAACGACTCCTCCATATCTAAGACCCAGTCTATAACTGAATTTCCCCAACTGTCTCAAGTGTCCTTTAATACTAATGTCACTGGATTCTTATCTAAAATACGTAAGACATCATATTAAAATGGGATCAAATGTTTCTAGAAAGCTTCAGACAAACACCAAAAAAATCTGTCAGCATTGCAGTTCACTGCAAAAATGTATTTAGTTTGAAACTTTTCCTCCCCAAGGGTGAAAAATGGTTAATAAATCATTAGACTGCTAATTATGAGATCAAGGTATAGGCTTCACCTCTCTTATTACTTTCCTTGTATAATTAGCTTTCTTGGATCTCAGTTTCCTCAAAAATAAAAAAAAGCAGATTTGTGCGTAGTATTAAAATATTCAAATTTTATATATATATTTAGTTAGTTAGTTTTTATTTTTACTTATTTGACAGAGAGAGAGAGAGTGAGAAAGGGAACACAAGCAGGGGGAGTAGGAGAGGGAGAAGCAGGTTTCCCGCCAAGCAGAGAGCTCAACGCACAACTTGATCCCAGGACCCTGGGATCATAACCCAAGCTGAAGGCAGATGCTTAATAATTGAGCCACCCAGGTCCCCCAAAAGTTTTATATATCATACCTGATGAGCTCGACAAATCAAGTCTAAATCATGACGATTCAGAAATTTACTGACTACATCAGCTCCAAAAGTGAAGGAAACACCACGATCATTTTCTCCCCAGCCTTGCACATCCTTATCTGGGTCAGACCACAGCAAATCACAGAGCAAGCCTTTAAAGAATAAAAACATGGCAATGAAAAAACAAAATAAAGTTTATAAAATAAAGCATATCTGTATTACATTTCTTTTATCACATTTCTTCTTGTGTCCTTTTACACTTTAATAAATAGTAACAATCACTTGCTCCGTAATATCCCGGCCTACCAAAGTTAGCCATAGCCCAACCATATAAATGTAATTTTGTCTGGCTGAAAATAGCACTCTCCAACTCTTTCCACATATAGGAAATGTGTGTATGGCACACTCTAAGCATACAATGTACGGAAAAGGCTGTTCATTTTTGTACATAGTTTCTCCATGTGGATAAGCAACGGACCCAGCAGCATTTCCTGAACTGAGGCTGTTTACACTATTTCTGGGTGCCAACCTACTCAATTAATCTATTTTATTTATTCTTTTTTTTTTAAGATTTTTTATTTCTTCATGTAACAGAGAGAGAGAGATCACAAGTAGGCAGAGAGGTAGGCAGAGAGAGAGGGGGAAGCAGACTCCCTGCTGTGCAGAGAGCCCAATGTGGGGCTCGATCCCAGGACCCGGAGATCATGACCTGAGCCGAAGGCAGAGGATTAACCCACTGAGCCACCCAGGCGCCCCTGTTTTATTTATTCTTAAGCCAATAAGATAAAAAAGCTTTTAAACACATCTTTATATTTGGTAGGGGTTGTATCTCCACTTAGTATTTTTCTTCAGGATTGTCTTGGTTACTTTCAATCCTTTGTTCTTTCACACACATACTTCCGAATCAGTTTGTGTAATTCCGTGAACCCAACTAAGATTTCACTGGAACTGTATCTGACCTAATGATTGAAGGATGAAAACATTTTCTGTAAAGGTCTGGAGGACTTAAATGAAATATAGATGAACAAAATCAGAACAGATCCCTGGCTTTAGTTCTGAGCATTTAAGAAAAGAGGTCAGAGCTAAAAATATTTATCTGAGTATCTCTGTCATACTCATTATTGTGTAAGTCTTAGGAGGGACTCCGACTACCTTGGGGATGACAAGTGAGAAGACTAAGAAATGAACTCTAAGAAAGCAAACATTTAATATGCAGGCAGAGGAAGGAGAAAGGGGAATGAGAAAAAAATACTGGGAAGGAATAATCAAAACAAAAGGAAGAGATTAGAACAACAGAGATCTCCTGAAAGGGGTAAGAATTATCCAAAAGTAGGAAATGGTTAAGATTCAAGAACAATGAATAATTGGAACAGGACAAAGACCAAAAAATGTGCCATTTACAATTTTATCAGCAGACCTTAATGAAAGCAGTTTGCTGATGGATGAGAAGAAAATGGTTAAAAGTCAAACTATAGTGAGATGAAGAGGGGGAGATGTTGAGATGATGATATTAAGTACTTTTGTAAGACCTACAGTGCTAAGGGAAGGAGAAATCAGTGCTAAGGGATGATTTGTTTGTAAAATAAGCCAATTTCAAGATTTTTTGGGGGGGGTAATTCGTGAACTTCATAATACAGGTTCTATCAGGAAAGAACTTCTTTTTGAGTCATGATATAGTTTGTCTTAATAGGGGAATTACTAAAATACCTTGTAGAATTGGTGGCAATGTACTCTTAATTTCTATTACTATTTTCTAAGCCCCTGCTATGATGCCTGACAAGTCCACCAGCATACAAAACCCACGGGGATGGTCTAAATTTACAAGCTCTTCCTGATTTTTAAAGAATCACAAACTGATTCTTTAGAACACACACACACACACACACACACACATACACACACACAAAACCCAACACACCACCAATACTCTATAATGATATTTTTTCCAGTTTGTTTCTATAGGTGAAGCAATGAGCAAGAGGCCAAGATATTAATCTTTAATTTTAAGGTGACAATAAAACTAGAATGCAGTTGCTTTCCAAATTACTTGGGAAATATGACAGCCTAAATGTATATAAAATCAAACAATGATAACAACAATGTGGCATATTTCAACCTTAATGGAACCAACACAAGAATCTCAGAGTCAAGGTTGAACATTTTATAATTTAGTTCTGAAAGAACAAGAATCATATAATCATTTGGCTGTTTTAAAAAATGTATTAATTTATAAATTAAACTTCTGAAGATTACAGAGAATACCAAGGGTTAAAATGTCCATTTTCAGCATTTCAAAAACTTGTTGCACCCTTAAAAGTGACTTATGTATGAATTATACTAACAAAATCTGAAAATGTAATTACTTTAAATATGTATTTATATTGTACCTTATTTAAAAAACAAATTTTAAATAAATGGCTATTATTTATTTTGTTTTTTTAAAAGATTTTATTTATTTGATATAGAGAAATCAAAAGTAGGCAGCGAGAAGGGGCGAGGGGGGGGGGAGCAGGCTCCCTGCTGAGCAAAGAGCCTGATGCAGGGTGAGGGTCCATCCCAGGACCCTAAGATCATGACCTGAGCCAGAGGCAGAAGCCTAACCCTCTGAGCCACCCTGGCGTCTCTGTTTATTTTATTTTTAAATTCCATGATCATTAACTTACAATGTTGTATTAGTTTCAAGTGTACAATATAGTGATAAAATGTGCCCTATTATTATTTAAATACTAGTTTCTATTAGATTTAGTCAAATGTAGTCTATAATTATAATCAAAATCTGATAAAATACATGTTTTTTTCCCTTTTGTACTCAACACAAATTGTTACTTACACAAATTAGTCATGAGGCAACTTACAATAATATGCAATGTCAGTGGCTTACTGACAAGAGGATCTATACATCTGTTTATAATGGTTGATGTTTAATCATAAGTAGCATTTTGAGTGATATTATCAGGCTTTCACTACACTGAGCAAAACAATGCAATCATACTTGAAATCGAATAGCCAAATGCATGTTCTTAACAGTTCAATTTAAAGGTTTAGCCATGTTTTGCTTAGGTATTCTACTATGAATATATTTTTTTCATTTTTAAAATATTTTACTTATTTATTACAGACAGAGATCACAAGTAGACAGGGCAGCAGGCAGGGGGTAGGCAGGGGGGAGGGGGAAGCAGGCTTCCCTCATGAATATTTTTTAATAACTACTTTTTTATAGATCCTGGATCATATGAGTAGAAAATGGAAAGAAAAAAAAAAGAAGAGTAGGAAATGTACTGAGTAACCATCTTGTTCAGCCTTATTTACCATTTTTTACCAGTACTTATGAGTAATCAAATCCCCTTTACAAAACTACCAATAAGCAATCCTCTTATCATGTGCTGCAAGACTTTTGGTTTTTCATTTACATGATCTAAATATACAAAGAATTTCTAGACCCTATGGCAGTCTAGACCCTAAGGCAAAAAAAACTTCTAGACCCTATGACACCCTCATTTTGAAGATGTTCAAGTTTGTTGAGAATTGATGAATACAATACATAATGATTGAGTCTGATTACACAAATAACAATGGGATAATTAATACATTAATGTAATTTATTAAAAAAAAAGTCTGGTAGAAACTGAAAGGACAGTTTTGCTTATGTTAATGCCTTTTTTTTTTTTTTTTTTAAAGTAGGTTCCATGCCCAGAGTAGACCCTATTCATGGCCTGAACTCAGAATGCTGAGATCAAGAGTTGGCTGCTTAACTGACAGGGCCACCCAGGTGCTCCTGTTAATGGCTGTAATAGTAAGACAGTGATATAATAAAAATGCATTTGGTCTTTGTTCCCATTCCTGGCACAGAGCTCCTAAAACCTCTGGAATTTCCTGAGTGACAGGGATATCTTTTGTTATTTATAAGGAGCCCCTTTCCACCACACTGAATTTATGCTAATGAAATGATTCGGGAGCCCCTAAAGCCCCTAAAGCAGTTCAGGATGGGACCAGTCAACAGAAAGACCAAACACATGATTAGAGGGTTGGAATTTTAAGCTGCCCCCTCCCTCTGGAGAGGAGGCTGGAAATTGAGCTCTATGAAACCTCTTGAACAACTACACTTGGGAAGCTTCCAGTTGTTGAGCATACTGATGCCTAAGAGTGTGGAAGCTCTTCACCAACCAATAACCCCTCCCCATACCTTGCCCTATGAATCTCTTCCACTTGGCAGGTCCTGACTCGTATCCCTTTATGATAAACTGATGAATGTAAGTAAAGCATCTGTGGAGGTAGTTGTAGGAATCCCAGAATTTTGGCTGGGCAGTAGTGTGGGTCTCCAGAGAACCCCACTTGGAGCTGTCAACCTAAGTGGGGGCAGTCTTGTGGAATGGAGCCCTTACCCTGTGGAATCCTGGGTAACTCCAGGAGTTAGTGTCAGAACTGAATAAACTGTCAGACACTCACTTAAGAGTTGAAGAATGAGGTGTGTTGTGGAAAAACCACATACATTCAGTGTCAGAAAATGGCACAAAGTATTGATCTTTTCAGCAAAAGATGAATGAAAAGCAGAACAATCTTACTGCATTCAACTCATAAGTTATCATAGCATTGTATGATATGAATGCCATGGTTAGTACACATCTTAGTATGTACACTAGCACTTAACTATGAATAATTACCCTTTAAAAGCTAAAAGAAAAGTTAGGCAACTGTGCCCAGAATTTATTTATAAAATTACATTAGCCCTGTTAATCAATACAGCGACTTATCCTCAACTGGAACTTATTTGCTTTTGTTCTGACTTGCTTCACTTACCTAAGAGTTAATGAATGTCTGAAGAGTTAATTTTCATTATTCTTTCACAAATTTTTCATAAAACTGACCAAGTATCTCTACAGCTTTCTGAACTCTACAAATTTGAAATACAAAAGACACAAAAAATAACAGAAAACTGCTAGATAATTTTTAAAAAGGCAACTGTATTTTCAGCTAGGAAAGATTATTTGATTTAAAAATTTATTAATTTCTAAAAAATCCTTAAAAACATTAAAATTTATTCTTTTTAAGTAGGCTCCACACTGAACTTGGGATCTGAATTCACGACCCTGAGATCAAGAGTTGCATGCTCTAACAACGGAGCCAGACAGGTGTCCTACTTTTGACTAATTTTTAACAAGTCTTTGAAGGCTATAGCCAATGCTGATATGAATGAGGCCAATGACAGGAAGAATCAATAACAAGATCTTTTGTGATATCAAGTCTAACAGAACCATACTACGGTTATACATGAAATTTAAAAATACTGCACCTTGGGAAATAATTAGTGGGAAGTAAAATATATTACTGCAAGTAACCTCTAATTAGCTTATTGATAATTTAAAAAGCTCTTACTATTTATTACATAAACCAATCCTACTTATACTAAATATATAATACAGACAAAAATTTGTTATGTAAACATTTTACATAAAACAACTAATTAAAGTTTTCTGTATACACTCAACCTGTATCAGGGACATCAGTGGGTCTCATAATTCTCCGAATCTGCTCCATAGATTGCAGGTCTGGTGATAGTCCTATAAATAAAAGATGAGTCATACTATTATTGACATCTACACAATTTTCACTCAAATAAAGAAGCATTTAAAGTAGATTCACTATGTAAAATTAAATATACTTAAGCTGTGTTTTTTAATGTTATCCTACTTTATATAATTGATCATTATGATTAGGATCCACTTTCCCTTACCAAGGTAAGGGAAATCTTTCATTTCGAAAGATTTCTCAAGGAAAGAAATCTTACCACTCTTCTTTCCAACCATTCCCTGCCCTTCCACAGGAACATATCCAATTTCAATACTTTTTACCACTTCTATCACTTCTTACCACCCAATATTAAACATGTTTTCTTCCAAGTTTAAATGCCTTATTCTATCCCATAAGACCTTCCTACATCCCACTCCAACATGCTCATTATCTTCGTAAAAGCATCAGAAGGATAAGCAAGAAAAAGCACATGAAAACACTCAGCAATCTTTATAGAGTAGCACATAAATATAAGCTAGTATTTTTTATATATAAATCCAAGTGTCATTACATACTTCCACATTTCTATTTTTAGCTATACCAATGTGCAAGAGCTACAATTTCCTAAGTGATTAGCATCTACTATAAAATGTTTCAATTAATAGAGTGATATGTTCTAGCAGAGAACAAATCACTTTTTACCTCAGGCCCAGACAAGTACCATCTACCTTTTTCAACATTTCCCCACTTAATCCTTCCTGCATATTGACAAAAAACCAATTTTCTTACAGTATTTTTTCTAAAGATTTTATTTATTTATTTGACAGACAGAGATCACAAATAGGCAGAGAGGCAGGCAGAGCAGCTGAGGAGAAGCAGGCTCCCCACCGAGCAGAGAGCCTGATGCGGGGCTTGATCCCAGGACCCTGAGATCATGACTCAAGCTGAAGGCAGAGGCTTTAACCCACTGAGCCACCCAGGTGCCCCCTTACAGTATTTTCCTTAAAATATTTCCCTATACAAAAACCCAATATGGTAATTAGACCATTCAACAAACTCCTGTGCTCCGTATTCAAATCTCTATAATCTGATACGTTATCATTCATCAACATGTACTTGACGTTCTAGTTAGGCCAGTCCTCACACATTCCTTGAACTAGACAACATAAAAAAGACTGTCTCAAGTTCTCTTTGCCTCTCCAAAGTCTACTTACCTTCTAAAACCCACACTTCCATAAATGTCTGTCCAACAATTCTCTCCCTTCCCAACTTCTTAAAAATTACTCACTACATATACTTTGACATAATTAAATCCCTTTTATTATACAGTATCTTTTTTGAAATACACTTTATCTTTCTCTTAAAGATTTCTTTTATTTCAGGAAGAGTGAGAGAGCTGTGTGCATGGGGGAGAGGAGGAAAAGGGAGAAAAGCAGATTCCCTTCTGACTGTGAAGCCCCACATAGTGATTGATCCCACGACCCTGAAATCACAACCCAAGCCAAAACCAAGAGTCAGACTCTCAACTGAGCCATCCAGGTACCCCTGAAATATATTTTTCCTTACTCTTCTGGAAATATACATTTTGTCAACAGGTTTTTAATTTCTCAAGACAGCCAGATCAAACATAATCTGTATCTTTTTATGGCACCTAGCCAATTGCTAGACACATAATGTTAGTTTTTCAAATGACCTTTTATATATGCTTATTTAACAAGTCACACAAAGTAACTTACTATTCTGGGGCACCTGTGTCACTTGGTCAGTTAAGCATCTGCCTTCAACTCAGGTCATGATTCCAGGGTCTTGGGATCCAGCCCTGCATTGGGCTCCCTGCAGGGACCTGCTTCTCTCTCTCTGACCCACCCCACTGCCCGTGCTCTCTCTTCCTCTCTCGGTCTATCTCAAATAAAATCTTAAAAAGAAATAACTTATTCTATCAAAAAACTGTATTAAAGATGAAAGTGGACACATTACATGAAGCTCAGAACTCTTGGCATATTGGGAATAGTAAACCCAATTACATTTGAATTCTGATGAAAGGTATTTAAAATAGGCAGGAAAATCATCACGATCCTTTCATTTTTACTGATACGTAGAGGTATCCTTCTGTCAAAACAGGCAAAGGGAAGACTTTTTTCAAAGAAAACTACAGTTATCCTTCTCACATGTGAGATTCTTAGAGACAAGTACTGAACTAAATTTTCATTTTCATTACGTATAAATAGTCATAAATTTCTGGTTACTAAAAGATTTTAGCCGTGTTTAGAACAGTTCTAATGATTTGAGTTTCCACACCTGCACTGCTTTGTTTTCCCACAATATGCATCTTAGTTACTATAGTTATTTTCTAAACAATGTTAGGACAGTAAGAAAAATCCATAAAGCAAGTTTATGGATTAGTTTACCTCCATGACAACAGAAGATCTTCTCATCCACAATGGCAGCTATAGGCAGACAATTAAAACAATCGGTGAAGGTCTTCCACAATTTAATATTAAACCTTCGTTTGCCTATGAAAAGAATAAGCAAATAGAACAAATAAATCTATTTTCATGTTATCTCATAGCTACAGGATTATGAATAATTTCAATTTTATTCTTTATACAGTACTTTGTTTTTCTGTAACAAATATTTCTTACACATTTTTAAAAACTAACTTTCAGCACCTTCCTGTAAAGTTAAAAAAAAGTCTACAAGACTGTGCTACGAATTTTATGGAAGAAATATATCAAACACTTTTGTCTTTTAAGATCACTATAATAAAGCAATTTTGAAACAGTCTAATAGACTACTAGTTTTTCTTTTCCATTCAATATGCACATTCGTTAAATACCTACCCAAATAAGCAGAAGTGAGAGGGTGCCTCTAGAAACTGTCCATTTTGACTCTAATGCACTGAGTAACACAGCATAAATTTATTGCCAAGAAAGGACAATTTCCAAGTGCCTGATTGGTATCCACTTCTGAGTGAATTACAATTTGGCACTCTTACAGAAAGTATAACTAGAGACACACAAAGGCTATAATTTTCCTGTAGTCTAGTATAAAGAGCTATAAAAAAAGACAATCTTAAATGTATGTTCACCTTTCTAGAGTTACCTGATTTTCCTGAACTGGACAGTAAGTTGCAGCAACTAACCCAGGGAACGGAGGAAACACATAAACACCAATTTCCCAAGTTTTTTTTGCCATAACTTGCCACTCAATGAAAAAGTACAACTAAATGATTAGTATCTACTATAAAATGTTTCAATTAATAGAGTGATTTATGTTCTAGCAGAGAATAAATCACTTTTTACCTCAGGCCCAGACAAGTACCATCTACCTTTTCAACATTTCCCCACTTAATTCTTCCTGCATATTGACAAAAAACTAATTTTCTTACAGTATTTTTTCTAAAGATTTTATTTATTTATTTGACAGACAGAGATCACAAGAAGGCAGAGGCAGTGTTTAAACTCAAAAGCAGTGTTTAAAAGCCTTTCTCAATTTCATCTGATGTCATTTCTATCCTTGAGGATATTCAAGTACATACTTTATCCTTAAGAATGCACCTCTACTCCTGATACAGCTTTAGAAAAGTGGTTATAGTCAGATGTACTATAATCCACTTCCTCTTTACTGGTCTGATTTTAACAGTTGAAACCATACATTACACCTTAGAAATAAAGATGCAATGCAAAATCAAATGTGGCATCAGTCCTATTAGAACACAGCTCCATGAGAACAGAGATCATCTGTCTTGTGCACTGCACTACATTCTTAGTGTTTAAAGTAGTGCCTGGTATATAACACTTCCTCAAACATCAGTTAAATCAATGATTATATAAACCAAGAATAGGAGTTTGAATAGGACTCTACCATATTTAAGGTTGGAAAAAAGCAAAAACAGGTACTGATGGAGAATTCAGCACCAAAAATCAATAAATCTGAAAATCACTTAATGGTTCTAAATTATAATTAACCAAACATATATTCTTTCCCATGGTCTAACAAAAGCAAAAGGCCAAATTCAAATGTAGTAATTTAGTAATAACACTTGGAAAAAACTACTACAAAACACAAATCAGTGATTTCTTATTGACGAATAGGAGTACAGTAAGATACACCAGAGTAGTTAGTATCCTTATCTCTAGGTTTATAGGCATAGATTAAAATTTCAATACTAAACCTCAACTTTTAAATAATTTCATACAACTTTTCAATATTTCTTATGACACAGGGCCAATGAGAATTTTCATCATATCATTAAGAATGTTGAGATCTAAAATCTTAATGGACACTAGAAAAGTAGAGGTTATTATCTATAGTGCCCTCTGTTTCACATGGATACTTGACTCTGTAAACTAATTACACGTGGGTCTTTCAGTTGTGTAAGCTGCAGTCAACCTGAAATAACATGACCAAGGAGAGCTCAAGGAACCAGTTTAATTAGTAACATGTTTCCCAGTTTCAAGGCCCTCTCCCATGAAAGACTCTTCTTGGTCCAATGCTTGATAAATTGTATTTCTTAAAAAACTGAATCAAAGGAATTTTTTGAACTGGAAAATTCTATTAGAGAATATTAAGGAATTTTCCCATTAATAAAAAATAAATTTTTATTTTTACTTACATTCATCATAGAACCCATAAATGCGATTGATGCTAGCACACTCATGGTTTCCTCTTAACAGAAAGAAGTTCTCTGGATATTTGATTTTATAAGCCAAGAGCAAACAAATGGTTTCCAAAGACTGCTTTCCTCTGTCCACATAATCTCCTAAGAAAAGATAGTTGGCTTCTGGTGGGAAACCTCCATATTCAAATAATCGCAGTAAATCTGTATACTGTCCATGAATATCTCCTGAAAATAGAAAAAGTCAATTTTAGAACACTTGGTTACTGTGGGAAGCAACTACAAATGATTCCCAATGTTTATGCCCTTGTGTAATCATCTCCCCTTGAATGTGGGCTGGAGCTGGTGACTTGCTTCTAACAGGATACAGCAAAAGAGGGGAGAACTGTCACTTCTGAGATTGGGTTACAAAAGATCATGACTTCATTCTGCTTGTACTCTTCTGTCTTCTCTCATTCCTGATGCAGAAGCCCACTGCCCTACGGAGAACACATGGCAAAGAACTGAAGGAGGTCTCTGGCCAACAGCTCATCAGGAACCAAGTTCTCACAATCTACTGGCCCATAAGTAATTGAATCCTTTCACTGAGCCTTGAGATGAATGCAGTTCCAGATGACACCTAGATCACAGCCTCATGAGAGACCCAGAACTAGAGGAGACAGCTAAACTGTGCCTGAATTCCTGACACACTGAAACTGTGAGGTGATAAATTCACGTAACTTTAAGGCATAAAATTGTGGAGTAACCTGTTATACAACACATAACTAATTCAGTTACCCTTATTAACTGGTAGTTTAATAAAGGTTACTTTGTTATACCAAAAAGTGACACAAGTAGCCAGAATTCAGAAATATTTAGTATGACTAACTTCTATTACCCTCAAATTTTTTTGTATCAAAGCATCTGAAAGAGTACCTTAGAATCTGAATCATTTTAAGATGTTATAAATAACTACATTTGCTTCATTTAGAGTCACAGAAAAGACTGATCATTTCCAGAAAAATTTCTTTCTTTCTTTCTTTTTTTTAAAGATTTTATTTTTTAAAGGTTTTTTTTTTTTTTTAAGATTTTATTTATTTATTTGACAGACAGAGATCACAGGTAGGCAGAGAGGCAAGCAGAGAGAGAGGAGGAAGCAGGCTCCCCACTGAGCAGAGAGCCCGACGTGGGGCTCGATCCCAGGACCCCGGGATCATGACCTGAGCCGAAGGCAGAGGCTTTAACCCACTGAGCCACCCAGGCACCCCAAGATTTTATTTTATTTATTTTATTTTTTTTTTTAAAGATTTTATTTATTTATTTGACAGAGAAATTACAAGTACACTGAGAGGCAGGCAGAGAGAGAGAGAAGGAAGCAGGCTCCCTGCTGAGCAGAGAGCCCGATGCGGGACTCGATCCCAGGAACCTGAGATCATGACCTGAGCCGAAGGCAGCAGCTTAACCCACCCAGGCGCCCCCCAAGATTTTATTTTTAAGTAATCTCTACACCCAACATGGGACTTAAACTCACAGCCTTAAGATCAAGAGTTGTGTACTCTATCAGCTAAGCCAGCCAGGCTCCCGTGCACAAAATTTCATGCTACTTCTTACTTAAAGGTGATACACTAAGCTAATTCATGTATTTAACAACTTTTCCTTAGCTAATTTCTTTTATTAGTTAGGTAATATAACAAGGAGCACCAAGCACATTACTTAAACACAGAAGAAAGCAAAAAAAAAAGTATTTAAAGAGCATATCAAACACCTGTAGTTTACAAGGTATGAATGTGGATCACTAAGAAACATGCAGGACAATGAAAATTTTTACATACAGAAATAATTTTTGATTGAGCAAAAGATGACAATTAAGTCCATAAAAGCTACTTCATTAACACTAACAGCCACTACAAGTTATCAAATCAAAAGCCAGTATGATACATTACTTAGCCCACTTTCCATTGTTATGTGAACTACAGAAAAATACTTTCTATACAACATTTTTTTTTTAAGATTTATTTATTTATTTGACACAGAGAGAGAACAGATCACAAGTAGGCAGAGAGGCAGGTGGGGGGGGGGGCAGGCTCTCCAATGAGTAGAGAGCCCAATGTGGCACTCGATCCCAGGACCCTAACATGACCTGAGCCTAAGGCAGAGGCTTAACCCTCTGAGCCACCCAGGCACCCCACATACAACAGTTTTTCTGGCTATAACAATGCGATCACTCAGCCTAAGGTTATGAAGTTTTTGTTTTTGGACAGAAGCCACTGTAAGACTTAAAAGAACAAATATAAACTGTAATGTTACATCATCTTCAAAACAGAATCGTAACAAAGGTAGAACATCACAGATACTGCCATACTGACCCCTAAAACTCTGTTCTTGTTTTTTTTACTGGTATATCAGAATGCCTATTTTTCTACACCTGACAACATTAGATTATCAGTTTTTGACACTTTTTAAAAAAAATCTGACTACAGTTTGGGATTTGTTTTTAAATTGCATTTCACTAATTACTAGTGAGGCTGAGGATCTTACGTTTATTGGCCATTTGAATTTCTTCTAAAATCTGTCTTTAAAAAAAAATCTATTGTATTGTCTTTCCTGTTTCTAAGAAACAATCTTTCACAGCAATCTTTGTAACATCATTTTATGAGTTTTAATTTTTATATTTTATGTAATCAAACCTATCCATCTCTCTATCCAACATAAATTTTGGAATGTTCTCTCTAGATTACCTTCAATGTAAATTCGGGAGGAAAAACTGATATTCAAATAGACTGTTTCCAGCTCTACTTATTTACATACCACAAATTTTCAGCGGTGCTTCCAACTCCAAAAGAATAGGCTGGCTGAGAAAGATTTCCCGAGACTTGATACATAAGCCCCGAACTTCTGCTTCAGTCATCTGCACAATCTTTCCTGGACGACATCCTCGTACTGTTAAACAATAAGTAAAATGGTCAGTTTTTAAGAATTTATCTACAAAATAACAGTCCTTAAAAAAAGTCATGCCCCAAAAGATCAAGGTCACACACACAGGCAGCAAACTACCAGATACCCTATGGTGTCCTATGGTTAACAGTAAGACTATCCAGTGATCTTTGGCTTCCATCTCTATTATTGCTGGTTCCTGATTATGTTCCTTAAGGCTGCTGCCACAGAAACGTATTCCTCTTTGTTCACCAGGGGCCAAACTCACAGCCCAAGAGATCCAAAGGGTTGCAGGGATAGCACCTTTGAGGACAGCACAATCTACCAGCAAAGTCTTACACTTAGGAAAAGGCCAAAATCCCATCATTAAAAACCAGTGGTTATGAAGAAAGGGAAATTAAACAAAAAGTAGCTGTCGGCAGGTGATTTTGTTTTTCACACACTTCCTCGGAATATTAGAAGCAGGCTTAAGAACTAACCATCCCCTCTGCTCCATTTTCCAATCAAAACAAAACAAAATTTAGGGTGCCTGGGTGGCTCAGTGGGTTAAGCCGCTGCCTTCGGCTCGGGTCATGATCTCAGGGTCCTGGGATCGAGTCCCGCATCGGGCTCTCTGCTCAGCAGGGAGACTGCTTCCTCCTCTCTCTCTCTATGCCTGCCTCTCTGCCTACTTGTGATCTCTCTGTCAAATAAATAAATAAATAAATAAATAAATAAAAAACCACAAAATTTAAATGGTACCAGGCAGTTATTAAATTTTAATGATTATGTTTACAGTAGGGCATTATATTAAAAACTCTAAAAGCTATTTAGATGGAGAAAAGCTACTTTTCAAATGAATGAGCAATAAAATCCATGAACTAATAAGTAACTTCTGGAATGGCGTGGGGAGGAATGGTACACGAGGAGTTCTTCATTTGCCCTACTGAACTGAACTTGTACTCATTGCCTCTCATCATTTTCTTCTCCACTGGCTCTCTCTAAATAGACTCCTAGCTCCCATTTAATCTTAACTGAAAAAGGCATTTAAAAAAAGGAAGCAGAGACTGTATCTCTCTATGTCCCTACCACTTCCCACTTCCAATTAAGTCCACACATTTCTTGTTAAAAATTGCTGACTCTTTTGTAAGGCTGAGAGGTTGGAAAAAAAAAAAGGCCCCCACACGCAAAAGCTATCCGTGTAGCTATTCCATTAATATAGTAGTATCTAAGTAACAGAAGAGACAGAGACATGGCTGAAATGTGCTTTAGCAAATATGACAGTTAACAAGATCATTCCTGAAATTCAAACATGACCAGCAGAACTGCTTTTATTATGGGAACTTTAGCATAGCTTCTGTATTAGTACTAGCTCTCAAACATCAATTATCTACTTCCCAGGGATATCTGGATTTTTCTAAGACCAAAATGGGCACCTTACTTTGTACTTTCCATTAAGTAACTATAATACTAGCTTAGATTCGATTCTCTGTAAAATTCTTAACCTTGGCATTACGTTTTAAAAGCATGGGAAATGATGGTTACAAAATACAGCCCTATCATCAGTGCATCAAGTACCTATCTACTTTTTGGCATACTAAATAGTATTTTTCTCAAAGGATTAAAAATCTCTCGTTGATTTCAGATGACAAATATTTACCTAAAAATATTTATTTAAAGGTAAGAGCAATGGACGAGAC
The DNA here is from genome assembly GCF_964662115.1 of Mustela nivalis. Classification (NCBI taxonomy): domain Eukaryota; kingdom Metazoa; phylum Chordata; class Mammalia; order Carnivora; family Mustelidae; genus Mustela; species Mustela nivalis. The sequence continues at coordinate 22,182,684 of NC_139027.1, read as the reverse complement.
AAAGAAAATACTTTTGGCTCCTTTTAGAAAAGTTTCTACAATTTCTGTTATGATTCTGTAGTAATAGAAACACTTTAGGTTACCAATATTTAGTTGTAAACTTGATGACAATCATTATTAAAACCAGTGTGGGTCACTTTGATGTGACAATTTAAAGTGTCTAAATTATAATGGTGAATACTTTATCTCATATTTGTTTTATTTGCTCTGTAAATTATGTATTTAATTTTGATCTCCCAAGTAAGTAATTTACACTAAGGTGTACTTTGACTAACATTTTTACAGAGCTAAAAATGGTTCAACTTATAAGTCATTCTAATCCATAGAAACTAAAAATTTACCCAAACAAAAACATGCCCCATGAAATTTCATTGATTTTGAAATGCATGTTTTTTCCCTAATTAAAGATCTATCAAGTTAGGAGATGCTTTGCAATCAGGAATTTCTTACAATTTTAATTGGCAGTCACTTTAAGCCTTTCAGTAGCATATAAAACTAGTAATGCCTTTCATAATCAAATCACTTCTAAGAGTGAATGAAATGCAGTTAGGGAATCTAAGCATTTTTTCTAAAGGTTAGGCATTTGACAAATGACCAAATTTTAGTTCTAAATTAGCTAAATGTTGGGAAAAGATGGCAGCCAGCTAATGGCAATCCCAGCTGTCAGTTCAAAAGTCCTACTCCCTTATATACTCCCGCCAGTTAAGTATACCCAAATTTCCAAAAGCATTTCAAATTTCTCCCAGTCATCTGAAAAAAAAAGTAGCAAATCAAGGCAGTCTGTTACAAAGCGGAACTAGATCACTACCACAATATCCATGAGACATTCAAGAATTTGGGTATATGAGCTCAGATGCAAGTATCTAGCTGGATTATGAAGATACTATAAATCTGCACAATTCATTAGGTACAAAGCAATTTCACATCAATCGTCTCATTTAATCCCTTTGATATCCCAAGAATTAGAAAGGGAAGTCATTATCTATATTATACATGATAGAGTTAAAAACCTTGTACAAGATGAGGGAGCCCAAGTTTTATTAAGAGTATAGAGTAAAAAGCAGCAGAAAAAAATTTAGAGCCAGTCTTCTAACTCAAAACTCTTTCTCCTCTACTACCACAAAAAAAATTTTAGTCAATAATTTTCAAGAGAAAAATTCCAGCAGGTAATAATTACAAGCCAGGTAAAAACACAATTATAGCATACTGTTTAGAAAATACTTTGAAGGATCACACATATACAGTACAGTACACTAACATTACGGGAATTTTAAATTTAAATTTTAAATTTTAAGTATGTCTACACTTAAGTAGCCATCATCCAAGACACCTGTGTGATTTACTCAGTTAAGCATCTGCCTTCAGGTCAGGTCATAATCCCAAGGTCCTGGAATTGAGTCCCGCATCAGGCTCCTTGCTTGGAAGGGAGCCTGCTTCTCCCTCTGCCTGCTGCTCCCCCTGCTTGTGTACTCTCTCTCTGACAAATAAAGAGAGTGACTAAACAAACAAACAAATAAATAAATAAATAGTAAAATAAATAAATAAAATCTTTAAAAAACACATTAAAGAAAATAAAAAGTAACCACTATCCACAGGCAAGATATAGAACACTTCCAGCAGCCCTGAAGGCTCCCTTATACCCTTAACCACAATAATAATGCCCAAGGTTAGTATTTTTACCTTGTCAGTATGATTAATCTGACCCATTTTTGAATTTTGGATAAACAGAAATATACAGAGTATATATAGCATATACTCTTTTGCTCATTGAAATCTACCCATTTACTGTGTTCAGCAGCCACCTAAAGTATTCCATTGTATCAAATACCACACTGTATTTATCAATTCTATTGGGTCACTTCTATTTTGGCGCTATTACAAATGCTCATGAATACTTGGATATATTTCTCTGGGGTAAGTGAAACATAGGAGAACTGCTGAGTCATAGGGAAGGCTCAGCTTAATTAAGAAGTTGATATAGCCAGCTTCCTAAAGTAGTTATACCAATTTACAACCCACCAACAATGTTGCTCTACATCTTTACCAACACTGGGTAGTATCAGTCTTAAATTTTAGCTGTTTTATTGGGTGTATGGTGGTATTCAATGAGACTTCAATTTGCTTTATCCTGGTAACTGATGTTGAATATCTTTTCGTGTGCTTAATAGGTCATTTAGAAATCCTTTTTTGTGAAATTCATTTGGACCGTCTCTTAAAAAACTGATCTGTAGAAATTCCATGTCCCAAATAAATATTTTGTTGGAGCCATGTATTAAAAGTATTTTTTCCCAGTTTATGGACTGCCTTTTCTCTCCCTCATGCTTTCTTTTGATGAAGTTCCTTAAAGATCTATTTATTTATTTGAGTGGGGGAGTGACCATGGAAGGGGGAGGTGGGGAGGAATAGAGGGAA